>NC_141935.1:24603981-25930856 GCF_057802395.1 Ceratotherium simum simum
CCTGCTGGGCGTGGGTGTAAGTGGGGGCTGGACAGGAGGCCTGGGGCCTCACCGTGTCACCTCCGACCTCAGGCTCGGGAGTTTGGGCCTCATTCTTAGACAGCTAGGGGCCATTCGAGCAAGGCTTGAATGAATGGACCATGGGAAGATTGATCTGGGGGCAGAGTGTGCTGTGGCTTGGAGACAGGGAGCTTGTGAGGGTCAGAGGGGTCCCCCCCCCGTCGCTTCCTGAAAATACCCGGCGGAAGCCTCCATGCCGTTTCGTCCTTTGAGAGTGGCATTGACCGTGTAAGGAACACCAGCGGGTGTTGATGGCCGGCCTGTTTCTGGGCGCTCCACGCAGGCCGCCGGCACGCTGGACCGCCTCTCCCGAGTGATGTCCCTCTCCACAGCGTGAATAAACCACTCTGGTCCCCGGGAGAGGGTGAGGCTGCCCCCTCACCCCGAGGCAGACGTGGTACTGTGCCCAGCCTTGGTGCTGGGATGTGGAGAAATGACTGGATTATCCACACTGACTGCACTCAGGCTCCCTCCGATCTCCCCAAGTCTGGACCTCACTCCAGTGTCTGTGTGGTCGGAATAACAGTCATCGTGTCTGCTCACAGTTCAGCACCTGCTGTGTGCCAGGCACTTGGTGCCCTCAGTGCTGTTACATGGATTATCTAATCCACTGCTCTCCAGAACAGACGGGGAAACTGAGGCACAAAGATGCACTTAGATGACTTAGGTCAGCAGCAGAGTCAGGATTTGACCCCAGGGCCCCGAACTCCGGAGCGTCGACGGCTTCATCAGTATCACTTCCTGAACCATGTATTTTTAAATGTTTTAAGCAGAAAATTTTGCTGGGTTTTTCGTCAGAAAATGACATTGCCGTCCGGACCCCGTGCTCGGCGGGTTGGCGTTGGGAAGCCGTGTTTGTGATCAGTTGCGTCAGCTCATCAGAGGCAGGACAGGCCACCGGGACCCTCTGTGCCGCCTGCCTGTGCTTTGGAGCCCTGGGCCCCTTTGCGGCGTTGGGCTCCTCTCTGGACCGTCATTAGGGGCTGGAACTTCTCCTCCTGCTGCTTTTATATCCCCTCCCCGCCAGCCCAGTGCCCACCTCAGGGCGACATACCAGGGAATCCCAAGAACATCTTAGTCTCCCAGTGGGTGGAGAATGGAGGCTTGCAGTCTAGGACATCAAAACACACTCTTTTGCTTGTTTTCTCCTCTTACCTGTTAAATGGATGCCTGGCTGCTGAGCCACGATAGATTCAAGTCGTGGCGGTACTTCTTTTAAGCTGTGTGACTTTGAGTGAGTTACTTAACCTCTCTGTGCCTTAGTTCCCTCATTTGTAAAATGGGCATAATAATAGTACCTACCATATAAAAATAATTGAGATAATACGCATAGAACACTTAACACAGAGCCTGGCATATAATAAACTCTCAATAATAATAGCAGCTATAGTCATCATTCTCATGTTGTGCTGGTCTTCTCCTTCTCATAAAATAAAACGTTTGGGGAACTGGTTAAATTCACTGTGGGAGAGTGTCAGAGTGCCTGCCGCTTAACAAGCTCTTGTGTGTGTTCGTATAAGAGTGTATAATTTTTAAACAATTCCAAGAAAAATCTCAATAGTCTGAAGCAGCTTTCAAGGGACCGTAAAGTCCTCAGCCTACAAGACGACTTGAGGCCCAGAAACGAACTCCTTTCCTCACAAGGCACGACTCCACTGTGTCATCCGAGCGCTGCGGGTTCAGATCCACGTGGGGTCCGTGGTGAGCAGCCCCGGCGCTCGGACCTGTCTGCCAGGGAAGACAGGATAGCTTGTGTGGCTCGCCAGGAGGCTGCCATGCCCCTCAGTCGGGGGGTCTGTGTGGGGCTTAAGGTGGAGGCAGCAATGTACATCCCTGTCTGCCTGTCTCTCTCCCTCCAACCAAGACCCGTCTTCCCCATGCCCACGCCTGGTGCTTGCCTGGCAGGGGGCTCTTGTTAGGGATGCAGTGAAAGTGCAGGAATGAAGGACGGATTAGACGGTAGCTGGATTTATGTCCGCTCGAGCTCAAGCTGCAGACTGACAGTGGCGCTTGTCATTTAGGGTGAGGCGAGGGAATGCAGGGGGCTGTGGTGTGGCCGTGAGCCTCCTGAAGTGGCAGGAGGAGGGAGAAGAGATGTACAGGAAGTCGGCATCTGACACCCCCTGCAGCCCCCAGGCCTGACTGCTTCATGTGCAGCACCCAGGGGCTGCCCTGCGCTGGGTGGTCTGGTAAAAGGTGGTCACTACCGAGCCCCTCCCTTTGTGTGGCTCCAGCCTGGGGCCTCTGGGGGTGGGCAGCTCTGTGTCTGGTGAGGTGAACCCATCTCTTGGGGTCAAGAGCAGAACTGTAATGGGGGATCTCACTCCACCGCCAGCCCTGTGGGCTGCTGTGATACAACCCTAGTGACCTTACCAGATTTCCTGGGACAACTGTGGTTATATTTTATTCTGTTGTCCTGAAATAGGGATTGACCAACTTTCTATAAAGGGCCAGATAGTAAATATTTTAGGCTTTGTGGACCATAGATCTCTCTTGCAACTACTCAACTCTTCTGTGATAACTGAAAAAACCCCCAAACAGCCATAGGCAATACACATGTAAATGAATGCGCTGTAGACAATACATAAATGAATGAGTGTGGCTGTGTTCCAATAGATGTTTATTTACAAAAACAGGCAGCAGGGCTGGATTTGGCCCAAGGGTTGTGGTTTGCTGACCCCTGACCTAGAAGGATACTAGTCATATTACATGTCTTAACTTTTGGTTCAGAAAAATGTAGTCACTGCACTTACTACATTATTCTAAACTAGGATCCTGTGTCTTTGGGGGAAAGTAATGTCAGGGAGGAGGAAAATTTCCCCCTACTTCTCTTGATTCTTTGGCTGGTCAAATAATAAAATTGACATAAGACAGGTTAACAGGAGAAAAACAAATTTAATATTGTATATTTGGAGGCCTCATAAGAATATGAGAATCAAGTGACCAAAGCAGACAGCTTTTATACCTATTAGACAAAGAAACAATAAATTTGTGAAGAACTGACAAGACAAACTTAGGCTTGGGTATTAATTCGTGAAGAAACCAAGCAGAGTTTGTTTACACAGCCGCCTTGGCCCTGAATTCCCTATCTCTGGTGATAAGGCTGTCTCTCTACCTCCTGGTGCAGGGAGGGTGCCTTTCACATGAGAGATTCATTTCTTTCAGAAATAAATCAGGGTCAGTGTCAGAGTGTCCTTCTTGCACTGGCTGTTTCTTAAGTAACTTTCATTCAAAATAATCAGTATGCCAAAGTGGCATTTTTGGGGCAGCCTACCCTCAACCCCATCATTTCTCTCTGCTGAGACTTCTCTGAAAGTTTCATATATTAAAAGCTGAGCTGATAGGTTGCTCCATTATTTCATTGAATTAATCTTTTAGTCTTGAAAGTAGGTCAGTTCAGTTAAACTGTTGTGTCCCATTTCAAGAGGCGGTGATGCAGGTAGGCTCCCATAGTTAGTCCTATGGTGCAAGCAATAAGGTATTTATAAAAGGCAATTCTATGGAAACAAAAGAAAAACAATGGTTAATGATTGGAACAAGTATAAACCAGTTTCTGTGTTCTGAGGGTAGCCAGTAGAGAAGATTTCTTGATGTCGGGGTTGAAGCATCTTTTGCAGTTTGAATGTCTCTGATGATGTCATCGGGTGTTCAGGCATACTTTCTGAGTGGCCCGCATAGCAACGGGCATGAAGATTGAATAAACATGAGTTATTGTGGTGATTTCTCTGAAGTTTATATCAAGTCAAGTTTAGTTTACATCAAGTTTGTGTTCAGTTTGCAGGCCTTCAGGAAAAAGAGCAGTTTTAGTTCTCAATGATTCCAAGTCAGAAGGGTGTGAGGAAAATTGGAAATGTTAGTTTGGAGAGTTATAGTGAGACACTGGAGGAAACTAGAATAATTCAGAATCTGGTCTAGTTAACAGGCAGAAAACAAACCTCAAAGACAGTTAACAGAACTAGAATCTAATATCCACAAGTGTGTATTATAGTTTCTACTGAAATATAATTTTTTTCTCTCTACAATCACCCCTACTTCTATCAAAGATAACTATAGTAAGATTAATTTATTGGTAAATTAAGTCTAGTTTCAATAAACTTGCCCTGATTATTTATATAAGTGCAGCAAGAATAGCAGTTGACCATATAGAATCTTTTAATCTGCTTTGCTAGAATTTTTCATAAGGAATCTCCGACTGGACTTTTAAAAGCCTCTTGAGGCTATGAAGCCAAACCAAGGACTTACCATCAGACTTCACTTGCAGTAGCTACAGATTTGGGTTAATTCCTCCCTTCTCAAGGTCCCCCAAATATTTTGAGGTTCCTGGGCCTGCCAGGAATTAACCTTCTCTACTCACCTGGTAAGGCTGCCAGGAGCCCTGTAAGCAAGGTACCAGGCCGATATATCCGAGAGGATTTATTGGCTTCCTAAAGTCAACCTTAGTTCTTTAAAGCTGTCTGGTCATATCTGAGTCTATGTACATCTCTCTCAAATATGACGTTTCAGTCAAAGCCTTGGTAATATAACCAGTGTTTCCAACTGTGTCCTGTTACAGGGGGAACACATTCTTATTGAACTTATGGAAATGACTATAAGGCCATGAAAATAAGAGTACTCACTGAGAGTTTCTGAATCCTGGAGGGAGCAGTTAGGGAGAAAAAAGATAAATGTTTCATCTTTGTTCATAAAGGTATATTTTACCAAATTGCTCCGAGTCATAGTTATCTTAAGAGGAAATGTTTCCTTATATCTGGAAAACAAAAGATGAAAAAAACCAGCAAATTTCAAACAAAAAGTCATAAAAATTATAATGATCCTCATCAGTTTGTTCAGTCCCATATTATTAATTCTTGTTCTCCTTAAATCCAGTTTTTTCCATTGGTTCTGGAACTTCTTACCCAGTTAAGTTTTATGATCTTAAAGTTATCAGAAACCTGTACTTGTCAAAAAGTCCTTTCCAGGAATCTCCTTGAAGATGAAGCACTTTTGCAGGAAAAGCAGCAGAGTAAAACATAACTGTCCGTAAATGACAAAAGACTTGCAAATGGCACGGTTAAAGATCTGATGAGAGTTCATTACAGTGCAAGTGACAGGGAAATTTGGTTATTTCTGTGACATACAACATTTTAAGATAATAACTAGAATTATGACTGATAACATTATACCAGGACATATCAGAATTTTAGGAATTTTATAGAATTTCTAGAATACTTATATTAATAAAATATTTCCACACAAATGTTATCTAAGAAAGTTTATCACTTCTTTGACAGTGCTTCCCATGTAATTTAACAAACCAAATAAGCCTAATTAGTTTGACATCTCTCTTTTTATAAGGAAAGAGAATAAATCTTGAGTTGTTCGAGGGGCCTTCTGGAACATCTCATATCTCAAAGTTAGTTCTAAGTCAAAAATACTTCATTTAGAATTTGATTTTGGGGACGTTTGTCAAAAATATCAAAAAATTTGGACACTTGACTAAATAGGATCACAGATCATTATGAAATAATGATTATCTATTTAATCAAAGTGACAAAGACTTTATAAGCAAATGTTGAAGGTTACATAGTTCTGAGCAAAACTTAGCTCTTTAGTATTGAGAAGATTCAGTTTTCTTAAGTAATCAAAGACCTGATTAAGACAACATGAAGGGAGAGTGACGTCAGCATCATGGCAGAGTGAGCTTTCCCGTGAACTCTTGTGCTGATAAGATACAACAAAAGGAACAGTCACAGACCAACAACGGAATCCTAGACAGTGAAAAGCAAGATCGGAAAGATCCACACTGCCGCACATCTGAGAGTGGAACCTGCTGGGCCCCTGGAGGAAGTGAGGAGAGGTAAGGAGAACTCCTCTCCCTCCCCATCAGATCAGCATCCCGGTCCACGTGGCTCCCAGAGAGGGGGGAGGGGTGGCCCTCTGCGGGAAACTGTAGCTCATCGGGCTCTCTCAGCCAGTGGGAAACTCCCACACAGAGGACTCAGAACTGCTACAGGGTACCATCAACATCTGAGCACCCCAGAGAGCGGATAACGAGGGGTGAATGAGAAGCCCCCCACACCAGGGACCCAGTGGGCAAAAGAGAGAGCACACCCCCCGACCCCGCCGCAAAGGGACCCTGCAGCTCAGCCTACCAGACCAGACCAAGCGACCCGAGGATCGCAGCGAGCAGACAGGGCAGAGCACAGGGGGCTCAGATTACACAGCCCTTTACCCCCACACAGTGGTGGCGGGTGGAAATTACAACCAGAGATTTCCAGGATGAGGAAAAACAAAGCCAATACAGGAACCACGATGCAAAGATACATGAAATCACCAGACCAGAAGGAAAATGACAAGCACCCAGAAACCAACCCTGAAGACACAGAAATCCATAACCTAAACGACAGAGATTTCAAAATAGCTATCATAAAAACACTCAACGAAATACGAGACAACACAAACAATTCAATGAGATTAGGAATTTCTTCACAAAAGAGATTGAAATCATAAAGAAAAACCAATCAGTGCTGATGGAGATGAAGAACACAATGGAGGAGATAAAGGAGAATCTGGAATCTTTAAAGAACAGAGCTGACAATATGAAGGAAAGAATTAGCGCTTTAGAGGATAGGAATACAGATATGCTCCAGATGGAAGAGGAGAGAGAACTAAGACTAAAAAGAAATGAAGAAAGTCTCCAAGAAATATCTGACTCTATTAGGAAATGTAACATGAGAATTATAGATATTCCTGAGGGAGAAGAGAGGGAAAGAGGAACAGAGAGCCTATTCAAGGAAATAATAGCTGAGAATTTCCCAAATCTGGGGAAGGAGCAGGAAATACCAGTAAGCGAAGCCAACAGGTCGCCTAAATATGTCAACAGGCAAAGACCCTCTCCACGACACCTAGTGGTAAGGCTAGCCGGAGTCAGTGACAAAGAAACAATATTAAGGGCAGCTAGACAAAAACAAAAAATAACGTACAAAGGAACTCCCATCAGGCTCTCAGTGGATTTCTCAACAGAAACTTTACAGGCTAGGAGAGACTGGAATGATATATTCAAAATACTGAAAGACAAAAACTTTCAGCCAAAAATACTCTATCCAGCAAAAATATCCTTCACATATGATGGAGAAATAGTAACTCTCCCAGATAAACAAAAGCTAAGGGAGTTCATGGCCACGAGACCCCCCATTACAAGAAATACTCAAGAAGGCCCTCAGGCCTGAAAAAAAGAAGAGAAAGGGAATACAAAGCTTGGAGCAAGGAGAAAAATAGGTAGATAAACTCAGAAAAATAGTAGATCTTTACCGGAATAGGTTAGCAACCTCTTAAATACCAAAATCAAAGACCAAAGGAAGGAAATCACCAAAAATAAATTTAACCTCATCACTGTAAACACACAGCCACAACACAAGATAGAATAAGGTATAACAAGAACGACTTAGAAGGGGAAGAGGAAAGTGATTGAATTGACTTAGTATAAGGAAATAAGAGGCCATCAGATAATGGACTATCTCATACACAAGATTTTTTACACAAACCTCAAGGTAACCACTAAACAAATAATCAAAACAAAATCACATATGATAAACAAAGAGAAAACTAGAAGAGTCATAAGACAGAACAACCAAACTGAATTGACAGTCCAAAACAAATGGGACAAGAAACAAAAGAAACACAAAAGAACCAGAAAATAAGTGACAAAACAGCAACATTAAGCCCTCATATGTCAATAATTACCCTAAATGTAAATGGATTGAACTCTCCAGTCAACAGATACAGAGTGGCAGGATGGATTAAAAAGCAAGACCCAACAATATGCTCCAGGAAACACATCTCAGCTCTAAAGACAAGCACAGGCTCAGAGTGAAAGGATGGAAGACAATACTCCAAGCTAATGGCAAACAAAAGAAAGCAGGTGTTGCCATACTCATATCAGGCAAAGTACACTTCAAGATAAAACAGGTTAAGAAAGACAAAGAACGGAAATATATAATGATAAAAGGGACACTCCACCAAGAAGACATATCACTTTTAAATATATACGCACCCAACATAGGAGCACAAATGTACATAAAGCAACTATTAACAAACCTAAAAGGAGACATTAACAACAATGCAATAATAGTAGGGGATCTTAATACCCCACTTACATCAATGGATAGATCATCCAGACAAAAAGTCAATAAAGAAATAGTAGATTTAAATGAAAAACTGGACGAGATGGACCTAGTAGACATATACAGAGCACTCCATCCAAAAACAGCTGACTACACATTCTTCTCAAGTGCGCATGGAACATTCTCAAGGATAGACCATATGTTGGGAAACAAAGCAAGCCTCAATAAATTTAAGAAGATTGAAATCATAATAAACATCTTTTCAGATCATAATGCTATGAAACTGAAAATGAACCGTGAAAAAAATGGGAAAGTGACAAAAATGTGGAGATTAAACAACATGCTACTGAACAACCAATGGATCATTGATGAAATTAAAGGAGAAATCAAAAACTATCTGGAAACAAACGAAAATGATAATATGCCATATCAAACCATATGGGATGCAGCAAAAGCGGTCCTGAGAGGGAAACTCATAGCGATACAAGCCCACCTTAACAAACAAGAAAAAACCCAAATAGGCAACCTTAAATTACACCTAACAGAACTAGAAAAAGAAGAACAAACAAAGCCCAAAGCCAGCAGAAGGAGAGAAATAATAAAAATCAGAGCAGAAATAAATGAAATTGAGACCAAAAAAACAGTAGAAAGGATTAATGAAACAAAGAGTTGGTTCTTTGAGAAGATAAACAAAATCGACAAACCCTTAGCCAGGCTTACTAAGAAAAAAAGAGAAAAGGCTCAAGTAAATAAAATTAGAAATGAAAGAGGAGAAGTTACAACGGATACCACGGAAATACAGAGGATTATAAGAGAATACTATGAGAAATTACATGCCAACAAATTGGACAATCTAGAAGAAATGGGTAAATTCTTAGACTCATACAGCCTCCCAAAACTGAACCAAGAAGAAATGGAGAATCTGAATAGACCAATCACAAGTAAGGAGATTGAAATAGTAATCAAAAACCTCCCCCAAAATAAAAGTACAGGACCAGATGGCTTCTCCAGTGAATTTTACCAAACGTTCAAAGAAGATTTAATACCCATCCTTCTCAAACTATTCCAAAAAATAGAGGAAGGTGGAACACTTCCTAACTCATTCTACGAGGCCAACATCACCCTGATACCAAAGCCAGACAAAGACAATACAAAGAAGGAAAATTATAGGCCAATATCGCTGATGAACATAGATGCAAAAATCCTCAACAAAATATTGGCAAACTGAATACAGCAATACATTAAAAAGATCATACACCATGATCAAGTGGGATTCATACCAGGGACACAGGGATGGTTCAACAGCTGCAAATCAATCAATGTGATACATCACATCAACAAAACAAAGAATAAAAACCACATGGTCATCTCAATAGACGCAGAGAAGGCATTTGACAAGATACAACATCCATTTATGATAAAAACTCTCAACAAAATGGGAATAGAAGGAAAGTACCTCAACATCATAAAGGCTATTTATGACAAACCCAAGCCAACATCATACTCAATGGGGAAAGACTGAAAGCCATTCCTCTGAGAACAGGAACGAGGCAGGGCTGCCCACTCTCACCACTCCTTACCAACATAGTACTGGAGGTTTGGGCCAGAGCAATTAGGCAAGAAAAAGGAATAAAAGGAATCCAAATAGGTAACGAAGAAGTGAAACTCTCACTATTGGCAGATGGCATGATTTTATATATAGAAAACCCTAAAGAATCCGTTGGGAAACTATTAGAAATAATCAACAACTACAGCAAAGTTGCAGGGTACAAAATTAATCTACGAAAATCAGTTGCATTTCTGTATGCTAATAACGAACTAACAGAAAGAGAGCTCAAAAAGGTAATACCATTTACAATTGCATCAAAAAGACCACATGAAGCACAGGACATTATTTTGATGAAGCACAGAATTTTTGTCTTCTAGGTAGATTACTTTAAAGGCAAAGAAAAACCCTTCACAATCTCTTGTTATGAAGAGCAGAGCAATAGTCCAAAAAAACTTGGTCCCTTTAAGAGAGAAAAAGCCGAATTTTAATTTTTCACAAGCTTACTTTTGATATTAAAGCTCATTCACTTAATTAAATTCATTCCAATCTTAGCCAGCGCTGACCACACACTCACGCACACACAATTCCTTTCCAAAGATTCCTTTTCCATAAATTTTCTACAGCTTTCTTTGTCCATTTTAAAACTAAAACCCCTTTGTTCTTTTTCCCTTTTGAAATAACTGGCTTTACTTTAGGACAAAATCATTTTCATTTCCCTCAACAAAAGTGCATCTCCATACTTTATGGAGTATGTGTATGCATACTCCATATCCAAAACATATCCTACTTTCCTGGTGTACAGATTTGTTTCCTTCATTATTTCTGGGAGTTTTAATTACATATATTAATTACAATTCTTAACCCTTAGAAACCTTAATTTCTAGTGAAAACTAAGAAGGAAGCAATTGTGAACTTTCTGTTATGCCAGCATTCTGTAGATTGGCAAATTTATAAATACATTTAATAATTTCTAGAAGCATACAGTTCCTCATAGCGCAATTTTTAATGTGGCATAAGACATGTTTACTAACTGACCCAAACATCTTTAGTTTCTGTGTAATAAGACAGAAGTAGGTAAACTTAGACTTGTTTAGCAATTAGAGCTTTAGTATTTTATCTTATTTGGAAATGATCTATACATTCAGTGAATTCCCATCATTTAATTTAAGTTAGGAAAATTCTAAGGGTAGAAGTTACCCAAGAGATTTGGGAAACTATTTAAGTAGACGTATTATAAAACAATCATTCCTAAAAAATTCATCTAAAAACTCTTATCTCACTTAGTCTATTTAATTTCTTTGTTCTTAGCAATCATATTTACTCATGAAAATTTCATGAGACATTTAAGCAGTTAGCCATCATCGTAAGTTTTTTTTTGCTGACAGATTTTATAACCAAAATATGAGCTTATTTGACTTTTAGTAAACCTAGGTAGAATAGAAGTATTTTACTTAATGCTGATAACTCTAAACATGTGCCTGTATTAATTAAACCAACAAACTTAAAATAGCTTTTATTTACCAAAAATTATCCTAGATCACATGAACTTGAAAAACAATTTGGTTAGTTTCTATTATATTTCTGAGATTTAGAAATACTTAATCTATAAGCCCATATTTTTAAGCCAATTACGTAGAGCTCCTTTAGAAATTAGTTTTGGTAGTACCATCTGTAGGTAGAAAAATACCGTATCTATAATGTGTGTAGATGCATACACATACAAATACAAATAGACATCTTATAGCTTTCATTTTAAAATTTTAGCTGCGAATCAGCTATAACAATATAAAACTCACTAGTTTACAAGTTTATCCACTCAGATAACTAAAACTTTTTACTATTAATATTTGTAGAGAAGATATATGATTTGTATTTCTCCTTGACAAATAATCTTATAGAAACTGTGGAGCAGTTTGTATTTTCTTTTTTCAAAGCCCTAGTACATGGTTGTATATCCTAGTTGTAAGTCCTTCTAGTTCTTCTATGTGAGCCTCCATCACAGCATGGCTGCTGACAGCCAGGTCGTGTGGTTCCATGACTGGGAAACGAACCCGGACCACCAAAGCGGTGAGAACACTGAACTTAAACCACTAGGCCATCAGGGCTGGCTCAGCAGTTTGTGTTTTTAAAAAGGCTTCTTTTCCTTTTTTTTTTCCTTCAGTCTTAGGTGATAAGATTTATAACTTCAAGGGGCAGAGAAAGACTTTGGTTTCCTATGGCCAATAATTTACAAGCCTTTTGTGATAAATAGGGGAAGTTTTAGGATTGGTAAAAAGGAATAGATGGACTTTGGATTGCCCCAGGGCTGCATTTTTTTTTTAAAGTTTTGCGCAGGTTTGTAAGATAAGGACAGTTGCTCTCAAATTTTTTTTTCCAAAGAATTGGGTTGCAGCCTAAATGACATCATAGGTTGATTTACCCATCCACCTGTGTTGGACTGTTTTTCTTTCCCTCTTGGTACATAGTTTCATTTTAGCTTAGGTGAGGAAACCTAAAAAAAACTCCCATCAGACTTTGAACATCAGCTTCCAATTTCAGACCAACCTTTAACCATAGAGCTACTTAGAAAAAAATCCTTTTAAATATCTTGTCAGTTTTTAGCTGGGACAAGCAGTAAAATATTTCTGGCAGTATTGAACAATGTCATGGACCCAAGAGGCATCTTCAGAGAGTGTGCAAAGGTCGCCTTCCCAAGATCCAGAGTCACTCAGGAAGATAGCCAAAAGAAAGAACCAATAGCCTGCATGTCTCAGGCAGCCAGAAAGCCGAGCCAAGCTCCTAGGACACAAAACAAGCTTAGTAAGATTTGCATTTTTTTTTTTTTTTAAGATATCTGCAGCTTCTGGGACCACAGTTCTTAGACATAAAATAACCAGGTGTGCTGAAATGTGGCTTACTTAATTCTTTGGGTTCTAAGAAGGGGGAATTTATGTTTAATGTGGAGTTGTAATTTTTGTCCTAAGTCTAATTTCATCTTGTTAAAAGGAGTCTTGAAGGCAAGCTGTTATATTTGTTTGTATCCACTTCTTAATTTGGTCTTTTTATAGGTAGCAATAAGACTTGTTTAGGATGAGAGCTCTCTAAAGTTTTTTTTCTTTCAAATATAGCCAATTCAGAAGATCCATCATGTGGCCATTGATGAGTAGGATCTTATATTAAACTCAGTAGCGACTCAAAAAGCGTTTTATGGTTTAACCAAGGACACAAGAGATGTCCCACAAGAGAGTGCAAAGTATGCAGTCCTCACAAGATCTAGAAAGTTCACTCCCAAAAGTAGTCTAAGAAAGCAAAGGCCTTCGTTGCACAGGTGGTCAGGATGGTGTAGTGAAAATGACGTTTCCAGTCTTTCACAGGAATGTGAGACTTCTAGTCACTGACCTGCTAATATGTGACATGGGCCAGGCACTCCTGGAATCGGACTTTTCTAGCACTAACAAAGCAACGAAGATTGAGATGAAAAAGGCCTCTTATGGACTGGGACCCTTTATGAAAAATTCCCCTGAGGGCTGGCAGGGCCAGACAAAGAGAATGCTGCTTGTGACTTGGTGTCTTGGAACTCCAGTCTATTCAACTGGCCACCAAGGTACACTCCTGTAAGTGCACCTTCCGGATGATGGATACCAGAGACAATATTCTCACTAGTCACAAAGCCAAGCTCTCAGGGCATAAAAGAAGACAGAAGGACAAACCTCATTTGGTTTTTATGTAGGTGACCCCCAGCAAAGTTTGTCTAAACAGAAGCTGGTCTGGTGGGAACCATGAACCACCAGTCTGTGAGGCCGGCTCGAACAGCAGGCTCGTAGGACCTATGCCTGTGCTCTTCCTTATGGTGTTTCCTCCTATGACAAACGATACAACAGACGGAAGAAGAAGAACAGTGACCATCTCTGGGAGGAAAAGGATCAATAAAAACCAAGAGTATTCATACCAAATTTTTACCACAGTCACTATGGCTAAGAAACTAGTTCCATAAATATTTTCTCCAGCTAAACTAAGTTTATAAAAAGAGAAAAAGGACTCTCACCACTTTCACTTCCACTGTACCCTGCAGACAGAGATCTGGGAGGCTGGCATGGTAAGAATTCTTACCTTTTGCCTGCTTTTTGTCAGACGTCCCAGGATCTCTTCATCTGCAGCAGTCTTGGGAACAAGCAGTATCCAGCCAGTGAAGATCCTGCCAACTATGCCGAAATTGTCAGGGAGGGAAAATTTTCCCCAATTCTTTTGGTTCTTTGGCTGGTCTAACAATAAAATTGACGTAAGGCAGACTAACAGGAGAAAAACAAATTTAATATCGTATGTACAGGGGCCCCATAAGAATACGAGACCCAAAGTGACCAAAGCAGGCAGCTTTTATATCTTGTAGACAAAGAAACAATACATTTATGAAGAACTGACAAGACAAAGAAACTTAGGCTTGGCTATTAATTAGTGAAAAAACTAAGCAGAGTTTGTTTACACAGCCTCCTCGGCCCTGAATTCTCCATCCCTAGCGATAAGGATGTCTCTCTACCTCCTAGTGCAGGGAGGGTACCTTTCACATGGGAGATTTATCTCCTGCTTTCAGGGGGACAAAGGAGGGTCAGAGTGTCCTTCTTGCACTGGCTGTTTCTTAAGGAACTTTAATTCAAAATAATCAGTATGCCAAAGTGGCATATTTTGGGGCAGCCTGCTTTGAACTCCATCAGTACCCGTTAATTATTTCTGTCTCTTAGTGCAGAGGGCAGCATTAGACCTGCTGCCTGCCTATGCCAAGTGATTTTCTCACCACTTTCTGAGAAGGGCAGTTGAGCCTCTTTCTCCAAAGTGGGATGGCCATGTTCCATCTTCCTGGCGGCTTCTTAGGGGCAGTTGTCTTCTGATGAAGGACAGTGGCTAAACAAGGGCGTGGAGAAGCATTATTTATAGCATTCTGATCTGCCGTCTATCCCTCTGCCCATTCCACCCAGGACAAACACTTAGGGGACGTTGGACAGTGTCTTTAATTTACACATTTGTGTGCTTGTGTTTTCTTTTAATTTTAACAGCAGATATTTAAGACTATTTTTATATAATTTATTTTCTACTATAAAAGTAGTCCCTGTTCTTTTTAGAAAATATGAAGAAAATGAAGAAAGTAAAAAGAAGGTATTTTCCCATCACCCAGAGAAAACCACTGTTATGTTTTGCATGCTTTCTCTCTGTCATCCGTCTTCCTTCCTTCCTTCCTTCCCCCCTCCCAAAGGAAGGATAATATTGTTTTATAACCTGCTTTTTTTTTAATGTGGGAATATATAATAAATTTTCTTATTTATCAATGACTACCTTTCACAGTGTCATTTTAAATGGCTGCATAGCAGTCCATCTTATGGATATACCACTGTCCACATAACCAGTCTTAGTGTTGGGATTTACATTCTTGTAACTGAATTATCACACACATCCTGTTTTAAGGAACTGCAATTTGATAAGTTTTGGCAGAATTCTTGCATAATTATCAGGCAGGATGGCTTGGGAAGGAGAAGGGGAAAGGACATCCTGGTAGACGTGCAGATTTGGGGCATCCAGAGGAGACTTGCAGCTGTAGGGGATGAATGACTCTAGTGGCCTGTCTCCCATTGTGAAAGGTTCACTCACCAGGCCCGTGCTGGGGCTGACTGACAGGGGAAGGGTGGGGGCTGTTTTTCTCTCTCTCTTCCTCGGGGTTCTTTATGTCTTCTGTCGCCTTTGAAAATTGATAGCATATTAGGATATTTCTGAACCTGCTGACAGAGACCCCAAGGCCTGGCCTCACTAGATAGAAGCCCAGAGCTGCCTGAGGTATTTGATTGATGGCCCCTGGTGTGTGATTTTAAAGGCCGAGGTGAAGGGCACATCTATAGAAATTCATGGATTTTTGGTTCAGACGTTGAAGTCTTTTCCAACACATACATTCTTCTGAGTCCTTGGAGAAGACAGTCAACGGGTGTTTCCTTTTTCTAAGAGTAAAAGAAAAAGAGAAAAATTTTAAGCATGTAAAGGAACTTTTCAGTGCCCATATGGGCAGGCTAGAAATTAAGAATGTTCATGCCCACAGTAAAACGATTGTTCTTGGCTGGGAGTGGGCAGAGGCCACGGCCCCAGGGCCTCCCGGAGATCATGAAACAGTCCTTTCCGAAGAGTGCTGGAAATGCCAGTCTTGAGAGTCCCTTGGTAGCTGGCTTTGTGGGTCATTGTCTGTAAGCTCATTCATTTCTGATGTCCTTTCTCAGTTTCTTGAGGGAATAATGGGAAAGGAAGAGATGGGGAAAGGTTTCCACTTAAGAGTGTAGGGGAGCAAAATTTGTCACCCCAAAATATGTCTCTTGGGCATAAGGATTATTTTAGGCTGATTATTTTTAAGAAACAGCAGATTCAGGAAGTCTTTTTTACCTCCCCCTCAACTGCCTAAAAGGATTTAGATAGAGAACCTGCACCAGGAAGAGAGCTATTACCAAAGATAACTTTCTTTTACATGAGAAGGACTTCTCCAGGTAGCTGGGAAACATTTGTTACCAAACATTTCCATCTCCCTGTGAATTGTCTTTCTCTCCTTTGTAGTCCCAGATCCCTACCCCACCCTCTCCTTGGCTCAGGACAGGCATTTAAGCCTCAATTGTCTGTCTTTGGGTCTCATATTCTTATGGGGCCCCTGTACATACATAATTAAATTTGTTTTTCTCCTGTTGATCTGTCTTATGTCGATTTAATTCTTAGGCCAGCTAGAAGAACCTGGAAGGGTAGAGGAAAAATTTTTCCTCCTTCCAAAGGGCAAAGCCAGACTTTTGGGGATGGTGTAGCAGGGAGAAACTTATAGGAAAGGATCTCTGTTTAGACTTCCTGTCTGGCCTTGGGCGTGGGCCACCTCTGCTCCCTTTTCCTGTTGTCCTCCAGAGCAGGGTTCTCAAGTTTCCAGGACCAGCAGTGGCAGCAGCTGGGAACTTATTAGAAATGCAGGTTTCCAGACCCCACCCCAGACCTACAGATTTAGAACCTGGGGGTGGGGCCCAGCAATCTGCTTTAACAAGTCTTCCCAGTAATTCTGATACCCACTTAAGTGTGATGACAAGAGATTTTCCTGTATTGGGGTATATGGGGTAACTTCTGATTCAAAACTGATGTGGCTTGAACTAAAAAAGCCTGATTTATGGCCTAGCAAACATACATTGTATATCTGCTCTGACAATTAAAGTAAGAATGCAGGGGCCGGCCCAGTGGCGCAAGTGGTTAAGTGCACGCGCTCCGCTGCGGCGGCCTGGGGTTTGCCAGTTTGAACCGACGCACTGCTAGGCAAGCCATGCTGTGGTGGCATCCCATATAAAGTGGAGGAAGATGGGCACGGATGTTAGCTCAGGGCCAGTCTTCCTCGGCAAAAAAAGAGGAGGATTGGCAGATGTTAGCACAGGGCTGATCTCACGCACACACAAAAATAATAATAATAAAATAAAATAAGAATGCATACTTCCCTTCCTACCAAGCCAGTAACACCCTATTGGTAATGCCCTATCGGTAACGCCCATATTTGTACCCTAAAATAAGTTCCCTTTCCCGACATCAGGGTCATGTTGACCTGCCAATTTGTAACTGAATACCTCTTTGAAACTTGGATGAATATGTATCCTGGGCGTGTTTAATGTGTGTTCTTTGTTCTGAAAAGATATAAGACTACCAAAAACCATGCTCCTCTGGAACGCTTTCTTCCTTTCTGGAAAGGGCCTTCCCGGGTTATAATCCTCACTCTGGCTCAAGTAAAACTCACCTATCTCTCCTATCTATGGAATGGTTATTGGTTATTTTGTGTTGACAGTGAGAACCCTGCCCCAGACCAGGCTCCTAGGAGGCCTTTGATTCTGTATGTAGATGAAAGGCTACAAGCTTTTAAGGTGTGAGCCAGGTACTTGAGGGTTGCTGTAAATATTGAATAAGATTACCTTTCAGCCTTGTTCCCAGCACAGACATAGGTGAAAAGAAGTTAATCTTGTCAATTTGCTATTTTCTTGTTTAACCTGAGAGGTGACTCAAGGGTCACAAGGATTTATGAGCTTGTTTTACAGAAAAAAAAAAAATGACTTTAAGTAGGTTATCACCAGGTAACCAGCCCCAGCTGCTGTTGGAGTCAGATTGCCCAAGGGTTTATCTGGAGTGAAAGAATTCACAGATTACCTTTTTGTTTCTCCAAAACTCCTCCTTCTAAGCCCCTTAGCTCTGTAAATATAAAGAACCCCTGCTTTCTTCACTTGTCAAGGCAGATTTGAGAGAACCTATCCCCCACCTTCTCATTTTGGCCAATTCAAATAAACCTTTCTCCATCTCCAAACACTGATGTCTCAGTGGTTGGCTTACTGTGAACTTGAGAATAAGAGGTTTGGTATCAATTTCATAAATGTCAGGCTTTCTTGAACCTTGGAGGGATCAGCTGAGTTAGTTTCTGTCTGCTCTGTATCAAGCATGGTGCTAGGTGCTTGAGGTGCAAAGGGGGAAGACAGATGTGGTCTTTGCCTTCCTCTGGCTGACAGCCCAGTGGTGGGGAAAGACAGTTACACAGGCACATTTACAGCATGGCCACTGCTACGATGGGAAAAGAACAGGGTGCTGTGGGGAGATGTGGATGGGCTTTTGGGGTGGTATATGTTGAAGAGGGCTTCCCAGAAGAGGTGATGTTTGAGCTGGGGCCTGGCGAGGACAGGAAGTACGTTCATGTGCACAGGCCTGCAGGAGAGTGGAGTTGGCCTGACTGGAACACGGTTAGTGGAGGGAAGGTGGCAAGACTGGAGATGCAGGAGTGGGCTAGGTCCTGAAGGTTCTTTCAGCTCCTTAGGAATCTTGGAGAAGTCAGGAAGCCTGGAGGTCATTTGATAGGATTTTTCTTTTAAAGTGATTGCTCTGGCAGTGGCATGGGGAATGGATAGGAGGGGCAAGGCTGGAGGCAGAGAGGCCAGTGAGGGGCTGTTGCAGTTACCCAGGTGGGAGCACCTAGGTGGACCAGGGGAGGAGAGTAGAGGAGGAGAGAAGTGGGTGGTGGTCGCATTCCTCAGGATGGCAAGCCCAGTGAGGGTGGGGTAGGAATGGTGAGGTCAGTTTTGGACCAGCTGAGTTTGATGCCTGTGGGACATTGGGGTGACGTGGATGCAGCTGGCTCAGAAGCATGCTTTCAGTGAGGTTCACACACTCCCCAAGACCAAGGGCTTTCTGTGTAGCTTGCTTTTGGGTCCTTATATCAGCTATCCCAAGGCTCCAGGGTCAGCTCAGGGTAGGAAGGGACTGGAGGAGGGCATGCTGGCTTTAAATACAGACACCACGGCTTTGCTTGGATGGGAATTGGTCTGCCATGCCTCGCTTATCATCCACAAGGACCTAGTAAATTCACACACCATGCCCAGCTTGCTGTCACCTCGTGAGAAGAGATGAGTGACAGGTGGAGCATTCTGGCTGTGAAGGGCGACTTGGGGTGCATATAGGATCCCTCCCTCCAAAATAAAATTCCCCTAAGAGGGCCCTGAGTGGAAAAGCATATGATCCCTTCATTTGTTATGCCTGTCAGGATTGCCTGTTATGTTTATTTTTTAAAAAGAACACAACTCATTTTCCTGCTGAGACATCTTATTGTATCTGGCCAAGTAGGCATCATTTTGTGGGTGTTTTTTAGTTTTAGAGACTAGATTTGAAGGTCCCCACACCCCAGATAATTTCCAGCTAATGTGTAGGTCTGAACCCCAGTCTGTTCTCCAAAGTGATTGAGATTGTGTCTCTTAAGGCTCTTTGGGAGGGTCAGAGAGCAGAGGGTCAACAGGAACACTTCCTCTGGGAGCTTGAGGACACCGTGCCAGGGCCTGCTGCCTGTGCTGCTTTCTCAGTCTCTGTCCCTGGGGAGCAGTGAGCTCGCGCTCTCTCTCTCTCTCTCTCTCTCTCTCTCTCTCTCTCTCTTTCTCTTTCTCTCTCTCTCTCTCTCTCTCGACAACATCTTTCTTTATTTGCTTTATAGTGTGTTAGCATGTTAGGCCTGGAAAAGGGGTCTGGTGACCGCCCCCCCCCCCCGTTAGTCTACCAGGGAGGGACGAAGAGATGAGTAACACGCTTAGTGTCAGCAGCCCTGGCAGAGCTGGGACCCCGTGTCTGGGCTCCTAGCACAGTCCTTTCCACTGGTCAGCCACCTCTGCATCTGATCCTCGCCTGGCAGTCTCTGTTGGCCTCTGGCCATCTCCATGGTGTCTGTGCCCATTATAGATGTGCCTGCATGCCACCACAGCTGTGAGTGCCCCAGGGCGAAGGGCAGGTTCGTCCCAGGACCTTCTGGGACTAGCCCAGAGCACCGGGAGGAGCTGTTAGTGAACGTGGGGTCAGCGAATGACTGAATGACTTTTTATTTTGCTACTGGTGCCTAGTGGGCACTCCCAAATGTGAGTGCCCGTCCTCCACCCTCACCACTTCATTCATTGGTGCTCACCAACACTTTTTGTTTTAAAAATTTTCGTCCTTTTTTTTTGATGAGGAAGGTTGGCCCTGAGCTAACATCTGTGCCCATCTTTCTCTATTTGGTATGTGGGATGCCACCATGGCACGGCTTGATGAGCAGTGCGTAGGTCTGTGCCTGGGATTGGAACCTGCGAAGCCTGGGCCGCTGAAGCAGAGCGTGTGAACTTACCCACTACACCACTGGGCTGGCCCTCACCAGCACTTTTGACTTTCCCCTCCTCAGAGGAGAGCTCGGCACATGCTGCCGAGCAGGCAAAGGCATTCCAGTCCTATGTTTCTCCTGGTGAGGTCCTGAAAACCCATCAAGGACCAGCAGGGTGAAGTGGGGTGGGGTGAGGGCTCTAATACTTGTAGATGAAATCCTGGTGAGGATAAGATTTTTAACTTGTGTATTAAATGTGTTTGGGGAGGTTCTGATTTTATTTAAGATCATCATGAAAGTGCCTCCTGGTGTAGCTGGGTGCCTGGTTCTCATGCATCCTGGAGGGAGTTTGCAGTAGATTTCAGGGTAGCTGAATTCTGAGTCATGCTGGGATTCTGATGCATTAGAAGTAGGGTTCATGAGACCAATTTTTGAAAACCAGGAGGTGAGAAAAGTTCTGGAAAGATATTTCCATCTGGCAATGTTGTGGTCCCCCCTCAGCCCCAACAAACTACTTCAAGAGTAGACTGTCCTTTGCAAGGGAAAGTGCCTGGTGTTGATTAGGATGTGAGGGGTTCACTTTGTACAGAGCAGCATGTGGGGTTTGAGTACAGCCGTGCACATTAGATAAATAATATTTGTCAAAGGGGGGCGGGCATAGGCTGTGGTTTTGAAATATGTGTCCACATGTGAATCTGTTCAAAAATGACAGAGTGTTTATTGGTAACATCTGTGGATTTCAGAAAAGCGAGTTTTGCCTCACAGTAAGCATGGGATGTTATTTCCATGGGGAGGAGGCCTTCCTTCCAGAGGAGGTGGCTCTAGTCGCTCTCCTCCCGATGGTGCCCACTGTCTAGGGGGAGACTCGTGCCGTCAGTTCACTGGGTGTGAGGATGCACCCATTTAGGTAGGTAGAAAGACATAACTAATTCCTTTTTAATGTGTACTTTTTTTAGATGACTTATTTATTTGCCATTTTGAAAGTAGGATATATGAACTAAAAAAGTTAGGAAAATACTGAAAGAGATCATTGTTGCTCATGGTACTGAACCTCTTAATCTCAAGTTCATGTGCCTGATGTGCAATAAGCCAATCACTGAGGCATCAGTGCTTTGAGATCGAGAAAGGTTTTTTTGAATTGGCTGAAGGAGAAGGTGGGAGGATAGGTTCTTTCAAATCCGCCTTCACAGAGAAGAAAGCTGTGGGGGGGGTCTTTATAGAGCTACGGGGCTTGGAAGGAGGAGTTTCGGAGAAACAAAGGGGAAGTCTGTGTTCCTTTCACTTCAGATAAGCCCTTGGGCAATCTGATTTCTGGGGGCTGGTTATCTGGTGACTCGTAACTTCCTTAAAGGCATTCTCTTTCTTCTGCAAAACAAGCTCATGAATCCTTGTGACCTTTGAGTCACCTCTCAGGTTAAACAAGAAAACAGTAAATTAACCAGATAAACTTCTTTTCATCTGTGTCTATTGTTGGAACAAGGTCGAAGGGTAATCATGTTCTTATTGAATATTTACACTAACCCTCAGGTACCTGGCTTCACTCATACTTCCCAAATGCAGGAATTTAAAAAGTTTGGTCAATGTATTTAATATTTTTTCCTCTTACGAGTGTTTTTTTAAGCCTCATTGTGAAGTGCGTGTAATCCTGGCCGGTCACAGAGCTCTGCTCAGGCTGACATAGAAACAGAGGAGTTGGGACTGGACTCTGGTGGGTCCCAGGCCTACATCTGCAGCAGGGAGGACCTGATGTAGGTCCTTCAGATTGAACTCCCATCCGTGCAGCGCGCCATTCGAGCTGAAGCATGGCAAATTGGCCAAAAAATCACTTACCAGCTTTGTCCTAGTGAAACTTGAGTATGTGGTTATGGTAACTTGGAAGAAAAATTCAGGCAGAATTATTTTTAAGCCTGAAAACAAAGTCTGAATTAAACAGGTCTTAGGAAGTTCTGAGGAAGAGCTGACATCAGTTAGCAGATGTGGTGAGGTTTTGGAGTTATCAGGGCTTGTGGCAGACTCCTGCCTCGGTTATCTGGATTGGATTTAGAGGTGAGCCAGGAGACCTGTTTCTGGGGACCCTTGGGGCAGTGGGATATGGTGGATGGTCCTGTGGCCACCAGCAAGGGTCCTTCTAAACAGATGTGGCTGCCGGCCTCCGCCATTGCATGCACATCTTTATCTAAAACCTCCTCCCTCACTGGGGTCTGTGGGCTGTGGTGGGTGCTTCTCCCCCGGGACCTGACGGTGGCGAGTAGAGTGTGTCTGTGTGTGTTGGAGGTGGGGCCAGGGCGCTGGGGAGTAGTTGAGAGCTGACACCAGCTGCATTTGGGCTCTGATTACGGGATCTCTTCCCAGTCCTAGACATTTGGTCTGTGGGGCTCCCCCTTGTTTCTTGCCATAAAGTGCAGGAGCCCAGAGCAGAGCCGGGGTGTGAGATGACACCAGATCATGGGGCGGACTAGCCCCCCTCCCCATCCCCGTCTCTTTCAAGGGTATGGTCACCTTCCACAAACCTCCCTGGCTTTCATTAGGGGGCAGGCGGTCCATCTGTGCCCGAGCAGTGCCCCATCCCTGCAGGGGTGCCTCAGAGTTGGCGGGCCAAGCGTTTGGGAGGCAGTGTGGTGTGGTGGTGGGCACAGAGCAGGGGAGGGCCGGGATCAGACCTCAGGTCCATATCCAGGAGCTGGATGACCTCAGCTGGTCAGTTATCCTCTCTGGCTTTGGTTTTCTGCTCTGTGAAATGGGGACAATAATATCCATGCCGTTAGGTTGTTTCTAAAGATTGAAAGAAGCTGAATGGCGAGCCCCGCAGCGCAGTGCCTGGTGGCTGCTCTCACGCAGGTGAAGGGGTTCCCCAAGGGCAGGTTATGGCGGGTCATTTCAGCTTTCCAGGCTCTGGTGCGTGAACGGGCTTCTCTGCCTGTCACTACAACTCTCCTTGTACATAAGAGTAGCTGGACCCAATGTGCAGGGGCGGAGCGGATCCCTGCAGAGGTCCCCGGACTGACGGACTGACGGGGCTGCTCCCCCGGGAAGGGCAGGCGGGAGGGAGGCTGAGGGGTCTGACGTCTTCCGAAGTCCCTGGAGTGCTGCCTGAGATCCTTATGCCTCCTTGACTGCTCCTGGGCTGCTTCTCGGGGGTCTCCTGGGGCTCCTTTCCTTTCTGTGGGTTTTCTTCAGCCCCAGGGTGTTAACAGCCCTGAGAGGCCTGAAGAAATCCTTGGGTGATTGACAGCACACGGCCCACCGTGCCTGTGACGCAGGCTGTGTGTCTTGGCTTTCCGTGTCTTTGACCTTGACCTATGTTAAGAAACACGTTTTATGCCATGACCCGGTAGAGAAAGAGAGAAGCGCACACCCACGTACGGGGAGACAAGTTTCACAAGGTGGTCCCCCCACGTGCTCTCTGATGCTTCCTTTTCTATTCTGCGTCCTGTGGTGGTGGTTTTAATACTGCTTAGGATTTTCCAAATGGATGGCACTGTGGTCTGGACGGCGTGGTGAATAGTGGAGCCTGAGGGTGGGGCGGGGGCTCTGGCTGTCCCTCGGTCTGTGGGTGTCTGTGAGAGGCTTCACTGGGCAGAGCAAGAGCGCTGGGCAGGGACAGGCAGCCCCTGAGGGGTTGGGATTGGGGCCCCCGGGCCCTGCAGGGAACCACTCCTTCCCCAACTCACAGTGTTGGTCCAGAGGAAGGAGCACTGGACTGAGAGTCAGTACACCTGGATTGAAGTCCTGGTTCTGCCATTTGCTGGCTGGGAGACTTTGGGCAAATCACTTGACCTCTCTGTGCCTCAGGGTTTTCGTGGGGTGGCTTTGAGGCCCAGACGAGGAAAGGTGTGCCGACTCCCTGGGGCCTTTCATTCTGCTTAGCGCCCCGTGGTGTGGGGAGTCCACCCAGAGCCTGCCTGAAGCCCTGGGCCCCTCTTCTCTCTTTTCTCTCGGTCAACCTGGATCAGAAGGGGAGGTGGGTGGAAAAACCAACAGCCAGCTGCCTTCTGCCCGGAGTTTGTGGTCTTGTTGATCCGTGTGAGTGTGCCCCTGTATGAGGTGCGGACCCCTGCCCTAACTTGGCCTGCTCTCTTCCAGCCCTGAAGGATGGCTGCCATTTTGGGGGATGCCATCATGGTGGTCAAAGGCCTCGCCAAGCTAACGCAGGCGGCCGTGGAGACCTACCTGCAGCACCTGGGCCTTGGTGGGGAGCTCATCCTGGCCGCCAGGGCCCTGCAGTCCACGGCCGAGGAGCAGATCGGCGTGGTCTTCGGCAGTGTGCAGGTAAGGAGGCCTGGCAGTGGGCGGGGTGCCAGCAGGAGGGGCTGCACCTGGAGCTCTTGGGGAGACCAGGGGGCTGAACCAGGACACAGCCGGGGCGGCTGGTCTCCTTGTGGCCAGGGCCAGAGAGCCCAGTGGCTGGTGTAACCCACAGTCCTTCCAGGTGTGGTGGGGGCCCCCTGTGAGGCTGCCACCGTGTGACTCACGTTTCAGTTATGGGAGCTCTACAGAGCTGGGAAGAACCCCCAGGATCACGTAGCCCAGCACACCCGACAGTCAGATCAGTAATTCACCAGCGCTTACCGAGCACCTACAGATGCCAGGCCCGGGGTGCAGAGCTCAGCGGGGAGACCAGACCCGTCCTGCAGGGACCCGCCGGTGACCCCCCTGCCCCCCACTCCCTCTGCCTGGCCTATGTTCAGTTCCTGGGGCTGTCCTGAAGGTACTGGAGAGGGGCCTTTCTAATTTTGGAAATTACAAAAATCGCAAAGAAAAAAGTGACAGTCACCTGTGTTCTTACGGGAGGCAGCTAAGGACACCTGTCATCTGTCACACCTCTTTCACTGAAGCAAACAGTTTCTTTATAAGATGAAGCACCTTCTCCCTGTTTCTCTGACTTATGTTGGCATTTTATTGTCAGGTTGGTTTTGGTAAAGAAGTGACGGAAGCCACCCAGTGTGTAGGCTGGGACGACCGTGTCATTCGCCGTCACCCCCAGTGTCGAGCTGTCACAGGGGTCCGTGTGTTGGCCGACCTCCCTCAGGCTTCAAGGTTCCCCCGCCCCGCCCTGTGCCAGCTGAGCCGCAGCTAGGGCCGGGCCTCGTTTTTCCCCTTCCCTTTGCTGAGGGTCTCTGGGTGCTGACTCAGGGGCTCTGCCCCTTTCCAGTGGGGCAGCTGGCTCAGCCCTGCTGAGGGCAGCTTCACCTCGTGCCTCCCTCCCATCCCTCGTGCCGTCTTTTGTGCCTCGGTCCAGAGACCATCCAAGGGGAAGGTTTTAAGCAAAAGTGAGTGCTGGAGAGGTGACTGTCAGTAGGACTTGCTATGGCAGAGGTCAGTCCACCATGGTGCCACCTGCAGAGTCACCTGCAGCTGCTCCTGCTAGCCTGAGGGGATGGGAAGGGTGCGTGTGTGCGCACGTGTGTGTGCGCGTGTGTGCGCACGTGTGTGTGCACGTGTGTGTGTATGGGCACGTGTGTGTTGGGAGGTGTGCTGCCGAGGGTGCCCCGCCCCCCTCCTTCCATTTCTGTTGTGGTGGCTGACCTTCTAGATGGAGGACACTTGTGCTCCTCCAGGCTGTGGGGCCATCACAGCCTGCAGGCCTCTCGTCAGTCTCAGTTTTAGGATTCCCAGCCCTAAAAGGTCTCTCTTACCCTACACGAATGCCTTTAACTTCTAGAAGTCTGCACACCCGTGATCTCACGGTTGTTCTGGGAGGGGGGCAGGCCTAGATGCTTACCCCCTTTCTCAGATGGGGAAACTGAGACTAAGCAGTCTGATGCAAGGCCTGTGATCATTGAGACAGGACTAGAGTCCTGTGTCCTTTTCCCAATCTCAGACTCCCTGCCTTTGCCTACCCTCTGCTGAGCTGGGCTGTGGCCCCAGGCTCCTCACAGATGCCTTTTCTAATGAGGAGTCAGCGCCTTCCTGATGGATGTGCTGCCTGTGGAACACTCAGGAAGTGAGTTGCCCAGTTCCCTTGGAGCCACCCAGGAGTAAGATGGCGTGCTAGAGCCGGGCAGGCCTCCCTGAGAGGTGAGGGGGCCTCTGTCCCGCCTCCCGCCCTGCCCTCTGCTGCCCTTGGACAGGCCTGGCCCGGTCTCTGGAAGAGGCAGGGCTGTCCCGCAGCACAGTCACTCTGAGGTAGGAGGGAATGATGGTCCCCCACCACGAACGAGGTGCTGAGCAGGGCAATGGCCTCCACTGTGCTCCCCTTCTCTCCCTGAACGCTTAGATTGTGAGAGGGCAGAGGGCCAGAGCTTCCAGAAACTTCTCTCTTTCTCTCTTCCAACTTCTCGTTCAGCAGACACTTCACTGAGTCTGGTCCCATTGAGGCACTGAGGCCCCTTCGCAGCCACATGACCAGGTCATGGTGATGCTGGGCCAGGTGGCCGTCACCAGAGTTATGGAGCAGAAGGAGGGAACCCTGCTCCAGACTCCCTCACTCGGGAGCTTCCTTGGCTGTCCTGAGAGGGGCCCACTGAATCCAAGTATAGCTCTGAGAAAAGTGCTGTCAGGCAGCCGCGGGGTGGCCCGAGGGACAAGCCGTGGCTTGGGATCCCTGCTCTGCCATTGGCCGGCTCGGGGCCTTGACCAGACTGCTTCAGCCCTCTCAGCCTCAGTTCCCCATTCGTGAGATGGGAGTAATAGCCAGCCTCTTGCCTTCCCGTGGAGGGCGCGTCTTATCTCCGTAGGGCCCCCCGTAGCTCGTAAGGCTGAGTCAGAGGCCTTGGCTCTGCTGCTGTCTTGGTGGGACCTACAGGCAGCACTGTGTGCACTGAACCCGTTTCGGTGGAATCAGGGAGTCCAGGCCCCTGATCCCCGCAGGAGTCGGTGCTGTTCTCCTGGCCTGTCTGTGGCCCCCCATAACTGTGACCGTGGGGAGCCCTGTTTTCACATGAGGAAGGAGCAGAGAGGGGTCAGGGACTCACTCAAGGTCACTCAGGGTTCAAAGGGAGAAAGAACCTGGGCCCAAAGTTCAGGTCTTGGCGACTGTTACAAGGAAAATGTGGTGTGTCCCCCTCCGTCCTGCCCCCGTACCTCCAGCTCCCGGGGACAGCCAGGCTGGCGCTGGTTGTGACGAGCCCTCCAGTGAGAGCCTCTTTAGGAACACCCACAGCTGCCTGGTGGAAGCCACGTGTGCAGCGAGCGCTGGCCCGGAGTGGCAGGGCGGCCCGTCCTGTGCTGCCCTCGCCCTCGCTGCCCTTTGGTCGTGCTTTTCCTTCTCAGAGCTTCCCCATCTTTTCCCTGGTTCACCCTCCCCAGAGCCCTGGAGGCCTCTCCTTAGCCCCAGTTTACAGGTGAAGACCTTGCTGCCGGGTTGGTGGTCACTCGCTTGGTCCTGACTGGGCACCCAGCAGTGCTCAGTGACCGTGTGGGCCTGGCTTGCCCAGGAGCACACAGCAGAGCCCTGGCAGAGGCAGGACTGGAATCCGGGTCTCCTGGCTCCCGGGCTGGGAAGGTGCTATCACCTCCAGAACTGGCGCCGGGCTGCAGGAGTAATGTGGTGTTCCGCTCTGGAAGGTCGGAGGGCGGGACGGCGGTGGTGTGCCGTCCTGTGCAGAAAGGGTGGACACAGGGAGAGCTCCTGGCTGGCCTCTTGCTCCTCTCGCGCTGACTGTTGTTCCCTCCAGGGTCAGGATAAGCATGAAGACCCTTACGCCACGGAGAGCTTCGAGGACCTGGAAGTCGAGTTCTCTGCAGCCTCCTCCCCCGACCAGTCGTCGCCTCCGCCCTGGGATCAGGGCAGCAGTGAGGGCCCGGCTCCTGCCTACGCCGCCAGTGGGCCCTTCAGAGAAGGCAGCCTCCCGGGCCAGGCCGCCGCCGCTCTGGGCAGGGTCAATGGGAGGCTCTTTGCAGACCCGAGAGACCCGTTCTTTGCCACGGGCCTTCAGCGAAGGTTCCTGCACCAGGACCAGTCCCCCATGGGCGGCCTCACGGCTGAGGACATTGAGAAGGCCCGACAGGCCAAGGCTCGCCCCGAGAACAAGCCCCACAAGCAGATGGTGCGTGCGGGAGGGCCCCCTGGAGTGGGGTGGAGTGGTTCCCACACTGGGGCTGGTGTCAGGCCCCTTCCGGGGACATTCCCTGAATGCTGTTTCAGGCACGTGGAGGCCTCTTCTTGGTGGAGTGTGCTGCCAGCGGAGGTGCTGTCATGGGGAGTGGAGAGGGGGTGTGGGGGCAGCATGGACCCCTGAAGGTTGGTCCTGTCCCCACTCACTGATTCCCTGACGTGTCTTCCTTTTCTCCGTCTAGCTCAGTGAGCGGGCTCGGGAGCGGAAGGTACCAGTTACGCGGATTGGGCGGCTGGCCAACTTTGGAGGTAAGGTGGCGGTGTGCCCCTGTGCCTCCTCACCAGCCGTGGCGTGCCGGTCCCGGCAGAGTGGAGCCGGGGCCACCGTGGGGCCTGCATGGAAGTGGAAGGGGGTGGGGACCCAGGGGTATCCCAGAGAGGGTGGTAGCTCCTGTGTTAGCTGTTTCTGGAAGTTCTCCATAAGTGGATGATCCGGTTTCTGGATTTCAGTCTGCCTCAGCTCACCCCTGGGGTTGGTGTGTGGCTGATGTCATGCCATGAGAACTTTACTCCTTAGGCCCCACTCAAGGGGCAATGTCTGCAACATCAGCTTTTTCCTCCTGCCCCAGCCTCCCTGCTGCTCAGCCCCGTTGGAGGCCTCTGCGGGGAGGAGGCCAGGTAGTGAGTAGAAGTTCCTCCCTGGGGCTGTTAAGCTCCTAGACAGAGTGGTTTTTGCCCCTGGGACCAGCCATTTGGGGAGCCCATTTGCTGGATTCCCGCGGGCCTGCGGGGCATCAATGGAATGGTACCGAGGTGCTGTGGCCCTGAGCAGCTGTGGCTTCAAGTCCATTTTAATATACTGTCAAGTTGTGAGCTTTATTCATTCTTTTCTCTGGAGGTTTGAATAGCTGTTGTGTGCAATACACTTGTGATCTTATTGTTTGAGTCAAAGGACCATTTTATAGTGAAGGTTTGGAGCAGTTGTATCTGCTTTTATGACGTTGTGTTGTCATATCTAGTGCTTATGTACTGACCAAGATGTTCCTATTGAAAGTACCATCTCCTTGGCAATGGTACGCTTTAAGATGGAGTGACTGGGAGTGCATTTCTTTAAAGCTCGCCTGTCCTCAGTTGGTTCTCCAGACAATACAGTTAAGGAAAGTAACAGTTTTGGCAACTTGGTTGACATACCAGCCTTGGGCGAGTGGTTATTTGCAAGGCTGTTTCTTAGAGAGGTCTGATTGCTTCCAGTGCTAAGTAGTCATGAAGGCCCCTTATATGTGTCTGAGCCATTACTTTCTTGCCTTTTCTTTGCTGGTTTACACATCTCCCCTCCCATATACTGTCTATCATGCGTGCTCTTCTCTGCTGCCTCTTCTCTTTTGTAAACCCCATCTTACTCTTCGTTCAAGATTGGCTCTGTGCTCCCCGATAACCTGGTACTCTGGGAGCTAGACCAGTGTCTGGGTTCTAACTTTGAATGATGGCTGGCTGTCTTCCTACTGTGCAGAGCAAACTAGATTAATGGGATGGGATTTTGTCAACTCGAAGATTTTCTTCCCTAATTGTTATCTTAAAATTTGGTGTCTGCTGCTACTTAGCTGTTGAAGAACCTAGCATAAAGTGTCACCTGAGTTTTAGCACAAAATGACTGCTTTATTTCACTCTAATGGGTTAGCATTTCAAGCAGGTCCTCATAGAACATCGTAACTTCCTGGGGTGCCACAACAGAATGCGTTTGAGAATTGCTGCTCTGGTGACCTCCAACGGTCCTTACTCCCCAGAAGACTTGGCACATTGCCTACTTGCGCAGCGGCTATGAGTTGGGTAACACTTATTGTTATTCAAGTATTGAATGGAAGTTCTCTTTTCTCCCCCGTGAGTTTGAGGGTAGGAAGTACCCTCTTCTTACTCTGTCGTTTTTCTCCGTAATCCTCCTCCTCCCCTCACTCCGGATGGACAAGGGCTCACCACAGAGCCCTCTCCCCGGAAGGCTTAGCTTGACTGACATTTTGTAGAATGGGTATAATCCTCTCGGGGGAGTCTTTGTGGGGGTGGCGGTAGTGGAGCATCTGTTTGGGTAAAGTGGTCAGGATGAAGGTTGTGATGGAGAGTTGGAATTTGCTGGAACACCGTGAGGTCCTGGTGAACCAGGCCAATGGCAGGCCCTCGGGTGGTGGTTAAGGAAGACAGAGTGGAGTGAAGGGGTTATACTGGAAGGTGTGTAGGGCAGAGAGGCTCCCCTGAGAGGGTGGGGGATATGGCAGCCACGGGAGCTGGATTGGGGCGAGGAGAAGCCCCAGTATCTGGAGGTGCTTTGCGCCCTCAGAGCCCCCTGAGCCCTTGCTGGCAGCAGCCCGATGCCTGGAGCCATCCCCAGGCGTCTGCGTGCCTGAGATTTCCCCGCAGCTGTGATTCGGAGCTGCCCACGTTGTTGCCCAAGCATCTGGCAGCTAATGTTTCAGGCTTGGAGGTGGCAGGATGGGAGCAAAGAGGAGCCGGGTCTGGAAAGAACGTGCTGTTCTGGCCCCGGAAGGGAGCTGTGGGCCTTCTACCTCCCCCAGAAGTTTCTAGACTGTGAGTTATGGCCCATTAGTGAGTGTGAAAGCAATTCACTGGGTCAGGACCAGCATTTCAAAAACAAATTAAATAGAATAGAATCAAATAGAAAAAGATCAGACTTAGTATCAGAGATCCTTTGAACAGCACACGTTGCAAAAATATTTTTGTTTCAGAGATATAAACATATCACTTATGTATATTCTTCATTTTGCCTGCTGAAGTATACGGCTTACTGGTGGGTCGTTGTCTAAACAGTTGGAAGAAACACTGCTCTGCTTGGTTCTCCTAGAAAACACTTCTAGCCTTTCTTCCCTCACAGGGGTGAGATATTTTGGAGGTGTAGACTGACTTCAGGAAGTTTTTGCACTGGGGTATGAAGGAAAGGGGTTGCTCTGGGTCTCAGGGAGGTGCGTTTTGTAGGGGGCCCTCAGCAGCAGGTGTTCAGCTGTGTGGAGGGAGGAGGCGGGAGCTTTCCGGTTTGGGTGGCTTGTGTTGATGCTGAGATGGGGCAGGAGTCCTAAGTCCAGTTTGGCTGTGGGATGTTATGGCTGTGATGCTATGGGCAGGGTGATCTGTGGATATTAGATTTTATTAAAGAGGAGTGATTTCCTAAAGATTCTGGTACACTTGAGGGTACTGTTAATAGATCAGCAACACCGTTCTCTCTGGGATCATTATGCCCCTTCCCTTCAAGCTTTTGTAATCGCCGTCTCCGTGGTAAAATTAAAAACAAAGAAATATTGGTGAATGGGTCTAGTTTGGTTATTTTTTAATTTTGCCAAGAACATTGAAAACAAAACTAAACTAAAACTACCATTAACTATTACCATCATTTTATTTATCTTTTTTTTTTTTTTTTTTTGGTGAGGAAGATTAGCCCTGAGCTAACGTCTGTTGCCAATCCTCCTCTTTTTGTTGAGGAAGATCAGCCCTGAGCTAACATCCGTGCCCATCTTCCTCCACTTTATATGTGGGATGCCTGCCACAGCATGGCTTGACAAGCGGTGCGTAAGTCCGTACCTGGGATCCGAACCTGCGAACCCCAGGCCGCCAAAGCAGAGTGCACGAACTTAATCACTACGCCACTGGGCCGGCCCCCTATTTATCTTTTTTAAAGGACATTTTAACAATGCAGAAGTACCAAGGGTGTGCTCCCAAGATAAAGGATAGTAAATTGAATAACTGAGTTTTGTGGCAGACTCCTTCTGTGGTCTTTGTTTCTGGACACTGATGGAGACCCTGCTGTGGCTTGTCAGGGGCCTTGCAGGGCCATCCTGCAGTGGCGATGCCGTGGGACCCCATGGCTGGGGTGGGCCGGGGGCTCAGGATGGTAGGGGTGGGAGTGCTTACATGTCCTGTAAGCACTGACATGTCCAGAGCACACGGCAGCACTGTGTGCTCTGACCTCCTGGCTTGGTGGCCTTTGTTGGCTTCTCGAAAGTCAGGCTTCCCCCCAAACATTTATCAATAGGGCACTTGATTTTCTTCGAGATTGTGGAGATCTGAGCTCCCAGGTTGTGTGTGAGGCCGACTTTGCTCAGGCCTTCCCTCCTGGGGTGGCACACAGCGACACCAGCTTCTCTGCCTGACTTACTGAGGGCACACAGCGCGCTCCCCTGGCAGCCAGCGCTCCTCCGGTGCTCCCTGAGGCAGAAAACAGATGCCTGTGGGTCCAAGAGAAGTTCCGCGCCCTTCGCAGGGGTAGGGGAGCATGGTTTCTGCTTTTCCAGGAGCGTACAGTCGTCCCTCAGTATCTGCGGGGATTGATTCCAGGACCCTCCACAGATCCCCAAATCCGGGCTTGCTCAAGTCCCATAGTCGGCCCTCCGGATCTGTGGGTTCTGCATCCACAGATCCGGAGGGCCGACTGCACTTTAAAGGGGCTTTTATGTCTATTTTGCCCCCTTAGAAGCTCTGTGGGGAAGATTAGGGTAGTTATTATTATCTCCAGTTACAGGTAAGGAGGCTGAGCCACAGTCACCAGTCGCCCAGGGCCGTACGCGTATGTGACAGCCTTGGACCAGAGCTGAGGAGGCCTGCGTCCTGCACGTGGCAGTCTGAGCCTGCCGGCCCCTGTAATTAGTGCCCCCTCCCCTGCAGCCGGCAGAGGGGCAGTGTTAGGCTTCCCTCCCAACTGGCCCAGGTCTGGGCTTGGAGGGCCAGCTCCTGAGAACCCAGGAGAACACTCTGTGAGGAACTTCCTCCACCACGCCTTCCTGTTCCCCTTCCTCCTGTGCTGTGGGCTGCAGGCCCTCTCTCCCCAGGTCCCCTCTTCCACCCCGGGGGCTGGGGCTGGGGGCAGGGTGGAGGACACAAGTGATGGTAGTAGAGAAGGTGGACTGAATTGCTGAGGATTCAAGAACACCTTGCAGCAGAGGAAGACATCCTCGCCCACCGCTTCTGTGCGGACTTGCTCGTCTCACCAGGTCAGAAGGCTTGTTGGCTGTGTTAATAGGAGCGAGGGCTCGGGACCCTGCTGGCTGTGGGCGTGGTGATGTTGTGGTTTATCCTTCGAGATCCCTCTGCCCCTTGCTACCACAGAGGTGCTCCCGTGGGCCTTGCTCTGTGAACACGCCTGGGGTTTCTGGCGGGTTAACTCGAGCAGCAAGGAACGCGTACTTACTTCTTTCTGTTGGGCACCTTTTAGCTAGCTTCCTTGTGAAGGGCGCTGCTTGTTGGAAGGTGTTGTGTTTTTCCCCTTTCTCAATCTCTGGTGCCTGTCTGGGCAGAAGCCCGGTGCCTGCTCAGGGGAGGGCCTCACTGGCTCCCATGACCTCCGGAGGGACTTCAGGCGGCAGAGAGCTGGCTGGGGGCGAGCAGGCCCACAGCCTGGGAAGCCGGCCCAGTGGCTCCTACCTCCGACGAGAGCCCTGCTCCCTGCTGCTACTCCTACGTTTCTTCACTCCAAACCTCTGTGCGAGAATCGTCAGGAACTTTCTTGGAAGGGGCTGGCCACTTCTCACAGGCTAGGGTGGAGGCCAGGCTGCTCACGGTGGCTGTGGGGCCGCAGAGCTGGTTCTGGGGCAGGTTTTCCTCCAGGACTTCCTAGCAGGCTGTATGGGCCTGGTCGGACCTGACCGGGGATCAGGATATGGAGATGGGTGCTGTCCTGAGGGCTCCGAGGGCTGCAGTGGGGCTGAGGCCACGGGTGACATGGAGGGTGAGCGGCACGGGCTCCAGGGTGTCCTCACCAGGATGAGGGGCACCCGAGGCAGAGGCCCTGATCTTCCGGGATTTGCCTCCAGCTCCCCACCGGTTCTGGGAGGAGGCAGAGCCTGGCTGGGCCCTGGCCTTCCCTCTCAGCAGGGTTCTGAGCACTGTCTTCACCAGCCCTGGTGGGGGACGCTGGAGAGCCAGTTTATTCTTGGTTCACCGGAGTCGGAGCTCCTGAGGCCAAGGTCGGGGCTGCTGGGCTGGCCGGGCCGCAGTGGGGAGCTTGTCAGCTGGCAGCACCTCGGGCCTGGCACTGGGCTGGCCCTGAGGGAGCTCGTGGGGCCGCAGAAGGAGCCTGAGGCCTCCTTGGTGGAATGTTCTCTTGGTGCTGTGTGTAAGGACAGGTCCTTGCCCCGAGACAGCTTTGGCTGTGCCCTGCAGCCTAGAGATGGCCAGGGGACAGTTTGACAGAGCACGGGGGGGGGCGGGGGGGCAGGTCAGCAGGGGGAGCTGGGGGGCCGCCTCTATGTGCAGAAGGAGGGGCTTGGCAGGCCACCCCCAAGCTGGGGCGTCTGCTTCAGTGGCCAGGCTGGGTGGCTGCCTCTTCTATGGGTTTGTCTTTGAACTTGATCTAGGCAGAGAAAAATAGAGCTACAGAGACATTGGTGAAGGTCAGCACGGTTGGGGGGGTTCATGTTGCCTGTTATCACATATTTGGCCGAGGCAGATCGTGTGCTGGGTGGGGTGGAGCTGGGTGGGCAGAGGGCAGTTAATGTTTAGTCGGAGATCTGGCTCCCAGCTCTGCGCCTGGTGCCCTCCGGGGCTGGGGAGGGGTCAGAGGGAAAACAGGCCTGGCACCTTGTCCCAAGACACAGGTGCGAGGGGGGCCCTGGGCTTCCACCTGAGGGCCATCTCCAGGTGCCTGCCCTGTGCCGTCCTGCACGGCAGCCCCAGCCCCGTGGGGTGCTGAGCGCCTGAACCGTGGCTGGTCCACACCGAGGTGTGCCCTGAGGACAAAACACACACTTTGAAGCCTTAGTACAAAACAAAATAATGTAAACTCACTCTAATAATTTTTATATTGGGTACTTGTTGAAATGATAATATTTTGCATATATTAGGTTAAATAAAATATCAGAATTCATTTCACATGCTTCTTTCTGCCTTTTTAAATGTGGCTACTAGAAAATGTGAAATTATCTACGTGCCTGGTGCTGTATTTCTTTTAGCTGGCACGGGCCTAACCATTGTGGAGAGGAGTCTTGATGGTAACAGCGAACACTCCGGTGCTGTCTCCTTGTACCTGGCCCGTCTGAGCTCTTGGCTCTGACTCAGCTGTTTAATCCTCACGTCGACCCGTGAGGCAGGAGTGGCCCTTACAGCTGGGGATGCAGAGCCCGATGGCGGGTAAAATGTAGTGTAAAAACATATTTTAAAATCGGGTTTTCTTCCGGGCCGGCCCTGCGTTGTAGCGGTTGAGTTCACACGCTCCTCTTTGGTGGTCCGGGGCTTGCTGGTTCGGATCCTGGGCGTGGACCTACTCACCGCTCATCAAGCCGTGCTGGGACGGCGTCGCGTGTAGAAGAGCTACAACTCTACAACTATGATACACAACTACGTACTGGGGCTTTGGGGAGGAAAAGAAAAAAGAGGAAGATGGGCAACAGAAGTTAGCGCAGGGCCAATCTTCCTCAAAAAAAAAAAAATTGGAGTATTTTCTTTTGATTTTTAAAATTTATTTTTCATTAAATACATTTTTTAAGAAAGTCAATAATATTTTTCATAAAAGTAATACAGAATCATTGGAGAAAATTCAGAACACAGATGCATGGGCAGGCTCCCTTGCCCGTTAAGCAGAGCACCCAGTGTGAGCCCACCCTCTGGGCGTGGGGGCTGCTGCCCCATCCGCCCCCCGGCCCCCCAGGGCTGTGCTCTCCAAGGCCCGCTGGTCTGAGGGCCTCTTTGGTGTCTTCCCTGGGTCTTGGCTGTCCCTTCTGCTGTGGCCAGCGTGCCCCTCCACGTGTTCTCCATGAGAGAGAGAGAGAGTCCTGAGTGGCCCATGCGGGGCTCCTTGGGCCTCTCCTGGACAGACCTCTGGACAAATGGAGTGTTAATGAACTTGGATTTCGAATATTGCAAAAGGGGGAAGGAGGGCCTGGTACCCCCTTGTCCTGAGACCACTGTCAGCGCCTGCGGGGCCCGGGTGGGCGGGGTGGGGGCCTTCCACGCCCCCGAGTGAGGGCCGCAGCTGATCCCCTGTGAGTCCCCACGGCTTGGCTTGGGGACACCAGACCGTTTGCTTTTGCAAAGTGTTCCGACTCCCACCGACGACGGCTCTCTGTTTCTGCGGTGAGCCTTTCCTTCCAGTCGCGGGGACTACTAAATTAGAGAATTCTGGAGCGTTGGAGGCCCTTCACACAGGCTGAAGCGGGCGGCTGTGGGCCGCGGGGTGCACTGTGCTGTCAGGATGTCCTCGGCTCATGGGCCGTCCTGGTCCGTGTTCCACATGCGCTGTCTTGGGGTGTATTGGTGTATCCAGGAGCCTATAGATCAGCAGAGGTGATGGGAGGCGGGCCGTGGATGAAGCTTTTTCACGGAAAGCGCCTACCTTGGGCCAAATCCCTGAAAACAACAGATGCGTCTCTTCTGCCTTTTTTCCTCCCTTCTCAAAATGTTCGGAGTGTCAGCGAGGGTCCCTGGGGAGCTGAGGTGGGTGTCCGTGTGGGGCTGCTCCAGGCCTTGTGGGTGGTGGGGCGGTGGGCAGCCCCACATGAGTGCCCAGTGCCCTCGCCATCCCCTTGCAGGTCTGGCCGTGGGTCTGGGCTTTGGGGCGCTGGCCGAGGTCGCCAAGAAGAGCCTGCGTTCCGAGGACCCCTCAGGTGAGCTGGGCGCTTGACCCGGAGGACGGGGGGCCCTGGGAGGTGGGCCTGTCAGCCCCCAGCCCCTGCCGCAGTGTTGGCCTCCAGGGGCTGCCTCACGTCCTGCCTCCAGGGCCACCTTTCACCCTGTGTTCTGTGTGAATGGCGCCCCTAGAGCTGTCTGAGGCCTGAGGGCCGCTCCGCCCCCGTCCTGGCTCTGCTCCCTGCCCCCCCCCCCCCCCCCCCCGCTCACCGACCCTTCCTGGCCCCTCCAGGGGCCGGCACACCTGCCCTCTTCCAACTGAAGCCTTGCCTTTGGCTCCTGCTCTAGGTGCCCCCTGCCCCTGGCCCCTTCAGAGGACTCGTTCTAGTACCTGACACCTCCTCCCCCTTCCGTGGGGGACCCCCAGTGACACCCCGCTGTCCTGCTGCACTGCAGCCCTCAAACCACCTGGACACCCCTCTTCACTCGTAGGACCCTCTTGTGGGGATAAGGGGCCTCCTGGAGAGAGGGCCCCAGGCCACCCCACAGGCCCCTGAGTACGGGGGACACGGGCGCCGTGTGTGTCCTTGGAAGGGGCCGGAGGACGGGGAGGCTTTAGCGAGGGTATTTTTAGTGTTGGTGCTGAGACACTTGGGGAAATGAAGCCCGGCTTCTCCAGCACCCCCCAAACCCCCCCAAAGCTGGCCGCTCTCCAGCCTACCTCGTCCAGCAGGGAAGAGGCCAGGCTGGCTCCAAGGTTAACCTGGTGTCCTTTGTCAGGGAAGTGGCGACCCCGCTGGGGGGCGAGGGGCCTGAGTACCATTAGCCCAAGAGCAGGACTGGCGCTCAGGCCAGGGCGGGAGGCCCTGGGCAGCCCCCAGCTGTGCTCCAGCTTCCTGAGCAGGCTCTGGAAGCCTTGGCCTGGACGCTGACGAGCCTGGCCCAGCTCTGCCCGAGAGCCTCTCCTGAGTGGGGGCGTGCCCACTGTGCCCCTGAGCCCCCCAGGCTCCCCCAGGTTGTTCTCAAACCAGCCATGCCCAGGCGCCGTACCCCAGCCTGTGGGGATTGGCTGGCTGTGGGGAGAGGGCCGGGCACTGTCCCCAGATCTCAGGAGCACCGTCAGCCCAGGCCTGCTCTGCATGTCGCCAGCAGAGGAATCTCCCTCCTCCTGCTGGGCGGTGGCCATCTCTCCCAGCTTCTCTCCTCTCCCCGCCTCTCCTTAGGGACACAGGCCCAGGTCCCCAGCCCACAGGGGCCCAGGGGCTGGGAGGGCAGAGTGGACATAGAGGGGCTGCCCCTCTTGGCTCTGGCCCTCTGCTGCTGCCTCAGGCGAGCCGGTGGTGGGGGACCCTTCTGGGTCCAGCCGTCCTGGAGTGGCCACAGCTTCCCTGACCCCTGGGCAGGTGGCCTCTTCCTGTGGAGCTAAAATCTCTCACGTCCCAGGATCCGGTCCCACCGTCTGGGACCTTGGGGACGAGCCCAACGTGGCTGCCCTCAGATGGCAGGTCCGCATGTTCTCCCTGGGGCTTCTCTTCTGCAAACTCAGTGTCCCGGGGCCTCCAGGTCTCACATCCTCCTGCTGCCCGCCCGCCCTCTCTGTCAGGGGCCAGGCTGGACAGGGCCCCGGGGCAGAGGGCAGTGGCCCCCCGGCCACCTTTCCTGTTCCCTCCCTGGGGACCCGGCTCAGTCCCCCCTCCGAGTGCTAGACCAGGCTGAGGAAAGTGCCAGGCACCGCGGGGCAGGCCTTGGGGACTTCTGATCTGACTCTGCTCACAGGACAGTGGCAGGAAGAGCACGGATGTCACAGGCGGGGGGCCCAGTGAAGGGGGTGCTGGAGGGGCTCAGGGAGGGCAGCGGGGGCGCCTGCGCGGGCCGGCAGCCAGGCCCCAGCTCAGGCCTCTCCTCGCCTTGGCACCAGGGCAGCCTCAGTGTTGAGGCTGGGCTATGCTGAGGCCGGGACGGGGACTGAAGCAGAGAGGGGGCCTGACTCCCTGCAGTCCCCTTGAGTCGTCACCTTGCACCCTGCCACCCCCGACTGTTCTGGACAAAGGTCGTGTGTACCCCTGAGGGGCCAGCTGGCTGCAGGCAGCTGCAGGGGCCTCTGTGGGCTGAGGGGAGGGGCGGGCACCAGCCGGCCAGAGCTGTCCTTAACACTGAGCTCCCCTCCCTTGAGGACTGTGCTGTCACTGCAGCCAGCTGGCCCCGCGGTGAATGTGCAGTGACCCTGGGGGTGCTGGCGACCTTTGTCCAGTACACTGCGGGGGCGAGTGACAGTGACCTGGCCGTCCTCACCTGGGGTCGGGCCTTCCACAGCATCGGGGACGTGGGTGTGAGACGTGGAGTTGGAGTTGCATCGCGGGCATCATGACATCCAGGAGGACGGGCAGTGCCGAGCCCCCTGCCTTGGGTGCTGTGCTGGGTTTTTCACATCGCACTTAAAAATGCCCCCACGCCCTGGCGCTCTGTGATCGTCCCTGTTCTTGCTGAGGGGGACAAGCGATTTGTGCGAGGCTCACAGCCAGCGGGCAGGGGCTGGGTCTGTGCTCGGGCTCCCTGACCCCCGGCCAGAGGGTGGGGGTGGGGGGCGGCGTCCCCTGGGTGCCCCGCTTCCCCGGGCTGCTGGAGAGCCGGCCCGGCGCTTCCTCTGGCGTCCGCCCGGTGGCGCTGGGGACGCCTGCAGCGCCCGAGGGCAGGGCGGGCGTGGTGAGCTGGCTCCTGCCCGCAGGGAAGAGGGCCGTGCTGGACTCCAGCCCCTTCCTGTCGGAGGCCAACGCGGAGCGCATCGTGAACACGCTGTGCAAGGTGCGCGGTGCCGCGCTCAAGCTGGGCCAGATGCTGAGCATCCAGGGTGAGTGGCGCCGGGCTCGGGGCGGGCGCGCGGCGGGGCGGGGGGGCACGGCGCTGGGCCCCACTTGGGAGGCGTGTTTTCTGTCTTCCGGCTCCTCTCGCTTGAATCCTGGCCGTCGACCCGCCTGGGATGTTGAAATGCAGCATCTTCAACAGGAGCCCAGCTCGCTTTTCCTGCTGCTTCCTGGTGTTTTGAGATAGCCGGAGGTTGTCCGGGCATCTCAGAAGGTGGTGCGAGTCCGGCTGCTGCCATCCCCCCCGTGGCGGTCGGAGGGCGCTGGTGGGGGAGCTCGCAGGCCTGCCGCGTTGTCCCTGCGCTGGGACATGGGGCGTGTGGCCCAAGCGGGGACGGCCGGGGAGGCCGGCTCAGTGTGGCCCCAAGAGCAGAGCGGGCGTTGGGGGAGCCCGAGGGCTTCCGACGGTGCCTCCCCGCCCGCCGGGGAGGAGCGCCCGGGAGGCCGCGCTTCTGAGTGGGCGCATCTGAAGGCAAGGTGCCGTCGCCGGCAGTCGGATGGAGTGAACGCTCGGGGCAGGCCGGGCCGGGCGCTGCCCACGGGTGTGCAGGCTGAGCCGTGCACAGCGGAAGGCCTTCTGTGCACAAACCCGACCCCAGCACTCCCCGGATGTGACCTGTCCGAGGACAGCCTCAGGGAGGCGCGCAGGGCTCCGTGCGGGGGCAGCTGCGTCGCAGGGTTCCTCATGATCGCAAACAGACGGGCACTGAGGGAGCCGCGGGCGGGCTAGTGACCCCATGGCGGAGCTTCCGCGGCTGTCCCGCTCGCGCTCACCGTGCCAGTTCAGGATGGTTCAGGAAGCGACTCAGCCACGTGGGGAGGTGCCCGTGAGGACGGCAGGCTGAGACAGTCTCCGGGCAGTGTGACCACAGTTATGAAAAAACGCGTAGGAAAAGGGTCAGAAAGAAAGAAGGATAATGGTTCTTTGTAGGTGGTCAGATTATGGGCATTTTAAACATTTTGTGATACTTTATTTCCCAAATTTGTTTTATAATCATAAAAAGCTCTGTTATTTCTTAAGAAACCTATCTTCTCAGTCACTGGGTGAGTGCGGAGAGCCCCCCCACTGCCTAATGCTGGGGCCCCCCTGGGCGGCCCAGGTTCACCCAGTGCCCTGGCGAGAGAGGGGCTTCTGGGCCCGGTGCGGGGGTGTCTCCAGATTTGGTTGGTGGCAGTGGCGCCCCAGGAGCATGCACAGGTCAGTGTCCCCGTGCCCTCTCTCGAGCCTTGGTCCACAGCGTCAGGGGCCTGTGTGCCAGGTGGGGAAAATGCTCCCAGGGTGCGACGAGGAATCTGAGGCTGGGCCTGCTGTGTAGCGTTGGGTCTCTGCCCTGTTGTCTCTGAACCTCCGGTTCCAGTGTGTGGAGCATCTCGACCTCTCCCAGGAGGCCGTGCGGCCAGGGTGCTAGACATGGCTCTGTGTTGCTGCCTGTGCTCCTTCCTTCTAAGGGGTTAGCCCTCTGCTTGCTGATTTTTCTGGTGCCTTCCAGATGACGCTTTCATCAACCCCCATCTGGCCAAGATCTTCGAGCGGGTGAGGCAGAGCGCTGACTTCATGCCGCTGAAGCAGATGACGGTGAGGCAGGCTGTGCGGGGTGACTGGTCCTCCGGGCCCCCCTCTCCTCGCAGGGGAGCGCGGCAGCCCCGTGGGAGGGCGGACTGTGGAGGTGTCTCAGGGTGTCCCGGGAGGCCAGGCTGTGCTCACGGCCCCTCCCTGGCTTCTTCCAGAAAACTCTCAACAATGATCTGGGCCCCAACTGGCGGGACAAGCTGGAGTACTTCGAGGAGCGGCCCTTCGCGGCCGCCTCCATCGGGCAGGTGCACCTGGCCCGCATGAAGGGCGGCCGCGAGGTGGCCATGAAGATCCAGGTAGGCGCCCGTCGTGTGCGCTCGTCCCCAGAGCCAGGGCCCTGCAGTGACGGGGCCTCTGCACCCCACATCCCCCTCTGTGCCCCCTCGTCCAGGGCAGGGCTCGTGTCTCATTTCTGTCCCCAGTGCCTGGTCAGCTCTGGGTGCTGAGACGTGTTTGCTAAGTGAGTCACTGTGAGGTGGAACAGCCTCCCAGCAAGCTTGGTTTGGGTGGGGCGGGGACAGGGGACAAGGGATTGTCTGCTCTGGGCCCTGGGCTGGAGGGATGGGGCCCTGAGTGGGCAGATGTTCCTGGGGATGGGGGGTGGGAGGGAGGGAGGGGTAGACGGTGGAGCATGAGGTTGTGGTGGGGCCCAGGGGGCCCGGCTGCATCGTTGGGTCTTAGCTCTGACTCCCACAAGGTGTGGGGTCCGGGTGGGACACAGCTGGGAAGCTGACGGGCAGCGGGGAGAGGGGGGCCCCCTGTGAGGTCCCTGCCCTGTCTGCCCGGGAAACCCCGTCTGCTCCCCTGCAGTACCCTGGCGTGGCCCAGAGCATCAACAGTGATGTCAATAACCTCATGGCCGTGCTGAACATGAGCAACATGCTTCCGGAAGGTCCGAGGCTGGCCAAGGGCGGGCGTTTGGGACGGGCTCTGGGGACCCAAGGGGGCCTCCCTGGGAGCCCCAGCCCCCCTGAAGCCCTTCTCCCGACCCAGGCCTGTTCCCCGAGCACCTGATTGACGTGCTGAGGCGGGAGCTGGCCCTGGAGTGCGACTACCAGCGCGAGGCCGCCTGCGCCCGGAGGTTCAGGTGCGGCCCTGGGCCCTCGCCTGGTGGTCCCACTGGGGAGGCAGAAGGGCCTGCTTTAGGCAGTCCGTCGGGGGTGAAGGCTCCTCTGGCCTTGAGCAGGGGGATGGCTGTGGTCAAGGCCTGGGGTCCTAGCCACGTCCTGCCCAGCGAGAAGCAGGCCCTCTGCCTGTCCCCTGTGGGCCCGTGTGTCGTCCCCGGGGTGGGGGTGGGGTGGGGAGGGCCTGTGGCCAGCGTGTGACCCCCCGCCCTGCCAGGGAGCTGCTGAAGGACCACCCCTTCTTCTACGTGCCCGAGATCGTGGACGAGCTCTGCAGCCCCCACGTGCTGACCACAGAGCTGGTGTCCGGCTTTCCCCTGGACCAGGCGGAGGGGCTGAGCCAGGAGGTCCGGAACGAGGTGTGTCTGGCGGTGGCCTTGGAGCCCGAGGTGCTCCCTGTGGCGCGGAAGCTGGCCGCGGGGCCGGAGGGCCGAAGGGGGCAGGAGGGCTGCTGCCTTCCCGCCGGGGGGACACTGGAATCCAGAGTCATCTGTGGGCAGGAGGCGGGGCGGGCGCAAGACGGCGGCGAGAACGGGGTCAGGCTTCCCTGGCCCCAGACTGGGGGGTCACCAGGCTGCTTGGCGCTGCCGTGACTGTGACCCCCCCCGCCCCCAGATCTGCTACAACATCCTGGTCCTGTGCCTGAGGGAGCTGTTCGAGTTCCACTTCATGCAGACGGACCCCAACTGGTCCAACTTCTTCTACGACCCTCAGCAGCACAAGGTGGGCCCCTGGGCGGGGCCGCCCACAGGGGCCTGAGGGCTTCGCTGGAGCGGGCCCGGAGGTCTGGGGCGTCCACCCCCCTGCCCCACCGGGCCAACCTCCCCCTGCTGTCGCCCCTTCCCAGGTGGCTCTTCTGGACTTTGGGGCAACTCGGGAATATGACAGGTCCTTCACTGACCTCTACATTCAGGTAGGGGCCGTGCTTCCTGAGGCTGGGCTCCTGTCCCTGCCGCCCCAGTGTCTGGTGACAGAGGGCGGGGCTCGTCTCACGGCTGGGCCTCCAGGCCTGTGGTCTTGAAGGGAGGGGAAAGGATGGAGGGGGGTGGGGCCGCTGGCGTTTGGGGAAGGGGTGGGCGGCGGCTCCCGGGCCCTCAGGGGCTCTCTTTCTGTGCCGCCCGCGGGCACCGCCTGCGCCTCCGCTCAGATCATCAGGGCCGCCGCCGACCGGGACCGGGAGGCCGTGCGGGAGAAGTCCATCGAGATGAAGTTCCTCACCGGCTACGAGGTCAAGGTGAGCTCCCCGTGGCCCCGGGCCCCGCAGGCGGCTTCACTGTGCGGGGGGCGGGGCAGTGGACTGCTGTTTCCTTTGAAATCTTAAGTGGAACCTCAGTTTATAAGTGGATGGAATCAGAGGCGACAGCCGCCACCTGGGGCTGTCGAAGAGTCGGGCCCTCCCCAGCCTCTGTGCTCCAGGTTCTCCGAGTGGCAGGGCCTGGGACAGTTGAGTTGGATGCCTATGGCTTGTCTTGACCTCTCACTCTGGCCCCCGAGGAGATTTGAGTCACTGGGCACGTTCGTGCTGGGGTTCAGGGCTTTGAGGGGGCGGATGGGGTGGCAGAGCCCCAGCGCTCACTTCCTAAGGCCTCATCGGGGAGAGGTGGGGAGAGCATTGGAGGAAATCTTAGCAGCCCTTTAAATAGAGGGGCAACCGGCTGTGTTCTCATCACCCAGAAGCCACTCAGAAAGCAGTGTTTCTGCTCCTTGACAGTGGGCGGGGTTGAAGAGACCCGGCTTGTCTCAGTCCACCTGTTTAGAGTTCAGAGGCTCAGGTCAGCCCAAGCCTGTAGACTCTTTGGCTTGAAGAGTGTTTCCTGACTGGGAGTGTGAACGCCTTTAGGCCGGCTCACACTGGCATTCTGCTGCAGGCCCCACCACTCCCTTTTGCCTCCCATGGAGCCCCGTTCACACATTCCTGTTGTTTTCCTGGCCCCTGTTGGTTTGAGTTTATGCCCCAGTTATCATTATTTCATCTAGTTAAAAACAGAACACCTACCTGACCCCCTCCTTAGCTTGAAAACAGAGCTTCTAGAGAGCTTGGCGCCAGGGCACTGTGGGAGGAGCTCTGGGGTCTTGTGGCCCCTCACCCTCCCCCCTCCCCTGCAGGCCATGGAGGATGCCCACCTGGATGCCATCCTCATCCTGGGGGAGGCCTTTGCTTCCGAGGAGCCTTTTGACTTCGGCACCCAGAGCACCACCGAGAAGATCCACAACCTGATTCCCATCATGCTGAAGCACCGGCTCATCCCGCCCCCCGAGGAGACCTACTCACTGCACAGGAAGATGGGGGGCTCCTTCCTCATCTGCTCCAAGCTGAAGGCCCGGTTCCCCTGTAAGGCCATGTTCGAGGAGGCCTACAGCAACTACTGCAGGAGGCAGGCCGGGCAGCAGTAGCCGGCCGGCGCTCGTGGGGCCTCTCCGCCTCGTGCGGCTGGAACTGGCAGGAGGCTGGTGGTGGTGACGCCCGTGTAGACGCCTCTTCCCAGTGAGAGGGCGGCTGGCTCCGAGGGGGGGGACGTCGCGTGGAGCCGCGGGGCCAGCGCTCCTACACGGTTTCCATCGCTAAGGGGTGCGGGTGCCAGGCAAGTGGGAAAGTGAAACCCCGGCTCTGTCCAAATCTGCTTGTTGTTCTGCAGCCTCGGAAGCAACTCTAGATACAGAGAAAAAGGCACTTGTACTGCTGTTTCCTTTTTGTAATGGGCTTTTCCTAATGCGGGCGTGAACCAGACCATGAGGGTATCCCTTCCCATCCCTGCCACCAGAACCCACGGAGGAGCCTTTTGGATTTCACGGAGGGTGTAGTGTAAGGGTTGGTGTGTATGTGTGTTTCTAGAACGAGACTGTGTTGCTGCCCATTTCCTCTCCAGCCCTCGGTCTGGAGCTGGGGGAGTGCGCACACGCCTGCGCTCTGGCCGGTTCTGGTTCGCATCCTTTCTCGACAACCGGAAGTTTCCAGAGACCTGCCTCCTGTGGGCGGGGCCAGGAGCAGCAGAAGGGGAGAGGGGCGCAGCTCTCGTCTCCGCTGGAAGAGGGGGTGTGTGTGGGGGCCCTCCTTCCCCCTCCAGCCCCGGGGCCTGCGTGCAAGGAGATGAATGTGCCGGTGTCACCCGGGTAGACCCGAGGGGTCATCACAGGCTCTATTTTTGTACGATTCTTGTAATTGTCTGATTTACTTGTTTCAATAAAAAAAAATGCTAGCATTGTGGCATTAATTCTTTCGCTCGTAAAGGGTCCTGAGCCGGTGGCGACGGGCCCGAGGTCAGTGTCGCGCCCCCCATCCTGCCTCCAGACGCCCCTGCAAGCTTTGCAGCTGTTCCCAGCACGAGGCTCTCGGCGCCTGAACCTGGAAGGCTTCCCCCACGTTCATCGTCAGAGAAAGAGGGGTGTTGGGGGGAGGGGGCTGCCGAGTCACCCTCCTGGCAACCCCCCGACGTGCCCCCAGGTCCCCCCCACGTGGAAAAGCCACAGCTGCTCAGGAGGCTGTGATGCTGCGATGTTGGCGACTGGGAGAACAGCGACAGCTGCGCGGGGTTCGCGCCGGCCCGCGTGGCCGTGACACCCCGAGGGCTCAGCCGAGCTGAGGAGCAGCCCGGAAGTGGCTCTTCCTGGGCGAGCTTAGTGCCTCGGTGACGGGGCATTTGGACAGACCGTGGACGCCCTGAAAAGGGCGTGAGGGGGAGCTCACTCGGAGAGGCTGCCGTGGTCCCAAAGGTTCTCCTGGTGCTTCTAAGGGTTTGTAAGGGAAAATCGACTGCCTGCAATTTGGGACTGACGGGTGACGGCCACGCTGGGCTCCGGGGCAGGATGGCGAGGTCTGGGGGTCCCCATGACAGGTGCCGGGGGGCTCCTTGAGGGTCAGCGCCCAGCACCACCTGCCGATCCCAGGTCAGAGCGTTCAGGGCCGTTTTCAAGGCTGTCTTTACGTATTACGTTACGTTATGATGGCCTGTACTCGTAACTCCCGGGACACTCGAGTGGGCAGGTTTTGGATGAGGAAACAGACTCGGAGGTCAGTGGCTGGCCGAGGATCGGTAAGTAAGTGGTGGAACTGTGATTTGGAACAAGACAGCCTGGCCTTACAGCCACGCTCACTCCAGTCTAAACCAAGGGCCGGCCAACTATGGTCCACAGGCCAGTCCGTCCCCCGCCGGTTTCTGCGAGTCCAGTTTTCCTGGCACACAGCCGCGCTCCTTCGTTGACCTGTGTAAGGCTGCTTTTGTGCTGCAGTGGCGGAGTCGAGCAGCTGCAACAGAGACTTTGTGGGCGCAAAGCCAAAATATTTATTATTCACTGGCCCTTGATAGAGTGAGTTTGCCAAGCCTTGCTCTAACCACTGCACCACCACTGCCTCTAAAGCCTGGCATCCGTTACAGTGAACCGACGACACCCCCGTGGCGGTCAGCAACGCCAGGTACACGTGCGATGGAAACAGGCAGGGGCAGCCTCAGTTTAAGATAAGATGTCCTCTGTTAAGACCACCCTTGGCCTCGCCAGCGTGTCCTCAGATGTATCATTCTAACTCAAAAGCAGTAGTAGCACTGACTGCCTCTCTGCAATAAGTAGACAGAACATCAAAGGGCCACCACGTTTGTACAGTCAGATGTGACAAACAAATGGGGAACGTGGCTGTGGAGAGGGGTCCTCAGTGCAGTGGGCAGGGCCCCTGACGACCCCTCAGGTGGAGCCCAGCCTTGCAGACTGACCGAGGACTAGGGAAATCTGGGCCAGAAGAGGGCCGTGGGAAGCTTCACGTGAACTAAACACTCTTCTTACCTGAGCTGTGGAAGAACTAAGAAAGTCCTAGATTAAACCAACCCCGTGGCCTTCTGTAGAGTAAGGAGGAGGCCTGGGCCACGAGGGGGACCAGCAGAGAGCAGGAGCAAATAAGACAAAACAAGTCACCTTTTCTCCATTCCCCAGCCTTTTTAATCAGGGAAAAAAAGACAAACTACTGAATTCTAACAGTTCCCTGTTTTATTGCAATACATCAAATTCTGGTTAATATTACGTGATACCAACATAAAATATTGGCGAGGAGTCTTTTGTTACATTTTTGACTATCCCACCTTAAATATTTCTGTGCAAAAGAATCCACACCATTGTTTGGTAGCAGAGAATCACTTATAAAGTTCCCTAAGACATTGAGGGCATAAAACCAAACAGAATGAACTCAAGAGTGACGAGAGGCCAAAGCAACGTCTTCCCCTTCCACACACACAGTTGTCAGCATTATATTCTAAACCAAAAAATGATTACACCTAGGCCATGCAAAACTGTACAATAATATTACAATGAGAAAAAACCCTAAAAAATTTATAAAATAAAGGATATTACACTATCAAATAAAAAGGCAGGTCATTTTGTTTTCATGAAACTTCAAGGTTGATTTGTTTTCGTCCATTTCCCCCCATAAATGAAGTGGTCTCTGTGTGGCGGGGCCCCGGGAAGGAAGCGCCGGGCTGGGAGCAGGTGCTCCCGTGGAGGCAGGGCCCTCATATCTAGCAGGACTCCGCAGAGAACTCTGGACTTGAGTAATAAGTACAGTCCCAACAGGGAGAGAGATTTTCAGGTGGGCTCAATGAAATGTCATGCGGCCTGTCTAATCAGGGGCTGTGCCGGGGTGGGGGCAGTGAAGTGCCCAGCTGCTCCCCGGTTCTACCCAGCGGACGTGGGCAGTGGCCAAGTCTGAGTGGCCCTCTGTCCAGGAAGCAGATGGTGAGCTTCACAAGGCCCGCCAGAGGCCGGCGCATGGCCCCGCTGTCCCCGGGGCTGAGGGATGGCCGCCTGCCCCTGCTCTGGCTGTTCTTCAACGGTACCTGAGCAGTCCATGGAAATGCAACTGGTCTTTCACAGGAGTAGATGTGGCCACTGAGTAACAATATGACATGATTCTAACCAGAAGGCAGGCAGATAGAGGCCGAGAGCCAGTCGGGGAATGACAGATTGTGGCTGTAAACATAACAGGAATTTCAGATTCTTCCCTGAAGCCTGGGTACAAGAATTGCTTGGAAAACTAAATAGATGGGCCCTCTTCAGTTGTATCTCATAGCCTTAAAACTGCTCCCTGGGAAAGAGCATAAATCACTGAGTGAAGGGGTGTGTGTGAATGTGTGTGTACACACACGTAACTAAAGAAGGGAAATCTTTAGGAATCATCTGACAAGGAGGAAGGCTTTTGTTTTTGGCAAAAAGAAATATATATATATGTATATATATATAATTTTATACACCCAAAGCACACGACAGGATTAAATTAGAGTTCAGGGTAGACAACAAATTGGCTGGACACAGATAGCACCAAATACCAACACATACAGACTATGCCAGAAATGCCTCTGCATTTATTTTTCCTTTCTACTGAGAAGAGAAATGAGTTCCTGCTGCCATCTACATTTCTAAAATGTCCTGCCCGAAAACAAAGGAGGACTTCAGACAGCAAGAGAACACCTTTTCCACGATCTTTGTTACCGATCCCTCGAGTGATCATTATGTTTTGTTCCCCTGAAACCCATTCCTCATCTTTTCAAATCATTCTTCTCAGAAGCTTCTGAAGGGAACTGCTTCATATTTAAGAGTGGAGATAAGCCCCATAGGACGATCACTACCTTGAGAAAATCCCCCCCTAAACTATGACCCTTGGCAGTGGTTCTCGCCCAAGGTCCTGCTTTTAGAATCTAATCATATTTGGGGCTGCTCTAGTATGACTGATCAGACAACTTAAGATTGCTGCGGAAAAACCAGCAAGGGCCGTGGTGCAGCCCACTGGGTTAATGTTAACAGGCCGCCAGTGGGCCGGCGCCAGAACAAGCCCTCAGTAGCTCTCTGCCCCGTTGGGCGGCTGAAGGGTATGACTCACAGCGGTGGAGTCCAGACCTCAGGTGGGGTTGTATTTTGATCCTAAAAGCATCCTTTAAAAAATAAGCACCTCCAGGCAACAAAAATTCACACTTGGTTGTCAAAGCTCTGAAGTGATGGCTTAGTGTGGAGTCCTGTGAATCCGGCCTGGGGAGGGCGGAGAGGGGAAGGCGCGGGGAAGGGAGGATCAGGAGGAGCGGGGGCAGCTGGCCACAGGCTCTCAGCCTCTGGCTGGCCGGCCGGTTCCCTCCTCTCCCAGGAAGAGCCAAGTTTAAGGAGCTACCAGCGTCATATGCCAATAACCAAACTCAAGTTCTGACCCTTGACATCTGCATGCACAAAAGTACTTTTACATGATGCTTCTCTTCGAAAAGCAGAGAGACGGAGGAGATTAGAACTGTGCAGGGAATTATGCCCATCCGAAGTACAACATAATCAAATCCGAGCAAGCTCTGAGCCCAGAACGTTTAAATGTCAAAGCTGTTATTATTTTTACCTTCTCTATTGTCACCTCTTGCAACATAATCCCCACACAGGATCCTTTCTCCCCTCCCGGAACCTCAGGAGCCTTCTCCACAGAGCAGCAGCCACCTCGAAACAGTCTCAGCTCCCCGAGCATGTGGCCGGCCGGCTGGCTTAGCGGCTCTGAGGAGAAGGCTGTGAGGTCAGGGGTGAGATGAAGGTGCTCGGACCCTGCAATTCAGATTAGCAACTGCAGGAAAACTCTTCCATTTTAGCTGAATTTTAAAGAAGAGAGCAGAAAACCCTGTTTCTACTTCTCAGAGGAATTTAGATAAAAAGTAAAAGAGGCAGATTCTCTTCACTTCCGTGAGATATTTTTATTTCTACCTCTTTCTCTACTCATGTGCTTAACTGGAGAAAAGATTCGGGAGACATCAAGTTCTCCCAGTTCTGCATCTCATTTCGTTGTGGTAATTAAAACTGCAGGGATTCAGGTGGAAATGTGCCTCCCAACACAATACAGCCACCGAGGGAGGAAGAGCTTCCCCACCAAGATGGGCGTGCTGGGCGACCTTCCCGCCTGTGTGCTGGGGCTGAACACGCCCAATTTTCCCGGGGTATGGGAAAGAATATTTGATTAAGGCTGTTCAAGTCCTTGCATTTGAGTTCTTATATTATCTGGTAATTAAATCCTCCTTCCCAGGCTTCTCTGAGGAAGCTCACGCCACCCTCCGTGAGAAGCCGGCTCAGCTAGGGGACAGACATCTCCCTGCAAGTCAGGGAAGGAGGGGACTAGCCCAGGAAAAAAGCACTGTCATGAAACCTTTTATGGACTTTCAGAAGCCATGACATTCCTCTGTCCTTTCAGATGGAAGGGATCAGAAGGTGACAAAACTGCATTTCTTCACTCATCTGCAGAAGACACCAAAATATAATAAAAAATGAGAAGTATGGTTCGAATTCAACTACTAGAAAAAGAAATGTCTTGGATAGAAGAAAATGTGCCTTTTGATGCTGCTGCTGAAGAGGCTTCGAATGTTGTAAGTCTGGTGCTCAGGTGATACTCCAAAGCCAGGACGCCACAGTCCCCGGGTGTTCCCGGGTGACCGTGACAGCGACCTGCGACCAGCTTGAGAACAGGGCACTAGGGGAGCCCTGACGTGGGCTCTCCCTTCATACCTGTCCGCTTGAGGCCCTTCTACCCTCTAGATTACTTAGCTGGAAAACAGACAAGGAACAACACGCTTCTTTAAATTAAATGATCTCTCTTATATATGCATCCATCTTCCGTTGAATACAAGATGCTTCTTTTTACTATATACATTCAGTATTTAACCTCTACATTTGTGTATTTATTTAAACTCTGTATTGTAGTAAAATATGCATTGTTTTAATTAATAAGGATTTACTGGCACCAATCAGGTCGACACTCATGTGGGTGCTGGATGAGCTGGGCCCTGTGCTACCTCAGGACGCTAACGAGACTCTACTGCGAAGAGAAGTCTGTCTAATCTTATTCTTATCGCTTACATTTGTGTAATCTGTCTACTGAAGCTACCTTTTGGGGGAGGGGTAAAATATTATGGAAAGCAACTCTAAGTGTATGAAATGAAATCAATATTAATCTAAGCTGCTCAATGAAAGTCTGCGTTTACGGTTGCGGCTGTTAAGTGAGGGGGGGCTGTGGATCTGCGAGTCATACTGTCAGGATTCCTGCACCCCGACCCTGCTACTGCTGCCAGCCCGACGTCTTCAGGCAGAGGTGGGGGAAGAGATGAAGGTGAGAGGGGCGGGGGGAGGGGCTAAGAGAGCAGCTGCTCTGGCGTAGGCTCTGAGCGCTACAGCGGCTCACGGCTCCCAGCTCCCACGGTCGGTGCTCTCCAGCGAGAGGCTCTTGGTCTTTCGGGGCGACACTGGGCTGGGAGGGCTGCTCAGGTTGGAACTGTTGGAAGCTGTGGAATGCCTCGGAGAATCGGAGTCCTGTAATGAGAAGCGGAGGGGCGGGAAGGGCTCAAGTTACCATGGGTCCCTGCCTGCCACCCTGACCTGACCTGATGTGACTTTTTTTTTTTTTTTTTACGAGGAAGATCAGCCCTGAGCTAACATCCATGCTAATCCTCCTCTTTTTGCTGAGGAAGACGGGCTCTGAGCTAACATCTATTGCCAATCCTCCTCCTTTATTTTCCCCAAAGCCCCAGTAGATAGTTGTATGTCATAGTTGCACATCTTTCTAGTTGCTGTATGTGGGACGCGGCCTCAGCATGGCCGGAGAAGCGGTGTGTCGGTGCGCGCCTGGGATCCGAACCCCGGGCCGCCAGTAGCGGAGCACGCGCTTAACCGCTAAGCCACGGGGGCCGGCCCTGATGTGACTTTTCTACTGTCAGCATAAGGCCCCTTTTCTGGGCTGAACACAAGGCACAGAATATAACAGACGCTCACAGTCCTTTCTGCAGGCCTTTAGAAATGCGGGCCATTTTCATACAAAAGTTATGAGAAGTCTGAACACCTCCGGGCAAATCGCAGCTGCAATCCAAGAGCCTGGCTGTGCCGCCCCCTGGCTGAGATGGAGCGTGAATGCCCGCTGCAGCTGAGGCCGTTCTCATGGTGGAGGAATCACCGTAAAGGCACCAGGCTCTCTAGTACAGGGTTTCTCCAAGGCCCCATCTCCAGACACAGCTGCTACCCCCGCTGCACTCACCTCTCCGTCAAAGTCCCTCGCCGGGGCATCACTTCCTTGGTCCATGCCTCCGGAAGACAGCGAGCCCTCTGATGGGGAGGGCATGGGCTGCCGCTTTGCACTGTAGCTTCCCCCAGAGAATTCTCTCTTTAATGCACTGCCATTCTGTGCAGATGACCCTGCAGCACATCAAGCGGGTAAAACTTTATGCAGGCAGAAGGGGGTGATCCTTTAGAAAGCATACAGACTGCTGAGATGACCGGCCATCCTTCCCACCACCCCGGGGTCACCCTTCCCAGCTTGAGCCCTTCACTGATGGGCAGCGAGTCCCGCTCCCCCGGAGCCCAGCCATCCTGCACAGTGGTTCCTGCTCCACACCAGCCACGGGGGACGCCCGGTGAGCGGGCAGCACTCTCAGGGCTGCCTGCCCTCCCGCTCCCTGGCCGTGCCTGGACTGCCCTGCTCTCTAGATGATTCCCAGAGAACCAATCCTTCGAGTCTCACTCACACGCTCCCGCCTGAGTGAGTCTTTCCCTCTCCCCCGAGCTCCTACGGTACCTCTCTTTCATAGCATTTACGATATCGTGTTATAATTATGTGCCTGCCATTCTCCTAATGATTGGTCTTTGCCTCTCCAGGGCCCAGCGCAGGACCTGGCACAGAGCAGGTGCTCAAAACACGTGCTGGATGACGAGGCAGAGAACAGTTCCCAGAAACCAGGACCATTCCACCTGGCGCATAACCAAAACTGCTGGAGAACTTGCACAAAAAAATCAAGGAACATAAGAGAAGCATTTTCATTCTACAGGGCAAAGCCTGAGATACAAAAATGAGGTGAGTTTCTTTAAAATCACACTCTATTTGATCTTAGAGTTGGGGTACATAAAAGGGTAGGGACCAGCACTGTTCAGAGGAAGAAAAAGGATGACAAAAAACTCTGAACACACTGGGGTATTGTTAGTGCCTATTTAAAGCACTGTGCATTCTCTAGCAGGCTTTAGCTTTTGCTCAAAAAATGTTTTCATCTTGCTGGGCTTCAATATTAAGATCGTTGTTCAAAAAAGACTGTATTGAGGTTTTAGTACAACTATAAGATACAGATTGTGGTTGTTTCAACTTTTTGCTGGTTTAACAAATCCCAATTTAGTTTTTTTACATTAAGTATTCAATGAAAATGTCAAAAGATCTCTATTTAGAGCATCTGTACCTAATGACCACCAAAATACAGAAGCCTTCATAAACAAACTGAATCGGAGCCTGCCTGGTGAAGACCCGGCCTTGGTGGTCGTGGTCAGCTGCCTTCTAGGCTCGGCTGCAGTCAGAGCCATGTCTGCATTTCCCGGTCACCATAATTTGCTCATTGCAGAGGTTACCAACACTGGTTAGATGCTGTACGTTATATTACGGAGCTTTAAAAATACCAACGCCTGGGCCCTATACCAGACCAATTATAGCAGAATTTCTGATTTAACTTTTAAAAGCTCTTCTCATGATTCTAGAATGCATCTTGGGTTGAGAACCACTGACTTAATCCTACACCTTAGGAGGTCTGCTCCCCAACACTCCAGCCAGTTTCTAGAGATGTCTTCCCCTAGACATGTACTGATTTTCATTTGTTGATATGTTTCTTTGGAAATATATACACAGATTTTTGGTGTGGATCTTCTGTCTCCTTCGATTACAACCTACTTGAAGGCATAAGTCATCTTTTATGATTTCTCTTCCAATTCCCCCATGCTTAGTGTAGCGCCCAGTTTACCAAAACCATAGTGTAAGTTATTATTACTATTACTATTATTACTTTTTTTTGAGGAAGATTGGCCCTGCACTAACATCTGTTGCCAGTCTTCCTCTTTTTCTTTTTCCTCCCCAAAGCCCCAGTACATAGTTGTGTATCCTAGCTGTAGGTCATTCTAGTTCTTCTATGTGGGACGCCGCCTCAGCATGGCTTGATGAGCTGTGAGTAGGTCCACGCCCAGGATCCGAACTGGTGAACCCTGGCCACGGAGCAGAACATGCAAACTTAACTGCTGTGCCACCAGGCCGGCCCCCTAAGTTATTACTTTTTAATTTGTCATTCTGAGGAGAAAACCCAAACTGCCAGAGACTCCCGCTGCTCTGCTTACTATCGTGCGACCTCGGCAGTTGTTTTACCTTTCTGGGTCTCAGTTTTCCTCATCTGTAAATAAGAAAATAAATTCTACCGTACGGGATTTTTGTGAGAGCAACTGAGCGCTCGGCACGTGGAGAACAGAATGCGGGACAGAACGCGCATGGTGGGCTGTGTGGTGGGGGGCTGCACAGCGCTTGGCACATCCTTTTCACCCGTCTCCTTCCCTCCGTCCTAGCGACCACTTACAGAACAAGGAACTTAATCCCACCTCAGTGATTTATGCTTCTTTTAAATTTTGCGAATGTTCCTTTCATAGAAATGACACACTCCATCACCTCAACCGTAAAAAATTATGGTAGGGCTGTTCTGATCGAACAGCAACAGGGGCCTGGGGACAATGTGAAAACGGTGGTCCCGGCTGACCAAGACCACATCCTCCGGCAGGGCCTCTTCTGAGGAGTTCTAGATGTGATTCAGGGGCTCTGGGCCCTGCATCTCTTGGGGTGAGGGTGTCTAACTCTGCACGACCCAGGGAGCCCCCGTCGCTGATGGGAGTGGGTCTTCCCCCTCAGGTGGGCTGCAGTGGAGTCGTGGTGGAAACTTCTGTGTTAATGTGACTTCACGTCACGAAGCCATCATGAGTGTGGCTCTGAAAGATCCTGTGCTTCTGGCTGTGGAGACTGACAACATGGTCCCCTACTTCTTCTTGTCTCTCTCGGCTGGCGGTGCTTCCGGAAACTTTTTCCATGAGCTGGGCTATTCCTGAAGCCAGTAGGAGGCACTCTATAAATAGCAGATGCCCCTTCGCATTCCTGGGATGGTCTTACTCTTACCTCTGTACAAACAGCTTGTAACCAAGAATCTCAGGAAGACCAAACCTGACCACTGCATTAAAGGCCTTGACGGGAATGTGGGGCTAGTTCCAGTCTGTAGGGTGCATACTGTCAACAGCGATGGGGACCTGCACTCCAGCACTCCTAAGGAGAGGGCGACTCGGCCCTTTACATCTCTGTTTTACAGGTCCTATCCCCACCTGCAATTCCACAAATCCCAAAGCCCTGAAAACCAAAATGTTTTTTCAAGTTTGACATAAACTCATGTGGCGGCAAACCCAATCTGATTGGATTGGAGGCTGATGATAGACTTTATTTAAAAAGACTACATTTATTTATATATTTATAGTGTGATGAGTCATAAATTTTGCTGTAAATATTAATATGTTTGTGGGTGCTGTCCCAGATCTTCCTGGGAATGAAACATCATATATGGCAGATTCCTTTCTAAAATATAAAAAATAAAATCTGAATTCTGAAAACAAACAAACAAAAACAACATCTGGCCCCAGGGGTTCTGGGTAATGGATTGTGGACTTAACTATTAATGTTGTGATGCTTTCTTTGCATCTCAATTCTTGATAACTTATGGTTAGTTATGATTTAAATCCATTATCCTACCTAGCCATTAATAAAAAGATAATAAAATGTTTGTCATGCTTCCAATTGGCTAGATTTTTTCATTGTGGTCAGGGCTACGCACTGGTCAGAGACCATTCTAGGAGATAATGGCAAGAAAGATGCAAGTTGTAAGCCTCAAACTTCTGCTTGTCAACTGAAAACTCCTTGAAAACCTGCTCTGTGAATCTGCTGCAGGCACCTCTTGCTGGTATTCATGCCCTGGAGGAGTCCCCTTCCACACTGTGCCGGCCTGGTCTGTGTGATCACCAGAACACTGCAGAAGTGATGGTATGCCACCTCTGAGGTTAGGTTATAAAAAGACTGTTGCTTCCGTCTCTCCATCTCTTGGGTCACTTGCTCTAGGAGACGCCAGCTGCCATGTCGTGAGGACACTCAGGCAATGTACGGACAGGCCCACATTGGTGAGGAATGGAGGCCTCCAGCCAACACAACAGTCAGCAAGGAACGGAGGCCTGCCAACAACCACGTGAGTAAGCTGGGAAGTGGATTCTCCAGTCACAGTCGAGCCTTGAGCTGATGGCAGCCCCGGCAGACGGCTTGACTGCAACCACCGGAGAGACCCTGAGCCGGACCACCCAGCTAAGCCGCTCCCAGATTCCTGACCCTCAGGAACTGTGAGAGATAATATATGTTTGCTGTTTTAAGCTTCTCAGTTTTGGGGTAATTTGTTCTACAGCAAGAGATACCTACTAGAGCACCCTTCACCTTTACATTGCCAGAGCCTAAGAACAACAGCTGGGCACAAAGCGGGCGCTGACATCCATGTTGCTGAACGAACAACAAGTGAAGGAGAAACTCAATCTGCATCAGGAGGCTTTGACTCAAACAGCTAGTTCAAGAACATGAGGCAACAAATACGTTTTTGACTGAACGACTTTTAAATGTGAAACTGGATTCAGTGCAATCCGCTTCTCTTAGAGCTCAGTTGTAGGGAAGTGAAGAGAGGTTTCATTACAGTTAGAACTGGTATATTTTGGGACTGCACTGATGTTGGCACACTCCAGCTATACTCCCTCTGATCTCTAGGCCAATGCCAGGCTACTTTTGAGAAAGTGACAGAAAAGCAGCCCTTGGCCGAGAACAGTCTTCCCCAAATCAGAAGCTATAATGATCATCTGACAACCTACCTCACTGCCTCTAATCCAGGAACTACCAAGGAGCTCAGTGAATGCAGACAGAGTAAAGTTTAATTCTATTTATCAGCCAAATATTCCATCTGTGCATTTCCTCTCAATCTGTGGTAAGCAGCTTTTAGCATCCTGGGTACTTTTATTCAGGTAAACAATATCTTTTGACACGCCTTCCATCCTCTTCCTCCCCACTGAAAAGTTGCTCCTGGGCAGTAGCTGGACATAAGTCCACCATGGAGCACAGTTTTCTCTCTCTGGGGGCCCTGAGCTCAGGGTTCTGTACAGAAGTCCAGAAAGGATGTGTTGCAGCTCAAGGTAAAAAAAAGAGAGGCTAATAAAGATTGTGAGCTACCTGAAGGCAGGTACTCAGTCATCTAGGACTTTACCCTCTGCGTCTTGGCAGAAGAGCTGATAACTGATGGGTCCTCACAAATGTCCACTGGATGAATGATGAACATTACCTGGTTTTTGTGGCAAAAGGGCATTTTCTTGAACCTGTCCCCGGCCTTCTTTCAGTTATCAAACATGCTCATGTTTTTCCTACATTGGGACCTTTGTACATGCCCAGGACGTCCCCTCAAACCTCAGCGAACAGCTTACGCTCTAGCGGCAAACCCAGCAGGAAACCCAGGCATCATCTTTAACTGTCCCTCTCCCTTTCCTTCCCACAGCTAACTCATCATCAAGTCTTCATGTTTCTACCTCCGAAAACATCCCTGGAGACTATCTGCTTCTCTCCATGCTCTGCTCCTTCTCTGCCGCTTCCAAGGATCCATCAGCTCCCACCTGCCACTCCATGCCTCCCACCAGGATGCCTGCTTCCTGCTTGCCCTCCTCTAATCCATTCTCCATTTGACAGCCAGAGGGATCTTTTCAAGAATGCAAATGGATGAAGGTCCTTCCCTACTTAAAACTCCTCAGGGGCTTCCGGTTGCATTTTTAATAAAATAAAAAATGTCTTACCTTGGTCTCCAAGTCCCTGCTTGATCTGACCTTGCCTACCTCTTGTGCTTTATTTTCCGTGACTCCCTGACCCTACCAGGTAGCCACACTGGCCTTCTTTCAATAATCAAACCTGACTCAAAGAGGACTCCACCCCTAGAGAGGGCACGGGTTTTCCTCAGTATGAATTCACCAACAGCTCCCCCTGCTGGTCTCTATCACTGCACCCCGCTTATCTCCTTCAGAGCATCTAGCACCACAGTTTGTAGCATTATCCGTCTGTCTGTCCCCCAGATGCGCTGTGAGCTCTGAAAGGACTCCATGACTACGTCCTTAGCGACTCACTGTGCTTACCGGGCATCACCCCCAGGGCTGAGACACTGGAGCCACCGCTAACGCACGGGTGCACCATGAGGGCGTCAGGGAGAGCACGGCAGCCCACAGGACTGGCAGAGCAGCACGGGTGCCCCTCCTGCAGCCGGGGCCACTTACTTGCTGACAGGCCACTGCTGGCGCTCATGGAGCGACCGGGTTCAGGGCGGGACTTGGTGATGGATGGAATGCTGACTGAGCCACTGAATACTGTCCGACTTTCCTGAGGCCGAGGGTTCTAAAAATAAGAGAAAGAAAAATTCTTCAGCCAGAGAGAAGCTGATTTTCTGCAGAGAGTTCTAGTCTTCATTATAATTTCAAGAAATAAAATTATCTTGACCAGAGTGGCACAGAACAAGGAACAGATTATATAATTCCTCCTGCCCACAAAAGTACTAAAGCCCTAAACAGAAGAAACAGAAGCAAACCTCACCCCAATCAAGGATAAGTGTTCATCCTCACACTTATTGAAATATTTATCAACAAATAAGAATTTTTTTGTTGTGAGAACAGTAAGTAAAGGTTACATGGTTAGAAGTGACAGTGAAGTGTAGAATTACATGGACATTTACAGATAACTGAAACAAAGCATTCACTATGGATGAGATTTTTATTTGCTCAGGATAACTCAGTAACTGAATAAGCCCATCTGGAGGAAAGTCAATTAAAAGTACATTCTTCTCGAGTGAATGTTTTATGGGCGTGGTACTGAACGTGCCGGTTGCACGTCCACATCCCCAGTCACCAGGCCCCCTTGCTGCCCCAGAGACAGGCAGGTACTCTGAGCCATAAAAACGACGTACGCAACACTCACAGCCTGGGTGAAGTGCTTTAACTTGGGCGTATTGGTTGAGAAGTTTCCCATCTAATTACGGAATGGCTTTGGTGTCCCAGGTGGGACATGGGCCTGGAGTGTCTGGAAGTCATGCACACCGAGAGAGGTGGCATGAGGACGAGCTGTCTGAATGTCGCTGAGAACAGAGAGCACTTGGCCTCCCTGATGGCCCCAACCTTCCAGACCAGAAGAAGGGCCAACACCTGAGGGAAGGTTATAGCAAAACAACTAACGCCAGGCCAAAGTGAGTGATCGGGAAAACACGCACTAATAATTCTTGAAAAACACCAAATCATACATTTTGAAGAATCACACCTACAGAAAGCAGGCTGGTCGGCTGGCCCTAAATTCTACTACTGCCATTTTGGTTCACATATCAAATTTGCAAAGTCCATGTAATTCTTAGTGTGTTATTTGTTTAAAGCAAATGCTTTACCTTTTTTTCTCTAAGAAAATAAAAAATTTAAAACTGAAACAGTCAGTGCTAGCATTTCAACATTCGCGCATACAGGAGCAACCCTACAAGAGACCAGCAACATGCGTACAATGCAGCAAAGGAAAGCTCAAAAGAGTGGGGAAGATCAGTTTCAACCTTTAGGTTTTTATTGTTTTTGCTATAAACCTTCAGATACCTTGGTGTCGTCCTTTTCTATAAAATGAACCTACCTTAGAATAAATGGCAAAAATTAAGTCTATAAAAATATACCAGTTGTTTTGTAACATTGACTGTTGAAGTAATAAAAGAATGATACACAGAAGATATGTTTTGTAAAAAAAACAGTTTATCATTCACTTAGCTAAAGTTCAACTTCATTATAAAGTGATATGAAACCTAAGCCTCTGGTCCTTTTCATGTACAAATATGCTTAAGGTTAGGGTAAAACTTGAACTGACATTAGTGTTTCTATTTATAGATGACTAACTTAAGCAACAATTCCACCATCTTTTATAAGAAAAATTCTTGACTGATTAATTTATACAACATTCCTCTGGAATACACTCCCTGCAATCTGTTATCAAGCAAACTAAGGCTTATTTTATCACAGTTAATCTTATTTTGTCAAATAAGACTTTAAATGACATTATAGTTTAATGCCAATGCCAATGCCATTTAAAACATTATAATTTAGCATAATTTTATAATACAAACAAAAACACAAACATAAACTTCTCATCCTATAGTTAGTTTTCTTAACGGAAAATTACTTTACTATATATACAAATAAAAAATTGATGCAACTATTTTTCTAAGTCAGGGGTCACTATGAAAAATGGGTTTGCATGATACAACCCAAATATTTTATTATCTGCAAAACTAACTTGAGAAAATGTTCCGCTGAAGTTAGTATGGAAGTATGGATATTCAGCCTTAATGGACGTATGGATATTCATCCACTCTTGATGGAAGTATGGATATTCAGCCTTAATGGCCACCAGCTCTCCATCCCACTGCAAAGCCACTGGTAACAAAGATGCATGGCTGAAAGGAAGGGACCGACAGCAGGTGCCACGGTCCTTCAGAAGGCAGCACACTCTGTGTGTTTTTCTCTCTTTGATTTAGTTTTCTTATCTTGGATCCTGGCTGGAATTAAAGGCATATCAGCAACTCAAAGATTAATAAGACTACCTTCTTTTTGCAACTTTTCCAGTTACTCATTAATACTATTATACTTTTTAGTTTGGACATTTTTAAGTTTTTCAAGAAGTGGTTTACTGTAGATAGAAGGCCTGTGGATAGTCCCTACTACAGACTTTACTATATTTAACTTCACTAAATACAAAAAATTTCTCTGAACTGAACTGGTTCTAGGTTAATGAACTATAAAAATTTCAGAAATTCTGGGATCCCTTTTTTGTTTGTTTTAAGAGAATCAAGACCCATTCAGGGGCTATTTCTTATGAGGATATCTGTAGTGGAAAACATCATGATGAGAAAATATTTTATTAAACATAGAAAAACTTCCAATACTATTTCAAAAATAAAACTGAAATCCTCCCCAGGCCTCATCTTTTTCCTCAAAAGAAGAAACAAAACAGCACTTGAATAAAGAGGAGGAGGAGGAGGAATAGAAGTTCGGCAAAAGAGAAACAGGCCACAGGAAAAGGGTCACCAGTGTAGCACCTCAGCGGTGTTACTCAGGAAGCCAGGCAGAGGACCCGCACGCGGTTAGTACAAGTTAACACCTGACTCAGCTGTCCATACCCTCAGAGTCATAAAGCTTGGTGTACCGGGGGCAGAGCGCAGAGACGGGGAGGATTCAGGGTTTATGGAATCAGGACAGAGAAATTTTTCAGCAGAATTAACAGTCATGTGATAGATGTGCTCAAAGTTGATCGGAGAGGAGATCAGACCGGAGTGATGATGAGGGGATGGATAAGGGAAACCTGGCTATCAAAAACAACAGAGAGAAGAGAAAAGGTAAGAAGGCAATGAAAATGGATTCACTAGTTACACGTGACATTTCAGAAACCATGCATGTGGAAAACATGCCACAAGTATCGCACATCAGAACTGAGCCCTTCATGAATACTTGCAGGTCTCAGGATGGTAAATTCCGGAATCCTCCTGCCAATTACTTAAACAGCTGATTTGCAAAAGATCATTCACTTTATAAAATTATTCTTTTATGACTATCGTCAAGTGAGTAGAAACTGGACTTGCAGAGATGCAAGGAGACTTTCAGAGTTTAGTTCAGTGTTTTCCTGTGTGATAGCATCAAAACACAGCAAAAATCTACCAAAAACAATAGGATAGAAAAAAGCAAGAAACAGTTAAAGAAAAGAACAAGGGAACCTAAAACCAGCCTCTCATTATAAATGTTATGAAACTGTTTCTTTAGAAACCTAAAACCATTTCCTGGTATTTATAGACTTGTGATAAATGTTTGCTTTTACTGATCTTATTTTCTTATCACAAAAATTGTGGGAGCTGGCCCTGTGGCACAGTGGTTAAGTTTGGCCTGCTCCACTTCAGTGGTCCAGGTTCACAGGTTCGGATCCCAGGCACAGACCTACACCACTCGTCAGCCATGCTGTGATGGTGTCCCACATACAAAATAGAGGAAGACTGGCACAGATGTTAGCTCAGGGTGAATCTTCCTCAGGGAAAAAAAAAATTGTGATAACTGTGGAATATACCAATTATTGGTTTACCTTTAAGCAGTCCAAGCTCATCTCCATGTAGACACCCAAAAGAATATGTTTGATTTTAATAAGGGAAAAATTTCCCTTCAATGTTTCGGTGTATTAAAAAAATAAGTTTTTGAAGCCAAAGACTCTAGTTTTTCAGATAAAATAACTTCTGAATATTTGGGAACTGTCACTCAGTACCCAGTCACTTTCTCTGGGAATTTTCAAGGTTCAGTTTTTGAAGAACAACTGTGTTTCCAGGAGACGTCCTGTGACCCCCTCATTAGGGGCAGAGATTGAATAACTTGCTGGAGAGAATGCTGAATGAATTTATGTTCTCATGAGTTGAGATGAGCTTGCTTTGTTAAACAAAATCTGGTCAATTATGTAGGTTTAAAAGAAAGGCTCCTATGTAAGATATTGTTTTAAATTTAGAGATGTGAGTGAAATCAGTACTTTCTCAGGTTATTTCCAAAAAGAAAAAAAAAAAAACTATTGATGTAAATGTAACTTTGACTTTAAGAAGCAAAACTACTTCTTAAAGTTCTAAGAGGTCATTGAGCCAGAAATTTTATCCTAATGAACAGTCTTAGGAATGGGAAAATGCTAGGAGAAATGTTATGTGCTGAAAATAAATCTTCTACAGTTAAAATGTGATCTTGCATTCAATTGGAGAAAAATCTGTCCTTTATTACCAGTATCCACTATGAATAAAGGTAAATGACAAAAGGAGTCAAGAAAACTAACACAGTATGTACTTTGAAGACATACATGCTATTTTATATTAATAGTTTATTTTCTCTTGGGTCACTAAGACAAACGTGAAAGGTTCACATCAGCTATAGGAGATGAAAGGAAAAAAAATGACTCTCTTACTATCTCTTCCATATTCATGAGGCAAACAACCCTATTTCAGTATCATTTTGGTACAAAGGAAACACAATTAAGCTTCTAAAGACGTCCAATAACCTCTCTTCAGCTTCTAAGTAATTCACAGGAAAGCAATACGGATTCGAATAAGTTGAAACATAAAAATGTCTGAGATACATGCTCTTTGCATGGACGACAACATGTAGCTTTGGTATTTGAAAGCTCTCCTTTACATGTTAATGTTAGATGAATTTAATTCATCTTAATTTTTGGAAATAGTTCACTAAATATAGATAATTCTATTTCAGTAGAAAGAACTAAAATCTGAGAACATATTAAAATATCTCAAGCTTTTCAATAAATATATATATATACACACACAGATACAGACATGCATAGTATTATATTTTTCAGACATGCATGTTATTGTATTGTTTACCAGTGTCTACCCCAAGATAAGCATTGTTCTGGGCAGACAGCAGATTAAGAAATGTTTGTTAGCTGATTAAATGGACACCTATGAAAAGCCCCAGCTTGCATATCCTTTGCTGGTGAAAGGAAGAAAGTCAGGTGAAAATAAAATAAGGCTGTGAAGAACAGGAATTCAGACACATAACATCTTTGATGGAATACTACACGGACAGGTGAAGAGACAGGTTCAAAAATTTACATCAACTTCTTGTCCTGGAAACAGAAGAGTGCTTAAATGATAAAACATGAAACACATGGGAGGAACATTAAAAATTGGATTGCATCAATAGGGCAAAAAGTCACTTGCGTTAATGACGCAAAGAACCAACAAGGTGGTCACGGGTTAACAAAATCAGTGACAACAAAAATCAGGAGGTCTAAGGGGAATAAGAGGCGGGTACAGAAGGCCACGAGTCGTGGGGTCAGGTGGGGGACCAATCTTTGGGAAACGCTATCTGAACTTGTTTTGCTCAGTAATAAAGACTAGACCTTATTTTGAACAAAAAAATTAGAGAGTTTTCTTTTACTTTAAGTGGTGGGAGGGTGAGGGGAGAAAAAGTAGAGTAAGGAGGGATGCTTCATATAAAAGTTCTTACAATGTCGGAAATTTGACATTTTGCTTCAGTGTGCTTATTCAGGGTGTAGGAATACCACGTCTCACTGTGTATGAAGGTCTGAAAGAATTCTGGAACATTAGCTAATTGATTTTTCACCTGAGGCAGAAGAATACCAAGCAGAGGAACATTTTATTAAATCTTGAAACTGCTTCACTTTAAGAAAAATACTGTAATACGTGGGATATAACAGAATTTATAGAAAAATTTTCTATAATTCTTCTTGCTATGTTGTTGGAATATGAGATGAAAACCATATTCTTTTTTGTGCACCAAAATGAAGCAAAAGTGAAAGAAATTCTAATTTTAAAAGGATAATACCTATTAAAACCTTGTTAACAACTGAAATAATTTGGTATGTGCCGATGTGTTGTTTTGCAACATATATATGTGTGTTTGAAATTTGTATCCCTCTATTCCTCCACAATGCTAACCACATATCAGGTGCTGAAAAACTATTTCCTAACTAAATTTCAAAAAGTTTCATTAAAATAGTACATAACACTTGCTCTATCAAATATAAGCTATAAATATTTAATTATGATAAACATTTCAACTGTTTATCATAATTAAAAAATTCTCTCTCTTTAAGGTGCTCTGTACCTGACATTGTAACTTCCAAGAGGAAAAATGACAGAGGTTTTGGATTATATAGTCATGTTATGTTTACTTCTGAGAATAAAGGAAAACCAGACTGAGGACCTTAAGCAAATGTTCAGAATGGGAAAGAATGGAGAGAAATCTGAACTCTCATTCCCAGGCAAAAGCTGCAAAAGTAGTATAACTTTTAAATATGATAGATAAGTATAAGAGTTTAATATTTAACATGTTCAGTCTTAAATTTTTCACTTAGTTTTAATTACTATATCAAGATTAGCTGTAATCTTTTTGCATGCTTTATTTATATTTACCCAGCAGGGCTAATAATAATCCCCATTCGAAAAGGATAAATGACTATTGTGAATGACTGGAACTCCTTCAAGGAAGGAACAGTACAATAACCACATAATAAAAACGTCTTCATGACGATGAAAAAATGATGCATGAGAATGTCACATTCACTCATAAGCAGGGCCAACTGGTTAACTGGGATATTTCAGTAAGGAACTCAGACTCAAACGAATACAGGTTTTTTGTTCCTCCCACGAAATAAACGCAAAGTTACTGTTAAAAGCTTAACTTTTTTATTTTAAAAAGCTTGCCTGCACATCAAACTATATTACCTGTCATTTTTTCTGTCCATGATAGATGTTTTTATCTTCTATCATAGTAGAGTTAGTAATGTGGGTAATTAAGACAGATTGCCTTAAAAAGAGCTTTGGGTCAAGATTCACGAATCATCTTCCAAACTGCCATAGTACATAAAGTATGCTTACAATTCTGCGCAAAATCTAGATGCTATCACGACTGATCAAAAGAGTCATATTAAGGTTTCAATAGTTTGTTGAGAGTACTATGATACTGAAATGTCAATAATAAACGGAGCCTGGATAATTAGTCAATTATCCAAATATTCTTAGTCTCAAAATAATAGATCCCCAAATCAAATCTGCATGTTGTTATAAAACAACATTTTCATATGTTGTACTTTTCAATGTAAGACTGACCAGGCAACATGTTTGTAATTGGGCGAAGGAAAAATATTTAACTTCACAATCAGATGAGAGGTGTAACAATTAATGACCAAGCTAATGTGGTTTTCTGGCGGGGGGGAAAGGCCAAATATCTGTACTGAATTGCTAAATCTTAGTGAAATTTTAATAATTTGGCAACCCATTCTGAATCTTGGTAGAGATCCTTCCCAAATCTGGCAGTTTATTCCACCAACAACAGTAACTCTAAGGATGAGAGAAGTTTTTAAAATAAGAACTTGGTATGCTTGGTTTTTGATAGATGTATAAATTTTATGTTTTTCTCATCAAGTATGTCATCATGCATCTTACACATTGTGATATACTGACATAAGCATTGCCTCTTTATACTAATATATTTTCTTGTCTATATACATATTTAAACACATAAATATATACACACACACACATACATGTATTCCCTCCCCTGCCCCCACTTACTCTCAACCCCACTGATATTCACATTCACTCTTCATTTTTCTTACCATGGGCAGATCTTTTAGGATCTGTATTCCATCTCCTGGACCCATGTGTGCTATGTGGTTAAAATTAGTTGGGTTAGAAATTAATTTATTTCTCATTTCTGGATCTCGTAGCATCTCTCTGTAAGATAAGACATCCGTTTAGACATTTTTATCCATGATCAATTGAGATAACTTTAGAAAAAAATTAAGCATACTCTATTTTTTCATAAAAATAAACCTGTGCAATCATGGTAATGAGGCTAGAACTAAAATAATGGAATAAACTCAATTAAAAATTGACTTAGAAGATTTTGTTTTAAATTTTAAATAAAAGATCTTATGATTGTGGTGGGAAAATGCAGAGGGTTCTTTTAGTGCTTACACATCAAAGAAGTCTACTCTATTTTACAGATAATTCTGACCATTTTATGGATGTCTTTTAAAATAACTGATAATACTTTAGAAATGTTTTATAGGTAACTGGAAATACTACCAGCCTATTTCTGTTTGCTCGGAAGAGAACAGTTAATCTGAAGTTTTTAGATATACACAGGTTTACTGTGTGCACAGATATGTTCTATGTTTATATTATAGAAAGGCCCACATTCTGAAAATTCTAACTATTCCACATACATTGAGAAATGAATCAAAATTACACTGAGAAGTACACTCATTATGGCAGGTTTTAACACCACAGATGAATGACAGATTTTCAGAGATCAGATTTTCCTTCCACGTCAAATATAGTATTATCACCAAACAGTCCTTCCAGTGCTGCCAGCGAGTGTGGATGATGAGTATAAATTAAAAATCTACCTCCGCTGTTGCATCCTCTCCTCTTCTGGGACTCTGAAGGAGTAACGCCGCTTGTTGTTAATATTTCTCACCATTTGTTTCCGACTATTATCTGACGTTTCAGGAACTACTAGTTCATCCCCTTCTGTTAAAAAAATACAAAGAATAATTATTTTCTTTAAAGTGCTAAAATGCTTTTTATCCATTAATCTCCAAGACAGTACAAATATTAATCAATTGTACAAGTACGTAATCAAGCATAAATGGTAAACTATTCAAGTAAATGATAACAATTAAAATTATTTTTACATATTAAAACATTTCCTCTGCAAGATCCAGTATGCGAGATGTGGAGTAAGTAAAAGGAATTGTGCTCCCACTAGTTTCGTTTTTATTTATTATTTATTATCATTTATTATTGATTGATTGATTGATTGAGGAAGATCAGCCCTGAGCCAACATCCATGCCAATCCTCCTCTTTTTGCCGAGGAAGACTGGCCCTGGGCTAACATCTGTGCCCATCTTCCTCCACTTTATTTGGGAGGCCGCCACAGCATGGCCTGACAAGCGGTGCGTCGGTGCGTGCCTGGGATCCGAACCTGGACCGCCAGCAGCGGAGCGCGTGCACTTAACTGCTACGCCTAGGGGCCGGCCCAGCCTCCTTTTCTAAAGGCAAGAATCTGTAGCTATTTCTATTCTTCTCGCCTTGGGGGGAGAGGATACTTAATCGTATACACCTAGCAACGCAGTGCCCATCTTACCCTATTTCAATTTTAATACCTAGAGGTGAATAAAACTGTCAGCCATGGGCTCCCAGAACATGCTGGGATATATGAACACATTCTAAGAATAAAAGAGATGATTGTGTCTATACACCATGATGGATGCCATTCTCTAAACACAAGATAAGGGAGAAGAGAAAAGGTCATCTTTTTAAGTTTTTAACACCCAAAAAACTAAAGAGAGAAAAAGAAGGTCAGAAGAAGCCAAGTGGGCCTGGAAGGCAAGCCAAAGTCGACGATTAGAAAAAAGCAACATTCTCCTGTATCGTCGTAGCTTAATCAGATTGCTTTCCTAACAACAAATGTTAAAAGGACAGAACTTTTAAAGCAGATGAGAATGTGAAGCACAATTTTGGAATTTGAGAATTGTGAGGGTAAAGCAGGTGTTGGTGCGTTGTGGTGGCAAGGGGGGATTTTGGACAGCCAGAGGGCTGCAGGAGCATTTGAGCTCCTGAGAGATGAAGGAGAAAGTGAGACAGAAAAAGAAAAGGGCTCTGGGAAAGGCGATTTCCTTCCCTTTTCAAAGAACAAGACAACTACTTTGCGATTTTGTCAGGTCTTCCTCCTCCAAGCTCCACCTCTGCTCTTAGCCTAGAGCAGAAAGACGGAAGCCCAGGAAGAGACACATTGGCAGAGGTGTTACCCTAGAGACACAAACTGGGTAACGGGCACGTTTTATGATCAGCATGGCACACACACTGAGAATAGAGTGGATCCAATCTTCTACAAATATTTGGAATTCCTCTAAGAAACAGATACAAAATTAAGTATAGGGTCTTGGAAGTGAGGGCCCTAAAGCTTAAGTTTCATTAGCTTCATGGTGAATTCATTCTGAGTGGGAATCCTTTCTAAAACCTGAATATGCTTTCTCAAGTCATACTGGAATATCCTCCTAGCGTAGGTTGTCTCCTACAGTCACCAGACTGGATACAGGAAACTTCCAGTGCCAAGAGGATGTAGCAGAGCGTTAAATCTGAAGCCCCGCCATTGTATTTTAGTATTTAAAAACAAACAAAAACAAAAACAACAAATAAACTTTCGATGGATTTTTTTGATAGCAGAATATATAAATTTATTGGAAGAATATGGGGGAAAAAAGTATAAAGAAGTTAACAATCTCACTAGCCAAAGAGAACTGGTATAAACATTTTAATGTGTTTTCTTGATGCCGATGTTTTCACTTACATTTAAATCAATTTAAATTACTATTTTAAATACATAGTGTGCCATAAGTACATCTTCATTAAATAGATCCACTATAAAAGATCATAAATTTATGAATACCTTTGTTGTATAGAAATCTGTTGCTAAGACATGAGAATAACTTTATAATAAGGAAGAGAGCATTATAATAACATTTGTTAAAAGTGAGATTTTAACTGTTGAAGTACACTCTGGCAAATCACTTTCATATTTAATTACACGTGGACAGGCTCCCTGGCTGGGACTCACCTCACTACTTTGGACACTGCCCTTCTCCTCTCCCAGGGTGCCCACCCCTTCTCCTGATTCTGGGCACTCCTGTGACTTTCCTCTCTTCCCTGCTTCTGCCGCCCATGCTGTCATTAGCACTTTTGGTGTTCTAAACCCTGTGCATGGGCAGAAGATGTATTCCAAAGTCCCCAGTCGGAACTCTGGATGAGTTTTCATAATTTTAGTGCTACAAATCTTGGTTAGGTTCTTCAGTATTAAAAGTACAGAAGATACATTCAGCTATACTTTCTCTACTTACCTCAGTACTCCACAGAAAAATAACAAGGCAGGTCAGAAACAAATATTTTGCTTGCATAGCTATGCAAGCTCAAACAGGATGACTTTTTGTCCAGTAGTTTATCTTAATATACTGAAAGAGCATTATAGTGGCCAAGATCACAGATTTTGGAGCAAGATACAGCTGAGTGTAAATCTGGGCTCTGCCACTTATTATCTTCAGGCAGTCAGCTTAGAGAGGATATTTCCATTGAAGCTATTTGATTAATGTGTATTTTCTTACCTGCCATCTTATTTTTAAAATATATTAATCTAATTGTCTCCAACCCTAAAAGATTTAACGATCCTTCACTGTTTAAGGGTCGGACCTAAAATAATAAAAAATGAAATTAGTATTTCAACAAAACCTTCAAAAATTAAATCTAAAACGTTTGGCCTGTTTACAAAGCACATACTATTAAGACCTTTAATTTATCCTTCCCCTTCAAAATACAGTCCTCACAGAAAATCAACAAAAAATTAACATTAGTTCTGACTGGAAAGGTATAAAATTATCTAATTTGAACAAAGTTATAATAATAACATTTTAAAGAAAGAATATTCTGGGGGGAAAAACGTAGAAATACATTTAAAACTTAAATTTGACTTTTTAAAGCCATTAGTGACCAAACGATTATACTAAGATATCAACACAGCTACTTTATGAATCTTATTGGAACTAAATGTACATAAATGACAGAAATGAAATTGTACATCACTGGAGAAAGGAGGGACTGTCAATAAACGGTGATGGAGCAGCTGGTTTTCTATATGGAACAAATGAAATTGAATCCCTGCCTTACACCATACACAAAAAATCAATTCCAAATGAATTAAAGATATAAATGTAATAGGCAAAACTTTCAAACTTTGGAAAGAAAATAAAGGTCATATCTTTATGATCTTGAGGCAGGAAAGAGTTTCCTAAGCAAGAGGAAAAAAATAAACCCAAAGGATGAGAATAACACTTTTAACTACATTAAAATTTATAACAATAAATTTTTAGCAAGACAATGTAATTTATTGTTATAAATAGCAAAATATACCATAAAATGAATAGACAGGTCACAAACAGGGAAAAGATTCACTACATCCATTACTAACCCAGTTCTACATTATATAAAGAATTTCAATAAGTCAATAAGAAAAAGAGGACCAATCAAATAGAAAACCATTTATTACGGTTATACAACTATGAATTCTGGCAATGGCAAGTGTTAGAAAGAATGTGGGTCAGTAAGGACTCTTACATACTGCTGGTGGGAGTGTCAACTGGTACAATTACTTTGGAAAATAATTTGACATATCTGGTAAAGTCGAACACTTGCATTCCCTGTGACCACCAATTCCATTCCTAAGAATGTGACTTAAAGAAACTACTGCACCCACACACCAGAAGATGTATGCAGCAATGTCCATAACAGCAAAAAGCTGGGTTGATAATTTAAATGTCTGCTAATCAGAGAATGGATAAATAAACTGTGATCTATTCACCCAACAGTACATTTTATAGTAGTGCAAGGCAATGAATTTTTAAACAGTATGTGTAACAACATGGATGAATCTTAGAAACATAGTAAATGCATGAAGAAAGCAAGGCAGAAGATGATATACAACATAAAATTATAGTCTCAAATGCAAGCAAAACTGAACAATATATTGTTTAGGAATATTTAATATGCAGAAACTTTTGTATTTTAAGAAAAGCAAGGGAATGATAAACACACCATTCAGGATAGTGAACTTCTCTGGGGTGAGACAGGAGTATGGGATAAGGGAAAGGTACACAGGTAGATGCAGTGATACTGATAATGGTCTGGCTCTTAGGTTAGGAGGTGGGGTCACAAGTGATGGGTTTACTATTATGTTTCATAAAGGTCACATATTCTTTCATATATATTTCAAAATTAACATGATAAAAATAAAATGGAAAACTAATTGAAACTAGCCAAAAATTACAAACCAGAGGACCATATTAAGTTGCTTTATATAATGTGGTAGTATTTATAAGAGCTTTTCTCATTGTTGATGTGGTTTAAAATTGGGGCAGATTTTTAAATATAATCTTGGCTACTTTCTTTTAGCTATTCCTCTAAACTCTGCCCCTCAACTTGTGATACACGCTACATATATATATATATGAAACTATTACTCTTCACTTTTGCAAAATACCTGTTCTATACTCGTAAAAATTCTCTTCATGTTATCAAAGGGAAATATTAAAGGAAAATACTATGTTTTATTATGCATATGTGAAACCTTTATTTTTTAAGCATGAAAAATGCTTACACACAGTTTTGGTTCCAAGTTTAATCACTTTTCTGGCCTGTGAAATCTGTCCTCAGAGGATTTAAAATTGCATACCATTATGTGAAAAATAGCAATAATTAAGAATAATATGGGCCGGCCCCGTGGCTTAGCGGTTGAGTGCGCACGCTCCGCTGCTGGCAGCCCAGGTTCGGATCCCGGGAGCACACTGACGCACCACTTCTCTGGCCATGCTGAGGCCGCGTCCCACGTACAGTAACTAGAAGGATGTGCAGCTATGACATACAACTATCTACTGGGGCTTTGGGGGAAAAAAATAAATAAATAAAATTATAAAAAAAAAAAAAGGGGCCAGCCCGGTGGCGCAAGCGGTTAAGTGCGCACGTTCCGCTGCTGCAGCCTGGGGTTCGCCGGTTCGGATCCCGGGTGCGCACCGATGCACCGCTTGTTAAGCCATGCTGTGGCGGTGTCCCATATAAAGTAGAGGAAGATGGGCATGGATGTTAGCCCAGGGCCAGTCTTCCTCAGTAAAAAAGAGGAGGATTGGCATTGGATGTTAGCTCAGGGCTGGTCCTCCTCACAAAAAAAAAAAAAAAAAAAAAAAAAAAGAATAATATACTCCCTCAGAGCTCCTTAAACTAAAGTGGAAGATAACACTGACATTCTAGGTTCTAGGATACATTCTAGTTGTTCATTATAATAATCATACTATATAGTGAAACTAACTGTAACAAAAATAGTATGGCGTTGAGCTACCTGTAAAAGTCACCAGCTTGATTTTTGTTTCTACTTTTTTACTCTTGGCTAAGTCCCAAATTACCAATTATATATGCCAGAAAATGCTGAATTCATGAAAAATAGCTAAATAGTCACATCAGTGTTTCACTCATTAGTTCACTTAGCCCACATTTTTAATGTTAAATTACCTTTTTGAGGGGGAGAGTCTGAATCCATTCCATGGAGTTCACATCAAAGATATCGACCGCATTCTCACTATACACTGAGAGATATGGTGCATTGTAACCTGGGAGAAGGTAGAGGGAACAGCCGGCTGGTTACTTTAATTATTAAACCCAAAACAGTTTGAAAGATCTATGCTAAATAACTGCAGAGCAGAATCCCACCCAAATTCCATTGTTCTCATATAATAGCCACATCAAAACATTTTTGAAGTAAAAAGAACATACATCATAGATGAAAAGATTTTATAGCCATTATAATACAGAAGGATTCTGTTAACACTGGGGATATAATATTCCCTTGCCCAATACTAGTCCTATAAAGGAACTTCATTACATTTTCAAGTACTCGATTCCTAAAGTTAAGCTACTAACAGTGAAACAAACTTACAAAGTGGAGAAATCTTTAGGTAAGAGTTCTAGTCACAGTTGTGAATGTATGATAAGGGACCTGGCACAGTTACATGAGCAGGGGAGATGCTCAATATATACTTACTGAGAGGATGAACATCGATAAATGGTGACACAAGCAAAGAGAGATTAAATGATTTACTTAAACTAAGGTTATGAATTAGATTTTTGGCAGAGCTATTCATAAAAGCCAGATATTCCAATTCTTACTCCACATTAGAAGTAATACTTGGAATTAATATGACTAGGTTACAAAACAGCATTCATTCTAAATATGATGCCACAGATAAGAGTATATATTTCAGAAGAAACAAAACATTAAGAATAGTCAAGTCTGGGTGGGTAGGATTAGAAGCATTTCTCTTTTGTTCTTTTTAAGTAGATTTTTAAAATTTTTCTGGAATAAGCATGTATGGCTCTCCTAAGCTTTCTTCCACTGCACCTTAAACTCGACTGTCCCACACCCATCATTCCTCTGATCTTGTCACAGCAGAAGAGGCACTCCTCCTGCCCCAAATCCTTCCCCAGGTTCTGAATTCCACTGTCTCCACCCTTCTTGGGGAACTTATTCTATTTCCCGTATTTACCAGATAGTCAACCTTTCCCTAGCCCCCTAGTGGCTATTTCCTTTCAGCATTTAAACATGCTCAAGTATCTTTCACTAAAATCAAAACATTCTGGGTTAGATACCCCTCCTACGTGCATACGGAACTCTGTACTTCCGCGATCACAGCACATATTCTACTGCAACTTCTGGTTTGGTCACGAACCCATCCTACTGCCCTCTATGCTCTGTGAGGGTGAGACTGTCCATTCTGCTCATCGTTATATCTCGTACAGTGAAATGGCACATAATAAGTATTGGGTAATTTATTAATGTCCTAATATTTCTTGAAAGAGTACAATAGGAAATTTTACATATCTACCTATCTAGATAAAAAGGTAAAACTGAATAAAACTTCTTTTAGATGCTACATTATACCTTTACATAACTGATTAAATAATTCACTTAGTAACTACTTCTCCAGAATAAGTCTTATGAGCTATTAATGCTCACAAGCACTATATTTTTGGGGACCATGAAGATAACTATTTAGAGTTATTTCAAAATACAACAACATGGGTTAAAAATCCATCTAAATAAAATATTCCATAGAAAGATTAGTTTTAATTATGTGCATGTTAATGTTGACCCTGTTGGCTTAGGTCTAACTACATATGGTTACTTTACATAACAACATAATTAATACTTAGGAAAAAACTTAAGGATGACTTAAAATAATAACTTGTTAATAACAATGAATACATATAGGAAATGAAGTAGAAGGAAAAAGAAAGAGACTGAAAGATAAGAGCCAAAAGTAAGAGAATCTTACAACAAGAGGAAGGATTTGCTGGCCACATCAACTCCTGTTGTCTAGATCTTCGGCCCTGGCAGTCAGTGTATATCCCAATGCTGTTAAAACACAGCAGGTATTCTTTACTGGAGATCTCAACTGCACAGATGGCATCCATGGGTTGATGTGCAATAAATGATAGTGTATGGTCATTTGAATGGAGCATACTGTATGGACTTCCTTCTCCATTCAAGGGGTATCTTAGAAATCCTGACTGGAATCCCACACAGAGTTGTTCACTGAAGATTGCCATCCACTGGACATTATATGGGACTTGAATGTCCTTAAATTTTCTGTGACGGGTCTTGCTCTGAAATAGTTCATAACAGAGGACCTGCCTTTTCATAGCCACACACAGGCACGTAAGAGCTCCATGGCGCACTTTTCCAGAAGTTATGGTTTGACACCCTTTAGTTTCTGCCAGCTTATAAAAATCAGTCTCTCGCCCGTCCAAAGCTGACATAGGAAAAAGTCGTACGTGACGATTTCGTCCTGAGATCACAGCTACAAGCTGATCATTTGGAATGAGTTCAATCTGATGAATCTTCTTATTGTCACCAACTCTAATAATTTCTATGCAAAGACATAATAATAAATCAAATGCAAAATAATGTTTTGTTTACTTATTAATCATATATCCCAATTATACTCAAAAGGATATAAATCAACTTATAATAAAGACACAGATACACACACAGAAGAATAAGAGACCAGAAATTATAAGCAGAAAGAGGAAGATAAGTACACTTATTATAAGATAATTTAACCTACCCTAGAAAGGTATTAAATTCAGCACTGAGATTTCTCACAGCCAAGGCAAAGAGTTCCTGTGTGACAGAGCATGTCAGATCTTCAAGAAAAACCTTTTTTACTGGCACTAACTTCTAAAGAACTTTACCATGGAGTTCCTATTTTAAAAAAGTGAGTTACTCATATTTCACTAAAGGGTAACAAACTAACGTAGTTTTAATGCATTGTTTTCCCATGATCTAACTTGATAGAAAGACAGAACTTAGAACACTATTCAAGAATGCTAAATTAAATTGGTTCCTTTTTATTTCGCCCAGTACAGTCATGCACTGCTTAATGCTGGGTACACGTTCTGAGAAATGCGTTGTTAGGCCATTTTGTTGTTGTGTGAACATCACATAGTGCACTGAAGGGGAAGAAAATTTGCCACCCCAAAATGTGTCTCTTTAACATGAGGATTATTTTAGGCTGATTACTTTTAAGAAGCAAAAGACCCAGAAAGTTTTTCTTGTTACCTCCCCCTTAACTGCCTAAAAAAATTCAGATTAAAAAAACCTGTCTCAGGAAGCGAGCTATCACCTTAGCATAACATACAACTAGGTGGTAGACAGGGAGGAACCTCGAAAAGCCTGTTTGCTGGGCTCCCCTCTGTGTTCTTCTGTTTCTCTGTGGCCAAACACACACCTGTTTCCCAAACATTTGCTCCTTTTCACCTACCTGTGAATTTCCTTCCTTCCCTTTTTAAGTCCATGACTCTCCCCACCCCCAACGTCGTCTTCTGTCTTTAGCTGAGGATGGTGTTTAAGGTGAGGGCTTTGGCCATTTTGGTGAGTTACTCAGTTTTCCTGGGTTTCTTTCATGTATACATGTTGTTAAACTTTTGTTTGTTTTTCTCCTGTTAATCTATCTCAACGTCTATTTAATTCTTTGACCAGACAGAAGAACCTACAGGGTAGAGGAAAATTTCTTCCTCCCCTACAGTACTTACACAGACCCAGATGGTATAGCCCACTACACACCTAGGTTACGTGGTACTAATCCTATGGGACCACAGTCATATATGGGGTCTGCAGTTGACCGAAACGTCATTATGTGGTGCATGACTGTATTTAATTTCTCCCTAGAAAAAAATCTGTTGTATTAAACTGTGGGGAACAACAACAAACACATTTTAATGACTGTTACCTCTTCTAGTACACTTAGAACAATGGAAAAATCAAGTTGTATTTTCTTTCATGTACCGTATTTAGAAATGCAATCTGAGTTCAAATAGCAGAATTGTTAAATAAAATGACACGAGAAAGACAAAACACACTTAGAAGTTTCAGAACTCAAGAGGATTACAGAAATTAGAAAATTATCTTTTGACTTATAAACACATCAAATTAGGTCTGGAAAATTTCAATTATAGAATAAATAAGAGCATACCTTGCTCTTTTTAGGAATTAGAATCTGGAATTTTCTAACAACATATAGTTAAAAGTTACTCCACAATAACGAAGTTTTCTCTTACCATCTTTAGTGACATGTACGACAAATAACCCTTCTTCATTTCCCAAAGCTATCCTCTCATGATCTGTATAAGACATAAATATAAGGCATTTGTATTAGGTAAAAACTATGTTAAACTAATACAATAAAACAGATAATAAAGAAATTTGGTGCAAAATACTGAAATAAAATACTTTAAAAATAGCAATAACAATTTACACTATTAAATTTCCTTTCAGATTACAGTGGTAAATATTATCTCATGTCTCTTTTAATAGAACAATCACTAGAAAATAATCTATACCAACACCGAAAAAAAAGTAAAGGCATTTATTCAATAAAAAGTGAAAAAAAATTTAAAAACCTAAGTTTGTTCGTATCCTGGGGGTCCAGGTCCATTTCTTGTTTTGGGAAGGAAAAATTGTGAAGGGCATTTGAACCCTACTCATTAAACTTTTCATTATTTACTAGAAAGTAACAAAAGAGTTCAATATGTACATAATAATATGGTGAAAATTTAAACCTCCAGACACAGAAGCTGTCTTTTTTTTTTTTTTTGTGAGGGGGATCGGCCCTAAGCTAACATATGCTGTCAATCTTCCTCTTTTTGCTTGAGGAAGACTGCTAACATCTGTGCCAATCTTTCCTCCATTTCATATGTGGGTCACTGCCACAGTATGGCTTGATGAGTGGTGTAGGTCTGTGCCTGGGATCTGAACCTGCGGACCTGGGCTGCTGAAGTGGAGCGTGCCGAACTTAACCACTGTGCCACCGGGCCGGCCCCACAGAAGGTGCCATTTACTGAGGGCATTTTATATGCAGGGCACTCTGTGTTACATATTCCATCCTATTTAAACTTCCCAATAACCTTTGCAGGGTGATTAGTATCTACACTTTACATAGGAAACTTATGGTTTAAGAAATTAAACAACTTGTTCTAAGTCACACATACAGAAAACAGATCTGCGAACAGGTTAATCTTGAGCACTGTTGCTTTTTCAGAAGAAAATGCATTTGAAAAGTGTACTTGATTACTGGAAAACAAAGCTCTGATATGGTCTCATTCATTCCATAAACATTTACTGAGTGTCTGTGATATAACACACACTGTTGGACGCTGGGGATTCCTAGATGAAAGCAGTCCTTGCTCACAGGTAGATTAGTAAACAATTAGGATAACATGATAAATGTTATAAATGCATACCTATGATTGCAGCTGCCTGGGTTGTTTTAATGAGGGGCAGAGTGCTGTCGTAAGCCTCTTTGGGAACATAGACTGAGCGGTCTCTGAATTTGTTTTTCTTCAAAATCTTGTGCAATTCACTCAGCACTCCCACCCACTTACTCTTCTCATTCTCACTATCTGCCAGCATCAGGATCGAACATGTGTTAGATGCTGAGAGCTGGGAAGCTGTGACCTAGAACAATTTAATCAATATTCATGATATTAGAAAACAGACACCATTTAAGCCAGTTTTATGCTTATACTAGTTTGCTTAGCACTATCCAATAAAAAGAGCCTTCATTAAATGACACCTTTAACAGAGTTCAGCTAGTCCTAATCAGAAGAATAACTAGTTTTAGCATTAGAATTCATGACAAAGCAAAGGTAGCACATACCATTCTAAATATGAGTATCATTTCTATTTTCTTTGCTATAAAGTACCACAATACTATCACTAAAAAAGTGCATTAAACATGCTCATATAACAGCAGCAACTGACATTTATTGAGTAATTACAGAGCAATGGGCACTGATCAAGGCACTTTACAAGTATTAACTCATTTACCCCTCTCAACATCTTCATGAGATAAGTATTGTCATTACATCCTGATTTTATGTACGAAAAAACTATGATGCAGAGAAATAAATTGCTCCAAGGGCACATGACTAGACTGGGATCCCATGTCCATGCTTGTTACTACACCATACTGATTTTCAACTTGTTTTAAAAAGTCAGAAATGCTCAGAAATACTTACATTCTCTGTTACTTCATAACAATAACTCACATTTTCTTTGAGAAGATCAGATCACTTGAGTTAGTATTTAAATGAAGGTTTATCATTTTACAAACAGCACTTACAATCAGAACAGATTTAAATTTTATATACATGGATCCCTTATTAAAGGTAATTTAAGTAGCAGTGACGATAAAATCCCACTATGTGAATCAGTTGTAGATAAGTGGGCCTCTGTAGGCTCCCTTGGTGGCTGGGGAGAACATAAATAGTCGTTGGTCCAGGAACTGAGAGACTAAGTATAGTCTTTGACCTTCCTTAGAAAAGAGATTCATAGACAAATATTAAGCATATGGGCATATGGGCAGTAGTCCTTTTTGGTTTTTTTTAAGCTCTATTGTCTTAATTCACCACTTCAAGCTTGCAGTGTGGCAGACAGTCTCCAAAGACGGCCACCAACACCTCCTCCCGTGGAATGCCACTCTTCTTATCAAGAAGTGGAGTCTATTGTTCTTCCTCTTCAATCCAGACTGACCTCGAAACTTCTTTCACCAACAGAATGCAGAAGGGTAAATTAGCCTGCTTTGGGCTTCGTCCTTAAAAGGCCTGGCAGCTTCGTTTGCTCTCTTGGAAGCCAGCCACAGAGAGCTCAGCCAGACTACTGGAGGATTAGAGACCACAGGGAGAGAGCTCACAGAGAGAACCGAGATCACCCAGCAGACAACCAGCACCAAGGCCCCAGATGGGAGAGTAGGCCGTTTGGGATATTCCAGCCCAAATGAGCTGAATGCAACCACGTGAGTGACCCAAGCCAACACCATAAGAACTGTGCAGCTGACCCACAGAATGGTGAGAAATAACAAATCACTGTCCATTTAAGCCACTGAGTTTTGGAGTAGTTATTACAAAGCAATAGAACTGAAACATACATTAATTTTTCATGTGAGATTTTTAAAAAAATGTGTCTTTTTTTAAAACGAGAGAAACCTCACACAGGCAATTTTCCATGTGGTAGTATTTATTTGAAAATTGAATTGTGACTCAAAAATATTATCCCAGAGGAAACCTATTTTAGAAACCATACAGTCATGCTTTCTATAAGTCTTTTCACTAATTAAATATTTACTTAGCACTAACTGTCTATACATTCAAGTATTTAATGATATGGAATATATAAAGGAATATAAGATTTGGTCCTATTCCTAGTAAGTTTATGACCTATATAGAGAGGAAAAACACACTCATCGAAGATAAATAATTCAGTGATCAAATTATAGCACGCATACTTACTCTAAATATACAAGGTATATCTTTTCGACTTGCATGAATAACATCAGAAGCCAACACTGAACTCACAGAAAATTCTTCATCCCTGAAGAAAAAGTGAAACATTATAAGTCAGTGTATGTGGGTATGTGTGTGTATCTAAATAACACATATGAAGCAATCCTCAAAACTTAATTGTACAAAATATTCTAATTGAATTTTTAAAAAAATTTGATTTCCTCCCCCATTGTAATTCACAGTGCCCTAAGTAATTTATCAAGAGTAACTTAACAGTTGCACATTACACAAAAGCTAGAAATAATTGCTGGCTTACCCAAAGTCAGAGGGCCGGTAAGTATACTTGTTCAACCCTGGAGGGTCTCCGAGTCTCCAGCAGACTGGACCCTCCTGCTTCCCATAATACATCTCAAGTGCCCTCCACACCACTCATCTGACATTTTACTGCTCCTTCAACACCTAGCACAGATTTCCTCCACCATGATGCATTCTTTGTGATTTCCTTAATTTGGTTATTGGTACCACCATTTTCTCGGTCTTGAAGACCCGACACCTTAGTCTTTGATTCTTCTCCCTATCTTTCTGTACTTAGTCCCTTAGCAGGCTCTGTCGGATTTTCCTTGCACCTAACCCTTCATAGTCCATATCTGTGGGGAAGATAATGTGTCTGAGATGCTGGAATGGAATGCCAGGGTGAGCCATAGCTGGAAATCCTAGTTTTGCAGGCTGGAGAAAGATCTGGACTGGAGATACATGTTTGGGAGTCATCAGTGCAGAGGCAATTGCTGAAGCTAGAGGAGTAAAAAAGATCACTCAAGGAGAATGACTGGAGTTACAAGAAGAGGTAACAGAGAGCACTCCAAGGCACAGGGGAAGAAAATGAGACCAGAAACATTCAAGAGATGTATTTACTAAAATGTTTACCAGTTCATTATACATTCCAAGAACTTGTCTGATTTTGAGTTGCTTTTTTCTTTGCAAGGGAAGATTTACCCTAAGCTAACATCTGTTGCCAAGCTTCCTCCATTTTTCTTCCTTCCTCCACTCAAAGCTCCAGTACCTATTTGTGTATAGTTGTAAGTTCTTCTAGTTCTCCTATGTGAACCGCAGCCACAGCATGGCTACTGACAGATGAGTGGTTCTGCGCCCAGGAACCGAACCCAGGCTGCTGAAGTGGAGCATGCGGAACTTGAACCACTAGGCCATCAGGGCTGGCTCGTGATTTTGCGATATTTATTTCCTTTCCTCACGCTGCAATTATACTCTAAGCCTTCAGGTGATGATATAAACACGTTAGGTCTCCACTACTCTGGCAACTTTAAATTGGTCTTTTGGATTCAAATATCAGCTTCTTTTCTGTGACCCCTAGCCCAACACACTCAACATACACACATCAATCTGTCATAACTACACCTTACTTCCTATTTTTAATTATGTTACTATAGCAATATTAGTAAATTAGAAAACTAACATGACATTAGATTTAAATAAAAATATGGCAATATAATTGGAAGAAAAATCAGACACTCTTTTATTCCTATGTTGCAAAGATACAAATATCTTCACCTTTGAAAGCTTACCTCATGTCAATCACTTGACTGACTACAACACTGGGCTGAGATGCTTTTCCTTCAGCAATGTCGTACAGAAAGAGCTTGAAGTCACAAACTACAGCCAATGCTCTTTGCCATCCTTTCTTCACTCCAGCTGGCTTAGGAATCTAAATGTTGTTTTAGATAGACAGACAAACAAACAAAACCAAGTCAAACCAAAATGTCAATCAGAGTCCCCTTAATTACATATGTAATTGCACAGTCAAAACCTAAAGATAATGTACAGTCTTATAACTCTGCCACTGTGGTGGGTAAAGTAGCAGATGGAACACATATATCAGTAATAACATGAGAAAATGTGTGAGAACACATTCTTCAAATATTGAATGACTTTTTATTCTGAAAAATTTTAAAATGGTACCATTTTAACTTTCACTAGTAATTCGTTAAAATAACTTTCATGGGGGCCGGCCCCGTGGCTTGGTGGTTAAGTGAGCGCGCTCCACTGCTGGCGACCCGGGTTCGGATCCCGGGCTCGCACCGGCGCGCTGCTTCTCCGGCCATGCTGAGGCCGCGTCCCACGTACAGCAACTAGAAGGATGTGCAGCTATGACACACAACTATCTACTGGGGCTTTGGGGGGAAAAATAAATAAATAAAATCTTTAAAATAACTTTCATGGCTTCCTTCCTTTCTAAGTAGCATAAAAGTCAAACTTGGTAGTGGGATGAAATGCAGCTTATACTTTAAATACTATTCAAGATATCAAGATATCAAGGCCAAGTGCCAAGACTCCTCTACGGAGATTTCAACATCTGCTCATTATAAGATAGGGACAGTACGAAAATTTTTGAGACATTCTGGAATTTATTTCCAAGTAAAGGCTAGGTTTTTGTTTTCAAATCATTACTCTGGATGAAATAAAATTATTAGATGAATTTTATTCACCTAATTTTCTGTCAAGGACTATGCTTGTAAGGTGACTGGACTTTTTAAATTCACTAATAAACCTTAAAGATTAATCTAAACCCAACCTACTCATACTTACCCTGACGTGACCTTCATATGCTGTTCCTATTCCTTTCTGTGGATCTATACCCAGGGGACCTTTTGTCTGTTCAGGAGGAACTGGGCACGTGGTCGGGGCTTTGTTTACACAAGTTATATGACATGAGAATCCACACACTTTTGGAGGAAAAAAAGAAACAATGTTCAATAAAAATTCATTTTTACAAAAAGAAAATTCACTGAGTGCTCATTACATGGTGCTATGTTAGATGAATGCTTATCTCTGATTTTATTTTAAACAACTGTTTTGTCATTTGGGGAGCTGATTCATTTGCTTACCAATAAAAATTTCAATGAGAAATAGTAAATTTTTTTATTATTGTAATATTATTGTTCTGTGTTAACATTAGTGATCAAAATGAAAAACAAATAGAGAGAAAAAAACATCTAACCTTGTGAATAAAACGGTTGATTTAAACTTTGAATTCCTAAAAGAGGAGTTTCTGGAGTTCTCTCTAACTCTTCATCTCACTGCAACTTGGTATCTGCTCTGCAATTTCTCTTGCAAGAGTCACTAATGGACATTAAATTACCTGACACCTTTGCAATATCTGGCAAACTTTGCCAATCCCTCTTTTTGAAAATGGAATTGTTCAATGATTACAAAGGTATAAATTAAGGGTAAATTTTAGAACTTATTGATATTATTATATATACTTAAACTACTACTAAGATAATAGTAATAGCTAACTTTATTGAGTGCTTTTCCTTTTCTATAACAATCTAAGAGAGGTACAATTATCCCACTTATATATGACATGCCCTGGGTCACAGAACTTATAAATGGCATTGCCGAAATTCAAACCCAGGCAGTTTGGCTCAGAGCCTGCACACCTAACTACTGACAATACTGCCATGATACCTCTATTTGATACTCACATGATGAACCTGAGATTCTAAGACAAAACGATAAATAAAAATAAACTCATAAGTTTCACTGAGACTTGGCTGAGTGAGAATTAAAGGTTAAAATATTTAAAACAAACCAGCTTCTTGGGAGGGATTTACAGACCAAGAATGTCTATTTAGACAATTCCTACACTAAGGGTGGATCCCGGAGAATATTTGGGAAAGAATAAGAGAGGAACTGAAGGGATATCACATGGGAATACATACACACGGGAAAATGGATTATATATCATTATACATGATGGATATTATGAAACCAAGAGGGGCAAGAAGGACTAGCATTGACTGTCAAAAGCTATCCCAACTTCTATAAGACATCTCATCCACTTGTAAGTGAAGGGCAGTGGAAGCAACAAAATAATTATCCTATACTGGATCTAATTTCAATCAACCAGGAAGAAATAAAAACCACAGGAATCTTTAGAGGTTGTAACCCCATCATCATAACATTTACGAATGCCTGGGCATCGTGCAATGTGTCCCTACAGCTTTACAGGGCAGAGTTCAAAGGGTATGAAGAAAAGATAGGCACAATTTCATGGCATGAGGCTCTAGAAAGGGAGAGAATCTGAGAAGATCTCAAAAATTCCTACTATGGAATTGCAAATGGTTCTGATGCATAAAAAATAATAAGAGGCCTAAAGCCAAGTAGCTGCCCAGGATTCTCTCTGATAAACAGATTTTAAAATGACACTTATAAGTACTGGCTAAGTTCCAAAATGAGAAAAGGCTTAAAACTTGTACAAAATCTCTCCTTCTTTGGCTGTAGTCACACCTTCCTGGTCAATGATACAGGCTATTCCTCCTCAGATTACTGTGCTCTCTCTACCTTTTCCTTGCCCTTAACTACGTTTCCAAGGCTCTGTCCTCATACTTATTCTCTTCTCACTCTACAGGTGCTTCCTGGATAACGTCATTCATATTCATGACTTCATACACTCATAACTCTCAAATCTCTACTTTTCAACTCTTAGCATTTCCTTTGGCTCTAAACTCATGCATTTAACAGACTAGTTAAGATAACACACTCTGGATCTTCCACTTTGGTTGTGAGAACTAACCCAACACAGAATGCATTGCCTTAAAATGCTATTAATTTCCGTCTTATTCAAAGTATTAAAATACAGGAGAACTACGAGTATATTCTACAAAGGGAACACATGCATCTGATGAGGACTGACCACCTTCCCTTTAAGTTCTCTTCCAATCCTAAGAGCTAAGAAATAGAAACTAAGAATTTGAATTAGCAATTCTTTTCCTACCTTTTTCATAATATATGTAAATTATACATGACGCATTGTTATACTAGCAAGTCAAATCTGATAAAAAAAAGTATATTTCTAAAATATTCACAAACAAATAATATATCCCATTATAATTTAAGTCATTTTCATTTCAGAAGCCTTAGGAAAAATAAAGCGATGCCCAAACAAATATACTTTGTTTTCTGTTCAAATGACCCCTGCTCTCTCATCTCTCAGAATGTGAGCTCCATGAGGGCAGGCTCTTTGTCCTTCCCCACCCACAACTGTACCCCAGCGCCCAGCAGCACAGGGCAGGCATGAACGGTGATGGATGAATAATGAGTGGGTAGGGAAAGACCTCTTCTATTAATGCTAGGAATAAAATATCTTTTGAGGCAGAGTGGCAGACACTTCAAATATCTGAAAAGATACTGCATTGCCTACTTTTCAATAATAATTTCTCTAATAAATTAAGGTTAAAATTAAATGAATAGATTCAAGGGTAACTTTCATGTCTTCTGTCACATAGGTTAATGGTTTTTTTGGGACCACAAATTCACCGGAATGATAAAACAAAGATGAATGAATGAAACATATTTAAATATATCTCCCCTGAAAAATGCTTCTAGGGACCATCTGTCTAGTTTCTCCAATATTCAATAGACTTTAGCAAGGTGCTAAGTTTATTGTTTCTATTCCTGTTATCCAAAGAAAAACAAATGATTGAACTAAACATTTATATACCTTTTAAAGACAATACAGTTATTTGACTACAATGTAGATGGTAAATGCTAGGACTCTAAAGTCACATTTTCTTACCATTTGTTCTTACCTTCACAGGAACAGCCCTGTCTTATCAAACCCACCATCAGAGAGGTACATTGATGACACTTGGTAGGAGTAGTAAAAGATTTGACAAAAAACTGATGAGTCTTGCGCTGCAAAACAAATCGATGAAAAACATACACGTCGATTATTTAAAGGATTTCCATAACGTGAGTCTCTGCGTCCCACACGAGCTACTAGAATGTTTTCTAAACAGGAGTAGAATGAATTCATTTCTCACCACATCCTCCTATAACGTATGCTCTTTAAATATTTTTATTAGGCAATGTAGAGCTGGATTATGCTAAAAATAATATAAAAAATCAAATAACCAATTGCTCTTGAATGCCATTCGAAAAGTGTATAAAAAACTGTAGCTTTTTTTGGCTCACAAATTTTGACATCAGGATTTTTATAAATTCTTCAAATTACTGTTTAGCAAAGAGTGAAATGAAATTCTGCATATTTATACGCATACACAAATATAGAAATTTAATATGCTTTTATACCTTCTCAGGAATAACAAAGAGTAACTTCAAATTTTTGTCCCTACTGTAAGTCATGCATTTGATTTTCTGGGACCAAGAACAAATAACATACTTAACAAATCTGTTTCCTGCCAGGGAAGCAGGCAGTATTCCACCTGAGCAGACAAAAATACGCACATATTACTCCAGAGACAGATGGCAGTCTGAAATTGCTTACTGAAAACCAAGTAAGGTTCTCTTAAGTCTTATCTGATCTATATGGTGGGAAGCCAAGGCAGACTTCAGCTCTCTGGAATACTTCTTTTCTCTCCAAATTAACTCTTAGCATGTTTTAATAATAAATAAACTATAATAACCCTTCTTCCACTCTGCTGTGTGAACTTAGGAGCAAATTACTTAATTTCTCTGTCTCTCACTTTCCTCATTCTATAAAATAGGATCAATAATAGTATCTACTTCATGTGATGGTTAAAGGAGCATTAATACAAACAAAGCCTTTTGAACAGTACCAGCACACAGGAAGCATTCAAAACATATTTATTTCTGAAAACAAATTTGGCTAATTATTTCTTTTATATGTGTGATAGATTTATAAACTGCTAAGACCTTTTCTATATTCTAATAATACGTGTATACTGATGAAAAACAGTGAAGTAGTAGTATCTAATTCAGGTGAGACTAACATATTAACAAAAAACAGAAGAGAATATTCACAGCTTTAAAATTAAGTTAAAAATAAATTCTGCTCTTCTTCAACTGGGATATGTGATTTACACACCCCAAAAGAAATTTTAAAAAAATCAAGAGGAAAACGGTAGATCACCTTTTTCTATAGAATGACCTGACTATCAGAGCACTGGGGTCCTGGAAGGGAGTGAGACTCAAATTGAGAGCAGTCATGAGCTCTCGGCTCAACCTCAAACCATTCTATCGTAGAAAGTTCCTCAAGACCCTTGGTCAGTTTCAAAGCAGCACTGAGATTTGACTCTATTCTAAGTAGCACACAGACCACCTTAATACCAACTCTGTAATGGCTCCTGTGTGGACCGAGCACCAAGCAAGGTGTGGACATCGTGCCAGTACCTCACATACCTCATCTCATTTCATGGAGACAATGCCCCTGGAAAGATAGATGTTATTTCCTTACACAGATGAAGGAAATGAAACTCAGAGAGATGAAATAAGTTACTCATGCATAGACAGTTAACAGTAGAGTTAAAATTCGAGCCCAGATCTGTCTGACTCTGCCTTCTCTCAAAGTTTGATAATTTAAAAACACGGAGAATATGCTCCTCAAAAGAACCAAGGACTACACAGACATAGTTAGGTCAAGACTAGGGGCCTCCATGCCTGATAAAAATACAGGTATCTAATTTGGTAACATCCTATAAGATTTTGCTCAACATTTCTCCTGTAGACTAATTTTTACTCTTTGAGGAACTATCAAGAGTACATTTTCTATTGCTAACTTTTTCAATTGTTCAAAATACATTAATGCAAAGGATGCAAAGTTAGTAGAGGATTTTATTACAATAAAAGAAGAATTAATCAATTGCTCAAGGTAAGTAACTTCATTCTTTTGTTCTTCTTCTAAAGGATAACAAGACATGTCTGAAATAAGAGCAATAAAATGACTGTGGCCATGACAAATTTAATAGTAATTCTTCATAAGACCCATGAAATTGCTTACAAAACATATTTGGTACACACTTCTTATTCCCAGAGATATACTCAGGATATCATAATTTTAACTGAGTCTGCAATAGTAGGAAAGAAAAAACAATGTTGTCGCAGAGCACTAGTTTTAAGTGACCAACCACCCAACTGGTAGGTGCAATCCAACTGGTTAAATTGTGGGAGGGGGCTTGTTTAAGGGGTCCACGTTTCACTAATCTCAACTAAGGATAGTATAGCCTATAATTAAAGATTATGATTCTGATGGCATCAAAGATCTCTTGAATTCAATTCTAGGGTCTAGATTACTTGACTTCTGATCTAAGATCCCCTTTCTTGCCCCCTGCTCAATATTTGATTTCTAATACTTCCCTAGGGGATAGCTAGAGGAGGAGAAAAAAATGGAAAAAAAAAAAAAGTCTAGTAAAGGAGACATTAGACCTAAAGCATGAACCCAAATTAGAGTTGTAGATTATGTGATAATTTGGAGTAAACTGAGAATTAACTATAGCCTTGAAATCTAAAGAGGTAGGTAGAAGATTTCTTTTCTATTCCAATTTTGTCTGTGTGGTGGACTTCAAGCTACTCAATGGAGAAGATAAAATATTTTTAATAGAAGATTCGAGAACAAAGTAGAACCTATTATGACCCTTGGTGAAAGCTTAAATATCAGTTGTAGATAATCAGAATTTTACCACTAAGAAATGACAAGTAAAGGAGTCTTTACCTCATACAAACCTTTCTTTTTAAAAAAATTTTTTTTAAAAATACTTTTTCTTCCATTTTAAACACTTATTATTTTGACATAATTGTAGACTCATTCTTTCGTCTTTTAAAAAACATTAAGTAAATTTTATTTTATTTTTTGGGGAGGAACATTTGGTGCACAAAATTGAGTTAATATTCAGTCTATGAAATATTATCACCAGAGCTTGGTAGAGGCCCCACTGTAGTTTTATTTTGCCTTATTATTTTTTCATTCATCCTTGACGATCCAATGATGGTCCCCATCCTTCCCTATGAGATCTGGCACCCAATCTAACGTGATTTATACAGATCCCTGAATATGTATGTACATATACTTGTAAATCAGATAGGTTGAGTGTGCGTTTCTAATTCACATAAACATGATTCTGTTACACATCAGCCATATTTTACCTATCTTTCCCCTATTCCCAACTCCCTGCTACCATATGCAGCAATTGGCATCTTCGTCATGTTACCTAACGGAGATGCATAAAACCTTTTCTGAAGGAACGAGATTGCTGGGTCATGTGGTATACGTCCATGCCATACTGCCTGGCTGCTCTCCAGAATGGCGGTACCTATTTATACTTCTACTCGTTGCGTGTGAAGTGACTGTTTCTTCACCTCTTTGATGTTACTTTACTTAATTTTTTGCAATCTGGTGAGTATAAACTGATAATTTTTAAATCATTATTTTAATTTTTAATTTCTCCAATTATTGAGGCTGGACATTTCTTCATATGTTTGTTGAACATTAGGATTTCTTTTTCTGGGAGTTACTTATTCATATCACTTGCCAATTTTTCAACTAGATTTCTAATTCTTTTTCGTGTGGAGTTGCATGAGTTTCTTATGTATTCTAGAAATTAATCCCTAATGGTGTTAAACATTGCAAAATATCCTCTCCTGGACTGACATCACCTATTAACCACCTATTAACAATGCTTCTATTGTACAAACTTCTTTAATTTTGATGTAGTAAAGTTCATCATCAGTATTTTCACCTTATATTTATGATTTTATCATCATTGCCCAGTCACAAAAAAATTCTCCTACATTTTCTCCTATGTATATGTTTTAATTTTTTAAATCAAATTAATACATGTACATAGTTTAAAGAGTAAAATAGTATCACAATGCTTAACAACAAAAACAGAAATACTCCTTTGCCGTAAGTCGTCCTTCCTAGAGGCAATTCCTTTGAACTCTTTTAGCTATTCACTTCCTTTTGTAATATATCTCCATATTTCTGGCAAAAAAATAAGCCTACACTGCTATTTCTTGATTTGAGACATTACCTATTGACCTCCTATTATGGCAAAGAAGGATTTAGCATTGTTATACAACCTACTCCCTTCATTCTCCCAATATTGTTATGGCACAGTTTTGGGTTAAATTTTACAGTTAATGTTTGTTTATTATGTCCTTGGAGTTATTATTCAACAAATCAAGAAGTATAGTTATAGTTTTCTTGTAATCTTTTGATTTTTCTGAAATTAATAATACTCTCCCTTTTTTAAACTTAATTTTCTATGTCTTTACATTAATTATCCCCACACTTTCCAAAGGAACTGCAAAATCCCCTGGAATCTATTGACCACATGGTCAAACACATCAGGAAGGAAGTCACCAAGAAAAAGTCTATCCCTTTTTTATTGACCTGAAGACATCTCTGTTGAAGCCCTCTGTTTTCCTGCTCCATTTCTGGCTACCTGCTCCACAGTCTTCCTCTTAACCAAGCTGTGTAAGATTCACTGTTCCATGGATCCCATGCTTTTCTCTTTCTTGATCTCCTTCCTCGTCTTGGTAGAATTCATTTTTCAGTAGTTTGCTTAGAAAGCAGAACATGGATACATTTTGGGGGCATCTTGAATTTCTGAAAATACTATTATTTTCCCCTCAAATTTGATTGAATTTTTGAAAGGGAATCAAAAATTCTAACTTGAAACCATTTTACCTTATAACTGTTTTTTTCATTTTGCTTTTGACAAGTATGATGCCATTTTGATTCCTGATCATTTGAATGTGATCTGTTTTATCTCCTTGGTGCTTTGAAAAAGTTCTCTATATTCTTATATCTTGAAAAACCACACAATGACGTGACTGGGAAGAGGTATTTGTTATCCACTGTGTTGGGAATTGGTGGGACTTTTCAATCTGGAAACACGTTCTTCAGTTATGGAGAATGTCTATGTTATTTTCCTTCCATTTCTTTTTTCTGTGTTATTTTACTGGAACTTCTATTTGTTGGATATTGATTTCTCATATTTCCTCTTCTATTTTCTATCTATCCTTTTGCCATACTTTCTAAGAGATTTTCTCAAATTTATCTCCCAACTCATCCAATGAATTTTTAGATGTTTATCATGTCTTTAACTTTCAAAAGATGTTTCTTGTTCTCTGGCTATTCCTTTTTGTTTCCTTCTGCCCTTTGCATTATCTCTTTTTCCTTCAATGAAAATAGGAAACTTTTTTCTGTTTCTTTTGATCTTTTTCTTTTGTTAGAAGATTTCCTAAAATGTCTGCTGATCCTTGGGAATTTGTTCATATTTAAGTGAGAAGCAGCAAAAAAGGCGAGTGGAAGGTTTCTGCTTTCTGTGTGTGTGTGTGTGTGTGTGTGTGTGTGTGTACACGTGTGAGCCATCTATGAGAACCTAGTGATCTCACTTGGGACTCTCAACTGCCATTATTCCTATGTATTTTATTTTCTGGGTTGCTCAATTTATTCCGAATCCGCTGATATCCTCCAAAGAGGGGAGGGCAGGAGGAGGCTATAAACCCAAAAGCCCGCATCTGGAGCTAAGCAGGGGAAAGGGGTTTGGGATCTCACCACTCAGTTTGTAGACCTTTGCAAAATCTATTTCTAGTTTGACACCTTTCCTCTCTCTCACCAACCACTGAGCCTGGTGTCCTTGAATCTGTGGTCTCTTTGGTTCAACCATTCCATAAAATTAACATATTACTGAGTTGAGGATAATTGTCTGGTTTTGAGAGATGGTCTAACAATGCCGTATGTGGACTTTGAACCAATTATCCAATTCATTCTAGACTCCCTTTTCACTCCCGCCTCTCAAGGTACCTGTGCCTTACTTTGGTTCTCTGAAGCTTGTCCTCTAGTACATTCCTCTGGAAGAGCTTGTGGGAACAACATTCCTCAAGTTCTTGCATGTTCTTAATAGTTTTCTGTGGCTTTTATTTTTGAAAGATGCTTTATTATCCTTAAAATCTTAAATCCTTAAAAATTTTCAACATTTCAAACTCATCAAATTGTATACATTAACTATGTGTAGTTTTTTGGTATAACAATTATACTTCAACAAAGCTGTCAAAAAAAAAATGGCACAGAGGGGAAAAAACTCTTTGACTCACACTTTCCTTGGGTATCTCAAAATGTTATTCCATTGTTTTCTGGCATAGTGTTCTATTGAAAAATCTGATGAAAATCTCTTTTTTTCTTCTCCTTGAATGACTTATACTTTTTGCCTGAATCTCCAATATTTTTCTTTTTCTTTATAGAGCAACAGTTGACTAGAATATATTTTGTTTTGTCTGGGTTGATTTTCTCAGCTATGCTGTGTGCCCTTGTAATGTGAGTCTCAAGTCTTCTTTTATTTTAGGAAATTTTCTTGAAGATAGCTTTTAGTATTTTCCATTGCTTTAGCATTCTTTTTCAGAGACTCCTATTATATAAATGTTGGTCCTTCTTTGGCTTTCTTTTCTATCCATCACTTTTCTCAAATCCTTTTTATCTCTTTCCTCATTTCTTGATTAAAAAAAAAACTTCCTCCTTTCCATCTTCTATTTCTCATAAGTCATCTGTTGAGTTTATTTACTCTTGAATTCCTTTTACATTAGTCTGTATTTCTGAAATTATATTCCATTTTAAATTCTAATTCTTTTTCCTGATTTCTTTCATCTCTCTTTTAAATCTTCCTTTCTCCAACACTCTCATTTCTGGGATTTTCTATTTCTAATTTTTGTTGTTATTTCACAGCCTCTATAATTTTCTTAATTTCTTTTGAAATACTGATTGTAGTTTTCATTGATTTTTATAGACAAGTTTTTCTGGGACACTTTCATTTTTTGTTAAGATACATTGCTCTTTATTCTTTTTTGTGTGTGAGATTTGACTATAATCATTTTCAGTTGCTCATTTTTAAGTGAAATGACTTTTCCTGTACTTTTATGAGGGAGGGGTGCACCAAGATAGTTTTTCTAGCTCCATGGCTCTAGAATCCTTTTTCTGTTATTTTCATAAAATGATAAAAAAATATTACCTCATATTTTCAGAGATCTTCCTCCCCTCTTCTTAATTATCTGGATTTTTTCTTTTCTTTCCTGTGTTGCTCAATTCTGAATCTACTCCCAGCTGTTTCTCCCTAGGGCAGGGCTTTAATCTGGAATGGCATTCTGATTTGTTAGTTTTGAGGATTTATAACTCCAGCACTGTCAGATCTTCCTACAGTCCTATCTCCCTTGCACTCACCTGTGAAATGGAGCTTGCAAAATCCCAACTCAGGATGTGCTGCTGTTCTCAGAACTTTCCAGCAGTACTTGTGATTTGGTGGTTTTCTGACTCTCAAGATGATCACAAATCCCTTTGCTTTACCTCCACTTTCTCTAGCACAATTTTTAATACCATGTAGGTCTGGTAGATGGTGTTTTTTTCCTATCAGTTTGCATTTTGGAGTTTGTGGGAAAATCTTCTCATCTATTATTGCTGAGGTCTTATCTGTGGGTTTTTATTTTAGTTTTGCTATCCTATCCAGCTCATCTGTCTGTTTTTATGGGGAGATTCAGTAAGATTCAAAAACTACACTGCCATTGCAACCAAGTTCCCAGAATCCTCTACTCACTGGATTCTAAAGACACACTGACATGTATTTTTAATTAAAATGTTTTTAGATTGCTTCACGAAAGGTGGTATTGATTCAAATTTCCCCCCATAATGTGTCATAGTATCCTACTGATAATGGGGATTTGTATGTCACAAATGTAAAGGGACAGCTCATTATTACTTTAATTTGCTTTTCCCCAGCTTCTAATAAGTTTGAGCATCTCTTCAGTTTGTCAATCATTTTGATTTTTCATCTGCTTATTCCTGGCTTTTGGCTAGTTAACTTTTATACAACTTACTCCCTTGTCTATAAAAGCTCTTGGTGTATGCAGATAGTAACCCTCTGTCCTCTGCTTTGCTTTTTTTTCCTACTACATTGTTTGTCTATGAGGTTGTGTATTAAAATTCCCAATCTATTTCTAATCTATTTCTCTCCCTAGTTCTCTTAGTTCTTGTTTTATATAGCTTAGGGCTTTACTGTTAGGTCCATACACACTCATGATCATTTTGTCTTCTTTATCCCCTTTATTAGTATGCAATGATCATTATATCTTCTTTATTCCCCTTATTAGTAATCATGTCCTCTTTTATGTCGTTTGATGTTTTACACCTTAAACTCCATGTTATAGGATGTATCTGTGATCTCTCCTTTATTTTCTACCTTTCCCTAGGACTTTGCTTTAAGCCATGCAGCTTTTACAGTTCTCTTGGTATGCTCACTCTGGGGGAAACTATCTGCCATGTAAGAAGCCTGAGACTGCCATGCTGGAGGGACCATGAGTAGCTGCCAGAAGCCAGCATCAACTGCCTGTCATGGGAGTGAGCCATCTGGACACTCAGTCCAGTTGAACCTTCAGACAACTGAAGTCTCAACTGATATATGACTGCACTTACATGGGAGACTCCCAGTGAGAACTTCCTATTGAGCCCTTCCCAAATTCATACCCACAAAATCATGAGAATAAGTTTTTTTTTTTTTTGAAGCCACTAAGATTTGAGACAATTTATTATACAGTTAAGAGTACTTACCGGGTCATCATGTTTTCCTTTCTTCTCTTTCCCTTTCCTGCCTCTTTTCAATGAACAGCATTTCCTTCTGCATGTATGAAAGTTATACCTTTCATTTGCTAGTCTTTTCTTTATTCCCCTCAACTTTTTAAGATCCACACTTGTGCTTACTTTCCTTATCAAGTTATCAATATTTATTTAAACATATTTATATGGTACTATTATGTCAGACACTGCTCTAAGTTCTTTATAAATATTAAGTTTCTTTAAAACTCAAAAGAATCCAATGAGATGCAGACTATGATTACCCTCATTTTTTGACAAGGAAACGGAAGCAGAGCAAGGTGAGTAACTTGCTCAAGTTCACACAACTAGTATGAGATGGAGCTGAGACTTCAACTTAGGAAGTCTGGTTGGGAGTTTACCCTGATAACTACCACGCTACACTGTCTCTGCAACTTCTCCCCAAGCACGCTCACCTCACCTGATCCTTACACTCACCTCCACTGTGTCTGTATTTAGATTAGTTCTGAACTGTTTTGAATTTACATTTTCTTCTACTTTGATTTTTGTAGAGCGGAGGGTCCTTGCTTTTATAGATGACAGTCAAGTCCTCTAAGATAACTATTTATCCCATTTCCCAAATCTCTCATAGTGGCCTCTTGGCTTTATATCTCTTCTTGATGAAGAACTTCCTCCCAGAATATTTTCTTTTTTTTTCCCTTCCAGTTTTATTGAAATATAATTGACATATAACATTGTGTTAGTTTAAGGTGTACAACATAATGACGTGAAATATGTATATATTGTGAAATGATTACCACAATAAGTTTAGTTAACATCCATCACCTCATGTAGTTACAAATTTTTTTTTCTTGTGATGAGAACGTTTAAGATCTACTCTCTTACCAAGTTTCAAATACAGTATAGGGTTGTTAACTATAGTCACTATACTTTATATTCACCCCTGGAACTTACCTGTCTTATAACTGGACTTTTGTACCTTTTGACCACCTTCATCCATTTCCCTAATCACCCCCCCACCTCTGGCAACCACCACTATGTCCTCCATTTCTATGAGTTTGGATTTTTCAGATTCCACATGTAAGTGAGACCATACAGTATTTGTCATTCTCTACCTGACTTATTTCTCTTCTCAAAGTCCACCCATGTTGTCACAAATGGCAGGATTTCCTTGTTTTTTTAATGTCTGCATAATATTCCATTGCATATACATATGCCACATTTTCTTTATCTATTCATCTGTTGATGGACACTTAGGTTATTCCCACCATCTTGACTATTGCAAATCATGCTGCAATGAACATGGGTGTGCAGATATCTCTGAGATAGTGATTTTATTTCCTTTGGATATATACCCAGAAATGGAATTGCTGGAACATATGGTAGTTCTATGTTCAATTTTTTGAGGAACCTTCATACTGTTTTCCATAGTGGCTGCACCAATTTACATTTCCATCAACAGTGCACAAGGGTTCCCATTTCTCCACATCCTCACCAACACTTGTTATCTCCTGTCTTTTGGATGATAGCCATTCTAATAGATGTGAAATGACATCTCATTGTGATTTTCATTTGCATTTCCCTGATGATTAGTGATGTTGAGCACCTTTTCATGTATCTGTTGGCCATTTATTTGTATGTCTTCTTTGGAATAATGTCTTTTCAGTTTCTCTGTCCATTTTTCAATCAGATTTTTTTTTGCTATTGAGTTGTATGAGTTCTTATATATTTTGGCTATTAACCCCTTATCAGATGCATGATTTGCAAATATTTTCTCCCATTCCATAGGTTGTCTTTTTATTTTGTTGATTGTTTTCTTTGCTATGCAGCTTTTTAGTTTGATGTAGTCCCACTTGGTTATTTTTGCTTTTGTTACCTTTGCTTTTGGTGTCATTGCCAAGACTGATGTCAAGGAGCTTATCCCCTATGTTTTCTTCTAGGAGTTTTATGGTTTCAGGTCTTATGTCCAAGTCTTTAATCCGTTCTGAGTTGATTTTCTTGTATGGTATAAGATAGGGGTCCAGTTTCATTCTTTTGCATGTGGCTGTCCCAGTTTTCCCAACATGATTTATTGAAGAGACTATCCTTTCCCGATTGTATGTTCTTGGCTCCTTTGTCACAAATTAATTGACCATACATGTGGTCAATTAATAGATATATTCATATTTATTTCTGGGCTTTCTATTCTCCTACATTGATCTATGTATCTGTTTTTATGCCAATACCATACTGTTTTGATTATTATAACTTTGTAATTAGTTTGAAATCAGGCAGTGTGATGCTTCCAGCTTTGTTCTTTCCCAAGACTGCGTTGGCTATTCGGGGGTCTTTTTTGGTTCCATACAAATTTTAACATGGTTTTTCCTATTTCTGTGAAATGTAGTGTTGGAATTTTGATAGGAATTGCTTTGAATCTGTAGATCGTTTTGGGTAGTATAGACATTTTAACAATATTAATTCTTCCAATCCATGAGCATGAAATATCTTTTCATTTATTTGTGTTTTCTTCAATTTCTTTTATCAGTGTCTTATTGTTTTCACTCAACAGATCTTTCACTTCCTTGGTTAAATTTATTCCTAGGTATTTTATTCTTTTTGATGCAATTGTAAATGAGATTGTTTTCTTAATTTCTCTTTCTGATAGTTCATTGTTGGTGTATACAAGAGTATTTTCAAAGAGTTTTTTTTTTTTTTTTAATAATAAACTTGCTAGGTCCTTGTATACCTGAGATTATTTTTAATTTGCTCTTATACTTATAAAGTGATAGTATAGCTGGGTTAAAATTTTAGGGTTCAAAGTTCTTTTTCTTCAACACTTTGAACATATTTCTTAAATGTCTTCTTGCACATGGTGTTGCTGTTGAGAAGACTGAGATCAATCTGACTGTTGTTTACAGATGATCTGCTCTTTCTCTTTGAATGTTTTTTAGAATTTTCTCTTGAGCTATAATATCCTTAAATTTTACTATAACGTGTCTAGGTGTGAGTTTTTTCTTATCTATTCTCTTTAGCACATAATGATGTATTTCAATATGAGGTTTTTCCTCTTTAACTCTGGGAAATTTTAGGTAATTATTTCTTTAAGTATTTCCATCTCTCTATTTTTTCTTTACTTTTGAAAGTCCTACTATATAGATATTGATACTATTCCTGTTATATACCTTACCTTTCATATTTGCCATCTCATCTTCCATCTCACTAACTTGTTTTCCTGCTATATCCAGTTTGCTCATTCTATTAAAGTCACCTGCTGAGTTCTTTACTTCAGCAGTTCTATTTTCCTGTCAAGCACCTGCAAATCATTTTTCTTCATAAGTGCCTTATCCTGCCCCATGTTACCAACATATGTGCTTTCTTATCTCTTTGCGGATATGTATTGTGCTTATTTTAAATTCAGGTTCTGTCTGGCCTCAAAATTTTGCTTTAACTACCACAGGTGTTTGTTTTCTTTCTTTTATACCAGTTATACTTTTGTATATTTTATTAGTTTTTCAGATCCATCAAACTCTCTCTCAGTCTGTCATTCATCCGAGGTTTATGTTCTGGGGATGTAGATCATTTCAGTTTCCCAATTTCTAGAATTTCTTTGTAGGAGCTTGAGATCAGCAACTAAATCTTCACGTTCTACCATATACTTCAGTCATAATCATGTTGAATAGAATGAAAAAAAAATAATTCACCTGAACTTTTCACTAAACATTTCTCTTTCTCAGTGGTTTGTTTATTAACCTCAATCTTAGATTCTTCCACAGTGGTCTCAACTTAGTCTCAACTTAATGCTTTCCTTACAATACCTCCTCCAAGCACTGCTCCTTACTATAACAGACTTCCAAACACTGAATTTAAGAAGATGGAAGCAAAACAAACTTTGTACACTCTTCCTTTCTCAGTGGTGTTTATTTCCATTCATACAGAATTTATTTTCTTTCCAAGCTTTTCTGTTTGTCATTTTGAGGAAACCATTAGCAAAAATCACGGCAAATACAAAAAGCAGAAGAAATCCATTCTCTCTCTCTTTTTTATTCTTCAGAACACGCCATACTTATAACCACATTGAGTACCTTAGGTGGAAGGCCAGCTGACCCAGGACATCCCTTCTTCCTTAAGGTTGGTGTGTGAGCTGCAAGTGGAGCAGAGTCTACAGTCTGAATCCAGGGGCAAAAAAAAAAAAAGTCATGAAACACTCCATCTATTTCAAAGATCACCAGAAATAAATCTAAGTAAATAAAGCCAAACAAAACATCAATAAGGCAAAAAATATCTCAATAAAGCTAAAATTCTCCTAGTGTTGATAATTTAAATTTCTGCCTGCAATGTCTACAAATGAAACATTTGTTCAATTAGTAAAAATTATTTCAGTCTGAAAATTTAAAAATAAATAATTTGTAAAAGAGAATCCAGAGAAGAAAACAAAAAAGTCATAGCGTGTGACCTATATAAAAATGAGGCTATTCATTTTCAAGTCTTCTGAAAATGCCATATTAATTCCAAAAAATAGCTCAAAGAGTTTTTAGCAAGATTTGTAATCAAAATATTTAGAAGGTCTTTTAACTCCTTGACTTCTATATTCAGAATGCATATTACATATATGGAACACAACTCTGTGAATCTGTGTGTATGTATGTATATATGTAGAGAGAGAAAGAGAGAGAGAGAGATATTAATTGATTGATTAGTGGGATTTTTGTGAAGAAATTAATTTCCAAAGAAGGGAGTTAGATTATTTATTATTGGAATTCAGAACTTACATACAAATTTAGTTGTAAGCCATATCTATATTTTATGAGTAATTATTGTAACCTATTTCTCTGAATGAAAGGAACCAGTGATTTTATTGGATGTTATTGTGGAAAAAGAGACATAACTTAATTAGCAAAGTATATAAAAAAAAGATACGAAGAATTTCTTCCGTTTAGGATGCCAAGCAAGCAAACAAGACGAAAAAGCTAGCTTTGTATAAAGTTACAGAATATTCTAAATTATTAAGAGAAAAAGGAATGGTCCCTCTTTGTCTTTGTTGCCATATAACCTCCCAAAGCAGAATATTTTATATGCATTATAGCCTTAAAGTGGAACTGAGTTGAGCTTCTCAGAATTTTCTGCTTAATTCAGTTTAGCTCCAATTTAAATTTAATTTACTTTTAAGCAGCCTGAAAAAGTTTTAAACCCAATTTATAATTTAACATTTAAAAAGATAAATATGAAAGATAAAAGAGAGGAACACTGAAAACCTATATAAAAGTTAATTTAAAAAACAATTCATAGTAAACAAAATTGTCATTAGAATTTACATCAAAAGTCCAAGACAAGTTTTTAGAATTAAAAGGAATGAAACAAGGGGCTGGATACAAGATCAACAGAGTTCATAAAGACCAGCAATGCCTAATAAGAAACCATATTTTAAAAAGATCCTATTCACCATAGCAACAAAAACTTTAAGGTACCTAGAAACAAATCTAACAAGTAATATGAAATACATAATGGAACTTTATTGAAGGATATAAAAGAATATGTAAATAATATGCATACCATGTTCACAGATGGAAATACCCAATATCACATAGATGTCAATTCTCCTCAGATAAATCTATAAATTCAACCCAATTCCAATCAAAAGCCTCACACGGAACTTAACAAGCAGATCCTAAAAGTCATATGTAAAACTAAATGGTCAAGAAGAAAAAGAAGAAGGTGAGTGGGAGTGGCTGACCATACCAGGTACCAGGAATTATTTTAGGGCTATAGTAATTAAGATAATGTGATGTTGGTGCAGCAATAGACAAAAAAGAACAACGGAAGAGAACAGAGAACCCCCAAACAGACCCATTTTTATAAAGTAGAGATAGCCTTACAAATCAGTGGGGGAAATATAGGAGAGTTGGTTGTTCATATGAGAAACATAGATTAGAACCCCATTTCCCGTAATACATAACAATAAATTTCAGTTTGATTAAGGTCTTAAACATGTAAAAGCAAAATTTTTAAACTTAGAAGAAAATATGGAAGAAAATCTTTATAATTGTTGCATACAGAAGAATCATTTTAGAAAGATATAAAAAGCAGAAGTCATAACGGAAAAGATTGATAAATACGACTACTTTAAAATAAAAACTGTTGCAAGACAAAAAGATACCACAAATAAAATTTAAAAATAAGCCACAGACTGGAAGAAAATACCTGCAGTTCATATAGCCAGCTAAAGATTAGTATCCAGAATATATAAAGAACACTTACAAAACAACAGAAAAAATACTCAATAGAACAGTGGACAAAAGACATGACTAGGCAAATCACCTAATGGTCAGTAAACATATAAAAAGATGCTGAGTAACACTTGAAATCAGAGAACTGCAAATTAAAACAAAAATGCCACTCCATACCCATCAAATTGGCAAAAGTTAATGTCCGACAATACCAAGGATTGACAAGGGTGTGGGAAAATGGGGAACTTGCACAAACTGCTGCTGGGAGTGAAAACTGGTCCCATCACTGTGGAAAATAATTTGGCAAAATCTAGTTAAAACTGAAAATGCACATACCACACAACCCAAAAATTCCACTTCGAGATATACATGCTAAATATACTCTGCACATTTGCAAAAGCAGTTAGCTACTAGGATGTTCACTTCAGCGCTGACTGTAATAACAAAAAAACTGGAAACAAGCTAAATATCCAACAATAGGAGAACGGATAAATAGTTGTGGTATATCACAAAATGAAATATTACACAACAATTATAATTAATGAACTAAATAGACGTGTATCTGAATGAATAAACCTCAAAAGCATAATGTCGAATGAAAGAAACTGCAGAAAGATACAGACAACCTTTGTGTAAAATTTAAATATACAAACGTCATTATATATTATTTACAAATACAAACGAAATAAAATGTAAAACCAAAGAAGAGAGGATGCACATCAATGTCAGGGTTGTTAGATGCCTCTGGGAAAGGAGAGAGGGCAATGGTACAGGGAAGAGTGTTTCAACTGTCTGGAATATTTTCTTTCTTTGAATACAAATTTGAAAAAAACAGGGCAAAATGTTCACATCTGTTAAATCTGTGGATGGTGGTTACACGGGTGTTTATTATATTATTCTCTGTGTGCTAGAAATATTTCAACATTAAAATAAAAATGTATAAACTCAAAATATTAAAACAATGATTAAAAAAAGGCGGGGGGGGCCGGCCCCGTGGCTTAGCGGTTAAGTGTGCGCTCCACTGCTGGCGGCCCGGGTTCGGATCCCGGGTGCGCACCGACGCACGGCTTCTCCGGCTATGCTGAGGCCGCGTCCCACATACAACAACTAGAAGGATGTGCAGCCATGACATACAACTATCTACTGGGGCTTTGGAGGGAAAAAAATAAATAAATAAAATTATTAAAAAAAAAAAAAAAAAAGCAGAGGGTCTCATTAACTTGACCAGTCTGGGGAAGTCTATTACAGGGTTGTAAAAAACCAAGTCAGAATCTGACTACAAGTCACCCTTCACTTCAGACAGCTCTCCAAACTGGACCATCTGCTTCCACTGGAATGCCAGAAACAGCTCTGGAGATACAGTGGAAACAGAGGAGCTCCGTCAGAACTGGAATGCTGAGTGAACAACCACACCTGCACCTTGAGGCAGGATGGCATTAACTGAGGCATAACACATCCTTCGGACTTGTTGAGAAAATGATCTCTGTCGAGAAAACTGGACAATTGGCTGTTTAAAACCACTGACTGACATGAGGTGCAGACACAACATTTGTTTTTGTACTATTAAAAGGCAGGATTTAGTTGCATGCCTATTGCTGATTTAGCAGTTAGAAGAAACTATTCTAACTTTGCCAGCCATGGCAATTTTATGAAGTAACAGTTATGTCATGTTTATGAGATTTAGTAGAAGAATTAAAATGAGAATGACACTTGACACTGCCATGTGCCTACAGAGTTTGTATCCGATAATTCCAAAACTTACGTAACTCTGTCCTCTGTTAGATATAGTTCTCTACTTAAAGACTACTTTTATTTTGTCTATTTTAGGTTGAATTTGGGAAGACAATTTTCTACTTTAGTTTTATAGTCATATCTATATTATCAGTCAAATGTAATGAGCTCCCATCTACTGTGACTTATGACACAATATATTTGATGAAAAGAGAGTCAGATTTCACTTGTTTTTGCAATTCCCTCTGTCCTGACACAAGTGAAAAGTAGGGGAGCAAGACTGCTCCAATGAGGCACCTTAACTGGCTCAGCTTCACTAGATGTGGAAGGAGATGTGGACCTTGACTGGATGTAAAACTTGATGTTCGGATTCCGTACATATGTGTTCTCAACGGGATCAGTCTAGGAAAATAAGTCAGGAGAAACAAAAACCCAAGAAATCACTTTTAAACAACATGCAGCTCTTAGCAAACTTCTGTAAGGCATGCTCATGATAACATTTCCTGAAAAAGGAGGATAACAAACTTTAGTCTGAATATTCACATTAGGGGTGTGTCATTATACAAAAGTAGAACCACCAGCTTTAATGTAAACAAAGGTTAAGATAACAGTGGTTAATAAAACGCTCCAATCTTCACTGTTGACCTCTTATTTTGAGCATTGATCTCTACTGTATGTTCTTTTCTCATATTCCACATGAAACTTTTCTATTTCATAAAATAAATCATACATGTGCAATAAATGCAGAGTATTTAATAGAGATGTGTACTGCAGATTAGAGATAATTTTGTCCCTAATAAGAATGAAATTTGGTCCTCGATCAGGCATTGGTTGAAAGTAAAAGAAACTAACCTATTAGCTTTGTGCTTGTCACTAAAATAAATCCTCTTTTTATTTTGCAGCAGTAGAAATACAAGCACTTACATTCAGTTACACCTTTTTAACCAAGTATTTTTAGAAATTGAAAATGTTTTGGGTTAAAATTTAGCATAAAAGATGTTAGGGAGCACACTGATTGAGGATATATCCAGTTTGGCAATTTTGAAAATTACCAAGATTGGGTTTTTAAAATGAAAGGGAATGAAGGCAATTTGGAAAAAAGGTTAGGGAATTTGTTTCAAATCTGTTGTACAGCGAGAACAATGCTTAGATCAGAAGTGACAAATCAATGACGAGCAATCAGCTTAATGATTTTAAATATGTACTTAAAATATTTTTTTACTTTTCTTTATTATTTTTATAGTGGCTATTTTAGGGACTGGCTAGAGGGCTGGCAAACACTGTAGCAGCCCTCTGCTGGTGCCCAACTATGGCCTCCCAGGGCGGTGGGCATGGGCAGGTACTCCGGCAAACCACAAGGCAAGACTGGTGGGGCTGGCTAACATGGCCACCAACCGGGCCTTCACCCTTTAGTTATTGGACTCGGGAGAAGAAGGGTCTCAGTGAGGATAGCTACAGGACTTGGAGCAGCAGCTACTTACCAACAGCGAGGAAATACTTCAGTATTTTAAAAATTGCAACTATTGAACTGAAGCATACCAGCTGTGTATCAGCTCTGTGTGCACAATGTGGCTAATTTCATAAAACTAGCCCAGTTTATGAAGTGTGTGAGCCAGGCCTGAATCTCATCTCCTGACCCCATATTCAGTACTCTCTCTGTTGTACCAGAGCCATCTCCACAGTAGAGGTATTCAAAGCAATTTAGTGATCATGGATGCTGAGTTATATTACCTCCTTTCCTGACAATGAACTTTGACCAGGAATAGGAGACAAAAGGAAAGAAGAAAATGGGAGTCTGAAGACAAATTCTGCCTAGTTCTCAATTTTCCTCAGGGATAGCCATGAAGAAGGTAATTAGTTTAAATTATTAATCTGAAATATGACTCTGGGTTGGGAATAAGGCAGAAATGTCTTACTTCCTAAAAGTCTCCTCCTTCTACTTTCCATAAGATTATGTAAATTGCAAGTTAAAAAAGAGTCCATGGGGGAGGGAGTTCAATTCAAATGGAATCGATAAACAAAGCAGTATTGATACCTTTTACTCTAATAAGAACTTACAACTGATTCAAATAATCAAGAGTGAACTATCACATTTTTAAAGAAGTGTCCAAGTAGGGTATTTGCTATGTTTAAAAAACTGGTCATTTTAGGAAAATTTAAGTTTCTGACCTGTCACACAAAAATCTTTAGCCCACAGCTTGACTGAAAGACATAAACCAGAAGTTCCGGCGTGAAGGATAATGCTGTGAACAGGACTGAATAGCTAATACAGTGGCTTTGTATCTCTGGGTCCAATTACTTTAAAAATTCTTCAAAAATGGAAAAGGCAAGAGCTTGCTGTTTCCAATAGTACTGGCTGCAATTTTAAAACAGGTCTGCTCTCTGAGCCACGCGCACACATGCTGACGCCAGTTGAGCACACTGTTATATACTTTCTTGCGCTGAAATTAGAATACATTGCCTTAAGCCATGTTGTCAGTATGTGCTCTAATGGGAGGTTTACTCCATGAAAAGGAAAAAATACACTATCACAGTTTAATCTGTGATCACACAAATTAGGGACTCAATGAACTCTTGAGGATTGTAACACACACCTCTTGGCCCTTTTGAAGAATTTATTGTCATTTATGAAAGTCCTTTTCTTCTACAAGTTTTTACTCATCAATAAAAATGAAAGAAAACAACAGGAATGGGAACAGATTTAAAAATGACTTTCTTAGCTGAATGAGGTAAAAACTGGTTATTCAGAAGAGGAAAACATTTAAATTTAAAAAATAACCCAATACTAACTGTAATAAAATAATGAAAATTACCATACTAGCTTTTTAGAGCTGTAAGCTCTTAAAGTAAAAATAAATTCTAGAGATTAAACAAATATCAAGTTAGTTTTTGTTAAAAAATAAAAATTAAAATTAAAGTAAGTAAAACTATTGGAATAATATTTTGAGATGGCATTGAGTATATTAAAAGTTGAATGATACCATTTGCAATGTTAAAAAGAAAAACTTGAATATATGAGTGAAATTTTAAAATTACTACTCTTGAGAAAAGTGTGTTTCTCATAAAGACAAGGAACAAAGTTTGGTAAAGATGAATAAACTCATGGCAAAAAGTTTTGAATATCCAACTAAAAAAAAATTTCCAGGTCTTTTAAAAGACTCTGCTAGGAGCTAATAGCTAATTAGATTAATAGTTTTAATATTTCATTTCCTTTCTGGATTACTGCAGGTGTAAACAATATCTCAAAAGAGGTTTAACAGTAAGAATAAAAAAAATATAATACCACTTACATATTTTCTTTATCAAAGTATCAATTATCACCAACAGGACTATAGTTTCCAAGATGTTATTAATTTTATCTATAATTAAATGTTTACCAATGCATTTATAATTAACGGCTTATTCTATCCACTGAAAAGCAATTAATTTTACTAAACTTTCAGAATACTCAATGACTATATGCTAAGATTTACAGATAGCCTAAAAGAAATTTTAATAATTAATTGGCAATAATTCAGATATAATATGGCAGCAAAGCGATTAATGGCACATTAGTTATTTTTACCTAATAAAACAAATATAATCATTAATATTATACTTAAACCATGGAAGTTAAAAAATTCTTTGTGTTATGAAAAATATAGCACTAAATATATAAGCAATGACTTGAATTAATAATGCAGGAAAAGCTAATAAACATGATATACATCAATAGCAGAGATATCTTAATTCATTAATTGGGTTTATGATTATAGAAAGAATGATTAAAAAAGAGGAAATAGAAAGTAAAAAGCAATAAATAGCTAATATTAATTGTATAGTATATTTTGATATTATCCAAAGAAAGATCTTGGAAACAAATCTTAACAGAATAGTATAAGCAATTCACTCAATGTTTCTAAGCAGCAATCCACTGAGAAAAATAAATAAGGAATATCTTTATGTAAATGTGACTTGTCCTATTTTTTAACTAATTCTTTTTTCTAAATAAACATACTTTAAGGAGTTATTCTGATGAGTAGACATTAGAAAAGTCTACTATACTCCAATGTCATTTTTACTTACTGCTCTGTTTGGGGGAAAAAAAGCAGAAAACTGAGTATCAGCGGTACTGCCCACAAGCCACAACACTGTCATGTCAAAGTCCATAATGTTTCCTGAATCTATTAGAATTTCTCTAATGGATGATCCACAAAATGCATTTTTAGAATAGTACGGTAAAATAGAAAACTTGTTTTCCCCTTGGATCAGATCTGACTTTTAGATGACCTATTAATCAAGAACTCCTCAAATTAAGCAGTATGTTCTTCTGATAAATAATAAAAACAACTAAAACTATTCATCTTGAATATGTATCAATGGGCCTTTCTTACACCAAAAACAATTACAGATTTGAACAAATACAAGCAGCAAAACATTCTCATAAGAAATCTGGTTTTAAAAAGATAATAAGATTCGATATGGATTTGATATAGATTAAAAAATAGCTTACATCTAAGATGTTGTTTCATACTGGTAAATATAAAACTCTAACAGAAAAAAATCCAGTTTTCATCGATTGTCTCTATCTTTTAACTGTAAGTCTCTATCTTTTAACTATAAGTATATTGGAAACAAAATAGCAAGTAATCCAACTTTTTGTATTCAGAAACACATTATAACCACAAACCTTTGGCGATATAATTATTTCTGTTAATTGAGCTTATGATAAAAAACAGTATTATAGAAATACTATATTATTTGGAAAACAGTTAATATAATATTTTATCATTCTAAAACAAATCATAAATTACTGAAGATTATGACTAGTAAGTGTAATCTCACTAGTTACAATTAATGTAACAGGATTTCTCTTTATGAAAATGTCTCCTTATGTTTAATATATTGTTTTGAATATCTACTCTGGAGAACTTACAAATATTCTAAGAAAGTATAAAAGAAAGTTAAGCTACGTGTTAGCTATTTATAATCTGTGCTCCAAACTCTAAAGGAACAATCTAAAATGAGACACCCAGTATTTCTCACTATTAATGAAACACTATGGACCTTCCCATAACCATTTATATTCAGACATTAATAGTAATATTAATAAGAAATATTTCTTATACTATGCTTAATTAAATACCACCACATAAAAAGAATATAAGTATTCAAATTATAAATAAGGCTTTATAACACACTGGAAATAAAAATACAGTAAACATTATATAGTAATACCTCATTTATATAACATTTCACAGTCACTTAAAGAATTTTAAATTTAAAAAGCATTACATATTTGCTTGTCTAAACACACAGTATATAACATAAAATTGTATGCCACTGTTAGATTCAAGGCCACTGTTAGGAGTGGTAACTATCTGTGTCCTACTGTAAGACACCGATGTTCCCAGGGACGATTGAGTTTCCTCACTATTCCATTAGGACGTTTCTATTTAACTGTTGAACAACTGGTAATTCTTCAATCTTCTCCTTCACAGACATTACCACTTTCCAGTGGTTGATTGTTCACGTCAGATACTTAACCAAGGAAAAATTGAGGGAAGCTTGGAAATCAAATTACCAAGCCTATCACATCTGCATTGAAAAAAATCTAATTCTAAGTCAATAGGCTCTGCTTAAGTGTGGCTTATTCACATCCTACAGAAAAAAAAAAAAAAAACCCAAAGAGCAGAAAATAATAAAAAATAAAAGTTGTAACACAACTTCCCTCAAAAATTTTTCCTTATTTCAAGACTTACAGAAGTGTTCTGGGTGGCCAAGGCCCCTAGAAGTCTGCAAGGTAAGTGAGATATAACTAATCTATAATAAATTTAACCAGAAAAACAAACCTTCTCTGAATTATAACCTTATTCAAAAACAAATAGTTAAAAATTTAGTCAATTCACAGGCCGATGATTTGAACCTAACATAATTGGGCACACAACATTTTGGTCTTCCCTTCTAGAGGTTATATGATGTAACTAACACACACCCAGAGTAATCTGGTAAATCCAAACACCCAATGGTTTTAACTCTCTCAAAATGTCAAAATAAGCAAGAAATCATTTGAACCAGCAATCTTTTTGCAAACTTCATTAATTAATGAGATATAAATTGAAGCTGCAGTTCTACTGGCCATACCACTGGTATCTGAACTGCTTATTGATTATTAAATAGCAGTTTGAAAATATGCGCTATATTAGGGTTAATTATGTTTATTTTACAATCAACCCTCCATCACAGCAGAAAGATAAGAGCACAGAAAGCAGTAGGCCATCCTACTACTTCCCATGCCTTCCATAAACAAGAGAATTCCCTGATCTAGAACTTTCCAAGTTCAAGAATTCTGGATTTAACGTGTTGATCAGTACCAGTGATCATGAAGCTTTCACCGATAGGCGAAAGTTAAAAACTTGTATCTATCACAGACTTTCCTTTTTAATACTACTATTTTACATCATATATGAAAACCAGAGCAAACAATGTCAGCTAGCCCACTGCTTCTCAACCAGGGAGTCTGCAAGTGTGTACCCTGGTGTTGGAGTGGAGGCTGGTTTAGAAAAATTGAAGACCTTTCCACAAATGGATTCCCCACTCTGGGCATATCAGAATCTTGCAGGATAGAGGTGGTGGCCAGCCCATTTCAGACTGAAAAACACTGAGCTAGCCTTAGCACGGGATGATGTTTATAGTTTGTTATCAATACGTACATAAAGAACATTACAATTATTTTTTAAAATCTTGGAAATACCTTAGAATATAAATGATTATTAATATTACCGCCTCAAATTTATACATATAAGATATTTAGGGATATTCCTTTGAACTACGTAAAAAAACTCTATCAAAGATTTCTCCAGAACTGAACTGACTTACAATTATAGTCAATAAGATCAATAACTTGTCCTAAATCTTTTTTGCATTTTGCATAATATGACTTACCAAGTTTTCTTTCTACATAATTAAAATGTCTAAGAAATCTCTACATATTTGCTTATAACAGATTCTTATTTAGAAACTCATTTACTTTGTATGTGATCAATTCAGAAAGCATACTTTAGGATCACTTTTTTCCCCAATCAAAATAAAGAAGATACCTTATAATTTTAGTAGCTTGGTTACAGAAATTTATATGAACATTCCTAAAGCTTTGCGGCCAAAGCCAAAAAAAGAAAATACAGAAAAGCAGAGTAGCGACAGTAGGAGCAGCAGCACAAAGCATGCAGTATGTGTCGTAACACATCACAAAACATTAGCGTGTTCTGCAACCACAGGCAAAAGGAAAAGAGTAGGGTAGAGGGCATCAGGATGGGTACACAAGTGCAATAGTCTCTTACACGTCTGCCTTTGCTAGCTGGAGTACAGGATGGAGAGCGCTTCAACAGAGAAAGGAGAAGACTACATGTTACAAATACTCACACATGATTCTCAGTGACTACTATTGCATTAACAGACAAAAAGTATATAAACATACATATAGACACATTTTTGATAGGTTGAAAGTACATGTATCTTCAGGAAAAACTGGAGGATAGGACAGGGAAGAAATAGTTGCTCAGATTAGGTCTAAGAGTGATAAAGTTTTCACTGGACCTTGCACAAAGAGTGACCTGCAAAATAATGCTCCATCAAGTGATGGACAATTTCTTTTCTGGAAAGGTTGGTTGTAGCAACTTGAAATGTGAGAACAAAAAGGATCTCAATAACTCTGATTTAGTGCTGGTAAACATTTAATACAATATTTAGTTAACTAGTTTTGCTTCAGAGATTTACCTACCAAATTCTCACTCTTTTCAAAGATGATTCTTTTAAACAATAAAAGCTAAATTAGGCCTTCAGAATTACTGATAACGTATTAAGACAAAACCAGTTATTTCAACAATATTGTCCATCCTGACTAGATGTTAGGCTTAGTCAAAAGAGGGACCTTCACCTCTCTGACACTAAAGAATTGAGCAATTAGGAAAAAGTAACAATAACAATAAGTAGGTAACAATTATATCAAAATATTTTTCAAGTTTTGGATGAAGCTTGTGATGCTTAGCAGTCGAGATTCATAAATATAAACCATATCTACTAAGGCAATTTCCTACATTCAATCCAACCTAACATTTATTGAGGATTTACAATACATCAGATACTTAAAAGATAAAGAAGACATTGCAGTTCACAGACTAGTGGGGAAGACATCAAGCCATCAACAATGTGACAAATGCTATTAACTGAGATATGTACAAAGTTTGTACGTGAGCCTGGAGGAAGGATGTTCAAGATTTTCATGGGGACCTAGAGGAGGGAATTTATAAACTGAGTCTACAGGAGTTAATAGAAGATTTTAGAGAAAACTTCAAAAATAAGAAACATCATTCAAGATTATCAGTTTTACTTGTATAATAAGTCTGGCAGATTGGTAAACAGGAACTATTATTTCTTTCTATAGGAAACTGGAATGGAAGGTGACTTGAACACTGTGTCCCAAAGAGTTCACAGCAAACCAAGATTAGAAGGCCTGCAGATTTCTAAACGAGTTTTTGTTTCTTAGTCCAGTCAGTTTTCCATTACAGTGGAGGCTAAAGTCTCAGGGTCAAACTTGGTTATATTCCCTCAGTTACTAATAGGAACTAACTGTCTCCCCTCATGCTCCCCCATACCAAACCACCAAACATTCAACAACTCAACCCACAACGCTTCCTCTAGCTAACATTTAATCTCTCCCCTCTCTTCCCTAATAATGAAAATAGCTAATATTTATCATGTATATAATATATACAGATACTTTTCAAGGTACTTTACACATATTAACTCTGTTAATTTTCACAGACACCCTATCAGGTAGGTATTAAGATCCCCATCTTAAGCATGAAGGAAACAACTTGCCACAGGTCACAAACCTGGTAAGTGGTGGAGCTTGGATTCAAACCTTCTCAGACTTCTCAGAGACAGTACACAATCCCTGTCTATACTTCCCAGCCTCTCCGTTCACTTCTCAATACCGTGCAATCCGGATCCAGCTCTGATCACTCTAACGAAATGCTAAGATCAGTATTTCCTGCTTGTCCTATTCTACCCGCCATCTCGGCTGTACCTCCTTAGAACTCCCTACTCCCTTAGTTTTTGTGACATGAGACTTTCCTGAGTAACCTTGTCCCCTCTGAGCATTGCTCCTCCTTCTCTCCTGGGGGTCCTAGTCCTCCACCCCGTCTCAGTGCGAGAGGTCCCAGGTTTCTGTTCTGGCTCACTGCTTTTCTCACGCTGTGATCTGGAGAGATTTCGCCCACTTTCAACTACGCTGATCTTTTCCAAATCTCTACTGTCAGTTCACTCCTTTCCCTAAAGCTTCTGACTCATATAGAAAACGACCTGCTGGACATCTCCACATGGATGTGCCTCAGGCACCTTGAACTTGTCCAAAATGAAGCCGGTCATCTTTCCCCTCTGTTAAACCTTTTAATAATGATTACATACGGGACTGATTACATCTAAGCTCCACAATATGGAACATAAAGTCATCCTGGTTCTGGCCCCGATTCAAACTAATTTCTTTCCAATTCCTGCTTCATTCTTTTTGCTTTCAGTAAACTCTCCCTCCCCAACTAGGGCTCTGCCTGCCTAGAATATACTCCTCTTATACAGCCTGTCTTTTATTTTGCCGACCATACTCATCAGTGAAGGGCCCGCTCAGGCATTATTTCTTTCAGAAAGCTTTTCTGGCCCCTCCTGGTTCAGTTAGCTATCTCTCCTTTACACTCCCACGATATGCAGTCCGTATCTTTAATTATTGTACTTCTCCCAAGGGTGTTATAATTATTTATTTAGATATTTGTCTTTTCCACCAGACTCAGATCCTTAACGGCAGGAAATACTGTACTATACTTAGCATAAAGCCTGTAAATTTAAAAATTCTTAATAAATACTGAATGAATCCTTCTGAAATTCCACAATACTTAACCTAAATATTTTTATGGCCTCTATCACCTTCTGTATCACACAGCACACAACTATGTATTTATTTTTTCTAATAAGATAAGCATTTTGAGGTCTAGTTCTACGTCTGATACGTCTTAGTACCTACCATTGTGCATAGTATAGTACCACACATTTAAAAAGTGCTAAAATGTTTAACGTAGAGAAACCTTTACTTTTTGGCTATCCCTACTTCTAGCCCAGAGTCTGGAGTATGCTAAAACCATGAAAAAGAGCATAAATAGCTCAAAGTAAATACATTACCGCTATACTAAAAGTAAATCAAAATGTCTCTCAAAACTATCTTCGCATATGAAGGACCACACATTTTCTAAGCTGGCAATGTATAAAGCTAATAGTGATACTAAATCACCGTAGTAATAATGTTCTTCCCAAAGTATCTACTTAGAAATCAGACATATTTATATGTTTTCAATAGACAAGGGCAAATTACACTTTTTCCTGATGGTGCAATTAGAGAAAAACACACACTCTCTCTCTCATACACACTCCCACACAATACGGTTTTCTATAAACACTGAAATTGGTCTCATAGCAAACACTGGAAACCAGTACTTGTCTTAATATGCAATCATATACCATTTAAAAATATGTATTTTATATCTAGGTCTATAAATTGCCACCAGAACTTTAAGGCTGATTATGGAAGCAAGCATACAAGCAGAAACTCAAAGAAGTAATTTATCTTATGGACACATAATTTGGATAATAGATTTTAAGGTTCAGTTAATGAATTCCAGAGGTCTTATTTAATAAAATACCGAAGAGGTAAAAGATTATGTAGTCATGGTTCTTTCCCTCTAGATTGCCCAAGAATATTACAATATAATATATGTCATAAAATACATATATAATATATACAATATAACATATTGCCTAAATTAGGCATGGATTGTATATGACAATCTTCTGAAATGTGAGTTTTAAGTTGGGTTGTGCCTCATATGTGGATGGAAGTTTTAAAAAACAAGAACTGAAGGAGAAAATTTCAGGATTGCCATAATTTCTCAGAAGGATGTAGGCCTAGTTTTGGTCATACGATGAAAGTATCTTTATGACACATGTTTTAAAATTCTGTCTTCCACCGACTATCATGTATAATCAACTTTCCCCAGATACAGCTAAAACTATGCTACCAGGCCTCAGATATCTGTGATTGGTTATGATAGATTATGAAAGAAGCTAGGGGAGAGAACAATGTTAAAAGCAAGAGATGAATGAAGAAAGCTAGGAGCCAAGACTGAAATAAAATATTTTGGGACATCTTAGTAAGATTTTATATGAGGCCAAAACCAAGAGTAGAACTCAGCTTGCCACTACTTGCTTCTCTTAATATGCCAGAATACAAGAAAAGAAAACAGTATTAGGAAGACCAGACAGTTGGACTAGAGGTGCTATTGCTATTCCTTTATGTCTGACCTTTACATTCTAGAGCTTTACTTCCTCCATTTACTCTTTCCTCAGTACACTAGAGTTAAGACAACCTCTAAAACGCAAGTTCATACACTCTCATTTGCCAAGTAAATGGGCAAGTTCCATTTTTGTGAACTTGGCCTAAATGAGCAGAGTGTAGAATTGTCATTTACTAAAACTCAAAACCTCCTTGGCATGTATTTAATATATGACAATATGTTTATCAAATATACAGAGCAAGTAATTCATTTCTATGGCTATGATTAGTATTACCTTTAATACAGTCAAGCCCAGCATTTTGGGGGTTCATTTGAAAAGAAGAGAATGAACTGAACAGAATGGGAAGTTCCTGTAGGCTTGGTCTGATGATCCCAGGATCAGTCACCACTGGGAGGAAGGGCACAGATGGGGGAAGCCCACGCGGCTGAGCTCCGTTTGCCCCTCACTCTGTCTGTTACCTGGAGTAAGAGGCTGGGCTGAATATGGAGTAATCATAGGAAGGCCAGGACTGGGCATGTAGGGTTGAGAGAAAGGATGAGGGTAGAAGAGGGAATAATTTCCACAGCAGATGGGATCCTGGTGTCTGTTCTACTGCTGTTTTAATACCTCATATGGAAATGACTTATCCAAGAGACTACTTATCAAAGTGGTCTCAGTTTCTTCTAAAATTAACTAAAACCCCCTTTTATCTGCCCTAAAGAATGTCATACATAACCCCTTTATCACCACTTCCCTATTCCTCCAAAGACTGAGAATCCTAAAAAGTCACTCTTACTAATGGGAGAGTAACCTATCCACTTTACTAACGGGAGCGTGTTGTGATAAATAATGGTTAACACCACTGGACTAAGTATTTTCTAATGTTGGTTGTTCCTTCAAAAGTCTATGATTCTACATGTAGAAAAGCCCAAATGTCCAAGTTCTCCTGAGTTACAAAAGAGAGTGTTGAGACTGTATCCTGCTTTGCCTGATTAGAGGGAAGGAAGGGACTGGTGTTACACATACTCCTTTTCTTCTGTAAAGGCTACTCTTACACACAGAAAGAGCTGTCTAAACAGTGTAACTTAAAAGGAACGCATCTTGCTCTGAATGTCTTCCCATATGGCCCAAAATCCTTGCCGTCATTTGAATTTTGAATTAACAGGCAAAACATACTGAGAAAAAATTAGAGGTGGGAGAGTGATTATGTGTACTGCTTTAAGTAAAGGAATTCTAGTTTTACTAGGCCTGTGTGGGAAGGTTAAGGAAAAAAGCAGAAGGTAATTTTGGAGGAGGGGAGGCACTGGCGGTAAAGCTCTGCAGAATCAGAGGGCAGTATGAGGCACGAGGCTATGGGGGCAGACGGAGAAAGTCAATGATGTGTGGACACCAAAGAAAAGTTGATTTCTGCGATTTTGCTTAATACTAGCCTCAATCTCTCCCATACCTATAAGTTCCAGCTGCAATTCAAACTTTAGGTCTTTAACATGATCTTTTGCTTTTCTATAGTAATGAGACAGAAAACAGAAAAGAATGACCAGAGGATGTGTTCTATGGGCTAGTTAATAGTCTACTTACTATAGAGGGCAGTCACATATAGTAAGCATCATGCACAACAATCTAACCAGTTTTGGCACAAAGAACAATTAAGATTTGTTTTATTCCTTAAGAATCCAAATGCCTAAGAGAAAGGAAGCTACAGAACTTGAGTTTTATACTAAACGTCTTGGATGATGAACCCAAGCATGCCAAAGATTGAATACCGCTATTCAAGACAGATTCTATTACGACTTTGAGGATGAAATGGATGATGACTCTGGGAAGGGTGGTCATAGCTATAAACTATAAAGAGAAACAAGAGGTTTATGCTATAAAATATGAATTAAGAATACAAAATATTTTTTTAAGTGGGAGCTGACTGCCAGCCTTTGACCTGACAGGTGAAAATCACTTTCTAACAGTAATGTGATTGGACAATTGAGGAGGAAAGTGCAGTGATTCGTATGGGCAGTGGGTGGAAAGCTGAGCAGTGAGGAGCTAAGACAGAATTTAAGTGAAATTGAATTTATGTTCAAGAAAGAGAGCTAAAGAGAACACAGGAAGGGAGGGAACTGGCCTATTAAGAGTAAGGAAACAATAACTGATGTTATTGAGGGCATTGCATACATCGTTTCTTTAAATTCTCCATCAACCTTATGAGATTAGAACTATTATTATCCCTGTTTGTCTGAGGAGCAAACTGGGGCAAAGAAAGGTTAGCTAACTTGCTCCAAATCATACACCGAGAAAGTGGTAGAGGCAGGCTTTGAGTCAGCTTATGCGTTTAACCAATAAATTGGGAGAAGAGAGCTTAGGAAGCAAATGAGGGAAAAATCTTGCTTTTTACGAGCTGCAGCCTGAATCACAAAGTTTCAGCAGGCTTTGTGAACTCAACTCCCTTTCACTTTACAATAGGAGTTCCTATTTAAAGTTTGTACTGCTTTAAAAATTAGTTTTACATTTGAACTGAGCTTTGCTGAGTGACAGTGGGTGAAGGATAAGGAAGGGTGCTCCTGGGGGAAAGTGAGAGCGGCAAACAGTCACTGCGGCTGGGTGGTGGTGGTGGGAGACAGCACGTGAGAGCTGAGACAGATGGGAGCGGGCTGTGGTGGCATTCCTGCAGGCTCTTCTGCTGAGAAGAGCTAACCTGTTCGCCAAAATACATACCATTCCTATGTTGTACATTCAAAGATTTTTGTGGGAGAAAAGGGGATGTACAGAAGAGTTTGTCAGAAAAATGAAAATGGTCTTCTGGTGGAAAGAACAACTAAAGTAATTTATTCAAATTTCCTTGCTATTCTTTTTAAGGTGAATGATATGTGTCTGTATTGAAATACCACACTGAGCATTTTAGTATAGTAAAATATGCAGCAGATTGTAGCATGAAATACGACTGTACATCAAACAAGTTCTCTTTTTATCACATTGTAGAATTAACTAGAATAATTATTTGTCTCACGAATAATAAAATAGTTTCCATTTAGAATGAAAAGGTGCACACCTTGGTGTAAATATTTAAAAGATATAAAAAAAAACTCCTTAAAAATAATTTAAAAAATCTAGATCAAGGTTTCCTTTAGCAGAAAATTATGCTAAATACTCTTCTGAATATAAGAATTATATTTACCAAAACACACAAAATAACACATTTAAAGAATTTCTCCCTGTTTAAAAAACAGTTCTATGCACAATATTTGCATTTGAACCCATTTTATTTCCCGATTTCTGGAAAGATCGAATGTTCAACAGGATAATAAAAAGCATTATGACAAGAATTATTGTGCCATTTAATGTGGAATAGAGAGAATGTATTTGTCAGGTATTTCTGTAAAGAGAAGGAATGATATACATTAGGAACTTCTAAATTATTAAATCTATAGAATTAATTTAGGAGAGAAAATGATAATGCAGTCAATTTATAGTGCAAATAGTGCATATGACTAAAATCACTTTCCACACTAGAGGAGAAATGTTGCCAGCATTAAAAATTGATTTCTACTCAATATTGTGCTACAATAAAATTTACTGGAAGATTTAATAAAACATGTCACTTTTTCTGATTATACCACCAGAGGTTTACTTTTAACTAATACAGAAATTAAAGAGTAAAGGGCTGAAAAGAAAAGGGGAATGTGAAATAGAAATCACCATGAAAAATAAAAATGAGCAATTATTTATATATATCTATATAGTGACAATAATCAATAAACATTCCAGTCTTCGGAATTGTTGCAAAGAATGGAAATACAGAGATTCTCTGATGGTCAAAGCATTTTTCAAAGTATGCTTTTACTTTATTATCTTTAATAATGACAAACTCTTCATTATATTTAAGATAAGAAAAAAGCAAATTTTGGCTCACAAATAAATTATCAAGTGTGATATTTCTAAAACTGACTGCATTACTAGGCAAATTCTTCATATCAATTCACTGATCTCTTTTACTGAAGGATGCATTGGTTTGAAAATCAAAGACTTACGTCATCCAAAAAATCAATCAGTGAAGATGAGGAAGAAGAAAAGGAATCCTATTTAACGAATACAGCAATAAAAAAATAGAAAATATGGATGAAGCAATTTAATAAGAACAAATAATAAATCAAAAATTTTGCAAAACAATTGAAAGGCAAATGACATTAATTCAAATAAATAAATGAGAAAAGCAGTCACTGTCACTGTTTCTCAAGAAACTTAGAAATTAATCAATTACTTTTTAAAGAGTGATTCTTTTTCCCTCTCCCAAAGGAATGAGATATAATTCACACACTGTGCCCAAAATGTAATAAAATAAAGCTTATGGCAAATCATTAATAATCAAATTAAATGTAAACACTTTAGAAGGTAACAACTAAAAGCAAGCCACAGAATCTCTGCCACTCATTGCTCCCACTAGAAGGTAAGCTCATTGAGGGCAGGACTCTGTCTATTCGGTCACTACCGTATCTCCAGCACCTAGAACAGTGCCTTGCACAGAGTGATACAAATATGTGCTGAATAAGGAAATAACCACTAACTGAAATTTTCTGAGACAAAAATATACTTTATATTATAAAATTTTTTTTCCAAAGAAGGACAGAGTCATACAATCATTATTACATTATTATGGAATCTGCCAAATATACTCTATGGAATAGTTTTAACAAAAAGCATTCCTATTGTACACTTCTAAAAAACTGAATTGATTTTGAACTAGAACTAGTACTGCCCTACTGTTAGCTCTGACATTTTCATTTGTTTTTACTGTGGCTCTATGCTTCAGAGAAAAAAGAAAAGTGTCAAAATTACTTCAAAGTTAGGATTTGTACTGCACTCACCGTTTCTCAGGGGAAGAGACGAAATTTCTTCTAAATCCTATAATGCCTCTCATATTTAGACCTTTCTTAGATTTTTCTTAAATGCAAATGTGATTAGAGTTTCCATAAGAATGCAGAACATATTGCTTTCCTAAAACGTTTTTGTTTATAGAAGATTCTAGGTCCTCTTATGTAGGATGCAATAAAACAGTTTTATTGCAAGTGAATTTTAAATCACAAAGTGAATTTTAAATTGACCACAGAGGATATCTGAAAAGTTTGACACTTACTTCAAATTGATCCAGAGCATCGGTAGGCGTATTCAAAAATGCCAAGAAAGAATGCTGTGAGTCTTGGTGCTCTATACCTAGAAGACAGCAGCAACTTTTTTTTAAAACTACAACAATCAAAACTAATTTTCATGGATAACCTTTCCTGTCTGAATCTATTAAAAGCTGTTCACAAACTACCATATTTTAAAGATGATCAATATTATTAACTCGACATATTTAAAAAACTAAAATACATTAGTGTTTCTTGGAATATCACTTAATAATTAAATTGTATCAGTCTACATGAAGTATTTGTTTCTTGACTTACTTGAGTTCTTGAATTTCTTTCTTTTCCCATATAGTACATCATAAAAAACACATCAAATCTTTTGACAGACTTGAGAGAATTTTAAAAATAGGGCCCTGGTTACGTCTGATTTTTCTAAGCTAATTTATCACCAAACGCAGTTTCTCTTTCTAAATATTCTTATCAAGCATATAGTATGCTCTCACTAATATAAATAATCTTTTATAAGAATATAATGCAGTGATAAAATGAATGTATTTAATTATGAAAAAACTTTTGTCAAGGCCTCAATCTGATTTTGGGTATTGTTTTATTGACAGAATGAAGAATCCAAACCCTACTTTTTCTCAGATGAATTAAAATATTTCATGCATATCTCTTGGCTATGGTATTAACTTTAAATGCATAATTTCCAAAAGAAATCTCAAAAAATATATATAATGATAAATACTAGGAAGGAAAAAGCAGAAACAACCAAGCACACATTTTTGATATCCACATCCTTAGGCACTGACATCAATTACTTTGTGTGTTTTTTGTATTACTCTCCAATAATATACCATAGTTGCTAGATAAGGCAATATGTTCAGAAATTCATTCAGTCAATAAATATTTATCGAGAGCCTACTACGTGCCAAACCCTGTCTAGGTACTGGGGATATAACAGTAAACAAAGCAGAAAAAAAGTCCTTGCCCTTATTATGTAAATATTATATTATTTAAGTAGTATAGTACATTATGTTACAACATAGAGTGAAGTTTTATTACTCTGCAACGTTCAAAATCCAAATAAAAAGCCACAGGTGAATATGCTCTCACGAGGCAGTGTGATCCTTTCGCAAGTTTAGATCTATTCTAAAAATGACGTGGTCAGCGTTATCTGGTGTGTCACACTGAGTCATACTCCGCACTGGTCTCTTTTCTGTATAAATTGCTTTTAGGGCCACAGGTCCTCCCCGTCTTATATATTCTTTCTCCTCTACTCACTAAATGACGCAGCTCCCTAAATGACGCAGCTCCCTTCCACCTTCACGTATTAAAGCTCAGCTTGACTCTCATTTTGGCACGATGCCCTGCGCTTCTAATCTGAGATCCTAATTTTTCTAGGTTCCTTCTTTTCTTGTTCACTAGGAAACTCAATGAACAAAAATTTATTCAATATCCACTACTTTTAATGGCTTTCTCCTGTTAACTCCTTTATGTGATTACCCTCCTTCCTCTACAATTTTAAAAGCAGACGCAGAGATCCAACCACTCTACATCACCGTCACAGGACCAGGAAATGACAGGGAAGCATAACATGAAGCCCATTAACTAGTTCAGTGTTCAGTCAGGAAGACTGACGTTGTCAGGAAAATGAATTTCTATTAAGTGCATATGAGAGATCCCCTCATTAAGAAAATAACATCCTGAATTTCTTTTTATTAAATCTTCACATCATTAATGCCCACATTATGGAAAGAAAGTTTAAGTTCATGTAATAGAGCTACCAAGTACTCTGAGTTACTTTTTACATTAATGGAAAAATGGTCAAGTAATATTTTCAAGAAAATGGAAATAAATCCTGGGAAATCCCATAGGGCAAGCAATTTAAGAATCAAACATGGAAGAAGACACTGAAATGCCAAAATAATTCTTCACCAGTATATTATAAAATTTTTTTTTCCAATTTCCAAAGTAATTTTTTTCCAATTGCAAAAATATTATTCATGAAAAAGTCCATGGCACTGAGAAAACAGTCAAATTTATGGCAAAATGTGTTTTTCTGTTACTATGAAATCTTTTAAACAGTGTATATTAAGTAAAACAAAATAACTCAGAGACCAGTGTAATAAATGTGTGTATGTGTGTTATATCAGATATACATACATATATCCACAAATGAGTGCCAGAATTGCTTATGTGGACAGTTCTCCCCCCAACACAATACAGTCATGCGCTGCACAAGGACGTTTTGGTCAACAAGGAACCACATAAACAACAATGATCTCCTCAGATTAGTACCATATAGCCTGGGTGTGTAGTAGGCTATACCATCGAGGTTTGTGTGGGTACACTCTATGATGTTCGTACAATGACAAAATCACCTAACAACGCATTTCTCAGACTGTATCCCTGTCGCTAAGCGACGCATGACTGTAAGCTGATTCTTGTGTTCATAACAGAACATTAAGTCCTGAGTGATGTAAAACACATTCTCATACCCTTTTCAGATCTAAGCTCTTCAGTGTCCTTTATCAGTTGTTCGATTTCTGATAGTAGTTCCAAGTTCTTCTTCTCTGAATCTTTTAGTTTACTTAAATAAGGGGAAAAAAGGAAAAACGTCATTATTTTTATTGCTGGTTAGTGAGCCATCATGTATGTAGTTGGACTTATTTGGTTTAAATGTCACTCATGCTATATTAGGAAACTGCAAACTTCTGCAGGAAGGACACAGCCACCCTGTCATCTACTCCTGTGTAAATAAAGTTCTACCGGAACACAGCCAGGCTCATTCACTGACATATTGTCTATGGCTGCACAGCAGAGTTGAGTAGACCGAGACCATACAGCTCGAAAAGCCTAAAATAGTTACTACCTGGTCTTTTATAGAAAAAGTTGCTGACCCTCAATTAAATTATTAAATTAAAAAAAGTCATAAAATCAAAGGTTAATTTTAGAATTCTGTTAGACTTCTTTCATAGAGAACCATGAAAGTGGAGCATATATATGTAAGTTTATAATTTTCAGTTTGATTCATATCCCTGATTTATGAACAAATGTATAAACTCATCTCTCCTAGGTGTAAGAACAAAGATCATACTTATTCCAAACTACAACAAAGAAATGATACTTAGTAGCTTTTTATGCTGGGATCACTTCATATTCTCCAGAAAAAAGTGTTTTCTCCATTTTCAATGTCACACTAGCACATTTAGGTAAAGCATACTAAATTTATGTCTGGATTATTTATAACAAGAGTTTATAATTCAACTGGGGTGCTGTGTATCTGGCCTCTGATTTAATTAAAAACATTAATGACTGCAGTTTAAGGACTAAGGCCTCACATCATTAAAACCTGAATTTATGGACTATATTTCTTTCCATGACTGAATGCCTTTGAATTCTTTGGCATTCCGAGCACCAAATGGATTTTTCTGTTTATATTTTGATTCCTAACATGAACTTTCTGTTGTTCCTCTATATTACCTATACTGACTTATTCTTGAACCAGGTTTATATCCAATCCAATTATGATTTTCATTTTATCATTTATTTATTAAGAGTATAATCTGCTCTACTGTTGTGATAAGAATTGAGGGAATGTATTAATTAGCTAACTCTCCCAGAGACTGTGGGGGATATACTTATTTTTAATACATAAAAGAACACGAAAAACAATTATAATTAAAATATATTATACCATTTTGAAATCTGCCCTCAATTGAACCTTTATTTGTAAAAGATCTATGGTAGAGGCCAGAATTTTCAGATGACTGTATTTTGTTATTAATATGATATTCTTGAACATGAGAGAATTTTGGATTTAATGGAATAAAATTTGAGTCAATTAAATTTTAAAAATAAGGAGAAAAGTAAATAATGGAATATTAATTAGTACTATTAATTTCACTTTCTGGATAAGTCAAAGAAAAACAAGGCTGTATTAAAATCCCATCAACTGCATATAAGGCTTGAAAACATCTATTCATTTTAAATCTTCATAACTTTTTCTGATCATCACTTAAACGAAAGTGATAGGTAGGAAATTAAACATGTAACTTCTCTCCAAATACTGTTGGACCAACTTAGATATTATTCTAGCAGGGCTACATTACTCAATCTTACCATTCTGTGATGATGTTAGATGCTTTAACTTTATTCAGCTCTTCTTGGATGGCCTGTTTGGCTCTTATTTCTGCATCCAGAGCTGACTGCAACTCCAGTCTAGCCGACATATCCAGTTTTGCAAAACGACGCATCTTCCAGGGCATATCCTATGAAATAATATGACTGTGTTTTCAGCTCCATCCTATTTTATTTTGAACATTTAAATTTAGTAATCCAAGTGAATTTGGAAACTACTTAAAAGCACTTTCTCTAATAACAGAACAGAAACATTTCTTGTGAAAATATCTTATTTTTCATTAAATTCAGAAATAATTGTAGACTCACATATAAATGAGTTTATTTTTTATAGTTAATTACCAATAATCGCTAGCCATACAAATTACAGTTAAGCAGCTATGTATTATGATTTCCTAAACTGGAAAAGACATGGACTAACTGAGGCCTCATGAAAAACCCCAGAGTAGTCTAAAGCCTAGACAAACTGAGAGAAATACTCAGATTTACTATAGTGTTTTTTGAGCCTTTTCCCCCTCCTAATACAATAAACCTCTAAGCAAAATGGCAGAGCTTACTGTTGCTCGTGTACCCAAGCTGGAATTTCTTAACGCTTCCAATTCTTCAGTCATTTTAGAAGCTAAGGCCTGAAGATATCCTCGTGCATCCTTTTCATCACTGACCCTAGAATGTATACATATAAAGACAGAGATAAAGTGCAAAAGTTAAACAAACAGAAAGACTTCAGTGACATATATGTTATTTAAAGCACCACAAAGAAATAAGTGCTAGAAATTTACTAATGTTCTCAAATATCTTCTTTCAAAAGGTCCACCACAGTACTACTATCTGCCAACAGGTGGGAGGAGGTTTACTGAACTGTTCCACAAAGTCCACAAAGCTGGCCATGTTTCAGAAAGTCCAAATTACTTATATCTGACAAATTAGTAAACCTTTGCCTTGACCACAGAATTAATACTCTTTTAATCTGACATTAAATGCAGACACCCACATACTCACATGATTTCAAAAGAATATTAAGATTCTGTTATTTTATCTTATGAAAATACAACACACCCTTCTTAAAACCAAAGTACACTGTATTTAGAAAGTTTAGTTTAAAGTAGAATATTGTAAAAAATCAGAAAAAACATTGTAATAAAGCTCTTCTGTTTCTAAACTGGTCAATGAAATACCAATCAAAGAGAAAAGATTAAAATCTACTGAAACTCAGTTTCAGTAAAAAAACATGAAGTTGAAATTTGTAATGCTCAGAAGCGTATTCTAATGCACTTTGGGGAAGATTGTTTGCCTTTGCGCAAGCTGGTTGTTTTCACGGATAAAATTCAGGCCACTGAACAGCTATAAGGAAAGTATATTTCAGGTAAATCAATACATATCTGTGATGTGTACAGCAGACAAGTTTAAATCTTGAGCATTGCTTTAGCATCTTTTAAAATTTAAACTCCTGAGCAGTCAAATTTATATATATATGAATTTATACATTTATATATATATATATATATATAACATATCATATATATATATCTTAAAGAGGTCCTTTAAAAGGGGATTGGTCCTTTCTTCTCTCAGATGGAAAGGTGTTTTGGAAGACAAGCAAAAGAATCGAAACAGAGAAGCAATAAAATCATGGTAAGAAGTTGCCCACTCTAGTGACAGTTACAAATTTTTAGGCTCTACGTAAATATATATATTTTTATTGCCTTTTAAAGAAAAATGGCTTTAGGAAATATTAAGAAAGTTTGTGTAGTGGGAGGCTGTTTCCTTTTAAAATTCTTTACCTGTGGATACCACAAGTGACCACAATCTTTTCATTTAATCATCTAATCTGTAGTATAAAGAATAAATGGGTTATTTCACTTAGTATAAGTGATATAAGCCAGACAGAGAAAGAAGAATATTGTATGATTTCACTTACATGTGCAATCTAAAAAACACAAAACAAATGAACAAAAAAAACAAAACAGAAACAGACTCATAGATACAGAGGACAAACTGGTGGTTTCTGGAGGGGAGGGGGATGTGAGAAAGGATGAAATAGGTGAAGGAGATTAAGAGCTACAAACTTCCAGTCATAAAATAAGTAAGTTATGGGGATATAATGTACAGCATATAGAACATAGTCAACAATACTGTAATAACTCTGTATGATGACAGATAGTTATTAGTCTTAGCAGGTTGATTATTTTGTAATGTAAATAAATGTTGAATCACTATATGTTGTACACCTGAAACTAATACAATATTGTATGTCAACCATACTTCAATAAAAATAAAAATAAATAAATGGGGATGGAGAAAGATTATTTTTGTAGAATACAACGAAAGACACTTACATAGTAACAATGAAGGAAACTATATTATCATTTAAATGGCCAGGCTAATTGGCCTCAACTAGTGCTAGTTTAGTATCTACCACAGCTCAGAGATCTTGGCTTACGCACATTTCCAGGAAATCAAATAACTTCTTGTAAATCACTTTTATGTTGTTTGAAATCTTCTATAAAAAACAATCTCTTCTAACTTTGCTTTTCATTTACGTGTTGAATACATCCACATCCCCTTACTACGGTGGTCTTCCACTAATTCTCAACTTTTGATTAAACCTATGTCTATTTTCTTGGCTACAGAAAATTACTGGTGGGAAGGGTGAAAAAAAAAAAGACTCGGTCAGCTACAAACTCATGCCATTTAAGTTCCACAATTCTTTTTCATAATCATTGCTATTTGTCTCTTTCCAACCTTCATCTCTAAAAAAACCTCACTTCCCCAGCCCCAACACTATGTCTTGCCCCTTTCTTCTAGGCCGTGTGGTTAAGTTTACTCAAACTTCTCTTAACTTTTTTTGTTTTTTTTTTAACAGTTTTAGAGGCAAGTCTCTCATCTTTTCTGTGGTTAAGTCATTTAAATGTATTCCTAATCCCACAGTTGTTACTATATACAAATAATTATCTTCTCTACCACATCTTATATTTTCAGTCTCATTATTTCCATTTGTTCCTTTAAACATGCATAGGGCCGGCCCCGTGGCTTAGCGGTTGAGTGCTTGCGCTCCGCTGCTGGCGGCCCAGGTTCAGATCCTGGGCGCGCACTGACGCACGGCTTCTCCGGCCATGCTGAGGCCGCATCCCACATACAGCAACTAGAAGGATGTGCAGCTATGACATACAACTATCTACTGGGGCTTTGGGGGAAAAAATAAATAAATAAATAAAATTATTAAAAAAAAAAATGCATAGACCTTTCCTAATGCAAAAAGTTCCCTATTCTAGCTGCCCCAACTCCAACATCCTTTTTCTCTCCCCCTTTCATTGTTATACAACTTATACCTAATTGCTCTAGTAGTTAACTCTTCACTCACTCCTACGTACTCTCTGAAGTCTGATTTCTGCCTCAACTATTTTGCTGAAACTGCAGTCTATTAAAATAACTACTCAACTACAAAAGGCCAATTTAGATCTATTTTGTTCTTTTGGCATATCTAATCCTCTCCTCCCAAGTTCTTTCACATAGTTAATCAAGAAATATTTATTAAATACTGACTACTATGTTGGGTCTATTAGGAAAACAGAAGAAGATACATAAGATATGGTCCTTACAAAGTTGAGGAGTTAGGACATATACAGCAGAGTGATTAAGAACTTGATTCTTGAGTCAAATAGGCCTGGGTTCAAATCCCAGCTGGCTGCCTACCAGCTGTGTGACTGTGGATAAGTCATTTACCCCCTCTAACTCTCAGTTATTTCACCTATAAAATGGGAATAATAATAATAATACCTGCCTCATAGGACTGTTGTCATAACTAAGAATACATGTGAATTTTCAGCCTAATGCCTGGAACATACTATGTTTTAATCAACATATGCTATTACTATACACAAATGAAGATTAATGAATGAGGAGTATTTCAAATAATGTGAGTGAATATAAATAAACCGAAATAAATTGTTACATTATTGAAACCCTTTCTGATCATTAAAACATTTTCCTGGTTGTCTTACACAGCTGTTTCCTCTATCTTCTATTATGTCGCCCTCACCATTATCCTTCTTTCTTTTCTCTTTAAAAAGATCTCAACAACTTCAATGACCTTATTTACCAGAAATTAAATCCCCAAATTTATATTTTGTAATCCTAACCTTTATGTCGTCTTTTCAAAAGCATATTGGAAATATCCACTCAGAGGTCTCAGGATGACCTCAGATTCACCAACAAACAAAAATAAAAGAACAACTCAAACTGATTATATCATCTTCCCCAAAGTTGGTTCCTTCTCCCCTCTTTCCTACTTCAATGATATCATCATTTTCTGAATATCTCCAACTCAGAGATTCAGAAACATTAATTCCTCATCTCTTGCCCTTCATTTATAATTAAGTCCTATAGATTATTCTTCCATAATGTCTTCTCCATTTGTTCAATTTTCCCCAAACTTCCTTTTGTTTTCATGCTGAACACCACAGTGAAGAGTTATCTTCCTAATGCATTATTTTAATCAATGCCATTATCCTTTACAAAAACCTTCTCCTTCTTTTTATAAATAAATGAAGTTCAAATTCTTACCCAGTATTCACGGTAACTGCACTGCAGTAACTTTACTGGTCTTATTTTCTACTATTCTTTTACATGAATTCTCCAATTTAGTCAAACTAGGTGGACTCTCTACTAAACTCAAGTGTTTTCAGAAAACACGTTATAGTTCAACTGATTACCCCCAATTTTCTTGAGTACCTAGTCAGAGGTAATTCTCTCTCCTCTATACTCCGATAGAAAAATCAGTATTTGTCCAATACATAAGACAATTCACATTTAAGTCTTGTAAATCATCTCCAGCTCTGGTCACATTAGTTTTTAAACTGTTAAATGTTACGTTATGAGCTACCTGAAAACAAAGTGCAATATTTTATAGACCTTTCTATCTCCTATTGCACCAGAAGAGTGCTTTAAATGTGAGGACATAACATTTAAAAAATGAATCTTATGGACTAGCCTATTACTCCAACCTTTTTTTGTAATATCATTTCAAAGAGAAGAGTGGAGTCTTCTGATGAGCCAAGGGTGAGAAGAAAGGTCCCTGCTCTAATACAGCGATGAGCAATATAGAGCTGTATTTCTTTCATACGAAAGGGCTATTTCACAGGAAAAGGCAGAGGGGGCAGAGTAAGACGGCCATTAGAAATGCATTCAAATGAGGTCTTATAAACAATAGTGTTTGTTTTGTTTTAAAACTGTTTATTTGTCCAATGGAAACACTTAAAATACTGTATATCACAGGTTTCCAAGCCTTGTTTTGGCATTACTTCATTTTTTAATGTACCAGACTAAACAACTGGAAATAGCCTGTGACTTTTGACTTTTATAAGCTTGAATAGAATATCTCAGAGCTAACTTTCAAGTAGGTGATGAGAACTCTGAGTACAGGGAGTATATCTTGTACTTTCAGCCGATTAGGTATTTAACAATTTAGCTAATAAATTAGTCTATTTCTAAATAACAGCTTTTATGCAAAGTGACTTCCTTATATTATTCCTGATTTCTTCCGCATATTTCACTTGAATGGGCAAGTGTAAAACAAGCATTTTGTGGTACCATATAAGAACTTTCATCGTCATCCTTTCTACCAACCCCGTCCAGACAGTCCATATTTAAAGCTTCCTTCCTTTACCAGAACCACTTCCCATTACATCTGAACCCATCTCGCGAGTCACTGGAAAAGATCAGTGTCTAGGATCTCAGGCTTTGGCCAGATCAGCTTTGTCTCCTGTAGACTATTTTTCAGCAACATCTCAATTATAAATTTGATTACATAATAATGGAGTTACAAATGAAGGGTTGTAATTTTTGATATCATAAGCTTGGCTAAAGATTCAAATGATTTTGCTTCAGAAATGTAGACTTGATGACAAGGACATAAATTAAACATTAATGAACCATTAACTGTACTGTTTGGAACACAACCAAATTTCCACAATTTGAGCATTATCCTTTAGATATGCACTGAATAGTCACATTCATAAGCCAAAGATGAGTTAACATAAGAGCTCTACAGTTAAGCCAATATCAGAACACTTGAGTCATTTGAGTAAGATTACTTAAAGAGACACTTTAGTCACTTCTGATTTTATTTAAGAAGGAGGATATTAATCTGGTATAAGTAGAAAATGGGAAAAATGCTTAAAGAACCAAAATAAGAGCACAAGAAACTAAAATTCCCACCAAATGATTGGTCTATAGATATATGAAGAAACTAGTTGTTTTTATAAAAATTAATGATGTGCCAAAAAGAGTTAAAAAGTAAATATAAAAAGTTAAGCTACCTATTTTCATTAGAAAATAAAATCCCCATTGGATTCTACTTTCTTCATGTATTATATACAAAGTTTTACAAATACCAGAAAAATCATTTAATGAATGAATTAACATAAAAGTTACTAAGGTAGTTATTCTAAATTAAATCCTAGGAGCTTAAAGAACAGTTGATAAAACGAAACTGTAACCATTTAAGGTTTTTAAAAGGCCACGTGTGATCAATCTGTTATTATGAGAGAAGGTAATGGCACAACATCTTCCACTTCTAAGTTTTTCTCCAGGCTTCCTGTTTCTTAAAATAATCACACATACAGCAATTCTGATCCAAGAAAGAAACATCTATAGCTAGTGAATGAGTTTTTTCTTTAAGTTCTTTAAGGACTGACTGTCTTAGGGGAGAATAACATTTTATTTATTTTATAAATAACATTATATATATATAACATATATATATTTTATATACAACATTTATTAGAAAGAAATATCAGCTTTCAAGGAAGCTGTATAAAAGCTGATATAGGACGTTTGTTGGAGTTAGGGAACAGAGGAACATCACAGAAAACACAAAACAACACAGATCAGTAATAAATAACAGATCCGAAATAAAATTATGCTTTTCAGGGAAACTTATTTTTCATAGCAAGAAATCAGATCAAAAATATGTTAGTAGCCTCCTGGAATTCATACCAACTAGCCCAAATGCCCAAAATCACCCACAAGAACACATTTGAAAGAGTACTCACCACTGAATGATTTCTGTGATTTGGGCTTCCCAGTGTGCCACGGATTCTTTCTTGTCTGCTAGATCTTTCACCTCTCCCTCTAACTGCTGGTTGCGCATACTTAAGTTCTCATACAAAGTGGTAAGCTGAAAGGCAGTTTTAAGACAATTAAGACACATGTGACTTTTAGCAGCAGGAATTCAAGGTGCCTAGATGCCTCTTGTCAAATGTGAGAACTTACCACTTTCCACTCAAAAATGCCTGTCTTCCTGATTTCGTATTATTATGCACCCTTCTGGTCACTGAATTTGGAAACATCGAGTACTCAGAATGCCCCCGTGTTTGCTTTTCCCTTACTCCCTACACTGAATCAGTTCCATTTGTGAACATTCTCCATTTGCCTGAAATACTTCCCAATTCAGCTGGTTACATCTCTTTTTCTTTTGTCTAAAAATGTCTCTAGGTCATTCTCTTTTTTTTTTAAAACTTATAAAGAATTTCAAGCATATCCAAAAATGGACAGTAGAGTATAAGCGAATTCCCATGAGCCCATCACCGAATTTCAACAATTATCACCTCACTGTCAATCTTACTTCATTTGTACTCCTGTCTTCTTACCCCTTCCTCCTGTATTATTCTGAACCAAATACCAGACATCATATAATTTTATCCATATATATTTCTGTGTATCTCTCTAGAAAATAAGGCTCTTTTTATTTTTTATTTTATTTTTTTAAAATTTTTATTTATTTATTTTTTTCCCCCAAAGCCCCAGTAGATAGTTGTATGTCATAGTTGCACAGCCTTCTAGTTGCTGTATGTGGGACGCGGCCTCAGCATGGCCGGAGAAGCAGTGCATCGGTGTGCACCTGGGATCCGAACCCGGGCCGCCAGCAGCGGAGCGCATGCATTTAACCGCTAAGCCATGGGGCCGGCCCTCTCTTTTTAAATATAACCACAAAATCATTATCCTGCTTAAACAAATTTAACAGTTTCCCTTATATCATCACACAGGTATTAATTGTTCAAATTTCCACTTATCTCAAAATATCAAAAAACTTAAGTTTGTTAAATTGAATCATGATACCAACAAATAGACATTGCTTGATGGTTGCTACATCTTTTAAGTCTCTTGTTTATAGGCTCCTGTCTTAGTCGTTTCGGGCTGCTACAATAGAGTACCATAGATTGGGTGGCCTAAACAAGAACCATTTATTTCGTACAGTTCTGGAGTCTGGGATGTCCATATCAAGGCACCAGCAGATTTGGCGTCTGGCGAGGGCCTGCTTCCTGGTTCCAGCTGGCCATCTTCGATTGTGTTCTCACACAGTGGAGGCCTAACCCCACTCATGAGGACTCCATCTTCATGACTTAATCATCCCCCAAAGGCCGCACCTCCAAATACCATCACACTGGGGATCAGCTTTCAACACATGAATCTTGGAGGGACACAAACATTCAGTCCATAGAGGTTCCCCTCCAACACTTTTATTTCTCTTGTAATTTATTTGTTGAAGAAAGTAGGTTCTTTGTCCTGTAGAGTTTTCTGTAGCCTGAATTTTTGCCTTCATTTTTGAAAGATACTCTTTGCTGTCTATAATATTCTAGGTTGGCAGTTATTTTCCTTCAGCACTTTGAAGATGTCATTTCTTTTTATTCTGGATTCCAGTGTTTCTGTTGGGAAGTCAGCTTTTAGTTGAACTTTTGCTCCTTGGAATATAACGTGTCTTTCTTCTCTGGCTGCTTTTAGGATTTTCTCTGGTTGTTGGTTTTCAGCAGTTTCTCTATGATGTGCCTAATGGGATTTAATTTTTACATATCACCTTTAGGGCTTGTGGCATTTCTGCAATTTGTGGCTAAATGTTTTTCATACATTTTGGAAAATTATGGGCCATTAACTCTTCAAATATTGCTTCTGTTACGCTCTCTCTCTCCTTTCCTTCTGGGAAAGCAAATATTCGTATGTCAGATCTTTTCATCATGTCCCCTACACCTCATGTCCTCTTTTATGTATTTCCATCCTTTGAAATCTCTATCCCTACTTTGGTCTGGAAATATTGTTACTTACCCACTCCTTTCTTTGGCTCTTTCAATTTGCTGTTTAATCTTCTATTGGGTATTTCAGTTATTTTATTTTTCACTTCTAGAAATTCTATTTTACTCGTTTGTATAGATTCTAGTTGTCTGCTGAAATTCTTCATCATGTCTTCTATTTTCTTGAACATATCACACAAAGTTCATTTATGAAAATTCCAATACTTGGAATTCCTGTGGGTCTAATTAACCTGACTGCCTGATTTTCTTTTCATTTTTTCTTTTCTTATTTTGTTTTTGCTGTTATATTTTTTTCTCTTAATTTTCAGTGATTTGATTGTATCTCCTAGTAGGCATGGTGATTTTTTACTGCATGCCACACATTGTACATGAAAATTTTTTACTGCATGCCATATACAAGATAATTTGAGGCTCTATATAACATCTGCCTCCAGAGACTATTTACTTTTACTTCTGGCAGGAAACTACAGATAGATCAGGGATTTAATTACTTAGAGGCTGAGTTTCAGTCATTGAGAGATCTCATCTCTTTCTGGTTCACCCTTATTCCTAAAATGTAGCCTTTAGACCAGTCCAGTTGAAAGCCTGAATTGATTACCAAGGATCTGGCACCTTGGTGGGCACTGATATTCAGTTTTTATCTCTCCAAACTTGTGAGACTGTAGAATATTGTATTCAGCTTCCTGGATTCTCAGCTTTCCCTATCTTGGCTTTCCTATCAGCAAATGCCTCAAGAAGAAAAGTGGCACTGAATGTTGGGCTCATCTCTCTGCACTACTCCTTATAGGATCTTGATCAGTAAAGTCTTGCCTGCTTTCTTATTTCTCCAATGCCTTCTGCAGATGAATACTGTAGAAAGTATTATATAGCATTAAATTTTTTTTTTAAAAATCCAGCTTTATAGGTCTTCCTGATGACGTGGTGGGTATGATGTAAGCTAATCTGTCATAGTCATAAGCAAAAGTTCTTGCTTTATTAAATTTTTAAAAATTCCTGATAAAATATTTGCAGACAATTTTTATTTCATGGCTACATTTTCCTGATAAATGGTCTCAATCTTCCATTAGTAATTACTATTCCTTTCAACCTCACTGTCTTCTCAGAAGGAAATGGGGTCCACAGAAGCTATCACGGCCAACACACAACCTTATCTGCCTATTGAGAACACAGGATTTAAAGTTTGTGTCTCAGGGTGTGCCATTTACCTCTGAAAATGTATTTTACCAGCTATTCTCTTTTTTTTATAGATTTATTGAAGTATAATTTACATACTATAAAATTCGCCCATTATAAATGCATGGTTCCATGATTTTTAGGAAATTTAAACAGTTGTGCAATAATCACCACAATCCAGGCCACGCCCATGGCTTAGCGGTTAAGTGCACGCTCTCCACTACTGGCGGCCCAGGTTCGGATCCTGGGTGCGCACTGACACACCACTTCTCCGGCCATGCTGAGGCCACGTCCCACATACAGCAACTAGAAGGATGTGCAACTATGACATACAACTATCTACTGGGGTTTTGGGGAAAAAAAAAGAAGGAGGATTGGCAATAGATGTTAGCTCAGAGCTGGTCCTTCCTCAGCAAAAAGAGAAGGATTGGCATGTAGGGCTGATCTTCCTCACAAAAACAACAACAACAACCAAAAAAAACCAATCACCACAATCCACTTTTGGAACACTTCCAATACCTGAGAAATTTCCCTATAGCTGGTTTGCAGTTGATCCTGGCTCCCATCCTGAGTTCCAGGCATCACAGATCTGTTTTCTGTGTCTATAGCTTTGCCTTTTCTAGAAATTTAATATCAAGGAAATCATACAATATGTAGTTTTTCGTATCAGGCTTCTTTCACTTACATTATTGAGGTTCAACCATGGTGTTGTATGTATCAGAAATTCATTCCTCTTTTACAGTTGAGTAGTATTCTATTATATGGATATTACTATACTTTATTCATTCGCTAGTTGATGGACATTTGTATTGTTTCTAGTTGTTTGCTATTATGAATAATGATGCTATGAACATTTATACACAAGTCTTTAAGGAGACTATGTTTTCAATTCTTTTGGATAAATGTCTAAGAGAATTTCTGGGTTATATGGTTAAGTGTATGCTTAACTTTTGGAGAAATTTTGAAACTATTTTCTAAAGTGACTATATCATCTTATACTCCCACAAGCAGTGTATGAGTCCCAGTTCCTCCACATCCTCGTCAACAGTTGGTATGGTCACTCTTATTGAATACACTCATCACTGAGAGCGTAGGGCAGTATCTTACTGTGGTTTTAACTTGCATTTTCCTAATGACTAATGATACTGAACATCTTTTCATGTGCTTATTTGTTATTTATATATCTTCTTTCATAAAATGTCTACTCAAATCTTTTCCCATTTTTTCATTGGGTTGTTTGTATTATTTCTTATTATTGAGTTTTAAGAGTTCTTTATATACTCCAAATATAAGTCTTTTATGAGATAACGATTTGCAAATGTTTCCTCCTCATCTCTGTACGTCTTTTCATTTTCTTAATGCTGTCTTTAAATTTTGATGAAGTCCAATTTATCATTACAAATGATAGTTTTCAGTTTATAATCCACTTTGAGTTAATTTTTGTATATGGTATGAGGTAGGGATCTAAGTTAATTTTTTTGCACATGGATATCCAATTGTTCCAGCACCATTTGTTGAAAAGATTATTCTTCTCCTATTGAATTGGCTTGGCACTTTTGCTGAAAATCAATTGATCATAAACATGAGGACTTAATTTTTGGAGTCTTTATTCCATTATGCCAATACTAGTCTTTTGATAACCGTAGATTTATAGTAAGTTTCAAAATTCCATAGTGCAAATTTTCCAACTTCTGTTTATTTCCCCCCCAAGTATTTTGGCTATGATAGGCCTTTTGTATTCCCCTATAAATTTAAGGATAAGCTTGTCAATTCCAACAAAAAAGCCTACTAGAATTTTGCTAAGGATTTCCTTGAATCTACGATCCTTTAGGGAAGAACTGCCATCCTAACAATAGAGTCTTCCAACCCATTATTATGGTATATCTCTCTATCTGTTTAGATATTCCTTAATTTATCTCAGTGATGTTCTGTAGTTGTCTTCTGCTGGTTAATTCCAAGAATTCTGAAATTTTTTTTTTTTGGACATTATGTCCACTTTGAAACTTTCTTTTTCTTGAAAGGATTCGTCAATCTCTTCAAGTTAGCATAGCCATAAGTCTACCAGCTGCTTCTGAGAACGTTTTTTGCAGATGCAGTGTCTTCACTAATTCTCACAACACATCCTTTATTGATTACCATTGCTTTTGACAGCCCTTCCAACTAATGTGGTTGGGGTTTCAGCTGGAGATTTGCAAGAAGAGGAGGAAATGCAGATTTTGTACTGCTTTGTTACAAGAGTTACAAGTAGTTTTCAATAGATTTGTTTAGTATTAGTCAGATAAAAGTTAATCTTTTTATTATTACTGAATAGACTCTGGAGCCAGACCACCCTTGTTCCAATCCCATTCTGCTACTTCCTAGTTCTGCGATTAGGAAAGTAACTTAATGTCCCTTTGCCTCAGTTTCCTCATCTATAAAATGGTGAGAATAATAGGGTATATCTCAGAAAGTTATTGTGAGAATTAAATGATAAGTAACTCAGAAGTAGACCTGCACATAGTTAATTCTACCTAAGTAATAGTTCATTTTTTATGTTAGGGAATAAGAAGGTTTTACTATTTGTACATTGACATATCTAGCTTATAATAATTATAAGACAACATAGGAATATGGAACAATGCTCATAACATTTTAAGTGAAAACGTAGATTAGAAAATGGAATGTATACATGACTGCAATTATGCAATAATAGGTATACAAACAAAACCAGGAAAGGAACATATAAAATTAAAATAGCTGTGGTGATGAGATCATGGGTAACTTTCATGTTGAATATTTTCCACATTTTCTTGTAATTTTGCTTTTTTGGAAAATAATAATTTAAAAACAAGACACAAATGATATGTTTTCTTACTAGAAACCATTTACTTTCACTCCCTGGCAAATATGGCTAATTTCACTTGCAATAAGTTATCTTTTAATAAAAGTGGACCTTACAGACTTCTGAAAATATCAATATACTTTTTTTCTATTTACTTTTTAATTTTTATTTTTGGAGTTTAGAAACATGAATGTGAGAATCTCTTAGTTATTAGTTATATAAGTTTTAAAATTAATATAATAATTGCTTTTTGGCTTCTGCGTCTGAAGTTCTGTTGAGAAGCAATCCAGTTCTCTCCAAGTTGGTTTCCAGCGGAAGAGCTGGTGTAGCAACGGCAAAGGTATTCTTTGGTCATCCCTCGTGAGGAAAATACCCAATTCAAAGCAAACCAGAAAACGAATAAATGGAAAGAGACAGTGAAGATGTGCAGTTAGGTAGACTCAGAGATATGTAGAGAGAGAAGCAAAAGCTGAATAAAAGGAGCAAAAGTAGAGAAGAGGTTCAAATGGAAGCAGAAACCCCAGACCCTCCCCTATTTCTCCAGGAATAAACAGTTCCTTGTTATCATTTTCATTGAATACTTGCTTACCATTTTGCTTTTGCTTACCAAATTTGCTCTCAAAGTTCTACTCACATCCTTCACCATATCTTTCAACATACCAAGAAAAGGTAATGTTTTATTTTTATAAACTTAGGAGATACACTTTTATTTTTATCCTTCAGGTCTCATCAGAATCAAAAGAGTATTGTTTAAAAATTATCTCTGGGGCTGGCCACGTGACGTAGCGGTTAAGTGCGTGTGCTCCGCTGCTGGTGGCCCGGGTTCAGATCCTGGGCGTGCACCGCTTGTCAGGCCATGCTGTGGTGGCATCCCATATAAAGTGGAGGAAGGTGGGCACAGATGTTAGCCCAGGGCTAGTCTTCCTCAGCAAAAAGAGGAGGATGGGCATGGATGTTAGCTCAGGGCTGATCTTCCTCACACACACACACACAAAAATTATCTCTAAATATGTATTTTTTGGTAAACTCAGCAGAACTTTATGGTTAATAATGAAATAAAACCAAGGGGTGAATACAAGATTTAATCTACATTCAATTTGACTATTTCCCAATTCAATTTTTCTTCACCTATAGTACTATCTTTTACTAGGTAATTTGCTTAGAAATCCTACATGAAGTGGCCTTCTAGAGTTTAAAAATATTTCTTACCTCAAGATAACTCTTAACAGAATCTTAAAATTCCGTCTTGTAGACAGAAATGATTAATTTTGTAGTCATATTAGTCAAACATATGAAATAACAACTATATGACCTATTTGGATAAAGTTCAAATATTGTTAGTTTTATTTAGTGGAAATAACCTAAGAGTCACATGATAACGTTCATACATACACTATTCATAGTTTAAAAAATCCATTTATACTGACTTACTATTTGGCCACTTTCCACAGTGCTTGTACATCGGCTCTATAAGACTTTACAAAATGAACTAACAGAGTTCTTTCTCAAGTAGTTTTCAGCCAAACAAGCAAAGTTATTTTTAAACGCTCAGAAAACTAAATAATTATGGGGAAAGTGGTGAGAGAAAGATATACGGAAAACTGAGATAGAATGAAGTCTCTCTTTTACGACTAGTCATGGTCTTTCAATCTGTTATTGGAACAACTAATCGAACATAATACTTTTACTGGAGGAAAACTCTAGAATAATCATAAACACAATTATCCAAACCTTCTTATTTAAATGTAAATAAAATTATTAAACCTTCTGGTTAATATTAGGATTTTTACAACTGTTTAATAAACTGGCACAAGAAATGCAAAATGATAGCAGTTTGAGAAATCTAAGATACAAAATGGAAAAACATTAACTTAAGTATTTGAAATTTGTTCATAAATTTGGCTACTTTGAAGTTTAACGTATGGTTCTGCTCTTTATTCAAGCTACAGAGTTTAGGCAGTGGGTTTCTTTGGACACTTACCTACCAATGGTATTATTTCTAGCCACTACCATTCTCCATCACGAATATGACATCACAGTTGTCAAAATATCCCCAGTTTGACCTAATTGATCCTGCTCTTGCCAAGGGCCAGCATGAACTTAGCCAACCCTGACAGATCAAGTAACGAATATGAGAGAAAAGAGTAAAAAAGAGAATAGATGGAAAGTGAAATAAAGAATAGAGGCTCAAAAAATAAATGAGACAAAGAATAAGATGAGATAAACAAAATTCTCTCTCCAGAAGACTCCTGTACAGATTGGTAGAACAAAAAATTACCTGTATCATTCAAGTAATCCTTGCATGTCAGGAGGAATATTAAACAAAAATGTACACCAAATATAAAATTACATCCACAATCTCTACCACAGTGCTGAATATCTAGCATGTGCTCCATGAAGAGAAATAAGATTGAATCACTCACCTTGTCAAGTTCACTTGTCAGTTTTTTATTTTCTTCAGTTAATAACACTTTCTCTCGTTCATACTGTTGTTTGAACTCATTTTCAAATTCTTCTCTTTCACTTTGACTTACACAATTCAAAATACAAAAGGAAAAAAAGTAATTGAATTAAAGCTAAAATAACGGCATCCCAGATTGCCTATTGTACCATATGCTTTATTCTGAAAAGCCACCTATATCTTGATTGTTCCAAATCCCAATCCTTTCCCTTAAAATGAAAAGTCCCCACCATTTCCTTTGAATTAGATTTGTCTGCTTAATAACATCCACTTTGGTTTTCATTTGAAAATCTGAGGAAGACATATGCGATTTGTAGCCTTCTTGACTGTGCTCATCTTACTTGGTTATGTATATACCAGACAGTACGGGAAAATGAGGAGGTTAGGGAAACTGGAGGGTATATGGACCACAGTACGATTCCTCATACTCAGCTCTAGATTGCACAGAAAATTCACAATTAAATTTACAATGGGTCTCTCAATATACTCAGCCCTTTCTTCTTGCGCTCCTTCCTTCCTTCCTTCTCACCTAAGTACCTACCTACCTGCACATATAAACACACATGCACAACAAATTTAATATTATAAAACTTATTTAAAATGATAGTTCTGGGGGGGCAGAACTGACTCACCCTTAGAGGTAAACACAGTTCTAACAGACTTTTAAAAAACCTCCTAAGGGAGAAAGGGAATCAGTTTCCAACACTGGGTTGAAATGAGGATAAAAAGGCTCACATCTATAGCGGTGTGATGGGGGATGTTAGCAGTAAATGAAATTCAGTGTGGATCAGTTCTGGGTAATTCTATATGATTGCTTCCAAGTCAACAAAGAATATAAGTAATGGTTGATTTTAAAAATGTAATCTTAAAAATCCCTTACACTACTGAATTATGAATATTAAATTAATTATAATTTAAATTATAAATTCCAGGAAAATAAACCATCCTGTGTCCAAGCAATGTGCCACTTTCCTTATTATCTATAGTCAAAATGTGAAATTTAGTTATGTTTAAGAATCTTTCTTGATTCAGAAGCAACTCCAAAAAATAAACAAAAACATGAAAAATTATAAAGAAGCCTCCTTTCAGAAAAATATGTACACAAATAAGTTGTACAATTTAAAGAGTACAATTTCTATGTAAAACTATGTTGTTTTTGCCTATTAGCATTAAACAAAGCTTAAGTCTCTCTCATATTTAAGCAAAATAAACAAACTCTCCCCTAAACCCTACGTCACACTTCGTTTTCCACTTTCCTTGTCTTCCCATTCACTGATAACCATCTTGAAATCTTGCAAGTTTGCTGTATCCACTTTCCCATTGCCTGTTGACACCAAAATCTGGCTTCTGCCACTCAAAATTCACCACTGTCCTAATTGTTGTTACATCCAATCCACTGGCTACCTTTGACAGTGTTGTCCATCCCCCTCCTCTTGAAACGTTACCTTCTCCTTATCCTGAGAAGTGTGGCTTCAGTGACACCACAGTGTGGAATCAGCCTCCATCTCTGACGTCTCTTCAGCGGCCTCTGTGAACTCCCCTTCTTCTACCCTTCCCATAAATGCCAATGCTCCCAGGCAGCCTGTCTCAGGTGCTGACTCTTCTCTCTCTCTGCACATTTTCCTGGAGCTATCTCATCTACCACACTACCTGATTTCAATTATTATCTGTTATGCTGACCAACTCTGAATCTACACGGGAAGCTCTTCTGGGCTTCAAAGTGCTGATGTGGTATCTCCACAAAGATGTCTCCCAAGGACCTCATATTCAACATGCCCAACTCAAGAGAGCTCAACACATAAACAAGGTCCCACAGCCCATCCACCCTCCTCTCTGCCCATATACTCTACTTTCTCTTCTCTTACTAGAGGTAAAAACAGCGAAGGCCAATCCCTTCACTTATGCACTGCTCAAGTACACTGCTTCAGCACTTTTCTCCTCTCTCCTGACTCATCTACTAGATGATTGCTATCAGACTACAAGCGTGGTATTATTTTTCTAATATAAAAACAAAAACAAAAAGCAAAATAACTTCTTTTGAGATAAATTTCTCCTCCAGCTACGACCTCATTGCACGGCTTGCTTTTATAATAAAAGACTCCAAGTAATAACAGTGTTACTATACCCTCTGTCTCCAATTGCTCTCCCCCAAGTCTTTGCCCTGACTGTTCCACTGCAACTGTTCTTATCAAAGTTACCAATGACCTTCATACCATTAAACTCAATTGCCATTATTTGGTCCTTCTCTTAACTGATTCAGACCTCATCTCATTTGACATGTAGACAGAGTTGATATGCTTTCATCACATGGCTTCCAGGCACCAAATTCGCCTGATCTCCTTCCTATCATTCTTGCTGCTCTTTCTCTATCCATTTTGCTGTTTCTTCCTCATTTCTCAACTTCTAAAGATTGGAGTGCCCCAAGGTTCAGTCTTGGACCTCTTTTCTCTCTATACTCATTTGCTAAGTGATCTCATATAGTCTCACCACTTCAAATATCATGTGAGGGGCCGGCCCCGTGGCTTGGTGGTTAAGTGAGCACGCTCCGATGCTGGTGGCCCGGGTTCGGATCCCGGGCACGCACCGAGGCACCACTTCTCTGTCCATCCTGAGGCCGAGTCCCACATACAGCAACTAGAAGGATGTGCAGCTATGGCATACAACTATCTACTGGGGCTTTGGGGGGAAAAAATAAATAAATAAAATCTTAAAAAAAAAAAAAAGACAAATATCATGTGAGTGATAAATACTCCCAGGATTTTCTCTCACCCTGAAATCCAGGCCGGTCTATACCATGGCCTACTTGACATCCCCACCTAGATATCTAATAAACATCTCAAACATAACTTGTTTAAAATGAGCTCCTGATAATACTCCCACACTAAACGTGCTTCTCCTGTAGTCTTCCTCCCTAAATGGTAACTCTATTCAACTAATTGCTAAGGCCCAAAACCTCAGTATCATCCCTGATTCTTCCTCTTTTTTTCTCACCCCATATCTACTCCATCAGCAAAAATCATGATATTTAAATAATATTAGAATTTGTACATTTCTTACCACCAATTCTGCCATCACCCTAGGCCCAAGCCACCATCATCTTTTGCCCAGATTATTGCAATAGCTTGCTAAATGGTTTCACTGGTTTTTCTCTTACCTAATTCAGACTATTCTTCACCCAGTAGTTAGAGTAATCCTGTTAAAACACAACTCAGTATTTGTCAGTTTTCTGCTCAAAATCCTGCAATACTTCCCTGCAATGGTTTTACTCAGAGTAAATAACTGTAAGTCAACTGAACAGGATTTAAAGTTCTACATGATCTGGCCCCCACAACCTCTCATCCTCATCTCCTACTATTCTTTCCCCTTAACTCTACTTCAGCCACACTGGCCTCATTATTATTATTTTTAATAGACTTTATTTTTTAGAAAAGTTCTGGTTTCATAGCACTATTGAGAGGAAGGTACAGAGATTTCCCATATCCCCTTGCCCCCAGGCACAGCCTCCCCACATCAACATCCCCCACCAGAGTGGTACACTTGCTACAATTGATGAACCTACATTCACACATCATTATCACTCAAAGTCCATGGTTTACATTAGGGTTCACTTGTGGCGGTGTACACTCTCAGCATTTGGACAAAAGTATAATGACATATATCCACTATTATAGTATCATACAGAGTAGGTTCACTGCCCTAAAAATCTCTGTGCTCTGCCTATTCATCCCACCCTCCCCATAATCCCTGGCAACCACTGATCTTTTTATTATCTCTACAGTTTGCCTTCTCTATTTTTTTTTTTTTGAGGAAGACTGGCCTTGTGCTAAGATCTATTGCCAATCTTCCTCGTTTTCTTTTTTCTCCCCAAAGCCCCAGTACATAGTTGTGTATGATAGTTGTAGAGTTGTAGCTCCTCCATATGGGACGCCACCTCAGCACGGCTTGATGAGCGGTGAGCAGGTCTGCACCCAGGATCCAAACTGGTGAACCCCAGGACTCCAAAGCAGAACGTGCAAACTTAACCACTACACCACTGGGCCGGCCCCATCTCACTATTTTTTTAACAGACTTGTTCTTCTCTGTGTAGAATCTTCTTCTCATACATTTATAGATATCTCCCCCACTTTCTTCAGTCCTTATTGAGAAGTTACCTTTTTAGTATAATTTTCCCTGGCCATCCTATATAAATAATTTAATCCTCCCCCTTCATGTTTCATAGCCCCCATCCTCTGCCCTATTTTTTGTTCTTGGCATTTACATTATCTAATATATACTATGTTTTACTTATTTTGTTCATAGTCTTTCACCATAACTCAAGGAAAGCTCCATAAGGAGAGAGACTTGTTGTGTGTTCGCTGCTGTGTTCCCAGCGCCTACACCAGTGCTTTACACATAGTAGGTTCTAAAATTTTGCTGAATGAATGTACCAAACTGAACAAACTTAGTCTTCCAATGTAAGGTGAGAATGACAGTAACACACACACGTTCAGTTGCCTAAAATCTAGAAACCAGAGTATCACTGATAATTTCTCCTGCTCCACATTTCTCACATCTGGTCGTTACGTCCTCCAGGTTCTGTCTTCTCAGTAGACCTTTTGAATCCAACACTTCTCTCCATCTTCACTATCACTACCTAAGGTCCAACTGCCTCATCTCTCAGTCAGATTCCTATCTGCAGTCTGCTCCTTCCAATCCATTCTCCACACAGTAGCAAGAGCAATCTTTCAAAAACAAATGTAATTGTCATTTTCCCTCCAGGGCCTTAGGATACAGTTCAAATTCTTTACACTCCTTCATGATCTTGCCTCTGTTTTCCTTTCCAGCCTCATTTTCACCACTTTCATCTTTCTTCTTATGCTTACACATAATTTATGCTTTCATTTTCTGAATGGGCCATGCTCCTCTTTTCCTCTAGATCTTAGCACATTCTGCTACTTCTGCCTAGACACTCTTATATATTTCTTATTTCTTTGGTCTTAGCTTAGAAATGATTTTGTCCAAAAAACCTAGACATAGCAAAGTTATCTTTGTGCCTCTGCTATGGGCACTCCTACACTTACCCACTGGCTTGCCTATCACACTGTCTTGCAGTTTTCTAGTTAGCAATCTTGACTTTGGTCTATTTGAGGACTGGGATACACTTACTGCCTATGTATCTCCAGTCACCGACACATAACAGGCACTCAATAAATATTTATTAGATGAGTAAATAACTTGATTCTTACCTCTCTCTCCTGTTTTTTTCCAATTTGTCTTTCAAAATCATAATTTCTTTGTTGAGAGCAAGTTGCTGGCCTTCTGAATCATGCAATTCTTTCTTCAGATTTTTAATTTCATTTGCATGTATTCCTTCTCTTTTAGACAATTCTTCTTCATAAAAAATACTTTTCTTTTCCAAATCAGTCTTTAATTTGGTTATCTCTTGCTGATGTTCTATGCTGCATACTCCTGGTGAGTAACTAATTTGTTTCTGCTATAGAAGTAATAACAAAAGATTAGTTCATCTATAAGAATAATGAAATATCAAATAATAACTTCCTCCTATAATACAAAGGACTGTTCATATAACTGAATATTATTTTTGTATATCATCACATAAAAATAATATTTTATTAATGCTATTAACCTTTCATCTGTCGTATGCTGCAAATATCTTTCTCAGTGTATATTCCTTTATTGTTGTACTTCACAGTCTGTTGTTGTTTTTTTTTTTTTTGGTGAGGAGACCAGCCCTATGCTAACATCTGCCAATCCTCCTCTTTTTTTGCTGAGGAAGACTGGCCCTGGGCTAACATCCGTGCCCATCTTCCTCCACTTTATATGGGACGCCGCCACAGCATGGCTTGCCAAGCAGTGCATCGGTGCGCGCCCGGGATCCGAACCGGCGAACCCCGGGCCACTGCAGCGGAGCACGCGCACTTAACCACTTGCGCCACTGGGCCGGCCCCTGTATTTTACAGTCTTAGCCACACCAAGGTTATATATTTATCTGTACTTTCTGCTGGTATTCATATAGTTATTTGTTTTACATTTAATTTCTAATTTATATACAATTATTGTTGGTGTATAGAGTGAGGGAAAAATCTAACTGCATCCTATTTCTGATGTGGAACCAGTAAAAGGTCATAAATACATTTGTGTCTTTAAAAGATTAAATTCAGGGAGAAGATGGTAGAGCTAGAATGTAAAAAGTTCTTCTTCAGTGGTCCAGGGAGAAATGACAAAGGCCTAATCCATTCATCTTCATAGCCTCTCTAGAAAAAAATGATAGGTCTCTTTGCGTTTAGGTAGGGCATTAAGGAGAAATTTGGTTGAAAGCTATCTTTTTAGAACTTAGGTTGAAATATACTCTCAGTAATAAGGAAGAAAGGAAAATGTAAAAGTCCAAAGGTTCTTCCAGCTAACGGCTAAAGGGTAAACAGAAAGATACAGCCAGAGATTAGGATTATAAAATTTCCTGAGCTTTGTAACTTATTTCTATTACTTTGTTATATGTTACCTATTTTCCCAGATGATTGACAATAAAACTTTTAAAACCCAAAGAACCTATGGGCTTATGTTTAGTGACAACAAGATATCAAGCTCGAGAGGACACTGTGTCCTTTTTGGAAGCTGGTATTAAGAGCAGAAAAACTGGTAACAGCAGTTGGTTTAAAGTCGAAAGAAAACTATGCCGGCTTCTTCACATTTGAGGTATATAATTTTTTTAAAAACCAAAGTCATCAACGTGGACCTGAGAAATGTCTCTGGGGTAGCAACTGTAATATTGAACCATTTATTCCAATGACTTATGAAGTGCCTACCATATGCAAGACCCAGACTGTCCAGTAGGTTCTGAGGCAGCCTGGCGTGCAAAGCTCTGCTGAAACTGGGAAGAGCCACACCGAGTTGGATCTTTACTCTCATGCATCTCCATGACAATGACGCCTCAATTGACATGTGCGGCACTGACCACTGACCCACACTACTCTTTCTTTTTTCTAATCACCTAAAGAACACTTTTAGTTTCCTGTTCTGTTTAGTAAAGTTTGGCTGTTGGGATAGCAGTGGCATGTACTAGAAGTTTCAAGTAAAAATTACCCTGAAATCAAAACCCACCAAAGACACCACCAAAAGAAGTTATAGACTCACTTTACTTATTGCTAAGGTTGTAAAAAAGCCAAATAAAATGCTGACAAACAAAATTAAACCATATGTAAAAAAGAACAATCTACTGCAAAAGAATAGGTTTTATTGTAGGTATTGAAGGTAATTTAGTATTAGCAAATATTAATAAATGTGCAAAAATTGCATTATTTTAACAGACTAAATAAAAATAAATCCATATGATAATCTCAGTAGGTACCCTTGCCCAAAAGTATTTGATAAAATCCAATACTAATTCCAAATACTACCCCAAGTCCCACAATAAAATAAAACAAAAAGAGAGTACAGTAATTCTCCTAACTTAAAAAGTATCCATTTCAAGCTATCAGAAAAAATAATACCTATTGGTGAAACACCAGAAGTAATAACAAAAAGGATGTTTTCCATTATCTCTCATTTAATATCAGTTTTTAGATATTCTGTCTGACCAAGTAATATGTTAAATAGTTATAAGAAAAGAATATTAGAAAGAAAAGTGATAAAATCATTATCATTTCCATTTAATATAACTGTTCATCCAGAAAATGCAAATAAATCCACTGAAAAGTGCTAGAATTGATAAAGTTGAGTAAAACAAAGGCATATAAGATAAAGACAAATCAATAGTACTTCTAAACAGCAGAATAAGCTATAAGAAAACATAGTAAAAAATTTCATTGTTAATAGCAAAAACGATCAAACAAAAATCACCAGAAACTAATATACACACATATGAGGAATAATAATAGTGAATAACGTCTGAATTATACGAAAAAACTACAAGTCTTTACAAAAGATGTAAAAGAAGGCTCGAAAAAACATAGAAAAATACCAAGGGGAAGATTAAAATTATATGTATTCAGGGCTGGCCCCGTGGCTTAGTGGTTAAGTGCGTGTGCTCCGCTACTGGCGGCCCGGGTTCGGATCCTGGGCGCGCACTGACGCACCACTTCTCCGGCCATGCTGAGGCCGCGTCCCACATACAGCAACTAGAAGGATGTGCAACTATGACATACAAATATCTACTGGGGCTTTGGGGAAAAAAAAGGAGGAGGATTGGCAATAGATGTAGGCTCAGAGCTGGTCTTCCTCAGCAAAAAGAGGAGGATTAGCATGGATGTTAGCTCAGGGCTGATCTTTCTCACCAAAAAAACAAAAATTATATGTATTCAATTTTTCTCAAATTATCTTTCTTGTAAACCAAAAAAAAAATTTTTTTTTAATGTGGGAGGTAGTGCAGGGGTGTGGGATGGAGACAAATGTTCCTAGTACATAGGCAAAAATAAAATGCTAAAAATACCAAAGAAAATCCTGAAAAAGGAAGAAGAGTAAAAAAGGGAAGAGAATATTCTTTTCAGATATTAAAACACACTATAAATCCCTAATAAGTATCAGTGTAACAGATTTCCACCCCAAAATGATTTAACTCAATATACGAGACATCTTCAATCACTAGGAAGGCAGTGACTAACTAATGAACTTGGAACCACTAGCTAGCAATAAAAGAACAAAATGATTCTCACATCATACCATTTAGCAAAACAAATTCCAAATTGATTAGAGTTAAATATTTTTAAACCCAATAGAAACAACCAGGAGAAAGCAGAATTACATACTTAGCAAACTCTGAAAAAAGAAAGACAGGCCAAGCTGTGAAGCAATAGAAGAAACACTGAGGAAAGTAAAAACAAATTGTCTATAATTTTAAAAAGAAACAAGACCAAAATTAAAAGGCAAATTATAAGTTGGTAAAATAGTAGTGGAAAATATAAGGAAAAGTACAATTTTTACTATGCAAAGAGTTTATATGAATGGATAAGAAAAACATTACGACTACAAAATTAAATGGGCAAATGACTTAAAGAGATAATTCACAAAGAGAAAATATGATTAATAAACAATCTACTAATAAGGCAAGAAATGCTTCTTATACCTGCAAAGATTTGTGGCATGTAACAAGTGCCTTAAAATGATTTGACAATTTCATTCCCAGGTAGGTGTTCTAAGAAGAAGATACTGAAAAAGCTGTGCATAAAGATGTTCATGGTAATTATAATATTGCAAAAGCGAAAAATATATATTTAATAGTAGGGAATTGGATAAATGGATATACTTCTATAATCATTAAAACTATGTTTGTGACAATTATGTAATAAGGAGTAAAAATGAATATATCACACTCTCAAGTCATAAATATGTGCTAAGGGTTGAACTGTGTCCCTCCAAAAAGCATATGTTGAAGCACTAACCACCAGTATCTCAGAATGCAACCATATTTAAAAATCGGGCCTTAAATACTGCATGATCTGACTTATATGTGGAATCTAAAAAGGTCAAATTCTTAAAAGCAGAGTAGAATGGTGGTTGCCAAGGACTGGGGGGTGGGGGAAATGGGGAAATGTTGGTCAAATGGTACAAAACTTCAGATTATGTAGGATGAATAAATTCTGGAGATCTAATGTAAAGCAGGGTGACTACAGTTAACAATACTGTATGGTATCCTTGAAATTTGCTAAGAGAATGGATCTTAACTGTTTTCAGCAAAAAAAAAAAAAAAAAAAGATAACTGCGTGTGGTGATGGATATGTTAATTAACTTGATTGTGCTAAACATTTCACAATGTATGTGTATATCTAAACTTCACATTTTACATCTTAAGTATCTACAATTTTTATTTGTCAGTTATACTTCAATAAGGGTGGAAAAAAGAAAAGAAAAATAGGGTTTTTATAGAGGTAACCAACTTAAGTGAGGTCATTAGAGTTGGTTCTATTCCAATATGACTGTGTCCTTATAAACAGAACAAATTTGCACTGAGAGTCATGCATACAGGGAGTACACCATATGAAGATTAAGAAAATCAGGGTGATATATCTACAAGCCAAGGAATGTGAAACACTGTCAGCAAACCATCAGAAGCCAACCCTGCTAACACCTTGATTTTGGACTTCTAGCCATCATAATTAAGACCATAAATTCCTGGGTTTTCAGCCACCCGGTTTGTGGTAATTTGTAACAGCAGCCCTAGCAAACTAACACAACAGGGTAAAAAAAAAATTCTTGTAGCACATGATCACAATCATTGAAAAGTTGTTTTTGTTTTTTTAAACAGCCTTACTGAGACACAATTCACATACCATACTATTTACCCATTTAAAGTGCACAATTCAGTGGTTTTGGGTATACTACATTGTTAATTTTTTTTAAAGTGGAAAAATATATATAACATAAATTTTGCCATTTTAACCCTTTTAAGTGTACAGTTCATTGGTATTAATTGCATTCACAATGTTGTGCAACCATCACCACTATGTATTTCCAAAACTTTTCATCATCCCAAAGAGAAATTCTATAACCATTAAGGAATAAACTCCTCATTACTCCCTCCACCCAGCCCCTGGTAGCCTCTATTCTCCTTTCTATCTCAATCAATTTGCCTATTCTAGATATTTCATACAGGTAGAGTCATACAATATCTGTCCTTTTTTGTCTGGCTTCTTTCACTTAGCATAATGTTATCAAGATTCATTCATGTTGGAGCATGTATCAGAACTTCATCCCTTTCTATGGTTGAATGATATTCCATTGTATTTACATAGCATATTTTGTTTCTCCATCTGTTGATGGACACCTGAGTTGTTTCTACCTTTTGGCTACTATAATAATGTTTCAATAAACACTGGTGTATAAATATCTGTTTCAGTTCCTGCTTACAGTTCTTTTGGGTAGATACCTAGGAGGTAAATTCCTGGGTCATATGGTAATTCTATGTTTATCTTCTTGCGGAACCACCAAACCGTTTTCACATTCTTACAAACATTTATTTTGTTTCTTCTTCTTTTTTTTTAATTTTAGCCATCCTAGTAGATATGCAGTGGTACCTTGTGGTTTTAACTTCATTTTCCTAATGATCAATGATGTTGAACATCTTTTCATGTGCTTATTGGCTATTAATACATCTTCTTCAGAGAAATGTCTAGTTATTTGCCCATTTTTTGATTGGGTAGTTTGTCTTTCTGTTGTTGAGTTGTAGGAGTTTACATATTTTGGATATCAAACCCTTATCAGATATTTGACTTGCAAATAATTTCTTCCATTCTTTAGGTTGTCTTTTCATTTTCTTAAAAATGTCCTTTGATGCAATGCATACAAGTTTTTATTTTGATGAAGTCCAATTTATCAATTTTTTTCTTTTGTTGCTTATTCTTTCAGGGTCATATCTAAGAATCCATCGCCAAACCTAAGGTCATGAAAATTTACCTCAATTTTTTCTTCTAAAAGTTTTATGACTGTAGCTCTTATATTTAAGATGTTGATCCATTTTGAGTTAAGTTTTTTATATGGTATGAAGCAAGGGTCCGAATTCGTTTGCATATAGAAATCCAGTTGTCCTGGCACATGAGTTGAAGAGACTATTCTTTCCGCACTGAATGGATTTAGTAGCCGTATCAAGAATCGATTGGCCATAGACGCATGAGGTCATTTCTGGACTCTTAATTCTATTCCAGTGGTCTATATTTCTATTCTTATGCCAGTACCACACTCTTTTTATTACTGTAACTTTGAAATAAGTTTTGAAATTGGGAAGTATAAGTCTTCCAACTTTGTCCTTCTTTTTCAAGATTGGCTGTTTGGGGCCACTTGCAATTCCACATGAATTTGAGGAGTGTATTTGCTTTTCATTTCTGCAAAAAAGGCTGTTGGAAGTTTAATAGGGATTGCATTGAACCTGTACATCACTTTGGGTAATATCGAGATCCAAACAATATTAAGTCTTCCTATCCATAAATGTGGGAGGTACTTCCATTTATTTAGGTCTTAATTTTTTTCAGCAATGTTTTGTAATTTTCAGCGCACAAGTCATTAACCTTCTTGGTTAAAATTATCCTAGGCATTTTATTCTTTTAGATGCTACTGTAAGTGAAACTAATTTCTTAATTTCCTTTGTGGAGTGTTCACTGCTGGCAATCAGAAACACAACTCATTACTGTGTGTTGATCTTGCAACACTGGGGTTGGTAATTTTCTTATTATTGAGTTTTAAGAGTTCTTTCTATATTTTGGATAATGGTCTTTTATTAAATATGTCTGTATTTTCTCTCAGTCTGTGCCTCATCTTTTCATTCTCTTGGCAGTGTCTTTCAAGATCATAAATTTTTAATGTCAATGAAGTCTAGCATACCAATTCTTTATTTCATGGATTGCGCTTTTGGTGGTATATGTAAAAATTCATTGCCATACCAAAGGTTACCTAGGTTTTCCCTATGTTATCTTCTAGGAGTGTCACAGTTTTGTGTTTTACATTTAGGTTGTGACCCATTTTGAGTTAATTTTTGTGAAGGGTGTAAGGTCTGTGTCTAGATTCATTTGTGTGTATGTGTATGTCTAGTTGTTCTAGCACAATTTGTCGAAAAGACAATCTTTGCTCCATTGTATTGCCTTGGCTCCTTTGTCAAAGATGATTTATCTGTATATTCGTTTGCCAATACCACACTGTTTTGATTACTGCAGCTTTATAGTAAGTCTTGAAGTCAGGCAGTGTCAGTCTTCCAACTGTGTTCTCTTTCTTCAATATTGTGTTGGCTATTCTGGGTCTTTTGCCTCTTCATAACAAACCTTAGGCTTAGTTTGTTGATATCCACAAAAGAACTTGCTAGGATTTTGATTGGGATTGCATTAAATCTACAGATCAAGATGAAAAGAACTGATATCTTGACAATATTGAGTCTTCCCATCCATGAACATGTAATCTCTCTCCATTTATTTAGTTCTACTTTGATTTCTTTCATCAGAGTTTTGCAGTTTTCACCATATAGATCTTGTGCATATTTTGTTATATCTATACTTAAGTATTTAATTTTTATGGGTGCTATTGTTAATAGTGCTGAGTTTTAAATTTCAAATTTCACTTGTTCATGGTTGGTATATAGGAAAGTGACTGACTTTTAGGCATTAACCTTGTATCCAGCAACCTTGCTATAATGGCTTATTAGCTCCAGGAGTTCTTTTGGCGATTTTTTTGATTCTCTACATAGATGATCATGTCATCTATGAACAAAGACAGTTTTCTGTCTTCCTTCCCTATCTGTATACCTCTTATTTCATTTGCTTGTCTTATTGCATTAGCTAGGATGTCCAGTAAAATGTTGAAAGGCAGTAGTGAGAGGTGACACCCTCAGCTTGTTCCTGATCTTAGTGGGAAAGTGCCAAATTTCTCACCAATAAGTATGATGTCAGCTGTAGCTTTTTTGATAGATATTCCTTATTGAGTTGAGGAAGTTCCCCTCTATTCCTAATTTATTGAGAGTTTTTATCACGAATGGGTGTTGGATTCTGTCAGATACTTCTTCTGCATGGAGTGATATGATCATGTGATTTTATTTTTTAGTCTGTTGATGTGATGCATTACATTAATTGATTTTTTTTTGTTTATTGCAGTAATATTGGTTTATAACATTGTATAAATTTCAGGTGTACATCATTATACTTCTGTTTCTGCATAGATTACATCATGTTCACCACCCAAATACTAATTACAACCAATTACCACACACATGTGCCGAATTATCCCTTTCGCCCTCCTCCCTCCCCCCTTCCCCTCTGGTAACCACTAATCCAATCTCAGTCTCTATGTGTTTGTTTATTGTTGTTATTATCTACTACTTAATGAAGGAAATCATACGGTATTTGACCTTCTCCCTCGGACTTATTTCACTTTGGATAATACCCTCAATGTCCATCCATGTTGTCACAAATGGCTGGATTTCATCGTTTCTTATGGCTGAGTAGTATTCCATTGTGTATATATACCACATCTTCTTTACCCATTCGTCCCTTGATGGGGCACTTAGGTTGCTTCCAAGTCTTGGCTATTGTGAATAATGCTGCAATGAACACAGGGGTGCATGTATCTTTACGCATTGGTGTTTTCAAGTTCTTTGGATAAACACCCAGCAGTGGAATAGCTGGATCAAGTGGTAGTTGCAGCCTTGATTTTTTGAGGAATCTCCATACTGTTTTCCAGAGTGGCTGCACCAGTTTGCACTCCCACCAGCAGTGTATGAGAGATCCCTTCTCTCCACATCCTCTCCAACACATGTTGTTTCCTGTCTTGTTAATTATAGCCATTCTGACGGGCGTGAGGTGATATCTATTGTAGTTTTGATTTGCATTACCCTGATAGTTAATGATTTGGAACATCATTTCATGTGTCTCTTGGCCATCTGTATATCTTCTTTGGAGAAATGTCTGTTCAGGTCTTTTGCCCATTTTTTAATTGGGTTGTTAGTTTTTTTGTTGTTAAGATGCATGAGTTCTTTATATATTTTGGAGATTAAGCCCTTATCAGATGTATGTTTGCAAATATCTTCTCCCAATTGTTAGGTTGTCTTTTTGTTTTGATGATGGTTTCCTTTGCTGTGCAGAAGCTTTTTAGTTTCATGTAGTCCCATTTGTTTATTTTTTCTATTGTTTCTCTTGCCCGGTCAGACATGGTGCTTGAAAAGATGTTGCTAAGACCGATGACGAAGAGCGTACTGCCTATGTTTTCTTCTAGAAGTTTCATAGTTTCAGGTCTTACATTCAAGTCTTTAATCCATTTGGAGTTAATTTTTGTGTATGGTGTAAGGTAAGGGTCTACTTTCATTTTTTTGCATGTGGCTATCCAGTTTTCCCAACACCATTTGTTGAAAAGACTTTCTTTTCTCTGTTGTATGTTCTTGGCTCCTTTGTCAAAGATTAGCTGTCCATAGATGTGTGGGTTTATTTCTGGGCTTTCGATTCTATTCCATTGATCTGTGTGTCTGTTTTTGTGCCAGTACCATGCTGTTTTGGTGACTACAGCTTTGTAGTATATTTTAAAATCAGGGAGTGTGATACCTCCAGCTTTGTTCTTTTTTCTCAGGATTCCTTTAGCTATCCGGGGTCTTTTGTTGTTCCATATAAATTTTAGGATTCTTTGTTCTATTTCTGTGAAAAATGTTGTTGGAACTTTGATAGGGATTGCATTGAATCTATAGATTGCTTTAGGAAGTATGGACATCTTAACTATGTTGATTCTTCCAATCCAAGAGCATGGAATATCTTTCCATTTCTTTGTGTCTTCTTCAATTTCTTTCAGCAATGATTTATAGTTTTCCGTGTACAGATCTTTCACCTCTTTGGTTAAGTTTATTCCTAGGTATTTTTTTCTTTTTGTTGCAATTGTAAATGGGATGGTATTCTTAATTTCTCTTTCTGCTACTTCGTGGTTAGTGTATAGAAATGCAACTGATTTTTTTATGTTGATTTTGTATCCTGCAACGTTACTGTATTCGTTTATTACTTCTAAGAGTTTTCTTGTGGATTCTTTAGGGTTTTCTATATATAAAATCAAGTCATCTGCAAATAGTGCCAGTTTCACTTCTTCCTTTCCAATTTGGATGCCTTTTATTTCTTTTTTGTTACCTGATTGCTCTGGCTAGGACTTCCAGTACTATGTTAACTAGGAGTGGTGGCAGTGGGCATCCTTGTCTGGTTCCTGTTCTTAGAGGGATATCTTTCAGTTTTTCACCATTGAGGATGATATTAGCTGTGGGTTTGTCATATATGGCCTTTATTATGTTGAGGTACTTTCCTTCTATACCCATTTTATTCAGAGTTTTTATCTTAAATGGATGGTGTATCTTGTCAAATGCTTTCTCTGCATATATTGAGATGATCATGTGATTTTTATTCTTCATTTTATTAATGTGGTGTATTACGTTGATTGATTTGCGAATGTTGAACCATCCCTGCATACCTGGAATAAATCCCACTTGATCATGGTGTATAATCTTTTTAAAGTATTGTATGCAATTTGCTAGTATTTTGTTGAGGATTTTTGCATCGATGTTCATCAGTGACATTGGCCTGTAATTTTCTTTTTTTGTGTTGTCCTTGTCTGGTTTTGGTATCAGGGTAATGTCAGCTTCGTAGAATGAGTTAGGGAGCTTCCCCCTCTCCTCAATTTTTCGGAAGAGTTTGAGAAGGATAGGTATTACGTCTTCTTTGAATGTTTGGTAGAATTCACCAGGGAAGCCGTCTGGTCCTGGACTTTTATTTTGGGGGAGGTTTTTGATTACTGTTTTGATCTCCTTACTGGTGATTGGTCTATTCAAATTCTGTACTTCTTCTTGATCCAGTTTTGGAAAGTTGTATGATTCTAAGAATTTATCCATTTCTTCCAGATTGTCGAATTGGTTGGCATACAGCTTTTCATAGTATTCTCTTATAGTCTTTTGTATTTCTGAGGTGTCTGTTGTAATTTCTCCTCTTTCATTTCTGATTTTACTTATTTGTGCCTTCTCTCTTTTTTTCTTGGTGAGTCTAGCTAAAGGTTTGTCAATTTTGTTTATCTTATAAAAGAACCAGCTCTTGGTTTTATTAATTTTTCTATTGTTTTTTTAGTCTCTATTTCATTTATTTCTGCTCTGATTTTTATTATTTCCCTTCTTCTACTGATTTTGGGCTTTGTTTGTTCTTCTTTTTCCAGTTCCTTTAGGTGCATTGTTAGATTGTTTATTTGAGATTTTTCTTGTTTGGTGAGATAGGCCTGTATTGCTACAAACTTCCCACTTAGAACCGCTTTTGCTGTATCACATAAATTCTGGCATGTCGTATTTTCATTTTCATTTGTCTCCAGGTATTTTTTGATTTCTTCTTTGAATTCTTCGTTGACCCAGTCGTTGTTCAGTAGCATTTTGTTTAATCTCCACGTATTTGTGGCTTTTCTGATTTTCTTCCTATAGTTGATTTCTAGTTTCATACCGTTGTGGTCAGAAAAGATGCTTGGTATTATTTCAATCTTCTTAAATTCATGTAGACTTGTTTTGTGGCCTAATACGTGGTCAATCCTGGAGAATGTTCCATGTGCATTTGAAAAGAACGTGTATTCTTCGGTTTTTGGATGGAATGCTCTGTATATATCTAGTAGGTCCATCTGTTCTAATGTGTCATTTAAGGCCAGTGTTTCCTTATTGATCTTCTGTTTGGATGATCTATCTGTTGGTGTAAGTGGAGTGTTCAAGTCCCCTACTATTATTGTGTTACTGTCTATTTCTCTTTTTATGTCTGTTAATAATTGCTTTATATATTTAGGTGCACCTACATTGGGTGTGTAGATATTTACAAGTGTTATATCCTCTTGTTGGATTGTTCCCTTCATCATTATGTAATGCCCTTCTTTGTCTCTTTTTACAGTTTTTGTTTTAAAGTCTATTTTGTCTGATATGAGTACTGCTACCCCAGCTTTCTTTACATTGCCATTTGCGTGGAGTATCTTTTTCCATCCCTTCACTTTCAGTTTGTGAGTGTCTTTAGGTCTGAAGTGTGTCTCTTGTATGCAGCATATATATGGGTCTTGTTGTTTTATCCAATCAGCCACCCTATGCGTTTGTATTGGAGCACTTAGTCCATTGACGTTTAAAGTAGCTATTGATAAGTATGTACTTGCTGCCCTTTTTTTTTTTCTCAGTGTTTGAGTAGTCCTTCTCTGTTCCTTTCTCCTTCTATACAGAATTGATGGTCTCTTTAGTTTGAACTCTGTCTGAAAGCTCTACTCTTTAACTCCCCTTCTCCCTCCTTTTATGTTTTTGATATCATATCTAACCTCTTTTTTGTGCATTTGTATCCATTACTCTCTTATCATGGAAATAGATAATTTTTCCTATTTGTGGTCTTCTCTTTTCCTCTTAAATCAGTTTCTTTAACATTTCTTGTAGCACTGGTTTCTTGATGACAAACTCCTTTAATTTTTGCTTGTCTGGGAAACTTTTGATCTCTCCTTCCATTTGAACGATAACCTTGCTGGGTAGAGTATTCTTGGCTGTAAGTTTTTTCCTTTTAGCACTTTAAATATATTGTGCCAGTCTCTTTTAGCCTGTAAGGTTTCTGCTGAGAAGTCAGCTGATAGCCTTATGGGGTTACCTTTGTATGTAACTTGTCTTTCTCTTGCGGCTTTTAGGATTCTCTCTTTATCTTTAATTCTGGACGTTTTGATTATGATGTGTCTTGGTGTGGGCCTCTTTGGGTTTATCTTGTTTCGTGCTCTCTGTGCTTCCTGTACCTGTGTTCCTTCCTTCCTTAGGTTAGGGAAGTTTTCATCTATTATTTCATCAAATAGATTCTCTGCCCCTTTATCTTGCTCTTCTCCTTCTGGGACACCTATAACACTGATGCTAGTGTGCTTGATGTTGTCCCAGAGGTCCCTTAGACTGTCCTCACTCTTTTTAATTCTTTTCTCTTTTACCTGTTCAGTTTGGGTAATTTCTTCTAGTCTTTCATCCAGCTCGCAGATCCGTTCTTCTGTATCCTTTACTCTGCTTTTGAGTCCCTCTAGCGAATTTTTCATTTCCAGTATTGTATTCTTCATTTCTGATTGGTTCTTTTTTATATCTTCCATTTCTTTGTTGACATTCTCACTGAGTTCATCTGTTCTCCCCAGATCAGTGAGCATCCTTAACATTCTTTGTTTGAACTCTCTGTCGGGTAGGTTGCTCATTTCTGTTTCACTTAGTTCCTTTTCTGGGGTTTTGTCCTGTTCCCTTACTTGGAATGTATTCCTTTGCCTTCTCATTTTGCCTCTTTCCCTGTGCTTGTGTCTGTGTATTAGGTAGGTCAGCTATGTCTCCTGCTCTTGGATAGGTGACCTTATGAAAGTGATGGCTTAGGAGGTCTGCAGTGTGCTTCCCTCAGTTCTCAATGTTCCAGGGGTGACCCCTATGTGGGCTACGTGTGTCCTTCTGTTGCGGCCTGTTTGCTCCCCCTGTAGGCACCCAGGGAGGCTGAGGTATGCTCCTGGCCAGCTGTTGTAATGCTCAGCTGCTTGTAGTTGTTGTGGGCCCTTCAGTTTCTTTATCAGGTGTGGGGAGCCCCAGCACAGTTGGCTGCAAGTTCTAATACCACATTTGTGTTGCAGTATTTCTTTTAAGTGAGTAGGCCCCCAGAGTGAGTTCTAATACCACATTTGTGTTGCAGTATTTCTTTTAAGTGAGTAGGCCCCCAGCGTGGCAGGTTGTTAGGCTCAGGGGCTTACAATTGCTATAAGCCTCCAGCCTTTAGGTCTCGTCAGCTCTCTGAGGATTGCAGCTGGGTGGGGCTTGCCTCAGGCATGGGAGCACCCAATAGTTTCAGGCTTTGGAAGGTGGGGCAAACCCCCTATGTGGGTCTTTGAGAAGCACAAGTTTTCTGCAGCTGACAAGCCCTGACACCCACAGGTCCATACACACAGTCAACACAGTCCTGCTCCGTGTGCACGCCCCAACCTCCTGAAGTGGACCCAGTCTCTCCACAGCAGGAGCCCCACATACTCCACCAATGCCCCACACTCTCCACCCACTCCTTGTGCATGCCCTGCCCCTCTAAAGTGGGCTCAGTTGCCAGGCTGCAGAGAATCCAGTCACCAATCTATGCAGGCCCACAAGTTGCCTGAGGGTTTGTTGTTGGGTGGGGCCAGTCTCTAGGGTGGGCTGCCTGTTCTGGCTGAGCTGGATTAAATCGGTGCTCTAGTGGGTGGGGCAGACCTGGGCTAGCAGGCCCCAGGGAGAACTCCAATGGCGTCTGTGTCAGCATGCCCACACCAGGCCACAACAATGGCCACCACCAATGTCCCAGTCCCTGGAGAGGTCTCACCTCTCACCGAGATGCACTCAGGGCCTATCAGGTGAGTCTCTTTTCACCAAAACACTATGCACCTTTCTCTGTGGTGATTTTAGATTGCTTTCTGAAACGGGTGAGTTTGCGTGTGGGCCCTTTAAGAGCCAGTTTTAATTTCTTTGTGAACCGGCTTTTCTGGGAGTACTCCCCAATGTTTTAGTAGCAGGCAAAGTCAGATATTATGCCACTCGTCTTGATTGTGCTGGGTCTACAAAATGCCCACAGCGGGTTACTCCCCGGCTCAGGGCCCCGCTCCTCCAGGGAGGCTGAGTACCTTTGGGCTGCTCCCAGGCAGCTGTGAGGTGCTGCGGCTTGTGAAGGCGGCATTTTTTCTCTCCAGAAGGGAGTTTCTGCCTCTTCCACCTCAATTAGGATTGTCCTTTGTTGCAGGAGTTCCTCTTATCCAGTTTTCAGTTCTGTCTCAGGGGTAATTTTTCCATGAGTAGTTGTAAATTGGCTGTGTCCGCGGGAGGAGGTGAGTTCAGAGTCTGCTTACGCCACCATCTTGACTTCTCCACATTAATTGATTTGTGAATGCAGAAGCAGCCTTGCATACATAAGATAAAATTCTACTTGGTTGTGGTGTATAATTCTTATTATACATTGTTGGATTCAATTTGCTAATATTTTGTTGAGAATTTTTACATCTATTTCTATGAGACATGTTGGTCCATAGCTTTCTTTTCTTGTAATGTTTTTGTCTAGTTTTGGTATTAGCATAATACTGGTGTAATAGAGTAAGTTAGGAAGTTTTCCCTCTGTTTCTATCTTCTGAAAGAGATTGTAGAGAATTGGTATGACTCCTTCCTTAAACGTTTGGTAGAATGCAGCAGTGAACACATCTGGGCCTGGTATTTTCTGTTCTGAAAGGTTATTAATTATTGATTCAATTTCTTTAATAGACAGAGGCCTTTTCAGATTATTTTTTCTTGTGTGAGTTTTTACAGCTGTGTCTTTCAAGGAATTGGTCCATTTCATCTAGGTTATCAAATTTGTATGCATACAGTTGTTCATAGTATTCCTTATTATCCTTTTAATGTACATGGGTTATGTAGTGATGTCCCTGCTTTCATTTCTGATATTAGTAGTGTCTTCTCTTTTTTCCTTTTTTCTTTTGTTTTCTTTGTGTTTTATTTCACAATAAAAGAGTTTAAAAATATAGCAGCAAGCACAGCATGCAAAACATAGATTAAGCATATTCTTTGCAAAAAGATTTACTACAGAAAAAAGAAGAAAATTTTAAAGAGGAACTATAATGTCAAGAGAATTATAAATACATGAAATAATATAAACAATTATCTACAGGTATTTCCCCTTCTTTTCAAGTTCCCAGGGAAGTTATTAAATTTATATAAAGTATTGAAATCTATGCTTATAAGTTTGAAAATCTGATTCAGACATTTTTCCTAGAAAAATATAAGTGAACCAAATTGTCTCAAAACAAATCAACAATAAAATAAAGCACTGACAAACCTACTATATAACAGCAAAGAATGTGTTACAGGAGAATTCTTTCAGATTTCAAGGAAGAGTTTATTTCTATGAGCACAGAGAAAGAAGAAAAGCTTCATTTTTCATTATATAAAGTTAACATAACCCTGACCAAAGCAGCATACAAATAATAAAACCACAGACTCATCTCAATATAAACTTAACAGCAAAAATTTTTAATAAAATGTTAACATTTGTAATCCATTGCTGTATTGAAATTCTAGAGAAAAGATCTCTTTTCTTCTTAATTAGCCTGGCTAGAGGCTTATCAATTTTATTGATCTTTTCAAAGAATAAGCTTTGGTTTCATTTATTTTCTCTATTGGTTTCCTGTTTTCAATTCATCTGATTTCTGCTTTAATTTTTATTATTTCTTTTCTTCTGTTTACTTTAGATTTAACTTGCTCTTCTCTTTCTAGTAACCCAAGATGAAAGTTAAGATGATTAATTTTAGATCCTTCTTCTTTTCTAATATATGCTTTCAATGCTATAAATTTCCCTCTAAGCACTGCTTTCACTGTATCCCACAAACTGTGAGAAGTTGTTTTTTCATTTTCATTTAGTTCAAAATCTTAAATTTTTCTTGAAAATGTGTTGTTTAACTTCCAAGTATTTTGGAATTTTTCCAGCTATCTTTTTGTTATCAATATCTAATCTAATTCCATTGTTGTCTGAGAGCAGACACTGTATGATTCCTATTCTTTTAAATTTGTTAAGGTTTGTTTTATGGCCCAGAATGTGGTCTATCTTGGTGAATGTTCCAAGTGAGCTTGAGAGGAATGTGTATTCTGCTGTTGTTGGATGAAGTAGCCTCTAGATGGCCCTTATATGCATTTGATTGATGATGTTGTTGAGTTCAATTATGTCCTTACTGATTTTATGCCTGCTGGATCTGTTCATTTCTGATAGAGGGGTATTGAAGTTCTCAACTATAATAGTGGATTCATTTGTATTTCCTTGCAGTTCTCTCAGTTTTTGCCTCATACATTTTGATGCTGTGTTGTTACATACATGCACACTAAGTATTGTTACGTCTTCTTGGAGAAGTGACTCCTTTATCACTACGTAATGCCCTTCTTTATTCCTAAAAACTTTCCTTACTCTGAATTCCACTTCCTCTGAAATTAATATAGGTACTCCCACTTTTTTTGATTAGTGTTAGCATGGTATATCTTTCTTCATCCATTTACTTTTAATCTATATGCACCTGTATATTTCAAGTAGGTTTCTTCAAGACAACATATAGTTTGATATTGTTGATCCAATTTGACACAATCTCTGTTTTGTAATTAGTGTACGTAGACCACTGACATTCTAAGTTATCGCTGGTATTTCTGGATTAATATCTACCATATTTGCTGCTGTTTTCTATTTGTTGTCCTTGTTCTTTGTTCCTATTTTTGTCTTTCACTCCTTTTCTGTCTTTTGTGGTTTTAGTTAAGCATTTTATTTTGTCTCTGTTTTGAGCATATCAGTTTACTTCTTTTTTTAGTGGTTGTCCTATGGTTTGCAATATCCATTTACAACCAATCCAAGTCCACTTTCAAACAACACTCTACCATTTCATTGATAGTGCAAGTACACTAAAATGAAATAATCCTAATTCCTTCCTCCCTTCTGTTGTATCATTGCTGTCATTCATTTCAGTAATACATAAGCATACGTATATATACACATAAGCATACATAGAAGCATATATAATTGAACACATTGTTGCTATTATTATTTTGAACAAACTGTTAGATTAATTAAGAATAAGAAAAATAAAAACTTTTATTTATTTTACCTTCACTTATTCTACTTCTCTGATGTTCTTTCTTTCTTCACATAGATCTGAGTTTCTGACCTATATCATTTTCCTTCTCTCTAGAGAGTTTGCTGTAACATTTCTTGCATGGCAGGTTTACTGGCAACAAATTCCCTCAATTTGTGTCTCATATAGTTTTAATTTCTCCTTCACTTTTGAAGAATAATTTCACAGGGTACAAAGTTCTAGATTGGTGTTTTTTTTTTCTCTCAACACCGTAAATATTTCACTCCACTCTCTTCTTGTTTGTGTGGTTTTTGAAAAGAAGTCAGATGTAATTCTTACATCCTCTATAGGTATTCTTTTCCTCGAGCTGCTTTCAAGATCTTTCTTCATCTTTGACTTTCTGTAGTTTGCAAATGATATGTCTAGGTGCAGTTTTGGGGGTATTTATCCTACTTGGTGCTCTCTGAGCTTCCTGGATCTGTGGTTTGCTGTCTGACATTAATTTGAGGAAACTCTCAGTCATTATTGTTTCAAATATTTCTTCTGTTCCTTTCTCTCTTTCTTCTCCTTCTAGTATTTCCATTACACGTATGTTACAGCTTTTGTAGTTGTTCCACAGTCCTTGGATATTCTTTTCATTTTTTTCAGTCTTTTTTCTCTTTGCTTTTCAGTTTTGGCAGTTTCTATTGAAACACCCTCAAGCTCAGAGATTCTTTCCTCAGCTGTGTCCAGTGTATTAATAAGCCCATCAAAGGCATACTTCATTTTTTTACAGTGTTTTTTATCTCTAGCATTTCTTTTTGGTTCTTTGGTTCTTTCTTAGAATTTCCATCTCTCTGCTTACATTGCCCATTTATTCTTCCATGCTGTCTACTTTATCCATTAGAGTCCTTAGCACATCAAACATAGTTGTTTTAAATTCCCAGTCTGATAATTTCAACATTCCTGCCATATTGGAGTCTGGTTCTGATGCTTGCTCTCTCTCTCCCAACTGCGTTTTTTGCCTTTGTGTATGTCTTGTAATTTTTTGTTGACAGCCAGACATGATGTACTGAGTAAAAGGAACTGCTATAAATAGGCTTTCAGTAATGTGGTGGTAAGGCATATGTGTGTGCAGGAAGCATTCTATAGCCCTAAGATTAGATATCAGTCTTATTGAGCCTGTGCCTCTGGATTGTGAATTTCATACAACCTAGTCAGTTTTTCTCCTCCCCCCCTTGATTTGCATAGGGTGGTCAGAGTGGGCTTGGATTGGGTATTTCCCTTCCATTAGGTCAGTTAGGTTCTGGTTGGAGAGTTTCTCCTGAGGGCAGATCTTGTTAAGAAGAACAGAATGCTCTGGCGTATTTCAAAATGGTTCCCCCTACTGTTAGCACAAGGGGATTTTTCTCTGATATTCACTGTGAGAAACTAGTAGAGCTTCAGGAGGTAAAACTCACAAAAGTATGGGTGACCCTAATGACTGGGTTCCCCTAGAGTTTTTCTCTCTCAGATTTGTCCACACTGAGCCTCCAGCAATTTTTCAACTACAGTTCAGGTTTCCCCACACTGGCACTGAGTCCTACATAGGCTTCTGCTCTGGTAAGTTATGATTCTCTGTATTTGCCTGTCAGTCTTTCCAATTTTGGGGCAGTGGTTTGTCCTGTGATGTCACTTCTCTTCCAGATCTAAGAAGAGTTGCTGATTTTTCCATTTGTTCAGCTTTTTACTTGTTAGAATGAAGTGGCGATTCCCAAGCTTCTCATATGCTGGACTAGAAACTGGTAGTTTCTTTAGGATATTTTTATATATAGGATCATGTGACCTGCAAATAGAGAGAGTTTTACTTCTTTCTTTCTAGTTTGGATGCCTTTCTTTCTTTTTCTTGTCTAATTCCTCTGGCTAGAACCTCCAGTAAAACGTTAAATAGCAATGGTGAAAACGAGAATCCTTGTCTCATTCCTAATCTTAGGGAGAAAATTTTCAGTCATTCACCATTGAGTATGATGTTAGCTGTAGGTTTTTCATAAATACCTTTTATCATGTTGAGTACATTCCCTTCTATTCCTAGTTTTTTGAGAGTTTTTATCATGAAATGATGTTGGGTTTTGTGAAATGACTTATGTGCATCAATTAAGATGATCGTGTGGTTTTTTTCTCTTAGGTTCTATTAATGATGTATTATATTGATTTATTTTTTACACTGAACCACTCATTACTGGGAAAAATCTCACTTTGTCATGGTGTATAATCCTTTTAATATGGTTTTGGATTTGGTTTGCTAGTATTTTGTTGAGGATTTATGCATCTATATTCATTAGGAACACTTGTCTTTAATTTTCTTTTCTTGTGATATTTTTAATATGGTTTGGTATCAGGGTAATGCAGGCCTTATAGAATAAGTTAGGAAGTATTCCCTATTCTTGCATTCTTTGGAAGAGTTTAAGAGAGACTGGTGTTAATTCTTCTTTAAATGTTTGGTTCAATTCACTAGTGAAGCCATCTGGTCCTGGACTTTTCTTTGTTAGGAGGTTTCTTATTACTGATTCAATTTCTTTACTTGTTACAGACCTGTTGAGATTTTTTATTTTGTCTTGAGTCTTTAGATCATTTGTGTGCTTCTAGAAATTGTTCATTTCATCTAGGTTATTTACTTTGCTGGCACAGAGTTGTTCATAGTATTCTCTTATAATCCTTTTGCTTTCTGATGATACTGATGATAGGTATCCATGTTCATTTCTCTCTCTCTCGTTTTTTTTTTTGTGAGGAAGATCAGCCCTGCGCTAACATCCATGCTAATCCTCCTCTTTTTGCTTAGGAAGACCTGCTCTGAACTAACATCTACTGCCAATCCTCCTCCTTTTTTTTCCCCCAAAGCCCCAGTAGATAGTTGTATGTCATAGTTGCACAGCCTTCTAGTTGCTCTATGTGGGACGTGGCTTCAGCATGGCCAGAGAAGCGGTGCATCGGTGCAAGCCTGGGATCCGAACCCGGGCCGCCAGTAATGGAGCATGCGCACTTAACCGCTAAGCCACAGGGCCGGCCCATCCATGTTCATTTCTGATGATAGTTATTTCCTTCCTCTCTCCCTCCCTTTCTCTGTCTAGCTAAAGGTTTGTTAATTTTGTTGATCATTCAAAGAATCAATTGAATTCTCTTGAATTCTCTCCAAAGAATCCTTCATTCTCTTCATTATTTTTCTGTTCTCACTTTAACTCTGCTCTAATCTTTATTATTCCCTTCCTTCTGCTAGCTTTTAGTTTCCTTTCTCTTCTTTTTCTAGTTCCATAAGACATAAAGTTAGGTTTATGTTTACTGATTTAAGATCCTTCTTCCTTTTTAATATAAGCATTTACAGCTCTCAGTTTCCCTCTGAGCAATGCCTCTGTTGCATTCCATGTGGTGTTTTCATTTAATTCATCTCCAGGTATTTTCTAACTTCCCTTGTGATTTCTTCTTTGATCCACTGGTTGTTTAAGAGTGTCATGTTTAATTTCCACTGTTTTTTAACATTCCATTTTTCCTCAGGTTATTGATTTCTAGCTTCATTCCATTGTGGTTGGAGAAGATGCTTCATATGATTTCAGTCTTTTTACATTTATTGAGACTTGTTTTGCTGGCCTAATATCTGGTCTATCCTGGAGAATGTGCCATGTGCACTTGAGAAGAATATGTATTCTCCTGTTGTTAGGTGAAAGGTTCTATATATATCTGTTGGGTTTAGTTGATTATTGTGTTGTTCGAGATCTGTATATCCTTATTTATCTTCTGTCTATATGTTTTATCCATTATTGGAAGTGGGGTATTGAACTTTCTGTTATTCAAGAACTATTTCTCCTTTCAATTCTATTGAAAAGTATTCTTAATGGAGTAAGGATTCCTACCACCTTTTAGAAGGGCCAAAATAGTTTCAATACTTACATGTGTATACCTTTAAACCAAGAAATTCCAATTTTAGAAAATATCCTAAAGAAATGATGGTATGATTATAACCATAGTAACACCTATTGAGCCTTTACTTTGTGTCAGGCTCTGGGATAACCATTTTAAATGTATTAACTTATTTATTAAGTAGTTCTATTATTATTCTAAATTTATAAACGATACAAGAGATTGCAAGTGTTTGATCAGTAGATAAATACATATAATTCAAAGCTTTCATTGCAGCAGTGTTCACTACAGAAAAAAACAGAAAGCGAACTATTGGATAGGGCATGGTACTGACAGTTATAAAACTTGGGTTTAAATTGTCCTCTATCATTTATGACTACAAATCCTTAACTCTTCTGGGTCTCAATTTCCTCAAATGCAAATAATCTCTAAGATTTCTTCCAGTTTGCACTTTATGATTCTTGTTTACTACTCAAATCATCTAAGATAGTGCTGGAAACAAAGCAGTCCCTGACTGAAAATTATTAGAGACGGTAATGTAATGACTTCTATAAACTAATCCTGCTCTAGAAGCATAGGTGTTTACGGAAGAAACATCTCTACTTTGGAAAGCTAACTAAGACTGTGCAATCATGATGAATCAAAAAAAAAAATAAATAAAACAAAACAAATGAATCCCCTGCCCAAAAAAGCAAGAAATAAAATCTTGAGTTTATAGTTGTATTTATAGCAGAGAAACCCTACTTGTAACCACTAACATTCAATCGTCAGAGAAAAGCAAGTTCTGACCAATTCTACCACATCATTCATTCATTGATTCATTTATTAAGCAAGTATTAAATACAGGGCCCTGTGCCAGGTTAATAATACACCTGTCTATGTTTTCAGTAAGCTAGGTCACAGTTTAGGTGGGGAGACATTTTGTGAATAAATAATTACAATAAGAGCTTTGCTACAGTTATTAATAGAATCCTACAGCAGCACAGAATAAGAAATACTCAGACTTCCTGAGATAACATTCAACTTGATTCTTGTATTTGCTGGACGAATAAGACGCTAGACTAGGCATGGTTATGCAAGGAGTGGGTGGAGGTGCGGGCTGGCAGACAATGCAGAGGAAACGGGATATGCAAAGGTTAAAGTCAAGAAAAGGCAGACATCATATTCAGATTATAATTTAGTGTTGTAGAAATATGATGTCAATTTAATCCCAATTCTCTCACTTTGACAACATAATATTAATATTATTGATATTATTGAGCACTTGTGTCAGCTTACATACATACGTATGTACTCCTTAGATAAAACAAATGAGATAGGGTTTTACAGATGAGAAAATTAAGGCCCAAAAAGTTTAAATATTTTGTCCAGCATTACACAGATAGTAACTGATGAGGCTGGGAGTTAAAATCAGGTAGTCCAACTCTAGAGCTGGCACAAGGATTTCCCTTGCTAAGTACTTTTGCAAAGATGTATTAGCCCATGTCCATTATCATCTCATCCCACCTAACAGAAGCATCTGCAGAGCTACCTCTGAGCTCTCCTGTCATTCACAAGACAGAGGATCTGGATATCTAACAATGCCTCCCATGCAGACTACCAACACATCTTGTCCAGGTACGCAGCCCTTCATAAATATTTTAACTCCTCCCTGATAGATTTCTTCTTCCCACTAAACATAGCCTTCCCTTTCCTTCCAGCATGATTAGGAAGTCTCTATTAGCTTGCCACTGGTAAGAAAGAGAATTAAGAATACTAGGTTTGAAGGATAGCTAGTTTTCACTCTACACCAAAGAGCGTACATAAGTAATTCCTATTAAGCCTAAAGAGGAGAAAATTAATTTGACTTCATAAATATGAGATCAAATACCTTCAGTCCCTCCAATTCATTTTCCAGTTGCTTAGAATAGTGCTCGCTCTGTTCACGCAATTTCCTGTCTTTTGATGCTTCAGCAGCTACAGCTTCTGTATGAACTTCCAGCTTTAAAATAAAATGAAAAAAGCAGATTTTATAGTTATAATTGCTTTTCCAATAAAATGCTTTTTCCCCATGGGACTCTACCTTGTAATAGGAAGATAACTCAAATTTTGAAATTCTTATTAAATAATATTACCAAACTAAAAAAATAACTTTTTCCAAAAATTAGAGAATGAAATATATATTATTTCACTAGTCTGAAAAAGTAGCTTTAATCACTACCCCACGGGCACTACAGAATTTGCCTGACTACTAACCTCTTTCTTGGCTCTTTCTGTTCTGCGCAGTTCTTGCCTTAAGCTTTCAACTTTTTGCATCACCAGGTCCACCTCTTCTTCCTTATCTCGGACATGGCGAGCAAGTTTCTGTTTTTGGGTGTGCAATTCTGTTAGCCGCTCATTGATCTCCATGAATTCCTGCATGGCCAGTTTCCTCTGACAGTGTGCGTCTTTCAGCTCTTTGGATTGGTTTTTTAATCGCTCACTAGCCTGGACTAGTTCCTACAGTTTTGTAAAAAGAATATAAGTTACCAATTCTGCAACCTAGGGACCAAATTTGGCCAACGAAGTAGCTATCATGAAGTTAAGAAGGGCCAAAATTATTCAAAATTAGAAGAAAAGAACTACTTTTGAACAGATACTAAGAACATGGTACTCTGTTCATATTCTCAATTCCTTATGCTAACAGGCTAACTGCAAAGGAACAGCTGATTTAACCTTCCAGCACCTCAGTTTCTACAAATAAATAAAGAGTATAAGAATACAAGATACGATGGTCAAAATAAAGATTTTGTGAAATTAATGGATATTTGTGAAATGTAAAAAAAATTATATTGAATGATTACAATTGATTAAAACAAGGGTTGCTCTTGATGTGGAAACTAAACTTTAGGTCCGAAGCAAGGAGAAAAAACTAAAGTCCTGGTCAAAGTGAGAAACTTAGAGGGTGCTAAAGTAGACTCGGGTCAGTAGAACCACCTGTCTCCCAGTAAAAAGGAAATGCAAATATTCTTTGAGGAAAAGAACCTCAAATCTAGCTTTTTGAAGGGCATGCAAACATGAGCTCACAATCATAGATTCCCAAATACCCAAAGAACAAACAATCATAAGCAAACAACAGAAACAATAATAATAAGCCCCAACGGTATTTGGATATTGGAATTGTCAGATATAGACATAAAATTGCTTTGTATGAAATGTTTGAAGAAATAAAAGGAAATCATAAAAATGGGAAAATGACAAAAGACTACCAAAAGTGACCAGGCATATTTATAAAACAACTTTATGGAATATTTAGAAATGAAAAAAATTTAAGTGTTAAAATTAAAGACATGAATCCACCTATATCCATCAATATAGGAAGCTCTACATTTATGAAGCAAGAAAAATAAAAAGTAACTCAAATCCAGAAACTTAAAAAAAAAAAATTTTATAACACCAAATAAAAATAAAAGTCCTTAATAGAAATCAGAGGAAAAAAAGACAAATCACCTATTCTCCATCCTCAAGAAAAAAAAAAAGGATAATTAGACTCAGAGCAGACATCTAAGAAGTAACGATAGAAACAATGGAAAATATTTTTAAAGAGATGAGAAAATAATTAAAATTGTATATGCAGAAAAATTACAATCAAGTGTGAGGCTAAAATAATGAGATTCATACAAACAAAAATTGACAGAGCTTACCACAATCAGATCTGCACTAAAGGAACCTCTGAAAACTTATTTCAGGAAAAAGAAAAATGATTTTAGAAGGAAGGGCTAATGAAAGAGAAATGGAAGGCTAAGAAATTAGGAAATACACATACAAATGTAAAGAAACATATATAATACTGCACTATAAAAATGTCTCAGTACAGTAAACAAAAAGGATATAACTAAAATATTGGTCAAAAACAGCACAGAAGTTAGGAAGAGGTAATACAGTTCAAAGTCCTTAAATCGTTTGGGAGGAGTAGTTTAAGATATTAAACAGACTTTGTTCAACGCGCATGATAAAATTCAAGAGTAACTATCAGAAACTGCTAGAATGAGCAGTGAGTAAAACAGGAAAAAGAAAACAAACAAAAACCTCACTTCAAAATCAGGAAAAAATTACAAGGGGTGGAGGGATGCATTTAAAGGGTGACTGGACAAACAATAATGTACAACAAGAATGTCACAATAAAAAAACAATCAGGAAAAAATTTCCCAAGATGAAAAGAATTCTGTAGATTGCACCACAATGTGTACTTTACTGAACTGTACACTTAAATAATGGTTAAGATGGTAAATTTTATGCTATATGTATTTTACTACAATTGAAAAAAAAAGCAAGAAAGAGGACAAAGATAAACAGAGAAAAGCATGACAAACAGAAAGCAAAAAGTAAAGTGGTAGAAACATGTCCATATACAGTAGTAATCAAAATAAATACAAAAGGGCTCCATTCACCAGTTTAAAGACAGTTTGTTAGACCAAATTAAGAAACAAAATCTAGACTTTAATAGAAAAAGCATTATTAAGAATAGAGACTGTCACCATACAATGATAAAATTCAATTCACTAGGAAGAAATGCCATTCTAAACTTTTGTGCACTCCACAAGACAGTCTCAAAATATATTAGAAAGAAATTACTAGAACTTCATAGAAAAATTGGTGAATACATCACCATAATGAGAAATTTCAATTTCTGAATCATTAATAGATAAACCAGGTACTTTAAAAAAAAAATAGTGAATATAAAGAAGATTTGAAAAGCTCAATTAATAAACTTCATATATAGAAGTTTGCACCCAATATTGGACACACACATTCTTCTCAAGCATTTATTGAACATTTAAAATGAAACAGTCTAGGCCATGAAGCAAGTCTTAGTAGATTTCAAAGAACAGATATGACATAGGTCAAGTTCTTTAATATTACCATTAAAATAGAAATCAAAAATAAAAAGGCTGAATTCCATAATAACTTACAGAAAGAAACCATAAAGGATATTAAAATATTTAGAACTAAAAAAAATTAAAAATACAAAAACCGAAAACATTTAGTACATACTAAAACTTGGGGATGCAGTAAAAGGTATACTTAGGGGAAAATTTATAGCCTTAAATACTTATATTAAACCTAAAAAAGAGATTGAAATTCACTGGAATTTCACATAAAAGTTAGAGATAGAACAACGCATTAACCTTTCCCCTCAATATGAGAAAATAATAAAGATAAAAGCAAAAATTAATGAAAAAGAAATGTGAGAATAATGAGGATCAACAAAGTCAAAAGCTGGTTCTTTGAGAAAAATAATAAAATGGGCAAACATCTGGTGAAATCAAACAGAGGAATAAGAATAAATGCACAAAGAAATAATATTAAGAAAGAAAAAGAGGTTATCATTACAAATCTAGAAGCATTTAAAAAATAATAAAAGAACAATGAAAAACTTTATGCCGATTAATCTGTTAACTTATGAACAAATTCCTACAAAAATACAATTTATCAAAACTGTTTCTAGAAGAAATAGAATGCCTGAGTAGTCCTATAACAATTAAAGGAAACCAATAGTTAACAAACATTCCCCATCCCCCCAGTGGGGGAGAATCTCAAGGCTCACATGGTTTTACAATCCCAGGTGATTCCTCCAATGTTTCAAGAACAAAACATCCCTCTTATACAAACTCTTCCAGAAAACAGAAAAATAGGCAATGCTACCCGACTCATTCTATGAAACCAGTATAATCTTGGTATCGAAAAAAGACCAGAAAGATAAGAGAAAAAAATTACAAGCCAATCTTATTGATGAAAACAAATAAAAAATCCTAAAAAAAAGACATTAGCCACTCAGTTCCAGTGATGTATAATGTGGCTCAGCATAAACTCTGGAACTAGACTCCTTGCGTTAAAATTTCAGCTCCACCACTTTCTAACTCAATGATCTTGAGCAAGTGTACTTAACTTCTCTGTGTTCAGTCTCATCATTTGTAAAATCAGTATAATAATACCTAAATCACAGGACTCTTATAAAGATTAAATGATCTAATATAAGTAAAGCACTTAAAACAGTGCTACTAGAACAGATGCTACGTAAGTGTTACTTATACTATCATATTATTATTTAGGAGATTAGGAGATAATACATAGGCAATTTAGGTTTAACTCAGAAATGCAAAAGTGGCTTAACATTGGAAAAAGTCTATAAATGTAATTCACCACACCAACTTATTAAAGGAGAACAATTATGTAATTACATCAATAGACAGTAATAAGTTCCTAGATATTTATTGCAATAGTGTGCAGAAAACTACATTTAATAAATCCAATACCCATTCTTGATAAAAATGATTAGCAAAAGAGGAATGGAAGATAACTTCCTTAACCTGATAAAAAGTATTTACCAAAAACTTACAGAAAACATTATTAGTGGTGAAATATTAAAGGCATTTTCTTTGAAATCACGAATAAGATAGGGATGCCTGCTATCACACTTCTATTCAACATTGCACTGGAGATCCTAGCTAATACAGTAAGACAAGGAGAGAAAGAAAAGTCATAAAAACCAAAAAAGGAAGAAACAAAACTGTCATTAATTGCAGAAAACCTTAAAGAATCTCAAATATATTATTACAATTAATAAGAGTTTAGCAATGTTGTTAGGACAAAATCAGTAAGAAAATATAATTTTTAAAGATACCACTTAAAATGTGAAAAAAATAGTGGAATAATAAATTTAAGGAAAGACAAACAAGACCTATATAAAATTTTATATGGAAAAACATTTTATAAGACTTTAAAGACAGAGAGAGCTATACCATACTTGTGGATAAAAAGACTGTGGGGCTGTCGAGAAAATATTTTTATGTTTTTGTACAGTTAGGCCTTTCTAAGCAAATTTTACTGAAACTTGGGACCTGGGCTAAAAGCAAGCCCTGTACAGTAATTTATGACTAATTTAGATAGTGAGAAAATGCCAGAGATTTAACTCCTGGACATACGTGTTTACATTTCAAGGAGAGGTGGGGAGAGAGATAAGAGCCTGGACCAGGGAGATATCCTCTATAGAGCTGGACTGGAGACTCTGGGCTTATCTTTCCAGTGGAGTGATTTATTTATATTCCAAAGGGTCCTAGATCCTTCTCTTTAGGTTTCCAAGGAGACTCTCAGAAGGGTGGGTGGAGATGGGGGAAGCAGGAAGCATCTGCTCCTCTCCTCTACATAAACACCCTGATTCCCTTTTTCGGGGCTCCTTGTCTATATACAGACTTTATGTGTAGGGCTTTATCCATCCAGTTCTCACTGCATTGCCCCAGAAGTAAGAATTGGCACACAGAGGAGCCATGTGGTTATTTTTTTGCTGTATGTAAATCATAACAATTTGCTCTGCCCTTAAAATCTGTGTGTGCATTTTGAATAATCTTAACAAACATCGATATTAAGACCGTCAAGACTCAATATCAGCATGTCAATTCTCCTGAAACTACTCTATAGATTTAATGCAATTTTAATCAAAATCCCATCACAGTTTTCAAGGAGTAGAGAGTTGAGATACAGACTCATGCATAAATGTAAATTTAATACATGACAAAGGTTACATTGCACATCACTGAGGGAAGGAAGGCCTATTTTGGTAGTAAATGAACGACTGGTTAGCCATATGGGAAAAAGTGAAATTGGATCCTTATCTCACAGGATATACAAAAATAAATTTCTGATGCATTAAAAATTTAAATATGAAAGACCAAACTTAAAAACTTCAAGATAAAAATTTAGGAGAATTATTTTTTACCTCAGATTTCTTACACAAGCCAACCAATGCACTAACCATAAAAATAAAGATTGATAAATTTGACTACATTAAAACTACAAACTTTTGGGCCGGCCCCGTTGCCTAGCGGTTAAGTGCGTACGCTGTGCAGCTGGCGGCCCAGGTTCGGATGCCGGGTGCGCACCGACGCACCGCTTCTCCGGCCATGCTGAGGCCGCATCCCACATACAGCAACTAGAAGGATGTGCAACTATAACATACAACTATCTACTGGGGCTTTGGGGGAAAAAAAAGGTGGAGGATTGGCAATAGATGTTAGCTCAGAGCTGGTCTTCCTCAGCGAAAAGAGGAGGATTAGCACAGATGTTAGCTCAGGGCTGATCTTCCTCACAAAAAAAAAAAAAAAACAACTAAAAACTTTTGTTAATCAAAAAATCCCATAAAGAAAGTGAAAAGACAAGCTACTAGCTGGGAGACATCCGTAACATACATAACTGACAAAAAATTAACAGGTCCAGAAATTTTCAAGAATTCTTACAAACCAATATGAAAAAGACAAAGCCCAAAAGAAAAATGTGCAAAGGATATTAAGAGGCATTTCACAAAAGAAGAAATATAAGTGATAAATGGACATATGTGAAGATAATCTCATTAGCAGTTAGAGAAATACGAATTATTAAGACCATAATAAAACATTATTTGAGGCCAAAAATATCAATTTAGACTAGGTTGGCCAAAAATAATATATCTAGCAATATGAAGTATTGTTGAATATGAAAACTCCTATATACTACTGCTGGGAGTATAAATTGGAACAATACCAAATCATTTTCCACTGATTATCATAAAAAATAGAATATTTGCATTGCTATGACCCAATTATTCTATCCCTGCATGTGTGTGTGTGTATCAGGATATATGTTCAAGAATGTTCAAAGCAGCATCACTTATAGTAGCTATGAATTATAAGCAAGCTAAATGTCTGTAAACAAAAAACTGGATAAATAAATTGTGGGGTGTTCACACAACGGTGTAGTATGTGGCAACTAAATGAATGACCTACAGCTACATGGATAAATCTTAAAAATATAAAGTTGAGTGAAAAAAACAAATTACAAAAGATTGCATATACTACAAAGCTCAAAAACAAGCAACACTAAATAATATATTGTTCAGAGATATACTAATATGTAATAAAAAAATTTTTTAAGTAAGGGAATGATCAACATAAAATTCAGAACAGTAATCACCATTTCAGGGAAGTCAGAAGAAAGGGATAAGAAATGGCCACCCAGGGCTATGCCACAAAATAGGTAGTGTTCTATTTCTTAAGTTAGATGGTGGGTTCTAAGGGTGTTCGTTTTATTATTTGTGTCAAAACTTATACAGTTACATTTATTCTTTTATACACATCAAATGAAAAAAGTTTTAAAAAGAATATCTGCTGCCTGTAAGATATTAAGCAAATCATTTAAAATTCTTTATCAATATAATCTGTTTCTTTTCAGCACTATCCTCTTTTGAAAATAAACTAAAAAGATTTTTAATATTAAAACATTAAAAATTGGCAAAATACATGTTATGATAAATTCAGATATCAGATTCTCATCCTTATTATGTTAACTAAGCTGGACTGAGTAATCTTACCTTTAAATATATAATAGTAACCACTAATATTACTATAATATTATTAAAACAAATAGAACATCTAATTGTTATAAATTACATATATCATTAAATTGGCCATAAATTTAAATAGATCTATACATAAAATTGCTTGAAATTGCATCAAGAAAAAAGTAAAAACATAATAATCTAATTCAATTTAACCTTTATAGCTTTCTCTGTTAGTCTTTTTGATCTTCATCAGCAAAAGGTTGTTTTCTTTTTTTTTCTTGTTTTTTTTTTTTTTTGGAGGAAGATTGGCCCTGAGCTAACATCTGCTGCCAATCTTCCTCTTTTTGCTTGAGGAAGATTGTCCCTAACATTCATGCCCATCTTCCTCTATTTTGTATGTGGGACACCGCCACAGCATGGAGTGATGAGCGGTGTGTAGGTCCATGCCCAGGATCTGAACCCCAGAACCCCCGGTCGCCAAAACGGAGCACAAGAACTTTACTACTACGCCACTGGGCCAGCCTCTATTTGTTTTAATTTTAATCGTCTCCATTTCTTTATTGGCAGCAAGACTTATAAATCTTGCCCAGAAGGACTTTATTCTGCATTATCAATGTATTATATACCACATCACTGAATACAATTTATACTATGCCTAAACCACTCATTTCTTTTTTGCATTGGCTAATATTAATTCCAACATTTTTTTATTTGTTAATGAAAGGCAAAGTACACACAGCATGTGGTTTAAGTAAAGTATTTTTCTCTAGTGCTTGAATATTATTTACTCTATTGGACTGTTACAGTGTCTTAGCTATTAATAAATTTTGTTGATGTTTATAATACTGTTTAAGTATCACACAAAGTTCTTAGGAAAATTACTTCAGCTTGTTTGTCCATGCTTTGAAAAACAAACTGACATTTAAAAAAATCACTAAAGCATTAAAATCATAAATCATTATAAAAAATGATAAATCATAAAAAATCACAAATAATTAAATTTTGTATTATAATCTTTCAAGAATGTTCATATCAGCAAGTCATAATGAAAATATGCCTGTATTTTTTTATTTTTCCATAGACACTAAACAGATTTTACCATCCTCTTATTCCTTCATAATATTTTTTTCAATAACACTCACTCTAATCGAGTCCTTTGACTAACTTTGCAAAAGAACAAAAGATCCTGAACTGTAAAGCCAGGAAAATAAAAGTTTCTTCATTACTAGCTATTAATCAAATGACATACACCAAAGTAGTTCTTAAATGTTTAGACCAACTTTTTATAGAAAAAATATACTACACATTATTGTAATTCATTATAAATGCTTTCAGTATACAAATTAAACAAGGTTAAGAATTCAGAAAGGCTTTCACAATCTATCCATATGTTTTTACCTTATTTAAGTCTTCCCTTTCCTGTTGTAATGTTTTGATTTGTTTTTCATAACCCTTGATTTGTCTAAAAGCATCATCTAGTTCTCGCCTCACAGAATTAGCTTCTTCAAGTTGCTGTTCCAAGTGACTTGATTCTAAAAAGAGAAGACAGTGTTTCTTTTACTATTTGTATAAAAACAAATGCTTGAAACCAAGGTTTAAAACAACTAAATCTTTTAAAAAATACAGTATTTTGAATTTTGTATTAGGCTTACTGACACCATATACCACTATGACTCATGACAATTAAATGCTTATCATTTCACTGTAATGATGGTGTACAGCTAACGCCAGTGTGAAGATGTGCAAAATTTTTGCACAAAATTTAGGTACAAAAATGCCTTACATGCCTGTTAGGAAAAAGAGACCACATTTCTAAAAACAGTATCTTCAGAACAATTAAAAACTAACCAAAAAAAAATGAAACCAAACAAACAAAACACAAGTTCTCCTCTACCATTGGTTAGCATTCCTCTGCTGATGTTAGTCAAATTACTGTAAAATGATTTTGCTTCTAAAATTGTGATTCCAGATCACCCAGCCTGGTTTCACCAGTGGTGATAGGAAGAATAAACTCCAATTTCTAAAAGTAAATTATCTGAAAACCTCTGATCTAGGTGAGTTTCTCCACTTTTCAAGTGAAGAAACTGAGGTTCAGGAAACTGAATAACTTGCCTAAGGTCACATTGCTACAGGAGTTCCAGAGCTAAGACTAGAGCCCAGGAATTCTGGCATCAGCCTCTCCAACTTAGAAAGTAATGTTATTAAATAATGTTAACATCAGTTCAGAAGGGTTATTATGAAACAAAATAAAATTATTAATTTTAACATACGCTTAAATAAAATTTAATAAATTGATATGAAAACATTCCTGGCATCAAAAGTAAATTAGCAAATAAAAGAACTGAAGCCAGTGAAAACAGAGAAATCTAAACACGTTCATTGTTAATTCTGTTCTGGATATTCTCGATTCCCTACAACCTTGTTACTCAGAGAGCCATCCCCAGGCAAGCAGCATTAGCATCCTCTGGGAGCTTGTTAGAAATGCAGAACCTCAGGCCCCACCCCACACCTAATGAATCCGACCCTGTATGTTAACAAGACCTGTAGGTGACTCATTTGCAAATTAAAGTGTGGGAACAAACGTGCAAAGTATTGCCCATGGTTGAGTTTGATGCGTTCAGTAAATGAAGCAGTCTTTATAATACGTTAGTCCTACTGAAAAGAGCATTTCATTTGTATAGACAAGTCCTGTAGTCAGAGTCACTTAAATTCATTAGTGTATCACACACTAACTGGTTCTAGATTCTATAAATAAACAATTTACTGATGTTCAGTGCCCTAAACTTGTAGGTTTATTAAAAGCTTATATATCTTAGGTATTTTGAAAGTATACTTTTATGGATAGCATAGTTTTAACAATTTTTGAAAATATCTGCAAAGCTGCATTTAACTAGTTTTCACTTTGTCTTAATAGTATAAGTTAATAAGATCATAGGATGTTTAATCTTAAGGATCACAAGGTATTTAGTTTTATATTTAGAAAATTACATTTTATCATTTTGTCAAATTTCAGCATTTCATGTGGGAATTTTTCTGTTTATGCTAACTTCTCTCAAACATTTTTTTTTGTGAGGAGATCAGCCCTGTGCTAACATCTGCCAATCCTCTTTTTTTTTTGCTGAGGAAGACTGGCCCTGGGCTAACACCCATGCCCATCTTCCTCCACTTTATATGGGACGCCGCCACAGCATGGCTTGCCAAGCAGTGCGTCGGTGCGCACCCGGGATCTGAACCAGTGAACCCCGGGCTGCCGCAGCAGAGCGCGCACACTTAACCGCTTGCGCCACCGGGCCGGCCCCTCAAACATTTTTTAAGTGATATTTTTCTGTTATTTTAAGTTTTTAACATTTTTAGGATTTCAACAATTTCTAAAGTAGATATCAATTTAGTCTGTTATTTCTAATAATTTGGAGTCAAAACATGTAGTGTGTGACACAGCTGACTTCTGTCATTTTTGGGGCCATTTTAATTAAATTTTATGGTTAAGGTGTATCAATCTAGAGTAGTAATATGGTACATTTAGTGATCCCTTCTGAGAATGCTCACTTTCCTTCTACTTTGAAGAGTTCTTCCCTAGCATGTTAAATTTTTTTGCATATTGAGTCATTCACTTATCATAACTGCTCTTTGTTAGAAACAAAAATGACATCAGTATTTCATAAAATGTCTGCAGTATATAAAGCTTACAGCAAAATGTACTACATGGGATAGGTTCAACAGGCTTAAATGATGTTTTGTTTTATTTCAAAATAGGCTGAATTTCAGTTTTATCCCAGCCATTTCACTTTGGCTGCTTTGCAATGGAGTAGTTAAGTAAATATATGAAATATATGTCATGTTTTCATGTTTCATGTTTCAGACACTTTAAAAATGCCTGAAAAGCTCAAAATATTCATGTAAACAACGACACGTAAATTATGAGAAGTACAAGAGGAAATGGATAAAGAAGTATTGAAGAAGACAAACTCACCCAATCATTTACAAAATTCTCCAACATGGAGAGAAGTACAGCACTCGTAATTTGAAATACACAGAATTTTGTATTTCCCAAAGATAAAAACCCAAAATCAAGAAAAATCCAGAATGCACTGAACTTCAGCCAACCACTGTAAAATAGCTAAGGCAGAGGAGCCTTTACTTACATACAACAAATAATAAATTCAATTAAAAGTCTTAAAGAAATCCTCAAAGACTATCAAAAATATCTCATGCAACACGATTAGCCATAACATTTAGATAAAAGTTACTAAAAACTAGTTTTAGTGAATAAACAGAAAAAGCATCACTAGGAAAGTGGGTTAGGTCACACCAACTAAATGGTTCTCAGCTCATTGCTGCTAGTAGAATTCTGAAGCTCAATCTGTTAGTAATGAGGATTTAACGAGGGCATAATACATAGTAAGTAATTTTCTTTGCACTGTATGGCATATAAGAGAAATATAACATATGGTTTCTCTTGAAGGAGATAATCAAGTTAAGAAGACAAGAGTAACACTCTTTAAATCATAACTAAAGCAGAAAATCAGATGTGAACTGTGCAGCGGGTTACATGGGTGCTATTATAGGGATTAAGAGAAGGGCAAGGGGGCCACGGTAAAGCACGACTCCAAGTGGAACACTGGTATTTGCAAAGGGGCTAAGACAGGAATCAGCGGAGGCTGGCAGAACAAGAAAAGCATCTCTCTGACCCACTAGAGCACAGTGTCCAAGCTTTCCACTGTGCTCTTATCACTACGCTCTTACTCCTAAAATAATTCATCACTCTTCTGAGATGCAGAGTTTTTACTTCTAATCACAATGGGGGAAAACAGGTCCCTCTATTATCACCCCCTCCATTTACTCTCCTTCTCCTTTACTTATGTGATTAGGACTGTGTGTGTGTGCGTGCATGTGCGTGTGTGTGTGTGACAGAGAGATAGAGATGGAGAAAAGGACAGAAGGAGAAACGGAAAGAGAATTAGTTTAGGGTTGGAGAGACAGAGACAGTACACGGAGGCACAAACCACCCCTTAAGACAATAAAAGAATGGAGGTTATAAAGCACATTACAGGTTACAATAAATGTTTTGTTTAGAAAACAAAAAAGCATTCCTTTCTTTTCTCATATAAAAACATTAAATTAGAGTATGAATTTTTATTTTTATTTATTTATTTAAAAAAAATTTTTTTTTTGTGAGTAGGACTAGCCCTGAGCTAACATCCGATGCCAATCCTCCCCTTTTTTCTTGAGGAAGATTGGCCCTGGGCTAACATCAGTGCCCATCTTCCTCCACTTTATATGAGACGCCAACACAGCATGGCTCGACAAGTGGTGCGTTGGTGCGCACCCGGGATCTGAACCTGCGAACCCCGGGCCGCCGCAGCGGAGCAGGCGCACTTAACCGCTGTGCCACCGGGCCAGGCCCTGAATTTTTATTTTTCTCTGCAGATGGTCAACAAATATGTACTGAGTGTCTGTCATATGGTACCAGGAAACTTTGTCTTACCCTCTTGGAGTTCAGAATGTGATGAGGAAAGCAGATATTAAAAAGAAATTGTAAATAATTGTAAATTTATTAAATTTTTCTGGGAGTTTAAAAATATTGGAAAACATTGCCACAGGAAAAGAAAAGGTATAAAGACATTAATGGTGGGTATCTGTTTACACAAAGATCTTACTTAAGAAGTCTCTAGAGGAACATTAGATCGAAGGTGATTTGGACACTTTTTTTTCCTTAGAGCCAGGGCTAAAGTTGAGGCTACTCATCAGGCAGGTCCTCAGGGGAGCCAGTGTTTTATCTCCAGTGCTTACGTCAAAATATTTAAGATTGCTTGGGTGTAATTATGAACGAAACACAGATTTTATCCTCAACTTTACCACTATGCCTCTAGTACCTAGTGTAATTCTTGATACACAGTAGTAACACAATAGATATGTTTATGGATTGAATTAAGAATGAATGAATGTTGCAGGAGGGAATGTAAATGGTAGAACCACTGTGGAAAACAGTATGGCAATTCTTAAAAAAATTAAACACAGATTACTATACAATCCAAGAATCCCACTTCTTGCTATATATCCAAAAGAAGAGAAAGAAAGGACTTGAACAGATATTTGTACTCATGTTCATAGAAGCATTATTCACAATAAACAAAAGATGGAAGCAACCCAAGGGTCCACCAACGGATGAATGGATAAACAAAATGTTGAACATACATACAGTGGAATACTGTATTAAGGTAGAAGATTCTGACACATGCTACAGCATAGATGAACCTTGAAGACACCAGGCTAAGTAAAATAAGTCAGTCACAAAAGGGCAAATATTTTATGATTCCACTTATATGAGGTTCTTTGAAGTCAAATTCAAAGAAACAGAAAGTAGAATGGTGGTTGCCAAGGGCTGGAGGTGGGAAGAATGGAGAGTTACTGTTTAATGGGTAAAGAGTTTCAGTTTGGGATGATAAAAGGTTCTGGAGATGGATCGGGGCGCTGGCTGTACAGCATTGTGAATGCACTTAATGCCACTGAACTGTACACTTAAAAATGGTTAAAATGGTAATTTTTATGTTATGTATATTTTACCACAATAAAAAATACATTAAAAATGAATGAGTGTGGGGCCAGCCCCATGGCTTAGCGGTTAAGTGCGCGTGCTCCGCTACTGGCGGCCCGGGTTCAGATTCCGGGCGCACACTGACGCACCGCTTCTGCGGCCATGCTGAGGCTGCGTCCCACATACAGCAACTAGAAGGATGTGCAACTGTGACACACAACTATCTACTGGGGCTTTGGGGAAAGGGAAAAAGGAGGAGGATTGGCAATAGATGTTAGCTCAGAGCTGGTCTTCCTCAGCAAAAAGAGGAGGATTAGCATGGATGTTAGCTCAGGGCTGATGTTCCTCACAAAAAAATAAATAAATAAAATTTAAAAACATGAAAGAGTGAATGAACGATATTGAAGAGGTGGAATGGAATTGAGGGCATCACTGAGACTAGCACATGATCAAGAAAAGAGAGCTTGGGAAAGAAAAATACTAAAAAGGGGGATTTACCCTTTCTCTCAACAGTATTTTCACTAATTCTATTCTACCCCTGGGAAATGATGAGAAAATAATGAGTAAAGAGCAGTCCTATAAGCATTGAATTTAGGGGGAAGGTAGGAATAAAGTAAAGGAAGGAAATTTTAATCCATAGGAGTTTAATGGTAACCAATTTCCCCAGTTAGGGTGACTCCTTCCAGGGACCATTTATTTGAATATAAGAGATGAAAGTGTGTTGGGACTTGCCTGTAAAGACACTATGTAGGAAGACACCTTAGGAACTGGTCTGAGAAGGTTTCCAAGAGTGAGGTTTCATTTAGTCACTCACTCATTCATTCATCAACAAATACTGATTTAGGGTTTTTTATGTCCCAATTACTATGATAAGCACTTGGATATACAATAAATAAAATAGTCAAAGTCACTGTTTACAAGGAGCATATGGTCTAGTGGTGAAGTAAGGGAAGTAAAGCAATATACAAATAAAAAACATATGTCAGGGGTGAAAAGTTTTATAGAGGAGTAGAAGTTTGCCAAGTGAAGAATGTTTCCAGCAAACAAACAAGCAAAAATGAATGAATGAATGAATGAATGAATGAGAGGGGGGCGGGGATGGAGAAAGAGAACAAAAAAACAATAGAATAATGTGAAAAACCTGGAGGTGATTAGGCAAAACTAAAAGTAGTTCACATTATGGCTGCACAACTAATTGGTTGTAAAGGCAATTCTGCCGTAAGAGATAAAATAACTGGTTGATTGACAGTTTTGGTTTCATTTGGTTACAAGTGGTTTTCATTTGGTTATAAATATGCATCCCGGTATTTGGATGAAACTGATACCTCTCTTAATGATGGAAGACATTTTAGTGGAAAAAAAGAAAAAAGTGTGATGCCTAACTAGGAGACGAATCAACACACACAAAAAAAACATATGATACTATGAATGAAACTCTTGGAAGACAAAGTGCTTAGGTAAAAACCCAAAAAATAAAATCAATTCTTTGCACATTATTGGCATGAATCTACATACATTTAAATATTCAAATATTTGTATTAAAATATTCTGTATTTTCATTTTTCAGTCTTTTTAATTTTGTAATTCAATTTTCATGTTTCATTAAAAAAAACCACTTGCAACCAAATGAAACCATAATAAAACCAAAATGTCAACTAGTTATTTTATCTTTTATGGCAAAATTGCTTCATGGCTCATTAGGTGTGCGGTGAAAATGTTTGTGGCTAAACTGCTTGCGGCAAAGATGCTTGTGATGAAAATACCTAGAACCATGTTGACGCTGTGACGTGATCAGATTTACATTGTAAAAGCTTACTCTGGGGACTTCTGCTTCCAGAAAGACGGAATAGACATATTTTCCCTTCTTCCCATTAAGTACAACTAAAACCCCTGGATATTATAAATAAAACACACATAAGATGACTAAAATTTGGAGAAAAACGAGGACTGGCTAAGGACAATGAAACCTGACACAGTGGTGTCAGAACATTGGAACAACACAGTGGTAGGTTCCATGGGTTTTCTTTTTGGTTCATATCACCCAGACTTAAAGCTGAAGAAGCCAGCAAGCCAGAAACGCCAATAAGGGGAGAGAATAAAAGCCCAACAAAAACCTATTCTTTCTAGCCAAAGGACCAGGAAAGGGGCAAACTAGCAAGACAGAAAACTTAGAAAATAACTATTCTACTCAAGTTAAACCCCACAGAAAAAACCTGGGCCCTAATCTCACCTGTGTCAGCAAAGGACAAGAAGGGAGCTAGATTGCTAATCACATGAAGCTATAACGAAGTGCTCAAACACACCACGAGGGTAGTCAGAGAAGGACTGGAAGGGGACCAGGATGTTCAACCCCACCGGCTGGTATCAAGCCCCTTCCCACAAGCAGTGTCAGTGGAGACCACGTGGGGCACAGGGACTTCCACCTCCAACCCAGCAGTAATGAGGATCTCCACCTTCTCCCCACTGCGGTGGTGTCAGAAGAGAATAAGAACTTTCACCATTGCCCAGACCAGTGTCACTGGAAACCAGGTTTGGGGGTGGGGGGTGTTGGAACTCCCAACCCCTTCCAGGAGTAATGTGGAGCCCTTCTTTAGGTGTCAAGGGAGGCTAAGTGGGGAAGCTGGACTTCTACCTCAACCTGGCAGTAAGGAGACAACAATCTCCTTTCCACTGCTAGAGTGGTGTCAAGAAAAGTCAACTAAAATGGAAGGTTTAAACAGGATCCAGAGTCATTAACCAAAAATCACTCACCCTACCAAGAACCAGAAAAATCTCAACTTGAAAGAGTAAAGAAAATCGATACTGACAACAAAATAAGAGAGATGTTAGAATTATCTGACAAGTCATTAAAACAGCTATGATAAAAATGGTTCAATGAGCAATTATAAACATATTTGAAACAAATAAACAAACAGAAGACCCAAGCAAAGATACAGAAAGTTCCAGCAAAGAAACAGAAGATTAAAGAAGAACAAAGTGGAAATTTTAGAAATTAATAAAAATCTTGGGAGCCGGCCCGGTGGCGCAATGGGTTAAGTGCACACGCTCCATTGCAGCAGCCCGGGGTTCACTGGTTTGGATCCCGGGCACACACAGACGCACCGCTTGGCAAGCCATGTGGTGGCGGCATCCCATATAAAGTGGAGGAAGATGGGCATGGGTGTTAGCCCAGGGCCAGTCTTCCTCAGCAAAAAAAAAAAGAGGATTGGCAGATGTCAGCACAGGGCTGATCTTCTTCACCAAAAAAAAAAAAAAAAAAATCTCCGCAGATGGATTCAGCAGCACAAAGGAGGGATCAGAGCAAAGAATCAGTGAATTGGAAGATACAACAGCAGAAATTAACCAATCTGAACAACAAAGAAAAAATAGAATGAAAACAAAAATAAACAGAGCCTTGGGGATTTGTGGGATGATAACAAAAGATCTAACATCCATGTCTTCAGAGTCCCAGAAGGAGAAGAGAAAGTAGGCAGGTGTGTAAAGGCACCCAAAGAAATAAGGTCTAAAAACTGCCCCAAGAGACAAATCTACAGATTCAAGAAGATGAACAAATCTCAAATAGAATAAATCCCCCAAAAATCCATGCCAAAACACACCATTAAACATCAGAAAACTAAAAACTCTGCAAGCAGCCAGAGAAAAACAACACCTTATATAAAGAAGAAAAATACTCAATGACAGTGAATTTCTCCTCTGAAACCATGGAGTCCTAAAGGAAGTGATACAATATTTTTCAGATGCTAGAACAAAAGAACTATCAACCCAGGATCCTATGCCCAGCAAAAATGTTCTTTAGGAATGAAGGGAAAATTAAGACATTCTTAGATGAAGAAAAACTAAGAGAGAATTAGTTGGTAGCAGGCTTATCTTTAAAAATGGCTAAAAGAAGTGCTCTGAACAGAAAACAACCAACAAAGCAAGGAACTCAGCAATATCAGGAAGGAAAAAAGAGTGTGCTAAGTAAAAATATAGGTAAATATAATAGGATTTTTTTCTCCACTTCAGTTTTCTAAGATATATTTCATGGTTGAAGGAAACATTATAACCTTGTCTGATTTGCTTCTAAAACATATGAAAAGGAAATATTTAAAACAATTATATAATTAACAGGGAAAATAAACAGTTATTATCAACATAAAATAGACTGTTACTATAAGATATTTTATGTAAGCTTCATGGCAACCACAAAGCAAAAACCTACAGCAGATACACAAAATACAAAAAGAAGGGAATCAAAGCTCACCACTACAGAAAATCATCAATTTGCAAACAAAGTCAGTAAAAGAGAAAGAAAAAACAAAAGAACTACAAAACAGCCAGAAGAACAATAAGATGAGATTAGTAAATCCTTATCTATCAATAATTACTTTAAATATAAATGGATTAAATTCTCCAATAAAAAGACCTAGAGTGACTGGATGGATTAAAAAACAAGACCCAACTACAAGCTGCCTACAAGACTTACTTCAGCCTTAAGGACATATAGGCTCAAAATGAAGGGAAAGAAAAAGTGGAAACCAAAAGAGAACAAGGGTAGCTATACTTATATTAGACAAAGTAGACATTAAGCCCAAAATAGTAACAAGAAACAAAAAGGTTATTATATAATAATAAAGGGGTCAATTCATCAAGAGGATATAACAACTGTTAATACATATGCACCCAACATTGTAGCATCTAAATATATCAAGCAAATACAACAGATATGAAGGGAGAAACAGACAACAAAACAATAATAGTAGGGGACTTCAATACCCTACTTTCAACAATAGATACATCATCTAGACAGAAAATTGATAAGGAAATATTTGCTGTGAACTATGCTTTAGACCAAATTAATCTAACAGCCGTATACAGAACATTCCATCCAACAGCAGAATATACATTCTTCTCAAACACACCTGAAATGTTCTCCAGGATACATCAAAAGTTAGGTTACAAAACAAACCTTAACAAATTTAGTAAGACTGAAATCATACTAAGGATCTTTTCCAACCACAAAGGTATGACACTAAAAGAGGAAACCGGAAAATTCACAAAAATCTGGAAATTAAACAAAGCACTCCTGAACAACCAATGGGTCAATAAGAAATTAAAAGAGAAATCAAAAAATATCTTGAAACAAATAAAAATGGAAACACAATATACCAAAACTTATGGAATACAGCAAAAGCAGTTCTAAGAAGGAAGTTCATGGTGATAAACGCCTACATTAAAAAAAAAAAGAAAGATCTCAAACACCTAACATTACACCTCGAGCAACTGGAAAAAGAACAAACTAAGCCCAAAGGTAGCAGAAGGAGGGAATTAACAAAGATCAGTACAGAAATAAATGAACTAGAGACCAGAAAAACAACAGAAAGGATCACTGAAACTAAGAGCTGATTCTTCAAAAGGATAATTAAAATTGACAAACTTTTAGCCAGGCTACAAAAAAAGAGAGAAGATTCATATAAATAAAATTAGAAATTAAAGAGGAGACATTACAACTGACACCATAGAAATACAAAGATCATAAGAGACTACTATGAACAATTATATGCCAGCAAATTGGATAACCTAGAAGAAATGGACAAATTTCTAGAAACATACAACAATCAAGACTGAATCATGAAGAAATAGAAAAATCTGAACAGATCAATAACGAGTAAGGATACTGAATCAGTACTCAAACCTCCCAACAAAGAAAAGCCTTGGACCTGATGGCTTTACTGGTGAATTCTAGCAAATATTTAAAAAAAAGAATTAATACCAATCCTTCTTAAACTCTTCCAAAAAATGCAAGAGAAGGGAATACTTCCAAACTCATTTTACAAGGCCAGCATTACACTGATACCACAGCCACACAAGGGACACCAAAAGCAAAAATAAAAAAAATGGGACTTCATCAAACTGAAAAGCTTCTGGACAGCAAAAGAAATCATCAACAAAATAAAAAGGCAACCCAGGAATCAGAGAAAATATTTGCAGATCATATATCTCATAAGGGGTTAATGTAAAAAATATATAAAGAACTCATAAAACTCAATGGTGGAAAAAACAAACAATCCGATTAAAAAATGAGCAGAGGATGTGAATAAACATTTTTCCAAAGCAGACATACAGATGGCCAACATGAACGGTACATGAAAAGGTGTTCAACATCATTAATTATCAGGGAAATGCAAATCAAAACCACAATGAGGCATCACCTCACACCTGTTAGAATAGAATAGAATGACACCTGCTGTCATCCAAAAGACAAGAAATAACAAGTGTTGGATGTGGAGAAAAAGAACCCTTGTGCACTGCTGGTGGGAATGTAAAGTGGTGCAGCCACTATGGAAAACAGTATGGAGGTTCCTCAAAAAATTAAAAATAGAACTACCATATGATCCAGCAATTCCACTTCTGGGTATTTACCCGAAAGAAACAAAAATACTAACTTGAAAAGATATCTGCACTCTCATGTTCACTGTAGCATTATCTACAACGGCCAAGACATGCAAACAACCTAAGTGTCCATCAAGGGATGAACGGATAAAGAAAATGTGGGGTATATATACAATTGAATATTATTCAGCCATAAAAATAAAGGAAATCTTGCCATTTGTGACAATATAAATGGACCTTGAGCACATTATGCTAAGTAAAATAAGTCAGAGAAAAATAAATACCATGTGATCTCACTTAGATGTGGAATCTAAAAAAAAAAACCTAAACTCATAGATATAGAGAACAGATTGGTGGTTGAAAAAGGCGAGGGGTCCAAGGTAGGTTAAAGAGGGGGAATGGTGGTCAAAAGCTACAAACTTTCAGTTATACAATAAATATGTCCTGGGGATGTAATGTACAGCATGGTGACTACAGTTAATAATACTGAATTGTATGTCTGAAAGTGGTTAAAAAAGTAGCTCTTAAAAGCTGTTATCACAAGAAAAAAAACTGTACTATGTGTGGTGATGGGTGTTAACTAGGCTTACTGTGATCATTTCACAGATTAGGTATGCAAATATCAAATCATTATGTTGCACACCTGAAACTATTAATGTTACATGTCAATTATGCTCAATTAAAAAAAAAAACAAAGGGAGTACAAAAGAAAAAAGAAAACCAAAGACTAATGTCCCTCATGTATATAGAATAGAATTCAGTAATATATAGAAATAATTATACACCATGACCAGGGATGTACATATTCCAGGGATGTAAGGCTGGTTCAATATTTCAAAATCAACCAGTCTAATCCACCATACTAACAAGCTATTAAAGAAAAAAAAATCATATGTTCACATTAGTCAATACAGAAAAAAATATTTGACAAAATTCAAAACCCATTCATGATAAAAAAAAAACCACCTTAGAAATATAGGAATAGAGGGGAATTTCTAACTAGATAAAGAGCATCTATAACAAAGCTACAGCTAATATTACACTTAATGGTGAGCGACGGAACGCTTTCCCCCTGAGATTGGGAACAAAGCCAGGATGTCCATCTCACCACTCTTCTTCAGCAGAGTGCTGCAAGTTCCAGCCAGAGCAGTCAGAGAAGACAAGGACGTAAAGCACACAGATCAGAAAGGCTGAAATGAAACTCTTCCTATTAGCAGATGCATGACGGCCACCACAGAAAATCCCAAGCAATCTATATTTAAAAACTCCTCCCAGAATTCCTAAGTGAGATAGTCTCAGGAATAAGTTTTCCAAATCCACATGACCTCTTGGAAGACAAATTACTGCCCATCCTCGCTGGTCTTGTGTTTTACTGCTTTTTTAGTGTCAGAGAACTCGAACACATTCAGTGCCACTGATGATGTTTTATTGTTGATATGAAAGCAAAGTAAATGATTCTGCTTACCCTATGCGCAATCTAACTTATTTGTAGAAAGATAAAGCTACAGAAATTTGACAATAGATATTTCTTAGGAAGAGAGCCACTTAAAAAAATAGAACAGCATAAATTATGCTCAAATTTAAAATCTCCATGTATATTTATATAAGCAAAGTATTAATAAGGCATTTTAAAAAATCCTTTTCATAAAAGACCTGGTATCAGATCTTTTTTTCCTCCTTTTCCTTATTTTGGCCTAAAACTGCATTTCTGGAGAGGCTTGACCATCCTAGCTAAAATAGTACCTTCTCCTCTTCTCTACCCCTATACTTAGATCATGTAATGCCTCTCAACTCCATAAAAAGTTCACATTTCACTCACAGAAAAAACCAAACACCTTCAAAGAGTAAGACTCTACTGATCAGGCAACAGCCCCCTCCATCCCTCTCCCTCTCTAACCTCATCTCCTTCCATTCTCCCCGCTTGCTCACTCTGCTCCAGCCATGCCATCTCTGTGTTTTATTTGAACTCACACGGCACACTTTGACGTTAGGGCCTTTGTGCTGGCTGGTCCTCCTGCTTGGAACATGTGTTTCCCATGTAACTATATGGCTAAGCCCGTTACCTTCTTCAAGTCTTTGCTCATGTGTCACCTTCTCAATGAGGCTGACATCTGGACCACCCTACTTAAAACCATAAAACTCCCCATCTTGCACTTCTGACCCATTCTCCTTATTCTGTTTTATTACTGTGTAACACAGTGCATTATTTAGAAAGTTATATAGTTGTTGTTTTATGTGTCTTGTTTGCCCTCCATCCTAGCAAAGACAAGGACTTTTGTCATTTTGTTTAGCCCTGCATACCAAGAGCCTAAAACAACACCTGGTACATAGTCAGTTCTCAATAAATATTCACTGAATGAATGGAATAAATGAAAGAATGGATACAATAGGCATATCAACAGTTGTCAAAATTAATTCTAATTAATCTCAGCAATGCACTGAAAAATGAATTGTTACAAAGAAAATAAATTTTCACATACCTTGATGTCTGTATACATGTAATTCCCTTGTCTACACTGTCCTTCTTCCTCTCTCCTAACACTCTTTCCCCTACTCATATACGCTTTGCCAAACAAATTCCAACTAAATATCCCCAACTAATAAGCCTTCCAAAAAAGTCATCTTTGTTAACTTAAATCTGGGTACGTGCTCCTCCTACATTCTCTCCATGTACCTATGTTTATTTTTCTTACAGTCTTTTCACGTGCATTGCAAAAACTATTTGTTTATCTTTTTCCTAGATCAAAGTGTGAGCTCCTTGAGAGCAGAAACCATTCTTACTTGCTTTTCACTCCCTGGCACATAGCTCACATCACTTAACACATGACAGGTACACAATAAATGTTTTTGTGTGGGAATAAAACAATTTTTTAAAAATCTACTAAACTGAATTAATAGTGAATCACAGAAATTTACCTCTTACTTGTTTCCTTAGTTTTTCAATTTCTTCTTTTAAGTTTTTTATTTCTAAATCTTTGCTTGCTGTTAGTGGACCATCAGCAGTTGAATACTGCAGAGCTTGGACAGTCTGTGTTGACTCTAAAAAAAACAATAAAAGAAAGAATGAGACATATGGCCATACTTTATAAATTTTTTAAACTAATAGCAATATATTTCTTTCTAGAGAAATCCTTATATAATTCTACTGATCACCCAAATACTGATCACCAGATATAATTCTAATTACCCATTGAAAAAAGGCATGTAAACACATTAAAATTAAATCACAAAACTTCATTGCATATGTCTTTAAAATTATAATACATGTAGGAAAGAATCTATCTTCTAATATGTGAGCTTTTTAGTTTTAAACACTTTATCAGTGAGTCAACCATTCAGCCCCCTTTCATCCCAGCAGGGACTATGATCATGTGTTAACCCAACAACATCCTACGTCAGACAATGTATGACAAACTGAGTGTGGTGTATGAAGGGAGGTCTAGAGGTGCTAATATATACTAATGCAGAAGGAGTGGCCTTCCAAACTTTGTGCATGGAAGTTGAGGTCCACCTATGGATGACTTTGGCTCATCAATTTAGTTAAAATAGAGATTATTAATTTATCTTGTGGTTCTAATCAGAAGATGCAAGGTATAAAAGAAACATTAACTCTATTGAGGCTTATTCCTAGGTATCATCAAAATTTATGGAAAAAAAGAAAACTTTAAAACCATGTTATGCCAGAAGTGAAACCACCCTTGTCCTAAAATAGTTATTCCACTATCTTATGGAGGGTTCCCAAATAGTGAGTCTTTCCCTCACCATAATTTTTTGTTAGTACAAATCATTACTGATTGCATTAAATTACTTATATGGTTTATATATTGCTTTATATAACTTATATTATTACTTATATAACATATTATTACTTAAATATACTATTTATATTACTTAAACTCCAAAGGACTGTGACCTTCAGAGGATGGAGATATTCTAATTCATCTTCACCACCTATACAGAAAATAGCATCATGATCTTCGTATGCACGGTGGTCAATAAATATTTGTTAATTTGAATTAAAGGTGTAAGATATACCATATTGTGCATCTAATCATGATCTTCTGCATCCAATAAGTATTTCTTACACATTTCTTTTTCTTTGGATTCAAAACATGCTAAAAATGGTGTTTTTTGTATTTACTATTTTTAAAAGAACAGCGTCTGTTTGTTTATTTAAAAGACATCTAAGTTGGGAGTTGAAAATGGGGAGATATAAAAATACCCAATGGACATTAGCAGGAGCTATTTTTCCCCGTCCGCCCCATGTACTGCAGGGTATGGAGGTGGGGTAGGTATCCTTCCTCCTCTTTGCCATCTCTGTCCTCCCTATAAATCCCAGGTCTGCTAAAATGCCCATTACCTGTTTATTGTAATTACCCACTGTCTTTCCTGTCTTATTCTCTTTTTGAATAACAATTTTACACATTGTTCACTGCCCTTCTTTTCATTACATCTTTTTTCATAATTCTTAGTGACTTTAACATCCAAATAGATAATCCACCAAACACTCTGGCTTCTCAGGCATACAAATCCCCTATGGCAGAGACTGTTAGGTTTTTGTTTTTGTTTTTGTTTTTACCCAGTAGCTATTCCTCTCTTCTTGTTTATGAACCAAATTCAGGTATCAGGTACAATGTGCAGAGGCAAGGTGGGCCCAGCCAAAATTGAGGATGTTTAAATCAATCACAGTAATTCCATTCTACATTGCCAGTATTGGTTAAGAATTAGATGTGTGACCTGGTTAGAACTAATAGTACCTTGAGAAGAAATCCACTAGGGGACTTCTTGGAAAGGTTTTAATCTCCCATTAAGTGAGAGATACATGAAAAGAAATGAATCTTCCCTTTTTTTTGGTCTCTGGATATGTGAAGAAATAAAGTCTGGAACTTTGGCAGTATTGTGGAATCTTGAGGAGAAAGCCAAGAAAATCATAGAGAAGCCAAAACTGATACCAGCACTGAAAACTGTCTGACTTCTTAAGTGATAATAAATCCATAGTATTTAAGAATTCTATTACTTGTAGCCCAAAACGACCTAGCTGGTAGACTTCTCTCCAGCACAACCACTAAATGGATTGGTCATCCCCTAGACCAGTGGTTCTCACCTTATGTGAACTTAGAAATGTGTACGTGTGTATGCGGCAGGGGGTTGGGTGGAATTGACACAGTGCTAGGAGATTACTACAGATATTTAGTGTCTGGGGACCAAGAAAGCTCAATCTCTTACAGAATGTGAAACAGTCTCTCACATCAAAGAATTACCCTGCCCCAAAAGCCTGTAGTTCACCTACTGAGAAATGCTACTGTACACTTTGTCATTATTAATAACTGGAGAGCCTCCAAAATCTTTACAGTTTACTTACTTTACGGACTACTTCAGTAATTCTTCATTCCCACCAAGAGTGCCAATCCAGTGTTCCTAACACTTTTTAGTCTTTTCTTCCTTATTTACCCAGGTTAGATTCATTTGTCCATCACTACAATAACTGCTTTCCATAAAACACCTTCAATTTCTTTATCCTTCTCTCCTCCACTGTACTTAGCCTAGAAGGCCCCATCTTGGCTAAATCTTACTCTCCTCCTACTTTGTGCTTTCACCCTAGTAGCTGGAAGTGGCCAGAGAAAACACGGTCATTTAAAATTTACATCTACTAACCTTAAATAGCTTGGCGATGCCTGAAAATCCTAAAATATTTCCTAGTCCGTTTACTCTTCTCTTCTCTAAACTCACCATTTCATATCTTCTCTTTTTCTTGTTAAAAATCTAATACGTTCTCCACCTTCCTTATTCTCAGCTGATGACTCTGCTTAGCATTTGCTTTATTGTCTGTCTTCTCAAAACAGAATGTAAGCACTGTGAGGGCAGGTATTTTTCCTTTTTCTGTTCATTATTATATACCCAGTCATGTGCAGAACAGTTCCTGTCTCATCAGTGCTCAACAGCATAGCTGATAAATGGATGAATCAGCTTTAACGTTAACCTATGCCATTGTACAAAACAGGTGTTTTCTACAAAAAAGCAACGATCTTATATTTTTGTTGGGTTTGCTTTGTATAAATGATACCAATCACACGTAACAATACTCTCTAGGAATATACTGAAGAATTCAAAACATCAAAAAAACCCTGGGACACAAAAATTTCTCATTCAGAATAGGATGGAGTAGGAAGCAACAGGTCATTGCTCTATTGCTCCTGCTGCAAAAAAATAAAAATACACTATATAATTTGCAAAAATCTTATTTTTACCAACATCATGTATCTGGGAAAGCAAAGAGGACTAAGAAAACTAAATCAGAGAAGGATGAGCCATGCTGAGGTGACAAGACTATGACAGCTGCCTCTTTGGAAACATATCCAATCCTGTGAGCAAGCTTAGGCTCAAGGTCGCCCTGAATTGAGGGATATTATGCTGGGGAAAAAAAAATCACAGCTTCTGGAGGATGGGTGGGGCTGGTGCCACAATTTGGAAACCTTAAGATTCCTAAATATGGGGTGCTGTTTTCCTTATGGTATATTTGTTGATCTAGGGACGGCATGGGAAGTTAAGGAGCTTCTACAAGTCAGACTGAAATCTCCTACAGTATTAGAGTATTTCAGAGACAAAGCCTTGCTTCAGAAAGAGGGACTGTCTCAAACACACGGCCAGTCTCCCCATCAAGACATTTGCTAAATTTGGACATGGCATGGGGTAGAAGGCTGAAGGACAGAATAAATCTCCCACAGTTTACAGAATGAGGGAGAAAGAGCCCCAACCAGAATCCATCTAGTTCTCCCTTCATGACATTTGAAACCAGAGGTAGGTTGAGTTTAATTAAAACTGCAACCCAGCCTTGACCTACCTCAATCCCTGATTGGACAAAGAAAGGAAAATCCTCTCTGGAGTGGAAATAACATAAGCATCATTCTCTATGTTATTTTTATTCATGATATTTGTCATACAATAAAAATTATGAGACATCTGGAAAAGCAGGAATGTGTGATCAATAATCAGAAGAAAAAGCCAGAAAAGGAGACAGACCCACAGATGATTCAGGTGTTGGAATTAGCAGACAAGGACTTTAAAATAACTATTACTAACGTGAAAGAAAATAGAGGAAAAGATAGACACAAAGATGAGAAATTTCAACAGAGAATCAAAAACTATAAGAAAGAATCAGGGCCGGCCCCGTGGCTTAGTGGTTAAGTGCGTGCGCTCCGCTGCCGGTGGCCCGGGTTCAGATCCCGGGTGCGCACCGAGGCACCACTCCTCCAGCCATGCTGAGGCCGCGTCCCACATACAGCAACTAGAAGGATGTGCAGCTATGACAGACAACTATGTACTGGGGCTTTGGGGAAAAATAAATAAATAAAATCTTTAAAAAAAAAAAAAAAAAGAAAGAATCAAATGGATATTCTTGAACTAAAAGAGACAATATCTGACATTAAGACTCATTGGATGTACTTAAAATCAGAATAGATACAGCAGAAAACAGGACTAATGAACTTGAAGGCAAGTCAATAGAAAATATGCAAATTAAGCACAAAGAAAACTAAGAATGTAAGGACAGGACAGAGCATAAAAGAAATATGGGACATAGTCCAAAATATACACAATTGGAGTCCCAGAAGAAGCGGAGCGAGTAAATGGGGCAAAAGAAATATCTATAGAAGTTATAGCTTAGAATTTTCCAAAACTGATGAAAGACATCAATCAAGATTCCAGAAGTTCAGTGAATCCCAAAAAGGATTTTATATTAATAAAAAAAAACTACACCTAGGCAGATCATAGTCAAACTGCTTGAAACTGAAGTTAAGAAGAAAATCTTAAAAACAGCCACAGGGAAAAAAAGGATTCATTCAAGAGACCAAGATTAACAGCTGGCTTCTCAAATATAATGGAAATCAGAAAACAATGGAATAACATCTGTAGAGAATTGAAAGAGAAAACTGCTAAGCTAGAATTCTAACCTAGCAAAATATACCTCAAAAATGAAGGCCAAATAAAGACAACTTAGGCAAACAAAATCTGAGAGATTTTGTCACAACACACACATATCACAAGAAATACTAAAGGAAGTTTTTCAGACTAAAGAAAAATTATTCCAAATGGAAACATGTATCATTAGGAAGAAATAAATGGCACCAAAAGGGTAAATGTGGGTGGGTAAAAAAAATATATTTAAAAAATTAAGGAGTAATAACTATTTAAAGAAACAGTAAAATAAATGTATTGAAAGGTTTACAACATAAGATGGAGGTAAAATATATAACTACAATTACACACAGGGCTGCTGTAAGGTTCTTATACTGTTTATAAAGTGGTAAAATACAAATTATTTTTAAAAAACGATATATAAAGACCTAATAGAAAAAATGGGCAAGAACCTCGAACAGGGACTTCACAGACTGAATATCCAAATGAAGAGTAAATATATGAAAAGATACCGAATATCATACTTATTAGGGAAATGCAAATTAAAATCATAGAGAGATACCACTATACAGACACCAAAATGGCTAAAAGTAAAAAAGCTAACAATATCAAATTCTGATGGGAATATAAAGCAATTGGAACTACTGATACAATCGCTTTGGAAAACTCTTTGACAATACATTTTAAAGCTGAAAATATGCTATCCTACGACCCAGAAATCCTACTCCTAGGTAGATATCCAAGAGAAAATAAATATATATGACCATCAAAAGAAATATATAAGAATATTCACAAAAGCTATGCTTATAATAGTCAATATCTGGAAAAAACCCAAATGTTTACCAACAACAGACTGGATGTTACGGTCTGAATGTTGGCACATCCTCCAAATTCATATGTTGAAATCCTAACCCCCAAAGATGATGTAATTAGGGGGTGGGGTCTTAGGGAGGTGCTTAAGTTACGAGGGTAGAGTGCTCGTGAATGGGATTAATGCCTTATGAAAGAGAGCCAACAGAGACCCCTAGCCCCTTCCACCAGGTGAGGACACAGCAAGAAGGTGCTGGCTATGAACCCTCACTTGACCAAGCTGGCACTTTGATCTTGGACTTCCAGGCTCTAGAACTGTGAAAAATAAATTTCTGTTGTTTATAAGCCACCCAATCTGTTGTATTTTGTCATACAAGCCAGAACGGATGAAGACACTGGATAATAAATTTTTAGTATTTGTGTACAATTCAATTACCAAACAGCAGTAAAAAAAGAACTATTTATATATACACAACATGGGTGAAGCTGACAAACAACACGTTGAGTGAAAGAAGCCAGATACAAATGAGAACATACTGTATGATACCACTTATATGAAGTTCAACAGGGAAAATTAATTAATGGTGAAAAAAATTAGGATAGTGTTTACTTCAGGGTGGTGGGTTACAAACTGGAAAGGGGCATGAGTGAACTTTTATGCTATACTAGAAATGTTCTACATATTGGTTGGAGTAGAGATTACATGTACACAGATATAAACATTTACAAGGCTTACACTTAAAAGTAGAGTTTTTGCATACTTTACTGTATGTATATCACCACTTAAAAATCAAAACAGAGTGACATCAGCATCATGGTGGCATAAGTCATTCCTTTTTTCTCTCCTTTTCGATGTATAACTAATTGGAAATCCATAACTGAACAAAAGTGCCTCTGCACAGCACCAGTACACCCAAAAGATCCCTCCATCTGTGCATCCAAAAGAGGGTGGACTGGACCTCGGAGGAGGCTACAGAGCCAAGTGAGTTGCAGCAGCAGTGGCAGCAGCAATCTCTCTAGCAAATGAGGTGGAAAGTGAAAGTGGTGAATGAAAGTCAGCCTGGCTTCAAGGGCTGCAGCTGGAGGGACCCCTTTGCTCTTCAGCAACACCTAGATTGCTGAGGAGACACCTCCGTGACTGGGGGGGAGGGAAAGGAAAGGGAAGAAGGCAGACAAAGAGAACTGAAGGAATGCACTTCCTGCTGTCTGCCCATGGACTTCCAGGATTCCCCAACTCGAGGATCCCCCTACCAGGTGGTAGGCATATTCAAAGCCCCAGGTGCCAAGCACACACCTCCCCCCACTAGCTTTTTCATGTGCACTCCAAACTTTAGTGATGAGTCAGCTCCAGTAAGAGAAACCAAAAACTTGTGCTATAGTACCACCTTCTGGAAAACAAATGAAAGGCTTCTGATCACCAACCTATTGAACTGTTAGAATCAAAATAAACAAAGCCTTATCTAAATAAGAAAGGTGTTTGCTACTTCAAATGTGATGGCAGAGGCACATTTTATGAAACACTAAGAAAAATCATGGTAATACAGTATCACAAAAAGAAAAAAACAATTCTTCAGCAACCAAACTCAAACACATGGAATATTGCAATCTAACTGATAAAGAATTCAAACTGGCTGTTATGAAGAAATTCAACAAGTTACAAGAAAACTCAGAAAGGCAATTCAATGGACTCATGAATAAAATTAATAAACAGAAGGAGTACATTACTAAAGAGATTAAAATTATAAAAAAAAGAACCAAATAAAAATTATGGAGCTGAAGAACTCAATAAATGAGACAAAAAGTACATTAGAAAATATTGGAAATAGAGCAGATCTGATGGAAGAGAGAATAAGTGATCTGGAGGATAGGAATTTAGAAATGATTCAGGTGGAAAGGAGAGAGAACTAAGATTTCTAAAAAGTGAAGAAATTCTACGAGAGTTGTCAGACTCCGTTAGAAAAGCCAACATAAGAATAATGGCTATACTAGAAGCAGAAGAGAGGGAGAAGGGGGCAGAGAGTTTACTTAAAGAAATAATAGCTGAGAACTTCCCAAACCTGGAGAAGAAGTCGGACATACAAGTCCATGAAGCTAATAGAACACCTTACTATCTCAATGCAAAAAGACTTTCTCCAACACATATTATAATGAAACTCTCAAAAGTCAATGATAAAGTAAGACTTTTAAAGGCCACCAGGGAAAAAAGAAAGTAACCTACAGAGGAACCCCCATTAGGCTAACAGCAGATTTCTCAGCAAAAACTCTACAGGCCAGGAGAATGAAATGACATATTCAAAGTACTGAAAGATAAAAACCGCCAGCCAAGAATACTCTATCTGTGTAAGTTATCCTTCAGATATGAAGAAGAAATAAAGGCTTTCCAAGACAAACAAAAGCTGAGGGAGTTCTCCACCACCAGACTTGCCTTACAAGAAATGCTGAAAGGAGCTCTTCAAACTGAAATGAAAAGAAGAAAGTACACAAAACTGTGATTAAGGTAATAAAATAGGCAGTCAGAATTAGAAAACTGCAACTTTATTTTAGAACAGTGTGTTAAACACTTAATTATAGCGTAAATGTTAAGGGAAAAGAGCATTAAAATAACTATAGCTTCTACAATTTGGTAACGAATTCACAGCATAAAAAGAGATAATTTGTGACATCAGAAATATAAAAGGCAAGGAGTAAAAGGATGGAACCTTTCTAGGCAAATGAAGGTAAGTTGCTATCATCAGAAAAAGGACTATTTTATCTATGAGATGTTTTATGAAAACTTCATGGTAACCACAAAGCAAAAATCTAGAGCATAGATACAAAGCATAAAAAAGGGGGAGAACGAGCAAATCACCATAGAAAACCACCAACTTACAAAGGTAAACAAAAACAGAAGGCAAAAGAAACAATGGAGATACAAAATGACCAGAACACAAAGATACAATGGCAGTAGTAAATTCTTTCATATTAATAATCACCCTAAACGTAAAAGAATTGAGCTCAACAATCAAAAGGCACAGTGGCTGGATAGATAAGAAAATAAGACCAACTATATGCTGCTTACAGGAGACTCATTTCAGCTCTAAAGACACATGTAGGCTCAAAGTGAAGGGATGGAAGATGATATTCCAAGCAAGCAGAAACCAAAACAAAGTGGGTGAGCCATACTTATATCAGACAAAATACTTTAAGCCAAAAATGGTAACAACAGACAAAGGTCATTATGTAATGATAAAGGGGTCAATACAATAAGAAGATATAGCAATTGTAAATATATATGCTCCCAACACCTGAGCACTGAAATATACTAAGCAAAATACTAAAAGATCTTAAGGGAGAAATAGACAACCATACAATGATAGTAGGGGACTTCAATACCCCATTATCAGCAATAGATAAATCATCCAGACAGAAAATCAACAAAGAAACATTGGAATTGAACCATACTTTAGAATAAATGGACTTAATAGACATATACAGAACATTCCATCCAACAGCAGCAGAATATACATTCTTCTCAAGTGCATATGCAACATTCTCCAGCATAGATCACATGATAGGACACAAAACAAATCTTAGCAAACTGAAAAAGATTAAAATCATACCAACTATCTTTTCTGACCATAATGGTGTGTAACTACAAATCAACAAGAGGAAAGTGAGATTACAAATATGTGGAAACTAAACAACACACTTTTGAACAACCAATGAGTCAAAGAAGAAATCAAGAGAAATAAAAAACTATCTCAGAACAAATGAAAATGGAAATACAATATATTAAATTTGTGGAGTGCAGCAAAAGCATTTCTGAGAGGAAAGTTTATAGCAATAAATGCATATATTAAGAAATTAGAAAGATCTCAAATAAACAACCTAACTTTACACCTCAAGGAACTACCAAAAAAAGAACAAATTAAGCCCAAAGTTAACAGAAGGCAGGAAATAAAGATCAGAGCAGAAATAAATGAAATAGAGACCAGAAAAACAACAGAAAGGATGAATGAAACTAAGAGCTGGTTCTTTGAAAAGATAAAGAAAATTGACAAACATTTACCTAGACTAAGAAATAAAGAGAGAAGATTCAAATAAATAAAATTAGAAATGAAAGAGGAGAGATTACAACTAATACTACACAACTACATAGGACCATAAGAGACTACTATGAACAATTATACGCCAAGAAATTACATAACCTAGAAGAAATGGACACATTTCTAGAAACACACAATCTACCAAGACTGAATCAGGAAGAAATAGAAAATCTGAACAGACCAATAACGAGTAAAAAGATTGACTCAGTAATCAAAAACCTCCCAACACAGAAAATCCCAGGACCAGAGAGCTTCACTGGTGAATTCTGCCAAACATTTAAAGAAGAATTAACATCAATCCTCCTCAAACTCTTCCAAAATATTTAGGAGGAGGGAACACTTCCAAACTTATTCTATGAGGCCAGCATTATCTTCATACTAAAACCAGATAAGGAGATCATAAGAAAAGAAAACTATAGACCAATATCTCTGATGAATATAAATGCAAAAAATTCCTCAACAAAATATTAGCAAACCGAATTGAAGAACAAATTAAAAGGATTATACACCATGACCAAGTGGGATTTATCTCTAGGATGCAAGGATGGTTCAACATACACAAATCAATAAATGTAATACATCACATCAATAAAATGAAAGATAAAAATCACATGACCGTCTCAATAGACACAGAAAAAGCATTTAACAAAATACAACATCCTTTCATGATAAAAATCCTTAACAGATTAGGTATAGAAGGAACATACCTCAACATAATAAAGGCCATATATGACAAACCCACAGCTAACACTATCCTTAAGGGAGAAAAACTGAAAGCTTTTCCTCAATGATCAGAAAGAAGACAAGGATGTCCACTCTCATTACTCTTATTCAACATAGTACTGGAAGTTCTAGCTAAAGCAATTAGGCAAGACAAAGAAATAAAAGGCATCCAAATCAGAAAGAAAGAAGCAAAACTGTCACTATTTGCTGATGATATGATTTTATATATTGAAAATCCCAAAGAGTCAACCAAAAAACTGTTGGAATTAATCAACAATTTCAGTAAAGTTGAAGGATACAAAGTCAACATACAGAAATCAGTTGCATTCTTTTACGCTAATGATGAAACATCTGAAAAAGAAATAAATGAAACTATCCCACTCACAACAGTATCAAAAACAATAAAATAATCAGGAACAAATTTAACCAAAGAAGTGAAAGATCTGTACAATGAAAACCATAAGACTTTGCTGAAAGAAATCAAAGAAGACACAAACAAATGGAAAGACATCTTGTATTCATGGATCAGAAGAATTACTATTGTTAAAATGTCCATACTCCCCAAAGTTATCTACAGATTCAACACAATATCTATCAAAATACCAAAGGCATTCTTCACAGAAATAGAAGACACAATCCTAAAATAGGTGTTGAACCACAAAAGACCCTGAGCCAAAGCAATCCTGAGAAAAAAGAACAAAGCCAGAGGTATCATGCTTCCTGATGTCAAACTATACTACAAACTGTAGGAATAAAAACAGCATGGTACTGGCATAGAAATAGACACATAGACCAATGGAACAGAACAGAGAGCCCAGAATTAAATCCCAGGGTATATGGTTAACTAATATTCAACAAGGGAGCCAAGAACACCCAATGGGGAAAGGACAGTCTCCTCAACAAATTGTGCTGGGAAAATTAGAGAAACACACAACAATGAAATTGGACCCCTATCTCACAAAAATTAACTCAAAATGGATCAAAGACTTAAACATAAGACCTGATACCATAAAACTCCTAGAAGAAAACATAGAGAAGAAGCTCCTTGACATTGGTTTTGGAAATGATTTTTTGGATATAACACCAAAAGCACAAACAACAAAAAAGCAAAAATCAACAAAGAGGACTACATCAAACTCAAAAGCTTCTGTACATCAAAAGAAACAATTAACAAAATGAAAAGACCACCAACAGAATGGGATAAAATTTTTGCAAACCATATATTGGATAAGGGACTAATATTCAAAATGTATAAAGAACTCATACAACTTAATAAAAAAAATTTGATTAAAAAAATGGGCAGAAGAACTAAATAGATATTTTTCCAAAGAGGACATCACAATGGCCAACAGGCACATGAAAAGACAGTCAACCACACTAATCATCAGGAAATGCAAATCAAAAGGTGAGGTGAGATATCACCTCACACCTGTCAGAACGTCTATCATCAGGAAGACAAGAGACAACAGGTACTGGTGAGGATGTGGTGAAAAGGGAGTCCTTACACACTGCTGGTGGGAATGTAAACTGGTCCAACCACTATGGAAAACAATATGGAGGTTCCTCAAAAAATTTAAACAGCTCTACCATATGATCCAGCAATTCCCCTTCTGGATATATACCCAAAGGAAATGAAAACAGGATTTCAAAGAGATATCTGCACTCCCGTGTTTACTGTAGCATTATTCTCAATAGCCAACATATGGAAACAACCTAAATGCAAATCAGTGGGTGAATGGATAAAAAAGATGTGGTGTACACACACACACACACAGTGAAATATAATTCAGCCATGAGAAAGGAAGAAATCCTCCTATTTGCAACATGGATGGACCTTGAACACATTTTGCTGAGTGAGATATGTCAGAATATAAGTGTTATACTAGGATGAGAAGGGTTCCTTTTTTCCTAGTAGTTCCATTTTCCTCTCCCCAGAGGTATTTATTCCCACACATTTATGTTCATACATACGTGGGAAACAGATGCTATTTTGTTGTTTACTGTTAATTTCATGAGTTTACATAAATGGTATTACACCGTACTCTGCATCAATTTCTATAACTTGATATTTCCCACTTAACAAAAAGAAAATTTCCTTTTGCGATAAAACAATCACTTATAATAAACAGTTCCTAACACTGTGAGTCCAATCCAAAAAGGAAAATATCTTCTTTAAAGATTTTATTTATTTATTTTCCCCCCAAAGCCCCAGTAGATAGTTGTATGTCATAGCTGCACATCCTTCCAGTCGCTGCATGTGGGACGCGGCCCCAGCATGGCCGGAGAAGCGGTGGGCGCCGGGGATCCGAACCCGGGCCGCCAGCAGCGGAGCGCGTGCACTCAACCGCTAAGCCACGGGGCCGGCCCGAAAATATCTTCTTTAAAACACACTTACCTTGAAGTTTTCTACTAAGTTCAAGCTTCTCCTGTTCGAGGCGCTTAATTCTTCTTTCATAAGCTTCGGTTGCTAAATTGTTGTCTAGAGTCCTCTGAACGTGAACGTCAACATCCAGTGAAGCGGGGCCAGCGGTCACTCTCAAACAGCTCCGATCAGAAAGAACACTGAAGAAAAGAAAAAAAAAGAGTGGATTTACACTGAAACAAAAAGTTTGAAGAAAAAAGATAACCTTTCGAAATTGTTCATTTAAAACACGGATTTGAGTATCTAGTTACAGTCAGCCACCTAGAATGACTGTAATACACATTTTTTTGCAAATGTGTATTGCAAAAACACCAGAAATGACTTTTTAGAAGCACTTTTAAAAATGAAAACTTAATCACCCAAATTATCTTTAATTTATTTTAAATAACCACAAATTATAAAATGAAGTTTGCTGAAGGGTTATTGGTAGTTTAAAACAATGTGACCAGGTAAGTGAAACAGTAGTCAAGAGCACCAACCACGGTCTCTTTACCAGAATTTGGAATTCAAAAGAGAAATGCTTTCTTTAATTCAACACAATTTAATTAAAAATATTTGAAGGGCTGGACCTTCGGCAGTGAGCAGAAGTGACAAAACTTGCCCATGTAGAGCTTATATTCCAGTGACAGAGACAAAAATAAACAAGATAAGTAAAACATTCAGTACATTAGACAGTGTTCAATCCTAAGGAGAAAACATGAAGCAGGAAAGGGGGAAATGAATTATTGAGGGGGAGGAAATAAAAATTTAGACAAAGTGGTCAGGAAAGTCATCACTCAGAAAGTAACTCTGAATGAAGTCCAGAGAGTAAGGGGCCCAGCCAAGGGAATATCAGGGGGAAGAACATTCCAGGCAGATGGAACAGAAGTGCAAAGGCCCTCAGAGAGGAGTATGTCTGGCACGTTCATGGGCCAGAAAGGAGACCTCTGTGCCTGGAGTGGAGTGAGCAAGGGAAAGAGCAGTAGGAAACAGAATCAGAAAGACAAATATATCTATCACTTGATATAGTTGTAAGAACTATAAGACAAATATATACATAACTTGATAAAGTTATAAGAACTTTGGTTTGGAGTTAAGATACGAAGCCACTGGAGCTCGGGTGGTGGGGATTGGTCCTGAAGAGGGGAGTGACATGTTCTGACTTATCTTTTAGCAGGATCATTCAAACAGGTTCAGAGAAATAGAAGAAATGACATGAACATCTGAAGTAGGTGGTTAAGAGAGATTTTAAGCAGAAGAGGGGAGAGAGGTCTCAGCTGGAGATGCACATTTAGGAGTCATCAGCAAAATCTGGGAGAGCACCGGAGAGCATAAATGGAAAACACGCAAGGACTATGCCATGGGACTCGGTGAGATTAGGAGGTATCTGATGTGGAGACTGAGAACGAGTGGCCAGAGAGGTAAGAAGAAATGAGGCAAGTGCCCTGGAAGCTAAGAGAAGAAAGTGTTTTAACGAGACGGAGCTGTGACAACTAAGATGAGACTAGGCAAATAAGCAAGACTAGGCCTGAAAGATGATCACTAAATTTAGCAACATGGAGCTCAGCGGTGACATCAACAAAAGCAGTTTGCACAAAGCGATGGGAGCACAAACCTGCCTGGAGTGGTGTCAAGGGAGAACAGTATGAGAAAAATGGACAAAATATAGACAACAGTTTGAGGTAATTTTGCTATAACGTGGAGCAGAGAAATGGTTGGTAGCAGGTAAAGAAAGTTGGATTAAGAGAGATTTTACCCTTCACCTTATGATGGGAGGAAAAACTGCATGTTTGTGAGCTGATGGGAATGATCTGATTATGCAAATGACACAAAAAGGGAAAAACTTACGATGTAATAGAGAGCAACGCACTAGAGTAGGCAAGAGCGGACAGAAGGGGTGGGCCTTAGCTTGGAGCTCACACAGTTCATCCATAAACAGAAGAGTATATGGTCCAGAGGTAGGTGGGTGGTAGCTGTGGTGATGGGAGCTTGAGGAAGTTGTCTGCTATTTCCTTAACCTCTCAGTGAAAGAGGAAGCGAGATCATCAGGTGAGAGTGAGGATGACAGAGGTTTCAGAGGAAAGTATAAGGTATGAAGTAGTTATCTAGGAGAGTAAAAGAACGAACACACTAGGGTAATACAGTATACTTGCCAGGCAGCAATAAGGGGCACTTGAGGTTCGTAATCCTCAACTTAAAGTGAGACCAGTAAGAATGGTCAGATATTTTCCTCTAGACACTTTGACTGGCACAAGTACAGACAGAATATGGAATTGTAATAATGAATGTTGACTTAGAATGAGAGACAGTCAAAGAACTGAGGGGGCACACAAGGAGTGATTATAATCATTCTCAATGGAATTTAAACTGGGTAAGGAGGAAAGAGAAAATACAAGTGGAATGAAGGTCAGTGAAAAGATGCTTAAGATTAATGAGTTGAAAGTTCCGATGCTTTGACACCTAGAGAATACTTATTCAACAGCATGGGACTCTTCTAATACTTGCCCCAATGCTAACAGATTCTGAGCTCTCTATTTGTCCTATTCTTTCTCCTCCAAAATGAGTTAAGATTCTTATATGTTCTATTCATTTTGTAATGTCTAACTTTTTCCAGCAGTAGATTCATCCTGTTTTTTTTTTTAATTTTTGATTTACAAGGCTCTCTTATACACTACATATTCTAAAACCTCAATTCTTTTTAATTTGCTTTAAATTGTCCAAATTATGTTAACTTTTCAAACTTACCAGCTACTAGTATATGTAAAACCAACAAATGGCAGATGGTGGCCAGAAAATGCAGTATGTGTTGGTGGGGGCATCGTTTCCTAAAGGAGGAAAAAACACATGGTAAGAAATAAATAACTATGACTTGTAGGTTGGGCTATAAATATTAACTGTCAAAAGGAAATACGCGACCGTTCAATTCAGAAACACTGATAAGTTTGGTACAGACGTTTAGTGATAAAAAATTTAGGCCATAAACAGTGCTCTTGTAAAATTCTAATAAAATGAAAATAAAGATTGCAAGTCTGACTGATATTGAAAGTAGGGTCATTATTCATGTATTCCACATTTGCGAATTTGCCTAGTCACTAAAATTTCTTTGCACCCCAAATCAGTCCTCACAGTAGTACTTTTGCGATTATTTGCAGACACGTGCAGAGCAAAGAAACATTTGAGTTGTTCACGCACATGTCCCCAGCTGGCGCTGAACAAGGAGACACTCTGCCTTCTTGTTTCTGCTCTCACATTGTAAACGAGGGGTCTTTTCAAGGTCTACGTGTGCCATGTTTTTTGCATTTTCGTGCTTTTTACGGGTGATTTCACTGTTTAAATGGCTTCCAAACATAATGCTGAAGTGCCATTTATTGTTCCTAAGCAAGAAGGCTAGGATGTGCCTTACAAAAAAAATACGTGTGTTAGATAAGCTTCGTTCAGGCATGAGTTACAGTGCTATTGACCGTGAGTTCAATGTTAATTAATCAACAATATATATTAAATAATGTGTCCTTAAATAGAAACACACATCAAACAAGGTTATGTATTGATCAGTTGATCGAAATGTTGCGACCAGAGGCTCACAGGAACCTAACCCTGTATTTCCCCGCAGAGCAATGGTTCAATATTCACTAATACAGCGTTCTCGGCAACTTTACTGAACATAACTCCCACAAATAATCAGAATCTATTTAATTTGGAATGACTCACGATTTCTGTTAACAGTAAATATAATTCTTGTAATAAATGACTGATGAGGAAAGTCCATGTCCATTTAATTCTTTCTTGTGAGGGCCAGAGAGGAAAGCACAAGAGAAATTCTAACCTGCCTTGACTACGGAACTTACTGAACAGTGAAAAGTGATATAAAATTAATATAAAAACTCTTAGTACAGAATTAAAACCATAAGAAATAAAATAATCGAATAAAAATAAAAGTTCAAATTAAAAAGGCTAAAAAGGTAAAAAAACATAAAAATTTTATGTTCTTATTTTCCTAAATTTTAACTTACTACAACCTAATGGTTTAGAGCAGAGGCTGACAAGCTGTGCTGGCCTGTTTTAGTACGGCCCACAGGCTAAAAACGGTTGAATATTTCGCTAATCAGCTGGTTGGCCACTTGCCCCAAACACAGCTATAACTTCAGGATAGTAGGGCTGGATTTTCCTTCCCCATTTCCGAACGAGGTTGCTAATTTTAGTGGCAGCACCACTGGGCACAGGTATTTAGCTCTCCAAAGCAAGTCAGCCCCCTCTGGCAGCCAAGCTGCTGCTTTTCATAAGCAGCTCCATGCTAGCAGTCCTACTGTCCCAACCAAGCTAAAGGAAGGGGGTAGGGGGCTCTTTTTAACCAAAGTTCAGAGTTTTTCATAAATAAATGCTTCTTAGTTTATTTACTTTGGGTTGATTTGTCAAGCCCTGAAATGGTTATTTTTGACAATTTTATCCCATTTCATGATGTTTTTCAAGGAGAGATTTGCAAACCTCTTCACTCTGCCTTCGTGAAGTCCACACTTAAAAAAAGCATCTAATTTGTCCTCATCTTAGGAAACCTAATGGCATAACTAGTCTTAGGAAACCTAATGGCATAACTAACCTAGAAGTAAATCTTTGAATTTTAATTTTGCTCCTAGTCACGAATAACTATGCTCACCTCAGTTAATTCTCTTAATTTCTTGATTTATGAGAGAATAAATACTACAACCATGATAACTGTTTAACTGAGAATTGATAAGGTGGTCCATAAAATTGCTTTTAACCATATTAAAAGGAAACAGAGGGACAGAACTTCTTCACAATGGCATACTTACAGAATTCTTTAAACAATCATCATCCACATCAAAATTTGATGTATCTGTTGGACTACTAACTTCTGGAATATACGGTGCTTCACAGTTTTGAATATTATCCCAGTCAATTCCATTGAAAAATGGGTGTTTCTTAAAGTCTTCTATTCCATTTTGACCAAGTCGATGTTCTCTGCTACAAATGAGCCTTCGAATAAGATCCTTTGCATTTTCAGACACATCAGTCACTTGAGCTGGAAACTGAAACCTCTCCTAAACAGAGAATAATAGAAATTAAATATAAATCAGTATTTAACTTACTAAGTAAGTTGGTTAACATTTATTTTTTTTTAAATACATTTTCTTTTAAAAATATCTAAGTGTATACTGGTACAAAGTACTGATAGTAAAAAAGATACAGGGACGAATGAGAAAAGATCATTTGCCTAAAAGAACTTTTAATTTCATTTGTGACTTAGTCATACATGCACTGCAGAAAGAAGAATAAATTAAATGCTAAAATACCTTAGAATGAAGATAATTCATTAAAAGTGGTAGAATTTGACTCAATATTTCAATAGGGTGTAGATGGACTGATGATGTTCACATAAGTCACATACCAATGATTATAATAATAAACACTTTTTAAAAATGTAGTATGTACTTGACACGATTGGAAGTGCTTTACTCCTTTAACTCATTTAATCCTCATAGCAATCGTCTAAGGTCATTACTACTTTATCCTAATTTACAGAAGAGGAAACAAAGGCACAGAGATTTCAAGCAATTTGGGATTTGAACTGATGCTGTCTGACTCCAGAATCCGTGCTCTTAACAACCATGTTCTAGTACAATGACTTCTCTCTGAAATGCTTTACATGCTATTTACAACTTTGTAGCTGCTTCCTGTCTTTCAACTGTTCATAACTATTTAGCAGATTATCTTAAACTGATTTATGTATATGCGAAGCAACTAACCATAATGGTATCTCCGGAACAAATTAAAAAGAATAGATAGTCACTCCCTTTGTGGGATATTCCTATTCATACTCCAGGTCTTTGCAAGTGCTCAAAATCCTGAGACCAATCAATCACACCTTCCTCTTCTTACTATGAACAACCTATTTCTATTTCACTTGGTACTAAATTGATTAAAGTTTTATCAATTCGTTCCTGTTATGCACCTAGATTGTTTCCAATGTTTCCAATGTTTCGTGATCATAAATAATACTGGAATCGGTATCCTCATACATACATCTTTGCTCTACTGAATATTTCCTTAGGGTAGATTCCCAGAACTGAAGTTGCTTAATCAAAAGTTCTAACCATTTTTTTTTAAGGTTCTAGATGCATACTTCTCAACCTCTTGACAGAAAGGTTACATCAATTTATATTCCTTCTAACAGTGTCCATCTCACTGGATTATTTACAGTACAAAGTACTATTTTTCTTTTCACCTTTGCTGATTTGACAAGGGAAAAAAAAGAATCTCATCCTTATTTTAATTTGCATTTCATTTATTACTACTAAGGTTGAGAATTTTTAAAATGCATTCTAGTCATGATTATACTGTTGTAGCAATGATAATAAATTGTCTGCTTATGATCTTTGTCTGTTATCCTACTGGAGACACCATTCAATTTCCTACTTACTAGTATCTCTAATAAAATACAGGAAAAGGTTAGAACTAATAATTCTATGTATAAATTATAGATTTTGACTATTCACGTTTGTCATGTCCCCTATTAGCACAGAAGTTAGATTGTTTATTGTTTTTAGAAAAATATTTTCTTTTTAAATATCACATTACTTTAAATGCATTGTATGTATTATTTATCACATTAATTTGAAAAATAGTAAAACATACTAACTTTGTGATTCATGATTTTTCCATATGTCTCCACCAGAGATTCTGCATAAAATGGTGTTTCTCCATAAAGCATTTCATACATACAGACCCCCAAAGACCACCAGTCACATTCAGGTCCATATCTGCCTTTTCCATCTTCCATGGCTTGAAGGATTTCAGGAGAGATATAATCTGGAGTTCCAACAGCCACGGAGGACTGGACCTGAGGAAGTTCACATTTTTAGTAATCTACTATAATATATTAGAAACAAATTATAATTTTAAGTTAAAAATATTTACATTTACTTAGATATACAACAGACATTATCTGATAACAACTACAACTTTGCATTATTGGAATTTAGCCTCCTTGTACAAATAAATTAAATTTCATATAATCTCCACACTAACAGTTCTCCAGGTTTCAGAACACTATATATATAACACTTTCATTATAGCTGTTACTTAATTGACTACATTTAGGGTAACAATATGATTTGAACACCACAGTCATTAACAACAAATTGAATATGTAGTTTAGAACATTCTTATTATTGATATTATCTGTGCAACATGTACATATAAAAAAATGGAACTGTGAAAATTTTACTATTAATTAGGCGGGGAAAAAAAAAAAACCCAGCTAATACTTATAAGCAGCCTGGAGATTATTTTAAAACACATTAGTAGAAACCTAATGAAATAAATGTTAACAATACCCTGCAAACTACTTATTAATTTAAAAAATTATAAAAGGGGAAAAATACATCCTTCAAAAAATAAAATCCCAATAGAGAAAAATAGTTGGGCATATAATTAGGGCAAGTTAGATGTAAGTTAAAAAATAATAGCTAAAAAGATCTTGGGCACATATCTTGTAAGGTATTCCAAAGTAAAAGAAAATTGGTTCTTTCTATGTTTTAAAAGAACATATCAGAAAATGAACATTCTCAAGGTAGAATAATAGTTAATATTCTGGATTTTCTGGACTAAATTACCATTCCTAATAATCATTAGAATAGACTTCCTCTCTGGCAATACTGAAATTAAATAACTTGAAAACTCTTCCATTACAAACTATTAAAAGTACTAGATAAAATATAACCATTTTTATAAACATATAAATGAGCTTTTAAAAAAGAGAAATTCTTAGGGGCCAGCAATCAAGAAATGGTTGAGAACCAGGGTGGTGAGCATTAGAGCAGGAGTGGGGTTGGGGAACTGTCAGTTTTCATTTTCTAGGTACTTGGATTTTAACATATACATGAGGACAAAAGGAAAGACCTTAAGCTTACATGAGGTTTGAAGTGAGAGGCTGCCCTATATAACCTTTACCCTAAAGGGTACATTTTAAGTGAAAAAGTGAATTATAAAAATCTGCCACTCAGCAGAGAAAGATAAGACATTTTGTTTGTCTTGATTGTGGCTGATATGTGAAGAAAAATTCCTCCCCTAGAAATTCATAATGTTAGGTCACACAGTCCCACCACTTGGGATTCTAATTCACAGTGTTTCTGTGGTCCAGAAGTTCTCAAGCCAAGAAACTAGCAAAAACACTGGAACATGTTAGGTGCCCTAGAAAACTGAGCACAACAAATTCAGAACTACTCTGAAGGACACATTCTCAAGCTTGGCCACAGATAATCCTCACACAAAAAAGCCCACTGAAGATGAGCTCACAATCCAATAACATAAACTAAATGAGGAAACATTCCATTATGAGCAAAAGTCAGAAATCCAAACAAACAACACAATTAGACCCCTAACAACAATCAGTTCCACTTCATGAAATAAGTATGTTTAAAATTATTAAAGACATTTTAAAAAATCAAAACCATAAGAAAAGAAAAAGAGATGAAAAAATCAAATAGAAGTCCTAGAAATGAAAAAAAAAAAACACAAAAACTAGTCATTGAAATAAAGAACACAGTGAATAGGTAAAAGATATGAAAAGATAGATAAAACCAGATGTACTTTTATACACACTGTAGTTAAACTGCAGAGCACCAAAGGCAAAGGGATCTTAAAAACACTGAAGAATAAAGGAAGATCACTTACCAAGGAATGACAATAGACTGACATGTGAATTATTAATACTAACCTAGCAGTCAGAAGAAAATGGAACTGTATCTTCAAAGTGATAAGACAAAATAATTGTTAATATTATATTTCCTACCTAAATTATGACACAAGAATGAGGGTTAAATAAAGACATTTTCACACCAAGACTCGGTGAACTACCACGTATAGACCCTTTCGGATAAACAGAAGTACTAAAAGACACACTTCAGATCACAAGAAATTTAACCCAGATGGAAGAATGTGACACTAGAAGCAATTGTGAAGAAACTGTTAGTAAACTTGACCATTCATCTCAATGGCCATTAACTGGGTAAAATAATGATGAAGAGGAGGAGGAAGAGGACAAGGAAGAGTAGAAACCACAGGAGGAGGAGGAGCAGGAGGAAAGCAGGTGGAGCAGGAGGAGGGAACACTTACTTCAAGGTTGAGAAATAAGAACTAAAATACTAGAAAACAATAACACGTTACTGAAGGAGCAATTAGGATTAAAGTGTTCTAAGTCTCTTGTTTTTATAATTTTTAATTTTTAATTATTATTTTTAATTGTGGTAAAATACCCGTAACATAAAATTTATCATCATAACCATTTCTAAGTGTACAGTTCAGTGGCATTAAGTATATTTACATAGTTGTGCAACCATCACCACCATGCATCTCTAGAAGTCTTTTCATCTTGCAAAACTGAAACTCTGTACCCATTAAACAAGAACTCCCCTATGCCCCCCTCCTCCCAGGTACTGGCAACCACCACTGTACTTTCTACCTATGAATTTGACTACTCCAACGACCTCATATAAGTGAAATCATACAATATTTGTCCTTTTGTGTCCGGCTTATATCACTTAGCATAATGTTATCAAGGATTACATGTTGTAGCATGCGTCAGAATTCCCTTCCTTTTAAGGTTGAATAATATTCCATTGTATGTATCTACCAAATTTTCTTTATCTATTCATCTGTTGATGGACATTTGGGTTGCTTTAAATTCCTTGGCTATTGTGAACAATGCTGCTATGAACATGAGTGTACAAATATCTCTTTGAGTCCCTGCTTTCAGTTCTGTGGAGTACATACCCAGAAGTGGAACTGCTGGATCACAAGGGAATCCTATTTTTAATTTTTTGAAGAACTGTCATACTGTTTTCCAGAGTGGCTACAGCATTTTACATTCCCACTGACAGAGCACAAGGATTTCAATTTTTCCACATCTTCACCAACACTTGTTATTTTCTGTTTTGTTTTTGTTTTTTTTTTTAGATAGTAGCCATCCTAATGGGTATGGGGTAGTATCTCACTATGGTTTTGGTTTGCATTTCCCTATTGACTGGAGATATGTTTGCTGGCCATTTGCATATCTTCTTAGGAGAAATGTCTATTCAAGTCCTTTGCTCATTTTGAATAGGGTTGTTTGTTTCTTATTGGGTTGTACAAGCTCTTTATATATTCTGGATATTAATGTCTTATCTGACATATGATTTGCAACTATTTTCTCCCATCCCATAGGTTGCCTTTTCACTACAATGATTGTGTCCTTTGATGTACAGAAATTTTTAACAGTGATGTAGTCTAATTTATCTGTTCTTTCTTTTGTTGTCTGCTGTTTAGTGTCATATCCAAGAAATCACTGCCAAATCCAATGTCATAAAGCTTTCCCCCTATGTTTTCGTGTAAGAGTTTTATATTTTTAGCTCTTATATTTAGGTCTTTGATCCATTTTGAGTTAATTTTTGCATATGGTATAAGATAAACTAAGTTTCTTGTTTTGATTAGGAATATGATGGAGAAACTGATTAACTCTAGGTAAACTATAAATGCTAAAAATGTAAAGATAAACATTAAAATATATGAAATAAAATATATAACTTCCAAAGACGTAAAGAAAAAGAGAAATAAAACTAAACTTGACCAAGCCAATAGAAGGCAAGAAAGAAGGAAAAAAACAAAGCATGCATGCAAACAAATAAGCAAAACCTACAGTAAACAGCACAAGAAACTAGAAATAAATACAAATACACTGATAATCACAAAATTCATAAATGGATTAAATTCACCTATTAAAAGACAGCATCGTCACACTGGATCACAAATAAAACCAACAGGAATAAATTTTTTAAAAAAATCAGCAATGATCTGCTTAAAAGAGAAGCACCTAAACATAAAGCCACAGAAAGATTAAAAGTAAAGGGATGGAAAAGCTACACCAAGTAGATGTTAAATGAAAGTTAAGGTAGCTATATTAAACCCAGTCAAAATAGATTCTAAAGCCAAACTCATTATGATTTTTAAAAATTCATTAACATAATTGTAAAAGAAAACATCCTGAAATAGGAATTCTGAATAATATGTACCTAACAACACAGCTACAAAAAGAGCTGTGAAAACACTGATGATTACAAGGAAAAATTAATAAGTTCAACACCATAATAAGGATTTTTAAATAACAGATAATAAATCAGAAAGAAATAAAACTAGTAAGAATACAAAAAATCTGAACAACAAAGTTAACAACTTTAACCTTATGGACATATATAGAAACCTGCACCCAAAAGTTAGAACATGTATTCTTTTCAAACATGTAACACTTACAAAAACTAGCCTGTTAAAAAATTGAAAAGCAATTCTTGACAAATGCCAAAACTCTGATATCAAATAGACCCATTCTCTAGTAAAATAAACTAGAAATAAATAACCAAATAAAGAATATAATACTACAGATATTAAAAGGCACACATCTAAATAATTAATGGTCCACAGAAGAGTTCTAACTAAAGTTGGGAAATATTTAGAACTGAAAAATAGTAAAATGCTCTGTATCAAAACTTATGAAGGAAAAGAAAAACACAAATAAACAACATTAGAAATGAAAAAAGGACAAAACTACACATGTAACAGAAATTTTAAAACTAAGAAGAGAGCAATCTGAACAACTTTATACCAATAAAATTGAAAACTGAGAGAAAATGGACAATTTTCATAGAAAAAAATACAACTTACCAAAACTGACTCAGGAAGAAACAGAAAACCAAAGAGACCTATAACCATTGAAAAATTTGAATCAATACTATAAAATCTACCTGGAAAACAAAGAGAAGAAAACAAAACCTCACCAGGGCAACGGTGATTTAACAGTGAGTTCTACCAATTATATAAAGAAACAGATATAAGATAACCCCTATATTATATAAACTGATCTAGAGCCAAAATGGGTAAGGGGAGGGGATATGGCTCCCCTGTGCATTTTCTGAGGCTAAAATAACCCAAACACAAAAATCAGACAAGAACAATTTGAGAAGGAAAATTACACTGCCATCTCAGATATGATCACTCTCAGGTGTGAATCTCAGGTAACAATCCAATATAAATATTAGCAAAGTCAATCTAGCAATTAGTTCAAATATATCAATGCAACTTCATGATAAAGTTATGTTTATCCAAAGACTGGATGATTTAACACTGCACAATCTATGTCATTCATCAGATTAACAGATTAAAGGAAAAATACCCTAATATCTCAATGAATGCAGAAAAATCATTTGATAACAACAATGACGACCACAACAACAAACTCTTGGTAATCAGAAATAGAAATTTCCTTAATCTGATAAATAATATATACCAAAAGCTTACAGCAAACATCATACTTAATTTGAAACTATAGAGTAAATATCATTCAAGTCAGGAACAAGACAAAGAAGCTCCTTATTACCACATCTATATGATATTGTACTGAAGGTCACTGACTGCATGATAAGAGAAAAAACCAACGGAATATGTAAGTATTGGAAAAGACAAAACCCAGAGCTGGTCGTTATTTGTGAATTATATGATCGTCTATATAGAAAACCCAGAAGAATCTACAAATTATTCTGAACTAATAAAAAAAATTTAGCCAGCTTGGTAGTTTCAAGATTAACAAAAATTGATTTACAAAAATCAATTGTGGTCCTAAAGAACAGCAACAGGCTATTAAACTGCAAATTTTAAAAAGTTATTTATAACAGCAAAAAACAAAAAATCCAGAAGGTGCCTAGGAACAAATCTAACTTATAAATAAAGGTAATGGGTTTATAATGAACACCATTATAAAATTTCATAACAGACATAAAAGAAAACCTAAAACTACAGAGAAAGACATCATATTCATGGATGGGAGGGTTCCATGTTGTAGATATAAATTTCCCCAAAATTAATCTCTAAACGCAATGCAGTTCTATGAGCTTGTGTTTGTGAAGGGGTGTTTGTATGTGTGTCTATGTATATATATAAACCAACAATATAATCCTAACAACCATATGGAAAAACAAACGGCCAAGAGTAGCCAAGACAATTTTAAAGGAAGAAAAAGAATTACAGCGGGATACCCCCTCACAGAAACTGACTTCTTACAGAGGTATAGTGATTAAGGTGGTATAGCTTTAACTCATATGTGAGAGCCAAAAAGCAAGCTGAAATTTGATTTGGAAAGTCACAAAATTTGGGAAAGGTTAAAATTGAGGCAGCCGTCCAGATAATAAATAATGACCCATACAAAGTTATATTATCATAACATTTCAGAACACTGAGCATAAACAAAACATCCTAAAAACTTCCAGAGAAAGAGGGAAAGGTTATAGTAGAAGGATTGAGAATTAGAATGGCACCAGATGTCTCAACAGTAAATTAGAAGACAATGCAATGCCTTCTAAATTCTAAGAGAAAAATAATTCCAAATCTATAATACTATGTCCAGACAAACTATCAATCAAGTAGGAGGATAGAAATGAAGGCATTTTTCAGACATGCAAGATTATGGAATATTTACTTCCAGTGGAACTTCTCTCAGGCAACTACCACCAAACGAGGACAAAGACAGACACGGGATCCAGGAAACAGAGGATCCAATATTAGAGAGCAACACACTGAATTCCATGATGAGGAAAGGTTGTCCTAGGATGATAATTCTGCAGTAGGCCTACAGAACATTCAAGATTAGAATGGGAGAATGCAAGACTCCAGTGAAGACATCTCCAAAGGATAAAAGGGAACCACTAAGTTATTTAATGTGTCTGAGAGGGAAAGAAATTGCTAAATTACTTAATGTGCGGTGGAGAGTTTGGGGATAAATTGGTGAATTACACAGAAAACTAAGCAAAGCAAAGTGGTCACTTACTTTAGTGAGAAGAAAAAGTTGTTCAAGAAAAGAAATGTAATTAAAATAAACTGCATGCACAGCTACGAATAAGTTTTGTATAATCATAAAAAAATTGAACAGGATTTAATGAAAGATTATGTATTAATTACAATGGGGAGATAGGAAGTATATAGGTTGGGTGAGATGTGGGCAAGAAATCTGAATCTTCCATGGTAGAAAATTAATAGATAATATCTAAAAATAAATAATCATTAAGAGACTATAAAACAAATATGATAATAACAAATATGTAAGTAAATGAAACAACAGAAGAAAGAGCCAAAAGATAAATGTCTGCCTCTAGTAAAAGAGATTTGGCTATGGGAAGAACTAGGATAAAGGAATGCTGTTTTTTGTGATAAGTCTTCCTAAAATATTTATAGATCACTTTGATAAAAAATAAAATGGAAATAAAACAAATAAAAAGGTTTCTTCATTATAATTTTGTAAATGGAGGACCAACATGCTATTATGTCCAGGAAAATTATTTTAGGATCATCAATAAAGAAGACATCAACTAAGAAGACACACAATGATTTCAGGAATACATTTGATCAGGGGAAACTTATAGACACAGAAATAGTACTCAGTGCATTCTGGAATGCATGGGGATCTGGAAGGCCAGACATCAGACTTCAGGAGAGAAGCCTCAGCTGTGAGTCTAAGGGGCTTATAACATGCAGGTCTGGGGAAACACAAGCTCTTACCGTGGAATTCTTTTTCAGCGTAGCTATCTCCTCTCTGGAACTGTGGCCCACAACTTTGATGCCACGGCCTCCCTGACTTGAATCTGTGTTTCCTCAACTCAGGAAGACCACCATGCTCTTTCTCCCTTCTCATGTCATACCTGGCACTATCCACTTCCCACTTTATACTTCACACACATGCAGTTATCCTGAAGCAACATAATTCCATATACCCATCTTACATTGTTTGTGTGACCGTTGACATATCTTTTACTCCTACATATGTCACAAACTCCACATCACAATGTTATTCTTTTTGCTTTTAACAGTCAGAGGCCTTTCATGTAAATTTTAAAAGAAAGATAATATAGCCTTTTTCTTTATCCTACAGATCTTATTTATCACATCTGATATTCTTTATCCTATAGTTCTAAGTATCCAAATGGTATCATTTCTTTTGGCATGAAGGACATTCTGTAGCATCCAGACCTGTGGAGATTAATCTCTCTTCTTTCATTTATCTGAAAATGGCTTTAATTCACCTTAGTTTTTGAAGGATATTTTTGCTTGATATAGAATTCCTTGTTTACAGATTTTTTTTTTCTTTCAGCACTTAAAAGATACTATTCCATGATTTCTGATGAGAGGTCAGTGGTTATTCTTACCATTTTTCCACAGTATGCAATGTATTTTTTCTTCTGGATACTTTCAATTTTTTTCTTTCTCTTTAATTTTCAGCAGTTTAATTGTGATGAGGCCAGGTGTGGCTCCTTTTATAACCTTGAAATATGCTAAGATTCTTAGATCTGTGTTTTTCATCACATTTGGCAAGTTTGAGCCATCAATTCTACAAATTTTACTGCTCCTCCCTCTTCTCCTTCTAGGATTCCAATCATATGAATCCCTGAGCCTATATTTATTTTGCTTCAATCTTTCTCTCTCTCTTCTTCAGACTGGATAATCTCTATTGATCTGTCTTCAAATTCACTGGCTCTTCCTTCTCTCATCTCTAATCCACTGTTAACCTCCTCCTGTGAATTTCTTATTTCTATTACTGTACTTTTCAAGTTCTAAAAGGTCCATTTGATTTATTTTTCTCCTGAGATTTCTTATCTGTGCAATCTGTAAAACTATATTTTCTTTTGATTCTTTAAACATATTTATGATAGTTTCATTAAGTTTCTGCTAAGTCCAATGTCTGTGCTACCCAGGTTTCTATTGACTACTTTTATTTTTTAACTCTGTGTTACAATCCCTACCCAACCCCTCATTTTTGTTTAGTCTTGTGATTTCTGACTGAATGCTGGTCCTTGTCAATAAGCCATTGTAGAGAGTATGGATTCTGTTATCTTCCTCCAAAGAATACTAATTCTTATTTAAGCAGATTAAAAAAAATACTCACTGATCTCCTTGAATACGGGTTGGCTTACAATTACATTCTTTGAGGGCAGATTTATAAAAAGTCTAAGATTCATCTAAAGTCCCTTAATTTGGAGGACCACTTTCAAACTCTGTGGATCTTATAAGGACTTGGATTTAGGCTGTTAGGTTTAGAGTAAGTCTTATATGTTACAAAGGTGTTAACTGTCTCTACAGGGCTGAAATTCCAATGTACCCCAGCACTGTTTCTCCTCCAGCACTGCTTGATTTCCATTAATCTGTTGGATTTTCAAATGGGTAGCATCTACTACTTGGTAAGTCTCATATGGTCTTATACTGCAGTGTGTACAGCCCCACCTTCATGAGATCCCCCATACGGATACTTCAGGCCCTCTCTCTGCACAGCTCCTTACTCCCCAATGTCAAGCCCTGCAGATTCCAGCTGCCTCAGCTAACTCAGCTCTGATCTTTCCTCCTCAGCTCTGTATGACTGCTATCCTCTGCTCTAACTCTAGTTTTTTGCACTGTCCCAATCCTGGGAAATTGTGAGGCACACCTCATGAATTCATTTCTCTCAGAGATAACAGTCTTGTGCTGCCTGCTGTCCACTGCCTGAAAACAGCTGTCTCAAATATTGTGTCCAGTTTTATAGCTGTTTATAGTGAGAGGACAATTTGGTACCAATTACTCCCTCCATCATGGCCAGGCAGAAGTGAGATAATCTCTTTTTTAAAAGTTATCTCCTTAGCATAAATTTTCAGAAGTCAAATTACTGGTCTAGAATAATGTGACATTTTCATGGTCTTTGGAATGTATTATACTAAACTGTTCTCCAAAAATGTTTCTGCCAATTAAAATGATGTATATTTGGACCTCTGCTATACAGCCACGAAACTGAAGTCAAAACAAAACAAAAACAGAATAAAATTGCAGCATATAAACTTTTAACTAAGTGAAAAAAAACAATTGAGGGGCCTACGGTTAGCAGAACTAAAGCAAATGGTAATATAAAACTGAATCAACCTAGAGAACTTTCTGATAAAATCTGAACACTGTCCCTCAGGAAAACTAGACAACTAGGAAAGAAAGATAAAAAAAAAAAGTGAAGAAGGAGTCACATTTTCTTTTTCCATGTGCGATTTATTTTCTTCATCCCTCTGGAACTGTGAAAATATCTCAAGCACAATAATAAACAGTTCAGCTAAAGAAGCAACAAACAAGGGTCTCATAAAAAGCATACTGTATCAATCTTAAGATCATTAATATCAACAACTGAAAATGGCATATGACTTTACAGACAAGCCCTATTATAAATAAGTATGCCTAAATGCCTTTGTGTAAGGAGGTGGAGCATAGAAAGACGGATGGATGGATAGATAATATAAATAGATGGTTTCCAAAAGATAAAGACAGGTAGCAAAGGAAATGTCTGTGGGTAAAATAATTTAAGATTTATCTTTATTTACCGTTCCATCTTCCATCAGCTTCAGACAAGAACCAAAATCTGCTAACCGAATATGTCCATTCATATCCATCAATATATTGTCAGGTTTGATATCCCTGAAAAAATAGACATATTCAATTTTTAGTTGGGAAAAATAAATATAATCAGTTACTTGGTAAGATAACATTTTTGTCTGAAAATAACTTCCTTTAATATTAATACTCTAAGAATATCTATCTGACTACTTTATGGGTTCAAATCCTGGCTTTCATTCAAATTAAAACTTTCTTAAACACATGCAATTTCAGTGTTCCCCTAGAGATAAAAAGTACCGTGGTAATTCTCATTCACGTTAAATTAATTTTACCCTCCTTCCTTTAGATTTGCACAGATTCCAGTGTGACTATGGTAGGCCTACTTTCTGCACACAGAGAAGAGCCATAATCACTTGATACTCACAAAACATACTATCCTCTAACACATGAATTGGACAGGGAAAAATATACTTCCTAGACCCTGAACGTAAATGTAGATAAATAAATTTTCAATTACTGCAGGTCATGACAACACAAAAGAATTGCTTCATAAAGCTGATTTTGGAAAACAACTGAAACAACTACTTAATAATGATCTATATATTATACAAAGCTACTTACAGATATTAAATCAAAGGTTTTTAAGATATCCAAATCTAATTAAAACAAACTAAATCATACCAGTTTTTGTATTTGTCTTTATATTTGAATACTGAAAAGTGTTACAAGCCTTGGGAAAATCATACACAAAATGATTTTGTACAGAAGACTCAGTAATGTAGTTTCTAATCACACTCTAAAGATTGTAATTGTGAAAAACTAACAGATTAGACCCTCTGAATTTACTTTTTTAGAGGAAGAAAAATAATCTTCTATGGACATTATATACGTAAAAAAAATTCTATTGCCACATGGTTAATCGGAGTATGGTCAGGTCATTAAACCTAAATGATGCCACTTAAGGTCTCTATGCCTCAGTTTTCCCACCTGTAATATGGGGATATTAGCACTACCTTGATGGCTGAAGTAACTTCTATGAATGCGTTGTACATCACAGGTTGGCAAATTATGACCCATGGGCCAAATCCAGCCCACTGCTGGTTTTTGTAAAGTTTTATTAGCACACAGCCACACCCATTAATTTAAGTATTATCTATGGCAGCTTTACCACTACAATGGCAGAGCTGAGTAGTTCTGATAGGGACTATGGTCTTCAAAGCCTAAAATATTTCCTACCTGGCCCTTTACAGGAAAAGTTTGCCAACCCCTATTGTAGATGACAGATGATTGCTTAACAGAGACAGGCAGACAGATAGACTGAAAGCAACAACCTGTATAGGAAATTGGCTTCATAATCCTCAACATTTGAATTTATCCTGAACTGTCAGAAAAGCTATATTAAGAAAAGATTTTCTGTTGTTTGATAACATCAAAGAAGTATACTTTAGTGCGGGAAGGAACCTTAGAAATTACCTACACCATTTTTAGATGAGGAAGAAAATGTATTTTATTCTTTATTAAAAAAATATTAAGCTATATAATAGTCACTATACCTAATTGCTACCGGTATATTTCTCAGGTTTTAAAGGAGACCAAAGAAATTACAAAGACAGGATTTTAAAACATCAATAATAATTTTGGCTATTTAAAAAATAGGATATTAAAATTTAATAAGACAAACTATATTTATATATTTCTAACAAATAATAATTAATGAAATGGACAATATTTAACAAGACATTAGAGATAGTACTGACATGCCCTAAGTATCCCATTACCATTCCTGATATTACCCCCTCTCTCCACTCCTCAGAGGTGAGCAACCACCATCCTGAATTGGGTGTTTACCACATCCATGCATATTTTATATGACTAGTACATATATACGCAACCATAAGACTACGTAAAGTATTTTTCTGAAAGTCTTTGAACTTTATAATTGATAAGAAACTGTGTGTAGCCTTTTGCAACTTGATTTTATTCTAATAGTACATTTCTAAAATTTACCCATGTTGATACATATTGCTCTAGTTCATTAATTTTAATTGCTATGTGGAATACATTCATATACCAAATTTACTTATCATTTCTCCTGATTATGGAATTTAGATTGTTTCCAACCATTTTAGATTGCTTTAGATTTTTATTTTGCTACTACACAAAAATCTACGATGAATATTTTTATAAATGTCTCCTAGTGCTCATATGTGAACATTTCTCCAGGCTATGTATCCAGGATTGGAATTGCTACCATGCAAGACATGTGCATCTTCCACTTTACTAGCATGATTACTAGTCAAGTTATGAATCTTTTTTATATTATCAGTGGTCATCTTAGATTCCTCTTCTGTAAAATGCCAGTTAATAGCCTTGCCATTTTTTTATACCATGTGGGTGTTGTTTGCTTTTTGGGTTTTGGTTAATCTTCAGGAATTCTGTTTACTCAAACTTAGTTACATGTGTTACAAATCTCTTCTCCCAGCATGTGGGCTTGCTTTTCCATGTTGTTTATAGTATTTTTCTTATTTGTAAAAAAGTATTTAATACTAATGTAGCCTAACAATTTATAATTTGTGTTTTTTGCCTTTTTTCAGCTTTATTAATGTATAATTGACAAATAAAACTGTAATATATTTCAAGTGTACATCATGATTTGATATACATATACATTGTGAAAAAATTCCCACCAAGTTAATTAACACATCACCTCACATATTTGCCTTTTTTTTTTTTGAGAACAGTTAAGTTCTACTCTCTTAGAAAATTTCAATTAGACAATACATTATTATCAACTCTAGTCACCATGTTATACATTAGCTCCTCAGATCTAATTCATCCTATAACCGAAAGTTTGTATCCTTTTACCAACCTCTCCCTATTTCCCCCACCCCCAAGCCCCTGGCAACCACCATTCTACTCATAATTTGTGTTTTTTGTCCTGAGACATCTCCCTTATCTTCTCCTCCCAGAGGTCCTAAGGACAGTGTCCTATATTTTCTTCTATAAATTTTAAGGTTTTTTCATTTCAAGTCTTTAATCTCTCTGGAATTAATTTTTGTGTGTAGTGTGAGATAAAAGTCAATTATATTTCTTTCTGTCCCAATACCATTTATTGAATGACATCATTTCACCACTGATTTCTAACTCCACCTAGGTCATAAATCAAGTGGATCTGTTTCAGGACTTCCTATGCAATTTCACTGACAAGTCTTTAGAGTGGAAGGGAGCCTACTAGTAATTACTGGGACAACAGGCATAAACTGGAAGTGTCCCAGGCAAACTGACATGTATGGTCACTCTATCCACATGCCTATACCTGGACCAATACCACACCGTCTTAATTATGAGAGCTCTATAATGACCTCTCTATACTAGGGACCATGTTTTTAGATTGCCATGGCTCTTCCAGATGAATGCTAGGATTAGCTTAATAAGATCCATAAACCATATTGAGATTTTGATGGGAATCACAATGATTTTATAATCTGAAGAGAACTGCTATCTTTACAATATGATTCTTCCCATCCATGTACACATTGTATCTCACTTATAAGTCTTCTTTTATGTCCTTCAATCATATTGATTTTTTTTTCCACAGAGAGCTTACACATTTTTTATTATCTGTAGTCTTTGGTACCTCACAGTTTTGTTGCTATTTGTGAATAGGATTTTCTTCATAGAAGCATTCTCATTTTGCTTCCAATTTTAATGGGAATGCTTCTAATGTCTCACCATTAAGTATGATCTTTGGTTTAGATTTTCAGTAGAAACTCAATATTAGGTTAGGAGAATTACCTTCTACTCCCAAACTGCTAAAAGTGTAAGGAATAGATATTTAATTTTATTGTCACTTTCAGTATTGAGATTATTTTATGGTTTTTCTCCTTTAACCTATTAATACATTATAGACTAGTAGATTTTCTAATGTTGAAATTCCCTTGCATCCTGGGGAAACCTACATGGCCATACTTTTTTTTTAATGTGCCACGTATCACTGAGTCTAAAACTCCATTGATTGTAAAGATGCACCGTTACGTCATGTGCCATTAAAATAGAGAACACATTGACAACTATAATTTTAGAAGCCATTTATTTTAAATATCCCAATTTCAGAGATACTAAATTGAAAAATAAGTTCATCTTATCATTGATAAAATATAATATATACACTGTTAAATTTGATTGTTTTTTATTTAGAACTTTTGCTTTTATATTCATAAGTCATATTGTTCCACATAACATTCTCTTCTTGTACTATCCCTGTCAAGCTTTGTTGTCAAGGTTTCACTATCTTCATAAAGTGAGACAAATGGCTTTTCAAATTTTGTGAAACAACTTATATAGGATTCAATTATTGCTTTCTTAAAAGTAAAAGAGAACTCATCCATAAAAGCATGTGGAGTAAAAGAATGTTCACAGCAGCTATATTTGTAACAGCTCAAAACTGGAAAAAACTCAAATGACTATCAACAGGTGGGAGGATAAACTGTCATATATTTATACAGTGGAAGACTACTCACCAATAAGGAAAGACCTATTGATATATATATATATATAATTAGATGAATCTCAAAAACTTTATGTTGATCAAAAGATACTAAACGAAAAATATATGATGTACGATTCCATTTATAAGATCTAGAGCAGGTAAAACTAAGCTATGGTGACAGAAACCAGAATAACTGGTGACCGGAGGAATAGAGGATGTGAACTGGAAAAGAGCACAAGGAAACTTTCAGGGTGATGGAAACATTCTGCATCTTGACTGGGATGGTGGTTACACAGGTGTACACATTGTGAAAACTCATCACCGCATATGCAGTACCTGTGCATTTTACCACGTGTATTTCAATTTTAAAAATAAAGGGGGGGATAAGAAATACCTAAAAAAATACGAGATTGGAGTCTTATGGAGGGATAACTTTCTGTTACAGATTCACTTTCTTTAAACATTTTTATTTTATTCAGATAATTTCTATTTCTTCTTGATTAAATTACAGTAGTTTCTATTTTTCTAATATCCATTTCATCCACATTTTCACTACTATTGGAATACAGTTATTCACAGTATTCTATTATTTTTAAAATCTACAATACATTCATAGTTCTATTCCTAATATTATTTATTTGTATCTTTTCTTTTATCTTGATAAAAATAACACCTAATGCTTGTTTAGCACTTTCTATTTTCCACACCGTGTTCTAAGTTCTAAGCTCAGGGTTCCAAGTTCTAAGTGTTCTTATGTGCATTACTTATTTAATATTCACAACAACACAGTAAGGTAGGTACAATTATTTTCCCCCTTTACAGATGAGGAAGCTAAGCTGCATAATTAATGCTCAAGGTCACAGAGTAACTGGAGGCAGGATTCAAACCAGGCAATTTGGCTCCAAACACTGTATTCTTTACTAGGATCAACAGTTTGCTAGGCATTTGTCTCTTTTATTGATCATTTCTAAATAACCATTTTCAGTTAATTGGTCCTCTTCTTATTTTATCTTCTTCTTACTTTATTTCATCAATTTTAACTTGTTTCATTCTTTTCTTTCTCAGTAAATCAGGTTTACTTTGCTGTTCTTTTCTAGCATTCTAAGTTAGAGGGGCTTAACTCACCTTTTTAAAAAATTCCTTTTTTAATATTTTTATTTAAGGTTAGAGATCTTCTTTTACAAGTTACTGTAGCTGCATCCCACAAGTTCTAATATGCAGTACTTTTATTGTCTATTTTTCCTAAATACTTTATAATTTCCACTGTGATTTTCCCTCTACCCATGCTTACAGAGAATGCATTTCAAAGTTTCAAAACCCATAGACTACATTTTAGTTTTCTTTTGATTTAACTCTATTTATTTAATCATTTGGATGGGTAAAACATTTACTTTGTTGAAAATAAAAAATATAAAAAGGCATACATACATTTGAAAAATTTTCCTCTCACACCCGTCCCTCCATCCACCCAGTTCCTGCACTGCCTAATTATTGTAATTAGTATCTTACCTATCTTTCAGAGTTTTCTTTATGTATATAATACAAGCAAATACAAATATATAATATTAATTTTCACACAAATGGTGTATTATGCATATCAGTTTGCACATTTCTTTCTTCACTTAGAACAAATCTTGGAGCCATATCAGAAAGAAAAAGCCTCATCATTCTTCTTAGTATTCTGTTGTATGATTGTGACATAATTTAACTAGTCTGCTGTTGATGAAAACTTGAGTTTTCTCCAATCTTTTCCTTTTATAAATACTACTGATACAAACAACTTTGTACATATATTATTTTCACATATGTGATGTCTTTACGATAAAATTCTAACTGTGGAACTTCTAGTCAAAGATGCATGCATTTGAAACTTGGATAGATACACTCAAATAGCCCTTCATTGTAGCTGAACCAGTCCCCATTTTCCCATGAGCATCAAGTGAGAGTGCCTCCTGCCCTATTGCTTCACATCAGAGTAATCTGTCAAATATTGGGACTTTTTGCCAACCTTACAGGTGAAAAGTAGTAGTAAAGTGATTATTTAAATTTTCTGTATTATCAGTGAAGCCATCTTCTCATATATTTAGGAACCATTTGTACTCCTGCTTCTGTGAAATGCCCTTTGCCCATTTTTCTACTATACTGTGCTCTTTTTCTTATACATTCCCAGGAATTCTTTTTTTTTTTTTTTTTTTTTTTTTTAGATTTTATTTATTCATTTTTTCCCCCCAAAGCCCCAGTAGATAGTTGTACGTCATAGGTCCGCATCCTTCTAGTTGCTGTACGTGGGACTCGGCCCCGGGTTGGACGGAGAAGTGGTGCCTCGGGGCACGCCCGGGATCTGAACCCGGGCCGCCAGCATCAGAGCGCGCGCACTTAACCGCTAAGCCACGGAGCCGGCCCAGGAATTCTTTATATAATAGGAAGATTGCTCCTCTGTCCATTATACGAGTTGCAAATCTTTTTTTCCCAGTAAATATTTGTCTTTTGATCTTGTTTATGGACTTTTCCTCCCATGCAGTCTTTTTGTGCATGTTGAATTTATGAATGTTTTCTTTTATGGTTTTGTGGATTTTGAGTCATAATTAGAAATACTTTGCCCTCATTGAAATTGTAAAGGAATTCTCCCATGTTTCATTCCATGGGAGCACTTTTAGGTTTTATTTTTTACATTTCAATGTTTAAATCCATTTGGAATTTTTCTTGGTATACTGTAAAAGGTATGACCCAATTTTGTTTTTTTCCACATACCATTTATTGAACCTCTGATGTGAGATGCAACCTTCATCACATGTTAATGCATATAAGTATTTGGGTATATTATGAGACTTTCAATTCTGTTCCATTAGTTTGTCTTTTCACATCATAGTAATATACTGTTAATTATTAAATGCAGATATTTTAATATCTGGTAGGGATAGTCTTCCTCACTATGTGTATATTTCTCAATAAATACATCCCTAAATACTCCATATTTTTAGATATTATACATGGAGTCTTTTCTTCTACTCTATCTTTTTAAAATTATTGATTGTTGCTAAATTATAAATTCCACAAAGACAGGAGTTTTTGCCAGTTTTGTCTACTACTTGATTCCCAGCACCTGGAAAAGAGGCTGACACATAGTAGTATGTAGTAAATATTTACTCAATTAATTAGACTTCAAAAACTATTGATACCCTTCACGAACTTTCTTACCATTTGTAGTACTTTTTAGGTTAATTCTCTTTGATTTCCCAGGTATAAAATAATATCATCTGTAAATAATATTATCTATAAATATCTATAAACTTTACTATTTTTACACTTCTAATTTTTTCTTTTGCCTGATTGTATTGGCTAATATCTCCACTACAATGTAAAATAATATTGGTTTTGTCCTGACTTTAGTAATGTTACCTATTAAGCATGATGTTGACTTTTGAGGTAGGAGATACACACACATACAGCATGTTAAGGAAGCATCCATCTATTCCTATTTTATTGAAAAAAGTATTTACTAAATTCAACAACTCTTCTTGATTAAAAACAAATAATTCTAAAATGCACACATTATATGTCTAAAATTTACAAATCAAGAAATATTAGCATTAGATATTAGGACATTAGAGATACGGGGTTAAATAACAGAAAAAGTAACTTAAAGGAGTTGAACGTGGCTGCCGCTGGGGAGCAGGCATAAAAGGTGTGGAGGAGGGACTATTTTTCAATACAATCTTTTCAAATATTAGTTGAGTTTTATTTTAACTATACGCAGTATTGTTTGATCAAAATTAATTAAAAACCAAAAATACATGTGTATAATGTCTGAGTCATTTAATACAAGAATATGAAAATGTTTTTACTAAGCCACTATGATCATCTACAGTCAGTAATATTTTTCAGTCAAAACAGTTAATTAACAGATAAACATGATAATGTTATAATGATAATACTAATTGGTCTCTGCTTGTCCAACAGGGAATACAATTATACATTTCCTGTAATATGTGTCCACTGACTCATTCCACATACTCACCCAGTTTATTCCATGGCTGAAAAGAAACCTCCCTGGTCCTAATATGGTCACTATTCAAGCAGATGGAAGCCCTCCTAATCTTTTGAATTAATAAGACCTCAGGAGCATATGAGCTATTCCTCCTAGCCATCTGTTGAGCGTGAAAATATTTGTTTTATTTTTGTTTTGGGGACCAAGTATAATGCTGACATGAGGCAGAACTGAAAGGACTCATAGGGAGGAGGAAATGATGACTTTTCTATCTAGCTGATGCTAAATATGAACTAAATTAATGGGCACAAAGAAGGCCTAAAACTTATATAAATCCATGCACTTTATCACCTCAAACAACGGGAAACATGTCCCTTCCTCCTTTGTCAACCAAAGACTACAGCTTGACCTTTGGTAGTTTCCTTTTTCCTTCAGGACTGTCCCTCATTTCCATCTAAATCTAATGTCATAGTGGCCAAAAGAAAAATGCCTGGGAGGAAGCACACCAAGTATGATCTGAATGGGCCCTAACATGTACAGGGATGGCCCTGGTTCTTTTGGCACTCAGGTTTTTGAAGTGTGGGCAAAGTGAGACAGAGGCTGCAGATTCAAATTCCCACAGACATCAGAGGAAGTACTGACGCATCTGCTGACCAGCATCCATCGTCTGAGTAAAGAATGTTCTCACTGGAGTAGAGGAATGGAAAGAGATCCCAAGTGTAAACTGAGTGGAAGGATGGTTCCACTTACATAACTGACAGTACCCTCAAACCCAAAAGGTTCTTTTCTGTCACCTAGAGGAACTGGAATCAAGGAAAAGTGGGTGAACATCCATCTATTCTCTCTACAAATAATTTGATCACTGAACCATAGTTTTGGCATCTTAAAGGGCTACTTGTAAGAAGAAAAGGTTTAACAATTGACAAGTATTTGACAAAATCTTTTAAAAATTAAAGTCATAGTTATAAAGTTATCTATCATTATTACATCTGCCCCAGAAAATGCAAGTCCTTGTTCTTACATTACCACCGAAATGTATTATCAGATTTTAAAAGGAATTTGAGTATTTAAAAGAAGTTGTTAAAAAACTTTTTGGTCTTTCCCTTTCCTGTTCATTATGCAGAAAATATTCTCTTTAAGATGACAAGTGACCTTTTACTTGTAGTAGATTTGGCAGTAGAGTCTACTGCCAAATCCCGTGGAATCTTTTCAGTTTGAATCCTAAATGATTCCTCTATGACGTCTGACACTGCTGATTAGTCTCCCAACTCTGCCACTTTCTCTTCTATTTATTCTCTCAATGAAAACCAGTTCTTCCCAATCTCCTTTCCTGCTCCCACTTTTTCCAGAGGCATACACCCTGTTCCCCTGATGCTGTTCTTCCCCAAGATTCAGTTCTCTGCTCTCTTTTCTACCTCAGCGATCTTCTCCTTGGAGGCATTCGTCTCTTCTTAGATTTCAGGTTAGTTGGTTGCCCTGTGACCTCAGCTCTATGATGGGTTCAAGAAAAATTATAATTTCTTCACATTTTTTCTTTTAGTGGTTGCTCTAGGAATTAAAGCATGCATCCCTATCTTTCATTGTCCACTTAGAATTAATGTTGAACCACTTCACAAAAAAATGATATGACTGTGTGAATCCAGATCTACCCCCCTCATCCTTTATGCTACAGTTGTTTTATATATGTATATATTACATCTACATTCGTTATAAACCCCACAAGGCAATGTTATAATTTTTGCTTTGAGTAGTCATATGTTTTGTGAAGAAATTAATAAGAAAAAAGCAAAATTTTATATAATCTTGTATTTATCCAGATATTTACAATTTTTAGTGCCTTGAGTTCTTTTCTGCAGATCCAAGTTTCCATCTGTTATCATTTCCCTTCAACCTGAAGAACATCCCTCAGCATTTCTTGGAGTGCAGGTCTGCTCGCAACAAATTCTTTTGTTTTTCTTTTACCTAAAAATGCCTTTTACTTTTATTCTTGAAGGATATTTTCACTGGAAATAGAATTCTTGGTTGACAGTCTTTCTTCTGGTTCCGTATTTTCTGATGAGAACTCATCTGTTAATGGAATCTTTGTTCCCCTATATGTAAAGTGTCATTTTTCTCTTGCTGCTTCCAAAATTTGCTGTCTTTGGCTTTCAACAATTACACTATAATGAACCTTAGCCTGGCCTTATTCATATTCATCCTCCTTGGGGTATTTATCGAGCATCTCAAATATGTAAATTTATGTCTTTCATCAGATTTGGGAAATACGGGACCATTATTTCTTCAGAGGTTTTTTTTGGCCCATTCTCTCTCCTTTCCTTCTGGATCTCAAACTACATGCATATAACACCTTTTGAAATTATCTACAGGTCCCCAAGGTGCTATTATTTTAATCTTTTTCTCTGTGCTCACCTTCAATAATTTCTATTCATTTATCTTCAAGTCATTATTCTGTCATTTCCATTAGGCTGTTAAGTATATCCATGGAAATTTTTCATTTCAGATATTATATTTTTCATTTCAAGAATTTCCATTTGATTTTTTTGTTTCTATTTCTCTGTGGAGATTGCCTATCTTTTCAGTTATTGTGCACAGATTTCATTTTCCTTCATTGAGAACAGTCATACTAGTCACTTGAAAACTCTTGTCTGCTAGTGTCCAGGTCTGGGTCATTTCAGAGATGGTCTCAGTTGATTTTATTTTCTCTTAAAAATCAGTTCTGCTTTCCTGTTTCTTTGTACATTGGGTAATTCTGAATTGTACCCTGAACTTGATGAATGTTAAACTGTTGGGACCCTGGATTCTTTAATTTTTCTCCAATTAGTATTTTTCTTTCTTTTCTTTTATCAGCTGATTTATCACACAAGCTGCAAACTCTGGTTCTTGGGCAGCAATTCCAGTCTCAGTTCGTATCTTTCATCTTTGGCTAAGCAGCTCTGAGTGAGCGTGTGGTTCGGGTCAATCAGAGCTGAAGCAGACAGCTTTTGGATCTTCTCTCTTCAAACAGTTTCTCAGGATTCAGTTTTCTGATTCCACAAAGACAGCATTTCTTGCACCTGTGACCACACCACACTGCACATCACGCTGTCTTCACTTAGCTCCAGGCTAAAAGCTGCAAAAACGAAGACATTTCATAGTCCTCACCTTCTCTGAGTACTCCCAATCAGGTTCCGCCTGCTTCAGTTCACTCTCTAGTGCCCTGAAGATGCTGGGTTTTGTGTTGTGCCCAGATTTTATGGTTGTTTTCTGCAAGGGCCTTGGCCCAGAAGGATCTTACTCAGTCACTACCCTTCCTTGTATATTTGAACGACTATTAATTTGAATTTTCTAAAAGATGCAGCCAATTCTATTTCTAATTAAGGCACTTTGGATGTTTAAGTTTCATGGACGTGGCAGAATGTATTTTTCAAAAACTGCGCCCATCAAGAGTGGAAATATATATCCCCTCTGCTTGCAAGAGGGCAGGTTTTTGCGACTGCCTTAATGAATAGAGTATGGTGGAAGTGAGGCTGTATGACTTCCAAAGCTCAGTCATAAAAATGCCATGCAATTCTGCTTTGTTCTCTTGGAATACTTGCCCTTGGAACCTAGTCATCATGTTAAGAAATTCAAGAGGCCCATGTGAGAAGAACAAAGGCCCCAGGCCTATAGCCCTGGCTGAACTCCCAGTGGATGGGCAGCACTAACTGGCTAGCTGTGTGAGTGAACCATCTTGAGGTTGGATCTTCCAACCCCAGGTGAGCCACTACAACTCATCCTACACAGCAAAGAGACAGCAGGCCCTGCCCAGCCCTGCCCAAACTACAGACTCACGAGCAAAAAGCTGCCTGTTGTTTTACATTAGTGGCTATGTTTCAGGGTCTATGGTGGACACAGAGATGTGCTGCCTTCTCCTTCAATGGAGGGCTTTGCCCCAGATGTCAGCAGACAGCTCCCAACTGTCAGCTCCTTCAAAGTTACAGAGCCTTTCACCAAAAAGCCTGTCTTTCTTGGGCAGTCCATATCCACTGAATGATAGATGTGGAAATATGAAGACTCAGCCATTTTGACTAAACGAGCAACACCTCTGATGGGCCGTACTCTCTCCAGAACCCCTAGAGAGGCTGGCTGAGGCTCTGGCCTGCAGTGCAGTCTGAGTTCTCCCTCTGCCTAGCCCTACTTCCGCCAATCCCCTTCCACAGGTGTTAATCCTTAATACACCTTGCATTACACATTCTGTCTCAGTGCCTGCTTCTGGAAAACACAACGTGTTACATGGCAATGGATAAACAGAACAACCCATTTTCTGATATAAGAAGGAAAATAACATTTGGCATTCAGAACCACTCTGAGTCAGGGACATCTTGCAAATATGGTGGCAGCCAGCCAACCAGATACTAAGTATTGTCAATAAAGGGAGGGAAAGGGAAATTCAGGCAAAACATTAGTTCCAACCTTGACAACCCATGAAAACTGAGAAACAGACAGACATGTTCAGATGAGATAAAAATCTCTACATCATCAGTGTAAAAACATTACTCAGGTTTCTTCCTAATTTGAATATGAATCATACCATTTATCATTACTTAAAGTTTCTAAAATCAGTCGTTCCCCAAGCAAAAGCAAATAACCTCTGGCTTAAGAGGAACAGCATTATTTTAAAACTCTAAGTCAATATTAATATTTATAATGATACACTTTTTTTTATAACATTAAGAATAAAAAAGCATTCCAAAACAATGACCATATTGAAAGGACAATATTCTATAGGTCATTTTTACTATATTACTTCAAAGAACATCAGTACCAGAGCATGATTACTATAAATATTATGCCTATAATAGTAAAATGTGGATATAACAACATTCGATAACCTTCAAAGCAGTAGTTTTCAACTCTGTCTGGATATCAAAATCAACTAGAGAGGTTATTTAATTATACGTACCTTGGCCCCAATCCAGACACCATGAATCACAATACTGCATAGGGATTGGTCACTGAGAACTACTAATTTAGGACATGTACCTCTCCCATCAACATCATGTCAATGTCTCCCATTGGTTCCTTTTCATCATTTACATAGGTTGGGGAGTAGATTCTCACATAAGAATGCTTTTATTTTCCGGTCTTCCTACTCCTCCCCTTTATACTCATATGGAAGAAAATTAGCATACTATATTATAATATTACAACTAAACTGTTTATTAAAATTGTCTTTTAATTTTGTCAAGGAAATATTATATCAGTAACACAGAAAAGAAAATCCACAGTGGTAAAATTATGTCACGAACTGCCTTTTTGTTAGTCATACATTAGAATTCTTAACGGGAACATTAATCTGAGGTTCACCTTACAATTGAGAAACAGTTATTCATAATATTCTGTCAAAAAACTTTTCTTTCCTGTTACACAGTGAAAATATTATTTAATAATTCTATGTAAACAATAAAAAACTAATGATTATATAATTCTGGGTACTTAAAATCATGGTGGCTGCCCAAATCCTAATCTTTCAACACATCCTTCAAAAAACCATCTAGATAACAATCAACAAGAGGAACAAGTGAAACCAACCTAGAACCCACACCTACAGTGTAACTCAAAGAAAGCCTACCATGAAATTAAAATTATATGTAGTTATGGAAATAAACATGCAAATCTAGCAGATCCAACTCTAGAGTGTAGTGAGAGGCAAGACATGGGAAAGAGACTGTGGGAAAAGGAAGAGAAGAGCCGGGAGTCCAGGGATGACAAAACATAGATTACACTACTACCCACTGTCGCTGAAAGGACTCTTATGAGTAGGGTAAGATGTAACAAATGGGGGAAACTGGGTAAAGGGAACATGAAACCTTTCTATACTGTCTGACATAACTATAGATTCACAGGAAATTGCAAAGTAGAAAGTTTTTTTTAAAACCAAAAAAAAAATTATCCTGAGCAAATTTATAGGCTTATTTTATGTTCCTCATTATCTTTTATATATAAACATAATCTCTTTAACAAATATTTATATTTACATAAACAATATATCACTAAAAAGAAAAACCTTGTAAAACTGTCTAACAGTCAATAGTATCTGATTTGAGAACCAATCATTGATAACTTCAGTGTGTTTTATTAGAAACCCGGTAAGACGGAGAATTTTCATCAGTGGACCTCCTATGACCTTGTCCCTGCCAGGCCAGTTGTTCCTCACATTCCCTTTTGTCCATGATCTCAGCCCCGACTCCTCTGAATGAAGCCCAACTGGCCAACCACTAGCTGCTAAACTGCAAGAATAACTGCTTTCCCTTCTGAGAACCGCCTTGGACTAACTCTTCCCTTCAGCTGGCCTGTCTCGCTAAGGCTCTATAAGAATTGCCTTTCTTTCCTAAGGTAATGTCTAAGTTAGCTTGGGCTGCCCAGACAAATACCACACACTGGGTGGCTTAAACAACAGAAATTTATTTTCTCAGGGTTCTGGAAGCTAGAAAGTCCAAGATTAAGGTCCAGCAAGATTTGGCTTCTCATGAGGGCTATTTTCCTGGCTTCAGATGGCCGCCCTCTAGCTGTGTCCTCACAAGGCCTTTCCTTGGTGTGCGCACATGGAGAGAGAGCAAGCTCTCTGATGTCTCCTTTTATACGGGCACCAATCCTATCATGAGGGCCCCATCCTCATGACCTCATCTCAAAGCACACTGGGAACTGATTAACGGCTTCAACATATGACTTTGGGGAGGGTGGGGACACACCATCTGTTCATAACAAGTAGAATATTCCTTGAAACACTCTCAAGTCCTAGCACTCTGAATAAAGGCTTATGCTTAGTACTTATCTAATGGATTTTCTTCAACAGTTTCTATTAATTAATTAACCAACTAACAATTAAATATTCACTATGTACCATAGATCGTGCTTGGCACTCGGGTTGCCAAATATATATCTGAGATTAACCAAGGGATTTCTACTGCTTAAACTGAATAATGAGAAATTTCCTGCTCCACAGGGGGAAAAAAGTAAGTTAATAGGTAAAATTTATCAATTATAAAATACTATATATTTATATAAGAAATGCTAATGAATAACCATAAATAGTTCAATAGACTTTTTTCTTTTTAATAAATATATGGCTTGATATTATGATTTTATATTGCACATACAATACGGTCATTTTGTTGATAATACAATTGTTCCTACTTTACATAATGGAATAAGATATATCAACATCTCATAGTGTTCCACAAAATTCATTTAACATCTACCAAACTCTGCTTTGGTGTTGGACACCATGAAGCCGGATCATCTGTACTAAAAACCAGCATGCTCTGTTTGATAACGAAATCAACCACCAACTTGCAAGAAAATGGCTGATCATATTTCGGATTCTTCTGAAGTTTCTTCAAATAATTCTCAAACAGATAGTGCTACCATTATCAAAATGAAATTAAAATGTATTTACGTACTGTTATGTTATGTAGGCACTTCTGTCTTCATTGGAATCTACTTGTTTCTAAAATTTATACTTTATTCACTTGACTTTTTTTGATAAATCCAGTATCATATGGCAAAAAGTTAACACAACTCTTGAAACAAATAGTTCAAGCGGACAAATCATCAATGACATCCACAGATTTTTTTTAGATCAATTAAGTAAAAACAAGTACTTGCTGCACACAAAACAGATGCTCAAAGTGAAAAGAATAAAAATAAGATGAAAGAAATTCAGAGGGATACGGATACTAATATTAAAAGCCTGGTGTACCTATATTTTACCATGCAAAGTAAATTTCAAGGCCAAAAAAAAAAAAAGCCTTCTTAGTGATAAAAAGGATCTCTGAATCATGATTTTAAAAAATTTCACCGGTAATATATAACAAATATGAATTTGTATACTCCACTTTCCTGGGGAAAGAGGAAGTGAGAGAGATGCTGGTATGACTAGATAATTCTTCCCCCCTCACCTCACCTTCTATCTGATACAGGGTCCCAGACCAGGGCTGCAACTTTAGGTGCCAGAAGCAAGAATGATTCCTAAGCAAGAAACTCTAACTATGCCTTTAAACCTTAATGTCAGAATTCCTAAGGGCCTGATGGGGTGAGTTAAAACCAAGATCGGCGGGGAATATTGCTGGATTGCCTGGTGGTTGAGATAGCCCACTATTTCTGTATCCATGCAACCCTACACTGCATGAATACACTGAGAGGGAGGCACCTGCTAGACTAGTATTGCTGCTGGCAATTGGACCAGCACAGTGGTCAAACCTAACAGCCCTTCCAAAGACAGAAAAGTTTGGGCAAAAATTAAATGATAAACGGAGAAAAGGAGGAATAACAGCTAAGGGTAAAGAAATGAATAAATGGGTTACGCAATGAGGGAAATCCAATATTACATTGATGCTTTGTGAGAGGCTCGGAGCAAGAAAAGATATTGTCCCTCAGCTCAATTACATTAGATGCCCAAAGGGGTGAAGCCATACGTTTGCAAGACCACTCCTGCTTTTGGAACCTGACATGGTCAAATGGAAGACTGCTAACCTGAGTCGCATCACTCTGGGAGACAATTTAGTCTTAGGAAATGATGATGGACTAGATGGGTAATAATTCTGCAGGACACTAGTAATATCACATTATCTTTTGACTCATTTTTCAAGTTACATCTACTGCCATACTGCGATATGGTGTAATACTGGCCTTGTTGGTAAGATCCAACCACATTATGTAAACAGGTCTTACAATAATACTGGTATTGATAATTAAATGTATTGGGAAATTCAGTTAAAGCCTCCTCAGGACCTAATAAAATGACCAGCCAGAGAAAGAATGAGATTTAACCATCAGCTAGTTTCTATGCTAAATAGTTCTGCACAAGTTTATCATATGGCACAAACAGCGGTAAATCAAAGGGGGAAACGTAATTAAATTAGTACAAAAATATGAAAATGTATATAACGGCCTTATAGGATGGAGTACTGGTTTCTTTAAATCTATTCCTACCCTGCACTGGCCCCTCCAAATGACAGAAATAGTCACACTGATACTACTGCTGTGTCCACCATACAAACGCTATACTAAATGTAGATGCCCAAACAAATATGACCATTTTGCTGTAAGAGAGCCTGGCTAAAGGCCAGGATTGGCCTGTGTAGAGAAGAACTAGTCTTACACCAAAGAGAGGTCTGGCTCTTGCTTCAGCTACTGGGAGGTGATCTTTAGGCTCTTGGAATATCATGCCTGATAGGAATATCTTTGTTTGCCTGGGGGCTTTCGCCACCAGACAGTCTAATGATATAATTTATGTTGGATGTAATTTCTTTGGGCCAGGCAGGTATCAGTTTTACCTCCTGAAGGGACTGGAAACTAAAGGTATCATCCCAACCTCAGGGAAAGGCTGAAAACTAAAGGTCAGTCATGCAGGCAGTATGTGACTAAGTCACCAAAAGACTCTGGAAACCTAATGCTCAGGTGGGCTTCCGTGGTTGGCAGTACTCCATGCGTACTGTCACACATGGATGCCGGGAAGGTAATGCTGCCCTAAGTCCACGCGAGATGAGGACGGAAGCTCTGTGTTTGGTACTTCTCCTGAACACTGCCCTATGTGCTTCTTCTCTTGGCTGATTTTAATCTGTACCCTGTCCATGTAATAAATTTTAACTGTAAGTAGAACAGCTTTCAGAGAGTTCTGAGTCCTTCTTGCAAATTATTGAAACTGACAGTGGTTTTGGGAACTCTCCGAACCTGTAATTGGTGTCAGAAGTAAGGGTGATCTTCTGGGACTGTTCCCTCTAATTTTGAAGTTGGCCCAAATTCCTCACAGTTACTGAAATACCAAATGCACTGTAATGTAATCACTTTATCTTTATATAAAACGATCCCTTATAATGATGTACATCCTGAGTTCACCTATAGCTCCAGTTTAACAAATAGCTCTAGTTTAACAATTTTTAACTACCACATTACTTATTCTTTAGTAATTTCAGGATACTATACAAATACCTCCTCCATTAGCAGTATAAAAAATTCCTGTTTTGAAATGTGACTCAGGCCTGTGAGGGACTGAAGTGAGTTTTATGCTAGCCTCGGGCCTCAAAATATTTCTCTCACTATAAAAGTGTAATGATTTTATATACACCAAGAGGATAACTGCCAAATGACACCACAAATCCAAGCTGAAAGGGATGAAATCAGCCTGAAGCCCTGGTGGACGCCCAGCACATACCTATCCTTCATAAAATTCTTATGGGAAAAGGGATGAGAAACTCCTTAGAATTGAATTCTGTGTTTTGAATTCGTTATCTCCCTCAACAAATTCTATTAAAATAGGTTTGACCCTATAGTTCTACCCTACAGTTAACCATATTATATAAAACATTATTAACATTAAATAGATGAGGTTAATAAAAACTGTAATCATAAATCTTGAATACGGAACAAATTCCATGAGGAAAAAATAAAGAGTTACGAAGAAATCCATGAATACGTGAACTTTTTTTTTGGTTTTATTTTTGGATTAGGGTAAGGAGAGAATTTCAAAAAATACATTCCATCCTAAGCATTTGTTCAAGCCAGTATTTAATGTTTAAAACAAACACAGGAAAGCACACACACTCCATTAAGTTCCACCAAATGGCTGCATTTGCCTTCAGAGAGAGATTCTATTCAACAAAAAGCTAGTGTGCCTGAGCCCTTAGGATCATAGTCTGACCTGAAATGTGGACATTTTCACATGAATAAACTATACCAGGAAAAGAAGTAAGATAAGCATGAAAAATACGAAAACATAACCTGACAACTTCTGCTCGTTAGTTACTTTTTCTCGGTTTAGGTCCTTTACTTTTCAATATAATTTCTATCTCGTGATTCTTTACTCATCCATATATTTTGCCATTGTTTTATTGTATGCATTCTTTTTTGTGTGCGTGTGAAGAAGATTAGCCCTGAGGCAACATTTGTTGCCAATCCTCCTCTTTTTTGCTGAAGAAGATTGATCCTGGGCTAACATCCGTGCCCATCTTCCTCTACTTTATATGGGACACCTGCCACAGCATGGCTTGACAAGTGGTGCATCAGTCCACCCCCAGGATCCGAGCCTGTGGAGCACGTGAACTTAACCGCTACACCACTGGGCCGGCGCCTGTATCCTTATTTTAAATTACCTAAATCCATCGTGGAATGAGATGAGAAAGAAAGGAATAAGTAAATGACTGGTAAATAATTTGACTCTGAGGATATATAATCCAGTAGGTACTATGCAATAGTGACTGATATAACTCTTTTTTGAAACTCATGCATGGTCTAAATTCCAGATGCAACAGTAACTGTTCCTAAAACATGATGTGACAATGGGAGTGCTATGTTGCAGCAACCTATTAATCCACACCCAGTAAGAAGACCTTGAAACAATCACAAGGTTCCAGGTCTAGATGAAGAAAACCCCCAGAAAGACATAATAAAATACAGCCACTGAACACAGTAGAGGAACATGAAAATTATAGACTATGCCCTATAGAAATTATAGACTACGGCCCTAGAAGCTTAAAAGGTAGTGGAGAAAATAAGGCAAATATAAAAATAAATTAATAATTTGATAATGACTAGTATCCTATACTTTAGCACAGCATATAATAAATTACAAAGAAAGTATTCATTACATCTATTGTTTATATTAGTTCATTACTTTAATCTGTACCATCTTCAAGCAGTGCAATGGGTCTATATTTCATCACTGTGTTGAGTATTCAGTGGATCCTTTAAATATAGAAAGTCATGTCTTTCAACTCTATAAAACTTTTCTTTGTTTCTTTGATAATTTTGTCCCCTTCATTTTTTCCTGTCCTCTTATTCTGGAACTCTTACTATTCAGAAGTCTTACCCTCTGAATGATCCTATAATTTTCTCCACTTTCCTTTCCAGCATCCCAGGTCTTTGACTTTTTCTCCTATTTCTTAGAGCATTTCTACAACTTTACTTTCCAACTCTTCTACAGAGGTTTTTTTTTTTTTTTAATCTACTATCAGAGTTTCAATTTCAAAATTTTTTATTCTCTGGGTATCCCTTTTTATAGTATAATGTTTTTCATATATGCCATACATTCTCTTGTCTCTCAGAGAATATTAATGATCTTCTCGGGGAGAAGGATTTTCTTTTCCTTAAGTTACGTTTCCCCCAAGCTTCTTTCCTTCCACTTGTTTCTTTTGGTTTTAGACATTAATGTTAAAGGTTTTCCCCAGATGTCAGAGATCCTTGGCTCTCCACTCACGTTTAATAGTAGGATGCTAAAAAGCTGACGGGATGTTCTGTATGCTGGGAATCTGGCTTAGCTGTTTCATTGGGAGAATATCCAATTTCAGAATTGTAGATCTTTTCACTTGGCCTGTTTAGAATCCCTCAGAAAACAATCATCTAATCGTCTGTCTGGGAGCACAGCCTGGCTATTATCATCCTAGCAGCCAAATTTATGTAGTATTCATTCTTCTGGTAAACCTCCATTTCTGGTATGGTAAATTTGAGGACCCTCACTGGGTCCTCAAAGGGTCCACAGACCCTGTGTTATACCCTCTCCAGAGAAGAAACCTCCAGTCTTCTAGCAAGGAAAGAGAGGAGCAGTTGCCCAGCTGCCCAGGGTAGGAAAGGTAAGCTGGGTCTAGAGGCTACTTAAACATTCAACCAATATTCGCATTCAGGCTCACATCCTCTCCCACTTCCACAAGTGCCTGGTAAATAAAAATTCTAAGTCTTTTGAGGAAGCTTCAATATAGGTATAGTTGTTTCTAACTAATTAGGCTTTAAAAGTAGCATTATGAACTAATGAATTTAAGCATATTTGATGGGTTACAATTTGTTTAAATTATTACCCCTACTAAATCTCAAATTTTTCCATCTTTGGCCAGGGGTAGCCTTTTCAATTTGGCTCCCGAGTCCTTCAGACAAGACCCTAAGTGTCTCTGAAAGCTTACTTGCAATTTGGCATGACAAGATGTACCAGACTCATCTTGTACACTTCCTACCTAGACGTGGAATCAGCCATTTCTCCAAGAAGCCTATCATTCCCCACAGTGGGAATTGATATTTGAGGACCATAATCTGTCAGTAGGGCTGCCCACTGCTACTGTGTTGGTCATTGTTTCTCATCCTTTTCACTGCACAGAGCTATATATACATGTATGTATATAAGTGTGTGTGTATGTGTGTAAAGATAAAATATCTCAGACATTCATACTGATACTTCCAATTCAAATTCAGAACTAGAGGGTTTTAGCAATCCTCTTCCATATTACATCAGTATCTCCTTCCTTCTACACAAAGAAGCCTGATTCTTAAGGACGTGGGATGATAGAATTAGAATACTCTATAATCACTCATTTGTTTTATTTCACATTATACACACAACAATCTCAAAATAACAATATTTATGGGCTGGCCCCGTGGCTTGGCGGTTAAGTGTGCGCGCTCTGCTGCTGGCTGCCTGGGTTCGGATCCCGGGCCCGCACCGGCGCACCGCTTGTCCGGCCATGCTGAGGCCGTGTCCCACATACCGCAACTAGAAGGATGTGCAGCTATGACATACAACTATCTACTGGGGCTTTGGGGGAAAAAATAAATAAATAAATAAATAAAATTATTTAAAAAAAAAATATTTATACCAGCACCAACAATTTGATTACTGAAAACAGTTTGAAAAAAAATTACATCAATTCTCCCAATTATCACCACTACCTTTATAGTTGTAGTAGATGTTCATTATTAGAGCATACAGCCATTAACATTGTGCTCCCTCCCTTTTAACCTTTTTTCTGTTTTAGTTCTACAACTGACTAATTAATGAGCAACACCAGTCCTTAAGATGATGTCTCTCTGGTCATTTTGGTTGTCTATAGCTCATTCTCTTGTAGATCACTAGGTTCTTCAGGAAGAATTCATGTAAACAATACTCTCCAGCTTCCTGCAAGCTGATAACATTTGTACGTGCACTTGATCCCTGAAAGTCAATTACGTTCATTTTTCTTTTCTGGGGTATCGTAAATATTTAATGCATTTCTCCCTGTCATAAAGCTTTGCTGTTGAACATTCTGATGATAAACTAGTTTTCTTTCCCCTGTAAGTCACTTGCTCTTTTTGTCCCCACAGGATTTTTTTTTTTTAATTTTAAAGGTCAATAATTATACCAGAATTTGTTTATGCCCTATCTCTGTCCATTATGTTACAGTTGTCATACATATTACATATTCATTCATTGACTACCCCACCAAAACAACTTTGCTTTAAACAGTCACATATTTTAAAGAATTTAAGAGGAAAAAAAGTGTTTTATATACACTAAGATTTTTATTTTTTTATTTTTATTTATTTATTTTTTACCATAACCCAACCCAACTCTATGACATGTAGTTTACCATAAAACCAACTTCCTTAACACACTGCTTTAATCAAATACTTCATTAACTAAAATTAATGGTAGCTTGTTGTCTACCAAGATATAGTATAAAGTCTACAGCATAATATTCAAGAGCTTCCACAACAAGGACCAAAATCTGGATTTACAAATTTCTCTCTTACTAAACTCAACATGAACTCTCTTCTCTGGCCAAATTAGTCTACTAACTATTCTACATAACTGCCATCTGCTTGCCTATGAGCTTTTCTCCTACCATTCTCTTATCCTAGAACGCCTTCCTCTCTGCCTAGGAATAGCCTTCTGATTCTTTAAAGCCCCACCATTAAAGCCTTCTCTTATGAGCAACATGATGTTATGCAAAGAACATAAATTCTGACATCAGCCTGACTTAGAGTCTAACCTAGGTTATGCTACTTACTGACTCATGTCTCTGAGGCTAGGTTTCCTCATATAGAAAATGGACCAACATCCATTTTAGGGGACATCCAAATCATAGAATTATTGTTAGAAATAGAATAATACAAGCAAAGTCCACAGTACACAGTACGAGTTAAATAACCATTAGAAATGACCATTAGAATTAAGTTCATTACTCATTTCTCTGAGCTCACTGTAATTTGTTTGTATAATTCATTTAGCAATTCACAATTTCTCACACGATTCACAACGGACTCATTCCATCTCATACTTTTGCCCTAAATGATGATTTCTCTTGTATTACTTTAATTTTCATTTATATCTTGTGTTTTGTGTCCCCAAACAGACTGGAAGCTTCTTAAAAGTCAGGACTATATGCTATACTTATTTAAAATTTCACATAGTTTAGCACAGTGCTATTTATAAAAGAGGACTCAATAAATACTTCCTCAGTGAAGCATTTGCTGAAAACAGTCTTGCTGAAAACAGTCTATCCAGAAAATGGGAATCACATTTTAAGAGGTGCCTTGATACACCAGAACCCGTCCACTGAAGGGTAAAGGGAGAGATGGGGGGATGGGGGGGGTGGAGAAGAGACAGGGTGAGAGAGAAAGTGTGTGTGTGTGTATGTGTGTGTGTCTCTCTGTGCCTATGTGTGAGACACTGGGAGAGAGAACGTGTATGTAAATGTTGATAACAGAAAAACTACAGATGTTTAGATGTTTAACCTAAAGAGAAGATGACTTCAGAAGGCATGTAAGATAAATTAGATTATTACAGGCTCTGAAGGCAAAACTAGGACCAATGATTAGGAGAAAAAGAAATTCAGCTTAAAGTAAAATTCTATAACATTACAGCTGTTCAACAATGGAATAAAAGGATTTATTAAACATTAAGTTCCTTGTAAAATTAGAAGTACTTAAGCAGAGCTCAGAGTTGAAATAGTTTTCAATCCACATGTCAGTATCAGAAAGATAGCTGTTATCTAAAATGCTGTGTTGAGAAGAATTGTAAGACTGAACATATAGTCAGTGGGAAAGGGTCCTGTGATCAGTTAAGAATATTTGTCACAAGCCTGGCAGAAGGGAGGGTAACACAAATACCTCGTATTCACTATCTCCAGCCTAGATTATTTATTTTCAGAGGTAATCATTTCTTATTGGGAATTTAGATACAAACTGGGTAAAGTTTCTACAAACTCCATAAGTCTAAGACTAACATTCTTTAAATGTTCAATTAAATGAAATTTTTAAAGTATTTTCAAATGACAGTCCTCAGCTAGGATCTTGGGTTACTGTTGGAGAAAAAAAAAAAAAAAAAAACACTTTAGTTTCTCATCCTGTAATTCACTCTTGAGACCACAATACCATTTTAAAAACTGAATTGTGCTTTTTATAATTTTCAAAAGATGTTCATGTTTTTATTGTCAATAAAATTTGTGGCTATCAGATAACAGAGAAAGCATATAAATAGGAAAGAGTCAAACTCAGATCAGATAAATACAAAATTTTTAATCAAAATACTCTTCCTTTAATAATGCCCTAGAACTTCATTACTAATTAATCAATCAGCATAAGAAACCCACATCTTAAAAAAACAAACACGGTAACAGAAACTTTCTCTTCTTCCCACATTTCTGTTCTTAAGAGAGATTACTCTCATCACCCACAACTTAAAAGAAACAGTCACTGCCGTCTTAGAGCAGAAGTGCTCCAAGTGTGGTCGCTGGACCAGCGGCAGCATCAGCTGCATCAGCTGGGAAGGTGTTAGAAATGCCAATTTCCCAGCCCCATCCAACCTGCTGAATCAGAAACTAGAGTTGACCCAACAATCTGGGTTTTAACAAGCCCTGCATGTGATTCTGGTGCATGTTAAATTTTTCAAACCACTGTCTTGGAAAATGGTTCTGTTTCTTTCTAACATGGCTGTATCCCTTTACCTGATTCTCCCTAGCATCTCTTTACTCTTGCTCACATTTTGCACAACCCAAACATTTTCTCATTGAATGATTAATTCACCGGTAACTCTGTGATGATTCCTGCTTTCTTTCCTTTCAAAATGTGAGACTGCCTTTTAAACCATCCAACATGTGTTAAAATTTTTTATTACACATAAATTATTATGAGTTGTTTACATAGAAAGAGATTTTTAATGTGTGTCAAAAGGTGTAAGAACAATCCTGTATAAAAATCGTTTTGTAAGTAGGCCCACCTTTTTCTCTTCTTTATACTGTATACAATATAATACACATTTGTAGGGAACATTTAAATAAATCATTATACCTGTCAAACAGTTTACAAAGAAGAAATTATTCCACAGCCTTCAAAATTATCACTTTCCCACAAAAACAGCTCTTTTGACATACACTCCACTCCTTCATTACGTCTTACTCACCTGTGTACATAATGCAGTTGATGAACTGAATCAATTGCTATCACCATCTCAGCCAAGTAAAATCGAGCCATATCTTCAGGCAATCTATCTTCAAATTTGCTGAGCAGAGTAAGCAAATCCCCACCAACATAATAATCCATAACCAGGTACTGGGAATGAAGAAATAAAATGTACTCAATAAATATTAAGGGTGAAAATTAACATATTTAATGTAACTCGAGGTCAAATAGCACTGGGTCAAATATTTTTGTTGTTAATTAACAAAAAGCTGTGTCAGCAGTCATTACAAGACTTGTAAATTTCATAAAACAGTAAAATAAAAGTTTTAAATATTAGGATGGGAAGAACATAGGATTATCATTGTTTTGTTATTGTAGTTTACAAAGTAATAACACAGAAAAGTAACATCATCATCACCACCACCTACAATAGACCACAGTTTTACCAACATTTCCTAGAAGAATGAACATTTTAATTCTCCAAAAAGGATTAAAAAACTTCAGAAGCGTGAAGTGGGCAAAACGAGCCTGGTTTGGTAACATACAGATATGTATACTATATTATTTTATTTTTTTAGGTGAGTAAAAACTAGACAAAGTAGAAAAATGAGCTTTTGTAGTCGAAGAGACCTATATTCAAATCCTGACTCTGGGTTATAAGTGGGTTTTGAAAAATCACTTAACCTCTTTGATACGCCGTATTCTCACCTATATAACTACAATGATGATACCTTCTTCCCAGTGTCACACTTAGCATGAAGGCTGGTAAGCAGAAGATATTTAAATGTCAGTTATAACACCTGGAAGTTAAGTGATTTTATTACAGAAAGGAGATGTTACTTTAGGGTTTTCACCAAGTTGACACTAAGATTTAGAGTCTTGAGAAAATTCACATTCTTATTATTACACATTAAAATCATAAGTATGAGCAAATTTTGTTAAATAAAAGAAACTAATTTTAGCTTTTAAATCTTTGAAAATTAGGGAAACAATGCATTTCAAATCCTGGTCTTGGTTTACTTGCTGTATTTACTAGGCCTAATGTTTAACAGACTCTCTCATGAAGATTAGAAGATTGGAAGGAACAAATTAATTTAATGTAATAAAATTTCATTAACATAAACATGTTGCTAGAAATGGTGATGGATGTGGAGAAGAAATCCACACCTCTTACTTTAAAAAGAACTCCAAGTAGAGTAGCAAACACAGAAACTTTTCAAATAAAAAAAGCAAGTCTGCTTTTAAAATTGGAATCTAATTTTTATACATAGAAAGTCATAAAACATAACTCATTCTTTCAAGGAACATTTATTAGTGCCAATCAGGATTTTTTTTGTACCAAACATAGAGGAAAAAACCCAGAAGATAAAGAGATGAAAGGCTCCTACATCAAAGGCTCTCTTCTCGACAGTGTACTCTATTCTTGGCACACCAGACTCCTAATAGTCTGAGTACACCATCTACCAGTAAACTGCTAAGAAATAATTATCTCAACATTTTTGCCACCCATGGTCACCACTCAAGACTTAGGCTCCTTGAGTCATCATCTGTCTTCTACTTTCATTCACATACTGCTATGTGCTTTCTCTTAAACCCAAAACCCCATGGATCCCTTCCCTTCCAACCTTTCAATGTGCCTTATTGAACCTCTTCTATGGTAAACAAACTTCCTTGAGATAGAATAAAAAATGATGAATATACATGTATTCCTAGTTTTCCTCTCCTGCTGCCTGCTAAACAGAGTCCTGGCTTTGCCTACTCACATTCCTTCCCTACCTTGCCCTTAGAGGTAAATTAGCTGTTACTAAGACAGAATTAAGCAAATGGGGGAGCAAGGGGCAGAAAACATGAAAGAATATTCTCAAGAGAAAAGCAATGAGGTAAAAATGAACTGTACTTGCTATGGGGTTCTGGTGTTAGGGAGACAAGATACATCAGGAAAGGCAGACAAATAATAACCTCACATGGGAACAAAGCTCCTTTTCCTCTATAACATATCCCAGTGAATGTCTCCAAGACCTGGAAGTCATTCTTTCATGTTTTCTCCTTTATTCACCACAACATCCAATTAAATCACCGAAGTCTTACTGAATCCACTTCCTACTAAATTTCTGTGGAGTCCATCTACTTCTATCCCTACCCACTGACGCAACACTAATCCAGGCCCCTGGCCTCTCTTGACTACATCACGACAACAGGTTTAACGGCAAAGTGGATGGTTTTCCATAATATGTTTTATCACGTAAATAATTTTCTTGGGAATGGAAAATAGAACACAGAACAAAAGAGGGACAAATAAGTTCATTCACTAATAACACAGACATCTATATAAGTACTTACCATGTGCTGACATTACACTTATGTAAGGGAGATATTACAATGAATAAGAGACATTTCCTACCTTCACGGAATTTACAATCTAATGGAGCAGAAAACACAAATTAATGGGCAATTTCAGCGTAATATACTTTTATAGGGATAAGCAGAGGGTATTGCTATAGGCTCTTAAAGGAAAAGAATCTAACTTTTCAATCAGGTTCATTCATTTATTTGTCTGAAACTTATTTTTGTACAAGGTGTGAAGACTATTTTCATATATACAGAGGGTCAGTTATCTAAAACAGTTAAATAGTTAAAACAGTTTAATAAACAGTTTAAATAAACAATTAGTTAAATAATTCATTCTTTCTCCCAATTTAATTGAAATGCTCCCTCATTATATTTTAAGATGCTAAATACACTTGGATCTGTTTCTGCCATGGCTGTCTATTCCTCTATCAATATCGTATTTTTCTGATTAATTTTATAGTAAAATTTAATATCTTGTAGGACAAGTTCCTACTCATGCACTACCTTTAAAATGTTACTCAATATGGCTAAGGTGTGTTTAAACAAGTTTAAGAAAAATATAGACTGAGAGGTAATCTTCATAAAATACGTCAAGGAGATAAGAATCCTAACATCAAGAGCTCCTACCAGTTGTTCAGAAGGGGATGAGCAATCCAACAAAACTGGACTGAGAGTATAAACAGATAATTCACATCAGAAGAAACACAATTAGCCCAAGCTCAACTTCAACAGCAGTCAGGGAAATGAAAACCAAAGCAACAGTGCGATACCATTTTTCACCAGTCAGATTAAGAAAAAGACCATTTCTGCTTTGGGGAGAGGGACATGAAACAACACTGCTTTTGGGGGGAGGACATACTACAACTGCTTGGGAAAGTAATTTCACAGGATCTATTGAAATTTTACAAGATGCATACCCTTGATCTAGCATTTCCACTCTTAAGAAAATAGTCAATTAAAATAAAAGCTCTACTATGTAAGGAATATGGGCAAGTATGTCTTTGCACAGGACTGTTGATAACTACAACAAATCAGAAACAATATGAATAGAGATCAACAAGGAAACTTACATGGATCCATTCAACATATCCATTCTATGATATATTATACAAGAATAAATATATGCCCATGAGATAGTTTAAGGGACAAAAGCAAGCTGCAGAGTAATATATATTTTGTGATCTCATTTTTATAAAAATGAAAGCAAACATCCATCCATACAAAAACATACAATTATATAAAGCATAAAAAAAAAAGAAAGGATACAGTAAACTTAACATTAGTTACCTCAGGAGAGTGAAATGAAAGATGAACATAAGGACCACTAACTTTTTTTTTTTTTTTTTTTAAAGGCAACATGTTTATTTATTTATTTTCCCCCCCCCAAAGCCCCAGTAGATAGTTGTATGTCACAGCTGCACATCCTTCTAGTTGCTGCATGTGGGACGTGGCCTCAGCATGGCTGGAGAAGTGGTGCATCAGTGTGCACCCGGGATCCGAACCCGGGCTGCCAGTAGCGGAGCGTGCACACTTAACCGCTAAGCCACGGGGCCGGCCCCTGGACCACTAACTTTTTATGTATATAAACCTCAGTATTGTGGAGGGAAAAAGATCTAGTCAAACTGAAGTTGACCAATGGAATAAAGTTCTACAAAAGGCCAGAGGTGATGATGAAGTCAAAGGCAAAGGTTGATAGGAATAATCCTAAATATAAAGCTACACCTCATCCACATTGAGAGAAAAGATAAGAACAGAGGCAAATATGGATAAATTTGCATATCCCTATGGGAGGCGGGGGGATGAAATAGAATGCTGAGGCCAGAGAGTGGAAAGTTAAAAAAGTTCATGCTTGAGTAACCAATGGGTACATTTTTTCCATGTGGTAGGAGTTAGAGAATGAGGGTGCAGGAATATTTATATAATGTCCCTATACTGGAGATAAAAATCAACTGTTTTCCTGCTTTATGGTTATGTAATCAGAGCCAAAAGAAGTCAAATGATTTGCCCAAACATACATTAGACAGGGGGAGAGCCAGAACTCAGGGTTCTTGATCCTAAGATCAGTTTCTTTTTTCACTCAAATAAAACAGAGTCAGTGTTCAATAAAAAAGCTGACCACATCCAAGATACAAAGAGTATATGCTGTGCACCAGAATAATAAAAAAGAAATTAAGGATACAGACTGAGTCTTGAGCAATCTTTTACCCCTCCAAAATAAAGAAACATGGTATTTGCTGTTAGAGCCATGGGGTGGATTCTGACTCCTAGTGACCTCGTGTACAGCAGAGCAGAACCCTGCCTGGTCTTTTCGAGCCATCCTCTCACCTTTTGCGTTTTCATGGCCAATTTTTAGGAAGTGGGTGGCCAAGTCCTTCTTAGTCTGTCTTACTCTGGAAGCTCCACTGAAACCACAGGTGACCCTGCTGGTATTTGAAATCCTGGTGGCACAGCTCTCAGCATCACAGCAACAGGCAGCCACCACAGTGTGACAACCGACAGATGGGTGGTGTGGTTCCCTGACCGGGAAACAAACCCGGGCCTTCCCAGGCAGTAAGAGCCCTGAATCTTAACCACGGGACCACCAAGGCTGGCTGTGTTTAATTTACTTTTACAAATTTTGCTGACAAATCTATGCAGATTGTATTTGCATTGAAACGTTCATCCCTAAAATTTTATATAAGTATGGTAAATTCAAGTCAAATATCATTCCATTCAATTTAACAAGTGAGCAACTAATGTGCAAAGCTCAATGTTAGGACTTTTAAATAATTCTGACTACAACCCACAATAATAAATATGGTTTATATGATGATTCAGTACATATTATAAAAGAAATAAGTGTCATGAAACAATATTTACTCTTACTACTTGAACTCTGTCATTTTCTATTCTTTTTTTTTTTTTTTAATGCTGATTGTAACCCACTAAATTGATTTTATGACCCTAATGGGTCACAATCTGAAGTTTGAAAGACACTACTATACTCTAAGCATGTAAGGGATGCAAAGACAAGTAATGTAATGACATTGTTTGAACACTTGGATCTGGCCTGAAATCAGATAAACCATAACTATTAAATTACACAAACCATTAATTATATTTTAGCTAAAGATAGCAGGGTCCATGTCATTTATTTAAATTTTTTTTAGTTGTGACAAAAAATCAGAGATGTCTACATACACAGGCTAATCATATAATAACAGTACTAAAAAAAAAAATGTAAAGCTAAAATGAAATGAGAAAGATTAATTCAAACTGGGAACTCTGGAAATGACTTTTAAGATGTAGAATTTGAGCATAAGTGTAAAGTATTAGCTGGACTTCAACAGGGGCAGAAGAAGAGGAGTGGCTCTGGGATGAAAGGCACCATGGACAAGAAAAATAAAGGAAGAAGTGGAGGAGTACAAAGAATGTGCAAGAACGGAGGGTATTCCACTGAGGCTGAAACACAGGATTTGTGGGTGCACACAATATCTGCAGTCGTATCTTTTCTTTACAACTATACTACATTTAACACCACTGACAGTTTCCTCTACCAACTCTTCTCTCTTTAGTTTCCACGGTGCAGCATCTTGCTTCTCTTTCCTGCTCCGACCATTTCCATTAGTTTTCTTCTTCTTGGGGGTCCTCTCTCCCTCCTTCTCTAAGCAAACTTGTTTTCTCATTTTAGAAGCACTGCTCAGTTATTCTCATTTACTCCTTGTGTTCACTGTTATCTACAACAGGAGCTGGCCAACTTTTCTTGCAAAGGGCCAAATAGTAAATATTTTAGGCTTGGCAGGCCAAGAGGCAAAGTCAAGGATATTATGTAGGTACATATGTAATAAGAGAGAAAACAAATTTCCACACATTTTTATTGGCAAAATTAAAAATGGAATAATTGAGTTCAATGTTTGCAACATAGGTCTACTAACATGAGAAAAATGTAATTCTTTGGGGGAGCGGGAGTATAACAGTTTGCTTAATTGCGGCTCAAAGTTAGTGTTCCCTATCATCAAAATCTATGACAAATGTTCCTCTGTAAATGCTGACCTGTAATGAGATTTTATGTATTTCATCTATGAAAATATCTATTCACAAAGATAGGTACTGCCAAATACTGGTATCAAGTCATGAGCACAGAATTTTAATTTAGCATATTCCTCACTTGGAAGGCATTTATAGAATGCTATTAGCATTTTCTCCTGATATTTGTTTTTACACATGTCATTACACTGCAGATTAATCACTTCTAACTGAATTTTTTAACGCTGGTTGTAACCCACTAAATTGATTTTATGACCCTAATGGGTCACAATCTGAAGTCTGAAAAACACTATTATGTTCTGTAAGTGTGTAAGGGATATAAGGACAAGTAATGTAATGACATTGTTTGAACACAGTGGAAGTTCTTCATTGCCCAGTTAAATGGATTTGGAACTATGGGCATTTCCTTTGCAGTGCATCCAAAAACTGATGCTAGAACTGTAGTTTGAGCCCAAAAGATCTACCTGCTGCAAATCTGGGTGGGAATGGAGATCTCATTTCTTTTTACTTTTGACAGCATGGGAAGCAGATGAAGCAGCTTGACGCTACTTTGATTCCAATCAAGTCAGTTGTCAAAATGACTTCACTATAGTATAAGTTTTAGGTTAAGTGCTGTTTTGCCTTGTAATTTTAGGTTAAACTTATCTTAAAAACATATCAAGTCTAAGGAAAAGCTAATTTCCAAAGCTACTCAGTATTTCAAAACAATGGTTGAGGGTGGGTTTTTTTGTTCAGAAATATTTCAATCTTGGCTGTTTGTTCAAAATATCACAATAAAATGTTACCACTGCAAAACCACTGACTGGCTGTATGGTATGGCAAGTCAGGATATTCAGCTTTGATTTCTGACAAAAGTTCATGGAAATGATAGCAGTTGTTTCCACGAGAAAGAATGAAGTTAAACATTGATACTACTGGTTCAACACAAGATAGATTCAAATATTTGCTGCAAACTACCTGCTGATTAATAAGACAATGAATATCTATAGGCTTTAAGCACCTGATATTTTCACATGATTTGTAAATCTGTCCAACTAAGCCTTTTCCTGCTACATACATATTTTTACCACTCTCAACTGTAATATATCTTCGCAGATTCCAATTCAGGTTGTACCAAATTGGTGTTTTCTCACCTTCTTTGAAAATATTATTGATTACAATTATTCCATGCAAACTATTCACAGAGGCTAATTCCTCAATTACTTCAAACTCAGCACTGATTCCTCAAATAACAGCCACTGAGTAGAATCAGTAACATCTTTCAACTCAAGAGCCAAAGAAAACCACTCAAAATCGTTTCAGTGGTTTTATAATCAACCATTGATGCTGCTCCCAAAGTCCTCAATTCTTTGAGCAACTGTTTTCACCAAAAGGCTAACAGTCTTAGACAAGTCTGTTTTCTGTGGACACATTTCTTTGGCTGCTGCACTCAAACATGATTTAATTAACTCAATGTCGGTAAATCGCTTTTCTTGCTTGGCTAACAAATGAGCCACTCAAGAACTTAAAACAGTTTCAGCCTCATTTTTATTTTTTATTTTTGTGAAGAAATTCTGCTGTGATGAGATATTCTGTTTTAAATTTTCTAACTTTTCTGGCCGCTGCTTTCCTGTGAGTTGGGAATGCTGTCATGAGTGCTCTGTTCAGCAAGGTGGATGTTTACTGTATTCCATCAGTACCTTTCTAGTGCAGCTGCATAGTAAACACCATGCTGTTATTTAACTCTCTAACAAAATAATCCACACGCTACCGGGCCTTAAAAGCATGATATCTGATCTCTACTTTTCTCTTCTTCCCTAATTTTGATACGATGCATTTGCACTATTAATAAAAATAACAGTAAAATGTCACAGTACAGCGATATGTATAGCACTTGAAATGCTGTCACGTTATGTCACTGCAATTTGTAGTCTGCTGAGCAGCAGTGCACAGGGATGAGAGTAACACATACAGTGTGCTACCCTCTGTCACAGTGCCATTCTCCGTCACAACTAGTCAACTCTGCCATTGTAGCACAAAAGCAGCCGCAGACAATACATAAATCAATGGACACGGCTGTGTTCTAATAAAACTTTATAGACACTGAAATTTGAATTTTATATAATATTCAAATGTCACAAAATATCTTCTTTTCATTTTTTTTTTAATATAAAAACAATTCTTAGCTTGCAGGCTGCACAAGAAAAGGTGGTGGGCCAGATTTGAGCTGCAGGCTGTAGTTTGCCAAAATCTGATCTATGAGAGAAGAACTCCAGGATATGCAGTGTTATTCACCCTCAGAAGCAGCAGGCTCATATACCTAACCCATCAAATGGATCACGTGACAATTCAAACCCAACATATATCAAATTATACTAATCATCTCCTCCCTACTCTAAATTTTCTCTTCCTCCTATATTCGCCAACTCAGTTCACCAACTACTAACCACTGAATCCCACAAGTCAGACACTGGAAAACTGGGAATCATTCTGATTTCTCTCTCCTCCACGGACATCCACTCAAACACATAAAGTTCTGATTATTTTACCTCCTAAATAGTACCTGAAACCATCCCCTCCCTCTTCATCCCCACTAGGACATTATCACCTTCATTCAAGCCCTCATTATCTGTCACCTGAATATTGTAAAAGTCTCCTAACTAGTCTCCTTGCCTCTCGTTTTGCCCCCGGGAATCCATCCTCCACACCGCTGCCAGGACGTTCAATGTAAAATATAAAACTGATTATCGCACTCTCCTGAAAACCCTTCTTGAAATTAGAATAAAATCTGAACTGCTCAGCATGGTCCACACTCTGGACGCCTCACTTCATACCTCTCTCCCCTTCGTTACTGAATCACACACTCGCCTTTCTCTCATCCCTCAGACAACCCTAGTCCTTTCCCACCACAAACACTTCCACAGTCTTACAACGGCAGTTTTCAAACCTTGCTCTGTGAGAGACCCCTGAATAATTAATTATGAGGGAAGGTGGAAGGAGGAAGCTAAGAAATCAATTGGGGCAGTTCCATTTCTATATGCTTTATTGTGTGGTCTTTCAGATATAACGTCATTTTAAAAAACGCAAATGCCAAGAGTTCCATGACCAAAAAACAATTTGTTTTTAAAAAGCATGGTTGTGCAAGTCTAATTTCCTTACCATAACATATAAGGTGCTACATGACGTGACTCTCTAAATCTCTTCCCCTCATCCCCAAGCCTCTCATTCCATCCTCCATCAATACGAATATGACAAGCTGCTTCACGTGTCTATGCTTTTTCTCACCAAGCCCTCTCTGCCTCTTCTCCCTTCTTGGTTTAGCTAATGTACATTTGTCTTAGAAGATAGCTCTCATTGACTTCATACCTTTGAATAAATGTTGTATTTTCTTCATCTGAAATAATCTGAAAATATTATTTACTTGATTTTGGACTTATTGTCTGGCTCCCTTCATGAGAATTAAGAACAGTAAGAAAAGAGATCCTTTGTTTTATTCACTACTGAACCTCCTGAATCTAGAGAATAGTGCTGAGCACACAGCACACATCCAATAAATATTTATCAAATGAATGAAAAATGTTTATTAATTTTATATTCTAGTACATAGTGTAGTGTCTGGCACGTAGCAGGAACTCAACACATACTAAAAAATAAATCTTCGAATAAAAAGTGGGGTCAGAAAATGAAGAGCCTTGAATAACAGGCCAAGCAGTTGTACACTCGACTGTGGTTGATTTCATCTCATTTTCCTACTTACTTGTTCTCTTCAATCTCCAACTGGCAGTGCTTCTAACATTTTGATTTTCCTCCAAGTTCTTTCCCAGCTTCTTTTGTCAAGTAGTTCATGATGTCAATATAAAATTAGATATAGCCTAGATTTTAAATGTGGCTCTACTTAAAGTAGCACATGACCACTTTGAAAAATATGTAAAATTCCAAATAGTAACGGAATTCCAAATAGTAATAATAATACAAATAAAATATATTGGGAAAACCATGAACAGAAAAAATTCTGAGCACCTTCTATAGAATTTAAATCTTTTGGATTTGGTGTTGACTTGCTTATTAAAAAATATAAAAATTTTCAATGGAAAGGTATTGAATTACCCAGGGAAAAAAAAATCACACATCAAATAAACTTATACTCTGAAATTCAGTGGTTTTCTATATAACATCCACATTTAAATGTTTAAAAGAAAATAATGTTAAATTCTCCCCCCAAAATTAATAAGAATACAGTAACAAAATAAAACAATTCTTACCAAGTTATTGTCATCCTGGAAAGCATAATGCAAAGTTGTAATCCATTTATTATCTCCATTCACTAATACATCCCTTTCTTCACGGAAACATGCTGTCTGAAAAGGAAAAAAAATTTTTTTTGATAAAGAACACAATGTAAAACTAGGCAATATATTATGCAAACAATCACTTAATATGTTTATTATGCTTTCTGTTCTGGAAAAGGAATACATCCAGTATTATATGACTTTTCAACAACTCAAGTTTCAAAGCACCCTCAGAAACTGGACAACCGGGATAGTACATTTAAAAAATATTTTATATTAAAAATACCATTATAGTTCAAAAAAAATCTGAAAAATGCACAGAATTATTTAATTAATAACTATGGCCCAACCTACCATCTAGATAATATAAATATCAACATTTTGCTATATTCAGTTCTGGTCTTTTTATTTTTTAAGGAAATAAGATACAAGTTGCGGCCTTCCTACTCCTATGCCATTCTCCTCCCTCCTTCCCCTGATATAATGAATAATCTGCAGTTAGTGTATATTCCTCCCATCATATGCTTTGATCACACATGTGTGTGTCCAAAACCAATAGCATTGTTTTGAAATTTTACATGAATGGTATAGTTTTATCCTTTTGCAACTTGATCACTTTTTACTCAATAATAGCTGTCTTCCTTTTAATTGTTATGGTATTCCATTGTTGGAACATACCAGAATTTACTTATGTAACCCTACAATTATGAAAACACAGGTAATTTACAATTTTGTGTTATTACAATGTTGCAGTGAATATATCTGTACAAATGTACAAGAGTTTCTCTAGGGTATACACTTAGAAGTGGAAATGCTAGATATACGCATTTTCAACTTCATCAAATATAGCCAATTTTCTTTTTTGCCCACATCCTCAACTGCACTTAGCATGATTAGACTTTTAAGCGTTTGTCAACATGATGGATGCGAAATATCTCCTTGTTCTTTTTTTTTAACATATTCCTAATTACAGGTGCAGATAAATAGCTTTACATACACTTATCAGGCCTCTGAGCTTTCTCTTTGAATTGTTCACTCCCTTTGCTCATTTCCTCTAATTCTCTTTTTCTTGTTGATTTGCAAGTTTTAATTTATTCTGAGACTATATTACCACCATTATAAAGATATATCCTGGGGAACCTTAGAAATGTGTGGGCAAAAATAAAAAATAATTTCACATGATATATAATTGTATAATACATCATCTTTAAATCTTTAATTAAAAAAGCTCCGCTATGCCAGCAAGTCCCACCAGAACTGAAAGTCTGTCAGTCACGCCCCTGTACTTTCACTGTCCACTTGTTGTGTCCAGAGGTTACCACCATTAACTCCCTGTTGAGTATCTTCTCACGAAATTGCTGTGCATACATAATCATACAGACACACATATTATATATTCACGTAGTATCCCATCTCCCCTATCTTTTCTTTTCTTTACACAAATGAGACCACAGTGCTCTGTAAGTTGTTTTTTTCAAGTAACAATATACCTGAACAACTTTCCATACCAGTACATGGAGATCTACCTAATTTTCTTGATGGCTGTACCATATTCCATACACACTGAAAAATCATCATACAGCATTCTATATATGGTAGGTGCTTAGTAACTTATTTACCACAAGGAAAATTCAATAACCATGATACGCAAAACAGTTAACATTATTAGGCCATTACCCTAATTTTTTCCCACGTATTTCCATAAATTTTATTGATCAAATAGAATTTCCGAAGCCATGCATTAAATAGCATTACCAGAGAAAATACTGAAAACAGTTAAAGCTTAAACCAAATGAGTAGTTTTACAGGCAGTTTTACCTGTCAATTAGATTATTAAAATCTACAACACGCTTTGGTTCACTTTAAGGGGAAAACAGAATCATTTGACATATCTACCATTAAATTCTGCTTTAGAATTTAACTGACCTGAGGTTATGGTTTGCTGCTAACATTTTAGAGAGGTGGTGAAGGCTGTCAGAGCCCAGGAGACTCTTTTCTCCTGGCTTTATCTTACTATGACAACTATCTGGAATTTTACAGACATTCCTGCTAGAATCTAATAAACATTTGATTAATGACTCCAAACTAAATAAAGCTCCAAAGATTTTTTGTTCAACAGAACAGATTAAACTTTAAGTAGATTCTAATCTATGCTAAACAGTTCAGTGAAAAACTAATTTTTAAAAATAAAAAATATAAAATAAACTGTTTATGATATAAAACTTCAAACATATATAGGAAAGAAGAGTACCACAACCCCCTCCCCCCAACACACCCATCAACCAACTTCAACAATTATTTTATTGTTCAATCTGTTTCATCTACACCCTCACCGGCTTACCACCACCCTCCTTCCACATGTATATGTGCTCACACACATGTGTATACACACACATAAAGGATTTTTTTAAAGTAAATCCCAGACATCAGAAGATTTTATCTGTCAACATTTAGCTATTAAACTATCTCTATTAATGCCTCAGATAATGAGCTTAGATGTGAAGTGCAGTCTCGTTTTTTGCTTCAATATGTCACATTGTCCTCAGTTGGTTGTCACAACTGGTGGGAGGGATGCTACTGGCATCTAGTGGGACGAGGCCAGGGATGCTGCCACACATCCTACAATGCACAGGGGAGCCCCCAAAAGGAATTATCTGGCCCCAAAAGTCACAAGTGCCACTCCTGAGACCTTGTTCTAGATTAACATTAACTAAACCATGATGCATGCATACCATGGGGTTCATTAAGTTATGCCAATGATTCACCATGGTGAAAGCTATAATGATGTCTACTTCAACTAACATTTTTTTAAAAATTAAAGATTTTTTTAAAATTCCCCTTTAAAAGCAGAATATTTGAGTCTGTAAGAATGTAACAAACATGTGGGAGGGGTTACTGGATGCTACACAACCTCTTCAGATTCTGTCACTCACTTTCTATTCAACCGAACATTCCGCTTGCCACAGGAATGTTCAATTTGTTCAAGACAATTTGGCAATAGCTATCAAAGTTTAAATGTATACCTACCCATCCTCCCCAACCCAGGAGTTCCACTATCGACAAATTTCATCTGGGGAGTAGGTAAATTCTAGAGTCAGCACAACGTGAAAATCTCTTAGTATAAAAATTACCCTTAAAATCCCTTCAACCTCAGTGTACACAAATGGGAGTACCTCAGCGTAGCCAACAGCAACATCTCTGATTAACAGCGTTTCATAGTCCCTTTTATTTTTATTTTACATTGCATATACTTCTTAGGTGGCATAACTAGTCCTGATGCACTATTTTCTCTCTTGTTTTGAAATTGCTCTTTGCCAATAACACATATTTAGATTTGGTGAAATAATTAAATGTATAGTCCACCTTACTAAAATTCACACTTTGGATAAACTTGCAAAAGTACTCCAAAATACTCCAAAATGTATAAAGATTTTTACCACAGAATAGTTCAAAATAGTAAAAAGGTAGAAACAACCTAAATGGTCATCAATGTTTTTTAAAAAAATCATGCTACTAAAAACATATCCATTTAGTATAATGAAGCTAATAAAAAGAAGATAAATGTATAAATATGGAAATGGAAAAATCTAATATATATTACTAAATGATAAAAGAAATGTGAAAAATAAGTCTTTTGATATGATTCCATTACAGTAAAATTTTCTATTAAAGATAAATAGAAACTCTTAATAATGATTTACTTCGGGCAGAAAGACTGGATATCTGGGGGAGAAGAGGGAGTTTTCATTTTCCTACTTTTTACTTTCTATAGCGTTGCATTTTCTGTTGATGTAGGTGGCCGGTCAGCAAGCAGAGGCAGTTCACATCTAATGACCTCAGTTCATCACTACTACTACTACCGGCACCGACAACTATAAAAATAATAAAACAGCGATAACAAAAATAAGACAACAGGCATAAACCAGTACTGTCACAGTAAACTAAGATATATTATTACTCCACTTATGAGGTAGAAAGCATTATTATCTTTATTTAATAAAGGAGATAACTGAGACTTAGAAAGGTTTAACTCCCCAGATGGAGAATATTTCTGTAAACTGTACTGCATCTCCCAATGAAATGAGTAAGGACATCTCCTGTATGAGTGAAGTCAGAAAGAGCTGAGTAGGGCCGGCCCGGGGGCTTAGCAGTTAAGTGCGTGCGCTCCGCTACTGGCGGCCCTGGTTCGGATCCCGGGCGTGCACTGATGCACCGCTTGTCCCGCCATGCTGAGGCCACGTCCCGCTTACAGCAACTAGAAGGATGTGCAACTATGACATACAACTATCTATTGGGGCTTTGGGGAAGAAAAAAAGGAGGAGGATTGGCAATAGATGTTAGCTCAGAGCCGGTCTTCCTCAGCAAAAAGAGGAGGATTAGCACGGATGTTAGCTCAGGGCTGATCTTCCTCAAAAAAAAAAAGAAAGAAAGAAAGAGCCGAGTAAATTTGAAAAGAAGGTAAAATTTACAGAATAGATTGGGGGAAATTAACTGAAAGGACTACTGATGCACTACCCCAGTTTGTAAATGATGTATCTGTAGGAGTATCCATCTCTGTAACTGTAAGATTATTTAGCAATTATTCAGCTGCTAGGTATAGAAAGAAAGAAGGTTTCCTAGTACCTTCAAATAATCCACGTCCCACTAATTATATATTTGTTATATACCTTAAATAGAAATAAATATGGCAGATAGGTTAAAGGTAGATCTCTGAAAAACTGTTTTCAAGTATCAACAATACACATTAAAAAAAACAAGAAATTCTGCTACTCATTTCTAATTTATTAAGTGTCATTGATAGGCCCAGTTTTCCAAAGTCGGATAAGTCATGGTCACAACGGGTTTTTTAAATGTTTTTAAAAAAGGATTTGATAATTCAAGCATAGAAATACAATTCCACTCTACTTTAAAATGAATTCTTTAGAAGTGCAATGTAGAGTTTTTCCCTAAAAGATAAAAGTTTCAAATAGTTGAGGTGAGTTCCTTTCGTATATTGAACCAGTCTTGTATCCCTGAAATAAACCTCAGGTGGTCATGGTGTGTAATACTTTTCATATATTGCTGAATTCTATTTGCTAATATTTTGTTAAGGATCACTAAAGCTATGTCTATGAGGCATACTGGTCTTGAATTTTCTTTGTATGGCCCTTGTCTGTTTTTTCCATCAGAATAATACTGACTTCATAGAAGCAGCGTTGTTCCTTGGGCCCTGACGTCGCAGTCTCGTCTACCCTCTTCTCTTGCCTTTCAGAGTCTTCTCATGTTGGTTTTTACATATAATGTCCAGGCTCCTTAGTGTACTTAACGGGAGAGACAGGGAGAAGTACATCTACTCCACCTTCCCCCAGAAACAATATATTATGCTTTTTAACTCAACAAGATAATATTTAATTTCAATTATTCCCTGTTTTATCCTCTATTTTGCCACTTCTTCCAGTCAGTAGTGAAAACTAACCCAGTTATCTTTCCCTTTCACAATTCTTCCCCAATATATCCAACTTCATAAAAAATAAGTACAAACGAACTCAATTTTAAAAAGTTCTCTCTCTGAAACTCTAAACTGACCACTATTACTCCTGTGAAACAATTAGAACATACCTATTTACTATTTCTTAATAAGAAGACATGCTGCTCCAGCTGCTGGCAAGGCTGTCAGCCCCCCAGGGTTTGCTTCAGCTGCACAGAGCCCGCTAGTCCAAGGCCACGTCCTTCTGGAGGCGGCCCATATCCAGTGACGGACTGGGGCAAGTGCAGAAAGGCCAGTCATTTGGCCCAAAGCAGGACAACTCCAAAAGACCATTTCCGCTCCACAGCTCCCTGCTGGATCAACTGAGGCTGGGGGACAGCTTGACTTCTCCTGACAAATCATGTTTCCCTCCCTTCCCTCCTACAACTGTTGATTTCAGAAGGACTCCCTAATAAATATACTGCACACTAAACTCATTCTCAGTGTTGACCACCTGGAAAATCCAACCAGAGACAGCAAGGCAATTCAGCCTTTGGGAAATTCAGAAACAAAGACTGAAGTTATTGAATATAATGGGCACTGGCACATATGCCAGAGTGACATAAAAGTTTCCAGATACTTTTTAAAACAGGATATTACTACATAGTAATTGCCTCTGGGAGGTAGAGAGAAGGGCTGGGCCTGGGTGGGGTGTAGTCACAGTACTTTAGCTTTATCTTTAATGTGCTATTATTTGTTTCACAAAGAATATATTTGTATTTCACTCGTACAGTTTTCTTCAGTAGACACAGAGAAAAAAGACTGAAAGCAAAAACTTGCCCAAAATGTTACTGATTAATTCTAGACGATAGAATGCAAGTGATTATTAGTTTCTTCTTTGTGTCTTATTATATTTTTCAAATTTCCCAAAGGAAAGAAATAACGAAGTATTTCACTACCACTGTATCCATCATCGTGGGAACCTTTTGCTTTTCCCTCTCTGTCTGTTCCTTTTCAAGTTGCTACAAGCAATGGGAGATAAAGAAAGATTTCTAAGGGCTAATTTCTCATTATCCTCTTATGGATCTTACTAACCTCCAGGGCTAACACTCAGCCTACTCAGCAGTACAACCACTCTGTACGTTAAAATATTGAAATACTTCCACATCAGTAAGTCATACTTCCCTGAGGCCCCTGGGTGCCCTACCCCATCCAGCCACTCACTATTATCCAGCACAGCAGGAGACCTCCAGAACCCCCCCTCAAGTTTACGTGTAATATCAGCTCTGACCAGACCATCCCATCTATTAGATATTTTTCACATCACTTCAGCCAATCTTTCCCTCAAATCTAGCAGCAATATAATAATGCTGACAATTCTTGTAATACTAGATTTTACTACCATTCTTTAATAATATAAAACAAAATATAAATTTTACTGCATAATCAGCAATAAAAAGAATTCTGAGAGGATGTATTCAAAACTCCTGCTGACTTTTGCTTAGAGCAGAATACAGATAAATACAAAATAATATAAACAAGTTATGTCAAATTAGGAATTAATAAATACAAAACTTCTTCCTATAAAAGAAACTGGTTTCCACAAACCCTTTTAACATAAATGTATAAGCCCCGCATTACAAGGGTTTCCATTTGGTTTTCAGACAATACTAAATTAGCATTACAAATTATAACTTTTATCATAACTATATCACAATTGTGAATTGCTGAATTTGTCTCTTAGGCCTTAAAATATAATGCATCACAGATAAAACGTTACTAGATGATATTTAAAGATCTATTGGCTTTCTATAATTTTATAGTTTTCTACAAATATTTCTAAAATATTATTTAAATATTCCAATAATTAGAATCTTACCTCAGCTCTTTTCAGCATTTCCCATTTATTCAATATTTTCATTGCAAATACTTTATCTGCATTTTTCAGTTTCACTACAGCAACCTAGAAAAAGAAACACAACTTTTAAAATATGACAAATAATATTTTTTTCAGTCAACCATTTTCCTTTTTCCTCTCTGTAAAAAAATAAATACCAAAATTATCAATGATTTCCATGCAGTTCAAATTCTAAGATCCTAAATCAAATAATATTGTCAGTTGAAAAAGTTACGTTACAGAATATGTGCCAAACAACTGTATTTCTGAACACTGTATCAGTTGGTGATTATATATTATAGTCTGCTTTTCAAGTTTTTTGCCCTACAATTTAAACTCAACAACTATTATCACTGAGAAATTGACCAAAATGTACAACAGGAAATAACTAGAGCTTATTAAATAATGCATGTTGAATTCTAACACGATGCTACAAGGAATGCCAGCTGCCAAAACAAATATGTTTTGTAGGGATCAAACAATACAAAGTAAACTGAACATGATACTATTTTTCACACCACACAGTCTTACACATGATACCACAACCCCCAATACATACACACACACACACACACACACCCCGCCCTAAAGATCAGTTAAAGCTACCAGCTTTACTAATTGTTGACTTTACACATTCCTTTCCAACAAAAAAAAAAGAACAGATATTTCTGTATTTTGTATTTTAATTATGGATCAAAGAACTGTCAAATACAAATAAATAAGCCCACATTCTCACCCTCAACAAACTGATTACATTGCTGTTTCTACTCTTCTGCTTCAGTTTGACTCGACAATCTCTAGGGGACCCTCCCAGCTCATTGGGGATGCGACAGGGCTGAGACTGAACTACAGAAGAGGAGATGAAGGTTCAGTGAGGATGTTTCCGTTATCAGGGGCTGTGGAAGGGGAAGACAAATACTACCCTAATATGCAGGTGAGAACAAAGTATATACAGTATACCTTCAAACAGTTCAGAGGGATAGTTCTAAGGATATAGAATAGGTTTAAACTCAAGTACCATAATTTTTAAAATCTTAATAGCAAATGTACATATCAAGTGCATTTAAATAAATTTATATTTGGATCAGATTGCAATAAAAGTCATATGACCATATAATTAAAATCAGCTTATAATACTATAATACTATATAAACTAGAACATCTCTTGGTAATTGTCATAAACGGTTATATGACTGTGATTACAGTGTTTCATCAATTAAAATGGTAGGAAGAAAGAGGAAATATCTTAATTTCAAATGCAATCACTTTAGTCTTTAGTTCTATCTGGTCATATCTGGAGAAAAGATGGGTCAGTTAAATTGTTCTTCCAATGGGCTTACGCTTAAAGAAAAGGGGCTGTACAAGACATAGAAGCAAACTAAATGTCCATTGACAGATGAATGGATAAAGAAAATGTGGCATGCATATGTATATACAATGGAATATCATTCAGCTATAAAAAAGGAGATCCTGCTTTTGCGACAACATGGATGAACCTGGAGGACATTATGCTAAGTGAAATAAGCCAGACACAGAAAGAAAATCAGTGTATGATCTCACTTATATGTGGAACCTAAAAAAGCCAAACTCATAGAAACAGAGAGTAGAAGGATGGTTGCCAGGGGCTGGGGGGTAGGAGAAATGGGGAGATGTTAGTCAAAGAATACAAACTTCCAGTTATAAAATGAGTAAGTTCTGGGGATCTAATGTATAGCATGGCGACACAGTTAGCAACACTGTATTACATGCCTGAAAGTTGCTAAGAGAGTAGATCTTAAATATTCTCACCACAAAAAAAAAAAAAAGTTAATTATGTGAGGTGATGGAGGTGTTAACCTTACTGTGCTAATCATTTTGCAATATATACATGTATCAAATCATCACTTTGTACACCTTAAACTTACATAACCTTATATGTCAATTATATCTCAATAAAGCTGGAAAAAAAATAAAGAAAGGGGGCTGTAATAAAGAGCAAGGAAAAACTTGCGACACTAAGATCTCTGAAAGGCTGAAAACACAAATTTAGCTACTCTGTAGACTCAAATAATATGTTGCATAATTGGGAGTGCAAATGGACAGAAGGACAGGAGCACTGAGCTAGACACCCACATTTAGGACAGGGAAGACACACGGAAGGCTATCACTTAAGTCTTTTCTTATTCTGACTTAGGGAAGAACGGCTGAAAGACTCCAACACTTAGACATCTTCCCTTCCTCAGGTCAAGACATGAGAAAGGGACTCCTAGCACTGTGTGACTCACCAATTTTCTACGTGTATGGGTATATAAGTATCTGATGATTTATAGTAGTAGTAGTAGTAGTAGTATCCACCAACACATACGGAGTGCGCTCTAAATGCCAAGTACTCTACTAAGAGTTTTATGCAGGTCTACAATTCCTTACCTGCAGTTCTAAAAGCCAAAAGAATTTTACAATTCATTTGGCAGCACGTACTGACACCAGGCTAATTATAGTTTTTTGTTTTTTTAATGTCACTTAATGTAAAGACAAACATGCTTCATTGCAGAAACACTAATGCCTTTGCTCATTAAGTGCTGCTTCAAACCCCAATAGGAGTGCTATATGAAATAGAGTATACGCACTAAGCTATATAAAATAGAATATATGCACTAAATTATCTTTCTAAAAGCCAAAAAACATCAGAACCAAAACCACCTCTGGATTATAGAGCTGTGCAGTAGAAATAAACTAGGACTTACTGAACCCTCCAACTCCGAGCTAGCATTTATTGTGGCTGTTCAGGGTGGTAGTGACAGCATGGACTCTGCAGCCTGACTACGTGGGTTTGAGTCCTGGCTCTGTCATTAGCTGCATAACTCTGGGCAAATAACCTAACCTCTTAAAACTTCAGTTTTCTCATCAATATAACAGAGTTAATAACAGTACTTATCTGTTAATAACAGTACTTACCTTATATAACTGTAGTAAAGATTAAAATAATTAATATAAGTATAAAGTGCCTACGACAGGGTCTGGCACTTAGGAGAATTCACTAAGCATTAGCTGTTACTAAGTCAGGCCTTGCACGAAGCACATGAGAGTCCCATCTCTGAACTGGCCCTTGCTCTACCACTAATATGTAGCAGGCATTACACATCTCAATTTCTTCAATTTCTTTAACTACGAAATAAGAAACTTTGATCTCTTCAACTTACAACTTTCTATAATTTTATTATATATAGAAATATAGCTAGAAATATCCTCAATTGAAAATATATACAAATAAAAACTAAGCCACAATATTTACTATAGAGTGGTTTCCAAAAGTAAAATATTGGAAATAAATATTCTGAAAGATGAAATTGACCAAATATGATATATCATAAAATGATAGAAAATTATTCATATTCTCGAAAATATTGCTAAAGAATACTATTTAATAGAGAAAAGTTCACAACATACTGTTTAAAAGAAATTTATTGAAGTTTGTACACTGATTATTTTTTCTATATATACACATAAAATATATACCTACAAATTTCCATGCCATATGTATGTACCAAAATATTACAAAATCAGGTATTTCCAGGTATTCACCATTTCTATTCACCATTCTACACTTTCTGTACAGAACATGCAAAATTGAAGCATGGAATGGGATACTGTGAAATACCACACCTCATCTTGGCCATGAAATGACTACTAATTATTGAGGTATTGTAGTGTGGCAGAAAAGGGCCAAAATGAGACCCATTCTACACGTTTATGTGGTCATCAGGAATGCCATGCTGCTGCAGGGTGAAAAACATTCTCAAAGCTATCTTATAACAGTTTCACGAGCTGCCTAAAAACTTTTCTAAAATGAGGTGGGATGTGGTGAAATAAAGAATGTCAGTTCAGGAAATATTCTTTTTTTTTTCGTGAGAAAGATTAGCTCTGAGCTAACATTCGTTGCCAATCTTCCTCTTTTTGCTGAGGAAGATTGGCCCTGAGCTAACATCTGTGCCCACCTTCCTCTATTTTATATGTGGGACGCTGCCACAGCAGGCTTGATAAGGGGTGCGTAGGACTGCACCCAGGATCCAAACCTGCAAACCCTGGGCCGCTAAAGCAGAGCGCGTGAACCTAACCACTACGCAACCGGGCCGGCCCCAGGAAATAACCCTGAATTATCAACTTGATGACACGATGAGACAAGAATATGAAGCTGATGGAGTGATAAAATAAAATAAAATTGATCTTGTTCTTCTTCTTTAACACTACAGATCATTTTCATGTTCATTTCAGTAGAAGAAAACTAAAAAAAACAGGATTCTCCTAGAACTCTAACTTCAGGTTCTATGTTTTTGAGAACCCTGGCTAACTGATACATAAGAGGGTAGTATGTTAAAATGTTCTTCCTTAATTTGATCAAAATGAAAAGTACATTTAGTATGGAGTGGAAGATTACAAACTTAACACAGAACAAAGACATATTTTTTAAAACACCAAACATAGAGATGTCTTTAAAGACTTTACCTTAAAAGCACTATGATGTTAGAAAAATTACAAACACTAGGCAAAAAATCAGTAAGTGACAAATGTAAAGGAATGTGTTCTTAAACAATTTAAGTATCATCACTTATAGCTACAACACATAACTTAGGAATGATGGCACCATATTGAATGGAATTTCAATGTCCAAGAAACAGTTGCCATGTAGTTCTGCAAATCTAGTCTATATTCAATATATCCAGAATTCACCACACCTCTTCTGGTCTATGCTATGCCAACCTACCATTATATCCTGCTGGATTGTCCTACCCAGCCTCTCTGCTTATGCCCTTACTCCCCACAATCTATTCTCAACAGGGCAGCCACAGTGATCCTGTTTAAACGTAGCTCTGATCATGACATTCCTCTACTCCAAAACTTCCAACAGTTTCCAATCTCTCTCCAAGTAAAAGTCAAAATCCTTACTATAACCTATAAGGGCAACATATTCCGGTCCTCCAACCTCCCAGATCTCATGCTAGTCTCCTCCTCACACTCTGCTCCGGACATACTGGTCACCTTGTTAACCGAACTCAGGGCTTCTGCACTTGCTGTTCCCCAGGTCTCGAACAGTCTCCCCCATGTAGCTACATGGCCTGCTCTCTCCCTCACTGAAAAGTCACTCTGCCCTTTCACACTTCCTATCCCATTTCTCTGCTTCCTTTCCCCCTTAGCTCTTATTATTTAAAACTATATATTCACTTATCTATTTTGTTTATTGTTTGCCTCTCTCACTAAAGTATAAGAGCAGGGACTACTTTTTCTCATTTGTTCACTATACGCCCAGTGCTTGAGAATCAATAGGTACTCAATAAATATTTGTTGAATAAATGATGAATGATATGTAATCTATATGAGCGTATATACATAGAAAGTCATAAGGCATCAATACTCTCAGCTTCAAGTATACTACTAAACTGATACTGAAACTCAAATAAAAATAAGGGATTATGATAAATGAAATATAATTGTGTATATTAAGATTTATTAAGTGTGTATCAGATTATTCCAGCTCATGTCGCTCTCTGAACAATTATATAGTTTTCAAAGTCGACTGCACAACTTAGCCTTCGTTATCTTTTGTCTGCTGGTTACTGTTCACTGTTTATTGCTTTTGTCTCTTTTTCATCTCCCCAGTATAATGTCTACCATCATTTATTATTAACAATAATAAGATAAAAGCAACTTTTATTTATAGAAAGCTTACTGTGTGCCTCACACTGGGCTAAGGACATTACATTTACCACCTTAACTTAATGCTCACACCATTCTAAAATGGGTTCTACAGTCCTCACTATCTGATTACAGAGCTAGCATTCTTTACTAAGTACTGAATAGTTCTACAGGTCCTGAAGAGCTCTTCCCATTCATCATGCCTATAAGCTTGATATCTATTGACAGGTTAATGGTGATCATTGTTAATATGTATGGAAATCACCGTATTTGTTTTTTTTGTGTGTGAGGAAGATCAGCCCTGAGCTAACATCCATGCTAATACTTCTCTTTTTGCTGAGGAAGACCGGCTCTGAGCTAACATCTATTGCCAATCCTCCTCCTTTTTTTTCCCCCAAAGCCCCAGTAGATAGTTGTATGTCATAGTTGCACATCCTTCTAGTTGCTGTACGTGGGACGTGGCCTCAGCATGGCTGGAGAAGCAGTGCGTCGGTGCGCGCCCGGGATCCGAACCAGGGCCGCCAGTAGCGGAGCACGCGCACCTAACTGCTAAGCCATGGGGCCGGCCCTGTATTTGTTTTTTATAAACTGTTCTGTTAGCGATCAGTTTGTTCAAAATATTTAATGAAAAAAATATTTAGTCTCTTTAACAAGCAAACTAAAAACACTACAAAGAGTTTACTAAACAACTAGAGGTATCCTCTCTATGGAGACACAATTTATACATACAGTAGTGAGAGTCAAAATATTTAAAAATTGGTACAGCATGGGCTTCGACCAATCAGAACAGACATTGGCTATAACGATACAGGATGCCCATACTAGTGTGCCCCTATGGACTGAGGACCAGCCCTGCAAAGGTGCATCATGCAGTTCAACTTCACACTTCTTTTACTCTCCCCCTTGAATCCCGGGAGAGCCAGGGTACAAGAGTTTTTAAGGAAGAATGAATGGCTAAAAATAATTCTCCTTTCAGACCCTAGGACTAGGTTACGCAGACACATAAGGGCCTAGTTATAGTAATTAGAGGAAGCAAGCTAATTAAAAGCTTTTGACACCTGAAGCAGGGGTAGCAGGCCAAAGCAGCAAGCTTTCACAACAAGCTCTGAAGCCCAGAAGCCTTGAAGCTGCCGGAGCAAGGCTGGAGCAGGCAGAAGCGGTGAGCCACCAGGAAACTGTGGACAGGCAACACCCAGGGCGTAAGTTAAAGGTTTTCCTGAAAGCAAAAAGGAAAACCCAGCGTTAAGTTAAGCAGTGACTGACAACAATTGAGTCGTAGAGAGAAGGTTCTTAACTCGTAGAGCTGTTGATTTTCAATTATATCTTGCTCCTTTATTGTTTCCCATGATTTATGCATTTCTTGTAGAAGTTACATAAATTATGCTTTTATTTTCATGGTTTTATTTTTTTGAGAAAAAGCATAATTGACAGAAATGCTGCTCCTATCAGATATCGGTGCCATGGTGAGCCTATCCACTGGGTCTACATATTTACAAATTCCTGATAGAAGACAAAACACCTTGGAGGAAATAATGATGTCTTTAGGGTCATCTTTGCATTTCGAAATCTGTTGACTGATAAACACTACAGAGTATGTGAGGCCACCAGAGATATTTTAACCAACAATGAATAACTAAGCAGCAAGAGCTTGTAAACCAGCCAACACTACTTTTCTACACAAAATTCACTCTGTCTGAAAATTAAGAGTATATTATCTGCAATGTTTGCTGCTTTTATTTTACATACTTTAATTGATACACATATAGAGCAAGAATATACCAAAAAAGAAAGAAAGAAAAAAAAAAAGACACCTTCTCACACTAATCTCAAATATTATCAGTCAAGCATTAAGTACTCCGAGTTGACTCTGGAGGTCTAAATCTCAGGGGCCTGTGACCAGGCAGGACTTATTCTGGGTCAACAGACGCCTGGACTGCGCTCTGCTGCAGCCCCCTCCCCAGCTCTGCACCCCATTCTTCAATTCTTCCAAGCATTAAGGCTGTAGGGCAAATATCGCTGTCCTTAACTATCTGCCTCAATCCTAACGATGAACTTATAAGTAATTCTCCAGTGCCCTACCCTTTTTTTCAGTCCCTTTTACAAAAAAAGAAATTATTTCTTAAGTACTTTTATTATTACTTCCTTTTTTTCCATAACTCAATCTCAACTGAGCCCTAAAATCTAACTGCAGTCCCACCATTAATTCTTTGTCCTTTACCAATCTTCTAAAATACCCCATGCCACCCTGCCACCACCATCTATCCCACCCCTGTCCTATCCACCCCCACCCACAATTAATGCTCTGTTAGCCTACTTCATAAAAAATAGATCCTTCACATTGCCTCATACCGTCTTTTAACATTTCTACATTTCTACCTATCTTTACTTCTTTTCTTTTGGAACCCAAGGAAGAAGTGTCCCCACCACTTTCAAGGCTAACAGTATCATCTGAGATCTTGATCCAAGACCTGCCCCTTCCTTCCCTTCTTGCCCTTGTTCCATTAAAGATTTGTTTCTGGACTTCAAGCCCCCTTTCTTCTGGCTCCTGAATGTCAATTGATAAACTTTTCCAAGACCATCTCCCATCCAAAAACAAAAACTTTACTGCCACCCTAGCTTCCCCTCAAGGAAATGATATCACATCCCTTTTCCATAAGGCATCATTTCTCCACGAAGCACATTTTTAAAGAGTAGTATATGCTTGCTTTTTCCACTTGTTCGTCATTTATTTGCTTCTCTACCTCTTTCAATCTAGTTCCTACTTCACTCTACTGGACTGAAATTATTCTCTCAAAAATCAATAATGACCTTCCAATTTCCAAATAAAATGTATTGAGACTTCACCCTCTCTTCATTATTGGACACTGCTGACAATCATTATACTTCTCTACTTTTTTTTTCTGTAACCTGGTAAACATTCCCCAAGGATCCCTACTCCACCTTTTTTATACCTCCTCTCCTTCCCAACTTGTTATTATCTATTCCAAATGCCCCAGTTAATACCTATATGCTGATGACTCCGAAATCATTATCTGCTAATATCTAGACCCATATTATTAGTTGCCTACTAGTCATCTCTCTAGAATGTTCAGCAAATATCTCAAATATAACAAGTCAAAAACCTGTATACCAACCGCATTACTCAAGCTGCATACCCCAATCATCTCTGACTTCTACGTTTAACTATCACTGACATCCAAAGTGACTCCTTTCCAGCCTGTGTCTCCCACCCACTCTTCTTTCCCACTACCATGACCTCGTTCAAGCCCTCATCATTTCACCTGAAAAATGATAACAGGCTCCTTTTTGACCACCTTACTATATGCCAGACATTATGCTAACTTCTGCGAATAAAAGGTCAATGAAAGAGTCCTTGCCCTCAAAAATCTCACAGTCCAGTGTGGGAAACACACCGACACAGATAATTACAGTACAACATGGAAAGGAAAGGTAAAAACGAGGCCTATAAAACGCACAGAAGAGAGCCCTGACCCAAAAGTTTAGAGTTGGGGAGGGAAGAGTGTATTATGTGAATATACATGTTCAAGTTTCTTGGAAGAGGTGACTGACACCTGAGTCTTACACAAAGAACTCCAGACAAAGGGTACCAAGAGGTTTCATTGGAGAGAGGAGATATACTGGGAAGTGGGGGCAGCATGAACAAGGCACAGAAGCTAGAAATATCTGTGTGGCAGAGAGGGGTGAAGATTTCAGGGACAATCAGCAGTTTTTCCTAGGAAAGGTTTTCCTCCTAGCAGGGAGGAGCAAGAAATGAGGCTGAAGGATCCAAGTAATGGAGGCACTTGCATGCCATGTTAACTCAACTAGAACCTTAAAATGGAGATAACAGGCAACCATTCTTCATAGCTGGTGTTAGCTAGATCACTTGAATAGCTCTGTGGAGAATGGTTCTGAGGTAGGGAAAGAAATGAGAAGGTTACAGCAGTAGTCGAGGTGAAGGATATTTAGGACCAACTAGGGAAGAGAGGAGGAAATTTAAGAAATACTTAGGATATAAAAGTAGGTGACTGATTAGATGTGGGGGCCCGAGAGCTAGAAATACAGGGTCTCCCTGCCTCTGGCCTCTTCTCTATCCAATCCTTCCTGGACACTATCATCAGTATTATCTTTCTAAGAGAATTCTGATTACATCACTACTCTGTTTACTAATATTTGAGAGGACGGACTCCCACTCCTTTAGAATAAAGTTCCTTATTAGCATAGCATACCCAAGTCATTCACTGCTTTGCCCAAGTGACCTTTCAGTCCTCATCTTTCATCACCAACAACAAAAATCATATATTTCATTCACAAGATCACTAACTGCTCACTGAATAAAAAGAAATGCACTTAAAAGAAAAAACTCTTATTCTAATTGAATATAATTATTAAAGGAAATTTACAAAATTAAAGTATAAAAATAGAAAGCCACAGATAACATTATTTCATAGAGAAAAGAAAACCATTCTGAAATCATCTTTGTCCATATCCTTTCAACCAGCAAGGTCCGGTTCTAGAAATTTATTCTAAAAGAAAAGATTTAGAAAATCATTTGAAATGCAGTGAAAGCATTATGTACAAAAAGGTTTTAGAGAGTACTATTTATAATATAGAAAAAACACAATGACCTAAATATTTCATTCATTCATCCTACAAATATGTATTGAGCACCACTATGTACCAGATACTGTTATAGGTGCTTGGGAATTGCAGTGAACTGAGAGGGAAAAAATCCTTATATTCATGGAGCGAACATTCTAGCTTAACATTATTGTTAAGTAAATTATACAAAATCCACATAATGGACTTTTATGCAGCCATTAGAAATCAAGTTTACAAAGAAGTATTTCAACACGTGGGGAAAAGACTTAAAATATTTGGTAAGAAAAGCTGATTAGATATTAATGTTTATAAAACTATCTCAATTTTATTACCTATTAACAGAAATAAAATTGGAAAGATAAGCCCCAAAATTATACAAGTATATCTCAATGCTGTGTACCTTCCTCTTGCTGATTACACTGTGACCCTAATCAAGGGCATGGAACATGTCTGGATTACAGTACATGATTAATAAGTTTTATTTTCATTAGTCGAAACAGAAAAGCATGAAAAAAAAAAACTTCATTTTTCTGTTTTTAATTTCTAATAAGGAAAATTATTATATTTACAAGCACTGTACTGAATACTGAGTATAATGAATAAAGAAGTTCAATCCTTGTCTACACATATAGTCTATTGGTGAAGACAAAAATTAAACACAGGAATAAGGAATTCAATAGTTAAAACTATAAGCGCTAGGAAGAAGTTGTACAGGGGTTCTCACCTTTCCCATTAGAAAGATCAAAGTATCTTATATCTTTACTCCTACTTTCATAAACACATTCATCCACTGATTTCAATCTCCCATTCAGTTATTTTACTGACTTCAGTCTGCCATTCTTTCACTTATTTCCCAATATGAAATGATTTTAAAGAAGTAATAGATAATGACGAAATACATTTTGTTAGGCAGGGAGGACCTCTGCTTTCTCCGAAAACACAATACCTATTAATATTGGCCTAAATTAATTAATATTAGTCATTTCAAAGTATCTGGAGGAACTGTATCAAAAAAGAGATGAGTGCTTGGACAAATTCATTCTGCTCTACTTCCTTTTTCTGTAAAATGTATCCTGCTACCTTTTTCCTCCTAGAATTCAAGTTAGGAGTGAAAAGAAATACTCTACCTCAAAAGCAAGAAAGGCTCTACTCTCTCTCTTAGAGGTAAGTGCTGAAAAACAAAGGTAATTCCAATTCCCCTTCACTTCTGTCCATATGGTGAACTCAGATTAAGACTCAAGTCTTGTCCTCTAGCCTGGAAGCCCATATCTTAACATCACTCTTTGTTCCACTAGCAAATGGTTTCTAAGGTTGGCTGGATTCAGCTTGCTGAATACACATACTGTGAGTCTATTTTGTGACGAACCAAGGTTTACATTAGGGGGAAGGTAATTGGAAGTCTCTAGTTTGACTCCAAGTTCATGTCTTGATCCCTTTTAACCGGGGATCCTGATTAACTCTGAACCTGATCTGGTTCCAACAAACTAGTTAAAACCCAGAAGGAAAGAGAAGAGGTAATTGGAACCTTACTCCTTGCACGGATGCAATTATCTTATATCTTAGAAATCGCAAGTATCAAAAACATCCAGGATCTGGAGTATAGGGACTGAAGACATTCATGAATGATACGTAGAGGCAGGAAGAGAGAAGACTTGGGGTCCTCAAAGGAAGGAAACACTTAAGTAGTATAAAGAACCTCAGCTGTATTCAATTACTGAAAAAGAAGAGCCAGGAACACTGACTCTTCTTTATGTCTTCTTTTTAAGTTAGTATTTAGAGATTGTTTTGAGATAATAAACTAGGGATCCTCAATTACTTCCCTCCCACCATCAATCTCATGAAATGACAGAAAATATAAGTTGTTTAAAGGAACAAAACCATAATAACATGGGAAAATAAGAAGACTAATATCAGCTGATCAGATATTTTAAAGAATTCCTGGAATCTAGGGTGATAAACTGGGGTTAGATAGAGAGACAAGAATGGAGAAACCATAGCCCAAACTACACTGCAGAAAAATATTAATGCATAGGTAAAAACAATTACATAGAGAGTTGAAGCTCAAAATCAACGAACTCAAGGAGTAAACAGAGCTCAGTAGGAAATTGTCAGTGTACACTCTGTCAAAATTAGATTTAGTGGGGCCATTTTAAAATGGTGTCAGAGCTGCCTTTGCAGAGAAACTGCCTTGCTGTCTTGAACCTTGGACAGGGCCAAACTTTTGGACTGGGCCAAAGCAGCAATTGTTTTATTAGCAATTGTTTGAGAAGTCGTCAAGAAAACGGACCTCCCGATCACAAAGACTGATGATTGTGGACTTTCTGAAGACAGAATCAATAGTCAATCAATGTTTAGCTAAGACCAGCTTCTGCCTCAAACTCCAACGAAAATTCTTTGTAACACAACCTCCCTTCTTTACCTTTAAAAGACCCTGACTTTTACCCCCTAGTGAGATACTATTTGGGTTTCTACCTGAATCCGTGCTCCCCACAACGCAATTCTGTGATTCCAAACAAACGCTTTACCTCTTAAACTGGTTTCTGATTTTTATAGGCTGACATAAGGTGTCAGAAGTGGGATCTGAAGTGATCTCACCTTCATGGACCGCCCATACCCTGGAACCAAGTATGATACCTACACAAGCCCCTTCCACTCACTGTTTCCATAGAAAACCACCTCCTCTGACTGTGAGTCCTCTCAGGCTCCAACCTCCCTCATTTTGGTTGAGGTCACTGCCTTTCTTTGGGATTTTGGGGGCAAGAGCCCAATTTGGGGTCCCTCGACCAGGAGACAATTGTCTCAAAGCCAGCTCATGGCTATTGCCATCTGGAACCGTTTCCCTGTTTGGGCCAGCTTACAGCTCATGGCCATTATCATCTGGAAGGTTACCCTATTTGAGCCAGCTCATAGCAGCTCATGGCTGTTGCCATTTGGAAGAGTTTATTCCCTCTTTGATGAGTCCTCAAATTCTGTCTTTTGTGTCATCTGTCCAAACAGCTGTAGCCAGTGGGTCAGAAACACAGATAACAACCTGGGGCTTGCAACTGCTGTCTCTTTGTCTGGCACGCTTTAACATTAGAATTTCATCTTCTAAAAGTTCCCAACAAGTTCCTCCCTTGGGAACTTCAGCTGGGTTTATATTTAAGAACTACAGTCCTTCCTCTTGTAAATTTTTGTCCCAGTAGACCAATAATACAAAAGATGATTTAAAATTACAGTAGCCACTTTGGGGCTCTTTTGCACTCCCAAAAGTTGTCTTTTTGCACACTAGATTTGAGAACTGGCTGAGACCAGACAACTTGAATACAATCTTTAATTTCTAAAGAGTCAAGTGCACAACCTTCCAGCACACCTACTTAAAAACTACAATTCGGGAAGCTGTAAATATTTACAAAAATGGAAAATCTTACTAAGCTTGTTTCGTGTCCTGAGGGCTTGGCTTGGTAACCATCAGGTTGGGAGCCCAAAATACGCCTGGACAGAAATGTGGGTTGCACCCCGTTTGCTAGCGTCCTACCAAACTGCTGCCAGCCTTAGGAAAATAACAATGGCCATTAGAAGGAACATTCCAATTAGATAAGAGCATTTAAGAAGCGCACTTAAAAGCAAAGGCTTCAAAATTCCAAAATAGCCTTATTGAAAGTTTTGTTGCAAAAAGCTAATGAAAAATTAAAGATATAAAGTACCTAAGAAAAAAAACTATACGACTGTAAACAAAATTCCACTATGTTAATGGCTTTACAGACACCCCCATTTCTACCCTTGAAGGAGGGCCCCATACAGGCCCCTCCCAGAGTTAACTAGACTGAGGGATTTCCTGGTAAACTGCTATGTTACTCCCTTAAACAAGGTGAAACTAAAACCAAAAATTAATGGAGTTGTTTGATATTGGCAGAAATATTTATTGTTTGTTCCAGCTGAAACCTGACAAGATATTTGAAAGGATTTAGTAACTTATGATCAGAAATTTGGCCAAATCAGAAGCTGATACTCAGAACCTGACGGGAATTTTTTTTAGAACTTTACTCCCTAAACTAAAATAAAACTGTGTACCCAGAGGGAAAGAAACAAATTGAGGATAACGTAGTTAGATGGGTGAATCAATCTACGATGTCACTTAAGTTACATCTTACAAATCTTTGCAAAACTGGAAATGAAGCTGTAGAGGCAATTCGATTTCCACCCGTTCCTTTTCAACAATTCCAAAACCTCCCGTATTTATCTCAAAAGGCTTCTAACCACTCCAGGAACTCTTATCTAGACTATCCCCAATTCCTAACACTGAAGGTAAAAAAAAATAAAGAGGGGGGTAGCTTTTGGAGATGCAGATTGCTGTGGAAGCACCCTTACCCAAAAATCTAATTTAAGGAAAATTTTAAAACAAAGGCTATAAGATCTCTGCTTGCATCTGTGTTTATATGCCTGCTCATATATGTATGTTGTAAATATATGATATTTTTCTAGCTCTGGATGGTATCATCATGACTAGTTTATAAGACAGCTCTATTTAATTGACTTTAAAACAAACAAGCACTATATAAATTGAGTATACTCTCAAAAATTTACCAAAAACTAACCCAAATAAATTTCAAGTTCACATAATCTAGGAAAAGATTCGGTATTAAAGGTAATTTAAGTTTCTTGGGTTAATTAAAATAGGCATGTCTTTAGAGGTATCAGCATTTATAAAACATTTGTTCTATCTAGGTTTACCAAAAGTCAAACAAATTCATGTTGTCCCTGTTGCAAGATTTGGCAGCAAAAAATTGATGACTAACTTCGTCTAATGTCTTATGAAGTTTTCGTAGGATTGTAATCTAAACATAATTATTGGAAACAAGTAAATTAAACAGATGTAAGTAAGATAAAAGGTTTTTGGGTGAACTTTTTAACAATAATTATGTGTTATGACATATGTACTTAAAATAACTTCAAAACCTTAGAGTGATACCGGCTCAAGCTGAAGTTGACATAAGGGAAGCCATATTGTAGAAAAGAAACCCTATTGTAACTTTGAATGACCTCTGCCTAACTAACCCAGCTGGATATGCACCCTTCAGGAGATCTAACTGCTCTGCAGATTTTACAACCCCTGCTTGTACATGTACCTCCCAGATGCGATCAGACGATAACTTTGTTCTTTTGAGTTCCTTAGGAATGTGATGACCCCCTAAACAGAGAGTCTATGCTGACAGCCATCATCAATGAAAACTGAAAGATCTGGTGTGGCGACTTCCAGTCTGTAACACCAGAAGGTCAACATTCCTAACCCGCTCCCCTATAACCCACCAGCCTATATAACTGCTGTAAGATTTTGTGCCCCCTTAAGATAGTTCTTTGAGACATTAGTCGCCATCTTCCCCATTGCTAGCAGGCTGTAATAAACTGCCCTTTCTTTTCCACCATCTTGCCTCTTGACGATTGGCTTTTGTCTCGCGGGCAGCAGATTGTGCCCTTTGTGCAGTAACAAGAGTTTTGCTAAATTATGTTAAAGGATAGAAATTTATTGAGTATCTAGATCATTTCCAAATATGATAAAATACTAGACATTAATTACTAAACATAGGTTTATCTACTTTTGGCTTCTTATTACAGAAAAACTAAAAGATGTCAGGGTATATTAGTAAACATGTCTGAGCAACATTGAAAAATTTATGCTATGAGAAAATTATGCTTTCACTAAAAGAAGGTATAAGGAATATAGATGTTTTTATTAAAAAAGTAAATTTGTCCTAAAGTAAAACTGGTTATAAGAAAGAAGAAAGGGCAAATTTTGAATGCAAAACAGAAAGTTATAGAAGGTTTATGGAAAAGGACCCTGGAGAAAAGAAGTTTTATGCGTGGTCAAGACGGCTAAGATTGGAATGAATTTAATTAAGTCAATGAGTTTTAATATCAAAAGTAAGCTGGTACAAAACTAGAATTTGGTTTTCTCTCTCTTAAAAGGACAGTTCTCTTGGACTTTGGTCAGGTTTTTCTTTACCTTTCAGTAGTCTGCCTAAAAAGCAAGGATTTTATGTTTTATCAAAATAATTTCCTACGTTCAAAAAGCTGAGGCCTCTCTGAGCTAAGGGTTTTTTTTCAAGTTTAACTTCCTGTGTTTGCCTTTAACATCTTCTTTCGTCACTTTGGTTACATAGATAATTAAGTATTTTTTCATATTGATTTGTGATCCTATTTAAATCGTGTCCAAACCTTTGATATCTTTAACAAACTTCCCCAAATCAAATTCTAAAAATGAAGTCTTTTTGACCTGGAAGAAACTTTGGGATTTTTCCAGAGGGCCCCTGAAACATTCCAAAGTTTTGTTAAACTAATTAGGCTTATTTGGTACATTAAATTGCATGGGAAACATTGTCAAATTAATGATGATAAACCTTCTTAAGTTATATTGCATGGATATATGTTGTTATTAATATAAATGCTATAGAAATTGTATGAAATTTTTAAAATTCTGATATGTCCTGGTATAATGTTATCAGTCATAATTCTAGTTACTATCTTAAAATGTTGTATGTCACAGAAATAACCAAATTTCTTTGTCACCTGCATTATAATGAACTTTAATCAGATCTTTAACCATGCCATTTTAAGTCTTTTGTCATTCATGGACAATTATTATTTGATTCCGATGCTTTTGCAAATGTTTCATCTTCAGAGAGATTCATGGAAAGGACTCTGACACTTACTCTAGAATACAGGTTTCTGATAAACTTTCAGATCATAAAAGTGGACTGGGTAAGAAATTACAGAACTTGAACAAAGAAACTGATGCCTTCATAACACTGCTAACAAGAGATCAAGATCAACTATTAATCACATTAGACTACATGAACTGAGGTCAATGCTCTAATGGTTTTTTTCCCCCAGATTTAAAGAAACGTTTTGTCTTTGGTGAGATACCTCTGTGAATAAAGATGAAACATTTTCTTTTTCTCTCTACTTGATCCCTCCAAAATTCAGAAACTCTCAGTGAGTCTTCTTATTTTCACTTATATAAATAATCAGGCCAAGTTTTAATATAAACAGGTGAGTTTTACTGTAACTAATCTTTGGTTAAAAAAAAAATAGGCTTAATTATTGAGAGAAAAATTATGTTTCTACCTTTGTAGATATTAGATTCTAGTCCTGTTAACTGTCTTTGAGATGTTGTTACATACCTGTAGACCAGGCTCCCCTGGCCTCAGGAATTGCTTTGGTCTCACTGACTGTTCACAGTACCCCCTTTGGAAAACATAAACTCGTTCCACACGAGATGGTAACCAGATCAGCACCTACTGGTATACAAATTTCTACTGATCCTTTGTTGTCTTACACTAGTATGACCAGCTACAGTAAATCTCTAATGTCTTATACTCAAGCCTATCATCAACAGCTTAAAGAAGATTTCCCGGACCCCAATTTAAAGAATCCTGTTGGTCACAGTCTAGAGCCTGATGACTGGGTGTTCGGGAAGCATCATCAGAGGAAGACAGCCCTCCAGGCCTGTTGAAAAAGACCTTACCCAGTGCTCCTGACCACTGACACTGCTGCAGAGCTAGAAGGCACTGAACCTTGGAGATATATCTTATAGCTAAAGAAACCTGACAGCTGGTCCTATACAAACGCTGAAGACCTCCAAATCAAAGTGACTAGGAAGAGAAGCCTTTCTGAGACAGAAAGCTTTCCCAAGACGGCCAGACCAGGCCTGTACACCTTTTACTCGCAGTTGCTTCTTACCTTATTTTCTCCCTCTCTTTCTTGGAAAGACAATACTCTTATCTGCATCTCCCACTCTATTACAAAATGGGGAAATCTTTCTGTTGGGTTTGTCATCAGAAGCCTCGTTTTGCACATGAATCTAGAGAATCCTTTAGTACATTTAATTACTAATCTCTCTGCCATTCCTCCCCTAATTCCTTGAGCTAAGTGTCTAGAACTTCTTGCCTAACCAATCGAACCTCCAGAGATTTAAGAGGTAACCTTTGTAACTGCTATACTTGGGTAAACACCTCTGGCAAGGTAGAGACAGAACTAGACAGAATTCGGGCACAAGCCGAATAGTTAAATGCAGGCCCACTGACATCCCACGGTTCTTTGAGCTCTTTAGCTGGCTGTCCTCAGGCATAGCCTCCTGGTTCAGGTCTATTCTGCAATTTGGACTTAGTATTTTGTTTATCATAGAAATTCTTGCTGTTGTTAAACTTTGTCTCCTCTGTTAGCCTGATATTACAAAAACACCACTTGGATAATGGTCGCTCAGTGCTTTAAAATGATTGCTAAGGCTTATGAGCATTCACCCGAAAAACTTCGAGGAACTACAGACAATGTTTGCCCTTAAAAGAACTAGATGGTAAGGCTTTGCTCCAGCACTCCTGTTGCTCAAATGTGGCCTAAGGCTCCTAAGGAAACTACTTTCCCTCCTACGTGGGATGTGACAGACCAGAAATGAGCCTTCCTGACAACAAGGGATCAACTATGACATGACATAGGAATAAACCTTCCTGGCGACGAGGGATCAATGATGCTTTTCCAATGGTTGTAAGCAATGCTTTCTAGTGGTTGATCAGTGATGCTTTCAAAGAAAGATCTCGATCAAAAGGGGGAAATGTCAAAACTGACTTTAGTGGTGTCATTTTAAAATGGAATCGAAGCTGCCTTCCCAGAGAAACTGCCTTGCTGTCTTGAACCTTGGACAGGGCCAAACCTTTGGACTGGGCCAAAGCAACAATTGTTTTACAAGCGATTGTTTGAGAAGTCAGCAGGAAAACGGACATCCCGATCACAAAAACTGATGATTGTGGGCTTTCTGAAGATAGAATCAATAGTCAGTCAATGTTTAGCCAAGACCAGCTTCTGCCTCCAACTCCAATGAAAATTCTTTGTAATACAACCTCCCTTCTTTGCCTTTAAAAGCCCCTGACTCTTACTCCCTACAGGACACTATTTAGGTTTCTACCTGAATCTGTGCTCCCCGAATTGCAATTCTTTGATCTCAAATAATTGCCTTACCTCTTGAACTGGTGTCTGATTTTTATAGGTTGATAACTCCAAATTTTATCATTTTTGCCAGAAGATACAATTAGATACTTTTTTTTTTTTTTAAAGCACAGGGAGCACAACTCCCTGGCACTTCTTTTTTTTTTTTTTTTTTGTGAGGAAGATCATCCCTGAGCTAACATCCATGCTAATCCTCCTCTTTTTGCTGAGGAAGACCGGCCCTGAGCTAACATCTATTGCCAATCCTCCTTCTTTTTTTTTCCCCAAAGCCCCAGTAGATAGTTGTATGTCATAGTTGCACATCCTTCTAGTTGCTGTATGTGGGACGCGGCCTCAGCATGGCAGGAGAAGCAGTGTGTCGGTGCGTGCCCAGGATCCGAACCCGGGCCGCCAGTAGCAGAGCGTGCGCACTTAACCACTAAGCCATGGGGCCAGCCCTAATTGTATACTTTTTAAGTATACAATAAAATAATAAATGAAAAGGAAACTATCAGAAACAAGGTAATTTGGTAAAGTAGCTGGTAATAAAAGTAATATTAATGAACTAGTATATATAAATAAATACGTTTCATATTTTCCCAAAAAAAGAAAGAAAAGGAAATATAATGGTAGAAAATACTCCAACAACAGCAACAGAAGAGAAAATACCTAGTAATTAACATAACAAGAAATGAGCAAAAAGTTTATGAAAACTGCCCATCTTTCTTCCCTGAAATTATAAATCATATTGTAATCCCAAAGAAAACTGGGCATTAATTCTCCTTTAATTAATCTGTAAATTTAATATTATCCCAATGAAAATAACACTTTTTTTAAGTAGACAGGATGAGTCTAATGTTCATATAGAAAAATAAACCCTTCTACTTCTGGTGGTAAGGAATATTAGATACCTCGAATGAGCTTCTTAAACATCATAAATGTGAGAAACTATTCAAATAAACTTTTAAACACATTACAGAGCTGAGATCAAAGAAACTGGTATAGCATTAAAACTAAGTGTATCTATGAGATTCTATTAACACTATGACAAAGAGAAGTCACCTTACAAAATAAACAAATAGCTATTAAAAAAAAAAAAACAACTGAAAAACTAAGTGCATCTAAGAATACTAAAGGATAAGCAAGCTTAGCTGTCTTTCACCTTGAAGGTTTCTGCCAACCTCTGGAGATGAAATTTTCACTTTGGTAACTGTAAAGCAGTCAGGGACAGGAAATAAAGACTAGGCAGCATCCAAAGGTAGATAATTTAACAGGGAGCCATATATATAAAAAATATCTCCTGAAACCAGTAACTGGACTTATAATGCTCACAGGATACAAAGTCCATATATTAAAAAATCAATTGCATTTCTATACACTAGTAAGTGGTAAATGTTCCATGTGTACTAGACAAGAAATGAGTAGTCATCAATTGTTGAGTATGGTGTTCTATGTCAATTAAGTTGAGTTTGTTAATTGTTGTTCACATCTTTTATTCCTTACTGGTTTTTGTCTACTTGTTCTATCAGCTATTAAAACAATGTGTTAAAATCTCCTACTATGAAGTTGATATGTCCATCCTTTTAGTTCTGTCCATTTTCGCTCTATATACATAAAAGCTATTCATTAGGCAATACAAACTTATAACGGAAGTGGTATAATAAAAATAAATATTCGGTCTTTGTCCCTAGTTCCTGGGACACAGCTGCTAAAACTCTTGGAATCTCTGGAGTGATAAGATTGTCTTTTGTATGTTAAAGAGATGACAGGTGGCTGGGGGCCCTACATAGTTTGAGCATGGAGGCAGGATGCCAGAAAGACTAAGCCATGATTAGAAGCTTGTAACTTTCAGCCCCACCCCCAACCTCCAGGGAAGAGGAGAGGGGCTAGAGATTGAGTTGTTAATGGCCAATGATTTCATCAATCATGCCTATGTAATGAAATCTCCATAAAAACCCCTAAATGAAGGGGTTCTGGGAGCTTCCAGGTTGCTGAATACATCAAGATGCTGGTAGAGCGGTGTACTCAGAGACGGCATGGAAGCTCCGCACCCCTCCTCCCATACCTTGCCCTATGCGTGTCTTCCATTTGGCTGTTCTTGAGTTGTACCCTTTATAATAAACTAGTAATACTAAGTAAAGTTCCTGAATTCTATGAGTTCTAGCAAATTACTGAATTTGAGGGGGGAGTTGCAGGAACCCCTAATTTATAGTTGGTTGGTCAGAAGTACTGGGGGCCTGGAACTTGTGAATGGCATCTGAAGTAGGGGCAGATGGGACTTATGGGACTTATGGGACTTAGTCTTATGGGACTAAGCCCTTTAACTTGTGGGATCTCATGCTAACTCCAGGTAGATAGTGTCAGAATTGAATTGAATTGTTGGACACTCAGTTGGTGTCCAGAGAGTTGGAGAATTGGCTGGTACGAGAAAAAGAAAAACATTTAGCGTCAGAAGTAAAATACCCAGTGAGTAAAAGCAGCTCAATGGGTATGTATATATTTCTCTGACATGTGAATCCGTTAGCATGTGGTATTTCTTTCTTTATATGTGATTAGATGGAGAGCGAGTTTTTGACTTAAAGTCTACTTTGATTTTAGAATAGCCACATCACTTTGTTTTAATTTAGTGTTTGCATGGTATACGCATTTTCAACATTTAATTTCTAACTTTTCTATATTCTTATATTGAAGATGTAGCTCTTCTAAACAGATATTCCTGAATTTTCTTTCTTTATCTAAGTGAACAATCTTTTTCTTTTATCTGGATTATTTACTCAGTTTATATTTTGTATAAGTGCTTAAACACTTGGATGTATTAAAGTTTTTTATTTAACCTATCTGCTCACTATTCTTTTCTGTTTATTTTCCATCATTTGATTTTCCACCTCTATAATTTATTAGTTCTACACTATAATACTTTTAAGTGGCTATCCTAAAGATTACAATTTATAATACCAGTTTATTAAATTAGTATTCCTACCACCTCCTAGACAATAACTAGATCTTAGAACACGTTAAATCCACTTTCACACCTCCTATTCATTGTAATATTGTTGTCATGAAATCTAAGCCTACATATTTACACACCCTACAAGGCATTATTGTTATTGTTTTATAGTCATCAAAAGACATTTCTTTCAATGAGATTATAAGACATATTTACCCTTTCTAAAGCTCTCTATTCTTTTGTACATTTCTGTACTTCACCTAGGATCATTTTCCTTCTGCCTTAGATTGCCTTCAGTATTTCCTTTAGTGTAAGTCTACTGATGACAGATTCTCTGTTTTTCGTTCAAAACAAATATCATTTTGCCTTCATTTAAAAATTTTATGGAGACATAATTCATATACTATAAAATTCATCCTTTTAAAGGGTACAATTCACTGGTTTTCAGTATATTCACAAAGTTGTACAATCATCACCACTATCTAATGCCTGAATATTTTGATCATCCTAAAAAGAAACCCCATACCCAGAAGCAGACATGCCCCACTGCCCCTTCCCACCAGCCTCTGACAACCACTAATTTACTTTCTGCTCTATGGATTTGTCTATCCTGGATATTTCATAAAAATGGAATCACACAATATGTGACTTTCTGTGTCTGATTAATTTCACTTAGCATGCTTTCAAGGTTCATCCACCTTGTAGCATATATCAGTACTTCATTCCTCGTGTGGCTGAATAATTCCCCACTGTATGGATATATCACATTTGTCTACCCATTCATCAGTTGATGGGCATTTGGATAGTTTCCACTTTTTCGCTATTATGACTAAGGCTACTATGAACATTCATGTACAATTGTGTGTATGTATGTTTTCAATTCTCTTGAGCATGTATCTAGGAACAGAATTGCTGGATTAAAAGGTTGTTTTGTAAGGTGGTTGCACCATTTTACATTCCCACCAGCAATGCACAAGAGTTCCAATCTCTCCACATCCTTGTCAACACTTGTTATTGTCTTTTTTATTATAGCCATCTTAGCGGGGGAGAAGTGGTATTTCATTGTGGTTTTGACTTGTATTTCCCTAATAACTAATGATATTGAGCATCTTTTCATGTGCTTATTCGTCATTTATATATCTTCTTTGAAGAAATGTCTATTGAAATCATTTGTCAATTTTTTTAGCCAGGTTATTTGTGTTTTTATTGTTAAGTGTTCGTTATGTATTTCTGGATACTAGACCCTTATCAGATATATGATTTGCAAATATTTTCTCCCATTCTGTGGATTGTCTTTTCACTTTCCTGATAGTGTTTTTTGGAAGCATAAAAGTTTTTTATTTTGATGACATCTAATTTATTTATTTTCTTTGGTGCTTGTGGTTTTGGTGTATATTTAAGAAATCACTGCCCTACCCAAGGTCACAAAAATTTACACCTATGTTTCCTTCTAAGAGTTTCATAGTTTTAGCTCTTAAACTTAAGTCTATGATCTATTTTGAGTTAATTTTTATACATAGTGTGAGGTAAAGTCCAACTTCATTCTTTTGCATGTTGATATCTAGTTGCTCTTGCACCATTTGCTAAAAAGAATATTTTTTCAATTCTCTTGAATGGTCTTGGTACCCCTGTCAAAAAATTAATTGACCATACATATACAGGTTTATTTCTAGACTTTTAATTGTATTCCATCAATCTACATGTGATCCTCATGCCAGGACCACACAACCTCGATTACCATTGCTTTGCAGTAAGTTTTGAAACCAGGAAGGGTGAGTCCTCCAAACTTGTTCTTTTATAAAATTGTTTTCATTATTCTGAGTCCCATGAATTTCTACATAAATTTTAGAATCAGCCTGTCAATTTCTACCAAAAAATTAGCTTGGATTTTCATAGGGATTGCACTTAATCTGTAGATCACTTTGGGGAGTATTGCCATCTTAACAATATTAAATCTTCTAATCTACTAACACAGGATGTCTTTGCACTTGTCTAGGTCTTCCTTTAATTTCTTTCAACAATATTTTGTAGTTTTTGCCTTCATTTGTAAAAAATATTTTTGCTGGGTATAGAATCATAGGTTGACAAGTTTTCTTCTTTTACAAGTTTTAAGAAGCCATTTCCATTATCTTCAAATTCCATCATTTCCATTGAAAAGTGAATTGTCTTCTCATTGCTTTTTGAAAGTTACATGTCTTTTTTCCTCTAGCTGTTATTAAAATTTTCTATCTTTGGTTTTCAGAAGTTTTACTATTATGTGCCTGGATGTATTATGTGCCTAGATGTATTTATCCTGTCATGGAGTCATATAAATTCTTGAATCTATGTATGAATATGTCTTTAGTTAGCTTTCAAAAATGCTCATCCATTATCTCCTCAAACATTGTTTCTGTCCCATTTTCTCTCTTTCTTCTCCTTCTAGAACTATAAATACATTCATGTTAATTTTTTCACTGCCTAATATGAATCTTAATTTATTTTTTAATTTTCCATCCATTTTTTTCTATGCTTCAGCCTAGATATTTTCTACTGACCTATTTTCCAGTTCACTAACCCCTTCTTCAGTTTGCTGTGGTTGCTGCGCAACCTATCAAGTTTTAATTTAAATCACTGTACGTTTCATTTCTACACTAGGGTCAGATCACCTTAATCCAATCTGGGATTGATTTGATTAGAACTGAGTTTCAGTCTTGTGAGGGCTGACCGATTTCCATTTGTCTTTATACCTAAGGGGTGTAGCCCTTCAGGGGGCCCAATTAAATACCTGAGAGATTTAACAGAACCCTTCTCTTTATTGAGACCTGAATTTCAATTTTTGTTTTCCCTACCTGTGAGATTTCTGAAATTTCTCTTTAGCCCCTCTGCTTACAGACAACTGCCTCCGAGAGAAAGGTAGAGTTGGATGATGGGGGCTCCCCTCTCAACAGACCTATTTCTATGACTCTCAGCCCCTTGAGTTCTTACTGATTTTACAGCTCTATGCCTTCAAACAGATGAATTTATATTTTAATCAAGGTTTTCTAGTTGTTTTCAGCAGAAGAGTTGATGTGATACAAGCATGTCAGAATAAGAACCAGAAGTTCCATGCAAATTATGCAGTGTGTCAAATTTCTCAAAATATTCCATTGGATTTTTATTGGCATTTCATACGATTTATAGAATAATTTAAGGAGAACTGACATCTTGACAAGTATGTGGTACCATATTTGAACATGTATCTGATTTTTAGGTCTTTTTATCATATACTGTAATAGAGTTTTAGAATTTTCTCCACCTAGAACTTGTACATTATTTGTCAGGTTAAATCCTAAATACTTGATTGTTTTTATTATTGTGAATGCTATCTTATATCATCACCTCTTCCGATTATTTTGAGTAGACAGGAATTCCACTGATATTTGTAAAACAATCTTTTATGTGAGAAATACTAAATTATCTCATTAATACATATATTTTAGCTATTGTTTTTGTAGATTTTTATATGGAGGTGATCTGTAAACACTTATGTATTTATCTCTTCCCTTCCAATCCTTTTAACTGATTTCAATTTATTTTCTTAATGCATTGGCCAGGAACTCCAGTAACACGGAAACTGGTAACGGTATTAATCACCTTTGTCTTGCTCTTTATCTTAAACGGAACACATCTAAAGTTTTTCCATTAAAGGTTTGCTTTAGGTTTTTGGCATATATTCTTCATCAAATTAAAGGCATTCCTGTTTACTATAATTTTCTGAGTTTTTGTAATAGATATGTATGAAACACGCTTTTTCTGAAATTAAAATAATCACGTGCCATGGACCAACAATTTTTAAATATGGTAACTTTTTTAAAGAACCAATTTTGGGTTTTGGTAATATCTACTCTCTATTTAACAGATTTCTGGCCTTATTTTTATTATTTCCTTCCTTCTTGTTTACTCTGTGGTTCTTTTTCCAACTCCCTGAATTAATATTTGGCTCATTAGTTACTGTATTAGTTTGCTATGGCTGCTGTAAGAAGGCATCACAGACTGGGTGGCTTAAACAAAAGAAATTTTTCTTCTCTCAGTTCTGGAGACTAGAAGTCTAAGATCAAGGAGTCAGCAAGGTTGGTTCTTCCTGAGAGTTACGAAAGAAGGATCTGTTCCAGGCCTCTCTCCTTGGATCGAGACAGCCGTCTTCTCCCCTGTGTCTTCACATCACTTTCCCTCTATCCATGCCTGTGTCCAAATTTCTCCTTCTCATAAGGACCAATGATATTAGATTAGGCCCCACCCTAATGACTTCATTTTAACTTAGCTACCTCTATAAAGACTCTATGTCCAATAGGGTCACACTCTGAGGTACTGGAGATTAGGACTTCAACATATGAATTTTTTTGAGAGGTGGGAAGGGAGACACAATTCAGCCTACAGCTGTTACCAAAGTTTCCTGATAAGTGTATTATAAGCTATAAATCTCTCTTTAAGTATCTCATAAATTTTGAAATGTAGCATTTCCATTTACATCTAATTATTTTATGACTTTCCTTATGACCTTGCTTTTAACTGTACACATATATGGGTCACTTTTAGCTATGTGACTGATATTAACTTCTAATTGTATTTTATTAAGGTCAGAGATCCTGGTCTGCATAATAATGATTTCGGGGGGGAGGGAGTCACTAAGGCACTCTGTGGAACACGGTAAATTTTAAGAATCGTCTGTATATGCTAGAAAACAATGTGTATTCTCTGCTGGATGTAGAATTCTACATTTATCTATCGGGTTCAGCATGATAATCATGTCATTAAAATATTTTATATCTTGTCTCAGTGGCAATAGTGGTGGACATGGGTTCCAGGAACCAGGTTCTAAAATTGGACATGGCAAGTGCGGGCTCAGGATCTCCGCAGCTTCAGGAAATCCAGGATCCAGATCCCAGAGTGTGGCGGGCCCTAGCCATCCTTTTCTGTCTGACGGTGCTGCCTACTATCCCAAGTGGACCCTGTTTCGCACCCCTGCAGATGAACTGTTCAGCTGCCGTAATGGGGATGTGAGCTGAATGGGCTGTGTGAGACTTTCCTGGATAGACCCAAGCTGCCTCAGAGAGTACAGTTTGCAAAAAAAAAGGATCTGCCTAAAAAACGTTGATATCCAGGCACAGTGGCCAAACTGTCTAAGCATTAAAAAGACATCATCAACAGAGTTCCTGTGTTTCTTCCTTTGGGGCCATGAAAACCATTTCTGACCAGGTCTGCATTCACACCCATGAGAATGCCAACATGGAGGTGCCTGCTGATAACCTGTTCATCTCTTGTGTAGCATGGGGATGGATGTACGGGGGCTTTCCCTCCAGAGCCTGTAATTTCTGGACGAAGAAAGGCTCGGTCTCTGGTGGTTTCTATGACTCTCATGTAGGCTGCAGACCCTATTCTATCCCCCGATGTGAGCACCATTTCAATGGCTCTCAACCACCAGGTTATGAAGGTGAAGAAACACTCCCAAGTGCAGCAAGACCTGTGAGCCTGGCTATACTCCTTCCTATAAAGATAACAAGCACTACAGCTACAATTTTTACAGTGTCCCTTCCTGTACAATGATCACAGCTGATATTTACAAAAATGGCCCAGTAGAGGGAGCCCTCCCTATGTTGGCCAACTTCCTGCAGTCCAAGCCTGAAGTCCAACATGTCACCGACGAAATGAAGGCAGGCCATACTATCTGCATCCTGGGCTGGAGAGTGGAGAATGCCACCCCCTACTGGCTGGCTGTCAACTAGAAACCTGACTAGGGTGACAACCGCTTCTTCAAATTCTCTGAGAAAAGGGCTACAGTGGAATCAAATCAGAGATCACGATTGGAATCTCATGTACTGATAAGTACTAGAAAAAAGTTTTAGCCTACTGTGGCCTATCCAGCCAGCCCTGCATACTTTTTTTTTTTTTTTTTTTTTTAATATGGCAGGTTGGGTGAAGGTGGGGATGGGAGTAAGAATTCCTTTCATTTTTTTAGTTCAGATAAGACTGAAGAGTTTAGACAGTGGCCAGTGTGCTTTAGGGCCTGAAAGACTAGACTAGCCCAAACCTTGTGTATACTATTTGAACTGATCTTTTCTGGGTTAAACAGGGCTCTTACACAGAAAATAACTCCCAACTCTGGCTACATCGCAGCCTCACGGGTGGACTGATCCTCACTGCTGGCAAGGCAGTAAGCCCTTTAAATTTCCTAATAAGGACATTCACATAGACTAGTTCTACATAGTGCCTGCTGCTCCAAATCCTGCTACAACCAACCTCCAAACCCTCCCCCACCAGAACATCTCCAGAGAGCAAAACTGAGTGAGAACCTAAAGGGTTTGACTTCAGGTTTTCCAAAGGAATGAAAAATGGAACACCTAACAAAGATTTAAATTCCCACATACATTCAGTACCTCTTATCAAGCAGTTATTTTCTAGATTTGGAATAAGTTAAGAGGAGAAATGGTAGATAGCCCTTTAAAGGAAGAAAGCCACTTTTTCCTGGGCTCCCTAAATCTGAACCTTCCAACATGGCATACCCTCTCTGTTCTTTTCTGTAGCATGATTTTTTTTTAACATAAGCTTTATTTGCAATGAACCTGGACTGACTATGTGCTTCAACAATTCTAACACTGGCTAGAATTGCTGTGCTAGTTGCAGAGTATAAATCCCAAGAGAATAGCTTAGAACAAAACTAGGTGCTCTCTACTAGATATAGATTTGACTGACCTCTAATCTCTTGGTGAAACTAGTTTGCAGGGAACCAGTTTTTACAGTTTTTAAAAATCACTGCTTTACTCTACCAAAGGTTTTAACACAGAATGGGATAACTATGCTATTAAAAAGTTCCATCTTCAAAAAATAAACACTTCTAAGTCTTGATTTTTTTATCTGCTTAACTTGCCCATTTCTGAGAAGGGAGAGTTAAACGCTCTTATCTTAAACTGTTGAAAGTTCTTGTATTCCCCTATGCAAATTTGATCAGTTGTTACTTTATATATTTTAAAGCTAACTTGTCAGATAAACATATATTCCACGATTATTATGGCTTCTTTTAAAAATTACTTTATAACATTTATAACTGATTATAACGTACATAAAATAAATGTAGAGTTAAACACAATTATAAAGTGAACAACGAATGACTAAAACCGAGATCAAGAAATAGAACACTGCAGCCATCCAGAAATCCCCCATGTGTCCCCACCTGACAACAACTTCCACCTTCCCACTAGAGATAACCATTATCCTGACTTTGTGATAAAAATCAAATCATATGCATTCTTTCCTATGTTGCCTCGTTCACTCAACATACTGTCAGCTTTTAAAAACCAGGTTATTCTAGCCTCATAAAATGAGTTGGGCAGTGGTGCCTCTTTTTCTATTATCTGGGGAAATTTAAATTTAGAATTACTTCCTTAAATGATTTGCAGAACTTGCAGATTAATTCATCTCAACTGGGAAGAATTTTTTAAATATATAATACATTTACAAGCTTAAAAAATCAAAACAAAAATACAAAGGTTCCCACTTAGTAGTGTCATTCCCACTCCTGTCTACATGTACCCCATTCCCTCCTGTCCCTGTAAAACGTTACTTTATGAAAATACAGCTATTAATCATATTTCTACTTCTTTTTAACAAAAGAAAGCATACTATATATATTATCCTACATTTTATTTTGTTCACTTTACAATACATCCTGGAGATCTCTTCATGGAGGTACAGTCAACTTTTTCTTTTTTTTTTTTTTTTTTTTTAAAGATTTTTATTTATTTAATTTTTTCCCCCCAAAGCCCCAGCAGATAGTTGTATGTCATAGCTGCACATCCCTCCAGCTGCTGCATGTGGGACTCGGCCCCAGGATGGACGGAGAAGTGGTGCCTCGATGCGCACCCGGGATCCGAACCCGGGCCACCAGCATTGCAGCGCGCGCACTTAACCACCAAGCCACAGGGCCGGCCCTCAACTTTTTCTTTATTGCAACTACAGAGCATTTCACTGAGTAGATATATCATAGTTTATTCAATCTGTTGGATATTTGTGTTGTACATGCCTTATTTTTTACACTTGAACATTTGATGCATTGGTAGTTGTCTGAATTTTAACTGGATCCACAAATGGACTTTTCCAATTGGCTATCCAGTTATCTCAAGACCATTTATTATAAATTCTCTCTTCCACACTAATTGAAGATGCTGCCTTTAGCAAATACTAAATTCCTATGTGTATTTGAGCCCATTTCTGAACTTCTCATTCATACGCTATTTGTTGAGGCTTTATAACATGTCTTAATATATGGTGGGTCTGTCATTGCTCCACTTTTTAAAAGTTTTTCTGATGATTCTTAATTATTTTCCCATATAAACTTTCGAATCAGTCTGTCTAATAATCAGCATATGTACTGGAATTATTTAATCAATTAATTTAGAAAGAATTAACACTTTTATAATGTGGCGACTGTAAATGTGTTTTTCTCTTCCATTATCTTCCAACTGTGGCTGTTTATACATATAAAAATTTATTATTGAATTTGTAGTATTCAATACAACAATAACCCAGTTATTATCTTGGGGTTTTCGATATATATAATAATATAATATTTGCAAACTGAAGTTCTAACTCTTCCTTTCCAATTCTTATATCCAACTGATACAGACTTTTTGGCAGAAATTATGTGTGTGTCTGAGTCATTCCAATTCACTTTTGTTTGTCTCTAATTCTCAGCAATTTATTTGATAGCACCCTCTGGTTTATGCACTAGCAGAAAGAAAGAAGACAGCAAAGTTAACAGCACGAAGAAAACTGACACTGATGTTTCTGTGATGAATAAGAACGTTGAGACCCTTCGTAAAAGATGCTAAATTCTTGGAATGGGAAAAAAGATCCACGTTAAAGAGCAACCACTAAGAAAATAATGCAAAGATGTCTGGCAAAAGAGTCAACAGGGAAATCAAAAGAGAACATTAAAAAAATATTCAAATAACCCAAAAGAAGGCAGGAAGAAAGGAAGGGAAGAACGATGAGGTACACAGAAAACAAACAATAAATGACATACCTAAGCTACTACATTTATAAACATGTTAATTATAAATGGTCTAAAACAGGCTTCAGCAAACTATGGCCTAAGGTCAAACATGGCCCAACACCTGTTTTATAAATAAAGTTTTATTTGAACATAGCCAAATCCATTCACTTACAAATTGTCTAGGGCTACTTTCACACTACAATGACAGAGTAGAGCAGTTGCCATACAAATCCTATGGACTGTGAAATCTAAAATATTTACTATCTGGCACTTTATACAAAAAGTGTCTTGACCCATGGTCAAAACAGTCCAATTAAAGTACAGAGATTATGAGAATGTATAAAAAAATGCAAAACCTAACTGTATGCCATCCACAAGAGATTCACTTTAAATATAAATGTAAAAAGGAAATGGTTCAACCCATAAGAAAGCTGGCTATATTAATACGAGACAAATCAGACTACAAGACAAGGAATATTACCTTACATAAAAGGAAACATTCCATCATGATAAAAGGGTCAATGTATCAGAATACAAAAAAATTGAAAAAATGCATGCCCCTACTCAGAGCTTGAAAATGCAGGAAATAAACAGTGAGAGAATTATAAAAGGAATAGATATACTCACAATTATATTTGAAGACTTTAATACCCCTCTCTCAAAAGAACAAAACAAAGCTCAACAAATGATGGAAGATCGTAATGACTGCACCAACCATCTTGACCTAACTGACATTTATAAAAGACTACAAGCAATAAATGAGGAATAAAAATTATTTTCAAGTGCACATGGAGTGTTAATAAAGATAGACCATATTCTGACCATAAAACAAATTTCAATAAACCTTACAAGTATTGAAAAATTAGAGCATGATGTCTGATCATGACAAAAATACATTGGAAGTCAGTAACAATAAAATAACTCACAGCCCCAAAATTATTAAAAGTAAATTATACACTTAATAACTCATCTATCAAAGAAGATATCAGAGAGGAAGTTAAATAGTATTTTGATATGAATGATAATGAAAATATAACATCAAAATCTGTGGGATACAACTAATCCTATTCAGAGGGAAATTTATACCTTTAAAGCTTAAGTTGGAATGGAAAAGAATCAAAGATCTAACTTTCTATTTTGAGAAGCTGGAAAAAGATGAGCAAATTAAATCCAAAGAAACAGAAGGAACGAAATAAGAAAGATAAAAAAACCTAACTTTAAAAAAAATTTTTTAGGCTAATAATAGACAAAAATATAGACAATTCACAAACCCAAAGTAGTTTTCTTCAATAATTAATAACACTAAAAAACCTCTAACATAATTGATCAGGAATAAGAGGAATAAAATATAAATCATAAATATCAGCAACGAAAGAGGGAATATCACCTTATATTCCACAGACATCAAAAAAAAAGGATATTATAAACAACTTTATATAATACATTTGAAAACTTAAATGAAATAGACAAATTCCATGAAAAAAAAAGCTTACTAAAGGTGACACTAGATGAAATAGAAAATCTAAATAACTATCAAGAAATTAAATTATTAGGATTAAATTCCCCACAAAGAAAAATCCAAGTCCAGATAGTTTCATTGATAAATTCTATCAAACGTTTAAGGAAAAAAATACCAAATATATACAAAATTTTTCCAAAACAGAGCAAGCTCTCCCCAATTCATTTTATAAGGGTAGCATAATCCTAATGTCAAAATTTGACATAGACATTGTAAAAAAAAATTATAGGTCAACATTCCCCATGAATATAAATATGAAAATACTTAAGAAAATATTAAGAAACTGAATGGAGCAATATCTCAAAAGGATAGTAAGTCACAACCAAATGGCATTTACCCCAGACATTAGTTTGATATTTGAAAAATCAATCACACAATGCCAAAAGCATAATTCATGAAAGAAATAATTGATAACCTAGACTCATTAAAAATAAAAACTTTTGCTATGTAAAAGACACTGTGTCAAGAGAATGAGAAGACAAACATGAGAGAAAATATTTGCAAAAGACATATCTGATGAAGGACCGTGATCAAAAATATACAAAGAACTCTTAAAACTCAACAATAAGAAAACAAACACCCCATTAAAAAAATGGGCCAAAGATCTTAAGAGACACCTCACCAAAGAAGATATACAGATGGTAAATAAGCATGTGAAAGATGCTCAACATCATCTATCTTTACGGAATTACAAGTTAAAACAACCATGAGATACCACTACACACTTATTAGAATAGCCAAAGTTCAAAATACTGACAACTGCAAATGCTGATGAGGACATGGAGCAATGGGAACTCTCATTCATCGCTGATGGGAATGCAAAATCGTACAGTCACTTTGGAAGACATTTTGGCAGTTTCTTACAAAACTTAAATAGTACTCTTACCATAGGATGCAGCAATCGTGCTCCTTGCTATTTACCCAAATGAACTGAAAATTTATGTCCACACAACAACCTGCACATAGATGTTTATAGCAGCCTTATTCATAATTGCCAAAACTTCGAAGCAACCAAGATGTCCTTGAGTAGTTAAATGGATAAATAAACAGTGGCACCTTCAGACAATGGAATATTATACAGCACTCAAAAGAAATGAGCTATCAAGCCATAAAAAGACGTGAAGGAAACCTAAACACATATTACCACATGGAAGACACCAATCTGAAAAGACTACACATCCTGTATGATTCCAACTACATGACATTCTGAAGAGGCAAAACTATAGTGACAATAAAAAGATCAGTGGTGGCCAGAGGTTGGAAGGAGAGAGGGATGAATAGGCAGAGCACAGAGGATTTTTACAGCAGTGAAACTATTATGCATGATACTATAATGGTGGATACGTGTCCAAATCCATACAATGTACAACACCAAGAGTGAACTCTAATGTAAACTAAAGACTCTGGGTGATAATGATATGTCGGTGTAGATTCATTGATTGTAACGAATGTATCACTCTGGTGCGGTATGTTGATGGTTGGAGAAGCTGCGCCCATGCAGGGGCAGGGAATATATGGGAACTCTCTGTATTTTCTGTTCAGTTTTGCTATGAACCTAAAACTGCTCTAAAAAATAACTCTACTTAAAAAAAGTCAATCAAAGTAACCCACTATATTAACAGAATAAAAGAGCAAATCTATATGATTATTTCAACAGATGCAGAAAAAGCGTATGACAAAATTTCATACCCATTAATAAATTTTAAAAATTCTCAGCAGGGCCGGCCCCATGGCTTAGCGGTTAAGTGCGCGCGCTCAGCTGCTGGCGGCCCGGGTTCGGATCCTGGGCGCGCACCAACGCACTGCTTCTCCGGCCATGCTGAGGCCGTGTACCACATACAGAAACTAGAAGGATGTGCAGCTATGACATACAACTATCTACTGGGGCTTTGGGGGAAAAAAATAAATAAATAAAATTATTAATAAAAATTAGTAATAGAAGACAATTTCTTCAATCAGATAAAGGCACCTACAAAAACACCTACAATTAACATTATACTTGAGAGTGAAACAGTGAATCCTTTCTCCCTAAGTTCAGGAAAAAGGTAAGGATGTCTACCCTCATGACACCTATTCAACATTGTAGTAGAGGTCCAAACTGGTGCAATAAGTCAAGATAAAGAAATAGAAGGTATAAGGTCTGGAAAATGAAAAGGAAACTGTTCCTATGCTCAGACAATACGATTGCTTACTAGAAAAACTAAGAAAGTAACAACCAAAACAACAAAAAACTATTTTAAAAGTAATAAATGAATTTAGGAAATAAAGTTAGATACAAAAATCAGTAGTATATCTACATATTAGCAGCATACTATTTGAATATAAAATTTTAATATCATTTACCATAGCATCAAAAGACAAAATACTTAGGAACAAATTTAACAAAAAATATTTAACAAATAAATTTAACAAAATATGAACAAGACCTGTACACTAAAATTACAACACATTCTTGAGAGAAATTAAAACAGAAATAAAAAACAAAGAGAAATACCTTGTTCATGGACTAACTAGTACACCCAACATTGATAAGATGTCAATCCTCCCAAAATTGATCTAAAAATTGAATGCAAACTCAATTTCAATATCAGTAGCTTTTATGGAAACTGACAAGCTGATTCTAAAATTTATACAATAATCCACAAGTCCTAGAATAGCTAAAACAATTTTGAAAAAGAACAAAGGAGTAAGACTTACACTCAGACTTCATTAGATACTCTCAACTTTATAGTATAAAGCTACAGGAATCAAGATAGCGTGGTACTGGCATAAGGACAGACAAAGAGATCAGGGTAACAAAACAGAAAGAGCAGCAATTAATCCACACTTATATGGTCAACTGATTTTTTTGACAAAGGTGCTGAAATAATTCAATAGAGGAAAACAGCTTTTTCAAGAAATGGTGCTGAAACAATTGGATATCCTTATGGAAAAAAACGAACCTCAATCCCTATCTCATATCATATGTGAATTAATTTGAAATGGATCACCTATCTAAAGATAAAGCTTTTAGAAAAAAAAATAGGTGAATATTTTTGTGACCTGGATATAAACAAGGATTTCTTAGAAAGAACACAGAAAATAATACCCATAAGAGAAAAAAACTGATAAAATTATACCATCAAAATTTAAAACTTCTGCTTGTCATGACATTTTTGAGAAAATTAACAGGCAAGTCATACAGCCTGTGAGGAAATATTGACAAAACATATATCTGACAAAGGACATTTATAAATATAAAATATAAAGAACTCCTACAACTCAATAATAAAAACACAAATACCCTAATTTTTTAAAATGAGCAAAATATTTGAACATATACTTCACAAAGGAAGATATAAAGATTGAGAATAAGCACACAAAAACTTATCATTATGTTGATATATAACACAAATCCAAATAACAAGGCAATTTAACACCATGAAATGCTGTCACACCGACTAGAATGGCTAAAATTAAAAAGACTAACAACAAAAACTTTTGCTGAGAACATGGAACTGGTAAGAATGTAAATGGTACAATCCCGATGGAAAAAAGTGTGCCAGTTTCTTTTAAATTTAAACACGCACCTACCATTTAACGTAGCAGTTCCACTCCTAGGTATATATCCAAGGAAAATAAAAACATATTTTCACAAAAACTTGTACAAAAACATTCATATCAGCTTTATTCCTAATAGCCAAAAAACAGCAATCAACCTTAATTTTCATCAACAAAAGGATAAATTGTGGTATATTAATAATATACTATACTACTCAGCAATAAAAAAGAAGTACTAATACATTTGATCACAAGGATGGATCTCACAGACATTATTCTGAGCGAAAGAAGCTGGACATACAAGAGTACATAGAGTATGATTCCATTCATATGAAATTTTCAGACAGCCAAAACTAATCCACAGTTAAAATTTAGGACAGCCACTTATTGGAAGTTATGGAGAACTGACAGGGAAGAGAACTTCCTAGGGTGATGAAAATGTTCTATATCTTGATAAGGATGAATCCATTTGTCAAAACTCATGGAATCATACATATACAGTTAGTGTATTTCAACATATATAAAATTTACCTCAAAAGATGTAAACAACCAACCAAAAAAAAAATTGCAGTGCTAGTCTAGATGGCTTCACTAGTGAATTCTTCTAGAAGTTTAAAGACATAATACCAGTTCTACACAAACTCTTTCAGAAAGTTGAGAAAGTAGGAACACTTCCCAAATTGTCTTATGAGCTAAGCATATCACTTCAAAATATAAGAAAATTATAAGATAGGTAAATTAAAGGCCAATCTTTCTCAAGCACATAAACAAAGAAATGCTAAACAAAATATTAGCAAATCAAACAACTATATATTAAAAAGATACATTAGGGCCGGCCCCATGGCTTAGCAGTTAAGTGCACGCGCTCCACTACTGGCGGCCCGGGTTCGGATTCCGGGCGCGCACCGACGCACCGCTTCTGCCACCATGCTGAGGCCACGTCCCACATACAGCAACTAGAAAGATGTGCAACTATGACATACAACTATCTACTGGGGCTTTGGGGAAAAAAAAGGAGGAGGATTGGCAATAGATGTTAGCTCAGAGCCGGTCTTCCTCAGCAAAAAGAGGAGGATTAGCACGGATGTTAGCTCAGGGCTGATCTTCCTAACAAAAAAAAAAAAATTAAAAAATTAAAAAAATAAAATAAATAAAAATAAAAAGATACATTAGAAACAATTGGATTTATGTAGTAATGCAATATTGGTATATTTAAAAATTTATCAATGTAATTCCCATATTAACCAAATATAGAAGTTAAATCATATCAAAATAGATATAGAAAAAGCTTTTGATAAAGTTAACTCCTACGCATGATAAAAACTCTCAAAAGACTAGAACTAGAAGAAAAACTCCCTGAACTTAAAAAAAGAGTAACAATTAAAAAAACAAAACAGTGGGGCCATCCTGGTGGCATAGTGGTTAAGTTCATGTGCTCCACTTCGGCAGCCCAGGGTTCACGGGTTCAGATCCTGGGAGTGGACCTACACATCACTCATCAAGCCATGCTGTGGTGGTGTCCCACATACAAAATAGAGGAAGACTGGCACAGATCTTCCTCAAGCAAAAAAGAGGAGGAGTAGCAAGAGATGTTAGCTCAGGGCCAATCTTGCTCACCAAAAATAACCAAAAAGGCTGTAGCAAACTTCATACAACAGTAAAATACTGAACACATTCCCCCGAAATCACAAACCAGACAAAAATTCCATTTCACTATTTGAATTCAACAATTTATGGAAGATCCTCTCTATGGCAATAATAAAGGAAAAAGAAAGAAAGGGCATAAATATTGGAAAGCAAGAAAAAAAAAGCTCTCAGTATTTGGAAATGGTATGATTAGGTACATGAAAAATTCAAAAGAATTAATATGATGTCATAAACCAATGTTACCTCAATAAAAAAATTATAAACTAGAAGTAATAAGTTAATATACAAGGTCCTTAAATACAAGATCAATATACAAAAATCAATTGTATTTCTATTCTAGCAACAAAGTTAGAAAATGGAATTCTAAAAATATCATTTATATGCTCATCAATAAACATCAAAGACCCAAAAATAAATTTAATGGAACATGAACAAGACTTCTACACTGAAAACTATTAAAAAATTAATAAAAATAACACATATAGGGTCACCTGATTTATAACAAAAGTTCCTTTGCAATCAAGTGTTGTAAAGGCAGTCTTTATAATAAGTGATGCTAAGAAACCCACAAAGAATAAAATGAACTCGACCTATACCTCGGAAAACACAAAACAATTAACACCAGATGGATCACAGACCTAAATGTAAAAGATTTTCTTTTAAAAGATTATAGAAGACAACATAGGAAATATCTTCATGACCTTGGGGTTAGAAAAACTTTCTTTAAAGGAACACAAAAAGGACTAATCATAAAGAAAAGTTTAATTAATTAGACTTCAGTAAAACTAAGAACTTCTCTTCAATAAAAGATCCATACAGAGAGGGAAAAGCCAAGCCACAGAAAGGAAGAGAGATTTTATTTCACACACACACACAATCTCCAACAAAGGAACTGTATCCTGAATATACCAATAAGTCAGACAACCTACCCACCCATTCTCACTCTCCCAGCCCCAAAATGTTTACTTCATGAAAAAGGATAACCAAGTTATGTGAAGTGATATGAAAACATGCTCAACTTTTATGAGTCATCAGGAAACGTAAAATGAAATCACAATTCAATACCACTATTCATCCTCTAAAAAACAGCTCAAGTTTAAAAAATGAACCAAGTGTTGGTGAGGTTGTGAAGCAACTGGGACCTTCATCTACTGTTGGTGGGAGTATAAACTGGTAACCACTTGGGAAGTCATTAGGCACTATCTACTAAAGCTAAATATGCCTACCTTGTGACCCGGCAATTCCACTCCTAACTTTATATCAAACACAAATGAGTGTTTCTATCTCCCAAAAGACATGTACAAGAATGTGCATAACAACATTATTAGCAATGGCCAAAAACCATAAATAACTGGCATGCCCACCAGCACTAGTACAGAAAAATAACTTGTAGTATACTCATACAATGGAATACTGTGAACTATAAATAAAAAATAAATATGAATCACACAAGCATAATGTTGAGCAAAAGAAGCTAGAAACAAAAGAGTATATACTATATAATCCCATTAATATAGAATTCAAAAACAGGCAAAATAAAGCTGTGGTGATATAAGTCAGAATAGATGGTTGGGCCAGCCCCGTGGCTTAGCGGTTAAGTGCGCACGCTCCGCTACTGGCGGCCCGGGTTCGGATCCCAGGCGCGCACCAACGCACCGCTTCTCCGGCCATGCTGAGGCCGCGTGCCACACACAGCAACTAGAAGGATGTGCAACTATGACATACAACTATCTACTGGGGCTTTGGGGAAAAAAAAGGAGGAGGATTGGCAATAGATATTAGCTCAGAGCCAGTCTTCCTCAGCAAAAAGAGAAGGACTAGCATGGATGTTAGCTCAGGGCTGATCTTCCTCACCAAAAAAAAAAAAAAAAAATAGATGGTTAATGACGAGGTGGTTATTCACACATGGGGGGCTGTGGGAGCCTATCTGGATCTGTATGATGGTTACACAAGTTCATGCAAATGTAAAAATCCATTGAGCTATGCATGTATATAACTCAATTTTTAAAAAACGTTAAGACTTGGGGGCCAGCTCCACGGCTGAGTGGTTAAAGTTCCAAGTGCTCCACTTTGGCGGCCCGGGTTCTGATCCCGGGCACGGACCTACTCCACCTATCAGCCACGCTGTGGCGGCATCCCACATACAAAATAAAGGAAGATTGGCATGGATGTTAGCTCAGGGCTGATCTTCCTCAAGCAAAAAAAGAGGAAGACTGGCAACAGGTGTTAGCTCAGGGGCGAATCTTCCTCAACAACAACAAAAAAGTTAAGACCTCAAAATACATATATTTTCAGACAAATAAAAGCAAATAATTTATCATCAGCAGACCTGATGAAATATTAAAGGAAACTTTTTAGTCAAAAGGAAAATGATATCAATGTGAATGTAAAGAAGTATGTGAACGTGAAGAGCAACAGAAAATGTAAATATATGGGTCAATCTAAATGACTAAGGATAGTCTCATCATATCTTTTGGGGTTTCAAATATATTTAGAACTAAAAGACATGACAATAATGACAAAAAAAGGTAGAAATGGGAATTGGCAAAACACAAATTTACCAAGGATACATGTGGAAATCTCTAGTGGAACCAATAAAAGAAGGTAAAACTAAGAAATTAATAGATGGGGGAAAGAATAATTTAAAACACTCCATTAATCCAAGAATTGAGATAAATATAATACAGAATGGGCAAGACAAATAGAAAACAAATAGTAATAAGTAATGTAATTACATTAAATACCAATTGACTATACTCCAATTAAAAGACAAGAGATTATCAGACTGGATTAAAAAACAAAAACTGACTATATTCTGCTTAGTAAACTTACCATAAGGTTATAGAAAGCTGAAACTAAAAGGATGGAATAAGAAATTTAACACAAATACTAATAAAAAGAGTTGGAATCATTCTATTAATATCAGATTTTTAAAAATTTAACTCAAAAAAAAGCATTACTTAGAGATCATGCCATTATGATAAAAGAATTAATCACCAGTTAGATATAATAACTCAATATTTATTATCAGTGAAAACTGAAAGAAGTAAAATAAAAAAGATAAATCCTCTCTCAGGAAATGACAGATCAAGCAGAGAAAACAAGACAGGATGTGAAAGATTTAAACATGATTAATGAATTTGACCTAATTGATATTTATAGAACACTGCATAGCACATTTCAAAGGAGTGAAATCACAGTGTATACTCTGACTGCTCTGAAATTACATGATAACTCAATAACAGAAATATAACTTAAAAACTCTCCAAATATTTAGAAATTGAGCAATAAACTTCTAAACTCATAGATCAAAAATCACAATGGAAATTTAAAATCACATTGGAATGTATGTTGAGCAAAACAATAATGAAAATATGAAACAGCAATTCTCTCTGTTACTCTAATTATTATGTTATTCTAATTAAAATAACATAAAGAATATTACATACCAGGAATAAATCTGCTGAAAGATGTAGAAGTCCTCTCTATTGAATGAAAACTACCAAAACATTAGTGACATAAATTTATAAAGCCCTAAATAAATGGAAGAACATACCACGTTCATGGATTGACTGACTCAATATTGTTAGGATGTCAATTATCTACAAGTTGATCTCTAGTTTCAGTGCAATCCTAATCAAAATTTCAGCAGATGTGTGAGTGTGGGTTTCTAAGAGTAAGTAGAAATTGAGACACTGATTCTAAAATTACACGAAAATACAAAGGGCCAAGAACAGAGGAGAGGGAGGAAGTTGGAGTACATGCACTAGCAGATATCAAGACTTCTTAATGTGATTTAAGACAGTGTGGTGTTGGCACAAAGAGAGACCAATAGACCAATGGAACAGAAAAGAGTCCAGAAACATACTCAAACTGACATTGACATACTTTGGAAAAAAATTCCATGTAGCAATATTTCATTCAAAACTTTACTATATTTTCTGATCAATCATATCAATTACAACAGCAAGTAAATATTTCAGTTAAATTCTCCCACGGACTGTATAAAACAATTAGCAGACCTTCTATAAAATCTTTATCTCTTACCTCTCCAAAAGCTCCTCGACCAATCACCTTTAATATTTCAAAGTCTTCTCTATGTAATCGCATCTGTTTCACTTTAGAAGTAAATGGTTTAGCTGAAACAAAAGAACAACATCAATTACTTTCTTAATGAAATGTGATAGAAATTAGATATAAATAAAGGTTTTTCTTACTTAAACAATAAAAATTCAAATTATGACTAAGAATTAAGCCAAAATATTTAATAATGTCATCAAACTATATTGAGAAGAAATAGATTTAATTCCCAAAAGAAAGTAAGATATTTCCTTTATTTCTAATATATGAACTACATTTTTGGTGAAGAAACATTTTTAAACACCAAATAACATACGAACTAATGCAAAATTATAAATGGAACCAGTTTATTCTCATGTTAAACACTCTGTATACTTTAAGTGCTAGATATATATTTTAACACAAAGGTCCAAGAAGTAAAAGCAAATTTCATAGCACCAGAGAGAGCTTCTGCAATTCCCCCAAGCAAATTAATATTTCTTTCACACTGATTCATTTATTTATCCTTTTAACAAGCCTTTAGCAAGAGTCTACACTGTACACAGCATGGTGGCAATCATTGGAGTTTGAAACATGATTACAAGATGGTGCCTTCCTTCAAGAAGTTCTCAGTCTTTAGGGAGACAAACAGTATGAACACACACACAATGTAACAACGTGACAAAGTTTCTAATAGAGGTCAATATAAAGTGCTTCAGGATGGGTGAAAAGGCAACACTAAGTCTCTTAAGTGAACACTAATGCTTTACAGAGGAAGTAACGCAGGAACTGGACCTTGAGAACTAAGTAGAATTTTGCTACTTTGCCTGGGTTTGCAGTGTAGACATTGAATGCCATGCGAGGAATTCAGACATTATCCTATTAATTACAAGAGATAAATTGATATTTTTAAAAAATTATAAAATCAATTATATGTTCTGCTGCCTCTAAGAGAAATTTAGACCTGTCTCCTTTCCTCCTTTCATGTCCCTCTTTATTCTCACGCAAAAAGCAGTTAATATGACTAAAAGGTCATTATATATAGGTACGGCTCTCTTCTCCTTCCTTCCATGGAGCCAGAGTGTGACAAGATCAAAGATACGTATTTAAGCATTAGGAGAGTAAAACAGACACAGCAGACCTTACAACCTGCCTTGGTATGAAGGTGATTTAGCCCTAACTAGTTTAGAAAAGAGGGATATTCCACGTCGCACAGCCCAGTCTACTATAGATTTCTGCACTGCTGTTTTAGATTGTTAAGGAAAGGAAATAATATTCTTTTTGGAATTCACACAACAGAGAAGAAAATCAAAGAAAGGGATCAAATCTGAATGCAAGTATGAAGTATCTCATAGTGGGAAAGAGAGAAGACGTACAACCATGGCAGCCACGGAAGTGAACACTTTGATAAAATGACCAAAGCATCTTGGTTTTGCACAAATTGGACCAGACAAATTGTGAGACTGAGGCCACTGTGCCTCAGTCAGGGTGCTGACAGAAAATAAATTATCCTAATTTGAGGAAAGTTTATTTACATATGGACTATTTACAAAGGTATGGGGGGATATAAGGGAACCACATGGAACAGTGCAGCAATCTGAGACTAGCGTCCCTCCCTTTCCCAGCTTCTATACCAGCATATCAGAAATACTTGGTTAAGAAGCGTAGGTATAGCATATAAGAATTAAAAATAAAGATGCGGAGTCAGCCAGTGTGAGAACAGTACTGGTCTAGGTGCCAGCTAGAGCTGGAAAACATCACACAATAGCCTACAACATGACATTTAGCAGTTAAGTATATCTTCTACTTCACTTTACATTCCCCCCTCTCTCAAGGCTTCCAAATACATAACCTGACACCCAAATAAAGTTTAGGTACTATATCTTTGTCTCATTACTGTCTCACTACTGTCTCACTACTGATACAAAAACAGCATTCATCACAGACAATTCAGTAACTTGTAATCCAGTTCAGGTCTTAAAGAATAACTCTATGAATACTTTCTTCTAGTTAACATCCTACATATCTAGATACTTCAATCCTCTGAAATACTGTTGCAAAACAGTAAAAGAAACTATTTTTTAAAACTAGAGTAATTGAAATACAATTCAGGTAAGCAAATGGTCGTTAAAACTATCTTTTTGCAAAGGTACAAAGGATGACGGTATGTCAAAAAATAAATAATATCTTTCCATGCAGTAGCTTACACTCTTGAAAGCACCAAGCAAATGAGTACTGTAAAATCATGCATAATTAGGATTAAAGATTTTGTCAGTTATTCAAGTTTCATGGAAGCTTGTGTCATTAACATAAATTAAAAGAATAACCTTGTCTATTCTTTACTCCCCAGAACCTGCTAGTAAAAACCCCATTTCTTTGACATTGCGAAACTATTCTATTTTTAGGCATTCAAAAATGAGTTAAGTCACAAATTTCTTCAGAAGGCTCATAGTTTACTAATCGTTTATTCAATTCACTGAAGAACTATCTTTGAATACCCACTGTAAGCCAAGCATTTTACAACATGCTAGAGGTACAAAGACCAATGAAATAGTCCCTGTTCCCAAGTACACAAATTATGCAAGAAGTGTTATTCTCCTGTTTAAAACTTTCAGTGTCGTTGAATACAAATGGCTAATAAACAGAAAACAATGCTCACATTACAAGAAACCAGAGAAATGCAAATAAACTTACTAGAAATATTCTATTATTTACCAACCAAATGAGCCCAAAATATAAAAGCTGAAACCAGCAAGTGTTTCCAGGAGTGTAAATAACAGGTATTCTCATACATAGCTGGTAAGACCGTTAATTGACTACCACCTCTGTGGAGAAGATTTAGTTTTTCTTTTTCATTCTCATAACACAGCACATTAAGAAGATTTTAAAAGTTGAACCATCTTTGTATACCTTGAGATAAGCTTTATTTGGTTATGATGTATTTTCTTAATACACAGATGAAACTGCTTTGCTTTGATTTTATTTAGAAATTTTACATCTGTATTCATGTATAACGTTGGTCTACGATTATCTTTTTTCTATACTATCTTCATCGGGTTTAGTACCAATGATAAACCAACATCACTAAATGTGTTGAGCAGCTTTCCCTCCCTTTCTATGCTCTAAAACAAAATCACTCCGGGTTGTTAAAGGATCTCAATGTGAAAAACAAAGCCACAAAACTTTTAGAAGACGATAGAGAAGACTATGACTATAAGGGCTGGTAAAACTTGCTAGTGAAAACATCTAACACATGTCTTTTCAGTTGGATTTTTGATCACTAATTTCTTTCATATTATTGTCATTTTCATGTTTTCTATTTCTACCTGTGACAACTGTGTTGATTATATTTTTCTATGAATTTATACATTGCATTAAAAATTTCAAATTTATTGGAATAAGGTGACCTATAATATTCTTTTGTTTTTAAAACTCTACTATATGGGTAGGTTTGATCCCTTTTTAGTTGCTAATATTGTATATTGGGGTCTATTTTCATTGTTTGTCCTTACCAGTATTGCTAGAAGTTTGCATATTTTACAACAATTTTTCCAAATACACGATATTCCAATTTGTTGATCTTTTCTAAAATTCTGTGCAGTTTTTTCCTTCTGTTTAAGTAGGTTCTTACCTGAATTTACATAAAATTTCAGAAAAAGAAAATAGAGGCTAATATTAACCTTCCCCTCTTCTCCCCCCAAAAAACTAAGTTAGCCATATTGATATTAGATAAAAGAGATATTAGGAGGAAAAGCATTAGTAGAGTACAGATAAAATGGAGCCATACATAATGATTTAAAAAAAACAGTTGAAATAACCAGGACAAAATGATTCTAAACATGTAAATACCCAATAACATAACCTCAAAATATGTAAAGCTAAATTGACAGACATAAAAGAAGAAACAAACTCACCTTCATAGAGGGAGATTTTACTATAACTCTCTCAGTAATTGATAGCTCAAGCAGATAAAAAAAAAAAAAATCAATATCTCTCAGTAGCATACATATAACACTCCACCGAAGATTGGAGAATATAATTTTCAAACACACACTGAACCTCCAAATTTTGATAACACGCCAACACACAAAACTACCTCCAACAAAATTCAAAGTACTAGAAACATAAAAAACAAACTATATGAGGGGCCAGTCAGGTGGCATAGTGGTTAAGTTCGTGCATTCTGCTTCAGCTGCCCGGGGTACGGGGGTCAGATCCCAGGCATGGACCTGCACACTGCTCATCAGGCCATGCTATGGCCATGTCCCATATACAAAATAAAGGAAGATGGGCACAGAGCCAGTCTGCCTCACACACACACACAAAAAAACAACCTATATGAGTACAATGCAATCACTGGCATACGTTGCTTTACTGTGCTTCACAGATACTGCGTTTTTTACAAATTGAAGGTTTGTGGCAACCCTGTGTCGAGCAAGTCAGCACCATTTTTCCAACAGCATTTGCTCACTTCGTGTCTCTATGTCATATTTTGGTAACTCTTGCAATAGTCCTAACTTTTTCATTATTATTATATTTGTTATGGTGATCTGTCATCAGTGATCTCTGATGTTACTATTGTAATTGTTTTGGGGTGCCACGAAGCACACCCATGTAAGACAGCGAACTTAATTGATAAATATTGTATGTTCTGACTGCTCCATTGACTGGCCATTCCCGTCTCTCTCCCGCTCCTGAGGCCTTCCTGAGACACAACAATATTGCAATTAAGCCAATTAGTCACCCAACAATGGCCTCTAAGTGTTCAAGTGAAAGAAAGAGTCGCGTGTCTCTCACTTTAAGTCAAAAACTAGAAATGATTAAGCTTAGTGAGGAAGGCACGTCAAAAGCTGCGATAGGCCAAAAGTGAGGCCTCTTGTACCAGTGAGCAAAGTTGTGAATGCAGAGGAAAGGTTCTTGAAGGAAATTAAAAGTGCTATTCTAGTGAACACACAAACGATTAAGAAAGCAAAACAGCCTTATTGCTGATACAGAGAAAGTTTTAGTGGTCTGGATAGAAGATCACACCAACCACAACATTCCCTTAAGCCAAAGCGCAATCCAGAGCAAGGCCCTAACTCTCTTCAATTCTATGAAGGCTGAGAGAGGTGAGAAAGCTGCAGAAAAAAGTTTGAAGCTAGCAGAGGTTGGCTCGTGAGGTTTCAGGAGAGAAGCCATCTCCATAACATAAAAGTGCAAGGTGACGCAGCAAGTGCTGATGTAGAAGCTGCAGCAAGTTCTCCAGAAGATCCAGCTAGGATAGTTAACGAAGGTGGTTACACTAAGCAACAGATTTTCAATGTAGGTGAAACAGCCTTATATTGGAAGAAAATGCCATCTAGGACTTTCATACCTAGAAAGGAAAAGTCAATGCCTGGCTTCAAAGCTTCAAAGGACAGGCTAACTCTCTTTTTAGGGGCTAACGCAGCTGGTGACTTTCAATTGAAGCCAATGCTCATTCATTCCAAAAATCCTAGGGCCCTTAAGAATTATGCTAAATCTACTCTGCCTGTGCTCTATGAATGAATCCACAAAGCCTGGATGACAACACATCTGTTTACAACATGGTTTAGTGAGTATTTTAAGCCCACTGTTGAGACCTACTGCTTAGAAAAAAAGATTCCTTTCAAAATATTACTGATCATTGACAATGCACCTGGTCACCCAAGAACTCTGATGGAGATGTACAACGAGATTAATCTTTTCACGCCTGCCAACACAACATCCATTCTGCAGCCCATGGATCAAGGAGTAATTTCGACTTTCAAGTATTATTATTTAAGAAATACATTTTGTAAGCTTATAGCTGCCATAGAGTGATTACTCTAATAGATCTGGGCAAATTCAATTGAAAACTTTCTGGAAAGGATTCACCATGCTAGATGCCATTCATGATTCATGGGAAGAGGTCAAAATACCAACATTAACAGAAGTTTGAGAGAAGCTGATTATGACCCTCATAGATGACTTTGAGGGGTTCAAGACTTCAGTGGAGGAAGTAACAGCAGATGTGGCAGAAACAGCAATAGAACTAGAAGTGGAGCCTGAAGATGTGACTGAACTGCTGCAATCTCATGATCAAACTTTAACAGATGAGGAGTTGCTTCCTATGGATGAGCAAAGAAAGTGGTTTCTTGAGATGGAATCTACTGGTGAAGATGCTGTGAAGACTGTTGAAATGACAACAAAGGATTTAGAATATTACATAAACTTAGTTGATAAAGCAGCGACAGGATTAGAAAGGACTGACTCCAATTTTGAAAGAAGTTCTACTGTGGGTAAAAATGCTATCAAACAGCATCACATGCTCCAGAGAAACCGTTCATGAAGAGAGGAGTCAATCAATGTAGCAAACTCCACCGTTGTCATTTTAAGAAATTGCCACGGCCACCCCAATCTTCAGCAACCACCACCCGGATTAGTCAGCTGCCACCAACATCAAGAGAAGACCTTCTACCTGCAAAAAGATTATGACCTAAGGCTCAAATGATGACTAGCATTTTTTAGCAATAAAATATTTTTTAATCAAGGTATGTACAATGGTTTTTTTAAGACATAATGCTATTGCACACTTAATAGACTACAGTATAGTGTAAACATAACTTTTACACATACTGGAAAGCCAAAAAGTTCTTGTGACTCGCTTTCTTGAGATATTTGCTTTATTGCAGTGGTCTGGAACCAAACCCGCAATATCTCCAAGGTATGCCTCTAATGCAATTATAAATCAATAACAGAAAGATCATCAGGAAAGCCCACAAGCTTTGAAATCCAAAATCAATTTCAAAGAAGAAATTAATAAGATAATTAGAAAATACTCAGAATTACATAATAATAAAAATAGTACATATCAAAACTTCTACAATACAGCCTAAACCATTATTTACCAAATAAAAGAAAAAGAGCCATCAATATTCACATTGCAAAAAAAGGAAAGCTGAAAATTAAGGAGTTAAACACAACATAAAACGTTAGACTAAGAGAATAAACTCAAAGTTGAAGGAAGAAAACAAATATATAAGAAAGAAAAAACAAAATTAACTTGAAAATAAGCATATAATAAAAAGGCTCAACAAGGCCCAAGGCTAATAAAGTAAAACAAGAGAAAGGAAGCTATAAAAAAATCAATATTGGGAATGAGAAATTGGGCAAAACTACAGATGCTGCTGAGATTAAACAGATAAGAAGACAATATCACAAACAACTTCTGCCAATAAGCTTAACATGCAGAAGTGAACAAATTCCTAGAAAGAGTAACCGATTTTTTAAAAATTGAAAATATGTGGTCAGGCCCAGTGGTATAGTGGTTAAGTTCGTGCACCCTACTTTGGCGGCCCGGGTTTCACGGGTTCAGATCCCGGGCATGGACCTACGTGCCGCTCATCAAGCCATGCTGTGGCGGCATCTCACATACGAAAAATGGAGGAAGATAGGCACAGATGATAGCTCAGGGCTAATCTTTCTCAGTAAAAAGAGGAAGACTGGCAACGGATGTTAGCTTAGGGCCAACCTTCCTCACCAAAAAAATTGAAAATATGAATTGTCCAATAAACTCAACTTTATGGTCAGTAAAGTTCAATCAGTAGTTTAAAATTTTCCATGAAGAAAACACCAATCCTGAACAGCTGTACAGTAAATTTAACCAAACACATAAGAAAGGGGCAATTCCCACATTAAACCAAATTTTCCAAAAAATAAACAATGAGGGAAAGCTGCTATCCAATTCATTTCATCCTAACCTCATACCAAAAATACAATCTTGCTCATGAATATAGATGCAAGAAGTCTCATCAAAATATTATCCAACTAATCAAGCAACGTATAAATGAAATAACATGACCATGTTGGGTTTATCTCAAGAATGCAAGGTTATTTTAATATTAGAAAATTGATCAACATAATTCACTACATAAACAGCTTGAAGAAAAATTAGTATCTCAATAAATATATTTATATACATTGTTCAATAAAATTAAACAACCATTCATGCTATTTTTAAGACCACACTTTGAACAAATGAGGAAGGAAATTTCCATGCTCTGATGAATGACAGCTGTAACAGCAGGCACAAAACAGCAAACATAACATTTAAAGGTAAAATGGTAAAAAAATTCTCTTTAAAGTCAGAAAACAAACATAAGGATGACCTCTATTAAAATAATTATTATTATCATTTCTATTTAATATTGAAATAATGATCCAAGCCAGTGCAATAAGAAAAGAAACAAAAGACATAAGGATTGAAAAGGAAGAAAGAAAACTGTTACTATCTGCAGATGATGTGATCATCTGTGTAGTAAACCTCACAAAAAAATCATTATGCATCACAGTATCAATGATTGACTCAAGTATTCATGAGACAGAAATATATTCAGAATATACAGAAATATATTCAAAAGTCAATTTCACTCCAAAGATCAAAAATATTTTAGAAAATCATCTAGAAGGATATTTATAATGGCACTTTTAAAAGAACCTATCAAATCTACCAAAAGATGTGTCTCCCCTGACAGATATTTACTGAAAGATGTTAAAGACCCAAACAAAAAGACAAGTATTTGGATAAGAGGACTCAATATCATAATAAGGTCAATTCTCTCCCAAATACATCTGCAATTTAATGCAAGTACAATCAAAATCCCAACCAGGGTTTTCATGAACTTTACAAGCTAATTCTAAAATTTACAAAGATGAACAACGGACCAAGAATACAGCAAGCATACAACATGATTTCATTTACATAAAGTTCAAAAACAGGCAAAAACAAACAACATATTCTATAGGAATACTTATAAAGGTGATAAAACTATAAAGAAAAGCAAGCAAATTTCATGGTGGTGATTTACTCTGGAGAGAAGAGAGACACACAGGGGTTTTTCAGATCCCATTAATAAATTCCATTTCTTAAGCTGGATTAAAGGGTACAGGGATGTTCATTTTATCATCCTTTGAACTGTACAGACAAGTTTTATACATGCTTTTTACATATATAAATTCACAAAGAAAAATTTTAATTACAAATTTTAAAACATATAATGTAAATGAATCAATATTCATTTCAATGAAAATGGCTAGCTCAAAAATTGACTTATTTGGCCACAACTTAATATTCTTTCAAATCTGAGAAACTATGGATGTTCTTAACTAAACATGACAATATAACTTTATTTTAATTTCAGTCATCAAGTTAGATGAAAACAATTGGTCATGAAAAAATGAACTGTGAACAACTTTAGGAATGAGATAAACCATTACTAGTCATCATTATTCACCAAAAAAAAGTTCTTTGAAGACATTCCTGAGAAGAATAAATGATTGGTTGATTATAGGCCCTTCAACCTACTACATGATACAAGCAACTTGATCTCTCAAGTAAAACAATAATCTTACTGATAATTTCTTAGTTCAAAACCAGTTTCTATTCACATGTTTTTAAGAAGCACTGCTCAAGAGCCTCTCACTATTCTACTTGTTCTCATGACCCTACTTTAGCTACAACAGTAGGTACTGTGGGCATCTCACTCTTCCTTGTACACAACTGGACAGTTTTTAAGACAGGTAGTAAATACTTCACCTCCAAATCAAATAGTACTATATAAATGTTGCTTTGTGCTCACAAATATAATTTCTATTTTTTCCACTTAGTGAAGTTACATAAAACAATGTAATCCTAGGCTGATTTTGTGAGTTCTGTCCCGTCTGGTCCATCAGTAAGCTAAATGATATCTCTAGATCTAGTTTTCCATCCATCTCTTTCTCTCTCTCTCACTTGCTTCTGTTTCTCCAGCCATGAAATAAAAATCAGGTGAGTTCCTGACAAATATTTTTATTAATGATTATAAGAATTTAAGACATTTTGAGGGCAAGGTCCAGAGAAAATCAATAATGAGGAATATTGTATTTTCAATAAGATATAAAATAATAGCACAGGTAATTCAAATGTGGGCCAACAGTTTTAAAGGATAAATTAATTTACTTGAAAAAATTTCAATTTCCCAACTCAAAGCCATCTTACTAAGATATCTAATTTATCTAGAATAATTTTTGCTGGTAATGCAGAAAATGAATAAAATAATGTCACATAAAATTCTCCTCTACTTTTTTATACCATAGTCTTGGATTTTCTATTTCTGCAGAAAAAAAAAACTTTTCAAGACTTCCACACTGAAATCATATTAATAACAAACGAAAATTATTCTGAGATACCATTTCTCACCTATCATATAACTACAAAATTCAACAGCTTTATAATATGCTTCGTTGGCAATGCTACCTGGGAATAAACTCTCCCACACTGCTAGTTGGAATTCAAAATGGCAACATTTCTTCAGACAGGAATTTAGCAATATCTAACATAACAACATATGCATTTACTCTTTGACTCAGCTATCTCACTACTAGGAATCTACCCTGAAGATATACTTCCAACAATAGAAAAGTACATGTACATTATTATTTGTAATTGCACAATATCAAAAACAATCTAAATAGCAAAACATAAAGAAACGTATTCGAATAAATTATGACAAAAACACAAAATGAGATACTATGTAGCTATTGCTTTAAAAAAAAAAGAAAAAAGAATGAGGAACATCTCAATAAACTGATATGGAATGATTTCCAGGACACATTGTTAAGTGCAAAATAATATATAGAGTATACTACACTTTAAAAATGCATATGTACGTACGTCCTTACTTCCACAAAAAGAAATTAGAAGGTTAAAAGTGATTACCCACAGAGGGTGAGTAGGAACGCGATAGAAAGGATAGGGAGATAACAAGTGACAGTAACACTTATCTGAGTATACTTTTTTCGTATAATTTTGACTTTCAAATGAATACCATAACCACGAAGAGAATTTTTTTAAAAAAGAACTAATCCGAGTAACTTTTGAACAATGTACTTTGAATATATACCCTCAGTCTAACGACAAACAGAATACAAAGAAACTTGATCTCTACCTAGATTTGTTGTTTGAAATAGCGGGTAACAATTCTGAAACTATTTTGTAGGTACTGTAATTAATTAAACAAATGAGTAATACATATCTGTTGTCAGGAGCCTTGTTCCCAACGTGCAAGATACAAATACGAGGGGGAGGGGCGTCAAGAAAGAATCCTCTAGTGTTAAGTTAGAATACATAGTATCAATATAAAGTCATGACTGCACATACCCCATAACACACCGAAGGCATTGAAGCACGACACAGAAGTATCTCAACAGCAAGGAACACATACAACATGCAGATACTGGTTTCCATTTACCAAGAGGAAACAAGGTTACTGTGAGGAATGGCTAATGTGATCAGCACATCATCACAATAATGGACAAAGATGACACCATGTGCCTCCTGATATGATACACTGAGAATGAACAGAATATCACTTATGACTTCATGCCTGCCAAAGATGAAAAACCTGAATCTAATCACATGGAAATAATCGGACAAACTTAAATTGAGGAACAATCTACAAAACATCTGGCCTGTGGTATGACAAGCTTCAAGACACAACAGGACACTGAAAGATAAAGAAAGTCTGAAGCACCGCTCCAGATTAAGAAGAAACTAAAGAAACATGACAACTAAATACAATGCGTAATAATGGATTGGACCTTGCATCCAAAAATATAAAATAAACATTGCTGTAAAGGATATTATTGGGACAAATGGTGAAATTTCAATATTAAATGTATACTATATAATATTATTGTATCAGAGTTAAATTTCTAAATTTATAATTTTACTGTGGAGACATCTCAGAGAATGTCTTTACTCTTGAGAAAACAGATGCTTAAGTATCTATAGGTAAAGGGTGAAGATATCTACAATTTATTCTCAGATGATTCAGCAAAAATAAAAATATGTATGCATGTGTGTGTAGAGAAAGAGAGAGCAGCACAAATGTGGCAAAATGTCAAAGTTTGGTTGTACCTCAAAAAGCTAAATATAGATTTATTTTACGACTCGACAATGTCATTCCTAGATATACACCCAGAGGAACTAAAAGAAGAGATTCAAACAGACCCTAACACCAACGTTCATTACAGCATTATTCCCAAGAGCCAAAAGGTGGAAACAACCCAAATGTCCATGAACAGATGAATAATAAACAAAATGTGGTATACACATACAATGATACATTACGCAGCCTTAAAAAGAAAGTCTGATACATGCTCCAACATGGATGAATCTTTAAGACATTACACTAAATGAAATAAGCCAGACATAAAGAGGCAAAAATGGTATGATTCAAGTTCTATGAAATATCTAGAAAAGGCAAATTCACAGAGACAGAAAGTAAACTAGAGGTTACCTGGGCCTGGGAGGAGGGGGGAAATGGGGAGTTATTGCTTAACGGTTACAGAATTTCTCTTTGCTGTGATGAAATAGTTTTGGATATGGTGGTGATGGCCGCACAATATTCTGAATGTAATTAATGTCACTGAATTACATACTTAAAATAGTTAAAATGGCAAATTTTGTATTACATATTTTACCACAATTTTTAAAAATTAGTAAGATATATCAAAACCATTGAATTGTACACTTCAAATGAGTAAACTGTTTGGTATGTGAATTATATCTCAATAAAGTTTTTTAGTGTGTGTATGAGTAAGATCAGCCCTGAGCTAACATCTGCCAATCCTCCTCTTTTTGCTGAGGATGACTGGCCCTGGGCTAACATCCATGCCCATCTTCCTCCACTTTATATGGGACACCACCACAGCATGACTTGACAAGCGGTGCGTGAGTGCGTGCCGGGGATCCGAACCGGCGAACCCTGGGCCGCCACAGCAGAGCGCGCGCACTTAACCGCTTGCGCCACCGGGCCAGTGCCAATAACGTTTTTTTTTCAAAGGAAGAAAACTAAAAAAAAGCACAAGTTTGATAAGGTGGGTTGATACATAAAAGCCCCACTAGAACTAAAAATGGGAGCCTAACTATAATCCAAAATAATGACAACAGTAATCTCTAATACTTAAAACGAGCTTTCATTTCTACTATATCACAGGACCACAAAACAAAGTTATCATTAACCCATAATTTAGTTCCTCCTAAGACTAAATGAGAAGTCCAGAAAAAGGTGGCTGCAGAGCTGACACTTCAGGCAAATTACACCCACTGATTATTCTAATTCGTGATAAAAACGAATGAGGAACAATAACTAATAAATATCTATAGAGAGGGATATAATTATCTTGTCATATTATGATACTCAAATAGTATAAAGAAAATGAATCAAAACAAAGCTAAGGCAAATTATTACTGAGCATTCCATTCACATTATCTAGGACAGTTTAAAAGATGCCCTAATACATTGTTAGAGCTGAGAGTTCAGAAATCCTATAAAATAGAACCAGACAATTCACAACTCTGAAAAAATTGATTATACATTCAACTTACTGCCTAAAGTCCATTAGCAATATTTAACAAAAATGCTTTATACAAAGACGCATAAGAAAAAAATCATAAATTCTATCCACCAAAAGTTCATTTCAGGCACTCATTGTGATTAAAATAATTTGGGGTATATAAGACAAATTGCAAAAAACTTTATATTCATTAGAGTAACTGAAAAAGATTTAAAAATCACTACACTACTGCCCTTGACGAAAACCAAGGTCATATAAGGGACCAATTGGGTCTGTGGTACCGCTAGACAATAGACATATCTATCCTGACTGGATGCTATATTCAGGGACATTTCACAGAGTACCACACCATCTAAAGATAACAATACCTCGACTTTCTGTAGTGCTGAACAGCTCAGTGCTTTCACTCATGGCACGTACTTTCTGAGGTATCTGCCACACCACCTCCCTCCTTCTCTGAAAATCTCCTCCTGATTCTCAGAGGGAGGTCAAGTGTATACCGTGGGGCTCCAACTGACTGGCCAAAACAAACTGCCAGTGTAGAAAACTGACCAAAGCTCTGGAACAAATAATTTAAAACTAAACTCAGAAACAGTCTCTGCAGACTTACAAGAATTAACAAATAAACTCACTGGGTATGGGGCAAACATTCCACCATAAGGCAAAAAACCCAAGCACACACATGAAGAGAAGCAGAGATGAATGATGGAAGAGGTATGACAGCTCTCTTCTTCCAGGTTCTAGCCAATTCCTGACATGTGCTTTCATTCCTGACTTGAATTCCTTGAACACCCCTGAATCGTACGGTAAATGCCTGGTTTTTCCACTCCCAGCTAGCCAGAGTTAGCATCCAAACTAATACATAATTTATTTATTATAAAATTCCATTATGTACATATCATTAACCCTCATTTATTCTGAGGCCTAGAGATATTACATGACTTAACTAGTAAGTCACACTATCACATGCCACAGCTGGCTCACGGAAGGACACACCAACAGAGAAGTAATCGTTTCATGTAAATTCTGACAACTTGTCCCAATTTCAAGAATACAATGTTTTTTAAAAAATGAATCCTTTAATTGTTGTCTGAGTGACTACATTTTTTAAAGTGCTTGTGGGCGATAAACTGATTTAGTTTAGTTTAGAACTAAGTACTAAAACGATTTAGTACTGAGGACAAATTTTTTGTGTAATAATAACAATCTTAGCAGGAACCATTTTATGAGAGCTGTCAAAGCCAAATGTCATGTTGAGAACTTGTCACACATTATCTCTCACTCTACTAACCATTCACAGTATTAGTATTCCCATTTTACAGAAAACAGGTTCAGAAAGGTAAAATAAATTGCAGAAGATTACATTGCTAACAAGTGGCACAAAGCAGATTCAAACTCTCACCTGTTATGCTCCAAAGCCTTTCCAATATAACATCCTGCCTCTTTCTTCCCAAAAGTTTTGAAATAAACATAGATGCTGAAATTAAGAGAATCAAATACGAAATAATTCTAAGTTAAAAAAGAAGATCTCTTTGAAATTAGAAAGAAGAAAGCATATTTCTATCTGAAGTCCTAGAACATTGCCTGGTTCACTGTACTGCTGAATGAATGGATAAATGAATGAATGATTCTAAAAGAAAAAGAATTCAAGGTTCCAATATGAAATGCCAGGTATACCTTGCAAGGTATACCTTTTTCTCTGCTAAATGTAGCCCAAGATCTAAACATGGAGTCTCCTTCAATCCATCCCTCCACCCCGCTCCTCCCCACAACTACTGTCCAGGCCTGGTAGGAACATAGACCGCTGGTTGCAAGCCACTGGTGATAGCTACCACGGCATGAGAAAGGAACCTAGTTAGCAATTTCAACAGAAAAAGAGAGTGAACAGGGGGAGGCACAAGTGAGAAGATGGGGAATAAAGACAGAGCCTGAGGCACGAAGAGGCCTGGAAGAAAAGAGAACTGGAGCAAGAGAGTCTGACCTTCCCTTCACCCACCACTCTGCCTCCTCCCTTTCCTCTCCAATTTCTCCAATGGGTGCCCATTCTTCTATTTTCCTCCCCCTTATCCTTTCTACTGCATTTCCTTCCACTATGGATGCTGATGCTGATCTGCAGAGGAGTGACATGAGAATCAGGGAGCAGTGCTAAGGCAGGGAGAGAGAAGAATCCATGCAGAACAGAGAGGGGAGGAGAAATATGAGGAGCAATGACAAAGGAGTAGTTACTGCACCCTCATTAAAACTTTTATCAGTTATATCATGTTCTGGGTCTGTTTTCAAATAAAATATATTGTGTACTTTTAATAGACAGTAAAAGATTATGAAATATACTGAGACTAATCACTTGTGAGAGAGAGAGAAGCGGAAACCCCTAAGAGCCAGAAATAGAGAAGTCCAATTAAAACTTTAAACACAGGGCCGGCCCCGTGGCTTAGCGGTTAAGTGCGTGCGCTCTGCTGCTGGCGGCCCGGGTTCGATTCCGGGCGTGCACCGACGCATCGCTTCGCCGGCCACGCTGAGGTCACGTCCCACATACAGCAACTAGAAGGATGTGCAACTATGACATACAACTATCTACTGGGGCTTTGGGGGAAAAAATTAAAAAATTAAAAAAAAAAAAAACTTTAAACACAGGAATAGATGCTGCAAAAAGCATAAGGGAATATTAATCCTGGACTCAGGCCCTAATAGATCCACAAGGAAACATGAGGTATTACCAGTGACTTAAGAGAGGCAGAGAACTGGAATTGAAACCCCTGATTAAAGCCAGGACCCAGGACCCTTTCTCCACATGAGAAAATCATAAAAATTCTGATTCTTGGTCCAGGTAAGCAACCCACGGTGAGAGGTGGGCATAGTGTAAGGGGAGAGCATCTAAGAGTTTGGAGTCTGACTCTACACTGCTCATATAGTAAAGGAATCTTTAGCCAAGAAATTAATATTAAATCTAGCCCCTACCCCACAGAGCAAAAGCACTCAAGAGGGAACAGAACTCAACCCAGAAAAATCCATCCCAGTCAAAAGTGAGTTCACAATGTAAAAATTTAAACCAGATGACGAAATAGTCCACCATAACGGAAAGTTGGCAATCAAAACAAACAGGAAGATTAGTATCCCCAAGAGCTCAAGGAAAGAGTATAATCTGGAAAACACCATAAAATAAGTGGGCAACAATGATTAAAGAGGTAGAATGTAAATGATAATGAAAACAAACAGATGTGAAGATCAACCAAATAAAATTTCAAGAAATGAAAAATATAGGCATTGAAATTTAATATTATGTTAAATCATAACACGTGCATATGTGATAAAATAATGAATTTAAGTCACCAGTTTACTTCTTCCATACTGTTTTTAAGTACTCAAGCCTTATTTTTTTAAAAAATACTCTGAACCAATAACTCAAAAACAGGGGGAGAGAATGAGGGTGATCATGGACCCCTTCAAGAATATGGTGTAAGACTATGAACTCCTCCCAAGAAAAAGCATATATACCTCAAATTTTATTTATCATACAAAAGGATTACTAGATACTTCATAAACTTACACTGAGAAACCACGTTCTAAAGGGTACTAAGCATACAAACATGCATTCCAATACTAACTACTAAGTATAAATTTAAACCAAATTATATGTCATCACAGAAAATATCAGCTGGTAAAAAAATTAGCCTTTTAAGCCATAGGATATCCTGAGAATGTCATTTTCCACATTCCCAGCATCAATGAATTGTACTTCCCATGACACACCAGAAGAATGATAAGGAACTTAGGATATGGTGTTCAAATGACAGGGTGAACTTTTAATACACTGTACAGATTTTAAAACATCTCCGCTAAATATTAATCTCACACTCTCCCATTACTCCAATAACTTGTGACCTTAATCACAAAGAGAGAATGAGAGTAACAAAGCAGCTACTTTATGCTACAGATTTTCAGCAATTTTCATTAACTTGCTTTCTTATACAGAAAGGCTAAAGGAAGAATTTAGTTTATACAGTAGGATGGCCACAAGTCTAGGCTTTGGCATCAACAGTCTTGAGGAGTCAGTCTGACTGCCCCTTACAAGCCATGAGACGGTGAAAAGGGGGAGTCTCCTCATGTGTATAGGCACCTACACATGAGGACCTACACCTCACAACCCTCACAGGGTCACGAGGATTTAATAAAACAACCTACGCAAAGTCATAAGTAAAGCACCTGGGACATAATAAAGATTCAAAGTTATCAGCTGATATTATTTTTAGAATCTTTAGAGCCATTTATTACCTATTTGATCTTGAGTGTATTACCTCTCTGGACGCCAGTTTTTCTTTCTCTCTGAAACTAGAAATACTAGTTGTGAGAATAAAACATTTTTACTGAATTACCTTCTTCCAAGGATCTCAAAACATGTATTTTAAAAATAAGATGATTCGGGGCTGGCCCGGTAGCATAGTGGTTAAGTTTGCACACTCTGTTTTGGCAGCCCGGGGTTCGCAGGTTCGGATCCCGGGCGCAGACCTACGCACTGCTCATCAAGCCATGCTGTGGCGGCGTCCCATATACAAAATAGAGGAAGATGGGCACAGATGTTAGCTCAGGGCCGGTCTTCCTCAGCAAAAAAAAAAATAGGATGATTCAAAGAAGGTCCTTTAAGCTCTAAGACTTAACAGCATTTGGAGGACAAGAAAATACCTAAGTAATATCCCAACAATAACATCATCTCTTAAAAGGAAAAAATTTCTCATTAATTCAGGGAAATAGGTCTGTTTCTTCACTACTTTAAACCCTGCTACTTGGTGAGTTGTTTTCAAATAAATGAATGTTGTGGTAGTGTGGCAGACAGTCCAGTTACCTTCCTAACAACTGTTGTTCTCTTCTTCCTCATGAACAGACCCCAGATTTGTGGGTGGTGGCAACATGCTTGGCCCAGAGGTTGAATTATAGTTGGTATATGCTAGCATGGCAGCCCCCTTCCCCTTTCCATTGTTTGGTCGGCATATGGGTGAAACCTGCCTTTCACCAATGATGGAAAGGGCCTCAGGGCTTCTGGGAAGTTTTCTCCCTAAAGAGTAAGAAGAACAAGGAGAAAGCCCTTTCCCAAACACTCCCTTTCTTTCTACTTGAGATGTTACAACAATGATGCACTTTTTCAGGAGTTGCCTTGCAACCATGAGGGGACAGACAAGAGAACTTCAGACACCTACTACCCAAACACTCTGACATCGCTGAGCCAGAGAACTAACTCTGGAAGTGCCTGCTGCGAGACTTCCTGTTTCCTTGTGTTTTAAGCCACTGTTAGTTGGAGTCTCTGTTACAGCTCAGCACATCCTAAATGTTAGAAATATTAAGCACAAATTCAAAATACAATTCTATCTTGTGACAGATAATACTCTGTGGAAATTTTGTCAAGTTCATCACTAGTCAATAATGTTATTTCTGCATTTATAAACTGAAACTATACAAGTTTATGGCACTTTTCTAGCTTCTCCTCAATTAGGTCATCACAATTGGATTCATCATCTTCAGATTCATTCCATTTACCAAGCTCAGCATTGTATATTCCTCCTTGTTTTCTCCTCTATGGAGAATTAAAAAAAAAAAAATAGGCATATTCCTTATTCTATCCTTACTCTTAAGGGAACTTAGAAAGACCAGACTAAAATATGGGATACAATTTTTGAAAACTAGCACAAAATCATAATGTTTTAAACCAGCACAAAATAATAATAATAACCACTTACTAAAAGCTTACTATGTGACAAGTTCTATTTAAGTGCTGTGCATATACCATCTTGTCTCACATCTTATGAGGATAGGCGCCATCATCAGCTTCATTTTAGAGACGAGAAAACAAAAGCAAGAGAATTTAAATTATTTCACTTAGTCCATTTTTTTTTTTTTTTTTTTTACTATTTTTGACTAATTTTTGACAATTGTGCTGGCCCCTAAATAGTCAAATAAATGAAGGAAGTGGCATTCAAACCCAGACCATCTAGCATACTGTCTTTAGTGGGAAATCTGAAGGGGCAAGAAAATGTTGGAGTTGTTCAGGAAGGCATAATAAAAGAAGCAAAACTTAAAATGTCTATAGAAGGACACTGTAAATTTAGGAAAGAAAAGTTAGTCAACTTAATTTATCAGATAAAGTTTTCTCCCACTAAGAAAATACTTAATTTATCCATTTTTATAATAAAAAATAATATTTTGTTTATATAGCTCCTTCAGCCAAGAATTCACATTTAGTGTTGACGGACATTACTAATTCATGCATGATATCGCTACTCAAAAACAATTCAGTTCCAATCAAGGATTCATATAGATATAACAGAATATATAATTCTATAAAATGAAGTTAATTTGGGAATCCAGTGGTCTCTTAAAACTTAGAACAGATAATCTATTAAAAGGCCTGTGGAAAAAATGAATATTATAATGATATTTTAATGTTTTGGGAATGTCTCCTGGCCCTTAATCATTTTAGAAATATGCAACCTGGTTTATATCATCCATCATGTATGCAATTCACATAGAAGCCATCAGCTAAGAGGTGACAGATATCTGTTAATGAATATCTATACCTAGCTGACAGGCAGCTCCAAGCAAAAGATACAGGACAAGGAATTCTGGACCCTTCATACAAACAGCATTTATTGAGCATCTACTACGTACCAGGCACTATGGCTAGTACTGAGTACTTAAGTATTTTAATACTGCAAAATTGTAGTTAAAATGTATCTAACCTCACTGAAAAAATCTCACTGAAAAGTTATATTTTTTAAGGTCTGCATTAAAAGAAATCCCAATATGATATCTGATTGAGGTTAACAGTTGTTTCTAAAGTTTAGCTGCAAAACAAAATGCAGAATAACCAAGTAAGAATTTTAAAACACAGGTAATAGAGACGTGTGGGTCTATTTCTACCAGATATCAAAACACTATATAAAGTTACAGTAAATAAAAGAGTGTGGTATTGGAAAAGAGACAGATTAACAAAGAGGTTGGCAAATTTTTCTGTAGAGAAAACAGCAAATATTTTAGGCTTTGTCAATTTTGCTCTTGTATCATGAAAGCAAAGAAAAGCAATACATAAGCTAGTGAGTGGGGCTATGTTCCAATAAGCCTTTACAAAAACAGATGGTGAGCCAGATTTGTCCAATGTGTCATAGTTTGCTGAACTCTTGACCAAGAAAACAATGAAACAGAAATAAGCTCGGAAATAGGTCCACCAATATATGAAAATTTAGTGTAAAATCAAAGTGGAATTTCAAATCAGTGGCAGAAAGATGGACTAGTTGAAAAAATAAATCAATCTACAATTCATACAACTCAAAAAATAATAACAACTGAAAAACTAAATGTTTGTAAAACTGTAGTATTACTTGGAGAAAATAATAGAACGCATTCGTATAATCTTTAAGTGGAAAAGACTTTCTTAGCAAAACATTGCCGGATGGCCAGAAGCCATAAAAGAAAAAAAGTGCTAGATTTACCTACATAAAAACTTAAGTATTCTGTAAGGTTAAAGATAACATGAATAAGTTAATTAAAAAAAAAAAAAACACTGGAAAAATATATTTGCAACAAATACTTAACAAGACAATATACAGAACATATAGTTTTTACACATCAATAAGAAAAAGACTAATATTAGAAAAATGGGCAGGGTCTATGAATGGGTAATTTAAAAAAAACTATATGAAAAATGTCCAACACCTGGAAGTAAATTAGAGATTTATATATTAAAGTGACAAGTATCAATTATTGACCATGGGATAGGAAGAAAAAAAAAAAGACTGACATCTTGTTCCTGGGAAACAGGTACGTTCATTTTCCATTTTCGAGAGTTTAAACCAGTATCTACTTTTGGGAAAAGAAATATTGCAGTAACTTTAAATATTTTAAATGTGCTTTCCATTCACCCTAAAATTCCATTTCTGCACAAAAATATATGTATAAGCCCTATACCACTGCATGTTAGAACAAAAATCTAGAAACTGCATAAGAAGTTGGAAAATGGTATATAAATTATGGGACACCCATACCATGAAACATCACACAGTCAATAAAAAGAATGAAGTAGACCTATATGAATTAACAGGGTGACATCTCTAAGGCATGTTGTTAAGTGAAAAAAGCAATCTCAGAACAGTATGTAGAAAATTATCACATTTATGGAAAAAAAAGGAAAAGTTGTACATATTTGTATATGTACACATATACTTAAGTGAATGCATAGGAAAACGGTCTAAAAGGACACAGGCCAAACAACTAACAGAGATAACTTCCGTGAAAGAGAATGCAAATAGGGAATAGGAAAGCAGGGACTTGCACTTTTATTACTGAAAGCAGAGCAACATTTGGTTAAAAATACGGAATCTGAGGCCAGAAAGACCTGGATTCACAGCCAGGGTTTGTGACTTATTAGCTATATGATCTCATACTAGTTACATATGTTTTCTAAACCTCACTTGCAAAATGGAGATAACAGAACCTAAGTCAACGGGTTTTTTCTCTTTTGTGATAAATATATATAACATAAAATATGTCATTTTAACATATTTACGATGAGCATACATCAGTGGCATTAATTACATTCACAATGTTGTGCAGCCATCACTGCTATCTATTTCCAAAACTTTTCATCACCCCAAACAGAAACTCTGCAATTATCAAGCAATAACTCCCCATGCCCTTTTCTCCTCAACCCCTGGTGACCTCTAATCTACTTTCTTTCTCTATGAATTTGCCTGTTCTAAGTACTTCATGTAAGTGGAATCATACAATAAGTGGCTTATTTCTGGCTACTTTCACTTAGCATAACGTTTTCAAGGATTATCTACATTGTAATATGTATCAGAACTTCATTCCTTTGTATGGCTGAATCATATTCCATTATATATACACCACATTCTTTTTAACCATTCATCAGTTTATGAACACTAGGATTGCTTCCACTTCTTAGCTACTGTGACTAGTATTGCTATGAACCTTGGTATACAAGTATCTGTTTGAGTCCCTCAATGGGTTGTTTTATAATTAAATGAGATAAGAAAATAAAATATTTAACACGCTATCTGGCATATACAAAGGCTCAATAAATGTTAATTATACTTCTATATTGTTTGAATGGTTTAAATAAACATGTGTCCATGTACAACATGTAAATTTTTTTTAAATTATCACTTCTAATTCAAAGCAAGACCGCATGGTAAAATAACCATCTAGCTAAAAAAGAAAGTTTCCAAGAGGAAGACATTGATCAGGAGAGAATATTTGCGAGTGAGAGACCTAGCAGTTGTCTTTCATGCACAGTAGATGAGGGTGCTGACAAATGAATAAACTGTTAACCCAGCTGACATGTCATTCCTATCATGGGCTACCAGAACTTAAATCCATTACAGTAACTATCCTTACTACAATTCCATTCTTCAAGCAAGCTTCTGATAAAATTTTTCCTGCAGGGGAAAAAAAGCACTGGTGAGGCTAACACAAATGATTCCAATGCTTGACAGATATATTCTTTACTGTAAATTGCTAAACTAGTATTCTAGTTCACCTACTTTGCTTCTTATAAATGAGATTAGTGTATATATTAGCATCCCTCATTTGATCAATTCTAAAGGTTGAGACTTAGAGTCTCATAAATTCACCAAGATGATGTCTTCATTAATCATTTAACTCTATATTTACTTACTTCTTTATTGAGTACCTATTCAGTCTCAGCAGCTGTGCTGGAAATGGGAAACACACTAGAAAGTTACCCAGCCAGTCTTCCCATGGTAACAATTTAATCTCATCACACACCTTCTTTCAAATATCTTCAGTTTTCACCACTATTAATAATGCATAAATAAACAATAGGTTCAGAGGAAACTTTACATAATAGCTTTATGGGAAATAAATTTCAAAGAAAGAAAAAATAAACACAGAGACTATATAAATTTATTTCCACTCAGCTGGTGAGAACACTTTTATAAAACGGTGTTTTTAAACTATTCCATATGTTTAAAATACAACAAAAGCGAAAAAATAGTTTGGCCACCTCAGTTACATTAAAAAAAAAAACAAAACACTTCTGCTCAATTAGATTTTGGAGAAGAAAAGAAAATTTAATAAAATGATTATAAGGTCATCTGTAAGAATAAATGTAGGAGAATATCCAAGAAAACATTTAAAAAGAAATATGAAGGGTCTTGCCTTGCCAGCTATTAAAATGTTTTTTAAAAGTATCAGTTCAAATATACGTAGATAATCTAACAAACAAACTACATACACCATAAATGTATTAAAACACAATACTTTTATGTTCTTGGGATGAGGAAGGACTTAAAGAAAAAGACAGATTTAATAAAATTTGATAGTTATATTTTTAAAAATACTCTAAGTTTAAAAGAAAAATAAATTACAAACAGGGAAAATATCCATAAACTATGATGGTCAAAGCGTTGCTATCCCTAAAATTCAAAAAGCTCTTGCAATGTAGTAAGAAAAAAAGATCATTATAATAGAAAATGGGGCAAATGTGTAGGTAACTTTTTAAAATAAATATAAACTGATTTAAAACATTTAAAAAGCCTTAAATCAAGTATATCAAGTAATTAAGAGCTCTGTCTTCATAGTCAGAAAAACTTGAGTTTCCAACCTGACTATAATTGAACAGCTGTGAAACGTTGGATAAATTTCTTTATCTAATTCTCAGTTTCTTAATGGAGATTACACTACAGTCATGTGGCGCCTAATGATGGGGATACATTTTGAGAAATGCATCGTTAGTTGATTTCACTGTTGTGTGATCATAGAGTATACTCACTCAAACCTAGATGGTATGTTAGGCTATGTGGTAATAATCTTACGGGACCACGTATATGTCGTATACATGGTCCATTGTTAACCGAAATGTCATTATGCAGCGCATGACTGTATTTACTAACTCAAAGGTACTGGTAAGATAAGAATTTTATAAACAGATGAGATGAAAACTTCAAAAAGGCAAGACCTGGCTGTAAGATGACTGACAGATGTGAGGAGGAGTTCAACTTAAAACAAAAAGAATGATGACCAGCAGAAATTCAGAAGAACGTCTTAGCCTGCTAAAATGTTTGGGTGTGAGACAGACAGGTGGCACATACACATCTATCCGTGGTCGTGAACCTCCATTAACTGTTACAGCATAGTTCACTCTAATTGTAGAATGCTGAAGACACATTCAAATTTTCTTAGGAATTCTCAAGCAGGCAAGCACTAATGGAAAAGAAGGGGGAAAAAAAACAAGGAGAAAGACAGAAATGACCAAAGGCTTTTGAAACAGCATAGCCATGGAGAGATGACCAATTGGTGTTGGGGAATCTTGCTTTGATAGGTTTCAAATATTCACATATACCAAAAAAGGAGGGGGAGGAGAGAGAGAAGGCAGAGAAGGAGAATGATAACGGGAAGAATAAGGTGGCACAGGGAATAAGGGAGAGGAGGAGGAGGAGATTTCCCCCACTCTTTGAATTTGTCAGAAGAAGTCTTACAGAAAGTCTATAAAATTAGATATATTTGGGTTTGCAGCAATTCTGTAGTAGCTATCTCCTGAAAATGGCTCATAAAAGTTAATAGTATATGGTGCAGGGAAGGGAAAGGAGGAATGCAAAGGGTAAGAAAGATGAACTCAGTGGCCATATCTCTACTACAATTCTCCTACACCTTACAATAGCTATGATCCAGAAGACAACATCTGATCCAAGCTATCCCAATCAGATTCTCTCTCTCTCAATTAAAAGAAATAAAGACCAGGAGTCACAGGAGAGGATCCTTAGGAAAAGCATAAAAGACAGTGACTAACTTCACACTTTGATAACTTACATGTGGAAGTCTCAACTGGATAACCTCTGAATGAAGAGAAATGGAGTGTATATCATCCAAACAAGTAGAGGGGAAAATTGATTCAGAAAAATACACTGAATTAATCCAAAAGATAGTGAGAATATATGGAAAAATAAATACAAAAAAATTAAAATACAAAAGAGAAGGAAAAAATGTTAGAAGTAAATCCAAATAAATCCATATTTGCAATAAATGTAAATGGCCTATACACTGCAGATAAAATACAAAAACATTTCACACTGAAGGAGAAAAATCCACTTATATGCTTTTCCAAAAAATATCCAAACACAAGAATAAAGAATGAAAATAAAAGGATGGCAAAAGATAAACTAGAGAAATAACCACAATAAAGCTAGATTATTTATATAAGAGAAAAAAGGAGAAGTTTAGGGCAAAAACACTCTCTAGAGATCATGATTGTCATTACATAAAAGGTACAATTCATCAGGAAAATATAATAGTCCTATACTTTATGCACTTAATTAATTGCCCAAAGTATATAATGGGCAAAAACTGACAGAGTTACATGGAAAAACTGGGAAACACCCCATCAAGGTAGGTAACTTGAATACACATTCTCAGTAATTGATAGATGAAGCAGACAAAAATCTGAATATTCTAAATAACAAAATGGGTCTAGTGGACACAGATACAATACAACCACAAAAAAAAAAGCTAAAAAATATAGTCAATTGAGTTTTGTTAATAAAGAAGAAGGAAAGCCCTATCAAAAGTCCAACCGCCTTTTTTTGCAGAACTGGAAAAGCCGACCCTCAAATTTACATGGAACTGCAGGGGCCCAGAACAGTTAAAACAAGCTTGAAAAAGAAAAACAAAGTTGGAGGATTCATACTTCCCAATTGCAAAACTTACTACAAGGCTACAGTAATCAAGGCTGTGTGGTACTAGCATAAGCAGACGTACAGATCAACGGAAGAAAACTGAGAGCTCAGAAATAAACCCATGCGTCTATGTCCAACTGATTTTTGAAAAGAGTGCTAAGTCTATTCAATGGGGAGAGAATAATCTCTTCAACAAAGTATGCTGGGACCACTGGATTTCCACATGCAAAGAATGAACGTGGACCTCTACTTCACACCATATGCAAAAATTAACTCCAAATGGATCGACAACTTAAATATAAGAGCTGAACCATAAAACTCAAGAAAACATAGGGAAAAACCTTCAGTATATTGGACTTAGCAACAAGTTCTTGGATATGGCACCCAAGGCTCAGGCAACAAAAGAAAAAATAGACAAACCAGACTTCATGAAAATGAAAAAATTTTGTGTATCAAAAGACAATATCAGGGCCGGCTCCGTGGCTTAGCGGTTAAGTGTGCGCGCTCTGATGCTGGCGGCCCGGGTTCGGATCCCGGGCACGCCCCAAGGCACCACTTCTCCGTCCAACGCGAGGCCGAGTCCCACGTACAGCAACTAGAAGGATGTGAACCTATGACATACAACTATCTACTGGGGCTTTGGGGGGAAAAAAATGAATAAATAAAATCTTAAAAAAAAAAAAAAGACAATATCAATGCAGTAAAAAGGATCCTACAGAATGGGAGAAAATACTTGCAAATCATACATCTGATAAAGGCTTAACATCTAGAATACATAAAGAACTCTTACAACTCAACATCAAACAAACAACCCAATTAAAAAATGGGCAAATGACTTGAATAGGCATTTCTCCAAAGAAGATATACAAATGGCCAATCAGCACACAAGAGGATGACCATCACTAATCATTAGGGAAATGCAAATTAAAACTACAATGAGCTACCATTTCACACATACTAGGATGGTTATAATAAAAAAATGGAAAATAAGTGTTGACAAGGATGTAGAGAAATTTGAACCTTAGTACATCGCTGGCAGGACTATACAATGGTGCAGCTGCTTTGAAAAACAGTTTGGCAGTTCCTCAAAAAAGTTAAACACAGAATTGCTATATGATCCAGCAATTCCACTCCTAGGTACATACTCCAAATAATTAAAAACAGGAAGTCAAACAGATACTTGTACACCAATGTTCAGTACAGCATTATTCATAATAGCCAAAAGGTGGAAACAACCCCAATGTTCACCAACGGATGGATAAACAAAATGTAGTATATATACACACAATGGTATATTATTCACAGTTAAAAATAAATGAAATTCTGATACATGCTGCAAAATGTATGAACCTTGAAAACACTATACTAAACAAAATAAGCCAGATACAAAACAACAAATATTGTATGATTCTACTTACATGAAATATGATTCTACTTACATGAAATATCTAGAATAGGCAAATTCATAGAGAAAGAAAGTAGATTACAGATTACCAGGAGCTGGAAGGAGAGGAGAATGGAGAGTTATTGCTTTATAGGTACAGAGTTTCTGTTTGGGACGATGAAAAAGTCTTAGAAATAGATAGCAGTGATGGTTGCACAACGCTGTAAATGTAATCAATGTCACTGAATTATATACATAAAAATGGTTAAAATGGCAAATTTTGTTAATATAGTTTACTGCTTAAAAAAAAAAAAAGAAGGGAGACAGAGAATTACGAGAAACCAGAGGGATTACTTTCTTTCATCTGTCTCAAAACACACACACACAGGAGAGTGAACTCAAGATGGCGGCGTAAGCAGACTCTGAACTCACCTCCTCCCTCGGACACAGCCAATTTACAACTACTCGTGGAAAAATTACCCCTGAGAGAGAACTGAAAACTGGATAACAGGAACTCCTGCAACAAAGGACAATCCTAACTGAGGTGGAAGAGGCAGAAACTCCCTTCTGGAAAGAAAAAACGTCGCCTTCACAAGGCGCAGCGCCTCACAGCCGCAGGGGAGCAGCCCACAGGTACTCAGCCTCCCTGGAGGAGCGGGGCCCTGAGCTGGGGAGCGCCCCCGCTGCAGGCATTTTGTGGACCCAGCACCATCGAGATGAGCAGCATAATATCTGACTTCGCCTGCTACTAAAACATTGGGGAGTACCCCCAGAAAAGCTGGTTCACAAAGAAATTAAAACCGGCTCTTAAAGGGCCTACGCGCAAACTCACCCATTTCAGAAAGCAACCTAAAATCACTAGAAAGAAAGGTGCACAGCCCTTTGGGGAAAAGAGACTCACCTGATAGGCTCTGAGTGCATCGCAGTGAGAGGTGAGACCTCTCCAGGGACTGGGACATTGGCGGCGGTCATTGTTGTGGCCTGGTGTGGGTGTGCTGACACAGACGCCATTGCAGTTCTCCCTGGAGCCTGCTAGGCCAGGGTCCGCCCCAGCCACTAGAGCACCCATTTAATGCAGCTCAGCCAGGGCGGACAGCCCACCCTAGGGACTGGCCCCACCCAACAACAAGCCCTGAGGCAACTTGTGGGCCTGCATAGATTGGTGACTGGATTCTCTGCAGCCTGGTGACTGAGCCCACTTCAGTGGGGCAGGGTGTACACAAGGAGTGGGTGGAGGGTGTGGGGCAGTGGTGGAGTGTGTGGGGCTCCCACCGCGGAGAGACTGGGTCCACTTCAGGAGGTCAGGGCATGCACACGGAGCAGGACTGTGTTGACAGTGTGTGGACCTGTGGGCGGCAGGGCTTGTCAGCTGCAGAAGACTGGTGCTTCTCAAAGACCCACATAGGGGGTTTGCCCCACCTTCCAAAGCCTGAAACAATTGAGTGCTCCCGTGGCTGAGGCCAGCCCCACCCAGCTGCAATCCTCAGAGAGCTGACAAGAGACCTAAAGGCTAGAGCTTATAGCAATTGTAATGCCCTGAGCCTAACAACCTGCCATGCTGGGGGCCTACTCACTTAAAAGAAATACGGCAACATAAATGTGGTATGAGAACTTGCAGCCAACTGTGCTGGAGCTCCCCACACCTGATAAAGAGACTAAAGGGCCCACAACAACTACAAGCAGCTGAGCATTACAACAGCTGGCCAGGAGCATACCTCAGCCTCCCTGGGTGCCTACAGGGAGAGCAAACAGGCCACAACAGAAGGACACAGTAGCCCACATAGGGGTCACTCCTGGAACATTGAGAACTGAGGGAAGCACACTGCAGGCCTGCTAAGGCATCACTTATATAAGGTCACCTATCCAAGAGCAGGAGACCTAGCTGACCTACCTAATACACAGACACAAGCACAGGGAAAGAGGCAAAATGAGAAGGCAAAGGAATACATTCCAAGTAAGAGAACAGGACAAAACCCCAGAAAAGGAACTAAGTGAAACAGAAATGAGCAACCTACCCAACAGAGAGTTCAAACAAAGAATGTTAAGGATGCTCACTCATCTGGGGAGAAGAACAGATGAACTCAGTGAGAATGTCAACAAAGAAACGGAAGATATAAAAAGAACCAATCAGAAATGAATAATACAATAGTGGAAATTAAAAATTCACTAGAGGGACTCAAAAGCAGAGTAAAGGATACAGAAGAACGGATCTGCGAGCTGGAAGAAAGACTAGAAGAAATTACCCAAGCCAAACAGGGAAAAGAAAAAAGAATTAAAAAGAGTGAGGACAGTCTAAGGGACCTCTGGGACAACATCAAGTGCACTAACATCCATGTTATAGGTGTCCCAGAAGGAGAAGAGCAAGACAAAGGGGCAGAGAATCTATTTCAAGAAGTAATAGATGAAAACTTTCCTAACCTAAGGAAGGAAACAACAAAGGTACAGGAAGCACAGAGAGCACGAAACAAGATAAACCCAAAGAGGCCCACACCAAGACACATCATAATCAAAATGTCCAGAATTAAAGACAAAGAGAGAATCCTAAAAGCCACAAGAGAAAGACAAGTTACATACAAAGGTAACCCCGTAAGGCTATCAGCTGACTTCTCAGCAGAAACCTTACAGGATAGAAGAGAGTGGCACGATATATTTAAAGTGCTAAAAGGAAAAAACTTACAGCCAAGAATATTCTACCCAGCAAGGTTACCATTCAAAATGGAAGTAGAGATACAAAGTTTCCCAGACAAGCAAAAATTAAAGGAGTTTGTCACCAAGAAACCAGTGCTACAAGAAATGTTAAAGGGACTGATTTAAGGGGAAAAGAGAACACCACAAATAGGAAAAATTATCTATTTCCACGATAAGAGGGTAAAAGATACAATTGCACGAAAAAGAGGTTAGATATGATATCAAAAACATAAAATGAGGGAGGAAGAGAGTTAAAGAGTAGACCTTTCAGACAGAGGTCAAACTAAAGAGACCATCAATTCTGTATAGAGGGCTACTAAAACACTGAGAAAACAAAAGTTAAAAAATGGCAGTAAGTACATACTTATCAATAGCTACTTTAAACGTCAATGGACTAAATGCTCCAATTAAAAGGCACAGGGTGGCTGACTGGATAAAAAAACAAGACCCTTATATATGCTACATACAAGAGACACACTTCAGACCTAAAGACATTCACAAACTGAAAGTGAAGGAATGGAAAAAGATACTCCACACAAGTGGCAACAAAAAGAAAGCCGGGGTAGCGATACTCATATCAGACAAAATAGACTTTAAAACAAAAACTGTAAAAAGAGACAAAGAAGGGCATTACATAATGATGAAGGGAACAATCCAACAAGAGGATATAACACTTGTAAATATCTACACACCCAATGTAGGTGCACCTAAATATATAAAGCAATTATTAACAGACAAAAAAAGAGAAATAGACAGTAACACAATAATAGTAGGGGACTTTAACACTCCACTTACACCAATGGATAGATCATCCAAACAGAAAATCAATAAGGAAACATTGGCCTTAAATGACACACTAGAACAGATGGACCTAGTAGATATATACAGAGCATTCCATCCAAAACCCAAAGAATACACGTTCTTTTCAAATGCACATGGAACATTCTCCAGGATTGACCACATATTGGGCCACAAAACAAGTCTACATAAATTTAAGAAGACTGAAATAATACCAAGTATCTTTCCTGACCACAATGGTATGAAACTAGAAATCAACCATAGGAAGAAAATCAGAAAAGCCACAAATATGTGGAGATTAAACAAAAGGCTACTGAACAACGATTGGGTCAAAAAACAAATCAAAGGAGAAATCAAAAAGTACCTGGAGACAAATGAAAATGAAATACGACATGCCAGAATTTATGGGATACAGCAAAAGCAGTTCTAAGAGGGAAGTTTATAGCAATACAGGCCTATCTCAACAAACAAGAAAAATCTCAAATAAGCAATCTAACAATGCACCTAAAGGAAATGGAAAAAGAAGAACAAACAAAGCCCAAAATCAGTAGAAGAAGGGAAATAATAAAAATCAGAGCAGAAATAAATGAAGTAGAGACTAAAAAAAAATAGAAAAAATTACTAAAACCAAGAGCTGGTTCTTTGAAAAGATAATCAAAATTGACAAACCTTTAGCTAGACTCACCCAGAAAAAAAGAGAGAAGGCTCAAATAAGTAAAATCAGAAATTAAAGAGGAGAAATTACAACAGACACCTCAGAAATACAAAAGATTACAAGAGAATACTATGAAAAGCTATATGCCAACCAATTCGACAATCTGGAAGAAATGGATAAATTCTTAGAATCATACAACCTTCCAAAACTGGATCAAGAAGAAATAGAGAATTTGAATAGACCAATCACCAGTAAGGAGATCAAAACAGTAATCAAAAACCTCCCCAAAAATAAAAGTCCAAGACCAGATGGCTTCCCTGGTGAATTCTACCAAACATTCAAAGACTTAATACCTATCCTTCTCAAACTCTTCCAAAAAATTGAGGAGAGGGGGAAGCTCCCTAACTCATTCTACGAAGCCAACATTACCCTGATACCAAAACCAGACAAGGATAACAAAAAAAGAAAATTACAGGCCAATATCACTGATGAACATCGATGCAAAAATCCTCAACAAAATACTAGCAAATCGCATACAACAATACGTTAAAAAGATTATACACCATGATCAAGTGGGATTTATTCCAGGTATGCAGGGATGGTTCAACACTCGCAAATCAATGTAATACACCACATTAATAAAATGAAGAATAAAAATCACATTATCATCTCAATAGATGCAGAGAAAGCATTTGACAAGATACAGCATCCATTTATGATAAAAACTCTGAATAAAATGGGTATAGAAGGAAAGTACCTCAACATAATAAAGGCCATATATGACAAATATACATCCACAGCAAATATAATCCTCAATGGTGAAAAACTGAAAGCTATCCCTCTACGAACAGGAACCAGACAAGGATGCCCACTCTCACCTCTCCTATTTAACATAGTATTAGAAGTCCTAGCCAGAGCAGTCAGGCAAGAAAAAGAAATAAAAGGGATCCAAATTGGAAAGGAAGAAGTGAAACTGTCACTATTTGCAGATGACATGATTTTATACATAGAAAACCCTAAAGAATCCACCAGAAAACTTTTAGATGTAATAAACGTATACGGTAAAGTTGCAGGATACAAAATCAACATACAAAAATCAGTTGCATTTCTATACACTAACCACGAAGTAGCAGAAAGAGAAATTAAGAATACAATCCCATTTACAATTGCAACAAAAAGAAGAAAATACCTAGGAATAAACTTAACCAAAGAGGTGAAAGATCTGTACACGAAAAACTATAAAACACTGCCGAAAGAAATTGAAGAAGACACAAAGAAATGGAGAGAGATTCCGTGCTCTTGGATTGGAAGAATTAACATAGTTAAGATGTCCGTACTTCCTAAAGCAATATATCGATTCAACGCAATCCCTATCAAAGTTCCAACAACATTTTTCACAGAAATAGAACAAAGAATCCTAAAATTTATATGGAACAACAAAAGACCCCAGATAGTTAAAGGAATCCTGAGAAAAAAGAACAAAGCTGGAGGTATCACACTCCCTGATTTCAAAATATACTACAAAGCTATAGTAACCAAAGCAGCATGGTACTGGTACAAAAACAGACACACAGATCAATGGAATAGAATCGAAAGCCCAGAAATAAACCCACACATCTATGGACAGCTAATCTTCGACAAAGGAGCCAAGAACATACAACGGAGAAAAGAAAGTCTCTTCAACAAATGGTGTTGGGAAAACTGGATAGCCACATGCAAAAAAATGAAAGTAGACCCTTACCTTACACCATACACAAAAATTAACTCCAAATGGATTAAAGACTTGAATGGAAGACCTGAAACTATGAAACTTCTAGAAGAAAACATAAGCAGTATGCTCTTCGACACTGGTCTTAGCAACATATTTTCAAGCACCATGTCTGACCGGGCAAGAGAAACAATAGAAAAAATAAACAAATGGGACTACATCAAACTAAAAAGCTTCTGCACAGCAAAGGAAACCATCAACAAAACGAAAAAACAACCTAACAATTGGGAAAAGATATTTACAAACCATACATCTGATAAGGGCTTAATCTCCAAAATATATAAAGAACTCATGCATCTCAACAACAAAAAAACTAACAACCCAATTAAAAAATGGGCAAAAGACCTGAACAGACATTTCTCCAAAGAAGATATACAGGTGGCCAACAGGCACATGAAAAGATGTTCAACATCATTAACTATCAGAGAAATGCAAATCAAAACTACAATGAGATATCACCTCATGCCCGTCAGAATGGCTATAATTAACAAGACAGGAAACAAGTGTTAGAGAGGATGTGGAGAGAAGGGAACTCTCATACACTGCTGGTGAGAGTGCAAACTGGTGCAGCCACTATGGAAAACAGTATGGAGAGTCCTCAAAAAATTAAGGATAGAACTACCACATGATCCGGCTAGTCCACTGCTGGGTATTTATCCAAAGAACTTGAAAACACCCATGCGTAAAGACACATGCACCGCTGTGTTCACTGCAGTGTTATTCACAATAGCCAAGACTTGGAAGCAACCTAAGTGCCCATCAAGGGACGAATGGATAAGGAAGATGTGGTATATATACACAATGGAATACTACTCAGCCATAAGAAACGATGAAATCCAGCCATTTGTGACAACATGGATGGACATTGAGGGTATTATGCAAAGGGAAATAAGTCAGAGGGAGAAGGTCAAATACTGTATGATCTCACTCATTAAGTAGTAGATAATAACAACAACAAACAAACATAGAGACAGAGATTGGATTGGTGGTTACCAGAGGGGAAAGGGGGAGGGAGGAGGGCAAAAGGGATAATTCGGCACATGTGTGTGGTGATGGGTTGTATTTAGTATTTTGGTGGTGAACATGATGTAATCTACGCACAAATAGAAGTATAACAATGTACACCTGAAATTTATACAATGTTATAAACCAATGTTACTGCAATAAATAAAAAATAAAAGTAAAAAAAAAAACACACACACACACACTCACACATCCTTATGTGCAGGAGGTATGAATTTCAAGCAGCTGGTATTTTCAAGGATCCCTCCCTCCCCAGAGTTGTACCACGATTCCAAATTCATATATATTTCCAAGACACTGGGAACAAAGAGCATTTAGAGCACATCCAACATACATGACACACACAAAATAACCACAAGTTAAATTATGACCAAACAGTACCAGAAATTCAACCCCTATAATCGCCCTCACTCACTTCACGTCATTTTTGGTAATAATAACCTAAAGAAAATAGTTCTTTTCAGTTTTAATAATTTGGATAAATATGTATATAAATTAGATAGTGGCATTTGTATGTTGGTGCTATAGCCTAACAACTCAAAGGAAAATTAGCCAAAACTAAGCTGAGCAAAACACACTGGTCATCTATAAAACTCCATATCCAACATGCTAGAATAGAATCACATACAACCCCTCACATTCTGGAGGCTGGTAACTTTCAGAAATGGACAACCTTAAAATAGAAGGAATATAAATCAAGCAAAGCAGTTAAATAAAGTGCAAGTCCTTCTGTGAAAGGACAGTAAACTGAACTAAACATTTTCTTGGTATTTCTTCATAAAGTTTTCTGGATTTTCAAAACAAGAAATTCAGACTTAAATACAATTTGAGCCATGTGCAGAGAACTAAAAAAAAAATAGTTAAAACAGCTTTACCTCAAAGTTCTTAGTGTTAATAAACACTAAACAATTAGGGTTTTTTAAAATCAAAATAATTTCTATTTCAAAACTATTTCAAAAACACAAAAATTATCTTTGCATATTTTAGAATTGAAACGTAAATTAGATACTGCTGCAAAGGAAGTATTACTACTTACTGCTGGGGGAAAAAATTCCTTTATCATTTCCAAATACTAGTTATGTTACATCATTTCCTTTTGCTTCTTTGTTTCTTTAAATGGGATGGCTGATGTTGTATTTTTTAGTAACATACCTAATTGAAAACAAAATACACTAGACTATCATAAATATTTCATCCTAACCCTAAGTAACTATTTTAAATTATAGATGTTGCTATCTAGGCATCTGGTTAGTATCTACTTTAAATTCTTTTAATTCTAAGTAAAGGCATTAAATCTAGGAACTAAAAAATGATCACCAATTTAAGATACAAACATTTTATTTATGGCTTTACTATTTTTAATATTTTTTCTCTTTTAGATAAAATGCAAGAGTAAATATACAACTTTTTAAATATACAAAGTAAGTGACCAGCAATGTGGAAAACAGAATCAAAATGACCTTGAACAACAGAAGTACTAATCAGAGTAATTTCCAATGCAAGGAAACAAAGTACTGCATAATTTTAGTCCTTTGGGCTGCTATAATAAAATACCACAATTCTGGAAGTTCAAAGACCAAGATCAAGGTTGTTAGCATGGTTGAGTTCTAGTGAGGGCCCTCTTCCTGGCTGCTACCTGGCACCTTCTTGCTGTGTCCTTATATGGTGGAAGGGCTCACAAGCTCTCTAGGGCCTCTTTTATTAAAGATAATCCCATTCGTGAGGGTTCTACCTTCACGACCCAAGCACCTCCCAAAGGCCCCATTTCTCAATACCATCATCTTTTGGGGTTAGGAGTCTAACATACGAATTTTGAAGGGACACTAACATTCAGACCATAGCAATAATTCAATAATAATTTGTTTCGGGGTATGTTTTTCAATATGCATCCTAATGTTCAAATTAAATAATGAAGTCATCCTCTGAAAACCCGACCCAGGAGGAGTTAAAAAGCTGACCAGTTTCCCATTTAGCCTACTGCTCAGCAACTCCCTAAAACAAACTTCTCTTAACTCTGCCCTAAAAACAGAAATGAAAAGGATAACTCAATTATTTAGATTTCAAAAAGATTTTCTGTATGAAAGGTTGAAATTCATTGCAAGAAGAATCTCATTTAATATGAGGCATTTCTTTGCATTTACAAGGACCAACTTGGATTTCAGAAGACTCAAGAGCAGCTGAGTACCCCTAAAACAGAGCTAGCCACCCTGCAGCCGTATATTTGACAAGTGTTCTGACGTCTCCTCTCACAGTACCTGGTAGCTTACTAGTTTATAGAAGTGATAATCATATTCGTCATTTATATCACTGTGTGATTTATTTTGTCTTTATTGCTCTGTTAAGAGCCCCTTTGTTATGTGTTCAATTCCATAAACACCAAATAAAATGTGTGTGCTTTGTGTTAGCTTTAGAAGGGTCTGTGTATCACTAATGTAAATACATAGACTTTACCCTACATAGCTTTTTCAGGAGTAAACTACCCTCCTGAGATAGATAAAAGATTATTTATAAATTTCCATCTATAAGAACAGAGCAATCACTAAAGAAGAAAAAAGACTGGTCTGCTCAAAGAATATACAGTCGTCCCTCAATATCCATGGGGGTTGGTTCTAGAATCCCCCTCGGATGCCAAAATCCGTGGATGCTCAAGTCCCTTATATAAATGGCGTAGTACAATGAATACTACAGACGAATTCTGAATCTATTAACTGTATCCAGTTTTGAGTTCCTCAGTTACAAGATTTAGAAAAAGTTTGAACATAATATAAATGAGGAAGGATTAAAGGAATTGGGACTTTTTAATTCTGTAAAAACTATTTTTTAAGTTTTCATTTTTATCAGTTATTCATAAACACAGATTCAATTGTCACTTAGGGTTTAAGAAAAACATCAGGCCCCAGTAAGAACCATTATCATCACTGAAAAATCCTTTCCCTTCCCATACCATCCTCCCAATACAGTTATAGCATAACTGTGGTTAGACCAATATTGTCTTTCCATTACTATAACCAAGTAAATTATTATTATTTTCCTTTCCTACACAAATTTTTATTTTCTTAATAACTGCTTTCTTATTTGCTTCATTTTCTAAGCAACCCTAGACTCTCCCCAGATTTCTAAATCTCCTCTCAAGATGTTCATTCACCTCAAATACTGAAGAACTCTCCTCGAGACTTCTGAGCTGCCTCCTATCTGGAGAGATGGACCCCTACGCTTGTACAAAGCGGTCCTTCTGTATTCTCCCTCACCATCACCCTAGGAAAGCCTTTCTTCTCTCCCCTGTATTGGATCCCCTGCTTCCTATATCCTACATTTCCTCATCTTACTTTACTCTCGTTTAATTGGGTCTAGGGCAAGCAACTAATCAGAGTTTGCCTAGGACATTCCTGGTTTTACCACAAGTGCCATATGCTGAAAAACTCCTCAGTCTAAGGTAAACCTGGATGGTGGGTTATCCCATTGGGAGTCCACGGGTTGCAGAAGGTAAATTTTTTGAAGACTTGGCAAAAGTGTCCTTATCCCACCCTAACACTTGATTGAGAATTTGGCTGAGTACAGAATTCCAGTTTGGAAGTCACTTTCCTTCAAAATACTAACATTGTCTTCTAGCTTCCAGTGTTATGGCTGAGAAGTTCAAAGCCTTTCTGATTGCTGATCCTTTGTATTCTTTCTCTTTGGAAACTTTTTGGGTGTGTTCTTTGTCCCCAGAGTTCTGGAAATTCTGCCATGTACTGGTTGTGAATCTTGGTGTGAATCTATTTCCATCCATTGTGCTGGGTATCTGAAGGACTCATGCCCTTCAGTTCCACAATATTTTCTTGAATTGTTTCATTGATGATTTCCTCCCCTCTGTTCTCCCTACTGGAATTCCTATTATTCAGATTATTATTAAGATCTCTTAAATTGGTCCTCTTATGTTCTTCTCTGTATCTCCTCTTTTCTGTCTCTTCATGGTTTTCATTCTATTTTCTGAGAAATTTTTTCTGCTTTACCTTCTAATTCTTGTACTGAAGTTTTCACGTCAGCTACCATTTTTAATTTCAAAGAACTTTTTTCATTCTTTTTTGTTCCTTTTATGACATCTTGGTTTATTTCATGGTTTTTCTCTTATCTCTGAGAATATTAATGGCAGTTTTATGTTTGCTTTTGAAGTTATGCTTTTCTTGCAGAGTCTGTTTCATATAAATTGCTTTTTTTTTCTGTTTGTCTGTTGGTTTGTTTGGAGCTGTACCTTATACATTAAAGGCTTTCCTCAGATATCCGGCAATCCTTGGTTTTCTATTCACATTTATGTATGAGAAAATGAAAAGATGATCTGAAGCTCTGAACTCTGGGGTGCAGCCCACTGATAATGAACTTCACTGTGATGTGACTGCCTGAGCCCTTTACTGAGGAATCCCTGATATCTATATCTTTAGGTCTTTCTTCTTGGGGGTTAGATTCTTCAGAGAAGACTCTTCTAATCTCCTGTCTTTGTGATCAAGTCCTAGTTGCCTGCATCCTGGGAGCCAAGCATAAGTAAATAAACATTTATTTAAACTCCTTATTTTCAGTATAAAATGCCCATCCTAAACTATGTCTAATGTCTCTCAATACAGAGAACCTCTGTTTTACAGAGAACCTCTGTTTTACCGAGAACAAAGATCCCATCTTTCTTTGGGGAGGAAAGACTACAACAGCCCAGTGGCATGGCGGTGGGGGGGGCGGGGGAGGCTCTACAGCTCCTACTGCTTATAAAGGAGGTTCAATCAATCCTCCATATTTTAGCCCCTCCCACACCTCAACTTTCAGAGGTTCCTGAAGATACCAATTTCTAAGACTTTTGAGGATTCTGCCAAGTAAACTGGATAGGTCCTCGCCTTTCACAATTACTGACTTAGGATTTGGCTTTCTCAGATCTGCTAAGTCAGTTATCACTCATCCACCAGCTTTTCAGCTTCCAAGATTTCACTGTTATAGTATCCTCTCCTGCTTTTCTCATCCTTGAAGGTTTATGACTTTTTAAAAAATTCCTTTACTATAGTTTTAGTGGGGTCGCAGAAGGGAATGAAATTATATTTGTGGTTCAATCTATCACCACCAGACTCTCAAGTTTATGCTGGACATTGTGCAAATAAGGTTAAACACAGACTTAATGTAAAGAAAATTTTAACTTGAAAAATTAGAAATTATTTGCATTGTATCTTATTCCTTTAAACAGTAGCACCCTCTTCTCCTTACCTTCATCCATGAAATACTTGTTTACAGACTATCAACTGCTAAGGGAGGGAATTATAAACCACTACTTATAAGCAATCACTTTTGAAATAAACCAGGATAAATCAATGAGAAAATAAGTCTGAAACACAAAAATATGATTTTCATGCAACGCTTCAAGATCAGGTCCATTGTTTTTAGCCTTGCCTGTAACAAGTATAATGGCATTAAGGCATTCAATCAACATTACCAAATGCCTGCTATGTGCTATGCACTACACTAGCACAGGCAAGGTGGGGAGGGGCTGCAGAAGACAAGTTTCCAAACAAATTAACCCATACATGAAAAGTCATGCGAGAGCCTAAGACGTGCCTCAATTAGTAGAAGAGTCAACACCTCATTATAGCCAGAATAAAAGGTGAGGGTGGTAAAAAAGGGCAGCACAAGAAAATCTGGGGGATGATGGAACTGCTCTGTACCTTGACTGTGGCAGTGGTCTACCTTTGTCAAAACTCACAGGATGTACACCAAAAAGAGTGAATTTTACTATAAATAAATATTTTAAAGAATTTTTTTTTAAATTTTAAAGGTGTGAGTGCGAAACAAATATAAACAAAGTTTTATAGATAGATAGATATAGATATACGGCGTTAGGTGAGGTAGATCAGAGTAGGCATGGGGGGACAAAAGTCATGGTGGGCCAGAGTAGGGTGTTGAAAGCTGAGATGGATAAAGGTATCCACATAAAAGGGCTGCAGTGGCATCACTTCTGGGATATTCTTGCCAAAGATGTATTATCATGAGGAAACAAACCCAAATTTAGGGTTACTGCAAATGCTGCAAAATAACCGGCTGGCAATCTTCAAAAGTGTCAGTCATGAAAAGCTGAGTTGAATGTGAAGACCTAGTCCATACTGCGTGACAGTAGAAGACATGACATCCAAATGCAACATGTGATTCTGAACTGAATCTTTTTGCTATAAAGGTATTACCAAGACAACTTACAAAACTTAAATGAAGTCTAAGGATTAGATGATAGTAACACATCAGTGTTAACATCTTGATTTTAATAGTTGCATTGTGGTTACACAAGAGAATGTAGAAAATACACAAGAATATATTTGGGCATCAAGTAGGCAATTTACTCTCAAATGATTCAGAGGGGAAAACACTGTACTGTACTTGGAATTTTTCTGTAAGTTTGAGATTGTTTCAAAATTTTTTTAATTATTTTTTAAAAGTGAAGAAAAAGATTAGGGAAATAGACAAGAACCAAATCATTAAAAATTCTGTATGCCAAGCTAAGAAGTTTAAATGTCATCCTGAAAGCTATCAGTAGTCATTGTAGGATATTAAGCAGGATGCTGACATGATCAAAGGATCATGTTGTAAGTTTTTAGAAGTCCTTCTACTAAACAAAGGCCCTGGATGTGTAGGATTCACAATATTTTCAGGTTAGGGGCACATGTAATAATGAGGTTACAAGTTACTTAGCATTTAATGAAGAAACAAAAGCATGATTAATAAGTTCAATAAGATCCAGGAATGTAATCCATTTAGACATGTTTAATACAGACAAGTCAACTGAGCCAGATGCACACAGAGGTTGAATAAAATCAGGATAACCCAAGAGCTGCTGTACTTAATTGGGATTACCACAGCAACACAGGCAAAATAAATACGATCATACTTAATCAAAACCTCAAGCAATGTGACACGGTGATGGACTCCTGGAAAAAACTGTCAACTTAGCACACATCAATCAGAAATGGGGTGACACATTACAAAGGCATGCAGCAAAAGGCAGAAATAGAAATCACACTAGACTTGCAAATATTATTGTGGTTTTAACCATAAACTCTAGGAAAATCTTTGTAAGTATGGAATATGGAGAAGCTTTATGATATCATATCAGTGCGTCAGCTTCACCACATACTTGAACTTTTAGTCTGTTTTTAAACATTTCTTAGTTATGATTTTTGGTAAGGGAAAGGCCAGAGTTAGCTAGCAATACAATCTCAAAATGGGGCTTTAGACATTGTGGGCTTTTCCTACTCTTTTCAAACAAGTATCTTTTAACTCTTGGGACAGAACACTTCTAAGGAAACACTTAACTACTTTCAGTAATATCTGAGTCAACTTGGGGCACTAGCCACTCCCAGTAAACCAGAGATATTTAAGGATGGGATTCTTGTTGTAGCAGGGAAACTACACTGCTTTTACAAAACTCTCATAAAGTCTAATGAGCTTTGTTCTATTTCACAGCCACGACAGTCTCTCTCTCAAATTCTGTACCAATGCAATGGTTAGAGAGGTAACTGGATTAAAAATTGATCAAGCTCTACCGAAAAAAGAAAAATCACTAGGTTAGCAGGAGTACCTTCGCCAACCAGGAACTGCACGTATAAATATAAACTCAAAGGCATGCATCAAGTCTTATTGTCCTTTGTCTGTGAACACATACACACCCAATGCAGAACTCCACACTAACCATTAAATATTGCCGAAGGGCTTCGAGGTGATGCAAATGGAAGTGCTAAAACATTTTAACATGAAAAGGATAAAGGCAAGTCATTCAAACCTCCACCTTTGGAGTTTGACATAAATTGTAACAATATTCAAAAAACAATGTGGTGGAAGAATTTAGTAACCACTTTCTGTCACATAACCAGTTTAAAGGCTCTGACACTGCCTATGGATGCTTAGTGTACACCAGCATTTCCCCATCTCCATCAGCTGTTCCTCATGAAAAGGGTTCCAAAGTCAAATGACTTAGGCAAATCCTAGGTAAAACCAAGTTAAAAGAAGTTTCTGCACTGCAGAACTTTTAAAGACTTTCGCTATAATAATGTGCTTTGTAATATCCAAAGAGAGACGCAATAAAACTACCTCCCAATCTTACACATCCATTGAACTCCAAATTTTCAGAATATTCATTTACATCTCTTGAAACATAGTTTAGGAAACACTAGTGTACAGTATTAATTTTCTTCATACTTACAGTCAGACCACAACACGCATATTTAATGGGTGCTGCATAATCTTTAGTCCATAAAAAGTCCTAAGAGAATGACACACCAATAATTTTTCATGATCTTCTGAGCTGAGGTCTAGAACTCCACCACTGATTTGCAGATTGGAGCTACATAAATATAAAAATAAGGGGCTGGCCTGGTGGTGTAGTGGTTAAGTCTGCATGCTCTGCTTCGGCAGCCCCGGGTTCACAGGTTCGGATCCCGGACATGGACATAACGCACTGCTCATCAACCCATGCTGTGGTGGCGTCCCACATACAAAAATGGAGGAAGATGGGCACAGACGTTAGCTCTTCCTCTTTTTGCTGAGGAAGACTGGCAACAGATATTAGCTTATGGCCAATCTTCCTCACCAAAAATAAATAAATAAATAAAACATAACTAGCCATTTCATAACATTTGCTGTTGGTGATAGAAAGAATGGGCATTGGCTTAATATTTACTGAAAAACAGTTGTTAGTAACAACAAAATGTTCCAATGCAAAAATCTTATCCTAAAAGAAGGTATAAGATACTGTTTGCATAATCAAACAGGGAAAGACATCTCCAGTGCCAATATAATTTAATAAAATCTTATCAGTAAGAAATGAATATGTTTGTTAATGGTGAAATAAAGTTATTTAGATCCTTTATTAGTACAGCTATACATTTCAATTAACCTTTACAAAAAATAGCATTTTAGTCCTTCCTCTTATCATAAAGCTAGACAGAAACTTAAAAAACAGAATGGGAAAAAAGCTGACAAAATACAACTATAAATCACCAGAAAAGGGAAAATCCTAAACCAGCTTTCAAACTTTTGGCAAAATAAGCTATCACTAATATGTCCATTTTTACAGATGATAGAATGACTTAAAGAGTTTAAGTGACTTGCTTAAATCACCCAGCCAATAATGAAAGGAGTCCCTCAAGATCCAAAGCCCCTGCTGGTTACCACTTTACTGGTTTAGAACAGTAGTCTTCCAGGTTGAGGTATTCCACTTGCAGATCTTCACCATGGAAACTCTAAGTAAATTTAATTAAGCTTTACTGACTATGAATAGAGCAAACTGAATAGAAGGTGTTTTTTCATTGATTAAGCCAACGGTGATGTTTAAGCAATTTGAAATAAAACCGCACGTTAACAAATGATTGCACATGACTGAACTAATTCAGATGCATTCTTAAAAGATTGTTTTCATCCACATAAGTAGTACTTTCTAGCATAATTAGATTGGGGTGAGAGGAATAGTACTGATGTGGAAGAATTAAAGAGAAAAATAAATATATATCAGAAGAGAGAGAAAAAAGACTAATTTATCCCCCTATAAGCTATTTGTCTTTAAATAATCAAGTTGAATTATCTTCTGGTACAGTCATGTGTTGCTTAATGACAGGGATACATTCTGAAAAATGCGTCGTGCGATTTCATCGTTGTGCAAACATCATAGACTGTACTTACACAAACCTAGATGGTATAGCCTACTACACACCTAGGCTATACAGTACTAACCTTACGGAACCACTGAAGTGTATGTGGTCTGTTACTGACGAAACGCCGTTAAACAGCCCATGACTATTATTACCTGCCACCCTAATACCCGAATAGAAGTTTATGGTAATCACAGAGTTCTAGTTGCTCCCATAGTGCTGAAACAGCACCAATCATATACGGTTTTCTCTTTAATAAAAGGATCGTATCTTCTGGTTTCTTTACACTACACGTAAATAGGAGCTGGCACTTGAAACCCATAGCTTCACAGATACAATGTTATAAATAATAGTAAGTTCCCACACTAGTCCAAAAGTCTGAAACCAATAGCTTAGCTAAAACATGTAACCTTAGAAAAAACCATACTTAACATAATGGAGTCTAAAATTGCCTAAGTCCATAATCTTTTCCTCTTAAATATTATAAAGTAATGAATAAAATTGTTTCAGATAGACAATAGTTTTGTAATATGTTACATTTATAGTAACTAAAGCTGCAAAAGATACGGTGAGAATTGCTATATTTATTGTGAATGCCTATACTTGAAAATCAAGTTTAATTAGAGCAAGAAAAGGTCATAAATACAGACTGCTCAGTAATTTCAAGGACTTTAGGGGTTGAAAGCACTGGTTCATTTTTATATCTGATTTCACTCTACTTTATAGGGTATTTTTCCTGGACGTAATGGTGCACCAGCATCACTTTTATGCCACTCCACCATGATTAAGTTTATCTTCCAGTTCACATGACTATCACCCAGAAGACAATTAAAACTCCACAACCACTAAGTAAAATATAACTTACTCAGATTTGGATTTTCTCTCCAAACCACATGGTATCCAGTTGCCCTCAAAATTTATCTCTTCTAACCCTTATACAAGGAACAGCATGACCTCATACTGAAAGAGTATTTCCCAAATGGTGTTCCACGAACACTGGTTGCCATCCATCTTCCAGATACAGTGGTCCCCCCTTATGCACAGGGGGTATGTTAAGAACCCCAGTGGATGCCTGAAACCATGAATAGTACCGAACCATATGTATACTATGTTTTTTCATATACATAACTATGATAAAGTTTAATTTATAAATTAGGCACAGTAAGAGATTAACGACAATAACTAATAATAAAACAGAACAATTGTAACAATATACCGTAATAAAAGATTTGTGATGTGGTCTCTCTCAAAATATCTTACTGTTCTGTACTCACCCTTCCTATGATGTTGATGTGAGATGATACAATGCCTACGTGATGAGATGAAGTGAGATGAAGGACGCAGGCACTGTGATGTAGTGTTAGGCTACTATGGACCTCTGACAACATGTCAGAAGAAGGGTCATCAAACCAGGACAATGTCGATGGTTGGATGTCAGGAGCAGACAATGTCTGTAGCTGACCGAGGGCAACTGAAACCGTGGAAAGCAAAACTGAGGATAAGGGGAGACTAATGCACTCCGCAAAAAGATGACTCCATAATCATATAAACCTTATAAATTCTAGTACAACCTGCAGTTCTTTTAATGCCTAATTTTGTTTAAAATAGTTTCCCAAATTTAGTTAGCCACATAAACCTTTTCCCCCTCACAAAGCACCTATTAATATTCCATGGATTTCCAGAACACACTTTGAAACTAGCAAGGGGACTACAGTGAATAAGCCCTAATCCCAAAATATTAGCAAACAATTCATCTGAGGAAGAATTAAGAGGCAAATAGTGAGATTGGAAAGTGGGGAGTCAGGTCTTCATGCCTCCTGTTACCACAAAAGGCAAAGTGCAGCTCTCCTGTAGCAGCAGACAAAGCAGCACTCGAATAGGGCGAGGGGTGTAAGCCAACAGAGGGCTGGCCATTCCCCACCGACTAACTGGAATAAGCAGTGGACACTGTGGAGAGGAAGTGCGGAGCAACCAGCTGGGAAGAGCAATCCTAGAGCTCTTATCAGCATCAACGGGGAAGAAAAGGAAATCCCCTAGATCTAGGAAGAAGTTTTATATGCAGTGACAATAACAGACAGCCATTCACATACCTGGGATAACCTACACGTACAGTGTGGTCATTCAAAAACAAAAATCGATATAGGAAGAACTTCTTGACTCATTACGATACAGGAAAAGCAGCTGAGCAGTTCTTGGTCTAGCTACGGAAACCTGAATCACTCTCACTGGCAGCTGCATGAGTAACAAGGGATGAGAAAACCTGTGGAGCTGGCAAATCCTTCTCACCTACATGTATGTTCTCTGAAGTTCACGTGGAGTAAGGGGAAGATACAAAAAAAAACCACTATTAATGTCTCTAAGTCATATGGTTCTCCCTAATGTTCAACAAGCTTATACAACTCTGACAATCAATGGAAGGCAACATCCAAGAGCCCAAGTCAGAAAAGGAAAAATGACAAACGAAATGGAAATGAAGCATCAAACACAATACAAAGGAGTGAAGTTAATTCTTCTGTCCATTACGTTCCTCTAAATTAAAAATACCCCATCATTCACAGGCCAGACTGAAGTAGCAACCCAGGAAAACTGTATTCATGCCCACTGTCCCATTCTCCCTCTCTCCTTCCAAGTATCTTGTCCCTACCTAAACTCCTTCCCTTCATTAAATTCTTCAGTCTGTCCCTAATTTTATCATGGGTGCTTTCTGAAAAAAGGAGCTATGTCTATAATCTTTTTGCTGTTAAACAGTCAACAAATTTTAGCTTCATTAACACCGAGTTTCAAACACTTGATCCCAATCTACAGCAAGACATACAAGAACACAACAGTTTTGTATAACAACACTTATTTCTACACATGATGTACATGATATTTTCTATTCTACTTCATTAATTTTTTAAATGCTGGTTGGACTTAGCAAACAGATTTTAAAACCTATCAAAACCAATAAGATGAAAAACAATGAGACACATACACAACATACTGGCAATAACTATACCATCGTATACCGATAAATGCGAAAAGATTTGGGAAGAAATTTTTTGACTGTCATAGAAAAGTAATGCAATAAAATATTAATTTGCACCAACTTCAGTTCTTTTACCCTAAAATAGCCTGGGCTTACTATATAATATTAATCATGTCCCAAGAATTATGGGACATTTCATAAGATTTCAAATATATTATGCTATTTATTTTTATACTGCTATGCTAAGGTATGCCTTACATTTCCATATGAAATAAATAAATTCCTAAAATTCTTAAAGTGTTAATTCTGACATCCCTGTTCTCACTCAGAGCAATATATTCTTTAAAAAAAAAAGAGCAGGGGCGGGAGGATAGAAGAGAGAAAAATGGAAAAATTATAGCCACCACTTATGGAACATGTTTCTACCATGTGCCAGGACTGTGTTAGATCAAATAATTGTACTAATATATATGAATGATAGTGAATAACTATCATTCTTAGACTAGACTATTAGGTGGCTAGTAGTATTAAGTGTCCAACCTATATTTCTGATGACATTTATGATGATCCTAATTGAGGATTTAAATCAAAATAAACTTAATCATCTATTAAATGAACATTTTGATAATTTGGTATGACTAATAAATTCTACTAAGCAAAAGCTAACAATGAGGAACAGCAGCAGTGAAGAACAAAGTATCCTAGAAATGATTCAGATCCCTCTAATCAAGCTATCATCACCTCACTTAATTGACTCACACACGAAAAAATGTGAATAAGCTTTAAACTACTCTAATGAAAAGTTTAAGCCACAGTACCTGCTGATTTGCTCTAGTAACAAGTTTATTGAGCATCTGGACCATTGTGTGTGTGCATACACTGAATAAGCTATAAAATTACTATTATTTAAGGATAATTTAAATGAAATGTTACAAAGTTCAAGACTCAAGAAGCACTGAAAAAGTTATCCACAGAGAGCCCTGTTTCTTTTGTATTAATATTATATCTATTTTTTAAGTAAATTGGCAAAGAATTCCCTAGAATTCCAATTCTCATTTCAAAGTAAAGGGTAGCCAATTCAATGAATAATGTACTCAGTCACTACTAGCAAATTAATTTACAATGTAAAAGTTATTTTTACTTCTACAACTCGACTGTAAATTATTCTAGAGTTATACTACTCATACCAAAACTATTATTTTATAAACAAACATACGAGCCATAATTATTTCAACAACTTAAGAAACAAAGGAGACAAAGCATAGTCTTTCAAATCTTATTGGGTATAACTAGAAAACATATATTATTAAATTTAAAAAGCGATCTATGGCCATAAGGCGCTCTAATCCCTTTGCTCTGTTGCTCATTGGCTTAATCCTCTCTTCCTCTCCAGAGCTTCACTTACTTCCTCTTCAAGCCATCAGCAACAAGAGCAAGAAATGCTGCTGTCAAAAAAAAATCTGACTGTCAATTTTCTTATCGTCATGATACTGTAATGAACAAAACATTAACAGCACCAATTTAAGAGTGAAATGGACCGCAACGTGAAATAAAGTGAAACTGATGGAAATGAAGCAAGGCAGACAGAATCTTGGCTGACTCTATTTTTAAGAGCCTCTCATCAGCATAAAAATGAGGCACTTCTAGATGACACTTTCATTAACATACACAGCCAAACACAGACAGCACATAACAGAGTATTAACTACTACTTCTCTCCTGTTGCAAACACTGGGTCTTTTAAAACTCAAACTAAAAACTCTACCATCTAAGGCAAATCTAAATGATCAAATTTAACCCCAAGAAACAATCCCTGTAAATTTCCATCACAGACCAAATAATATGTTTAAAAAATTAAATTGAGGTCAATTCACTACCTGGAAACTTCCTTAATCTAACTTGTTTTTTATATAATGTTAGGTAAGAAGAATAAAATACGACAATTCCCCAAAATATAGTAATCAATTCATACACGAAGAACAGCTGATCTATTTCAATACTCATACGAAGAGAAGAGACTAGCATCCTTAAATAACCTAAATTCTCAAATAACCTAAAGATAGTAAATACTACTATTCATGCTACATCTCATGACAACTTTTTCATTCTTAACTTTCTTTTCTTACTCCTTGCCCAAACTTCTGTGGTTGGTAAGTCCCACTTTCAAGACCTCATACTCCAACTTAAAAATGCCTGTGACTTAACAGACACTGCCTAGCCCCAAAGTGTACAAAGTAATTCCTTATAAATTCTAGTCTATTGTTCTCAATTACTGAGAAACACAATAGCAGTTTACTTAAGAGACTGTACATTTTTGTTATGTCATATCAGACTTCCAAGAAGACAAAATATGAAGGATGCTACTAAAACTTAATTTACTTTAAATTCTGAAAAGTCCCTGGTTTGAAATTATTTAAAATATATTAGGGGCCAGCCTGGTGGCACAGTGGTTAAGTTTGCACGCTCCGCTTCGGCGCCTGGGGTTCGCAGGTTCGGATTCCCAGCACCAACCTCCGCCCTACTTATCAAGCCCTGCTATGGCAGGCGTCCCACATGTAAAGTAGAGGAAGATGGGCACAGATGTTAGCTCAGGGCCAATCTTCCTCAGCAAAAAGAGGAGGATTCGCAACAAATGTTAGCTCAGGGCTAATCTTCCTCATCAAAAAAAAATATATAATATATATATATATATAAATTAAATAAAATGTATTTGGCCAAATACTTATTCAACTTTTGGCTTATCTGGCTTAAATTAAATATGTATAAACAAGATTTTTTTAATATAGATATAAGAAACGAAGTCTAAGAAAACATATTTAATGGAAAATATAAATTATTCTGATAATACAGCAAAATATCTCATAGCATAAAACTACTGTGTAAACTCTTAATAACCAAAAGGCAATTGAGGACATGGTTTTCTTTTATCGTAATTTTAAAATTATATTTACTACTGGTACACACAAAGAGTTCTCCCATGATTTTGCAGATGAAAAAGAATAGATATTAAATGACAATCATAATCAGAGACTAGAGTGTAGCTATGGAACCATAATTCAAGAACTGAAACTCTAAAAGTACCAAAACTTTTTAAATCCAAAAAAAACCCAATAAAAACTTTCTAAATATACAAAACATGGGATGTAAAACTACATATGCTTTATAAAATATTTTACTTTACACATAAAAACAAAAGACATACAAAACCAGTATCAAAGTCAAAATTGTCTCACTCTTAAGAGAGAAGTCATTTGAAAGATGGTTTAGAAGTCTTACATTCCTAGTATGAGTCTAGTAGTCTTTTTTAAAAAATCATTCCATTCATATGTGTATATATATATATATTTTAAAAACCTCATGACATCAAGTTGCTAGAAAACTTCTGATACTGACAAGCTGAATAATTAAAGTTATTACGTGTAGGCAATCTTGATGAGTAATTGACCTGACAAACTAATTTTTAATAAATTTCAAATCCAAAAAAACGAAATAATCACCAATTGACTTTTACTTCAGGAAAATAAAAGCTTTCCTTGTGAACAAAGACATTTTAATATAAAAACTTTCCAACAAACTAAAATTATTAGTATTCCAAAGGTACAAAATATGTCTTTGGCTAATATCCTTCAAAGGCCAATGTACCAGTACATGTCTGGGTGATGGTGTGTATTCTTTCAACAGAGAACTGCTGGACGTTCGAATGTACTCGCAGGTAACGTCGGAAGCAGAAGAACTTAAGCCAAGCCTTCAAGCTTGAAGGTCACATGGAGTATTTGCTCTCATCATTATCTATTCGACTACGGTAGGTCTTCTAAATCACATCTATATTTAGGAGAATGAAGGCAAAAATCTAACCAGTTAAGATTTGAATTAAATTTAGAGTGAATTTAAGTCTCAGACGGAAGCTGCTCCCAAACATTCTCCACCAGCTACTATCACAAAAATTTTAAACTATTTATGTCATGCTATCCTACAAACGTGACAATTTTTGGAAAGTCCATGTTTAGTAGTTTCCTTTGCTTGTACTACGTAGACATGAAATAAAACCCACTCATCACTACCTTCAAGTTCCCGTTGACCTAAGATATTTTAACATCTCCTCCCATTTCAGGAGTCATTTCCAAAGTCTGGGAAGGAATGTTTCCACTAATAAATACCTTTCAACTGAATGTCTGTTACACCGCCATGCATTAGGCAACTGTGAGCAATAATCCATTTTGCCCATCACAGAATTATCCAAAATCTCTTACAGCTGACCTAAAAACATAATTTCTGCCTCATCAATGACACATTAAATCAAGGCAACAATTGAGTAGCATACTTTTACTCTGGGGAAAATATTTACCAAAAACTAGAAAAAAAATCTTCAATAACTGGTGTCTATTCTTTTATTGTATATACAGTATATTTAAATATATATACCCTATATTATGTATTTAAGTATATAATACAAATATATAATACATATGCAACATATATAACTCTCTATAACAATTGAATCATAATGTCCAGCTAACGAGAGTTTTTTTAAACACAAACTTACCCCATTCCAGGTATTCAAGAATGTTCTTCTCTCTTCTCAACGGAGAATTATTGCATTCATCATACAGGCAGATGAGTATATCCAGTAGCGTTTCCACACTGAAGCACTGCCCATTGGTCTGAGCGGGCCCGTCCAAAATAAACTGCTCTAACTGCCTCAAACGCACTTCTCCAGACATGTTTGCTTCAATTTCTGCTGGTTTTCCTTCAAATTACTACGATTTTTACTGTGACTATGGGAACCTAAATCTTAAAAGGTGCGGTTTTAAAAACAAACCACTTGTTATTCCAACAACTGTCACGCAGTGCCGGTGCTGAATTAAACATCCAACACACCAGTAACCTCACTTAACTGAAGCGTCTTCAATTTCGCACATATACATATATTTTGCGGGAAAGTTACCATAAAATATATATTTAATACATTTTAAAAAGCATAATACAATTAACTCGTATATTTAAATAAAATAATAATTAAAAGTACAACGAACCAGAGAGTCAATACTTTAAAAAAAAAAAAAAAAACTCTTCTCCTTCATTCAAAATTCAACTCGTGCAACATAATCCTGAAACGAATCCGGTTGCATCATTAACGAATTAAGTCCGATCTGCAACAGCGAGTCACTTCCCAGGAAGAAGGAAAATAGGAAAGGGAGGAAAAAACCAGAATGCACATAAGGGGGAGGGAAAACCAAAAATTCTGCTGCAAATCCTCCCAACCACCACTCGGATAATGCATCAGCGGCGATTTCTCCGGCGGGGAAGGGAGGGGGCGAGGTCCCTGAAGCAGCCCCTCGGCTCGGGGCACGCCAAGTCGTGCCCGGGGGAGGCTCTTCCTTTCTCCTCCCGAGCTCCTTCTTTTTAAGGCTTTGCAGTTAGTCCTGCTTCCAACGGACTCCGGTGAACACTCTTCATGTTGCTCCCCGCTTCGCCCAGGGGCCTGACTGGCGGCGCGGCCGCGGGTGGGGACGCGGGCTGCGGGCGGCACTCGCCCCCGGGCTCCGGGCGCAGCGGCTACTCGGCCGCCCGAGCCCGCTCCATGTCGGGGGCGCCGGCCGGCCTGGGCCGCGCGGGCGGAGAGCCCGGCCTCGCCCACACCCGCACCGCGGCCGCCCGCCGCGGCTCCCGACGCCCTGGCGCGGGGGTGCTCCCTGGCTTCAGAGGACGCGGGCGGCGGCGGCTGAGGCGGCGGCGCGGGCGGCTCCGGCAGCTCCTTCTGCCCCTTCTTCACACCCCCGGGGTAAGGGCATCTTTGCCCGGCGAGCGGGGAGGCGGCCAAGGCGCAGGAGGAGGGGTCGCCGCCGCGGCTGAGGAGACCAGAGGCTGCGGCAGCCCGGCTCGCAGCCACTCCCTTCCTCTGCTCCCCCGCCCCCGCCTTCCCCGTCCTCTCGCGCTCGCGCCCTGGGCTCCGCGAGGCTCGTCCGGGCCCCGCCGCTCGCAGGGAGGCTCGCCGCCGAGTCCAGATCCAATATGGCGGCCCCCGCCCCCCGGCACGCGCGCGCACGCCCGCCCCCGCGCGAGCCCGCCGGCCGGGCCGGGCCGGTCCTGCGGCCGCGCGGAGCAGAGGCGAGGCCCTAAGGGGGCGCGGGCCGGGCGCGGGCGGCTGCACCACCCCGGGGGGAGGGTGGGGACCGCCTCGGCCCGCGGGGCTGCGGCTGCTGCAACGTGGAATGCAGGGATACGGGCGGACTGGGAGGCCGCGGCGGTGCAGGAGGATGTGGAGGCGCGCGGAGCGGGGCGCGGGCTGGGAACTGCGCCACCGCCTCGCCGCGGCCCCCAGCGCCCCGAGGACTCTCGACGGGATCGCCACGCGGGGCTTCTTCCTCGCCCTGGGAGACACCGCCTGTCTGGCACGTTTGTTCAGGGGGCCCGGAGCACACGGCTTTAGGCTTCCAACAGATGGGAAAAGACAGTGCCTCTCTCACCACCCCTTACCTGCTCACCACCCGCCCCCCAGTTCAGTTCTCGGGCACTCCAGAGTAATACACAGTTTCCTGGGTGTCTGATTACACCACTTCTTGTATCACTTCCCAGGGCAAATACAATGATAGACTTGTATGCGCTACCATCCAAGTCATGAGTGTGTGTGCGGGCGAAGGACAGAATTCCCCTCTCTATTCCCAAAAGTTTCCCTACATGGAGCACAGTGTTTTCTCCCCCGGAACTATCCTAGCTGCTGTTTATCCCCGGCCAAGGTGACCACCTACAGGGGATTCAGACGATGAAAGGAGTCAAGACAGTTCACCTCTGTCATCAAACCTACATCCCCTGTTTGCGGACAAACGCGCGCGCGCGCACACACACACACGTGTAACCCAGTGGCACAATGCAGAAACGCAGCAAAGGCAAGTCATTCAGTAGCTACAGTCCCTGATGATGCATTTAGGGCCTTCCAGATTTTTTCGAATCTTGGTTTTAGGAGACCTCTCTTTGCAAATTTCTCAAGGAAGGTCCCACATTTAAATATATCACTAAACCAGGTTACTGCATTTGTGTAATTTCCTCTGAAAAATGCCATCTCCTTTATAATCTTGCTCCAAAATACAATTATTTTCTATTCCTTTCCTACACCCATGGGGCAGTTATGCTTTCTATGTTAATGCCCACAATTGCATCTTTTTACATCTTAATAATATGAAAGCTGAGAAAGAACTAGAAAGGAAAGTCTGGAAATGAAGTCTAAAAATGAAGCCTGGCAGAAATTATTCGAGTTGCTGTGATTCACAAAATATTGTGAATTTTTTGCGAAATCGACACTTACCAAGTCTACACTTGTCTGGCTTAAATAAGAACAGCATTATTCCCAACGTGCGCTTGACGTGTCAGTGATACTTAGATAGACTCAGACAAAAGATAAGTCGTTTCTAGCCATGACATCTTTATACGTGTTGTCTAATTATACAAGTAATAGAAAAGCAAAAAGTTTAATCCTAACACATAATAATCAATACTTTAGTGCTTATTATTCATCTTTTTCCTATGCATTTTAACAAAAATGATACATAATAAAAGACAGTTTTATAGCCTCCCATTTTCGCTTAGCGATATATTATGAACATCTTTTCAGGTCAATAAGTATTCTTCAACAACATGGTTTTTAATAGTGAAGCCAAGACATTTTAACATTCTCCTTTGACCATGAGGTGAGGTATCAAAGAAAGAAGCAATTTCTTCTGCTTTTATACCACAAAACTGGCTCCAAGATACCTGCCCAACTTGTAAATAACTATAAAGAAGAGTTTAAAAGAGAGAATCTAAAACATGTTAGGTCTCGATAAATGCTAATTAGCAATGGAAGTATATGAGATACAGATATGTTTTTTTAACAAAAGAGTCAAGCTGCCAGTCCTCCCTACCTATTCTGTTAATGCTTGGATATCACCCACAGTCCAGGGCATTGAGGGTTGCTTAATAACCTTTTCTACGTTATTTAGAGAGTAGAGGGGAGAGCTTATTTTTATTTTTTAAAAAAAAAGACACACACAAAGAGAAGGAAGAAGGTTAAACCCAATCAATTTTGCTTGAATAATTCAAGCTCAGAGACTTAATAATTAACTAGACACTAAACACATTGTGCAGGTGTTAGTTTAAATGTTCCGGCTGAAGTGTGAACATGCCTGTTAATGAAACGGGTCTTCAGCCAAAGAAAGGCGCAGCCCGGCAGCCCCTGCTTGAAGTGCTCCTGCTAAACAAGAGTGCCACAGGCTGCGTGGCAGGGTGTTCTTTTTGTGCAATTGTGCTTTCAGGGCCTGGAGATTAGATGTATACCATTGCAAACACAATTTGTTTGAAATAATCAGAAAAAGTTTTATGAAAGTGCTGGGAATTATTCTGACCTTTCAGAAAAGAAAGAGGACAGGAGAGGACAAAAAGATAGGAGAGTGAAAAGCATAAGGACAGGACAGGAGTCATTAAGCTTGGTCTCCAATGCAAGCTCTCTTCACCTAATCCTCCAATTCTGGCCTAAGAGAAGGAGAATCGATCCATCAATTAATATTTCTAACAAACAGCCCCACTCCTACTTGCTGTGTCTTACTCCAGAATAACTATAGGTTCAATGATGGAGAACAGGGTCAAAAGCAAGGTGAGTGCCACAGCAGGGCTTCATGTATATAGTACCATAAGAATGTTCTACCACATCCCCTCTCAACCCAGCTAGCACAGCCTGACCCTGCAAACGATTGACTTGGTTTAGTACCCTCCGAGGATAAAACACCAGCAAATGCTTGTCCTCACTTCACATCTGGCTCCTGACAAGAATAATACCAACTGCAAAAGCCTATGTTCTGAAAAAGAGAGACATAATTAATAATTGCCTCCTTTACAGAAAACTTGCAATGTGTCCATACTGCCCTGAGTACTTTGAGCATATCTTCCTATTCAATCATCATCACCGTATAAAGCAGAAAAATTGTCATCTCCACGTCACAGATGAAGACACTGAGGTTCAGAGAGCTTCAATAACTTGTGAATGACTGCATAGCTAGCAAGTGACACAGGAGCTGGGGGTTAACACCAGGCCTGTCCCATGCCAGGGCCCATGGTTTTAACCACTATGCAAGTGAGGTCTGAAAGATTTGTGGAATTCCGTAAACCCAAGTCCTTCCTGTTGTAACCAGGAAGCAGTGGGATATAGTTGTTAATTCATATAGTTGAGCACAGGAAATTGACATTCAGGTAAGAGAGAAACACATATATGGTGTGTCAGGATCCAACCAGAAAAACAGAAATCACTTATGTATTTAAACCAAAGGAATCTTAATTCTGGGAAATGATTACACAGGTGATGGAAAAGCTGAGGAAACCCACAGGAGAGAGTGAGGTGACCCAGAGTTTGGTGGCAGCTGCTACTGCCCCACAGCTGGTGGAAGCTAAAACCAGGGCTAGTGGGAGGTGGAGCCGCAGAGGAGGTGCAAGGGCCACTAGGGAGGCTGCCCCGCCAGAGAGAGGGGAGCAGAATCCTCTTACCTCGGATCTCCCACCGTTTGTGGCTAACACAGAGCCTGTGGAAGAAAGCCTGCGTGCGCTGTTCCCCATGATAGAGAGCAGAGCAGGCAATGGGTAAGGAATGGCTGTAAGGGCAAACAGGCCAAGAATTTACATACATATAATCAACAGAGTTTCAGTTTTACCCAAACTATTAAAAAAATCGATAAAACAAATGTTTTATGTGTGAACAACCATTAAGTGGATTTTGAAGTGGCATGGTTTTAACATAGGAGCAGTTTTCACTCCTCTCTTTTCATATTTATTTTGCTTTTTTTTAATCCCTCAAAAAGGTTAAACCAACCAAGCCAACCCTCCTCATCCAGGGCACATTTACTTAGGTAAATAGACTTAAGTTCACAGACTAATATTTCTCACTTGATTATGAGTGGATCTTGCCCATCTTGCCCTATCTTTAAATCTCTCATTTAAATCTCTCATTAAAGCTCTACATAAAAAAGCTCTACTAATGGGGCGGGCCCGGTGGCATCATGGTTAAGTTCGCACACTCTGCTTTGGCAGCCCAGGGTTCATGGGTTCCGATCCTGGGTGCGGACATACACACTGCTCATCAAGCCATGCTGTGGTGGCCACCCACACAGAAAATAGAGGAAGATAGGCAAAGATGTTAGCTTAGGGCCAAAGCTCTACTATAAATGGAATTTTCAAAAGTACATTTAGGGTCAAACATTATAATACAGATATTGTTTCCACTACTAGAGCTATTTAGTAGATCTGAACATTAAGAAGATAGGTGACATTCTCTTATAAATTCCAGCAGCAGGAAACATTTGGCAACAGACTCCATGGTCATGTGTGGTGACAAAAACCAAGGCAGTGAATGTGTTCCTCTCAGTCCTGAGTTGGGACTGGAGGTGACATAGCAAGACCTAGGGGCTGGCAGCCAAGAAGTTCAAGTTGAAGAATCCAGTTACCACACTCTGGAAATCTCTCTGCCAAGGTTACCAACGACTTCCGCATAACCGAAGCCAATAGTCAAGCCTCAGTCCACATTTTATTTGACCTTTTAACAGTATCTGACAGCACTCATGGCCCCTCTTAATTGAAACACTTCCCTCACTCAGCTTCTGCACTCTCCTGATTTTCTCCTACCTCACTGGCCACTTGTTCTCAGTCTTCTTTGCTAGGTCCTCCTCATCCTCCTGATCTCTAAAAATTGGAGTGCCCCAGGGTTCAGTCTTTGAACCTTTTCTCTTTTCTAGCTACACCCATTCCCTAGGTGATCTCAATTAGTCTTAAGGATTTAAATACTCTATATGATGGTTTGAAAAACATGTCACAAATTCTTCAACACTCCTCTCATTGAGAGGTTGGGTCTACATTCCCTCACCCTGAATCTAGGCCAATCTTAGTGATTCAGTTGTAACAAATAGAATGCAGCAGAAATGACTGTTTAACTTCCCAGGCTGGCCGTAAAAGGCCATGCAGCCTCCCCTTGTCCACCTGAATACTATCACTAGAACCCTGCACTGCTGTGTAAGAAGTTCACCTATTGTAAGTTCAACTGTCCCAAGTCTGCTGTGCTAGGAGGGAGCCCAAGCCACATGAAGGAGTCACATGTAGACACTCAGTCAGCAGCTCTAGAGCATCAACTTCCAGACTTATGGTTGAAAATGATTCCTGCCGCCAGGTGTCAAGTCACCCCAACCAAGATTCCACTTCTTCCCAGCTGAGGCCCTAGTTATTGTGGAGCAGAAACGAGCTCTCATCACTGTACCTTTTCCAAATTTCTGATGCACAGCATCCATGAACCTAATAAAATGATTATGTTAAGCTGTAAGTTTTGAAATAGTTTGTTATGCAGAAGTAGTAACCAGAATAATAAATAAAAGCTAACTCCCAAACTTATGTTTTTTAATCTAAACCTTTCCCCTGAACTCCAGACTTATCTTTATAACCGTCTACTTGAGCAATATGTGCAAAACAGAAGTCTTTAACCTGCCTCCTCCAAAAACAAAAGAATCCATGATCCTTCTCCAGAGTTCTCCATCTCAGTAAATAGCACCTTTGTTTACCCAACTCCTTGGCATTAACCCAAACTCTTCGCTTTCTCTAACTCTCCATGACCAAACTATCAGCAAATCCTGTTTGCTGGGTAAAATTCAAAATATTTAATAACCAGAATGGCATGGGCTCCAACCACCCAGAACAGGTGCTGGTCTGAATATCTAAACAGATGTGACCACTTCTTACTGCTGCCTTCACACCCAGCTCAGAACCCTCCAATTTCTTCCCGTTATACTTAGAATAAAACCCAGAATCCTACCATAGCCTACAAGGCGCTCCGTGATCTGGTCCCTGACTATCTCTGATTTCATCTCCTACCACTCTCCATCCTCAAACTCATTGTGTTCCAGCCACACTATCCCCCATGCTGTTTTTCAAATACTACACACTCCTGTCTCAGAGTCTTTGCAACTTGCCATTCCCTCTGCCTCAACGTTCTTCTGCCATATATCCACATGGCACATTCTCCTCCTCCATTCAAGTCTCTGCTCAAAGATCACTTCACCAGAAAGGTCTTTCCTGGACAAACTATTATAGACAGCGGCCCTCCAGCCTACCATTCTCTATCCATTTATCCTGTTATTTCATAACATGTATGTACATGGCATTATGGGGTTTTGTGGTTGTTGTTTATTTGAATGTTTGTTTATTCGCTGAATCTCTCCACTCCATGAAGGTAGAAATGCTGTGTCATTCACCAGCACTTGGTACCGGTGATGCTCTGCTACCTCCCAGGCTTTGTCTGTATCATGTAAACTCCCTCAGAGAACCAAGAGCAGGCACTGTCTCTTTCTACCCAAGAGGGAAATGAAGAGGCATTTTCCTAACAAAAGAGGCCCTCTGTTGAGCTGCCTACTAAGATTTTTACCTGAGAAGGGAATAATATTACCACATCTCCAGGAGTTTGTTGATAACAGTACTTCAAGTGCCTCCGAGGAGTGGTCTCTAGAATCCCATCATCCTAACATTACAACCCCGCAAATTCTTAAAGCATAAAGTAACAAAGACATTTTTCTTTGAGAAAGGTGGATGGTTTGTCTGCAAAATTTAAACATTAGAGAAAGAAAATCTTTAGATAGATTATTAAGTCTGGGAAAATGAATTGTGACAGCAATGTCCTTTGTCGTACAACTGCCATCAAGCAGCAGTAGTAACAGCTAACATTCATTGAGCACCGTCTATGTCAAGCACCAAACTATGGACTTTACATTTATTGAATCCTCTTAAAAACTCTATAGGACAGAAGCTATTAGTATTTCCCATCTTACTCAGCTCAAGCTGCTGTAGCAAATTACTACAGACTGGGTGGCTTAAACAACAAACATTTATTTCTCACAGTTCTGGAGGCTAGGGAGACCAAGATCAAGAGGCTAGCCAATCCGGTTCTTGGTGAGGCAACAGTCCTGGTTTGCGGATGGCTGTCTTCTCATTGTATCTTCACATGGTGGAAAGCAGAGAGAGAGGAAGCAAGCTCTTCTTATAAGGGCACCAATCCCATTCATGAGGGCTCCACCCAAAGGCCTCACCTCCTAATACCATCACATTGGGCGTTAGGATTTGAACATATGAATTTTGGGGGGATACAAACATTCAGTCCATAACACTTCCATATAGCAAAACTGAGGACTAGAGAAGTTAAGTAACTTTCCCATAGTTATAAAGCTGATAGGTAGGGGCCAGCCCAGGGGCATAGTGGTTATTTCGCGCACTCTGCTTCAGCAGCCTGGGGTTTGCAGGTTCGGCTCCCGGACACAGACCTACACACCACTCGTCAAGCCGTGCTGTGGCAGGGTCCCACATAGAAAATAGACGAAGATGGGCACAGGTGTTAGCTCAGGGACAAACTTCCTCAGCGAAAAGAAGAATATTTGCAACAAATGTTAGCTCAGGGCCAATCTTCCTCACCAAAAAAATAATAATAATAAATAAAAATATTAAAAACAAAAAAGCTGATAGGTAGTAAGGTCAGGATTTCAACCCATGAGATTCATTCTAAAGCCTGTGTGCTGAAATGCTTTGCTAACCTACCTCATAGCAAGCTAAGAGTAACTAATATCAGTTAACTAATTAATAATTAGACAGCCCTATTTTCTAACCAAAAGAAGGGAAAACTAAAATGACTTCATTGCAACCTTGAAGCATAGAAGGCATTCTCTTGCAAGAATTTTGATCAATTGTTTTCCATATAAAGAAGAGCAAAACCAGGGAGAAGAGTTTCCTTAAAATAGAATTTATTTCATGCAGACAGAAAGAGAAACTCTTACTTATCAGGATGGTAAACCCAAAAATCAGACACAAAGAGAAATTGTAGAGGTGTAATCTCTGAAGATGTTAAAAATGATCACTTCAATTAGATTTCAACAGCCATCTCTCTTGAATAGCTTGGAATCCACCTGCCAGAAGGTAAGGGGGACCAGAACAGATGCGCTCTCCAGGCTCCATTCAACAATAAGATTCAGTGCTTCCACACCAGTGTGGGGGACTAATTAAACCCACAGTCATATGGTGGAGCCAGCGATTATGTTTTAGAACAGACTGTGACCTCCCTCTGACCCAGAGGATAGCAGCATCAGCACTTACAAGCCGAATGAAATAAGGCACTGTCAGCAATGTTCCTTACAATAAAAAATATAACAATAATAATAGAAAATAATCAAGACATAAACCCACAAATAGGATGGTATCTGGAGTGCCCCAGACATTCATGAGAATAAGGGAAATGAAAACTCAAGAGAATTAAATCTGAGATATCAAGAGGGGCTTTCCTCAAATAAGAAAGGCACCCAACGCTATAAAATACAAGCAAAAATCCATGCAGAAGATAAGATACAAAATAAAAAACTTTATAAGTACCAAACTTGGGACTCATTCCTATCACTTCTTCAGATACTAGCATGCCTTAGGTCAGGATAAAAAGCCAGAGAATAATATTAGGGTGTGATGTTAAAAGAGACAAATTAAGTATTTTTCTTTACTGTAACATTAGATTTTCCTGTTCTTTGAAACTTTGTTTCTCATAATGATAACATGCTATCATATGTAAACAATTGGTCATTAGTGGATTATTTTCTCAGCAATGGAGCTGAGTTTTCTCTGAACCTTATTGCTCACCCTGCCTTGTGAGAAGAGCATGATTTATTTAATGACTAGCCACAGTGCAAGGTACCAGGTATAACTGTGGAGCAAATACTTTCTCTACATAAAAATAAATTGGCTAGGCAGTGATAAAATTACTACTATGTCCTTATTAGTACTTCATATTAAAGATGGAATTAACTATCTCACAAAAGTATTAGCTAATCATTAACGAGTGCTAAAGCAACCATTCCAAATTTTTTAAACCTTTATTAAGCTGTTTTAATAACAGACCGGGTAGCATAGGGGCCAGGTAGAAGCTCTCCAAGGAGTCTGGGAGCTAAATGTTACTTTGGGCCCATTAGACCTGAGGTGTAGAAGCAAGAGCCTATTTCAAGATCTTACTACCTAATGGTCCAAGTTGTCAGTGTGCATTGAAAGCCAGGCTTGCCCTACTCAGAAGCCTGAGGGTCATCACTGCTGGCATCTGGTTAGGACTAAAACAGGCCATGGACTGATGCCACCGGCCTAAACTATCTCCCTCATTAGCCTACCATGATACCTTCAACAGTCCAACCATTGCTTTGGGTTAAGGTCAAGTGGGGAATATCTTTCTCAAGCCGGATGCAATCTAAAGCTTGGATTGACCTGACCACTAACGTATGGATACTTATTACTTTGAGCACTGGAGCTAAAATTCCAATAATGATTGCTCCCTTAATAGGCTGCTATGATGATCCTATTCAGAGTGGAACCTGTGAAGGTTAAATGATAAACTGTTGTGGAGCTCTGAACCATGGTTTGATAGCAAATTAGCCTTTTAAAGGAAAGTTATTAAAAGAGATGGCCAAGGTGTAACATCCTCAGCCCAACGAAGATGGTGATAGTGTACCACGAAGACACCTTAGACTGAGGCTCCTGACCACCTTTTCACAGCCTCTCTCTCATTCAGCCTATATATATTGAGCACCAACTGTATGTCAGACGGTGTAGATGCCTTGCAGTCTCTGCTAAGTTTGAGAAAACAAACAATTCTCTCTCCAGCTTTCTCTCCCTCTGTTTCTCCCTTACCCTCACTTCAGTCTCTGTTAATGTACCCTTCTGTAGCAATGTCTGTCTCTTTCTTCCTCCTTTTCCTCCGCCTTCAAGCGTCCTTTCTCTTTTCTAGCCTTCTCCCACCTCTCTTTTCCTTTTTTCCCCTTACTTTCCCACTAGCTTCTTGTGCCTTAACTTCTCATAATAATAAATGAAAATACATTTTAAAATATTTATTAGATATAACCAGTCTCAGTGGGGAAAAAAGTATCCTTTCAAGGAAGTTCCTGTTAAGTGCATTACTTGGGACAAGTAACATGAAGTTAGCACTTATTAACACATTTATGTGGATTTAGATGAACTACCTTACCCAGAAGAGACAGGGCTGAAGGAAGAGAATGCCAGGTATGTAATTTTTTCTGGCCATTGGTGATAGTTAGAGGGATGAAGAAAAGGCCTATGCATGGGGCAGTCCATGAGGGCAGTGAAGAACAGAAAATCAGAGCCAACATTTAGTGCCGAGTCTGTCCTGAACGTTTTTCTCACATCGTTTCTTTGATCCTCACAACACCCCTTGATTAGGCAACATTATTGTCTCCAGATGAGGAGACAGGTGTAGAAAGTAAGCGGCAGAGCTGAACCTAGGATCCAGCCTGTCTGATACCAAAGTCCGTGGTGGCGGAACAAAGAGAAACCTCACCAGCTTAATAGTTCTGTCGGCTAGAACAAAGCCAAGTCGTAAAAGGGAACCGGGGTAAGATATCCTGAGGGCTCATGGTCCCACTGGACTACTCTCGTTCAGCTTCGCACTTGTGGTCCCTCACGGTGTGCTGGCTCAGACTGGGAGCTGAATAAGTGATTATGGAACGCATGAACAGGATTCAAAGCAGCAAGCGTCGAAATTTCTGAACTGGAAAAATCATTATCTTACCCAACTCAGGAGTCACGCAGCCTCTGGGTAAACATTCCCAGGGACAATCCTCCTACAAAATAAGAGTCACAATTTGGCCATATTTTTGATACAACAGTTCAAGGCCTAAGCTCTCACGTATGCAGAGGGTCTAAAATATTTTTCTGATGCTCCCACTTCTGTAAAACTTCACCTGTCATTAATTCTTTAAAAATCACCAGCATGTAACATGAATCTACCTAACACGACTGAACTGTACACTTAAAAATGGTTAAGATGGGGCCACCCCGTGGCTTAGCGGTTGGGTGTGCGCGCTCCGCTGCTGGAGGCCCAGGTTCGGATCCTGGGCGCGCACCAACACACCGCTTCTCCGGCCATGCTGAGGCTGCGTCCCACATACAGCAACTAGAGGGATGTGCAACTATGGCATACAACAATCTACTGGGGATTTGGGGGGGGAAATAAATAAATAAATAAAAATAAAAAAAAAAGGTTAAGATGGTAAATTTTATTTTGTGTGTTTTCACAATTAAAAATTTTTAAAAATCATCAGAATGTAAATATTTATGTAAATGAAATACATATAATCATGAAATATACGTCATGAAATTTGGGGGCATGGACAAGTACGTTATTCATTTTGTTTCAGAAAATAATTAAAATCTAATGGATGAATAAGCAAGTCTATTTGTCTGGAAACTTGACTCTTGGCTGTTAACTATGCTGGATCCCCTGTTAGTGCCATCCTTACTCTATTCTTTCAGAAGTTTTAATAACTCAAATTTCTCTTCAGGCTTCTGTGTAAACATAAGTTTAAATTTTCTACAGTGGTTAATATCTTACAATTAAGTCAGGTTGACCACTTGTGTTCTAACCTGACTATTTCAAGGATATTTTTGTCTAGGGATATTCATGCCTTAGGTGATACATTTACTAAGATATCCACCTTAAGAGATTTATTCTCCTCGTTTGCTAGTCCTCTGTCTGTATATTTAATCTATTTTTAGTCCTCACCTCTTTGGGGGGAATCTGTGATTAGCTTATACCAAGTCTGAAGATGGAGAAGGGTTATTGTGCCTATTTTAATGATCATGAAACTAAAACTCAAAAGTGTAGGGAATTTATCTGAGGTTAGCAGCCACAGTGGGAAGATATTACAGACATGACCATGACTTGGAAGTCGATGCTTGTGTTTCAGAATCTATCACATCTACTACACGTTCATTACACAACCAGCTGGCTTCTTTGAGCCTGCGCTCAACAGATTCTTTATTAACTTGGGATATTTTAGTGCTAATGTACAGAAGTTTTATTTATAGGAAGAAGAGAACAACATGTTTTTAAATGTGTTTATCTGTATTTAGAATGATAGAGGAATAAAACTATCATAACACAGGATTTCAGAATTGTGGAATGGAAAATTCTACTCAGGATCATTTCACAGGCCCAGTATACAAATCACAAAGCCTCTCCTTAAAGATCCCAGGAAGAAGGATCTTATTGCTTTTCCAGGTTGCCTTTATTGCTAGATAAGTCTACTTTTGATTATGAATAATAAATAATGTATTGTATCAGTTAGCAATTGCTGTTGTTGCATAACAAACCAGTTCAAAATTTAGTGGCTTAACACAACCATTTATATAGCTCGTGACACTAGAGACAGCAGTTTAGGCTATGCTTAGCAGTTCTTCTGCTAGGTTCCTTCGTGCCTCTGTAGCCAGCTACAGATCAGTTTTGTCAGTTTTGGGTGGGCTCTCACAAAGGGCTAGAGCCTCAGCTGGGAAAACTGAGCTGGCTCAGCTCTGGTCCACACGGTCTCATATTCTCCAGTAGGCCAGCCTGGACTTGTTCACATGGCAAAGACAGGAGTCCCCGTAGAGCAAGAAGAAACACATAAGGCCTCTGAAAGCCTAGGGTTGGATTTGGCACACCATCACTTCTGCCATGTTATATTGGCCAAAGCAAAATCACAAGTCCAGCCTGGATTCAGAGAGTGGGAAAATGGACTTTGCCTCTGATTGGAAGCAGACGCATTATAAAAGGCATGGATGGGCCGGCCCTGTGGCTTAGCGGTTAAGTGCGCGCGCTCCGCTCGCTACTGGCGGCCAGGGTTCCGCCGGGCGCGCACCGACACACTGCTTCTCCGGCCATGCTGAGGCCACGTCCCACATACAGCAACTAGAAGGATGTGCACCTATGACATACAACTATCTACTGGGGCTTTGGGGGGAAAATAAATAAATAAAAATTAAAAAAAAAAAACTCTTTAAATAAAACATAAAGGGCATGGATATAGGGCAGTATGGACAATTGTGACCACTTTTGCCACCTACCGCATACACACAGCCCTCCGTATCTGCAGTTTCTGCATCTGCATATTCACCCGACAGTGGATAGGCAGGCCTAGGATGGTTGCATCTGTACTGCACATATACAGACTTTTTTTCCTCATCATTATTCCCTAAACAATATGGTAAAACAACTATTTACATAGCATTTAAATTGTATTAGGTATTATAAGTAATCTAGAGATGATTTAAAGTATAAGGGGGGATGTGCATATGTTATATGCAAATACTATGCCATTTTATGTAAGGGACTTAAGCATCTGTGGATGTGGGGGGTGCGGAGCATGTACTAGAACCAATCCCCCATGGATACGGAGGGATGACTATAAATCAAAAAAATTGCATTTAGGAAGTGTTGGGTATGACATTAAGGATCTAAGAGATGATATCCAAAATGTCATAAGGACAGCCAGGGCATGGACACTAAACATCCAAAATGGATGACAGCTGTAAACAATAGATAAGGCCATATTAGTGTATACCGATTGACCTGAAGGATGTGATATTAAGCATGATATTTGGCTAGAAAGCCAGGAATACCCAAATTCTATCATTGTTCATGAGATTCCCAAGATACATATGTTCAAAAGACACAGTGAGGTACCTTATCATCGGCTGGAGCTGTGGGCCCAACTTCTAGCAAAGAACTCAGGTTAGATCTGAATGGCCTCACACCGTGGTAGGTCCAAACGCCTTCTTTGTGTTTTTCTACTGGAAGCATGAACTTGAGTCTCAGATCCTTTCATTCCTCTGCGTGGACAGGTCATATCCACCAGATGTGAAGCAAAAGATCCCAAGAAAGAGATGGTTTGCCTCAAAGCCCAAACTTGTCTACCTCAGGCCTTTTCAGATCAGGGCAGAAGCACAGCACTTCTCAGATTAGTCACAGAATGGGGAGGGAAAAAAAGGCATCCAAAGAGATGAAGGTGGTGAGTGTGTGCCTTTGGTGAAGGCTGAGAGATCCCTGGGTGAGTCTCTACTCAGAGGGAGGAGATTCAGGCTTTATCTCACTTCTCTAGCTTTCTAAAAGAAGGAGTCTGGAAGGGAACCCATCCTTGTATACCAAACATCTCAGCTCAGCACACTGATTCCCTTCACTCATACAGAGTGGCCAGTAAATTATCCTTAAGCCTGTATGTCTATACCAAAGCCTGGCCTTTGGTTTAGAGTAAGGGGTGGGGTGAGGAAGAAGAGCAGAGAGAAGACTAGAAGCCAATGCTCTATACCACTTAACATTTTACAAAATACTCTCACATACAAACTCTTTTAACACATCCCGAACTTTCAGGAATCCCTGTGAATTTACTTTAACAATCAAGTTAGCATGAAGTGTCTGTATTCACTGTATTCATATGTATCAGCTAAGATTTTGTGGTTGCAAGCAATAGAAACCAGTGCTAACTTAAGAACTTTGCTGGAAGTTTATGAGCTAGCTCACAAAATTGAAGGAAAGGCAGAACCACCAGGGCAGCTGTAGAATCTAGGCAGCAAGAACTAATGGTCATTTTTTCCAGGTGCGAATGACAGGATAAATCAGCTCCAATATTTTTGATCCTTGTATCATATGAAACAAGAACCAAATTTCAGGGAAACAATGTCTAGCTAACCTAGTTTGATTGTATGCTCATCCACTGGACAGAGAAAGACATGGCACCTAACAAGGGACTAACTTGGGGAGGGAGGACTAATTTCTCATTTTCCAAAAGAATAGGAAAGGTTGTGGGGCCATCCAAAACAGTCCACTGTAATATCATAGCCACAGCATCATTAAAGTACTGAGTGAAGGCATGCATCGAGGGTAAGGTGGGCTGGGGACTGTGGTGTCTAACAGGCTAACAGGCAACCTCAGAAAAATGGGTTAAGTTGGAGCAGTCTATATGGATAGTTGAGAAATCCAGTAAATATGCATAACACAATTGTTCTAAAGATGTACCCAGGACTTGTTTTGAGCAGGTATAGTAAGACATACAGACATGAAAATGATTGCCATGAAGGAAGGAGTGTTTTATTATACTCACAATCCACTAGAAATAGGAGGCATGCCCTGTGACAACAAGCCATGCAGGGTCACACAAGGAAGCACCAAAGCAAGATGAGCAGGCAGAGAGATAGGGGAACAGCGGGCAGGAGATTATATGGCAGTTTACATAGAAAGGAATAAGAAAGCAAGGTCAGCAAGCAGTACAAACTTATGATTGGATAGTCTAAATAATTTTGGCAGCCTTTGGGCTGTAGGGATGGTGCCCAGTTGTCCAATACCTGGCCTTGTGGTGGTTAAGGCAGGATATAGTGTCTCAGAGTGAAGAAGTGTGATAAAAGGAAAAGGGAGGGGGCGGGGATATAGTTTGCATATCAAAGGTATGCTGGCAGGCAAGTTGTTTGTTATCTCTAGGAATTAGTTAACCCTGGAAGTGGCAGTTCCCCAGGTCTGCAAGGCCTCAAATGCCAGAGCATCAAGAATACAGAAAGTCAGAAAACATAGTTAATGCAACTATATTCTTTGGGCAGACATGTGAAGACATATGAAGATACTTGATAAGTGATACAAAGCATAGCATGGGGGCCAGCCTGGTGGTGCAAGCAGTTAAGTGCGTGCGCTCTGCTTCAGCAGCCCGGGGTTCGCAGGTTCGGGTCCCAGGCGCTCACCAATGCACCGCTTGTCAAGCCATGCTGTGGTGCGTCCCATATAAAGCAGAGGAAGATAGGCATGGATGTTAGCTCAGGGCCAATCTTCCTCAGCAAAAAAAGAGGAGGATTGGCATCAGATGTTAGCTCAAGGCAGATCTTCCTCACACACACAAAAAATATAGCATGAAGGCTCCAGTGTCGCACTGTAATTCCATTTTACCGACCATCCATATGCTTCAGACATGGTCTGTTGAATCTCCTTCCACTCCTCCAGCTCCTCTTCCTTTCTTTCAGCCTTGTTTACGATGTCCAAACTCTAGGGTTTATTAAAACAATTGAGAAAGCCACAATTATTGAATGACTCTGTTTTTAAACATGACAATATGGTATATCCAAGCAGATTTTAACCATCTTTTTTAAGATATAAAAACTCTTGGTTGTATTGTAGACTTATGGATGTGTGATCTTCCAAATTGATGCCAACATATAATAAATTCCAGTAATTTAAAATGCTTAGTATGTGAAACTAGTCTAATTTTTTTTTTTGTACTTTGATGTTCCTCTGTCTTCACATTTGTTTCAATTCCTCTACTAGAGTCATATTCTTATTTATTTTCTCTCTGTGAATTCTTGGAATATTTCTGCTCAGTAGAAATGCACTACCAAGCTTCATTGTTTTATTAAATATATCAAACAGCAGACTCTCTGGATGATGAGCCAAAAATTGCCAGAGGATGTAAGGATGTCTTTCTTTTCTCTGCTGTGAATTATGCCAGCAAGCTTAACAGAGTGGTAAAGACTGTTTTATATTTTAATAACTGAATATGTGAGAACTGATCCTTGCAAGGACCTGATTGTCCTGTAGCCTTATGCCATCATCAGGAGAAATGTAAGCATTTTCTATTTTCTCCACAGATGAAGCATATGTTTTCTTTGGCTTTCTATTGAGTTTGGTTAATCCCTTTCAAACCAGGAAGTTCAGACAATATATATAGACTCTCCTTTGAATAAAATCTTCAATACCTTGCATTTACTGACACACAGTCCATTCATCATTTTAATTGTGCTCACACAAATTTATGCTGCTTTATACTTAACCAAAGCAAATTTCATTTGTAGTTCAGCGTTTTTTTGCTTTTCAACAGCGGTTGAACGTGAGTTGGCATAGAACTTTGAATGGTTTCTTTTGTAAATAGTGATGATATAATGTTGCCTTACAATCATTACCTTTAAAATTATTTATTTTTCATGTTGATGAAAAAGGAAACTCAGCTAACGTTGACTTTCTGCACTTTATATCAATTCTCCAGTATCTTCACATGGCTATAAGTCTCCTCGCTAAATTTCAAGTTTTTAAATCTGAATTTTACACTTACTCATTGCATAAACCTGGAAAAATTATTTTCTTCTTTTATTTCCATTTCCCCATATATAAAAGAGTTAATAATGTAGTGACCGCAGAGCATATTGTGAAATTCACTGAGAAATCATAGTGATATGCTGCTTTGGGGGAAGGAAGAACCTCCACAAATGATGAATGAGTTGCGCCAGTCTTCCTCCAATACTTCCCCAACCAGCCCACAATGCTGAAGCACTGATAACCTGCCTAGTTCTAGAGTTTCCAGTTTTCTCCTTTATGAAATAACCATTCCCTGTGAAGTTCAGTTATATACTGCTCATTTTCTCCGTGTCTCTATTTCCTAAATAAAGGTATGTTGTATGCTAATCCCCATCTGCTTCTTGGAGGTGAGAAGAGTCTGCTTCATGGGGACCTTGACCTAAAATAGTTGGTTCCAGAAATGGTCTTAGGAAGCCAACTCTAAAATGGATTTTGGAGCTGGATTACCCATGGGTCACTGGCAGTGACACCAACACTCTGGTAGGTGGAGCAGGATAGTGCTTGGCACGCTGTAGCCGTGTGGCTGTTAAAACTGTCGATGGTGGAGAACTGGGATGGGATATTGGTGGAAGATAATGCAGAGGCATTATCTCAGGCATTTGAGAAGTTCAGGGGAAGTAGTAATTATAAGAACTACGGAACTGGACGGTTGTTGCTGTGGACATTTGATGCATTGGAGAAAGACAATGAAAGGCTGAGGATGATTAATCAGCAATCAGAAAACCAGTACTCTTTGGCATCATATCAAGAGACTGAACACAGAAACAGCTGAGGATCAGGCCCAGGACTTAATTATAAGAGAAAGAGAGATCCAGGAGAGATTGAATTCATGTGATCTACCTCTGTTGCACCGGTTCCTCTCTCTCAGCTCACACCTAAGGACCATTGAGGGTCCCTCATGACCAGGTGACAGAGAGGAAAAAGGCCACCATTTGGTGTGGATGCAAGATGAAATGGCCGGCGCCTGCACCTGCACCGCAGCTCCGTTGTAGCCCCGCAGTGGGAGACCCTGAAAGACAGTGAAGAAAATCCTACCATTGGCAGATTTCTGGGCAGTGCACCTAGATCTACTCTTGGTGATTAGCTTCACTGATTGCTCAGGAGGCTAGGGGCAAAAATATTAGAAGATTGGGGGCAAAGACATTTGGAGAAGAGGCATGTTAAAGGACCTATGGGCATGGGCCAAAGTGTGAAGGTTTTTGAATCCCATCGTTATTGCCCACCAGACAACCTCCACCATGGAAGAGGCACTAGAACCAAGCAGACAGAATAACTTAACTGATAGTCATCAGCCAGCCCCTGTCATCAGCCACCCCAGTGTTGGCACAATTGGCACATGAACAGAGTAGCCATGGTAGCAAGGATGGAGGCTATTCGTGGGCTAAGAGCATGGACTCCCACTCACCAGGGCTGGTCTAGCTACTGCAACTGCTAAATGTCCAACCTGCCAGCAACATAACCCAATCCTGAGTCCCCAGTATGGTACCATCTCTCAAGGAGACCCTTTAACCATTTGGTGGCAAGTTAATTACACTATACCCCTTCTAAAGTGGAAGGCATTGCAGTTAATCTTGACAGGAATCAAAACATATAGATGTATTTGCCTTTTCTGTGGATTTGCCTTTTCTGCCCACAGTGTCTCAGCCAGCACTACCTCCTGAGGGATTACAGAGTGTTTGATACACAAACATGGAATCCCATATGACATTATATCAGTCCGAGGGACACACTTTACAGCAAAGGAGTGTAAAAGTAGACACATGACCATGGGATCAACTAGACCTTGCCAGCCTGCTAAAGGGATAGAATGGCCTTTGAAAGGGCCACTGAGGTCAAGGCTTGAAGACGATAACCTGCGAGGATCGGGCATCATCCTCCAGGTTGCAGAACATACCCTGAATCGGCTACCGCTGTTTGGTTCTGTGTCCCCAGAAGGCAGAATACAGGGGTCTGGGAAATGAGGTGGAAGTAGGAGTGGCTGTGCTTATCATCATAGCAGTGACTATCAGGAATTTGTGCTCTCTGTCCTTGCAAGTCTGTGGGTTTAGAGATCTTGTATCCTAATGGGAAACCACTTCCACTGGGAGACACGGCAATAGTTCCATTAAACATTAAGCTGTAGTTGTTGCCCAATTGCTTCAGGCTCCCTGCTGTAAGAGACAAGACAAGAAAAGAAATCATCATCCTGGAAATGTATCATACTGGGGACACAGCAGGGGTAATTGACTCTGATCACCAGGAGGAGGTGGGGCTGCTGATATGTAATGGCGCCAGGGAAAAATATGTTTGGCAACTGGGTCATCTCCAGGGGACTTTCCTCGTATTCCCTTTCCTGATTTTGAGGGTAAATGGACAAGTTGCCACAGTCACAGCATGTGAAGAGCATGGCAACCAGGGTCTCAGACTTGTCAGGGGTGAGAGTCTGGGTCACCCCTCCAAGCAAGCTGCTAAGACTAGGAGAGATGCTAGCCAACGGTGAGGGGGATGTAGAACAGGCAGCAGAAGAGGGAGATGATCTGTTGGAGCTTCAGAATCCATTGCTGCATTGACAGAAGTTGTGGTTTTTCCTGCCAACTTTCTCTTTTAAATTTTCCATAAAAAGAACCAACCAGAATTCTGGAGAAACTGTTTGCAGAACTTAATTTACAAAGAAAATAATCCAAGCAGCAGAAAGGGTGGACTATAGTTAAGACTGTGGTACACTGCCCAGATCTTCCCTTCAGAACTGATACCATTTCCCCAGCTGTTGGGAGTGTTAGCAGCTGAAGGCTCTCAGCTGAGTCACTCTCCTGGAAATGCTCTCAGTCCCTTGCCCAAGAACAAGAACATCCCGATGAGTGCAGCATACAAAGGTCTACCCGCTTTGCATCAAGATGGGACAAGACAGGGCTGTGCTCAGCTCCCCTTTGGCTGAGCCTGGCTTTTGTTATATCCCAGTTCAGCTCCTCCCTCTGCCCAGGCCTACTTCCTTCCCTCTCCATTGGTGCTGATCCCAAAGACACTCCCCAATAAACTTCCTGCACACAAATCTGTTTCAAAGTCTGTGTCCCAGCGGACATGACCTAAGAAAACTTTGTCACAAATTTACTATAATTTATAACCAGGGAGAGTTAAATAATATGAGAAACAACCTGAGGAAAGAGTCATTATCTGATAATTCACACAGGAAATTACACAGAGGAAACCAGTGAATAGTGCTGTTAGATAATAAGAGTGTTATTGGGTTAAGCTTTACAGATGGGGAAAGACTCCCTGTTGTGATTGCTTCCAGAAGAGGATCAGAGTGATGATAAATGAAATAGAAGGTTTGGGTAAAGAGAGTAATGTGAGGCAATGTTCTGGGGGAGGAGGCACATCAGAGACATCTTGGATCATATCTTCTATCCTCTTGGCTCATCTTTTTATTCTAGCCGTTAATGTGACTGGTGTTACATGGTTTAAGTGGGGCTGGATGGCATCCTAATCTGTGAGAATGTCACCAGCAACATGCAGGTGTAACCGGACAGCCCCTCACCTCAGCTGTAACATATTTCTCTCGATTTTTCTCACTTTCTGCCATGTGGGATGCCTGTAGGAAGCCACCCAGCCATCCTGACACAATAGCTGTGCAAACCTGGCAGGCGGTGTCATTTCCTGGGGCAGCCATTGACCAATAGGAGCTGCTCAGGTGGACAATTCTGAGGCATATTTTACGTGGCCCCTGAGAGAGTTCCCAGAAGGATTGAGCACAACGACCAGCTTAATAACACACCTTTGGAATGGTTTTCCTCCTTCCCTGTTTCAGTCTTCCTAGTCTTATTCCTGTTTCTTGGGATCACTTCCCAAAATAAATTACCTGCATGCAAACCTTTATCTTAGGCTCTACTTTTTAGGGAAACCCAGTCTAAGACAGTTGGAACCAGAAATACCCCAGAGAGGAAACCTTCAGAGAGGAGTCTTGATCATCTTTGCCAGTCAAGGACCTCTGACCACTGTCAAGTAAGGTGATAATAATCACTGGCTTGCAGCAGCATCCTAATCATGAAGAATTTCACCAGTGATGGAAGTGGGTGGAATGTAGGTAAACGCTAGAACATTGTTTTATGCCATAGTAATAGCACCTGAATGGTATGAGAACAATGTGTACTATATGGACATGGAGTTGACTGGGTCTTGTCAACAGCATTAGAAGTTGTGAAAAAGAAAATGACAGGCTCAGATCAATCAAATATCAACTTAAGACATGCTGTGAAAGTCAGAAAGCCTCCACGGTGGCATTTAGAAAGGTTCTTGTCTTCCGTACCTCAGGCCCAGGATTTAATTATAAGGATACAGAGCTACAACAGACAGTGCATGCACAGCCTTGACAACTCTTCTATGCCGAAGTCAGAGCCCTGATAGGGAATGAGTGAGACTCTGGGACATGGGAAGGGGACACTGGGGTGGATGAATAGAGAATCTTGAGCCCCCAGGCTCCCCTGAACTCTCCAGGTTGGCAGAAGTAGCCCACCATCCCTCGCTGGAGGAAAGGTGCCTCTTCTCTCCTGGAGACCCTTCAAAGACCTCCCTTGAGGCGGTTGCCTTATAGATGAGTATCTTCCTCCAGATCTGCTCCTGCTTCCCTTCATTGCCTGGAGATCTGGCTAGCATGCACTGGCAGGAAGTGGGAAGGCATATCTAGGTGTGGATCTTTGGGGAGCTGGGCTAGGAAGAGCAGGGTCTAAGGCTGGGTGGGTGAGAATTCATTGATAGTAGAGTGTTCTATGGCTAGGAGTTTCATGTCCTGGCGAAGATATTCAAATCAGTCCTAATATGTGCTGGGATTGCCCCATAAAAATTGAACATGTTGATGACACACAGTAAATGAGGTAGAGATGTTGGAACTGTCTTGCAGAGTATTGAGGAGGGGATAAGAAGGACCAGGGAGATAGAAATATAAGAATGGATTTATTATGTGATACAGAAAACTTATTGCTGAGCATGCAGTCCAGGTAACATTCCCTCCATCAAAGCGATAAAGTTGTGTTAATGAGTGGGCACTAGCATCTTTGAGAAGCTCAATGATAGCTGTCCTCCATGGAGCAGAGCCCTGCAGCTGAGCTCTCTAGTATCAGTGGGGCTGAAAGAATTTTGGAATAGCAGAGCCCGGGTGGTAGCACTTAACAGACAAGGGCAAGGTGGATGTCACAGAAACAGGCAGCAAGGTCAGAATCTCAAACAGGGTGCCTTCTCTCACAAAATTTTGTGGCAATGGCTAATAAACAGACCATAGTGATCCTACGGAGGCAAGATAAATGGGCAGCTAACTAAGATGTTACTTTGCTTATATAACCATAGAAATTCAAGATCTGGGTGAGCAGAAGGCTAACATCAACTGCAGAAGTGGAAAATCATGACCCCTCATCTCATTTCCAGATCTGAGCCAGTTCTCACTCCCAGACAATTGATGGAAGGAGAGGCTAGGTCCCCTTGAGAAAGGACCCTACAATGCCACTATAGGAATATACAGTTTTTATTTCCCCCATTCCTTCCCTAAAGGGATCTGTGGTCACGTACCAGAATAAGTATATAGAGGGAAAAGGGGAATGAGCAAGGCTTTTAAGAGCTATTGGATACAAGGGACTCAAACACCACCACAATCCTTCGGTTATAGTAGAAACTTATGGAAGCCAGGTGATAAATGGAATCCTGCCCAAGTCCATCTGACAGTGGGTCCAGTGAGTCTGCACACCCGTCTGTGGTCATTGTCCCAATCCCCAAGTGCATAATTCAGATGCATACACTTACCAAGCAGAATCCTTACATTGGAATCCTGATCTACGGAGTAAGAGCTATTATAGTAGGAAGGGCCTAGTGGAGGGCCTTAAAACTGCCCTCCTCCAACCAAAATAATAAATCAGAAACAATAATGTATCCCAAGAAGAGGTGCGAAGACGGGCAAAGGGATGCAAGGGTAGGGACCTCCATCATATGCCCATTCGATTTGCCTGTATGGCCCTTCTGAAAACCAGATGGTTCAAGGCAGGTGGTGACTCCGGCTACCCAGCTGCAGCTGTTGTACCAGATGTTGCATCTTTACTGGAATATATTAACACAGTCTCTGGCACTTGGAGTGCAACTATTGATGCAGTGGATGTGATCTTTCTAATTGCCATTGATAAAGGATATGAAAAACCAGTTTGCTTTTACAAGGCAGCAGGATATAGTCACTGTCTGGCTTGTGTTACCTCTTCTTTCTGTGACAACATAGCCCGCAGGGACCTTGACAATTTTCATCATCTGTGGAAGCAGAGTATCATGCTGATCTATTGAATTAATGACATTGTGCTCATTTTGATTTGAAGAGCAGGAATTGCTGCAAACTTTGGATGCCCTAGGAAAAAACATGTATCAAAGGGTGGGAGATAAACACCACAAAGATTCACCGATGGAAGTAGACACAGTTGCAGACAAGCTCTGACGATTTACAGCAATCTTCCATAGAGGTTATGAAGCTACTGGTGAGATTAGATCCCGTTATTATTGTAATTCACCATAACAGACAATAAAAGGAAAAGGAAAAAGTTCTGAGAGGGTAGTCTACAAGAACCTTTTGTGTGTTTACTGAGGTGACTCCTGGTTTTTAGGTATGACCATATTGCTGCTGCAGCTAAGGCAAATACGAGTGAGAGGCAACAAAAGGACTTTAGAAATAGAGACTTGTTTTTGTTGTTGTTTTGCACATAATTTTCTAGTTGTTGGTGCTGCCAGGAAACTCAAATGACATGAAGTTCCTTAGAAGTAGACAAATAGCCACTGCTATTGTTGGGAGAAACAAGTGGAAAAAAAAAAGATGCATAAAACAATAGGAGTGTGCAAGAAGGTGTGAATGCTGGCACCACAGGATAGAAAGAGAACGCTAGAGTCGGCCCTGGGGTGGTGGGGACCCCAGGGAGCAGTGATGCCCACGGAAAAGTAGGGAAAAGCAGTGGCACAAAGTAAGGCAGAATGGACCAAGAGCAGGAAAGTGTGGATGAGATAAAAGATGGGAAAGAGGGGGACGCAGGGTCGCAAAAGCTGAAATGAAAGAATAGAAAAAAAAATCAATGATCTCTGTCATTCATAGGAAGGACACCAAAGCTGAGTGATTCCACAAAACTGATCTACCTCAAAAAAATTATTACTGCCTTTCCCCAATACAAAATCAATTGTTTCCAGGAAAGAAAATCACAAACTTCTCCTAAAAATTTGTTTTCAAATGTAACTTTTTTTTTTTTTTTTGCTGAGGAGGAGTTGCTGTGTGCTAACATCTGTTGCCAATCTTCCTCTTTTTTCACTTGAAGAAGATTAGCCCTGAGCTAACATCTGTGCCAGCCTTCCTCTATTTTGTATGTGGGACGCCATCACAGCATGGCTTGATGAGTGGCATATGTCCACGCCCAGGATCCAAACCCATGAACCTGGGCTGCCAAAGCAGAGTGCACCGAACCTAACCACCACGCCACAGGGCCAGCCCCTCAAAAGTAACTTTTATCGCTTCTTTTTAGAAAAATTATACTTGATCATTTTAGACATTTTGTAAAATATAAATTAGAAAAAAAACCACTCATAATTCTACCACTCAGAGATACCATGAAAATTGGGATGTTTACCGTCCAAAGGTTTGGTGTGCGTGTATTCTATTTTAATAAAAACAGGATCATGCTGCATAAGACACTTTCTTTAAAAAATGCATTGTTTTCATCCATGAGAAGAACAATAGTACTTCCCTCAAATCACATTCCATTTCTAAAAGGAACTCAATGGATGATAGAAAATCTCTTCTGGGATTATTTTTATTTGAGTCCTCAACATCCTATTTTCTTCTTCTGGAATGTGCTATATCACTGTGCTGTGAAGCCAGGGCCAGGTCAGCCTCAGCCTGGCTTCTTTCGCTCTGCAGAACTGCACAGCCTCCCTCATGTGATGTTATCACTAGCTTGCTACAGCTGACCTACATATTTAATTTATTTTTATGGAGCCTTTTTCTGGAACAATTAAAATAAATGTTCTGGGATATCTTCCACAAGAAATGAAAAGGAAGTGCTGTCAGTCTTGGAGAACGGCAGGGCAGATCACTGCTCCCACCTCCCTGCAGGGGAGTCTGTGTCTTACTGCCCGTGCCTTCACTTTGGTCCTCTCAAAGACTGGAAAGAGTAATTGAATAGAGGTTTATGAGGCCAGGTAATAAGTGGGGTATATACAATGATTCAAAGTCATCGTGCCTTCTCATTAACAATGAGATTTCGAGCAAGTTACTGAAATTTTTTGAGCCCTGGTTTCTTTTCATCAGCTAATTGGAATAATACCTATGCCATAAAATAGCGGCAAGAACTCAATAACACTATGGGGGTAAAGAACAGATGTTTCTGCAAAATGTGTAGAAATGACAAACCACTCATTCTGCCAACTTGCACACTAAAAGTAAGAGAGTTTATGGAAAAAAACAGGGTTGGGGAAGGTTGCTCAAAACCTACGCAACTTTGTAACCAAAGCACTGACAATAACAATACCCATCCTAATAAAATACTATTGCAGTTAAACTTCTACTAAAAAAACAAATACTAAGTAAATACAAGACTTGCCTTTAAGAAAAGGTGATGGCTGCTTGAGAGAAGATGGTATGACTAAGGGTAGCTGTTGCCAAATTATAAAGATGAGGGCAAAATGCACTAAGATCCAGGAAAACTTTCCAGTAAGCACTTCCAAGACAGAGCCAAGGGGAAGAAACTGGGGTGAACGGGCACCGTGTTCAGTACTGGATTACTTCGTGACTTCCTGTGTGTGTTTTTTTAAGCTTATTATATAGTGTGCATTGAACTGTAAAATATTAACATGTGTGCATTGAGCCACAAAATAGTGACATGCTGGGGAAAATCACATATGGATCAAAGCAATCTTGATTATATTATCTCCCTATTTACCATCCATGTATGAAGTAATTTGCATTACATACATAGACACTGAAGCAGAACAGACTGTACTTAATATAGTGGCTGGCTCATAGTAAATGCTCCTTAAATGATTGTAAAATCATCTTCATCATCATTATTATCATACTCATCATCAAAATGATCATCATAAATGTTAATCCTCACTGCTCAGGAATTCAGAACGGAAGAAGAAAGTTAATACGAAGCACCAGCAGACAATGGATCGTAAAGAAAACTTAACACTAAAGCAAGATTCTGACCCTAGCCAGGGGCTTATATATGTTCCTGCCAAACAAGAGCTGGTTCTAGGATGCTCGCAGTTTTGAGTTCCAGTTGAAAGTGACAGTGAGAGTAGAACCAGATGGCTCTGGGGATAACCATAACAAGATTGGGAATTTACCATTTCCTAGGTAATCTACTTGTGGCAAAATGGTATTTGTGGGCTTATTTACTGTCCAAATGGAGAACAGAATGAGGCTCTTCTGATTTTATTTTTACCAGTCATCTACTAAACTGGAATTGTGAGTAAGGGTAAATGAAGTCTAATCCCTCTGTTCTACACAGTTCCAGATTTAACATTTATTGTAAAAGGTCATGGAAAAATAGAGAGCTCATCTTGTACCAAGATTTGACCTTTCCATAAGAGCCACTAATGTTTCTGTGCTTTTGCAACAGCCTTCTGTCCTGCTTGATTGTCTGACAGAAATTTGTGGGAAAAGGCAATAATGATTTTAAGAATTAAAAAACAATTGCTTCACACAGAATCTTCTTTAAGTATTAATGAGCTTCAATGTCAGAATCCACTTAGGAGCACATTAGCCCAACTCCACTTTGGCTGACATAAACTCCTGTTCCAGACCGTCTTGGAGAGCCATAATGGCCCAACTGGTGGAAAGAAACATAAAGTTGAAAAGACAAAATCTAGAATGGTGCGTGTTTTTATGAAATTGTCCGCAAATGGTGTAACACGGTGTTATGAATTTAAACATTCAAGAACCAGGAAATTCCAGAGTTAAGATTCTTATGTCGATTCAGCTATATAGCACATTTAATATGGTCTATTATATGCCCTAAAAATATAAACCATACTGTGTTATGATATTATATACCATTCAAAGGGAAAATGGGAAGACCAACTTATGGCTCAAATGATCAAATTGATCCAAAACTATGGATCAAATGAATATTGCTATAAGAACCTTTGGAATTCCTTATTCTTTGATCATGTATGTTCCTAATGCATATGTTTCATTACTATATTTTTTTCAGGGTTTAGGTAAAAGGTATATCAAAAGAAAAAGTAATTGTTTTGCTAAAGTTGAATCCCTAAATTACAATTTTTTGAATCAGGAAACCTTAAGTCAAAGTTCTTGCAAAAAACTCATAAAATGTTCTATTTTGTGCTCGTTCTTAAATACGTTATTTAAATCTTCATGACTTTAGATTGGCTTGATTTTTTCCCTTCCTCCATTGGGAGTACATTCCTGCCAAGTTGGAAGTTTCTAACAATCATTTTTGAATGACATAAATGCAAAAAAATCTCAACCGTCTGTCTGCAGTAGGAAAAATTATATTTCTTTCACCATTGTTTTACTGTAGGCTCATGAAGCTATTTTTATAAAACTATTTTTTTTTTCATGGGGGGAAAGAGTTCAGTACAAATATGTTGACTTAAAACCCAAACTAAATTTTTCTAGGAAGGTCTTCAGTAAATGAGTGACTATCGTATAGTCTTAAATATTATTATTTTAAAATTTTTTTGGTTTCAATTTTCACTGACTTGAGCGATTTGGGCAAGGTGACTGGTCTTTCTAAACTTCCTTTTCTCAAAGTAAAACTGACAATAGTTTATGTAATAGACTACAGTGGCTATTGTTATTTGTCTGCCTAGCAAGTTTTCCCAAGCCTTTCTTTGGTTAACATTTCCTGCCCTAGGAGTTCTTCTGTGGGATTTCTTGGATTGGAGCCTGAGGAGGAACAGCTTTGCCCCTGAGGTCAGGTGCTAAAGGGCTATGAAGGTAGCCCTGTGTGCAGGTAGGAGGGTAGGGGAGGTGGTCATCTTTTCCACCAGGAGCAGAAACTTGTCTGCAGTAGAAGAGGATAAAATCAAGTAGAACAAAGGGAAATGAGCAATACATGGGCTAAGGATGAGGGATGGAGCCAGTGTGGGTGAGTGAGTGAGCATGAAGGAAAGTGAGACATTCCTTGTCTTCTTTCCAGTCCCAGAAGCCCAGGTCCTGTAGGTCCAGATCAATCCCTTTGATCCTATGAGGTGCTCAGCTATCCTGAGCCTCATGAACTAGGACCATCCCTATTATACTAAATTTATAGTTAGGTTTCTGATATCTGCAATCCAAAGAGTCGGAATACAACGTCCTTGTTAATCTATTGTATGGGGTTGTATACAGGGCAATGGTTCTCAAACTTGAGCATGCATCAAAATCACCTGGAGGGCCTGTAGAACACTGCTGGGCTCCATTCTTAGAATTTCTGATTTAGTCTGGAGTGGAGGCCTGGGAATTTGTATTTCACAAGTTCTCAGGTGATGCTAAAGCTGCTGGTCCAAACACCACACTTCACAAGCACTAATGAAGGGTTAACACAGACCTTTATACAACCAGAGCTCTTGAGTAAGGAACAGCCTGCCTCCTTAAGCAATCCACTCCCCGTCATAGAAAATATTCAAGAAGCAGCTGGGTGAAGATTTTCCAGGGATGCTGCAGAAGGGATTATGCATTGTGGGGAAAGTTATATTAGACTTCTAGGTTCACTTCTAATAACTAATATATATTTTTTAAATTTTATTTATTTATTTTTTCCCCCCAAAGCCCCAGTAGATAGTTGTATGTCATAGCTGCACATCCTTCTAGTTGCTGTATGTGGGACGCGGCCTCAGCATGGCCAGAGATGCGGTGCGTTGGTGCGCGCCCGGGATGGAACCCGGGCCACCAGCAACGGAGGGCGCACTTAACTGCTAAGCCACAGGGCTGGCCCTAATAACTAATATTTTATGATTCTTTTAAATTTCTTCTAGGTGGGGGCAAGAGAACAAAGGAATGCTACATCTGGTTCTTCCAAATAACAGAGAAAGACAGGAAAACTGAATGTGTTCTTGCCACAAATTCAAACTTGTTCAATAAAGCAAGCACCATAGTGAATTTCCTTGTTGACTTTGAGAAAAACACATTGCACTATTTATGAAGTTCTGTAGTAAATCAGTAAACACAAATTTAACCCCTATTCAAGGTTGCTAATAAAGCACATTTATGATGTCCTCACTCCCCAAACCCAATGTAACAATTCTACAAACTATATACGTGAATAACTATAGCCAGAGTTTATTTTATAATATATTAAAAATTCTAACTTGAGGAGGCCATCAATTTTATCAGCTCCAGAAGTTCAGTTCTGTTACCATTACCAATAGCTAAATGTAACGGTTAGTCTACTAGAAATAACACGTGGAGAAAAAAAATCCTTTTGTTTCCTCTTTAAATTTTTGAGAAAGAACAAATTATGTTGAACAAACACAATAATGAAAATATTATAGCTTTTCTGGGTGTTGTTACATTTTCATTGTGTTGCAACCACCTCTCAGTATTATTTCTTTATTTCTAGCATGCGGCATTGTCTATTTTTGAGTAACCTACTCATGCTTATATGTAGCTGGTAGACTAGGGCAAACACAACAATTGTTGGGCAATGTGTATGATGTACTGTTGTTAAATATGTTGAATATCACCTGAGTAACCATTTCTTAGAAACCATTCTTAAAGGCACAAACTTCAGTAGTAATTCTTTGATAAAGAAAAGAGACCAACAGGTTATTTCAGATGTGTTTTGAGACTTCAAAAATTTAGACTATATTAGTCTTAAGACACTTTTTAAAAAGGAACTAATGAAAATGAAATAAATATCAATATTGCATGCTTTTGAAATTATACATATAAATATATCTATGGATTTGTCACTTACTAGTCTTGTCACTTTGGGCAAATCTTGATTCCTCAAGCTCCCCACAGCTCAGTTTTGTCATCTGTAAAATGCAGAGATTGGACTGGATGTTCTCTGTATGGCTTTCAAAGATAATATTCTAGAGTCTTATGGTGGTGGGGTAGCATAATGATTCATTAACAATTTTCTTTAAACATATCTGTTTATTGAAGTTTCTAGAATTCAGGTGTTGAATCCATTCCATACCTTTATTTAGGAAATAGAGACACGGAGAAAATGAGCAGTATATAACTGAACTTCACAGGGAATGGTTATTTCATAAAGGAGAAAACTGGAAACTCTAGAACTAGGCAGGTTATCAGTGCTTCAGCATTGTGGGCTGGTTGGGGAAGTATTGGAGGAAGACTGGCGCAACTCATTCATCATTTGTGGAGGTTCTTCCTTCCCCCAAAGCAGCATATCACTATGATTTCTCAGTGAATTTCATAATATGCTCTGTGGTCACTACATTATTAACTGTTTTATATATGGGGAAATGGAAATAAAAGAAGAAAATAATTTTTCCTGGTTTATGCAACGAGTAAGTGTAAAAATCAGATTTAAAAACTTGAAATTTAGCGAGGAGACTTATAGTCACGTGAAGATACTGGAGAATTGATATAAAGTGCAGAAAGTCAACGTTAGCTGAGTTTCCTTTCTCAGATGAAAAGAACTAACAGGGTTGGCTCGGCGGTGTAGTGGTTAAGTTCACGCCCTCCGCTTCGGTGGCCCAGAGTTCGCAAGTCGGGATCCTGGGCACAGACCAACCCATTGCTCATCAAGCCGTGCTGTGGTGGCATCCCATATACAAAATAGAGGAAGGTGGGCATGAATGTTAGCTCAGGGATGATATTCCTCACCAAAGAAAAAAACCAAACAGAAAAAAAGGAGGCCAGCTCCGTGGCGTAGTGGTTAGGTGCGGGCGCTTGGCTTCGGTGGCCCGGGATTCACAGGTTTGGATCCTGGGCGCGCACTGGGACACCACTTGTCAATCCATGCTGGTGGCGGCATCCTATATAAAGTAGGGAAAGATGGGCACAGATGTTAGCCCAGGGCCAATCTTCCCCAGCAAAAAGAGGAGGTTTGGCATCGGATGTTAGCTCAGGGCTGATCTTCCTCACAAAAGGAAAAAAAAAGAAGAAGAACTAATAAGCATATACCTTCCTCCGTTATAAGGGAGGAGATTTAGCCCAGATAAATTAGGCCTAAAAATAACAGCAGTATTGATAACACAGTAACTGTGAATGACTTTGTATAATCCCAAGATTGAAAAAGCAAAAATATATCTTCTCCCATCCTGAATATGTTCTTTTCATATTTTGTATATCCTTCCCTGTAGTAATGGCATGGTGGAGAAACAAAGATCCTATCTTCCAAACTTTCTATAGACTTTTAACATCAGCCATCTATAAAGATGAGACAAAGTCTGCCCAGCTTTTGAAACTGGCCCTTTTTAAAATCTATTTTCCAACAAAGTAATTCTGGCAGAGTTGAGGAGAGGCTAGCGTTTCTAAATTACTCTTCTCTGGATGAGTGATACTGCTTTCACACCTGTTACCTTTGCAAATTCACTCTTCTGCCAGAATGTCTTTTTTCACCCCTTGTCTTCCTCTGGAATTCTTCAAGACCCTCATCACATATTCATTCATTCATAAGATTGCCAGATTTAGTGAATAAAAATATTTTCAAATAAACAGCCAGTAATTTTTTAGTATAAGTATTTCTGAATATTCCATGGGATAGACTTATACTAAAAATTACTTGTTGTTTATTTGAAATTCAAATTTAACTGGGCAACTTGCATTTTACCTGGCAAAACTATTCATTCTTCAAATATTTGTTGAACATCTACCACATGCCAGAAACTGCTCTAAACATTGGGAATATAACAGTGAACAAAATGACTCAAATTCCTGGTTCATGGAGTTGACACTCTAGTGGAGGGAGTCAGGCCATAAACAAATACACAAGTAAATATACAATAATATTGTTAGAGCAGAAATAAATGCCATAAAGAAGAATAAAGTGAGGATGAGGGGAAGAGAGTGCTGTGGCTGGAGGTAAGGCAGTGCTGTTCTATTAAGGTCTCACTGATTAGGTGAAATTTGAGCAGAGACCTGATTTAGGGGGAGTGTGTACGTTCCAGGCTGAGGGAACCCCAACTGCAAAGTCCTGGAGGAGGAGGCATACTTGGATTCTTTGAGGGACAGTAAGGAGGCTGGTGTGGCTGGAGCTCAGAGTGCAAGAGGGGTTTGCTAGGAAATGACAAAGAGGCTGGGGTGGGGGCAGATCATTTTCAGCCTTTGGCCATTGTGAGACCTCTGGCATTTACTGTGGAGAGATGGAGCAGACACTTGACAAGAGCACACATTTTAGACAGAGCAAATGTTCAATTAATAAATACTTGTTAAATAAATGGCTCTTCTTGCTGGGACAGGAGGGAGGCAGGGCAGAAACAAGGAGATCAATAATGAGGCCAATACAATAATCCAGGAGAGAGGGAATAAGAGAGTTTGGACCAGGGCTGTAGCAGTACAGATGGCAAGTGGTTGGATCCTGAACATACTGTGAAGGTACAGCTGACAGGCTTTGCTGATGGATTAGGTGTGGGGTGTGAGTGAAAGTGAAGAGTCAAGACTGAAACTTGAGTCTCTGGAGGGATGGAGTTGGGAAACTGCAGGAGGAGCAGGTTTGATGGTATTCGGTGGGGGCAGATGTGGAAATCAAGAGTTCAGCTTCAGACTTGTGAATTTTGATATGCCTATTAGAAATCCAAGTGGAGATGTTGAGGCTGTAGTTAGATATTAAAATCTGGTGTTCAAGAGAGAGATCTGGACTGCATGGAGATATAAATTTGAGAACAGTCAGTATACCTAAAGCCATGGGTCTGGATGAGATCCCTGGGGAGTGGGTGTAGATAGAGAAGAGAGTTCCAAGGACTGAGCCCTGGGATCTCTAAGTGTTTAGAGGTTGAGGAGACAAGTGGAAAAGGAGATTGAGTCATCAATCGCATAGGAGGAGAACCAAGAAACAGTGTCCCAGAAGCCAAAGTGTTTCAGGAAAGAAAGTGTGATCATCATGTCAAATGCTTCTGAGAAGTGAACTTAGAGGGGCCTGACCATTGGATTTGGCAATGTGGAATCATTGATCCCTCAATAAGAGTTATTTCAGTAAGATGGTGGGAAAGAAAGCTTGATTGTCATAAGTTCAAGAGAGAATGGAAGGAGAGAAAACAGCGATAGCAAACACAGACAGATCTTTCAAGGAGTTTTGCTATAACATGGGGATAACCCAAAAACTGAGCGGAAAAATAACGACATTGGAGATGATGGAAACAATAACAGGAGCAGTATTCTTGAGCAGGGGAAAGATAATGGGAACTAGTACACAAATGGAGAAGTTGGCTTGAGACAAGAACATAGGCAGTTCATCCAGAATCACAGAGGGGAGCAAAAGAGCGTGCATGGGTAGAAATGCGGGAAGGTGGATAGAAGTGGTGGGAGGAGCATGTGGGAGTTCTCTTATGATTGTCCTGTTTCCTTAGTGAAATCAGAAGTGAGGTGGGAATGAAGGAGAGGGAGGAGATGTCGTTAGTCTGGGAGAGAAGGGAAGGTGTGAGAGGAAGAGTAGACAATGGATTATCAGGCAGCACTGGGGCTACTTGAGATTAGTGATTGTGAGTTTAACTTAGGACCAATAGCGTGGTTGTTTTTCTTCTGTCACATTCAGCTGTCCAATGCAGACAAGGAGTAGGCAGAAAGTTGGATATAAGCAGGGGAGGAATTTGGGCAAGCAAGTGTGTCAAAGTGAGAGAGAGGCAATGGAGTCTACAGCGTGGGCAAGGGAATGTTTACAATGATTGCCCAAGAAACCTAAATCGGGTTAGGAGGGAAACAAGGGCATCGAGGGGTGAAGGACAGTGAGCAGGTGTTGGGATCATTGAAATGCAGGATCCAGTGGGATTGAAGGATTACTGGAATCAGGGTACTTACTAGAGGGAGTGCTGGAAAAAGAGGAAATGGTGGTCAGAGTCAGATCCCTGAAAGTGAAAGTCATAGAGGGCTTGCAATTGCTAGTGATATTAGGTCTAGTCTATGACCAATGGAGTGAGTGACTGAAGTGGGACGGAGACCACTGAAAGAAAGAAAGTCAAGGAACTGAGATGCCTGAGAACTGGCTGAATCCTCCTCATGTATAGTGAAATCACCAAGAATTACATGTTGGAGAGAGTGACAGTGAACCATTACATTAGTTTCCTATTGCTACGTACCACAAACTTAGTGGCTTCAAACATTACAAACGTATTATCTTACAGTTATAGAGGTTAGAAATCTAAAATCAGTCTCATTAGTCTATGGTCAAGGAGTCAGCTGGGCTGGTTCTTTCTGGAGGCTCAAGGGCAGAACCTGACTCTTGCCTCTTCCTGCCTCTAGAGGCTGCCTGCATTCCTTAGCATTCCTTTCTCACAATTGCATCACTCCAAACTCACATCTGACTCAGATCCTCCTGCCTCTCTCTCATAAGGACCTGTGATTCCATTGGGCCCACATGGATTATCTCCCCATCCCAAGATCTTTAACTTAAGCATATCTGCAAAGTCCCTTTTTCCACTTACGTATTCACATGTACTGGAGATTAGCACATGGACGTTTTTGGGGGGTCATTATTCAGACTACCACACCAGCAATCTATTTTTTTCCTCTATGAAGACTTTCCTGATTCTGGCCTCCTCCTGCCCAAACCCAAGCTGAGTTGATAAACAATCCTTTTGAGTCCCCATTGTACCTCCTAAGAACATTTCTACATTAGAGGATATGCCTTCTTCATTTGAGTATTTACTATGTTAGGTTCTCGGTTAATCGCTGTTCATACAAATAGGATACAACGTCTTAAAAGTTCTCACCCTGATTGCCAACGTTCTTATGTGTCTATCTCCCCAGATAGACCGTGGATCATGCTAGGACAGGAACTACTCATGTTCATCTCTGTGTCCTCGGGGCCTGCCGTGGCACCTGACATATAATCAGCACTCAGTGGATCTTTTTGAATAGTGAGCCTTTAGTAACAGAAGCACCTTCTCTGATAATCACATACACATGAAAAGAAACTATTTTCATAATCCTAATCCAGCTTCCCGACAACACTAAATTAGCATATCTTATTGTACTCGTATCATTTTACTAATCTGCATGCTAATCCCTCAGATGTCTGGAACCAACTGCTAGTCTTCTGAATATTATGTGTTTTGAAATATCCACCAGCTAACATCTTAATTTAGGAGCACTTAGACATCAAAGTTTGCAATGGTTCTGCCAAGGCTGCTTGTATAGGGAATTTAGATTGGGTTGTATCTCCAGGGAAATTGCCTGAATTTAAAAGGAAAGTATCATGCATTTCTTGTTCAATCACAATTAGAGACTGATAAACACACCAGCAATCATACAAAAACCGAATCCCCCAAAAGCAGCCTGGCAAAGTAATAAATAATATCATATACAAAAATCAACTGTAGACATTGATTAAATTCATATTCTTTTATAATCATTACCTCAAAGAATTAGATGATAACAGATTTCAATGAAGGTTTTGGTATCTACAGTTATAGATAACGGTGAAATTAGATTCTAGGACACTGAGTCCACTGTAAATCTTTTGTAAATAGGAATTATCAAAGCATAAATCATGTTTTAACCAGACAAGCTGCTTTCTTCAGCTACATAATCCCACAACTGTGGGTACATCTTTCGTAGATTTAGAGACCAGCATCATAACTCCATCCAACAGCTGACCAGCTACCCAACTGGAAAAGTCTCAGGAGATTTCTGTCATCAGAATTATTTAGACTATCCTGGGGCCGGCCCTGTGGCTTAGCAGTTAAGTGCGCGCGCTCCGCTACTGGCGGCCCGGGTTCGGATCCCAGGTGTGCACTGACGCACTGCTTCTCCAGCCATGCTGAGGCCGCGTCCCACATACAACAACTAGAAGGATGTGCAACTATGACATACAACTATCTACTGGGGCTTTGGGGAAAAGAAAAGGAGGAGGATTGGCAATAGATCTTAGCTCAGAGCTGGTCTTCCTCAGCATAAAAGAGGAGGATTAGCATGGATGTTAGCTCAGGGCTGATCTTCCTCACAAAAAATAAAATAAAATAAAATAAATGAATAAATAAAGTATCTTAGACTCTATCCTGATTTATGAACCCCAATCTTTGCCAAATTATTATCCCTAATTAACAGTAGGGATATTTTCATTCAGGATGTAGACAGAGGTTTGTCCAGCTCATTTTCAGAAAATACTCCTCATGTTAAAAACTAGTATACTAGATATTTCTTCAAAACTCCAGGCCAGTTTCTTTTCAACCAACTATAGGGTCATAGTTTCTATATTTAGACTCTATGGGAAGAACAAATATACTAAAGGAATCAGAAGGGCACTGATCACAGTTATTCTGTTTTAGATCAACAAGAAAACAAGGCAAAACAACTTAAGGCTATTAGCAGCATTTATCAATCATTCATCAGTCTTTGATTCCTTAGACAAAAGCCATCCAAAGACCAAGTTGTACTGTCCTACCATAGATACAAGGCCCTCAGGTTTCTGCAGAGTACCATTCTACCATTTAAAGCAGAATGAGTCTGGGTATCTACTCTAGAGAAATGCATGCACACATGAATAAAAGGACATGCACAAGTGTGTTCACTGGAGTATTGTAGGTAACAGCAAAAGTGAAAGAGCTCGGATCCCTTACCTTTGGGGAAAAGCAGTGACTGGATGGGGTACGAGGAGGGCTTGGGGGTGCTACAATGTTCTAATTTTTGATCTGGGGGCTGATTACAAAGTGTGTTTACTTTTTGGAAATATATTGCATTGCGATGACTTGTGCACATTTCTGTATGTATGTTATACTTCAATAGAAAGTGTTTGAAAAAACAGATCAAAAGACCTTTCCCCAGCTAGCTAGGATTTGATAGCGCTTTGCACAGACCTAGCAACATCGACTTCTAGGAGCACGCCAGAAAGGCAGACTCTCAGGCCCCTCCCCAAACCTACTGAACCAGAATCTGGAGCTTAACAAGATTCCCAGGAGATTTGAATGCACAATGAAGTCTGAGAAGCACCGATCTAAAGCATAAACTTATAAGTAAAAAAGCACAATATGAAAAAGGGTAATAAATGCAATAATAGAAGGAAGCACAGGGCACTGCGGAGGCCAGAAGAGGCCCCCCTTACCCAGACCAGCTCAGCTGCCCCACTGACTCTGTTTTATTCTCAAGCTCAGTAATTCCGGGAGTATCTAGTTGCCAGAAATATTGGCTGAGAACCTCAGGTTCACTACCTCCCTTATTTATGGTTTAGCATTTTAGTGAAGAGCAGTAATTGGCTAGAATTGATAAAAAAAAAAGAAGCCTGAATTTTGCGCCAAGAAAGCACTTGTGATTCTGCAGTCGTTTAAGAAGACAAATGGCCTCTACAGCCAGGGACAAAGGAAAGTAGGACAAGCACGAGGAGAATCTGATAAAGGAGTGCTTTGCAAATAATTAGTGGCTAATTTTAACTCATCAGTTTACCTATTTTTTCATTATTCAGGAAAACTGAGTTCCCAAGTTGTAAAATTTGACCGTGTAGAAAAGACCCCAGAATAACATTTAAAGATCCAATGATGTAATGGACACCGAAAACAGGGCCTCAATAGCATCTCAAATATGAAGAACAATTACTTTCCTCTTTCTTCTATTTGTCATTCCTATCATCACCATTATTGTGTTTCTCTAAAATATTTGCTCTTCTTAAAGTGGGATCATAAAAAATGAACTCCAATTGCTAAGAATGCTAAACAGCATGGAGAGACAATTTTTTCTGTGTATGGCATACTCCCTTTAATTTATCTTTGAGTCACAAGAAATTGTTTTAATTATAACACTACATCGCTAACTCATTTAGTGTGTGGTCTACTCCGACATGGAAGCTCTTCCTCCTGCATTTGTGACTCTTCAGTCTTAGGCCCCCTTGAGTCTATATTTCTGACTCCTGAAGATTTTAACCTGCGTTTGTCTCTGCTGAGATTAAAAGCAAATTTTGTTTTTAATTGAGAAGTTTTCTGATTGTTCAAAGTCATGTTGCATTCCATTCCTAATATTCAAGTTGACAGCATCCCCTCCCTGCAAATAGGTGCCCTCTCCAAATTTAGTGAGCACTTTCAATATCTTCGTCTAAATTGGGGCCGGCCCCGTGGTGTAGCGGTTAAGTGCTCGCGCTCTGCTGCTGGTGGCCCGGGTTCGCATCCCGGGCGCGCACAGACGCACCGCTTGTCGGGCCATGATGTGGCGGTGTCCCACATAAGGTGGAGGAGGATCTGCTCGGATGTCGGCTCAGGGCCAGTCTTCCTCAGCAAAAAGAGGAGGATTGGCATGGATGTTAGCTTACGGCTGATCTTCCTCACAAAAAAAAAAAAAAAAAAAGAACTAACCCCTGAGGATGTCCTTGAGTTGATAAGGAGTCACCAATAATCACTGTTTAGGAATTTTCAGTGTGTTAACAGTATTACCAGTGTCTCAGTTTCTGGCTTAGACTATCGTGTGACATAGAATCAACTGCCTTATTCACATTCACATAGGCTACTTCCTTCTACCCCACCCTCCACCCTCCACCCACCACCCACCACCAGATATCCTGTCCCTTTAGCACAAAAGGAAATAACGTTGGTCTGGCATAACCCTCTTTCTACCAACCCATGCCTTGGCATTAAAAATGTAAGAAAATCAGGCTGTTTTCCCCGCGTCATAGCCAAGGCACTCTGCAGCAAACACAGTGTGGTTTCTGAGCAGCATTCAATAAGTGGAACAGAGAACAGGCTGCATCGCCCGATGCCCGGAAACACACACAGGTTCAGATATTTATTAGTCAAAGTGGCAGGAGTGATTCAAGATCTGAGGTCACCAGGGTCTGAGAACAACCTATTGGGAGCACAGGCAGGCACCCTGGATAAAATCTGACCTCCTTCCATAATCCCACTCAGCAGTCTGCTGGCTCTGAACAGGCTAGAGCAGCAGCCAAGGGAAGCTCCCAATTTTTTCTAAAAAACAGAAATGCAGACAATCATCAAAAAGACAACTACATACTCCGTAACAAGAAAACATACGTTGATCTGTGTTAAATTATACCTTAACCGTGTACAGGCAGGCCCCGTAGAGGCTCGATAATTCTTCTACTCTGCTTCAACTTGTCCTGATAATTTACTTTTTGGATAAAATTCCTGCCGTTTTCATAACACTCCCTGGGGAATTATTTTCACTCACTGGAACCACCTCCTTTTCAAGAAGTAAACCTCATTCTTCCTTCTTCGGTTCTGACTTGACCATAACATACGCAGAGTTTGTTCAGGGTCAAATAGCTGCTCTTTGAATATTGGGTTCCTTTTCAGGGTCAGAATCATTGCTTCAAATGTAAGCAGCTAGACATCAGGGACTCTGTGTGTGTGTGTGTGTGTGTGTGTGTGTGTGTGTGTGTGTAGATTCTTTTCCTAATAAAAGTAGTCCTTATCCTGTGGCAAAAGGAAAAAGTCTGCCAAATTTCAACATTAGAAAACAAATAAAGCAGGGAATTCAGTTGCTAATAATTGCCTGAAAACTCTCAATTTCAGGATTTAGAAATTCCTTTTTCTTAAATTCACTGGGTTGAAATTGCTGTGGAGCCAGCCCTGATGGCCTAGTGGTTAAAGTTGGTGCGCTCCGCTTTGGCAGCCAGGGCTCGGTTCCTAGTGGTGGAACCACACCACTTGTCTGTCAGTTGCCATGCTGTGGTGGTGGTCTACAGGGAAGAACTGGAGGGACTTATAACTAGAATATACAACTACGTACTGGGGCTTTGAGAAGGGGAAAAAAAAAAAAAGAGGAAGATTGGCAACATGTTAGCTCACGGCAAATCTTTCCTGGCAAAAAAAAAAAAAAAAAATGGGTAAAGACCTGAATAGGCTTTTTTTTTTTAAAAAAAAAAAAAAAGAAAGAAAGAAAGAAATTGCTGTGTTAAATGTGGCAGGTGATGGCAGGCACTTGTCCTCCTTCTGGCTGGGAGAGCTGCAGGGTGGCAGGAGCTCTGCCCTACCTGATTACAGCTGGGACAGCCTCACGGGCACCAGCGCAAGTGCTTCTAGAATAGTTTCCCACACTTAATCACTTATTTCTTTTCCAATGACCTGACAAATGCCTGGGAATGAAAAGTCACTAATCCAGAAGGCTCCCCAACTCCCAGACCCCCCTCCCTCTTCCTTAGTCTTCATATTGCTTCCCCAGGCCCCACTCTCTCAACCCCAGGCCTCAACCCCACTAGGTCAAAGGCCCAGTGTTCTCCCAGCTTTGCCTGACACCCTCTATTTGACTCTATGTCTGACCCATCCTCCCTTGACTCTACCTTCTCTAGAACTCATCTCCCCAAAATAGGATTCACGACACAGAATCTCACTTTATAACGAACTTAGCTGGTATGTCTGTCTTTCGAATTGAAACACACGCAATATGGGATCTAGATCACTTTTAACACCCACAGCTGATAATTTGTTGCCCCTAGAGAGAGGGATTTTTAGCACCACCGCAGAACCACTCAATTCCACTGTGCCTGATGATGTATTTACCCTTGCATGATTCATTCATTCATTCATACCAGCATGTATCCATGTATTTAATCACTTATTTAAAAAGCATTTGTTAAATATCCGCCACGTGCCAAGTAAGGATGAGATAAACAATATTGCTATCCTCAAGAAGCTCACAATCTAGTAGTGGAGTCAGATAAATAAAGATAAGTATGGTTATAAAACAATAAGGAAAAAGCAGTAATAATGAAATGCAAAGGATGTTTTGGGAGCTCTGAGAAGAGGTATCTTACCCAGCTTGGAGGGATTAGGGAAGACTTTTGGACAAGGCTGGGGTAAGACCCAACTTATTGCTTGCTGTGAGGCAAATCTAGAATTAAGGCAGCAAATGAAACCAAATTACATCTCAGAAAATCAAATTATAGGCCCATAAAGGTTGAGCCAGCATATGGAAAAAATTTATATTATGTCTTTGACCAAATACATCCAATCTTCAGTAGGCAGCTTCTTGCCATGAGCACAATTAGATGGTCTCAAGATGTTGGTTTGTTATAGTCTTTACATCCTGGGGAAATGTTTTGAGGATTCCAGGTCCACTTTCTCTGCCCCTGGCTCATTAACTATTTTCATAACAGATCTTCAGAGGGACCAATACTCAGGAGACTCAACTGTTTCTAAAAGATGACCTCTAAAGTCAGAAAAGTTGAACACAGACTCATGGAAGGTTTGCATTTGAATCTGCTGACAGAATTACATCCAGAATCTTTCATATCTAAAAATGCCTTTAAAAGAAACACCACTATCCATGTGTATACAAACCACAGTGCTGATCTACTTAGGTGTGCTGCTTCCTACAAATAGAAAGAGAAGGAAATAACAGCTTCCAGTGAAAATGAGATCAACTCATCTGACCCACAAAAACAAAAAAAACCAATTAATTTACAATAAAACAATTAAGGCAATTCCCATGGAATAAGCTAGCTTGGGCTTTTAACTAATCCTGGGTAAAACTTGGAGGCCAAGTTGATTTTAGATGGTGATCTAAATGTTTACAAGCTTATTTTGAGTTTGGGTCTCTTAAGTTCATAAGAAAGATCCCCAATATTTTCTTAGTGAAAAGTTCTTCTGGCTTTTTCCTGATTTTTGTCATTGCCAAGCCCCCAAAAAGGCAGGAAGATGTCTTATTTTTTTGCATCCCCAGTGTGTAACACTTGAAAAACAGAAGAAATTTAGTAAATATTTATGAATAAATTTAAAATCCCAAATTGGGAGCCAGGGTGAATGGAGAGGGAGGAAATAATCCAATCTCTGTTTGCACAGGGCAGAGAATCCTTTCGCCCCGGACTGGTTCCAACCATTTTAACCCAGAACGTAAGGACAAGTACTAATCCCCGTTCAGAGCATCAATATTTCAAATTATGTTTGAATATTTGCTGGGTAGGGTCTCTATTCATGTTTCTGTCAATTTTGTGAGGCTGTGTTTGTCTGCCCTTCAACATGTTTGTCCACCCCAATGGAAAGCTTAGACAGAGTGGAAATGATGCCTATTTTAATGGCTTCATGGCACTCAAGTGGATATTTAAGACATTATTCTGAATGGAGCCTTTGGGAGACCCTAATGAGTGACACCATTCTAAATGAACTGAAACACCAAAAGAACAGCCTCTCTCTTTGGGAGAAGAATGCTGAATGACATCACTATTTTTTCAAAGCACAACCCCATCATTTAGAATACATTCCTCCTTACTTAAGAAGGCTCTCCCTCCACGCCCCAGGGCTGTTTCCCCAAAGGGATATGTCTTGGGTTAGCAGAGGAAGGGGAGGTGGAGCAGAGGAAATGGAGGAACCACTGTTTTGTTGCTTCTTCCTTAGGCCAAGGTGCTCTTCTTATATATGAATGGCTAGCATATAAATGGTCACCCTTATCCATATTTCTACCACCACCTCCAACAAATCTCCCAGCAGTGACACTCGGTCTAGGGCATCAGGGGAATCTCCAATTCATTCAGGCTTCTGCCCTGCTGTAAACTGGCATCAGAGAAAGATGGAATCACAGAGCTGGGAAGGACTGTAGAGAGCATTTGCTCAACTTACAACTTCCCAGGCCCCTCCCCCAGAGACTCTGATCCAGTGGGTCTGGGGCAGGGCCTGGAATTTATATATTTAACAAGAACTCCAAGAGATGCTTGTCATCAGGTAAGTTCCAGAATCACTGATTCTGATCCAGCCACTTAATTTTATAGATGATGAGTTTGAGGTTAGAAAGCGGCAATGATTTGGCCAAGGTCTCACAGCAAATCTGTGTTTAAGCCTAGGCTAGGCCACAAGGAGCCACTTTTTTACTTCATACCCAAGTGATGCTATATTAATACCATAGTTAATTAGTCTCATGGAAATGAAGCTTTTTCATAAGTAAGTGGTTATGTTGATCTTCATGAAGCACATGTCATCTGGTGTGGTTTATTCCCACATGAGTTGCTGCATAAAACAAAATACCTCCATGGGTAGCATCTGCTTTCAGGCTGTGCATAATTAAAGGTAACAAAAGCCAGCCCCCAAGCGCAGAGCGATTTGGAAGAAAGCAAGAAAAAGGAGTAAAGAAATAATTAGATGAATGTTAACAACAACAACAAAAGGGATACTTGAACATATTTCAACGTCTATGTTATAACTCTTATTCTAACAAAATGAACTTTTTTTAGTGGGAGAGGCTCTGTAAACTTTCGAGGGCATTTTTTCCTACAGCATTCTCAAAACTTTAAAAAAGGTGACTGCTTGTTTATTATTGAAGATCCTTATAATATAACGAAAATTTCTAAATATGATTTTAAAAAGGCCAACACTAGGCACAGTTGCAGAGACAGCAAATGTGCTCTGACTTCTCCGCTCTGCTTCGGTTAGCCTTTTAATCCCACAGCGGCAACCACTCAGTCCCACTGCGACCAATGTCCTCTTCTCCTGGTCCCCCCATATTGTTCAGTTCAATATCCATCTTTTCTGTATGTTTTCAGCCTCCTTCCTCCTTGCTTTCTTCCTCCTTTCTCTCCTTGGGGATGGTTCCAAACCCTACTTCAGGTGTCCACATCGCCCTTCCCTCCTGGCCTCCTCCTGTCTCAGACGGTTCCTTCTCTGTTTCTTTCACCAGCTCTTCCCGTCTGCCTGCATCTTAAATGGGTCCCACCCTGAGGCCCCTCTTGTTTTGACTCTGTATATTTCCCTTGGATGATTCATCCACTTCAATGCTTCAGTTTCCACCTACAGACTTAAGACTCCCAAATCTGTGTCTTAGGCTCAATCTTTCTCCTGAGCTCCAGACACATATTTCTAACCACCTGGACACTCCACCTGGATGTCCTGCAGGCGCCTGAAGCACAGCATGTTCAAAACTGAACATGGTATCCTCCGGCCAAACCTGCTCTCTCACCCACATCATTATGGTAGTGAATTGCGTCTCCAGCCATTCTGCCTCTAGGGTTGGAAACTCCAATGTCATCTCTGACTCCTCCCTCTCCCTCATCCGAGGAAATCTGCTCCATTCATTCTGTTAATCTATCTCAGGAGTGTTTCTTGAGCACAGCCAAGCCACCATCCCTCGTGCTACTGCCGTTGTCATGTGGGCAAGAGCCTCTGAACTGCTTCCCTGACCCCGGCCTCTCCTCGCTCAGCTCCATCCCACACTGTTTGCAGAGTTACCTTCCATTTCAGAAGCTGATTGTCTCTTTTCCCTGGCTCCCTTTTGCCTGTAAGGTAAAGTTGGGATTTCTTAAAACAGCATACAAGGTTTCTTCAGCCTAGTTTTGCTTATCATTCTGACTAATCTCTTACCACTCCCTCAGTCAATGCACCCTCTTGCCAAATGAATTTACTATTCCCTGAACACTCTGGGCTCTCCTGTGATTTTGTGCCTTCCCATACACTGTTCTCTGAGCCTGGACTCCCTCCGCACTCCACACCCCGCATTCCTCTTTCATTGTCTAGCAAATTCCTTCTTGTCCATCATATCTCAGTTTTACCATCACCTCCTCTGAAAAGTCTTCTCCAATTCCCTGGGCATGGTGACTTGTTCTGCCTTCCTGAATCCTGCAGTGCTTTGTTTGAATTGCAGTTCTCTGTTGATGTGTTTGGATTCTCAACTGTGAGTTCAGGTGCTCAAGGGCAGCATCGTGCTTGGTCTATCTTGGCATCCGCAGTGTGTAGCACATAGAGGTTGCTCAGTGAATGGTGGAGGAAAGTGGTACTGAAACCAGGTATCTCTAATTAAAAACATTTTTTAACAGCTTTATTGAGACATAATTCACATACCATACAATTCACCCACACAAAGTATACAATTCAATGGTTCTTAGTAAGTTCACAGGGTTGTGCGATCATCACCACAATCTAATTTTAGAAATTTTTGTCCTCTCAGAAAGACTTTCCATACCCTTTAGCTATCATCTCCTCAACTCCCCTTTATCCTTCCCCCAGCCCTAGGCAACCACTAATCTACTTTCTTTATGTATAGGTTTGCCTATCCTGGACATTTCATATAAGTGGAATGACACAATATATGGTCTTTTGTAACTGGCCTCATTCACTTAGCATAATGTTTTCAAGATTCATCCATGTTGTAGTTTGTATCAATATTTCATTCCTTTTTTTATGGCCGAATAATATTCTATTGTATGGCTATACCCCATTTTGTTTGTTTATACATTCATCAGTTGATGACCATTTGAGTTATTTTTTTATTGGCTTTTATGAAAAATGCTACTTTAAATATTCATGTACAAGTTTTTGTGTGGACATATGTTTTCATTTCTTTTGGGTAGATACCTAGAAGTGAAATTTCTGGGTCATATGGTAACTCTGTATTTAATCTTTCAAGGAACTGCCAGACTATTTTCCAAAGCAGCTGCACTATTTTACCTTCTTACCAGCAATACATGAGGCTTCCAGTTTCTCCAAATCCTCATTGATACTTGTTATTCTCCTTCTTTTAACCATCCTGGTGGGTATGAGGTGATATTTCATTATGATTTTGATATGCATTTCCCTAATCACTAATACCTTTTAGCATTTTTTCATGTGCTTATATGCCATTTGTATATCTTCATTGGAGAAATGTCTATTTAAATCCTTTGCCCATTTTCAAATTGCATTATTTTGTTTTTCATTGTTGAGTTGTAAGAGTTCTTCATATATTATGGACATAAGTTTCTTATTAGATATATGATTTACAAAAATTTTCTTCCACACTATGAGTTATTGTTTTACTTTCTTGACGCTGTCCTTTGAAGAGCAAAAGTTAATTTTGATGAAGTTCAATTTATATATATTTTTTCTTTCATCACTTGTGTTTTGGTATCATATCTAAGAAACCATTGGCTAACTCAAGGTCATAAAGATTTACCTCTACGTTTTCTTCTAAGGGTTGTATAGTGTTAGCTCTTACATTTAGATCTACAATCCATATTGAGCTAATTTTTGTGAATGGTTTGAGGTATGGGTCCAGCTTCATTCTTTTGCATGTGAATATCCTGTTGTCCCAGCACCATTTGTTGAAAAGACTATTCTTTCCCCATTGAATTGTCTTGTGAAATCAACTGATCACAAATGTAAGGGTTTATTTGTGGACTCTCAATTTTATCCATTGAGCAATATGTCTATTCTTATGCCAATACTAGTTAAAAACTTTTTATCTTTAATTATGAATTGAAAGACATTTTCCCTATCCATAATTAAGTTGGAGGCAATAAAATTTGAAGCTCAGAAGGGTCCCTAAAATTACACTAATCCCAAGGTCCTAGAAGAAGGCAATGGGCTTCAACTGCTGAAAAACTCTTTTCTTGGACACTGTTTAGGTGAAAGAATTATGCATGGGTCACCATTCTTTGGAACTGGCTGTGTCCCTGCTCAGCAGGCTTCCTCTCTCCAGAGAGTCCCACTAAAAACTTCCATTCTTCTTTTGCTTCAAAACAAGCCCCACCCTGTCCCAATCTTACTTTCTCCCTTTTCCCAAGATTCATATTTTGAGTTTCCCAGTATAGTAGGTGTAGTTTTCAGTAATGTGTAATTCATTTTTTCTATGTGTATTTATTGAGCATCTGCTCTGTGCCAGATATTGTTCCTAACTTGGGGAATACAGTAGTAAACAAAACAGAAAAGCCTTTGCCCTCAAAGAATTTACATTTTAGGGACACAAATCAGCATGTAATCAAATATATAAATAAAGTAATCCCAGATAGTTTTGCTATGAAGAAAACAAAGAAAGGTAACAGGATTGTGAGTGAAAGAGGAATTCAATTTAGATAGATTGGCCCAAGGGAGCCTCCCCAGCGAGGTGGTACTTGAGTAGAGTCCTACGGGGTGAGAAGTGAGCCATGTGAAGATCTAAGAGGGGAGTCATCCAGGCAGAGGAAACAGCAAGTGCAGAGGCTCCAAGGAGGGTATGTGGAGCAGCAAGAAAGCAAATGTGGCTGGAGCAGAGTGATGGGGGAGATAGGGGTAAGAGGCAGAGGTCAAAAAAGAAGTCAAAGGCGAGATCACGCAGGGCTTTGTAGATCAGGATCAAGAGTTTAGATTTTATTCTAAATGTGAGAGAAAACCCTTGGAGAGTTTTAAGCAAGGGAGTGATGTGTGATCTGATTTACACTTTAAAAAGATCACTCTGCTAGAAGAAAACAGATGAAAATCTTTGTGACCTTGAGTTAGGCAAAGATTTCTTAGATACAACACACAAAAGCTTGACCCGTAAAAGAAAATATTGAAAAATTGGACTTGATTAAAATTCATAATTTTTGGTCTCTGGGAAACACCGTTTAGAGGATTAAAAGACAGGACAGGGGCCGGCCCTGTGGCTTAGCGGTTAAGTGCGTGCACTCTGCTACTGGCGGCCCGGGTTCGGATCCTGGGCGCGCACCCAAGCACCGCTTCTCCGGCCATGCTGAGGCCGCGTCCCACATACAGCAACTAGAAGGATGTGCAACTATGACATACAACTATCTACTGGGGCTTTGGGGGAAAAAAAAAAAGGAGGAGGATTGGCAATAGATGTTAGCTCAGAGCCGGTCTTCCTCAGCAAAAGAGGAGGATTAGCACGGATGTTAGCTCAGGGCTGATCTCCCTCACAAAAAAAATAAATAAATAAAAATAAAAATAAAAGACAGGACACAACCAGTCCAGCATGTAAGGAGCCTGGAATTTGCTACTCCATCCTAACAACAAGTAGAGAGCTGAAAAATCAGCCGCTCTTCTTAGATCCATAGAAAAATGAGGTCACAGGGCAGACTGCTGCCCACAAAATGGGAGAGACAGATATGCGAATACAGAGAACCACAACTTACTGGAGCAGAAACCCACGAACGAAAACCTCCGCGGGAACCAGTGCTGGGGTAGAGAAACCTGAACTGCAATTGACAAATTACTGGAGACTCAATGTGAACAAGTGGGAGAAAAAAACTCCAGGGAGCACCAATCATAGGGAGGCCCCCACATTTTTGTGAGTTTTGCCTCCAGGAGTTCAACCAGGTGCTCACAGTAAATACCGGAGCAAAAGCCCCTTGTGCTTCCAGCAGGAGGGGGAGAAAAGGAACCATTTTGCAATACATCAGAGCATTCTGTTCTTAACAAAGTCTGTCCTCAGGAAAAGCTATTTAACTAGAACCTAACCTGCTGTGGTTTTATCAGAGCCTAACTGACCAAGGGAAGGGAAATACCCGACTCTGGCCCACTCTGGCCACCCTTTCACACCTAAGTGAGGGAAAAAACTGACAAGCACTTGTGAAGTTCACAGTCCAGAGGCACAGGCTCACTAAAAGCCTAAGACCTAGTCATAGGACTATGGGACACTTCCTCTCTCCTCACATCACTAAAGGCCTGTTTACAGCACTCCCTTTTACCCAGTGCGTCATGTCCAGCTATCAAGAAAAAATTAAAAGGCAAAAAATACAGTTTGAAGAGATAGAGCAGGCATCAGAACCAGACTCAGATACGGCAGGGGTGTTGGAATTATCAGACTTGGAATTTAAAGCAATTATGATTAACACACTAGAGATCTAATGGATAAAGTAGACAGTGTGCAAAGACAGATGTGCAAAGTAAGCAGAGAGATGGAAATTCTAAGAAAGAATCAAAAAGAAATGCTTGAGATTAAAGAAAACCACTCTAACAGAAAGGAAGAATGCCTTTGATAGGCTTATTAGTGGACTGGACACAGCTGAGGAAAGAATCTCCGAACTTGAGGCTATCTCAAGAGAAAGCAGTGTTTAGAGGGAATTTTACAGTATTAAATGCATATATTAGAAAAGAAGAAAGAACTAAAATCATAACCTAAGCTTCCACCTTGGGAAACTAGAAAAAGAAGAGCAAATTAAATCCAAAATAAGCAGATATCATGGGCATTAAAAAGATAATAAAAGAATACTTTTATTCTATGCCCACAAATTTTATAATCTAGATGAAATGGACCAATTTCTTGAAGGGAATCTGCCAAAACTCATACAAGAAGAAATAAACAAATAAACAAAAGATCTATATGTTTTAAAGGACTTGAATCAATAATTAATAACTTTCCAAAACAGAAAGTACCAGACCCAGATGGATTCACTGGTAAATTCTACCAAACATTTAAGGAAGAAATATACCAATTCTCTACAATCTCTTTGAGAAGATAGAAGCAGAGGGAATACTTCCTAACTTATTCTATGAGGCAAGTATTTCCCTAATGCCAAAACCTGACAAAGACATTACAAGAAAAGGAAGCTATAGACCAATATCTCTCATGAACATAGTTACAAAAAATCATCAACAAAATATTGGCAAATCAAATTAAACAATGTATAAAAAGAATTATACGCCACACCAAGTGGGATTTATCCTAGGTATGCAAGACTGGTTCAACATTTGAAAATCAATTAATATAACCCATCACATTGATAGGCTAAAGAAGAAAAATCACATGATCATACCAATAGATGCAGCAAAAGCATTTGACAAAATCCAACACCCATTCATGATAAAAACTGTCAGTAATCTAGGAATAGAAGAGAACTTTCTCAACTTGATAAAGAATATCTATAAATAACCTACAGCTAACATAATATTTATAGTGAGAAGTTCAAAGCTTTTCCATTAAGATCAAGAACAAGGCAAGGATGTCCCCTCTCACCACTCCTTGTCAACATGATACTAGAAGTCCTAGCTAATGCAATAAGACAAGAAAATAAAATAAAATGTATATCATTTGGGAGGGAAGACATAAAACTATCTTTGTTTGCAGGTGACATGATGGTATATGTAGAAAATCCAAAGAATCAACAAAAAAACCTCCTGGAACTAGTAGGTGATTATGGCAAGTTTGCAGGATATAAGGTTAATATACAAAAGTTGATCACTTTCCTATAAACCAGCCATGAACAAGTGGAATTTGAAATTAAAAACACAATACCATTTACTTTAGCACCCCCAAAAATAAGTACTTAGGAATAAATCTAACAAAATATGTACAAGATCTATGTAAGAAAAACAATGAAACTCCGATGAAAGATATCAAAGAAGAACTAAATAAGTGGAGAGAGATTCCATGTTCATGGATAGGAAGACTTAACATTGTCAAGATATCAGTTCTTCCCAACTTGATCTATAGATGCAATGTAATCCCAATCAAAATCTCACCAAGTTATTTTGTGGATATCAACAAACTGACTCTAAAGTTTATATGGAGAGACAAAATTCTCAGAATAGCCAACACAATATTGAAGGAGAAGAACAAAGTTGGAGGACTGACGCTACCTGACTTCAAGACTTACTATAAAGCTTCAGTAATGAAGACAGTGTGGTATTGATGAAAGAATAGACAAATAGATCAATGGAACAGAATAGAAAGCCTAGAAAGGGACCTACATATATATAGTCAACTGATCTTTGACAAAGGAGCAAAGGAAATACAGCAGAGAATAGTCTTTTCAACAAGTGGTCCTGGAACAATGAGGCATACACATGCAAAAAAACGAATCTAGGCACAGACTTTATACTCTTCACAAAAATTAACTCAAAATGGATCACAGATCTAAAAGTAAAATACAAAGTTATAAGGATAACATAGGAGAAAACCTAGATGACCTTGGGTATGGCAATGACTTTTTACATACAACACCAAAGGCATGATCCATGAAAGAAAGAATTGATAAGCTGGACTTCATTAAAATTAAAACTTCTGCTCTGCGAAAGACAATGTCAAGTGAATGAAAAGATGAGCCACAGACTGGGAGAAAATATTTGCAAAAGGCACATCTGATAAAGGACTGCTATCCAAAAAATACAACAAACTCTTAAAACAACCATAAGAAAACAAACCACCCCATTAAAAAATGGGCCAAAGACTTTAACCAAAGATATACCAATGGCAAATAAGCATATGAAAAGATGCTCCACATCGTATGTCATCAGGGAAATGCAAATGAAAACAACAATAACATACCACTACGCACTTCTTAGAATGGCCAAAATCTGGAACGCTGACAACACCAAATGCTGATGAGGATATGGAGCAACAGGAACTCTCACTCATTGCTGGTGGGAATGCAAAATGGTACAGCCACTTTGGAAGACAGTTTGGCAACTTCTTACAAAACTAAACATACTCTTACCATATGATCCAGCAATCACGCTCCTTCGTATTTACCCAAAGGAGTTGAAAACTTATGTCCACACAAAAGAATGCACATAGATGTTTACAAGCAGCTTTATTCATAATTGCCAAAACTTGGAAGCAACCAAGATATCCTGTAGTAGGTGAATGGATAAGTAAACAGTGGTATATCCAGACCATGGACTACTATTCAGCACTAAAAAGAAATGAGCTATCAATCCACAAAAAGACATGGAAGAATCTTAAATGCACATTACTAAGTGAAATAAGCCGTTCTGAAAAGGTTACATCCTGTATGATTCCAACTATATGATAATTCTGGAAAAGGCAAAACTATGGAGACGGTAAAAAGATCAGCAGTGGCCAGTGGTTAGGGGAGAGGAGGGATGAATAGGAAGAGCGCAGAAGATTTTTAGGGCAGTGAAACTATTCTGTATGATAAAATAATTGTGGATACATATCATTATACATTTGTCAAAACCCATAGAATGTATAATACCAAGAGTGAACCATAATGCAAACTATGGACTCTAGGTGATAACAACATGACAGTGATGCTTATCAATTGTAACAAATGTTCCACTCTGGTGGGGGATGTTGATAGTGGGGGAGGCTATGCATGTAGGCGGGGTGGGTCAGGGAGTATATGGAAAATCTCTGTACCTTCTGCTCAATTTTGCCGTAAACCTAAAACTTCTCTAAAAAATATAGTATTAAAAAAAAGGGACAAGGGATAGACTGGGACAAAATATTTGCGAAGCACATAGCCAACAAAAGACTTATATCCAGACTATTTAAAAAAAAACTTTCTAAACCCAACAGTTAGGAAAAAAATAATCCAACTAGAAAATAGCAAGACTTAGACTCTTCACCAAGGAGGGTATATGGATTGCAAATAAGCACACAAAAAGATGTTTAACATCATTAGCCATTAAGAAAATGCAAATTAAACCCACAATAGATATCATTATACATCTCTTACACCAGGTAAAACAAAAAATAAAGTCAATACAAATGCTGGTGAGATTAGGGAGAAACTGGATCCCTCATCTGTTGCTGGTGGGAATGTAAAAATGGTACAACCACCCTGGAAAACAGTTTGGCAGTTTCTTATAAAGTTAAACATATACTTACCATACAATTTAGCAATGCCACTCCTGAGTATTTACCCAAAGAGAAATGAAAATTTGTGTTCACTCAAAAGCACGTATATGAATGTTCATAGCAGTTCTATTTATAATCACCAGAAACTGGAAACCACCTAAATGTCCTCGAGTAGGTGAGTGGATATACAAACTATGGGGCATCCATACTGTGGAATACCACTCAGGAATAAAAAGGAATGAACTATTGAAACACACTCCAACATGAATGAATCTCAAATACATTATTATAAGTGAAACAGCCAGAAGGACTACATATTGAGTGATTCTGTTTACATAACATTCTGGAAAAGTCAAAACTCTAAGGACAGAAAATAGATCAGTGATTGCCAGGGGCTGGAGGTAGGAGGAAGGATTGACTACTAAGTAGTACAGGGGTATATTTTAGGACAGTGGAACTATTCTGTGTCCTAATGGTGGTGGTGTTTACACAACTGTATACATCTATCAAAACTCTCAGAATGACCAGCCTTAATTGTGGTAGTGTTTACAGAACTGTAAACATTTGTCAAAACTTTCAGAATGACCAACCAGGTGGATGATGATGTCGTTAACTGAAATTGGGTTGACTAGGGGAATAGCAAGTTTCTGGGAGGTGTGGAATCAAGAGTTCTTTTTCAGACATGTTAAGTTTGAGAAGACTGTGAGACAGTCAAGTGGAAATGATATGTATGACCCTGGAGCTCAGGAGAGAAGTCAGAAATGGAAGTATAATCTGGGATTCATTAGCATTTTGATGGTATTTTTACATCATAACCACATCATCAACAATCACCAGGTCAATGTCACCTTTGTTATTTCTACACCGGGCAGTGTAAGTACAGACTACCAAGTGCCTTTTCTTCATTAATTTTTATATAAATGGGGATGAGATAGAAGTTATTTCTTCTATATTACTCAGGGCTAAATCTAGATATACCTGGTCAAAGGCCTGTAAACAAAACCTTTACCTTTGACCCACCTATTTTGTGAGTATCAAGTTGCAGCTCAAAACAGGGCTAAGACCTTGAAAATTTGAACCACTGCAAGCTACAGAAGAATGCCAGATTTGATTGGTCCTATAAAAGTAATTTATTGTACATACGCATGTGTGCATATGATTCACAAGTATTTTCAGCAAATTGAAAACATATTTTAAATGTACGGAAATTAACAGAAATAAAAATGAGCAATAGATAGTAAGGGGAATAACATACTAGATTTGTGGCTTCATGGAAGTAAAAAAAAAATTGCTAAAACAAATCCATCCTATGTAAATAAAAAGGAAAAGGAAAAATCAGATCTAATTGACTCTATATTTGCACTTCTGTAGTCAGAAGCATTTTATTTTTTGTTTTGTCTTGGAATTGGTTCCCTTATATAACACATGTCAAAATAGCTGGAAAAATGTGATTAACTCTTGCCAGCTGAAATTCTTGTCCCAGAAGGACAACTCCCTTCTGGCTCCTTATTTTCCTTTCATATTGTGGGCACCATGAGCTAGTGGTTGGAGCGTAGGCAGGCAGACAGCACAGCTCTGCAGGAGAGAGAATTCCAGGGTTGGGACATCTAAGTTTGCAGCTATCATTAATTTACTAAATCTTCTTGCCAGCGCCCCTTAAAGACTCACTGTGGTCTCGCACAGGGTGTGGTCAGCAGGAATTTTGCCATAAACTAGATTCCTGCAGAAGCCTGGTCTTGCTAAAGTGTCATTTGGTTGCTTAAGGAAGAGGGAAAGGTGAACCAAAGTAGTTTCGTAGACTTGGGCACCACACTAAGGCCTTTGCCTCGATTTCCTCCATCCACCAAAGAAGGATAGCATTGTACACGTTCAAGAGCCAACCTTCTAGGGGAGGTTTTGAACAAACAGAAAGCCAAATTCTAATCCTGGTTCCACCAAATGTGCTGTTTTGGGCATCTAGCAACCTCTCAATTTCCCAGTAAATTCTCTACAATGAAACTCAGACATGTGGTTAGAAAGTTCCTTTAATAGAAGAGTATTAGGAAGGAATACATTCAAAATGGATAACATAGTTTTTGCTACATAGATATTCAGAAAAAGTTTTGAACTGAGTTCTTTAGATGACTGGAAAATAATACTGGAGGATGTTTGCAAAATGATGGTGGGAAATAAGAGAAATAATTTCTAAAAGTCCGTTAGTTTTTAGGGTGCTAAGTCTTAAGATACTGACATGCCCCCCCCCCCATGTCTCAGACACTGTCCTCACTGGCTCATACTAGATCCCTTTTTGTTACCTTCAGTCAATCAGTTGATCAATATTCATAGAACATTTGCAATATAACTGGCACCATAATAGGCACCAGAGAGGATCCAGAAGATATGGAATGCATGGTCCTTGCACATGATAAGTTTATAATCTATTTAGGAAATGCTAAGATTCAAAACAGCAACAAATTACATAACTTATCATCTAAGTATTATATCTATACTTTGCAGACATGGTCAGAATCTGAGGCAAGGGAAGTCAGTGAACATTGGGTGCTTAGGAAAACCTTTATGAGTTTCATCTTTCTCCTGGGGAGGAAAGTGGGGAAGGAGGAATGTCAAGTGTGGAATCTTGAAGCTTGGAGCCTGGAGGACAACAATGCCATTTCTCACTAAGCAGGCAGTTGTGTAATCAAGTTCAAAGGGACAAGACAAGTAAATTTATCAAAATGGAATGGCAAGATAGTCTAGAACCATGCTCTCCAATATGGTAGCCACTAGTCATATGTGTCTATTTAAATATAAATCAATCAAAAGTAAATAAAATTAAAAATTCAGGTCCTTAGTTTTATCACATTCAAATGCTCAATGGTCATTTGTGGCTGGTGGCACCATATTGGACAGTTCAGATGTAAAACATTTCCATCGTTACAGGAAGCTCTCTTGGACAGTGCAGGTCCAGAACGATGGAGGTGTGAAGGGAGAGGCAGGAAAGCAGAGCTTGAAAGGTTTCCCTAAGCCAATTTGCATGTTGCTGCAGCTGGTTTCCATACGCTTTCTGTGGCCACAAGATGCCCAAATCTAAAGGGAGTTTAATTTAACAAATGTACACTGAGCACCTACTAATACAAGGCTAGATGATATGAGAGACACGAAAATGAATAAAGCAGATTCCAGTCCTCAGGGAGCTCCCTGAAGGGAGAAAAGATATGTACACAAATAACCATAATACAAAATAAAAAGTGATAAGCGTTCTAAGAGGGGTACAATTAAAGCATGTAGGGGTCCAGAGAAGGGATAGATGACTTCTATTTGAAGGTTTCAAGAAAGCTTCTGAAATAAGGCCTTGTTTGAGCTGAACCTTGAATAGGCAGTGGGATGCGGTGGAAAAATCTCTGGGAACCGAGAGTCCAGAGGGCTCAGTGATGCCCTAACTAACTGTGTGACTTTGGGTAAGTCAAGCTCCAGACCTCAGTTTCTTTATCAATTGATTAAGAGGAGCAAAGGAGAAATCAATTTCCAAATGGAGTGACCAATGCAAGCAAAGGTATAGAGACAGATGGGTGTGTGTGCAGGAAATTGAATAGTCTAATTAATACTGAAGTGCAACCACAACACAACTCTCTCATAACTTGTCCCTGGGCATTACATAATTCTAAGACAATCCCCAAAATTTTGTTTTCAAAAATGAGAAGCCACCATCACGAAAACAAAAGCTAGATTTTGGTAATGTCTTTTTTCCCCCCAGCTTTATTGACAGGTAATATTGTGTAAGTTTAAGGTGTAAAACATGTTGATTTGATATACTTATATATTACAAAATAATTACCATCCCAGCGTTAGCTAACACCTCCATCACGTCACATAATTACCATTTCTTTCTTGTGGTGAGAACATTTAGGATCTACTCTCTTAGCAACTTTCAAGTGTGTAGTGCAGTATTATTAACTATAATTACCATGCTATACATTAGATCCCCAGAACTTATTCATCTTATAAATGGAAGTTTGTACTCTTTGACCAACAGCTCCCCATTTCGCACTCCCCAGCCCCTGGTAACCACCATTCCACTCTCTGCTTCTACGAGTTCGGCTTTTTTAGATTCCACGCATAAGTGAGATGCAGTATTTGTCTTTCTCTGAATGACTTGTTTCACTTAGCATAATGCCCTCAAGTTCTGCTCATGTTGTCACAAATGGCAAGAGTTCCCTCTTTCTCCTGGCTGAATAATATTCCATTGTGTATATTCGTATATACATACACACACACACACACACACACATATATATATATATATATATATATATATACACACACACACACCACATCTTCTTTATCCATTCATCTGCTGACAGACACTTAGGTTGTGTCCATATCTTGGCTATTGTGAATAATGCTGCAATAAACATGGGAATGCAGATATCTCCTCAAGATCCTGTTTTCATTTTCTTTGGATACGTATCCAGAAGGGGAATTGCTGGATCATACGGTAGTTCTATTTTTAATTTTTTGAGGAGCCTCCATACTATTTTCCATAGTGACTGTACCAATTTACATTCTCACCAACAGTGCAAAAGGGATCTTTTTTCTCTGCAGCCTCATCAATACTTGTTATCTCTTGTCTTTTTGATGATAAGCATTCTAACAGGTGTGACATGATAGCTCATTGTGGTTTTGATTTGCATTTCCCTGGCAACTAGTGATGTCAAATACATTCTCATGTTCTTGTTGGCCATCTGTATGTCTTCTTTGGAAAAATGTGTATTCATTTACTCTGCCCATTTTTAAATCAGATTGTTTGGGTTTTTTGTTACTGTGTGGTATAAGTTCTTTATAAATTTTGGATATTAACCCTTTATCAGATATATGATTTGCAAATATTTTCTCCCATCTCATAGGTTGCCTTTTCATTTTGTTGCTTGTTTCCTTTGCTGTGCATAAAATTTTAGTTTTATATAGTCCCACATTAATTTTTGCTTTTATTACTTGTGCTTTTGGCGTCACATCCAAAAAATTGTTGCCGAGACCAATGTCAAGGAGCTTTTCCCCTATGCTTTCTTCTGGGAGTTTTATAGTTTCAAGTCTTATGGTTAAGTCTTTAGTCCATTTTGAGTTAATTTTTGTAAATGGTGTAAGAGAGCATTCCAATTTCATTCTTCTGCATGTGGCTATCCAGTTTTCCAACACCATTTATTGAAGAGACTATTCTTTCCCCATTGAGTATCCTTGGTTCCCTTGTCAAATAGTTGACCGTATACGCGAGAGTTTATTTCTGGGCTCTTCATTCTGTTCCATTGGTCTATGTGTCCATTTTTATGCCAGTTCTATGCCATTTTGATTGCTATAGCTTTGTATACAGGAAAGTTTGAAAACAGGAAATGTGATGGTTGCAGCTTTGTTCTGTCTCAGGATTGCTTTGGCTATTTGGGGTCTTTCGTGGTTTCATTTGGTAATGTCTTGATAGTTTAGATCAAATAGGAGAAGCAAAGCAGAAAGAGTGGAAGCAATTGTATTTGCATTTAAATACGGTTTTTAAGTGGAGCTGGAGAATGACTCTACTAATTTAGAGCCCTTTGGGAAAAGGCTGTCATTCGTGAAATATATGAATGAGAGCCACACTTCAAGAAACAATAAATAAAATTACAGGACATCTCTGAGGGGTGAAAAAAAGCAAGTCAGAGTCTGAAGCTGAGAAATCACCATTGGAGAGGCTGTTAAAGGGTTAAGCTGACATGAAAAGAGCAAAGCCCAAGAATGTGGTAGTTAAAATAAAATGTAGATCAAATGTGGAATGTGGAGTCCCTTGTTAAGAAGCAGACAGAAAATAGTGCATCAGTGAAATCCTAGCTCAGCAGGTTTGTAGATCTCTATCTCTGGACTGGATATGAATATATAGAGAGAAATATTTCTGTTTTACAGCTGCGCCAAAGCACCTGTCAGTAGTTCCATTATCAGTTTTCTATACACATATTTTTATATCCACCCAGAAAGATTAGAGTAGGTAAAAATATATGCTTTGTGAGTACAAATATACGAAATATTTATTTAATGGTTAAAATGAAAAGTTCTTAGAAATTGTTTTTCTAACTCCACAGCTCCCTACTGGCCAAGGACACATTTTTCAGTCCCTTGTTCTTCATCTACAACTCTGAAAATAGGGTCCAATATAAGCCAAGGGAAGAGACAGCTATTATAAATAGAGATGTTATGTGATCATCTATCCATCCAAGTTTTTAAAATAGATTGAAGTGCTACTCTCTCCAAGATTTACAGAATTTGCTTTAAAAATACATGTAAATTGTGTATTACGTATATGGCTGAAATCCTTGCCCATATTTGTGCAGGAGCTCTTAAATCCAGGCCGATGTCACTTTTTCTACGGTGATCTATTGCTACAGACGACTGTCATTAGTATATGAAATTAACTAGGTAAGGTTAACTGTTAGGTACCATAATTAAGTGAGTGGAACTAGATTTGTTTAACAAAATCCATGATTTAATTGCATGTTCTTTTTTCCTTTTGCTTTATTTTTCTTTTCTAAAACAGGAACTCCAGAAGATAGAGTTTAACATCTAGTCCGGATCAATTCAAAGTGAAAGACTGTTATAAGAACTCACATGTCAAATGGGGCCTTCAATTTTTGCATTAAACTACTAATATATAATTCAAAGAACAATAGTCATGTTATCTAAGTTTTCAAATTGATTGGCCTAAAGTTTTTCATTCAATTTGTCTTTTTTCTGTAATAGCTTTTAAGATTTCTATTTATCTTCAAGGTACACAGTTTCACTAAGATGTGTGGATGTATGTTTATCCTGCTTGGCACTCTATGTGACACTTCAGTCTCAGAACTCAGATCATTCTTTAACTGTGGAACATTCTTAGCTATTACCTCTTCAAAATTTCTTCTCCACCATTCCTTCCAACCTCATCTTCTGGAACTCAGTGCTCTCTCACATTTTTTTTTTTTTAATTAATTATTTATTTATTTATTTTTCCCCAAAGCCCCAGTAGATAGTTCTATGTCGTAGTTGCACATCCTTCTAGTTGCTGTATGTGGGACGCGGCCTCAGCATGGCTGGAGAAGCGGTGCGTCGGTGCGTGCCCGGGATCCGAACCCAGGCCACCCAGCAGTGGAGCGCGCGCACTTAACCACTAAGCCACGGGGCCGGCCCTCTCTCACATTTTTTTATCTCTTGTTTCTCTCTCCTATTTCCTGAGTGAAATCCTCAGTATCCTCTTCAATTTGCTAATTTTCTCTTTAGCTCTTTCCAGTCTAGAGCTTATCTCATCTATTAGATTCTTATTTTAATGACTCTATTTTTCATTTCCAAGATTCCTAGTTGTTCTTTTCAGTAACCACACATTCTGATTTGATTTATACTGCCATATTTCTCATAACGTCTGGCCCTTTTTTTTAATGGAAGTTATTCCTTCACGTATCTCTTTGAGCATTCTAAACACGTTAGACCTTTTCTGAGATGGTTCCGTAAAATTAGTTTTAACAGGAATAAATTTATGTTCCTATTTTTTGTTTTGTTGGCTGTCTTTCTTAGCATTGGATTTTGGTTGAGGAGCTCGTTTTGAGACCAGGCTTGCCTTCCCTCTGTCTCTCTTGCTTTTCTTCCCTCTCCTCCCAGTGTGCTTTCCCCTTCCTGTCTAGTGGTTTTGTGATTGCCTTCACTCTGTACTTGGCTCCCTGGACCCCAGTTCAGACCCAGATCTATTCATGGAGCTGTAGAGATCCAGCCCACTGTGATGTTGAGGGCAACACAGATCCAGGCACCAATCTAGGCAATGGACTGTTCCCTTTCCTAGTACAAGGTTATATCTGTATCCTCCCTCTCCCCTAAGTCCACAGTATGCTAAAAGCTGTAGCCCCAGGCAGGAATAGCTTCTATTTCAGCCTCCTTCCATGAGAAGAAGGAGCCTGCCTCTGCCTCTGGCTTCAAGCAGTGAGCCTGGCTCCGTCTCCCATCTCGGCATGGAACTCTTTTATTTTAATTTACTCTGGAAGAGCAAAACTCTAGCTGATATTGCCTGGATCCAGACCTAGAGCCAGTAAGCTTGTGGCTTCCGCTTAGCTCGCAGCTTCGTATTTCTGTCCCAATTCTGGGCCACAGAAGTGTTTATTTAGTTTTTAAGCTCGATAAATTTCTTTTATCATTGCTGTTACTTTGGAGTAAGGAGTGTCAATGAAGAAACTTTCAGAGCTGACTGGACTAGGTTTGCACGCCAACTTCTTTAGTAAATTGAAGACTCTGCAATGCATTCAGTTCAATCTAGTTCACTTTAGATGAGAATAGGATTTAGTCTGTGACTACATGTCACAACCACAATAATATCAAAAGCAGAGTTCTTTAAATATTTTATCTTAATACGTGATTAATAACTAGCTTGATTATCAAGTGATCTAATTCAGTTGTCATGATATTGAAAATATCAAACTCTCCACCTTCCAATTAATTTTCTCATCTACATTTTCATAGAATAGCAAGCATTTTTTTTAAAGTGAAAAAGCAAGATGGGGAAAATGTCATCTCTTAGTCCCTGAATTCTGGAATCTTCTAATGATTATTTTCACCAAGTAAATAAACCCAGGAGTAAATGAAACGTGGTTTACTGCTTGTGCTTCCTGGAATTTCTTACAGCCAACTCAGAATTATAGCATCTCAGCATTGGAAGAAATTCTTCATATGACCACACTGAATTTTTTCCTGTTGGTCTGCATCAAATTTGCGAAGGTTAGTGACTAAAAGGCTGAGACTTTAGAATCTTGTGGGAAAGGTAACCGCCCACTTCAAAGGAAGTTCAGGCACTCAGCTGGTTGCTTTGAAGAGAATTCGTTTCCATGAAAACTGTTCTGAAAACTTTCTGAGGGGCCCAGAGAGAGCAGAGAAGACCCTTTTCCTCTTCTTTTTTGTTTTTTATTGAGGTAAAATTGCTATACAACATTATGCAAGTTTCAGGTGTACAACATTATAATTGGTAAGTGATCACCACCACAAGTCTAATTACCATCCATCACCATACAGTGACCCCCCTCACCCATTTTGCCCACCCAATTGAGTCACGTTGCCAGTGGCATGCTGGTACGTGTTTAACAATTGGCTCTCCAAGAAAAAAAACCAATTTGTAGTGTTTGCCAACTTCCATGGTGTAAATACTCCCGCTGTGGCTGATTTCAAACTACCAATGTATCATTGCCAAACACAGAATTGGGAGAAGATGCCCAGAATAGGTTTTCCAGAAGGATAGGACTAAGCTTCAGCACTCTACTGCTATAATGCCAAATCCAATACTTTCCAGGCCTCAACTTGACCTCTCATCATTCAGCACAGTTGCTTGTACCATTATTGAAACACTCTCCCCTCGGCCTTTCTGTCAACCATGCTGTGCCCTTCTCCCACCTATGCTCAGGCTAATCTAAGTCACCCTGCCAGCTCTTCCTCCTCTCCTCTGCCTCTATTACTAGAGACACTCAGCACTCCTCCTGGAGCCTGTTGCTCTTTTCTCTCTCTATTTCATTCCCTGGGTGATCTCATCCAGTCCCATAGCTTTAAATATCACCAAAATGCTGTTAACTCTCGTATTTTTATCTCCAGCCCAGACCTTTTTTCTGAGCTGCAGCCTTGCATATCCAACTGCCTACTCACATATCTCAGAGGCAACTCCAACTTAACTTGTCCAAAATTGAACCATCGATCCTCCTCCTCCATCTTCCTTATCTAAATAAATGGAACTACCATCTGTTCATTTGCTAAAGCCACAAATCTAGGAGTCATCTTTCCAAACTCCCTCATCTTTGCTCATAATAGCCAACCCATTACCAAATGCTACTGATTCCGCTTTCAAAATATTTCTCAATTCGTCCTTATCTCTCCATCTCCAAGCTCCCACCATCTCTCTCTTGAATGGTAGACAGCAACTGAGCTCCTAAGTACTATCCTGTCCTCTTCTCTTCTCCTTCTTGTGCTCCCCACAGTGGCCAGAGAGATCTTTTAAACATGCTTTAAAACCTTCATTGGCTCCCTGTTGCATTTAATAGAAAATAGAACATCCTTCCGTGGCCTACAAGAACCTGCATGATCAGATTTCAGTTGAATTCTGTGACTTCATTTCTTACCACTCTCCTCCTCATTTACTACTCTCTGGACACACAAGTTGTTTTAGGTTCTTAACACAGAAACTCTTTCTTGTCTCGGATCCTTATAATTCTAATTATTTATCTGTTTGCTTATTTCATGTCTATTTCCCCCACAAGACTTTAGGTTCCATGACTGCAAGGACCATATCTGTTATGCTCATTGTGTAACAAGGCCTAGCCCATAGTCAGTGCTCAGTGATTATTTGTTGAAAAAAGTAATAAACACGTGAATGAATGAAAACGTCAGATTTTCAGATAAACCTTCCCAGGTTATACATTTTGGACATGTAGAAAAGGGAGATTACAGTAGCTGTTGACACTGAAGCTTTTAGAATTCTGCAAATGGCAAAAAATTCACAGTTCCTTTGATGACAGTGCTCTGATAGCAATATAAAGTTGGAATAATTTATCCTGTAAAGGAAGCCTAGAAAACAAACCAAGGAAAAAGATGAACTTCCCTGAGTGTGATTAAAATTCAAAACAAATGACCAAGTAATGCTCCCACCAAGTAGATTCATGTTTATAAAGACAAGTGCTGAGGAGGAAGTCCAGCATGGAGGTTAGACCTCATGCTCTGGAGTGAGAGTTGATGTAACGCGCTGTGGGAACTTGAGTAAATGTCTTAGCCTTTCATTTCTTCATCTGTCAAGCAAGGACTCTATATCACATACTTCTTAGAGTATTTGTGAGATAATGCATTGAAAACACAATCTACCACTGAATTTACTCCAACTTTAACTTACTTAACTTCTCTGAGCCCCAGTATTTTCATTTGCAGAAGAGTGGGTTTGTACTTGACTTCTTTTAAGACCCTTCTGGTGCAAAGACTCTGTTTTGTTCTATAGTCGATCCTCCCTATCCGCAGGTTCTGCACGAGTGGATACGGAGGGCTGACCAAGGGACTTTAGCATCTGCGATTTTGGTATCTGCGGGGGTTCTGGAACCAATCACAGGGGGATACCAAGCGGCAACTGTGTATAGTTTCAATGCTCTCAAAACCATCCCTAATCTCAGTTGATGTGTGGATGAAGGGCACTTCACTGTGTGGATAGGAACAGGTTGTATTTGGCACCGTTCTGGAAGGAGACTGCCCTTCTGATCTTCTGGCACCCAGAACATCAAGTTCTAGAATCAACTTTAAACAAATGTTTTAAAAGTATTTATGGACTTTTTATTTCTTCTTTTCAGGAGTAAGACATACTAGTAAATATATTCCATTAGAGCAGGGGCTGTATACACCTCCTTTTTCTCTTTTATTTATTTATTTTTTTTAAGTGGACTTTATTTGTTAGAGCAATTTTAGATTCATAGCAAAATCGAGCAAAAGTTACAGAGGTTTCCCATATATCCCCACACACACACAACATTCCCCACCAGAGTGGAACATTAGTTACAATTGATAAACCTACACAGATATATCATTATCACCCAAAGTCCATAGTTTACATTAGGGTTTACTCTTGGTGTTGCATGTTCTATGGGTTTGGACAAATGTATAATGACATGCATCCACCATTATATTGTCATACAGAATAGTTTCACTGCCCTAAAAGTCCTCTGTGCTCCTTCCCCAAACCCCTGGCCACCATTGATATTTTTACCGTCTCCATAGTTTTGCCTTTTTCAGAATTAGCATAGAGTTGGAATCATGCAATGTATAGCCTTTTCAGGTTGACTTCTTTCACTTAATAATATGCATTTAAATTTCTTCCGTGTCTTTTCATGGCTTTGTAGCCTATTTCTTTTTAGCACTAAATAATAGTCCATTGTCTAGATGTACCTGTTTATTTATCCATTCCCTTAAGGACATCTTGATTGCTTCCAAGTTTTGGCAATTATGAATAAAGCTGCTATAAACATCTGTGTGCAGGTTTTTATGTGGACATAAATTTTCAGCTCCTTTGGGTGAATACCACAGAGCGTGATTGCTGGATCCTACAGTAAGAGTATGTTTAGTTTTGTGAGAAGCTGCCAAACTACCTTCCAAAGTGGCTGCACCATTTTGCACTTCCACCAGCAGTGAATGAGAGTTCCTGTTGCTCCACATCATCACCAGCATTTGGTCTTGTCCGTGTCCAGATTTTTGCCATTCTAACAGGTGTGTAGTGGTATGTCATTGTTGTTTTCATTTGCATTTCCCTGATGACATATGATGTGGAGCATCTTTTCATATGCTTATTGGCCATCTGTATATCTTCTTTGGTAGGGTGTCTTTTAAGGTCATTGGCCCTTTTTTTAATCCACTTGTTCATTTTCTTAGTGTTGAGTTTTAATTTTTTTTATGATGCTTGCACGTAATTTTGAAAAAATCAAGTAATCTATAAGACTTACTATGAAAATCAGCATTTTCCTGAACCCACCTTTGTTTCCCACACCTTAGTGGCAACCTTTCAACTGATTCTTTTAGCAATTACTTCCACATTTCTAAAAATACGCTTATGATGGGGCCAGCCCCGTGGCATAGTGGTTAAGTGTGGCACGCTCTGCTTCAGTGGCCCAGGTTTGGTTCCAGGGCACAGACCTACTACCACTCATTAGCAGCCATGCTGTGGCAGCGACCCACATACAAAGTAGAGGAAGACTGGCAAAGATGTTCGCTCAGGACAAATCTTCCTCAGCAAAAAAAAAAAAAAAACAAAAAAAACAATAATAATAATAATAAAATAAAAGTAGGCTTATGTTGCTGCTTCTTGATTTTTCAGTGCTAGCCATCATCTATTAACTTCCCATGTTGGAAGATGATGATTTAGTGTTCTGTTACCATCACAGTCCTCTACCTGCATCTCATATCCACTCTCTCCTGAGCCCCCATCCTACAATATAGTTAGAATATAATTTTGGTTAGATATTCAGTGTTTATACTACTTTGACTGCATGGCGTGATTAACAGCTAAGCCATGTAGTATACTGTGTTGTCTTTTTCTTTCCTGAACATTTTATTTCCCATGGAATTAATAATAGTCTTGTTTGTTTTTTCAAATTTGTTTACTTTTTTATGTACGTGTGACTGAATCATCTCCAAATTCTTCTCCAGTTGTGCAAATGTCTCCTCAGTAGAGTTAATCACATTAGGTATTCCATTAATTTTATCTTCTTGGAGAAGCCTTCCTGGAAACTTCAGACCCACTGCAATCTGATTGGTTCCCCTCTAAGCTGTCGTCTTGGGTTCTCTCTTTACCATCATCCTGAGGATTCCTGGAGCTTCCTCCAGGCTGGATTTTCTGTCTTATGGATCCCATGTCTTCCTCTTTTGATTTACTCCCCTTTTTCGTGAAAAAATTGGGAAGCACCCACATGTCTGAAAATATCTTTAACCTACCCTCACACTTAACTGAGAATTTGTCGAGCGATAACCTTCTAGGTTTTAGATTATTTGCCCTCAGAATTTTGAAGATGTTGTTCCACTGTTTTCTGGCTTCCAGTGAGACTGTTGAGAAGTGGGATGTTACCCTGATTCCTGATTCTTTGTATATTACCTGTTTTTTTCCCTCTTGTAGCATCTTTTCCTTGTCTCCAGTCTTCTGAAATTTCATGTTGATGTGCCTTGCTGGGAGTGTATTTCCCTTCAATGTATTAGGCACTCAGTGGGCCTTTCCTATTTGAAACTTATATCCTATGTTCTGGGAAACTTCCCTAAATGTTTCTTTCATTCTTCTTTATTTTTTTAATAGGATCCTGTTCTTAATTCACGAGTTTAATATCTTCCCTTATCACTCTGAGGATATTAATTATAGCTTTTCTTTTGAAATATTCTTCTGCTCTCATCATCTCTGTTTCATCCAAGTTGTTTTTGCTGTTTATTCGTTTTCTATCTTTCATATTAGAGGCTTTCCTCAAATGTCCAGGGACCTCTGGATGTTCACTTATATTTAAGAAAAGCATGATAAGAAACAGATTGGGATCTCTACACATGAGTGGGGCTTAATAACAATGGGTATCACTGTACAGCGATCTGGCCAGGCCATTTCATTAGCGATAACTCCCTACCCTCACCCATGTCAGGGTCATTAGATCTTTTCTCAAGGGCTGGACAGATTCTCCAGAGGAGACTTCCAATTTTCTGCTTGAAAAGGCCTAAGCCTGGCTGCCAGCAGACCAGGAGCTGATTAAGGGAAGAAGTGATACATGTACCAACACTCAGCAAGGAAAATTTCACTTAAAATCTCTGGTTTTAGTATGGTAGCCCACCCTGAACTATGTCTGGTGCTGCCTAGTTCAGAGAACATTTTCCTGGGTGGGAGAGATAATATGGACACCTAACCGCTTTTTTTAAAAAACAGCTTTATTAAAATATAATTCACGTTCCATACTATTTCACCTGTTTAAAGTGTAATATTTAATGGTCTTTAGTATATTCACAGAGTTGTGCATCCATCACCACAATCAATTTTAGAACGTTTTTATTACCTCCGGAAGAAAACCCATACCAATTAGCAGAAACTCTCCATTCTTACCTCCCACTAGACCTATGCAACCATTAATCTACTTTCTATTTCTATGGATTTGCCTATTCTAGGAATTTCATATAAATGGAATCATACAATACGTGGTCCTTTGTGACTGGCTTCTTTCACTTCACATAATGTTTCAAGTTTCTTCTCTGTTGTAGTATGAGTCAGAACTTCATTTCTTTTTATTGCTGAATAATATTCCATTGCATGGATATACCACATTTTATCTATCCACTCATCCTCCTAACTGCTTTTTAAATAGACTTTGGTCCAATCTGCTGATTGTAGCTTAACTTCAACCTCATTTCAAGAAGAACCTCCAGTCACCAATTCCTAAGCCTTTCGGGGGTTCTTCCGTGTAAATTAGGCTGCTTTCTCAGCATCCCAATTACCGTTATAAAATTTGGCATTTTCAGATCTCCTAAGTAGCCATCATTTGACCAGTTACTTTCCAGCACCCAAACTTTTGATTTTGTTTTCTCCCGTCCTATTCTCTTTATCCTTGTGGTTTACGCCTTTTTTTGCCCCAAATTCCTTTACTTACATTTTAGAACAGTTTAGAAAGGAATGAAGGCTAATGTATACATTTAATCTGCCATATTCAACTAAAATGCTTAATATCAATCTTTAATAACACAAGAAGAGATTATTTTAATCTGATTTAGTCAACAGAAATAGTATAAACAACACCAACATCATAAAACAACTATAAACAGTTAACTTAGATAAATATATGCATGCAACAAGCTATAAATAATATACAGTGTGGCTCTGGTTTTCGTTTTAAGTATGACCAACAGAAATATCTCTGCCCTGGTCCTTCCTGATCCTTCCATTGCCCCTGGTTTATTGTCATCTGCTGATCCTTTTCTGTGTCCCACACTTCCCACACCCCATGCCCTCCTCTATCAGTAAATCTTCCTGTATCAGGAAGCATTTTATAGTAATTGCAGGGAAATCTTGGTCTCTCAGTCCACCACTGCTCCTTAAATAGACTCTTCAGCATGCTCTCTGGTTCTAGCGATGCATATTCCCAATTTCCACCTGAATGGTTCTACACGCCACTGAAACATAAAGAGACCTGCTTGCCTCCAAGATCCAGTAAAAATTACTTCAGCATGTGCCCTTTTCCTGAGAACAACTTTTTCAGCTGCAGCAGCTGCTGAGTAATACGGTCGGTTACACAGACTACCTATGTCTCCGCTGTGAGACTACTACTGTGTCTCATGTCATATATCACACTTAAGAACAAGACACAGGAAATAACAGGATCAATGATTATTGTATAGTGGTGCTTGAAAACATAGTTCCCCATGATTCAACAATCATTGATTCTATTGTTTCCTGTGACTTGTTCTTAAATATGTGACATATGATATATGACATGAGACATAGTTCCTATAATATATTTTATATTTGTTTAGCAAATCTTTTCATAGATGTGATTAGGCTGAATATTAGGCTCGTTCTATCTGAATTACAATATGTTATAAATTGAAATAATCCATGATAAAAACCATTTTAAATTATAACTCTGCCCCACCAAGTGATAATTATTTTATTAAAGTATTCCATATGTAGCCACTCTGCAGAGAGCTGACTCCCAGTCCGAAGTCTCACCTCATGCCTGTGAATCAGCATGCGTCTGTGGGCCTCAATGTCTTAGAAAAACTTAGCTTAGTGGACCAGGTTTACAGACCTGGGGAGGACATGGAAATTCCAAGTTTCAATCCAGAATCTTCTTCCAACTTGCTGTGTGGCCTTCCACAAGTCATTTCATACTCACTCAGTCGTTTCTTCGTTTCAGCATGGAAATAGCGCCTATTAGCTTCTCAAGGGCATTGTGAGAAAGGGAAAAGTGGTAGTCAAAACTAAAATGAACTGAAATGTTAAGATCCCCTCAACAGTTCTGACTTGTAGCAAGAAAAGATACAAGACAGTACCGGAGACCCCAGCACGTAATCAGCCAAAACCAAAGGCTTGTTGTTGTTATAAAGAAAAGGGAACAATGTCTGATTTTAACATTTACACATTCCAAACTACAGTCTTCCAAGCCCTTCTCCTGCCACCAAGCCTGTTGGTGGGAGCCAGGTCTAGAGAAAAGTTTCCAGAAAGCAGATTTTGGCAAAAGTTGCCTTTAAACCTGCAGAGAATACAGTTCAGTGTTTTTTTTTTTTTTTCTAAGAACATTTTCATTCCTTTTTGCCACAGAATTTCATGGACTATGTTTATTTTTCCTCTTCGGGTCACAGTATATGGATTTTTCATGGTCACATGTGAGGAACAGACATTTCTTTCCTTTTTTTTTTTCTTGGTTCCTTACAAAATTCCTTCAACTTGTAGGTGGAGCCGAAGTCTAAGATTATATTTTAGAGAATCATTTTTCTTATGTTATCATTAAATTACTTCAGAGAAAAGATGAGGTACTAAGTCTACTTTCTGCCTGCTTTGAAAAGAGGCCAACATGTGTTGAGGGAAAGGAATGATTATTGATTTTAATTACAGTCCTTGGACAAGTGGCCTATGTGAGCCGGAGTCCTGGCACACAGAGAGGGCAGTGGACCCTGGGTCTGTTTCAGATAGTTTTGTAAACCCAAACACCCAGTGCAAGTGCATTGGCTTTAGAGGAATGTCCAAGAAAATTGCCCTCCTTCTCCTCACAACGTGTCATTATAGAAAAATAGAAGGCCATACATTCCAATCTGATTTTCGTTGAACTCTCCAAGCCTATAAATCTTGCCATGAGGTAAGAGGCTGATTCAGAGCTCCAGAATCCTTTCGGGGCCACTGACACTATTTTGAAATGGATATTCCTTTGGGTTTCTCAGTGTGATTCTGCTAGGGGCATGGAATAAATAGGGCTCTGTCTGATAAGAACTCCCAGTCCTGGTAAACAAGAACTGGGCTGCCTGGTGCCCAAAGTATCTGCCTTATATTTTAAAGGTTAGGAGTTCAAATCTTGTGGGTCTGCACTTGGGTTAAAGTATGCACGTATCTTGGTTGAAGAAGCAATAACATTACACGGTGGAATCTGGCCTACCCACAACTAAGTTCTGGCTACAATTCTTTACCTTGGAATTCTTTACCTTGTAGATCCTGAACAAAGGGTCCACATTCCGGAAGGCATAGGAAACCTTTATTTTCCAAGCTTCCTGCCCTCTACAGCGTATATGTACTTGAATTCCACCACATTGACTCGAGTTCATACTTGACACATTCTTTAAATTTTGATGTACCTGTAGCCTCAGGCCTCCTTTCCATTCTTCATTTTCTTTTCTCCTGATTTTCCAGGGAGAAAATAATTCACAGATTGAAAGGCATGCTCTTTGCACTGATGACCCATTGGAAATAGACTCTATTGGAAGAAAATATAACCTGCATCAAGGCTTATAATTTTAGTGGTCAACCTTCATAATACCTTGTTTTTCTATAGCATTTTACTATTTATAAAGCACTTTACATATATGATCTCCTTTCAGCCTCATAGCCATGAGTTAAAGTAAGTATTGTGCCCATTTTGCAGACCACAAAAAAATGAGACCCAGAGATATTAAGAGACCCAGCAAGTTACTGTCAGAGCTGGTACTCCAGCTCAGACCTTTACAACTCTAAACATTTTCATCACTGTCATAGAATTGCCTCTAACAGGAAAAAACTGCTATAGAATCACATTCGTGTTCGAGATTTTGTTGCTGGTCCCACTTTATTGAGCTGTGCTTGGTGGTGCCACTGGCATCATGGAAAGAAAATAAATACTGAAGCTCCCTGTAGATGCTGAACACTTAAAATTATCAACAGTTGAATTGATTTAATTAAATTATCTGCTACCCCATTCCCTCCTATACACCCAAAAATAAAGGGAAATAACTAACCCTGCACACCCTCTTGCTTCAGGAAAGCCTGAAATTGGAAATATCCCAATATTGTGACTTGAAGTTACCTCAACAGGAAGTCTGTTTTTTAACTTAAAACTCCAGTCAGTTTCTTTTCAGTTGCTCTTTTGCCAATGGGGCTTTGGGCAAATTGTTTCCAGGAAAGCTGTCAATATATACATGAGATGAAGACAATAATGATACCTGTTCCCCACCTACCTGGAAAGTGTTGGGAAAAACAACCAGATAATGTCTACCATGTGCTTTGAATGCCTAGAAAGAAAGATAAGGGTTATGTGCAAGGGTGTAATTATATTGAGTCAGCAATGATATCATTGTCTATACTTCACGTGTGTGGTTGTTGCCTAAGACACTGCTGAATATAATTTGGCTCTCATGTTTGATGTTTTAAGGACGTGATGATGCTACAATAAACTAGCAGAAGAGCATAAGTTGGGAAGGTAAGGCATCTTCTTCTTTTAAAAATTCCTGTATGACTGAAGTTTATCTTAGGCTGTCTTCCCCGGCTAGTCCTGCAGTCAGGACCACCTCCAAGGTTCACAAAACACTCCTTCCATTTCTTTATCAGTCAAGTGATTCCCCCTCTAGAAAGAGTCAGGATGCTGTGGCAAGGGGTGACCTGAGGAGGAGAGAAAATGTGTCCAGTTCTGCGGAGGGGCTACCAAAATGTGAAAGCCCAAATGAAGGATTTCTATGGCCATGCTTTTAAAAAGTCCAGGCCTGTGGGGCCTATCCCCACAGAGCAATGCCCTGTCCCACACCTAGCAGGACCATACCAGATGACCTGCCCCCAACCACCATTTAAAACTGTTTAAAAGAATAACTCTAAACACTAAAACCACAGTTCACAGCCATATCGTGTGCCTCTTAACGTGCCAGGTACCGCGTGAGGTACTGGAGATACAGAGTTAAAACACTATTCCTCAGAGAAACAGCTGTCCAGTGAGGAGACAGACAAGCACCCTGATAAGATCAGCACCCAGCACAGTGCCTGACACACAGGAGGACTCAAAACATACTTGCTGAATGAATGAGCAATACGTGCTGCAAGGTATGAGGACTGTAACAAAGGAATGCATGAGGCGCCATGGGGACACGCAACAGGGCATCTCACCAAGAGTGACAGGAGGAGGAAGGAGACTGCAGGAAAGACCACGAGCAACGGCCACTCATAGGAAGGTGTGGGGAAGCACATGGTTTACGGTGACAAGAGCATTGTGTCAGGCTTTTTATTTTATCCCAGTTCACTTTTTTAATAAACACTGTTCACAGCCCACTAAAGATCTCTACCCACTGTGTGAAACATTCTACATTAGTAAAAAGGGTTTTCTCTTCTACGTGTCTGTTGGCCTTGCAGTCAAGGACTAGACAACAGAATGGAAATGTCTACTTGGGAGCTCGTACACTTCTGCCATTGAGCAAAGTCCATTCCCATCCTGTCTCCAAGTTATCTATCCGTACAGAGTCATGCCAACCATCTGTGTTAGTTTCCCATTGCTGCTGGGACAAATTACCACAAACTTGGTACCACAAACAGTTCTGGAGACTGGAAGTCTGGTATGAGTTTCACCAAGCTGAAATCAAGGTGATGGCAGGGCAGCACTCCCTCCTGAGGCTCTGGGGGAGAATCCATTCCCTGTCCTTCTTCCAGCTTCTGGTGGCTGCTGGCATTGGTTGGCTTATGGCCACATAACTCGGATCTCTGCTTCCCTGGTTGCATTGCCTCCTCCTCTTCTGATTGTTGTCAAATCTCCCTCTCCCCTCTTATGAGGACACTCATGATTGCATTTAGGGACTACCTGGATAATTCAGGATAACCTCCCCATCTCAAGATCCTTACCTTAATCACATCCGTAAAGTCCTTTTTTGCCACATAGGTTCCAGGGATTAAGACATGACTATCTTTTTTCCACGGGGGCGAGGAGAGTTCAGCCTACCACACCATTCACCGTCTGAATCACTGGGTCTCTAGTACAAAGCCATTAAATATCTCAATTGACTTTCTCTTTGCTTTCCTTCAAGAGGGCAGAATAACTACTCTCTTCTTTCTTTAGGGGAGAAGAAAAATGGGCAAAAGGATGGGAGATAACTTTTACTGAGCCCCTACTGTGTGTTAAATAATTTACACACACTCTTCATACCAAGACTGTGGGTAGCTACTGTCACAATTTTATAGATGAGATAAGTGAGGCTCAGAGAGCCCAAGTAACTAGTCCAAGGTCTCCCAGCGAGTAAACAGTAGAGACAGAATTTGAACATGGATCTGTCTGATTTCAAAGGCCATGTCCTTTCCATGACACCAACATTCCTCAAATTTTATTAATACTCTGACGCCTCATAAAGGAAAAAAATTCTAACGGACCCAAGTTTAAGAAACACTACAAGAAACCATGGTATCCTCCGTCTTGAGAATTCCATTTTCAAGGATCTTCATAGTAAGACCCAGGACAGCTGCATTTCAACCATGTTGCTCTGCTGCTTAGGAAAGGTTTTAACGGAACAGTGCATTTGCTACTAATAAGATTTTGGCACTAGCAATCTGTTAACATTATAGATGCAAGTTAACCATTTCTACTAGAGAGACACTTGATGAACTGCTGTCACATTAAAGTAAATGGCTGTGGCATTTTCTGAGCTTAACTTAAATGAAAGTTTACCTGAATGTCCCACACAAGCTTTGTAGATTAAAGATGTCACTCTCGTTCTGGCACATGCTAACTGACTATAATAATATTGAAGCCTAACGCTTATCACGCAATTACTTGATTACAATACTATGTGCCAGGCACAGTTCTAAGCACTTGACATGAATTAACATATTTAATACTCATGAGAATCCTATGAGGCAGGTCATATTCTTCTCTCCCTTTTACGAATGATAAAACTGAGGCACAGAAAGGTTAGGTAATTTCTCCAAAGTCACACAGCTAGTAAGAGGTGCAGAGCTAGGATTAAACACAAGTCATCTGGTCTATAGCAGTTTTGCCATATCAGGCTCTTCCTTGAGATGTTATGTTTACTGTTCATTGTCCAGTCAGCCAAGGACACAGCCAAAGGTGAAATGACACTGTCCCTACATTGGATACTAGAAATTCCTATCTATTCTACCCAGCACTGTTCCCAACAGCCTCTATAGTGAAGGGAGAAGTGGAACATCCCCTCCACCATCCCACACTGTCTGCATTCTAATCCCTCTGTCTACCCTTTTGTGATCTTTTTCCTTCGAAGGTTTCCTTGGAACAATGCTGGCGTTACAGAAAGGGTGCCATGTGGCTTATCTCCACCTTCCTAGGAATGGATGGGCCTTCGATTCCAAGAGACTCCTTGAATTCTTAATCATTTCTTCAGTTTTCATGACCCATTAGATGTTCTTGCATATTGACCACTAAATCTTATGTATATCAGTGAAATTCAGTTCTAGATGGGATTCTGATCCAGGTGATTGAGTACCTGCACATAGCTACGCTATCTAAGGGGTAGCACTTTGTCACATTCCTAGAGAGCTGGTCTTCTAGCACGCACTCCTAGGAAGATGAAAATCTCAGTGCCAAAGTGCAAGAACGCATTCTATCCAGAGAAATGTACTTGGTTTGTTTTCTTGTTTGCATTTCTGGGATGCATATTCCTGGTCCCCATCCTAAGGAAGAATCTGATTACATGATCTTGGAAACCCCTTGCCTATGAATATATTGACAATCCTCAAAAGGCCCCAGTCAACAATGGAAGTTGTTCAAGTGTCCTGACATCTAGAAGCAAAAGAGGAGCAACTCATTGTAGAAAATTATAATAAGGGGGCTGGCCTGGTGGTGTAGTGGTTAAGTTCACACCCTCCACTTCAGTGGCCTAGGGTTCGCAGGTTTGGATCCCAGGCACGGACCTACACACCACTCGTCAAGCCATGCTGTGGCAGGCATCCCATATACAAAATGGAGGAAGATGGGCACATATGTTAGCTCAAAGCCAATCTTCCTCTTTTTACTGAGGAAGATTGGCAATGGATGTTAGCTCATGGCCAAGCTTCCTCCCGACAAAAAAGATAATTATAATAATATAGATATTACATAAGGTCAACTTTCTGAATTTCTCAAATGACATCTACCTACTCTGAGGTGAGCATATCCAAGTGAGTTCCAAAACAAAGGAATTTTTCTCATTTTTTAATCACTGATTTCTAGTTCCACTCTTAAGACTCCAAACTCTAAAGTGGTCAACCCCATCGGTTTTCTCCTACACGGTCCAGTTTTGGGCCTGTGCCTGGTGTCTAAGAATTTGACAGCAGCCACAGCAGCACTGACTCTCTCCTTGGACCTCATCTTTTCATATCTGGACTCAACTCCAACATTTAGACATTTGCAAGCAGAAAGATATTTTCCCGAATAAGGAAGTCAATAATAGATCCGTGTTTACACTTTCCATTCCTTTCTCGTTCCCTGTATTTACAGGGCCTTTCAATCTATTTAGTCAGCTTCCCTAAACTGTAAGTTCTTCGGAGAAAAAATCCTTCTCCTGCTTTGTTATTCCTTCCTCTCTCTCGGTCAGTGCCCGACAGTCAATCCGTGTGGCTGACAGACAGTAAGCAACAAACTCTAGTCCTCTAGTCAGATGGACAGTCTACATTTGCCTCCTGGTTCCTCTGAAAAATGGTGATTCTTATTTTGTTATTTAGTGTGAGTTTTATTAGGAGAAGTCAGTTATTCTGAGGGGCAGAATTTTCTATCAACTGATCAAGAAATCTGGTGAAAGCTTTGCCATCTTAGGAATCTAGGCTGCAAGAAAACCATTCAAAATGCAGCCCCTGGAGGGTGAGTTCACTTCTGAACATGGCTGGCCCTGATTTGCCCCTGCCTCTCCAAGGTCCTGGCAGCCCTTTGACAGAATATTTAAATGTTATACATATTTGTCATTCTGGCTGCCCAGCCTTTAAACATCCTTCCCATTTGGGGGGACCCCAGAATAGAGGGAAGGCAGGATTCCACTTCCTACTTTAGAAGCCAAAGAGGACAGAGAGTTCTATCTTTGCCCTAGTAACTAGGAAACCAACACATCACCTGGGCTCAGCCCATCAGAGGCCTCATCATGTCATCCAGGACCTGAAGCCTATAGGGGGTCAGACATCATTTGCAGTAGCTGTGGTGGATTTGAGTGCCAGCAAGCATAGCAATGGATGTCCAATGAATGTTCAGAGCCCAGCAGCATTATGACAAATATCCAGCCCTGACAGCGCCAGTGGCAGCGCCCTAGGCAGACTATCCCTGTGGCAAGATCTTGGCTGTTCCCGCCTCCCTTGATTTTTATTCATTTTCATTGCCTGGCTCTCTAGTCTTCCCACTGATTCTGTGAGCTGCACAACACTCTTCCAGTAAATTCATCTTCCACTCACGTCAACTAGGAGAGATTTTCTTTGGTTGCAAGCAAGAATTCCGACTGGTATGCCAACCTTTCCTTCATGGACACGTGATCTAGTAACAACTTAGTGTGGCGGGTTTGATTGGGCCATTTCCTTCTCTCAGGTGGACCCTCGCACCGTGTGTGAATTGCTTTACCCTCTCTTAGATCTGAAGGAGTTGTCCATACTCCAAGGACAGACATGGAGGACCTTAGAAGACAAGTACTATGGAACCCCGAGAAAACTAGGATAAATGACTAGAAGTGGGAGGATCATCTGATGGCTTCTCTGCAGGAGGTGGATGTATTCACTGAAGCACAAATGAAAAGACAAGAAACTTGTATGTTGATTCTTTTTAAAAAATAAAGTTTATTTTGCTTTTCACCCTAAATATAGAAATAATTCATGTTCATTGTGGAAGATATGGGGAAAACAAAAATAGAAGAAAAAAATTACTTGTCATTCTATCATCCACCAATAGCCACAGGTGAAATTTTGGTGTGTTTCTTTCTAACATTTTTTTTCATGAAAATCTTTTCATAGCTATGTTCATCCTAGTCTATTGCCTATTAAAATTCTGAAAAGAGCAGAAACATTTCCATTACATGCTAATATATAGTATATATATTTACACACACACACACACATATATATATAGTGCTAAATAAAAGACAGTGAACTCTATCTTTTGGCTGAAAGGAACATTTCTCAAAATGTGTCCCATGGAACAGTTATTCCTCCATTTGCTAACAGTTGCAAAAGATATCATATAAAAAAAGATATTCTTAATTTTTTTTTTGCTGAGGAAGATTCGCCCTGGGCTAACATCTGTGCCAATCTTCCTCTACTTTGTATGTGGGATGCTGCCACAGCATGGCTGATGAGTGGTGTAGGTCCATGCCTGGGATTCGAACCTGCGAACCTGGGCCACCAAAGCAGAGAGCACTGAACTTAACCAATAGGCCACGGGGCTGGCCCCCTAAAAAGAGATGTTCTTGATCAGATAAGTTGAGGAAGCCTGAGTTAAAGCTGAACACATGACTTTACTGCATGAATTTTCAGAGTTTTAACGCATTAGAGTACAGTGTGCCTGTTGAGGACAGTAGCATTTTCCAACACATTTGACACAGAACTCCCCTTTGAAAACACCTTTCCCAGGACTAGCGTTCTGAGGAGCACTGACCCAGAAAGCTTAGAACTCTGCGTCATTTTACCTTCCTCCCCCTTCATTAGAGAAGACCCACTTCAGAGCCAGCAGGGGAAAAGGAGACTATATCTCTGATACTTAGAAGCAAAATTTGAAAATGAAATAACAGAATAGGACCATGGAAGTCATTTTCCTTTGCTGAGTTATTTACGAAGATGTAGGAATATCTTTGAGTGAATGAGGTTTATGCCTGGGAGTTCGTACCCGAGAGAACTGAGAAGAGAGCAACCTTGTCTTGAGAAATGTTGCAGCATAAATGGGTTTATCCACATTTAAGTAGAAAATCCAATTAACTTAGAACGACGAATTGCCAGGCTAAGGAGATTAACTTAATGTTACTCAACATCATTTTAGTACCTGTCCCCTAAAAAGCGACAGTTCCATATGACAAATTTTTTAAGTGATACAAACAAGGACAAATTAGAAAATAGAAGAACACAAAAAGTATAATTTCAGACAATGAGAATGTCCTCACAGGAAACTTCTGGAAGAAATCCTGTCCTTGCCCCATCACTTTCCCAGCTAACCTAATGTTTGGGCAGACTCCAAGGGGAATCTGCCACAGAATAAATATGAAAAAATGGCTTCTTCCGTTAAACCAACAGGTTTGAATGTTCATTTGACGTATGCAGAAATTGAGGGAAACAGGAAGTAAAAAAGAATCTTGAAATGGGTGATATCTCCTAACACACACCTTATTTACCACCATGGGGGCGTTCCTGTGAACTTGCTTTATGCCAAAACCCAGCCACAAGACTCCCACAATACTCCTGAACCTGGTGTCTGTCATTTTTGGAATAAACTAAGTGTCTAGGAAAGTCTGGGAATTACCAGAGTTCAACAAGTACCTTTTCTCTGTGAAGGAGCCTAAAAGAAATTCTAGGGCAACTTCCTGATTTTTTGCCTGAAACTTGCATTGTGCTTCTGTTTGGAAAGCTGCTCAGCAGACCCCTCCCTTACTGAGCTGGACAGCGCGAGCTCCGGGTGACCCTTGGGAGGGAAACGGAATCTGAGAATAGCAAAGCTGGAAGGGACCTTAATGATTATCTCCTCTGGCCCAACCCCCTCTATTTACAGATCCAAAAGCATGAAGCCTGAAACCCACCCAGAATCCTGAGAGGGAATGTGCTTTCCTCCCTTCTTCTATTTTTGTGCGATTTTCCCATGGCATCTAGCCAGAGCATCTACATCAGGAACGTCTAGAGGATTTATGAGGCCAAGCGATCCTTTGGGTTTCTACGCAGACCTAAACAGGAAACCCACACAAGGAAATGCCCTTTCTGTTTGCAGGCCGAATTCCCAGGATGCTTTCCCCAGAGTGCCCCAGCTGGGACAAAACAAAGACCTGGCACAACAAGTGCCCTTAGACCCTAAGGCAGAGGTGCCCTCCCCAACGCCTCCACCCACTCCCCAGGCCTGGGCTAATGTAATGAGAACAAGACTTGCTTCTCTTGGACCTCCCCTTAAGGTTGCTCTGTTGGTCCAGATGCTGAATAGGAATCAGGCCCAAGGCATCCACCTCTTGGATCTCCAACTGAGTTTCAAGGCTTTGTTTCTCCTCACCTGTGTGAGGTCAATTAACCTGGGGAAGCTAGGCACCCCACGCACACCTCTCCTACTCTTTCTACATGTTGCATTTTGCTTTCAGAGGATGCCTTAGGGCTGAAAAAAATACATGCGTTTCCCAGCCAAGGGGCAGCCAGATGCCAGCCGTCCCTCTGAGTCACCATCGCACATTGTGATAACCACTCAACCTGACATAGCTCTGCTCTCCTTTGCAGCGACTTCAACACCCAATCGCCTCTGCCTATGTCGTCAGTCCATCTGCCCTCATGTCAAGCCATTCTGGCCTGTGATGGCACTGTTAAATCTTTTCAGCTCTCCGTGGAAGATCTGAGACTTAAGAAAGAGACTGTTGCTCAGGGCTGGACAGGAAGGAAGTGTGCATTCCTGGCTCACAGAACAGAACAGCAGTGCTGGTGACCCCTCTCCCACTCCTCAAGGCGTCCCCTTGGGCTGACACCAAAAATAGACTCTGTCCTCCTTGGTTCGCCCCCACCTCCCTGGGGAAAGAAGACACAGGCTTCTAGTGAGCCAACCATATTATCAGGGCCTGACCGTCTTTCAGGAATTACCAGATGTTGGGAAGAGGATAATGTGTCATTTCCTTTAACAAATAGTCTGGGCATCTGTGCACTTCCTTTTGAGCCCGCTCTATAGGAGAATGAGATATAGTGACAGTGAAGGACGAATCACTCTGGCTTCCTCTCTTAGGGGTGCTGGGGGGCCTCTTCAAACCCTTTGGTTCCAATCTCCATTAAGAAAGTGTTTCTGTCCTCTGCGTGCATGGGTGACACCCTGAGGAGACGGCATAGGTTTAAAGCAAGGGCTTAGAGACAAGATAAATGCTCTAAGGAAGAAGGACAAGTAGCCAAGAACGTTGGGAGAGGGCTTGGAATAATCAGATTGTTCCTCCATTCCCCCGTACCAGTGATCTCAAAAGTGAACCAACAAAGGCCGCATTAGCTGGGAACGTACCCTACCCCCCAGCCAGCCCTACTGCACCTGAAACTCGGGGGGTGATGCCCAGAACTCTCTTTCGAGCCCTCCAGGTGATTCTGATGCGTCCCCCACGTTGAGAGGGGGCTGACCTAGAGAGATGCACATTACGGGCTCTCAGAAGGCAAAAGAAGGGGCGATGGTGGGATGGTTACCTGAGAAAATGCTTTAAAGACCTTGCAGAAGAGGGAAGAAGAGATAGGACCTATGGATGAGGCTATCTGGGCAAGAGAAAGATCCTAGAAACAGAAATGAAGAGACAGCAAATAAAGATATAGCCCATTTGCTATACTTTGCTTTGCTCATACTGCACTAATCTGTAGCACTTCTAGAATGTGGTTTAATGACGTAAGCATATTCACAGAATATTTTTCCGTTTAAATAAAATATACCCCGCGGGCCCAATTATGTAAAATGTATCTTCATATCAACTGATGTATAGAAAAAAATTGGAAAATTATACATCAAAATGTTAACAGTGATCATTCCTGGGTAATGGATTATGGATAATTTCTATTTCACCCTTTATGCTTTTCTGTTTTTTTCTCCTCAATTTTTCCATGATAAATAGGTATTTTTACAACCAAAAAAAATTTTTTAATAAAGGGACAAGCTTGTTGGGTCAAAATAGTCATTTAAACAAATTTGTATAGCACTCTCCAGAGGCTAGCTCTCCAAGAATTTATGTCACACAGATAATTAGCACCACCTGTTACACTTGTGCTAAAACAGGGCATTAGGAACGTTGGGTTCAGAATGTATAAAGAGATTGTTAAACTCATGGGCTCCAGTTCAAAGCAGCACAGCACAGGGAGCTGCAGAAAAATGAGCCAGGGCCCACCCCGGGCACCCTGTTCCCGCTGGGGCTGCCCAGCGCCCGGGGCACCTCCCCAGCGCGGATCGGGGGTGCTGAGGGTTCTCAGCAACCCTTGGGAACCGGCTCTCCCTCTGGACGGCTTTGTTCAGAAGCCACAGTTGCCTCTTGGTTTTTACACCCCGATTTCCTAAAGGCGATAGGCCCGAGGCAAAAACAACACAAAACAAAAATACTGAAAGAGCCCTGAAAAGCCTAGAAAGGAAGAAAGGACAATGGAACGTGATGTCAGGGCCGCTAAACAGCCAGTGACTCAGCGCTTCTGCGCCATCAACACCAGCTGCAGCCCGAGGTGGCGGCGGGGGTGGCAGCTCACAGAACAGCCACACACACACAAACATGCACGCACGCACACACTGTGCAAACAGCGCACTGCCTGGAGAGTGGCAAAAATCCTGGCTCTTGGACTGTGCTGCAGACAAGACACAGGATCAAGGATTTCTGGAGCTACGAACCTGGCAGAATGTATAAGGATGTTGCATGTCAATTCGGCTTTCTATGAACATCTTTTATCAAGACTCTTTCCCTAATGAGCTGGACACATGTCCCTGGGGTCAAATTCTCCAAACTGGAACCAGTATCTGCCTGCAAGTACGGCTATATCTCACTCTGAGTCTCTGAACCGTAACAGGATGAAATTTGGTTTGTGTGATAGATTTTAGTGTTGGCTTCTCAAGGAGACTGGGGGTGGCGGTGGGGGAGCAATTCCCACCCTTTGTGAGTCATGGACTGGGCTGGGAGATTTCGCACAGACTACAAATGGGAGTGGGAATCTGTCCCATGGAAGTTTGACTCAGGCAATAACTGTCTGCAAATATATCGTCTTGTTAAAAGATGCATTTTTAAATTCAGACTTGACCACAATTCAGAGTCCTTGAAGCAACCCCTCCCATGAAGTCGGCTGGGGCTGGCCCCACTCCTCCCAGATGGCTCTCCTACCACAGGGCCCGCCCCAGAGAACCCTCCAGATTAGGCTGGTCATAGAGGCCTGCTGCTCACCATTAACCACCAAACCCACACACTGGACCAGCACCACTCAGCGGATGTGATCCAAAAGCAACTTTATTTTTGTCACCCACTGCTCCTTCAAAATTTATTCCGTGAAGAAAGCTCTTTCCTGCAGTTAGGTTAAACCCTGTGGACTCCAGAATTTTTCTGCTCGCTCTGAGGTATTAGATCATTCTAGGGACGGACGTTTAAACCATAAAACACAGTCTTGGTTCAGCAAATAGGTGTCTGGGCCAAGTATCCAGAATATTCACATTGTAATGTTCATTCCAAGGGGGAGTTTCCCAGCACGTCCCATGCCCAGCCAGCAGACAGGAGCAGCGGTCAGGGCTGGCACGGTTCTTATCAGGCTCTCTAAGGACCTGCAGATGGTTAAAGGGACTCTCTTTCCTGGGTCTGTTCTTTTGCTTTAGTCTCATTTAGGCACCCTGATGCCATCCTCCTGCTGTCCACTCCTCCCACACAAATTCTCCCTCTTATGACCCCCTCATCCCCACGCCTCCTCAGGCCAACTCTTGGATCAAATTTAGAAAATCTCCCGGGCTGCTCTCTCCATCATGAGGCCCACATTGGTTGGTCCCTGCTCTCTGTGGGAGTAGAGTTCTTTCTTAAATGAAGCCCTATGTTCTCTTCCTCTGCCTGTTCCCACTGCCAAGGCTCCTGTCACTTCTTTGGGAGTTCTCCATATCCAGGTCTCAGAGTGGTTCTTCTCTTGCAAGATGTGATGCAAAGGAGGTAACACTCCTCAGCCCCACCCCTCCTAGGGAGGGCAGTCCAGCCATAACTTTCCTCACAAATTCCCCTCTCTCCATTTTCCTGATCCTTCTATATCTCTTCATGGATGAGGGTTTCTAAGGGCTGTAAAAACCAATTTTTAGATATTTCGTTTAAAAATCTGCATATGGTCTATGTTACAACACATGTGCCTCAAATGAATATACTATTCAACCAGCCACCTGTATGGGGACCTGAGAGCTGTCATCTATAAAATGGGAATAACAGGGGCCAGCCTTGGTGGCCTAGTGGTTGGGCTCCGTGTGCTCCGCTTCGGCAGCCCGGGATTGGTTCCTGGGCTTGGACCTACACTGCTCTGTTAGTGGCCATGCTGTGCTGGCAGCCTGCATACTAAAAAATAGAGGAAGATTGGCACAGATGTTAGCTCAGGGCGAATCTTCTTCAGCAAGAAAAAAAATAAAATAAAATAAAATGGGAATAAGAACATCTGCCCTCTTGACCTCACAGAAGTAGTATTGGGATTTGGACAAGATCAGATCAGAAGTGCTGGTAACGCATGCTGTCAATGATGTGCAGGAGTCTGCCTGTGTCCGCTCACGAAAGCTGTTGGTGCCCATCTTTTCCCAACTCCCAAGTTTGGTGACTTCACATTGACAGCTTGAGGTCAGCCATGGAGAGAGTATGTACACAGGGAAATTAGCAAATGCTGCAGGTTAGAGCTTACCCCCCTTTCCCACCCAAACATTTACTATCAAACCACTGTATGCAACTATAAATGTAATAAATCTTACTGTCATATATTTTCTATATCTGGAGACCTCTCATGACAGGGCTGGAAGATAAGGCTTCCAGTTAGAGCCATGACAAAGAGTAGAAGGGCAGAAGAATGAAGCTTTCACTTCACTTAGGAATATCCTTGTGCATGGCCAGCCCAGATGTGCTGAAGGGAAGGACGATAGAGTTCTCAGGGCCTGAGGAAGCACCTGTTTTCTAGAAGTAATTTACTAACAGATGGAGGAGAGGAGTGGGTCCGTATTCCTCAGAGTGGAAATGCAGGCTGGGATGGTTCAAGGGTGGCCCACCGAGGCAGGGTTGCCCCATTTTCAAGCCTGGAGCAGTCTTAGCTCTTGGAGGTCTTTCCCAGGGCCCTGGAGGTCTTTCCCAGGGCCCAGAAAGAGGGAAGGTGCACTCCCACACCGCAAGCAGTGTGGCCTCCGTGGCCCCAGAGCTGTGCTCAATCTTCTGGTCTTTGAAGGCAGCAGAATCTAGGATAGTGAAGGCCACCACACGAGGAGGAAACAGAGGGGGCTTCAGTAGCCATCTGGGATGGTGGAAGCCCTCCTAGGAGCTGGCAAGGCCAGGAGGGCCTTTGCTGTCCGCCCCCAGCAAGGTGGCAGTCTAGGTTTTTGCTCATCTGGCTTGACATCATTCCTCATGGTAGTGAGGATGGGCCAGACTTGGAAATGAGGCCAGGGTTGATGAGCGCCCCAGGCTCAGGGCATGGAGGACCAGTTCCTGACAGTGACAATTATGGTGTTCCTCGGAGATGGTAGGGGAATGGAGGAAAGCCTGTACCTAAACAGTGGAACAGCCTGTGGCAGTGAATGAGACATTGGCAACGCCAGGTCCCTAAAGGAGCATCGATGTGCTGGGGGTGAGGAAACAGCACCACACAGGGGAATTGCTTCTGCGAATCTACGACCTCTGAGGCCCATTTGGGAATCTGTCTGTCACCTTGAATCCTAAGACAGGAAAAGCTTTACAAATCAAATCCACTCTGTTTTCTCTATTTCTCCAGGTTTCTTTCCTCTTGGACTCATTACCTTTCCTGAAACCAGGTCTAATTGGATTTTTTCCTTTTTCTACCAGCCACGTGTAGCCCCATTAACTTTCTAATACTGTTATAGAGTCTTTCAATTATGTTAGAAATTAAGCCAAACTTGCCACTCTTAAAAATGTTTAAATTTCCATGTAAGTCCCCTTGACCTGGTTTTCTTTTGTCCTCTTGGGGCACAGATTCCCTGATGATGACACCTTATGACTCACTTCAGAAAACAGGAAGACACCATGTCAAAGGGCAGTAGACTCTTGAAACTGAAGAGGGACAGAACCAGACAAGAGCCATTTCTTTCTCTCCATGTCACAAATTACGTGAGAGAGAAGTTGCCAAACACTAGCCTTGCTTGTTTTTTAAATACCAACTTAGGAGAGTATAGACATGAGGAAGGGGAAACTAAATTCTACTTTAGAGAAATGCATTTGATGTGAATGTTGGGTAAATGGCAGCTCTATTAAGGAGTAGAGATAAATTATATATTTTAACATCCAAGTTCAGAAAAGTAGTAAAGCTAAAAGCTGTGCTAAGGAGTCCCAGAACAACACCTCCAGCCCCATCCAAGCATGCTTGGGCTTAAATGATAATTATCCCAGATCTGGAGGTAACAGGGCTTCTTGCAACCAAAAGTAAGTTCTGTTTACAGCTTCGGCCCCCGTCTGACTTTCCACGGAGTTTTACTTAGAACAGAGGTTCCAGGCCCACGTCTACCCTGTTGGGGCTGACAAGGATCTGATAGTTCTGCTAGACCAACTTAGACCTCTCTGAGCTTATTTAAATGAGTGAAGAAAGAGACTATGCCTCTGCCCCCACATTATGTCTATTACTATACTACCATCTAATGGCGAGGTGTGTTAAAACACATGTGTAACCTAGTCCAGGGACCCCTGACTACTCTTAAAATTTTTTCATGCCAAATAGTTATAATGTATTACTCTGTCTCTCCAGGTAAGTCACCAAATGGTCCCTATAGTTTATGAAAAATGACCCCAGGTCTAAGATCCCTGGTAGGGAGAAAGTCATGAAGTCTCTAATTTGACTATCTGAAGAAAGATTGTATAGGGGCTGGGCCCGTGGCCTAGCGGTTAAGTTCAGCATGCTCCACTTTGGAGGCCTGCTTTCGGTTCCCAGGTGCAGACCTACACCACTCATTGGTGGCCGTGTTGTGGCTGCAACCCACATACAAAATAGAGGAAGACTGGCACAGATGTTAGCTCAGGGCAAATCTTCCTCAGCAAAAAAAAAGATTGTGTAAGCCTCAAGAAGAACAAAAGATGCCTAAAACACTCCCCAAAGTGTGCAAGGTAACAGAGAACTATTAACATAGATGTTGCTTAAACTTTTATATATATGAGAATTTAGTAGTAACAGAAAGATTTGTACACTACAGTATATGTATAATGAATTATTGTCTTACAGAGAGGAGCATAAAAAATTAAACCATAACCCTGTGTGGAGACTATCCACTGCTCTAAAAATAAATCGCATAGCAAAAATCACATTTTATTGCTGTATAAGAAAATGATAACATATTACCAACCCTCTGCCCTCCTTTCCTGCAGGTCGAGATTTTAGATTATTACAGTTCACTTGGGAATTTTCCTCTCAGTGCTAAATGTAGAAAGCAGAGATTTTCTTTTTGGAAATTTACTGAGCAATGAAAACAGAGACTGCCCCTCCCCACTTTCCATGCTGTCCCCTTTCTCCAAACACACAAGGCACACAGATCAGGGATTTTTCCGCTTCCTGAGCAGTTCCATTAGTGTCACCAATAACTCAACTCTAAATCGCATCAGAAGACAGCCAGAACGCCAAGAACTCCTGAGACACAGCTAGATGATCCACAGTGCATCAAGGTTTGCTCCAGAATCCCCAGAGAGGGGTCCTCCATGGGAGTGGGAGGCTGGCATAGACAGGTGACAACCAGATACTCAACCAGCTTGTGGGGGACAAAATGCCATGGGAACAGCTAGCAAGATGGATAGGTAGAATTAGGATACCTTGAAACATGGCCTCAAACACCAGTTATGCTGTGAAATTTTGAGAAACATCGTTAATAAACTTACAACCACCTAGGAATGCAAATTGCAAGGTGACTCCCAATCAGGGCAGTGGGCAGGGCTCATCACAAGACCAGAGAAATTACCTTCTGGGTTGAGCTCCCCGTTGATGCGTCCCTTCCCAAACAGCACTCCTCTCCAACTTTTGGAGCCCAGAGTAGTGGAAACGGTGTGCTGCTAAGTTCTAAGCATACCTAGAAGCACAGAACTGTACAAAACTACCACATCTCTTCCTCTCTTGACATTTATTTTCACCCCAGCACACAGATAAGATAAAACCACTAGCCATATTGTTACCAAACCAAGTGGACTCACCTCCTGGTGAGTTAAATAAGACTCTACACCAACGGAAGTTGTCTCACAAAGTAAAGTGTATTTGCAGCAAATAGGAGGCCATGAGGAATCATTTCCAAAGTCATGGCGTCCCCAAACGGAGGGAGGCAGGAACTTTTATTTCTGTTGGGGAATGAATATTCAAAAGAGAGAGGCCGGTATTCGCTTGCACAGGCTCAGTTGGAGAACATGCTTCCACATAATAAGGACTAAGCTCCTCCTGGAGAGATCTTTGCATTAAAAATAAGACAAAGGTCATGGGCATAGACAGCTCTTGTGGTGAGGCTTGGTCAGTTTCAGGATGGCTGGTATTTACATCTCTTTAACATACAAAAGGAAAAGAAACAACATGGAAAAACAGTTAACTGCTTCCAAACCCACCTTTGAGTTTCTCGAGGCACCTAGTCGGTGACAATATCTTCTAAATCAGAGGTTCTGTAAGTGTTGTCCCCAGCCACAGCATCAGCATCACCTAGGAATCTGTTAGAAAGGCAAATTCTCAGGCCCCATCCCAATCCTACTGAATCAGAAACTCTGGGGGTGCGTACAGAAATCTGTGTTTTAACAAGTTCTCTGGGTGATTCTGACGCACACTGAAGCGTAGGAACCGCTGTTCCGAGTGGAGACACTGAAGGAGCACACAGGGATGCAGCTTGTTGGCTAACAGACGGCAAATGAGGGTGCGACCAAGCCTAGCTAAAACCTGAAGCTCTGGAATCGACGCTTTCGTCCTGCACCTTCAGCTCCCTCCAGGGTCAAGCAATGTGTCAGCTTGGTGCAGACCACCCCAGCGGCTTTAGAGGGTCTGTCCACCTCCCGAGCCTGGTTATTCTCCCTGGGAACTGCAGCAAAAGCCACGGGAGCAAAGCTGGTAACCCATGGTAGAGTTAAGCAGAGAGGTCTCTGGGGACGCTATAGCTCCTTATTTTGTTTTTTAATCTTTAGGATCAGTGGTTCACTTCCAGGTCTAGCAAGAATGGTTGGCAAGCCGTGGTTGTTAGGTGGGAGAAACACTGGCCTGGAACACCGAGATCTTGTTGTGCTCAAAGGAAACAGTGTGGTCCTGCTAACAGCACGGGAACTGAGATAGCGACCGAATCACCAACATAACCTCAGGAAAGAGGATGGAAAGCAATTTATTTTAGGGGTTTTCTTTCTTGTGATAAATATAAAATTTACCGAAAAGTCTAAATAACACTTTAACTAAAACCCATATTCCCACCACCTAGAATTAATAACTGTTAACATTGTGTCAAATTAAAAGGCAGTGTTTTAAAGCTGTGAAATGACTGCATATGGCAATGAGCTGGAGAGGGCGGGAGAACAGAGGAAGGCCATTAGAACAGGGAGAAACAAGCTAAGTATTTCTGAAATATTTTTTAACAAAGAATGTCCTCAGTCTTTTATCAGAAAACATTTTGACTATGAGATTTCCACATAGCTACTAATAATAACTTGTAAATTTGCCTAGCTGGAGGCTGGAGAGTTGGAATTTACAAATAATGAAGAGCAGAAAAAGAGCTGAAGAGGAAGCCAGCTCTTTTCCTTGGGAATAAATACAACGTGCTTTTGGACAATCACCACCTGAAGAGAGCAGGAAAGAAATCAGGCCAGTCCAAGAGAAATCAGGCTACAGATCATTAATGGGTAAGGCTTTCCCATCCCTGTTGATGGAGTTGGAGCTGAACCCAGGAAGCCCTAGAAGAGAGAACCATCACCAAGGACACTCCCCTGCCTGGATGATCTTGGACTGTTGCTTGGTGTCACCCATCAAAGCCGGGAGGCAGTTAGAACACATGCTGAAGTAAGGTTCATGAGCCACTAGAGCGCGTCCCCAGGGTGGGGAAAGGATGGAGGTGTCCAGGCTGTAGAGCTGGTCGCCAAAGAGAACAAAGCCACGCGGTGCTAGCCGGACAAGGAGCAGGTGAGAGGGGCTGTCATCTTTGATCCAGCCAGTTTTGCAGCCACCATGGCAGCCCCTCTGGCAACATTTAGAATCTCCAAAATGAAATCACCTGTAGCACTCAACCTGCCTTCTGTTCTTTGATAACCTCGTTCCATCAGAAAAGGAAAAAAAAACATGAAAATACTCATCCTCCCCGCTTCACCCCACCTGAGAACCTCATCCTTGCTGAGACAAACCCACTTCCCCTCCACACAGACAAAGATGGAGGGGGCTGGGAAGTTCTTTTGGCTGTAGAAGAGGGCCAGAGGAGGGGAACCTTAAACTAGATACCCGCTGGGTACCTCCCTTTTGTGTGCCTATTGGGTAAATCAAATATACACATCGGAGGATTTAATGAAGTTAAGCAGGCATCTCAGATGGGCAGCCTCAACTAGCCTTCCTGCATCCCCGCTCTCCAGGCGCACAGCTCCATTGTGACAGCACGTCTCTGCACACAGGCAGGTCTCTATCAACTGGTGTCCCCACCCCCCAGAGAAATGCTATGTGCCATCACAGTCACAGGCTTTATGAGGACCAGGTGCGCCAACCCCCATCACCACCACCCCCAACACACACGCACACTGGTTGTGCTTCTTCCCGGATCCTTGAGAACCTCTGTCAATGCAATAGAAGCCTGTTGGCTGCTGCCGGAGCAAACTGCTGAGGATGCCTGTAGAAGCATTCAGGCCCATTAAAAACCAATAACAAGAAATGGATTTTTCACCTGGTTTCCTATGGAAAAAATAACACTGGGGAGAAAAAAAGAGAGTGTAGAATACGTGTATGTACGTGTGTGCCTTGCTCTCATCTCAATTAGAAATTCATCCTTTCAGCCAAGAAGCATTTTTGATACCTACTATGTGCAAAGCTCTGTGCTAGATTTTCTTAACAAACATGATTGAGACACAGTCCCTAAATTCCTGGAGCTCACAATCTAGAGGAGAAAATCACACATAAAAACTAGAAAATCGTATTTTAAGTTCTATAATAAAGGCTCATTCATCTCTTCAACAAAGATTTATTGTGCATGATGTGCCAGCCTCAAGTATGAACAAATAATTTTGAGAGCACAGAGGCCAAATATAACCACCATTCCTCTTTCAAATGTGAAAGATTTGATAAACCAACTCCCATGCCCATGCTCTTTAAGGACAGAGTCCATCTTTTTGTATACCCATCATACCTGGGGTGTGCCCAGCAAATATTCAATAAATACTGCTTTCTAAGAATGGCTTTCCTGTCCCGTGATTCACTAGGCAATTTCAATGTAATCTTTATTTGCCATTCATTCATCATTTCTATAAACACTTACTGAGCGCCTACGACGTGCTGGAAGCAGGGGCTGCAAAAACAAGAAGCTCTCTGGTTGTTCACAGCTCAGTGGGAGAAACAAGCAAATGACCACCGGACAATGTGGCAATCACCCTCCTGAGCACAGGATCCCTGTGAAGGATGCACAGAGGAGGGGCCCGTAACCCAGCCTGCAGCTGGAGGGAGGGGTGTGCAAAGGCTTTCTGGAGGGAAGCCTAAACTTTGATTCTCAAAGGAGGATGCGTGGGAATAAAACCAAGTTGTGTGTGTCAGCGGGATAGCATTTCAGGCAGAGAGGACAGCCTAAGAAAGACATAGAAGGGAGATGCAGCTTGGAAACATGGGGACCTCCAAGCAATCCAATATCCCACGCTTTGCACGTCCAAAACCTTAATCTCCTCAGAGTTGTTTGGAGTCCACAAGCTTCCTTCAGCTAACCAAATTCTTGAGAGGAAGGTGTAGCAACTGGAATGCCAATTTCTGAAGTCAGAGTGACTCCGTCTGGTGGGCCAGATGTTCATGTGGGCATTAGAATCCGGATATATGCAGAAGGATGCTGAGTGAGCATGAAATTGGAGGCAGTTGCAAAGCCAATGATCTTGTCATCAATTTATGACAACTGCAGTATCTGTCTCTGTTACCACCTTTTCTCCCTCACCCGTCGCCCTTTGTAGCCAAAATTCCAGGACACTGCCCTTTGCTCTACTGCCTCAGCCCACATACTCCACACCCCACTGCAATCTGGGTTCTATTCCCACTTCTCCCCGAAGCTGCCTTCACCTAGGTCACAAACGCTCACTTTGTTGCTAAATACGGGATTGCTTTTAGTCCTTCTCATTCTCGGCGTCTCTGCAGCTTCCAACCCTGAGACCTGCCCCACTCCCTCCACATCCACACACCACTCTTTCCTGTTTTCCCTCCCATGTTTCTGGCTGCTACTTCTCAGGCTTCTTTGCATCTTCCTTTTTCTCTGCCAATCCTGCAGCGGATAGTTCCCTCTCTATTCTCCTTCTAGGTGAGATCATGGCTTCAGTTGCCATCTATATAGTCTGAGGATTCCCAAATTGCTCTCTGTGGCTCAAATGGCTTTTAAAAAAATTGTGGTAAAATATACATAACATAAATATACCATCATAACCATTTTTTGGTTCTTTTTTATCATAACCATTTTTAAGCGTACAGTTCGGTAGTATTAAGTATGTTCACATTGTTGTGCAACCATCACCACTGTCCATCTCCAGAACTCTTTTTCATCTTGCAAAACTGAAACTCGGCAGCTATTAAACAATAACTCCCCATTCCCCCCTCCCCAGTTCCTGGCAACCACCATTCTTCTTTCTGTCTCTGTGATTTTTGACCACTCTAGGTACATCATATAAGTGGAATCATACAATATTTGTCCTTTTGTGACTGCCTTATTTCACTGAGCATAATGTCCTCAAGGTTCATCCATGATGTAGCATGTGTCAGAATTTCCTTCCTTTTTAAAGCTGAATGATATTCCATTGTATGTATATACCACATTTTGTTTACCCATTCGTCAATGAATGTTTGTGTTGCTTCCCCCTCTTGGCTATTGTGAATAATGCTGCTATGAACATGGGTGTACAAATACCTCTTCAAGACTTTGCTTTCAATTCTTTGGGATTTATACCCAGAAGTGGAATTACTAGATCATATGATAGTTCTATTTTTAATTTTTTGAGGAATTACCATGCTGTTTTCCATGGTAGCTGCATCGTTTTGCATTCCCACCAACAGTGCACAAGGATTCCGATTTCTCCACATCCTCTCCCACACTTGTTATTTTCTAGTTTTTTGATGTTAGCCATCTTACTGGGTGTGAGATTCAAATGGCTTTTATCAGCCCTAGACTCGCATAGCCAACTGCTTACTGGACATCTCCATCTGAATATCCCAGAGAACCTTGAACTCAACTTGCACAAAATGAATGTTTTCCCCCAAACTTGATCCCTCCTTGTGTTCCCAATCTTGGCAAACACCACCATCATTCCTCCGAGTGCCAAAGCTGGAGACCTGCATGGCTTTCTTGTCAGTTCCAGCAATTCTAGCTCCTTGATATCTCCTGAATCGTCCCACTTCTCCCCACCTAGTCCCAATGTTACCGCCCAATGTGGGGCCTTCTGCTCGCCACAAGACATGCCAATAGTCAAGAGACAAGGTGGTAGGAAAGAAAGGACTTTTTATTACAGCTTGCTACCAAGGGGAAGACGGCTGACTCATGTCTGAAAGAACCATCTTCAAAGGGCACAAAATCTTACAACAGTCATATGTGCCGGTGGGTTATAGGGGAGGGGTTTAGGAATGTTGACATTCTAGTGTTACAGACTGAGAGTCACCACTTCAGATCTTTTGGTTTTCATTGATGATAGCTATTAGAGTAGATTCTCTGTTGAGGGTCATCACATTCCTAAGGAACTCAAAAGAACAAAGTTATCATCTTATCGCAGCTGGGAGCTATATGCATAGGCAGGGGTCGTAAAATCAACATAGCAGTTAGATCTCCTGGAGGGTGTATATCCAGCTTGGTTAGTTAGTCAGAGGTCATTCAAAGTTACAATGGGGTTTCTTTTCCACAACATGTCTTCCCTTATGTCAACCTTGTCTTGAGCCGGTATCACCAACACCATCATCTCAGTTCAGGTCTGGGTCATCTCCCATCTGAACACCCATGGGAGTCCCTGCCTCCTCCCTTGCTCCCTCTGGTTTATTCTTCTCACTCCAGCCAGTTAGCTCTTTAACATGCAGATTTGATCCCATCTTCCTCTGTTTAAAATCCTTCATGGGGCTCTCCAGTGTTTTCAGGATAAAGCCCATAGTCCTAAACATGACAAATTCTGTAGCCTGGCCCTTTATCATCTGGTGTCGTGATCTTCTCGTTCAAGCCTTATCTCTTATCACTTCCTGGCTTTGTCTTTTGAGCTCGTGTTGAATGACTAGCAGTTGCCCTAATGTGTCACAATTACAATTCCTCTCTCCAGGAATTCTTGATCTGCACCATCCTCCCCGTCTCCAGCTTCCTCTCTTGCCTAACTCTGTTGAAGTGTCACCTTCTTTGGGTCCCTTCCACCCTTGAACTGGGCTGGGCGCCCCTCCCAACGCTCCCACAGTACCCTGCACTTACCTCTACCATCGCACTCACCACATTGCCCTCTCCCCTAGACTGTAAGCACTTTTAGGCTCTGGGCTGTGATTTATTTATCTTTGGATCCCCAGTGTCTAGCACAGAGCTTGGCGCATACTAAGTGCCTGTCTGGACAGTCAAGGAAGACTTCCTGGAGGAGATGACAACTAACTTGAATCCTAATTAATGGCTAAAAATTGGCCAGATGAAAACGAGTCAAGAAATATCTCAAGTAGTGGAGGCAACAAGCAAAGATGCAGGTGTGTGGTATAGAATGATGCATCAGGGAACTGCAGGTTATTCAAGGTGGCTGGAGCACGTGACGTATGAGTGACCAGAGATAAGGCTGGAACATTTGCCAATAGACTCTGAGGTGAGTCTATCAGGCAGTCCTGGCCAGGGTACCAAAGTATGGAACTGTTATACAAAACCAGCTAGGGGTGACCCATGAGCACCAGCATTCAAAATTAAGGAGCAAATGACTGATAAAAGATAAATGCGTTATCCTCCCAGAGTACGTATGTTTGAATTAAGTGATGGATGGGCCATTCGCCAAGTGATGGATGGGCCATTTGCCAAGTACATATGTTTGAATTAAGTGATGGACGGGCCATTCCTCATCACTTATTTGTTGAATGGAACTGACTAAAGCATTAAGATAAAAAATAATATTAATAATAAAATATATAATATACACTAACATATAATAATAAAAATAATATTAATAAAGCTATGAAATGAAATTATGACACTTCAGCAAATCAGTCAGAGGTTGAGGGAGATATGCATGAGGTCAGGGGAGACTGAGGTTCCTGAAATTGGGAAGCACTAGTTCTTTCTGCTCTCTAAAGATCAAGAAGTCCCGAGAGGTAAGGAGTATAAACAGAAAGGGTGGGGAACACAGGAGGTTAGAGGAGTCAGATGTGAGCATCTGGCAGAGGAGAGTGCTAATGGGGACGGGGGTTTTTGTGATGTGTCCTACAGAGTAAAACCCTCCTACAGGGCTCTGTCAGTGACAAAGGATCTGAACAATGGGAGAGGAAGTCCTGGATGTGCTGTCACATACGGCCACAGACCTCTACTCTCGTCAACAGAAACCAGCCCCCGGCATTGGGCGAGTCTGGATTCTGACTTGTGCTCCTCCCGGCAATGTGTTCCCTAAAGTGACCTTCATCTTACTGTGTCCCTCACTAGGTCTGTGTTCCTTGTACCTTTCATCTGCGTCAGCAGCCTCCCTCACCCTGCCATGCAGCCCCGACCATCTCTTTCCTTACCCAGAGGGTGATATTTACTTGATAAGTTAGTCCTTTCACTTACATCATCCAGGGGTATTTTGAGCCTGTTCCCACCAGCCTTTCAGAACCAGTCTTCTCTTCTCTGGCCATACCCATTCTAACCCCTCTTCCCTGGATCAAACCCACCTTCTGACTCTGGGGGAGACATTCGCTGGGCTTCTCCCGTCTCCCCCTGACAGAACTGAGAAGGGCCCTCTTGGACCCCCTCCGTCTTTGATGCCCAGGCTGGAGCCACAGGAAGAGAGAAGAAATGTCCTGCTTGGCCAGATCAGCTTGGCCTGAGTGCTCTGGGATAGGCGGGAACGGTGACAGCAGAAGCCTGTGCAAAACCACAACAGCTGAAAATAGAGGCCCCAGCCACAGAGTTACTGAGTCAATTCAGGCTTTGGCCCCCACATGAAAAGTTCTCTGGGTAAGTCACACCCTCCACTGGGGCAGCTCAGAAAGGCTGGGGAAAGAGCTCTTTTCTGGGAATTCGGAACGTAGGAAAAACCGCCAAAGAGAGTCCAAGTCGCAGGGTGCAGGAAATGAGTTCAGGTCACGGAAAAAGTGACCGGCTAGTTTTCGCGTGCTGCCACCTTCCGGGAGGCTTAAGAACTGCCGCACTGCCAGTCGCGGAAGAGGAAGCTCCGTCCTTCTCCAAGCATTCATTGTGCACCTAGCTGTAGGAGGTGTAAGACGACGTCCCCGACCCTGATGAGGCTACAGTTTAGGACGGAAGACGACAGTAACAGGTAATTTGTTGTAAATGCGGTGAGAGAAGTGTGGAAGCCAGAATCCTGGGAACACTCTCCACCGCCAATCCATTATCAAGTCCTCTCAATTCCAGGTCCAAAATACTCCTTAGATCCATCCAGTTCTGTCCACTTCCACTTCCCTCTCTCCTGACCTGAGTCACCCTTTTGCCTAGCCTCCTCCCTATGTATTCTCTTTCTTTCCCTCAGTGCATTTCCCTCAATCCGTAGCAGACTGCTTGAAATCATTTAGCATTTCACGATTGCTTTTAAGATTAAGACCAAGCTCCCTACCACAACCCAGGCCCCACGTGGTCCAGCAGCCATGTCGTCTAGTGCCCCTCTTCTCTTTCTCGCAGCAGCACACAGATCTTCTTTCAATTATCCCAACAAGACGAGCTCTTTCCTGCCTTTAGGACTTTGTTTCTCTGTCCCTCTGTCAAGCAGAGTCTTCCTTATCTCCCCCCTCTATCTATGTAATTCCATTCACCCTTCAGAAGGCAGCTCAAACAGAGCTTCTTCAGGAAAACCTTCCCTGACCTGCAGATAACAGGTCCTTCTGCTATCTACACTAAACTTTCCTGGGCTTCTCCCTCGTGGCAAACATCACAGTTTAATTACATATGTGTGCATTCAGTTGATTAATGTCTCCTTCCCCCCAAGCCTGTAAACTCAATGTTGAATCACCAATGCCTCACACGATGCCTGGCATATAGTAAATGCTGAGTAAATATTTGTGGAATTAATTTGAATGGGCCGTGGACTTCTTAAGTGGAAGAGGGAACAATTTGGTTTACTCGGTGAGTACAGAAGTATACTCTCACAGCAGGAGTAAAACAGGGCCAGGATTTCCCCTGCCACTCGGTAGGATGTTTGAACCTCAGTGGCCTCTCCCTCTGAGCCTTCCTGGAAGGCTCAACATTGTTCCGTCCTGGGTGGATGGTCCCCAGGGTGGGTCACTGGTGGGGGGAGAGAAGGCTAATGGCACAGGGGGATGAATGGAGCAGAGAGTAGGGAAAGGTAGCAGAGAGAGACTGTTCAAGTCAGAAGGCCACTGGACTGATGACCTATGTGAAGCCCCCACACACTTTCCCCAGGTCTCAGAGTGAATGATGCTGTATTTACACAGGGGGGAGAGTCATAGTCACCCACTTTAGTATCCTACCCTGGGGCTCTGACTGGTTGGATTCACTCATTCCACAACCTTGACTGAGTTCCTGTTCTCCAGGAGGTTGTGCGCCCCCTGGAGGCGCGTCTGGGCAGCCTGTCCTGCGCTCAGGGGCTGACCAGTTTCCAGCATCAGCGGAAGCCGATGTGAAGGCTGCTGAGGGCAAAGCCATCCAATTACGGAGCAGGCTATGTCGGGGGTGTGGGAGAGTTCCCCCTTTGTGGTTTCTACAGTGTAGAGGTGGTCGATTAGCCACATGCTTGGTAAAACATACAGCAGCAGAGGTCTTTGTAGTGACCATTTGTTTTTCTAATTGCCCAGCATCCGTTTCCCCTTTATTGGAAATAGCACCCCAGTTTTTGTTTGTGGAGTTAAGCCTCTCTCCCTGTGTGCACTGTGGGTAGGACAGTAAATCAAGGGACTTTTCCCCACAGCCAGGAGGTGGGGATGTGATCCAGGCCAGGCCACTCAGACTCTCTCCTGAGACTGTGAATCTTGAACAGAGCAATGCATCATCAGAAATGAACACCTGGAGCTCACCCATCTCCTCGGTACCTCTCAGGTGAAACAGTTGACCAGTCACCGTTGGTTCCTGTCCCATTTCAAGACTGGGTCTCCAGCCTCCTGTCTACTCTATGAGCTACCTGAGATTCCTTGAACAAATGGCTCCTTTTGTTGGATTGGCTGAAGTTGGCTTTTGTTGCTTGCAACCGCGACACAGTATCATCTGGTTCATAACTTCCATTTGGCCAACCACAGGTGGTGGCCAATAGTTCAAAGGCTTGGATAGTAGCCGCTAAGAAAGGAGCAGCTAGGAATGCCTGAAATGTAGTCCATAATGGTCCATGGGGGCTAAACAGGTGGGGACTAGTCAGTGAGGGTAGAGGTTGGCTGGGAGAATTAAGTACACTATCTTGCTGAAGGTATCTCTTACCAGTAGGAACGAGCCAGGGCCACATAAGCAAGGAAGGTCTGAGAGGAAGCCCAGAGAACACATATCCCTGGGACGCTGGGGACTGGAGAATGTCAATGATCCTCAGATTGCCCCAGGCACAGATGTCAGAAGCGGTGCCACAATGCAGGATGTCTGTCACCAGGCAGATGACTGAGAAAAATGTCCCTTTCTAAAAGGGATATCTGACTCCTACTGCTGCCAGATTCAGAGAAAAATAGGCACAGGGGAGGCCCCCTCCTCTGCTGGAGAAATCATTCTCCATACGTCAAGATAAGCTGGGACTATGGCAGAGGCGGTGGGTACTTGGCAGTGCTGGGGACGGGAGTCTGAAATGGAACAAAAAGTATGAGTCTTTGAGGAGATGGCTGCCCTTACAGGGAGCTGGGGTGGTGGGTGATGACACACTCCTCCATGAGAGATGGAGTGGGGAGGGCTTGTGGGTCACACCGCCTCCTCAGAGGGTATGGATGGGCCGTGTCCATCTCTACCCTGGCGGCCCTAGGTCATGTTGGAAGCCTGCTCTGTCAGACTAAGGCTTGCCACACAAAATCTCCCCATGTCCTGAATCCACAAATGCTTTCATCTAAAGACAGAACCCCACCCTTCCCTCTCTCCCTGCCTGCCCTTGGAGCTCCAGCAGGCTATGGAATCCTCCCCTGTAGCCACAGCCTGGTGACAGAGTCAGGAACTAGGCTGCTGGCATCAGACCCATCCGATCCTCTGTAGTCGGTGAGGACAGGGGGTTTGGGGGTCAGGCAGCAGGGCCCTGAGAGGTGTGCTTCAGGGTTCTTAGCTGTAAGCAACAGAAGCCAATTCTAGTAGATTAGAGTGGAAGACAAATACACTGAAAAGATACTGAGAAGCTCAGAGAACAGCTAAAAGGACTGGAAAGTTGGACCTGGAAGAGAGAGGAACAGAAGCAATGACCCAGTGCACTGCAGAAGGGGTTAGGGGAGGACACCACTGCTTGCACAGCTGACACTGCCCACACTGGACAATGGAAACCATGGCCACCACAGCTGACACTTGTGACACTGGAGGTGGATGTGGCCGTAATCTTGTCACAACCAGGGAGGACCCCTTGCTTCTTTGTTTCTCTAACTCCCAATTCTGACCCTAGGGTGGTGCTTCTATTTGACTGAGTCTAAAAAAAAAAAGAAAGAAAAGATGTCCAGTAGGACTCCCCTCTATCTGCACTTATTCTCATTCTTTAACTTTTCTTTTATCATCTGAATTCTTCCATACCCATTTTTAAGAGAAGAAATCTTGGGCTGGCCTGGTGGCGTAGTGGGTTAAGTTTGCGTGCCCCGCTTCAGCGGCCTCAGGTTCGCAGGTTCAGATCCCGGTCGTAGACCTGTGCACCGCTTTTCAAGCCATGCTGTGGCAGGTGTCCCACATATAAAGTAGAGGAAGATGGGCACAGATGTTAGCCCAGGGCCACTCTTCCTCAGAAAAAGGAGGAGGATCAGCAACAGATTTAGCTCAGGGCTAATCTTCCTCGCCAAAAAAAATATATATATAGGTATATAAAAAAAGAAGAAATCTTTAACTGTTACTCTGCAGTAGATGCTGCAGTACGCGCCCAGATCCCCATCCTAGCTCCTGGGTGCTGGCTGCTAACACCTCCCAGCTGCTCCCTTTCCTCCCTCTCAGGAGAATGGCCATCGGCTGGCAGGAGTTGTCCTGCTGGGAAGGTATGAACCCTTTTCCCCAGGAAGAGGGGGCAGCTCCAGCCCCTGACTGACTGATGTAAGGGTACAAAAGCTGGTCCCCTGACCTCAGGGCAGGTTGTGTTCCAGAGCCCTCCTCCGTCAGCCTTTACCTGAGACTACCCTTCACCTGAGTTGGACCTCACCTGAGACCCCATCCCTCACCTGAGACCCCATCCCTCACCTGAGTTAGATCATACCTGAGACCCCATCCCTCACCTGAGACCCCATCCCTCACCTGAGTTAGATCATACCTGAGACCCCATCCCTCACCTGAGACCCCATCTCTCACCCGAGTTAGATCATACCTGAGACCCCATCCCTCACCTGAGCCCCATCCCTCACCTGAGACCCCATCTCTCACCCGAGTTAGATCATACCTGAGACCCCATCCCTCACCTGAGACCCCATCCCTCACCTGAGTTAGACCTTATTCAAGACCACATCCTTGCTTGGCGTGTCCTTTCCCCATACCTATCTTGCTTCCCTTCCTCCCTTCCAGGTTCTTCCTGAAAACAGCCCCTCAATAAATCACAAGCACTCACTACCCTATCTCAGGCACCCCTTTGCTGTCATCCTCCTCTCTCTCCCTCTCACTCTGAGCCCTACAGTCTAACGTGTCTCCCTTCTGCTTCCCGGGCAGACGAGTTATAGCGAGCAAGGCAGGCAGAAGGGAGAAGCTGGGCCCTTGTGCCAGGAAGACGATGTTAACCCAGTAATTACGCAAAGAGATGTAGGGTTGTGACTGTGAAAAGCCTCAGGCAGGAGAGAGGTATGCGCTCTGAGAGATCAGACCCAGTCAGGAGGTCAGGGAAAGCTTCCTGGAGGAAGTGAGGTTGAGCTGCGATTCAAAAACGAAAGTATAAGCTGGGGTGAGAAAGTATAAGCTGGGGTGAGAAAGTATAAGCTGGGGTGAGAAAAGTGGTCTAGGCCGAGGGTACACACACACAAAGGCCCTTTTACTCTCAGGAGAGAATGTGGAGGATGTAAGAGATGAAGAGAAGGCCAGAGAGATTGGAGTCCAGACACCAAAGGCTGGTGGCACTAACTGAGGCTGCAGGGATGGAAGGGGACCAGAGCAGCCCAGCTTGGCTTTTGAAGGAATCTGGTCTTCATCCTAAGACAAAAGGAAGCATTGAAAGGTTTTCGCTCATGGGAGAGGGGTAAAGTGACATGATCAGTCTGCGTTTGGAAGATTTCTCTGGTTGCAATGTAGAAAACGGATTTGAAAGGGCCCCTCGGGTAAGCTGGGGCGGGGCCTTGTAGAACGCAGAGAACAGAAGGGAGAGCTTGGTGGGGTGGAGGGAGTGGCAGGGGAGAGAGGCGGGCAGATTTGGGAGCTCTTTAGGTGGTGACATTGGCAAGATTCGGTGATGGCATTTATGGGGGAAAAGGGGTGCAGGGGGAATTGTCAAGGATGACGTTTGAGTTCCTGGTTTTAAAAACTGGAGGGGTTGTAGGAAATGCTGGGAAACATAAGGGCAGGCTCTGCATTCATCTGGGGCCAAGAAAAGACTGTGTCCATTCAGTCCCGCCCCACAATAGTGTTATCCACACACGATCACTCAGTGAATATGGCTGGCTGTACAACGTTTCGCATTATTTACCAACCAGTTGTCTTGGATGGCAAATGGTTTCCCTCCATGATTGGCTCTGTATATGTGGTTTGTGTCAGAGTGAGAGGATGGGGTAGTGAGAAGGGAAGGAGAGGGCAGAGCTGTGGGAAGAGGAGCATGAGGAGCAGGAGCATGATGGCAGGTGGGACTAGAATCCCGGGGAGAGAGGGCAGCAGTGTCGCGCTTGTATTTGGAGCAAGTCATACCCATGCCAGTCCTGGGTCATCCTCTTTTTGCTCCCATCTGGCTCACATACAAATTCTGGATCTTGACTCTAAAATACTCAACTGCCATTTGTCATTTGGAGGAAATAATTTTCTTCACTCTAAAGAAGTCCTTTATAGAGAAAGAAATGTCCCTGTAAGTCTTCAGTGATTCAACCACCCTGGTTAGACCATGACTAGAAACACCAGTCTACAACAAGTAACCAGTATGACCTACTGGATATATCTCTTTTATTTTTTGATGAATTTCCTGAGCCCCAACTTGATGTTAATGGCAGAAATCCAGTACTTTCCTCTCTGGGCCATCCCCCTTCAGATTTCCCAAGAAGCTTTTACCAAGCTATTCCATGGCTAACAGGCCTCCCAGCTCCTATCTTCTCTCTAACCCATTCTCTTTAGAGCAATCAAAGTTATCTCATCTCTCTCTTTTTTTTTTTTTTGTGAGGAAGATCAGCCCTGAGCTAACATCCATGCCAATCCTCCTCTTTTTGCTGAGGAAGACTGGCCCTGGGCTAACATCCGTGCCCATCTTCCTCCACTTTATATGGGACGCCGCCACAGCATGGCCTGACAAGCGATGCATCAGGGCTCGCCCGGGATCTGAACCCGGGCCTAGCGGAGCGCACGCACATAACAGCTACACCATGGGGCCGGCCCCCAGAGTGATCTAATAATCAAGTCACACGCTTGCTTAAAAACTTCAGGGCTTCCATTGCTCTTACAACAAGGAGCAAACCTCTAACCATGGGCTTAGAGGCTTGTGTGAGGTAGCCTCTGCCCATTTTTCCAATCTGTGCCCTCCTCCCTCTCTGTATTCTACCAACTGACCTTCATTCATCTCCTCAACCACACTAAAGCCTTTAATGCCTCAGGGCCTTTGAAACTTCTGTTCCCTCAGCTTTGCATTCTCTTTCCCCTACTCTTTGCCTCATCGTTTAGATCTCAGCCTTTGGAGAGGCTCATATTGATTACTTCACCCAAAATTTGTCTGCTTCTGCCTCCGAGCCACTGACTCTATCCCCTTTGTTATCCCCAGCACCCAGCCCAGCACAAAGGACCCAGTGCACTGACTGTATTTTCTAGTTCTCTTTCTGCCCACTTGCAATTGCCAATTGCCACAGGTCAGTTGTCCAGACTCCTCTTTCCCTCAGATGGGTTTCCCTCTGGGACCTCAGTGTTCTTTCCTGCTAGTAGATCTCAGTTGAAACCTTCTCAATTCATCACAGGATTCAAAATAAAATAGGGTTGGGGTTAGGTGTCTATCCCCTTCCTCTTTGAGGGTCCATGCCTCTCCTACATGGTCGCTGCAGAGGCAGTTCCTCAGATACAGGGCTATTCTGCTATTTCATGTGGAGTTCCTCATTATTCTAAAGTGACTTCTTTCTTTCCTCAATTTCTAGTTATCCCTCTTTACCTGAGCAATGTGTTAAGAACTTGATTTTAATGTTGGGTGATTTTGCAAGGGACTGGGTAGGGGGAAGGTTTGGCAGGGGTTTGAGCAGGAGACAATGATGATGACGTTGATGGTCTCTTACCAACTTGCTTGAAAAAGCTGCCAAGGGAAAATCAAACTCCAGCTTCTTCTCTTGATAAAAGAATCTATAATAAGCTGTATTCAGAACAATAGTTCCAAAGACCTGCAAATTTCTATCTGCATTTGTGTCAATGGAATTTGTTTTATTTTCATTCTCAATTTATAATTTTAAAACTCTACATTCCCTCCGTAGACTTTTAGACAAAAACCTTTAAGATATATCTCCAGCATTTTGTACAAGGGCTTTCGTCATTTGTATTCCTGTAGAACTGAACATGTAACAGACCTGCTCACATCCAATAAACATTTGTTTGAGGACAAACATTAGCTATTTCCAGCATGTGTAATGATTTCCATCATTGTTTTAATTGCTTTCCCACCAAAATCAGCCTTTTAAATTTTTATAGTCATTTTTAAAATAATGAATGCATTCACCACAAAATATTCAAAAGTTACAAAAACTTAGAACCCCTGCTCTAAAGCTTCCTGGGCTTAGGGTTTTTTGCCGGGTAAAAAGCAAATGCCTTTAGAATAGTTAACACTATAGAATGTCACTGTCACTTATGTCTTGGTGTTTGCTCAGCTCAGAAAATGAGTCCTGGCGGGTGGAATTGGGAGGATGTGAAAGTATAGTCACCTGAGAAAGATTAGGAGGCACCAAATGAAAAGAAGACTGGAGAGCCAAGGACCAAGGACATCTCAGCTCCCCAACGACATACCATTGGATCTTCTGTCTGTCACCGAGGACAGGGCCGGATCATCAGATGTCTGATCCCTTGAGGCATCTCTGCGGCACCAGGTCATCCAGCGCCTGGTCCAGTGCGTTGCAGAAGCAGGTGGACCCTGTTCCTCATGCACATCTCTCTCTTCCCAACTGAAACTCCATTCATTCATTAATTCAACGTGTTTATTGAGCACCAACTGTGTGCCAGAAAACACACTAAGTACGGCCAAGGACCTTGAACAAATAGAAGTTACATTCTAGCGGAGAAGACGGACGATAAACAAGTAAACAAACAAATGAACAAAAACAAGATAATTACAGCTTGTTAAGTGTGGTAAAGAAAGAAACAGGTGATAAGATGGGGGAGGATGAGCAAGCCTGCTCTAGAAAGAGTCATCGGGGAAGTTGTCTCTCAAATGTCTGTGGCATTTGAGCTCTACCTGATGATGAAGATGCAATCATAAATGAGCCTCATTAAATTCCAGGAAGAGAGCATTCCAGGCAGAGTATTTAAGAATACTTCAAGCCCAGGAGACAGGAAAGAGCTGTCTAATAACAGAAATTAGGCTGGTGCAGCTGAAGAACTGATTGCGGGGGAGAGTTATGTGAGATGAGATTGGTAAATTACTTGGAGGCAGATGACGTAGGACCTTATAATGATCAGGGTCTAGTCGGGAGAGAGAAATCACACCAGTTATTGTAACAGAGAATTTAATGTAAAGAATGGTTAACTAGGTAACTGAAAAGGCAAAAAGTGTACAGTAAGGTAACATGAAGGGAGCAAGTTCAGGAAGCAGCTAACATCCCTGGAGCTGAGCGAGCAAAGGGAAGAGGTTGGTATTATTAAAACCTGTAGCTTGGAGGAGGGACCCCGCAGAGCTGAAACTCTGACCTCTGAGGAGGGGTGCTGCTGGGCTCGTGTGCATGTCTCTAAGCTCACAAGAGGGGCCCCTACGGCCTGGACCCGGAAATCTGAGAAGGAGGCATCAGCCAGCTGGTACTGGTATTTCTTTTGGTCATGATGAGGCTGGTTCTGTGTGATTGGAAAAACTGTGAACTGGACTCAACTATTGCTGTGGGAGGGAGCTGTCACTGATGGAATGAAGAAGTGAAGCTAGGGTGATGTCCTTGGGATAGAAAGCAAACAGAGCTTCTTATTCAGCAAGGAATAAGTCCCGTCTTCCTCCTCTAGCCTTATAGTCTCGCTGTAGCTCCCTATTGACAGGGCATTAAAAGAAACTGTCAAAAACAGAAATACAGTTTTTAGAGTCCCAAATCCAGCAAACAAAGTTAGAATAGAGGGTGGGTTTGGAACTGAAAGACAATAACCAAATAACCAGCACAAACCATGTAGGCCACAAAAATAGGAATTTGGTTTTATTTGAAGAGCACTGGGAAGTCACTGGTTGGTTTTAAGTAGGAGCTTGATATGGTCAGATTTCTCTTTTGTGAATATCATTTTGGCTACCGTGTAGAAAGAGAAGGGCAGGGGCAGAATCAAGAAGATCAATTAGGAGGCTCTAGCAGTGGCTCAAATGAAACATGGGGGTGGACTGAACTGGAGTGTTAGAGACGAAGAGAACTGGCCAGATTGGAGATGCAGAACTCACAGGACTTCCCTATAGATGGGATGTGGAGCATGCAGGAAAGGGAGGAATGAAGAACGCACCTGGCTTTGTGGAAGAATTGGATGATGATGTCATTTACAGAGATAAGAAGGCTTGGGGGAGTGAATTAAGAGAGGGGAATCAAGAGTTCCATTTTTTATCACATTGCATTTTAATACGCCCATTAGATATCCAAGCGGAGATATCAGGCAGGTAGTTTGATATGAGTTGGATTTCGGTGGGAAGGAAAAATGGCTGGGCCCTAGCACTGGATAAAATTACTAAGAAAAAGAGATCCTGGGACCTAGAGCTGATGACGGAATCTAATCCAGGCAGAATAGTAGGGGAACCCCCTGGGCTCGCTTTGTGATGTATTTTTATTGTAAAACTACATAGCTTATATAGGCTCTTTCAGCTGCAGATAACAGATGTTCACTTGGATTAACTCAAATAATCAGAGTTTATTGTCATCATAGCCATAAAAATAAAGATGGGAACTTTAGCCCACAGCTTGACCTCATAATAACCCAGGGTCAGCCGAAGAGCCTAATATTATTTTAATCTAGTTTTGAGGAAATTTCAGTGGGTCTATGTTCCATGCAACCCAATGACCCTAACTAAACCATGATTATTTCTTCTAACACTACTTGGCTTAGGCCATAGAACACAGTGCTAGCACATGGGTCAATGTGAAGGGGCACAACTGTGAGGTCCAGGCAGGTATCAATGTGAGAGGCTGGCTTAATTGAAAGAACAACTTTAGATTAAGTAGGGAAATGACCTGACTACATATTTTTCAGAACATCACTCCTAAATATTATTCTTGCAACCAAACTTCTGATATGCAGTCTTGGAGGTTATACTCCCAACTAGTATCTGAAGTGCCCGGCATACAGTAGCTGTTCAATAAATATTGTTTGCGTGAATCAGAGTCACTTTTTGTTGCTGATTAAGAACATACCCTCATGCTTTAATTAGAGGTAGGCCACTTGACTGAAGAAAAGTCCAGTGCACAAAGAAAGGCCAAGGGAATGTTCATAGGCAAAGCACATGTTATTTTAGAAAATAGTTCTGAGTCTACTCCAGCTCAGGACAAATGGATAACTGAAGTCCAAATTTCTATGCCATGAAACATAGTCGTTATAACTTTTGCTTAGAATTTTTTTACATGAGTATTAACAAACGCCCCAAACAACCATTATAGAGTCTCAATAAAGTACCCATAGAATGTCTAATGCCAAGAAAATCAATTGGCTATATATATCTGGTGAATTTCTAGACTCTATTCTGTTCCATTGATGTGTATATCTTATCATACCAATACCACACTGTCTTAATGAATATAGCTTTATAGTAAATATTAAATTCATGTAAGTCCTCCAACTTATTTCTTCTTTTTCCACTTTTTTTATTGATGTTTTAATAGTTTATAACATTGTGAAATTTTTGGTTGTACATTTTTGTTTGTTCATCACCATATAATGTCTCCCTTCAGCCCTTGTGCCCACCCCCTACCCCCATTGCCCCTGATAACCACAATACAGTTTTCTCTGTCCATGTGTTGGTTTATATTCCACATATGAGTGAGAGCATACAGTGTTTGTCTTTCTCTTTCTGGCTTACTTCACTTAACATAATACCCTCCAGGCCCTTCCATGTTGTTGCAAATGGGACGATTTTGTCTTTTTTTATGGCTGAGTAGTATTCCATTGTATATATATACCACATCTTCTTGATCCAATCATCAGTCGAGGGACACTTGGGTTGCTTCCACTGCTTAGCTATAGTGAATAATGCTGCAATGAACATGGGTGCATAAGCCTCTTTGGATTGTTGATTTCAGGTTTGTTGGATAGATTCCCAGTAGTGGGATGGCTGGATCATAGGGTATTTCTATTTTTAATTCTTTGAGGAATCGCCATACTGTTTTCCATAGAGGCTGCACCAGTTTGCATTCCCACCAGCTGTGTATGAGGATTCCTGTTTCTCCACATCCTCTCCAACATTTGTTGTTTTTTGTCTTGGTGATTATACCCATTCTAATAGGCGTGAGGTGATATCTTAGTGTTGTTTTGATTTGCATTTCTCTGATGATTAGTGATGTTGAACATCTTTTCATGTGCCTATTGGCCATCTGTATATCTTCTTTGGAGAAGTGTCTGTTCATTTCCTCTGCCCATTTTTCGATCTGGTTGTTTGTTTTTTTGTTGTTCAGTTGTGTGAGTTCTTTATATATTATGGAGATTAACCCCTTGTCAGATATATGTTTTGCAAATATTCTCTCCCAGCTGGTGGGTTGTCTGTTCATCTTGATTCTGGTTTCATTTGTCTTGTAGAAGCTCTTTAATCTGATAAAGTCCCACTTACTTATTTTTCCTGTAGTTTCCCTAGTCTGGGTAGGCATGTCATCCAAAAAGATTTCTTTATGACCAATGTCAAATAGTGTGTTGCCTATATTTTCTTCTATGAATTTTATCGTTGCAGGTCTCACCTGCAGGTCTTTGGTCCATTTTGAGTTAATTTTTGTGAATGGCGATAGCAGATGGTCCACTTTCATTCTTTTGCATGTGGCTGTCCAGTTTTCCCAACACCATTTATTGAAGAGACTTTCCTTTCTCCATTGTATGTTCTTAGCTCCTTTGTCGAAAATTAGCTGTCCGTATGTGTGTGGTTTTATTTCTGGGCTTTCAATTCTGTTCCGTTGATCTGTGTGTCTGTTTTTTACCAGTACCCTGCTGTTTTGATTACTATTGCTTTGTAGTATGTTTTGAAGTCAGGGATTGTGATGCCTCCAGCTTTGTTCTTTTTTCTTAGGATTGCTTTAGCTATTTGGGGTCTTTTGTTGCCCCATATGAATTTTAGTATTCTTTTTTCTATTTCCGTGAAGAATGTCATTGGGATTTTGATTGGAATTGCATTGAATCTGTAGATTGCTTTAGGTAATATAGACGTTTTAACTATGTTTATTCTTCCAATCCATGTGCATGGGATGTCTTTCCATTTCTTTATGTCATCATCGATTTCTTTCAATAATGTCTTGTAGTTTTCATTGTATAGGTCTTTCACCTCCTTGGTAAGATTTATTCCTAGATATTTTATTCTTTTTGATGCAATTGTAAATGGTATTATCTTCTTGAGCTCTCTTTCTGTTAGTTAGTTATTAGCATACAGAAATGCAACTGATTTTTGTAGATTGATTTTGTACCCTGCAACTTTACTGTAGTTGTTGATTATTTCTAATAGTTTTCCAATGGATTCTTTAGGGTTTCCTAGATACAAAATCATGTCATCTGCAAATAGTGAGAGTTTCACTTCTTCGTTGCCTATTTGGATTCCTTTTATTCCTTTTTCTTGCCTAATTGCTCTGGCCAAAACCCCAGTACTATGTTGAATAGGAGTGGTGAGAGTGGGCAGCCCTGCCTCGTTCCTGTTCTCAGAGGAATGGCTTTCAGTCTTTCCACGTTGAGTATGACGTTAGCTGTGGGTTTGTCATAAATAGCCTTTATGATGTTGAGGTACTTTCCTTCTATTCCCATTTTGTTGAGAGTTTTTATCATAAATGGATGTTGTATCTTGTCAAATGCCTTCTCTGCATCTATTGAGATGACCATGTGGTTTTTGTTCTTTGTTTTGTTGATGTGGTGTATCACGTTGATTGATTTACGGATGTTGAACCATCCCTGCGTCCCTGGTATAAATCCCACTTGATCATGGTGTATAATCGTTTTAATGTATTGCTGTATTCAGTTTGCCAATATTTTGTTGAGGATTTTTGCATCTATGTTCATCAGCAATATTGGCCTGTAATTTTCCTTCTTTGTATTGTCTTTGTCTGGCTTTGGTATAAGGGTGATGTTGGTCTCGTAGAATGAGTTAGGAAGTGTTCCATTTTCCTCTATTTTTTGGAATAGTTTGAGAAGGATGGGTATTAAATCTTCTTTGAATGTTTGGTAAAATTCACCGGAGAAGCCATCTGGTCCTGGACTTTCATTTTTTGGGAGGTTTTTGATTACTATTTCAATCTCTTTACTTGTGATTGGTCTGTTCAGATTTTCCGTTTCTTGTTGGTTCAGTTTTGGGAGGTTGTATGAGTCTAAGAATTTATCCATTTCTTCCAGATTGTCCAATTTGTTGGCACATAATTTCTCATAGTATTCTCTTATAATCCTTGGTATTTCCGTGGTATCCCTTGTAATTTCTCCTCTTTCATTTCTAATTTTATTTACTTGAGGCCTTTCTCTTTTTTTCTTAGTAAGTCTCGCTAAGGGTTTGTCAATTTTGTTTATCTTCTCAAAGAACCAACTCTTTGTTTCATTAATCCTTTCTACTGTTCTTTTGGTCTCAATTTCATTTATTTCTGCTCTGATTTTTATTATTTCTCTCCTTCTGCTGACTTTGGGCTTTGTTTTTTCTTCTTTTTCTAGTTCTGTTAGGTGTAATTTAAGGTTGCTTATTTGGGCTTTTTCTTATTTGTTAAGGTTGGCTTGTATTGCTACGAGTTTCCCCCTCAGGACCGCTTTTGCTGCATCTCATATGATTTGGTATGGCATATTTTCATTTTTATTTGTTTCCAGATAGTTTTTGATTTCTCCTTTAACTTCATCTATGATCCATTGGTTGTTGATAGCATGTTGTTTAATCTCCACATTTTTGTCACTTTCCCAGTTTTTTTTTTCGTGGTTGATTTCCAGTTTCATAACATTATGGTCTGAAAAGATGCTTGTTATGATTTCAATCTTCTTAAATTTATTGCGGCTTGCTTTGTTTCCCAACATATGGTATATCCTTGAGAATGTTCCATGCATGCTTGAGAAGAATGTGTAGTCATCTGTTTTTGGATGGAGTGCTCTGTCTATGTCTACTAGGTCCATTTCATCCAGTTTTTCATTTATGTCCACTATTTCTTTATTGACTTTTTGTCTGGATGATCTATCCATTGATGTAAGTGGCGTGTTAAGATCCCCTACTATTATTGTGTTGTTGTTAATGTCTCATTTTAGGTTTGTTAATAGTTGCTTTATGTACATTTGTGCTCCTATGTTGAGTGCATATATATTTATAAGTGATATGTCTTCTTGGTGGAGCATCCCTTTTATCATTATATATTTCCCTTCTTTGTCTCTCTTAACCTGTTTTATCTTTAAGTCTACTTTGTCTGATATGAGTATGGCAACACCTGCTTTCTTTTGTTTGCCATTAGCTTGGAGTATTGTCTTCCATCCTTTCACTCTGAGCCTGTGCTTGTCTTTAGAGCTGAGATGTGTTTCCTGGAGGCAGCATATTGTAGGGTCTTGCTTTTTAATACATCCTGCCACTCTGTATCTGTTGATTGGAGAGTTCAATCCATTTACATTTAGAGTAATTATTGATATATGAGGGCTTCATGTTGCTGTTTTGTCACTTATTTTCTGGTTCTTTTGCATTTCCTTTGTTTCTTGTCCCATTTGTTTCAGACTGTCAATTCAGTTTGGTTGTTCTGTCTTATGACTTTTCTAGTTTTCTCTTTGTTTATCATATGTGATTTTGTTTTGATTATTTGTTTAGTGGTTACCTTGAAGTTTGTATAAAAAATCTTGTGTATGATATAGTCCATTATCTGATGGCCTCTTATTTCCTTATACTAAGTCAATTCAATTCAACTTTCCTCTTCCCCTTCTAAGTCGTTCTTGTTATACCTTATTCTATCTTGTGTTGTGGGTGTGTGTTTACAGTGATGAGGTTATATTTATTTTTGGTGAATTCCTTCCTTTGATCTTTGATTTTGGTATTTAAGTGGTTGCTAATCTATTCCAGTAAAGATCTACTATTTTTCTGATTTTATCTACCTATTTTTCTCCTTGCTCCAAGCTTTGTATTCCCTTTCTTTTCTTTTTTTCAGGCCTGAGGGCCTTCTTGAGTATTTCTTGTAGTGGGGGTCTTGTGGTCATGAACTCCCTTAGCTTTTGTTTATCTGGGAAAGTTACTATTTCTCCATCATATTTGAAGGATATTTTTGCTGGATAGAGTATTCTTGGCTGAAAGTTTTTGTCTTTCAGTATTTTGAATATATCATTCCAGTCTCTCCTAGCCTGTAAATTTTCTGTTGAGAAATCTGCTGAGAACCTGATGGGACTTCCTTTGTACGTTATTTTTTGTTTTTGTCTAGCTGCCCTTAATATTGTTTCTTTGTTATTGACTTTGGCCAGCCTTACCACTACATGTCGTGGAGTGGCCTTTGCCTGTTGACGTATTTAGGTGACCTATTGGCTTCACTTACTGCTATTTCCTGCTCCTTCCCCAGGTTTGGGAAGTTCTCATCTATTATTTCCTTGAATAGGCTCTCTGTTCCTCTTTCCCTCTCTTCTCCCTCAGGAATACCTATAATTCTTATGTTACATTTCCTAATAGAGTCAGATGTTTCTCGGAGACTTTCTATTTTTTATGTTTTTTTTTTTGTGGGGAAGATCAGCCCTGAGCTAACATCCGTGCTAATGCTCCTCTTTTTGCTGAGGAAGACCATTTCTGAGCTAACATCTATTGCCAATCCTCCTCCTTTTTTGATTTCCCCAAAGCCCCAGTAGATGTATGTCATAGTTGCACATCCTTCTAGTTGCTGTATGTGTGACATGGCCTCAGCATGGCCGGAGAAGCTGTGTGTCAGTGCGTGCCCGGGATCCGAACCTGGGCCTCCAGTAGGGGAGCACGCGCACTTAACTGCTAAGCCACAGGGCCAGCCCATGGAGACTTTCTCCATTTCTTTTTAGTCTTAGTTCTCTCTCCTCTTCCATCTGGAGCATATCTGTCTTCCTTTCCTCTATAATGCTAATTCTTTCCTCCATATTGTCAGCTCTGTTCTTTAAGGATTCCAGATTCTCCTGTGTCTCCTCCATTGTGTTCTTCATCTCCATCAGTACTGATTGGTTTTTCTTTATGATTTCAATCTCTTTTGTGAAGAAACTCCTAATCTCATTGAATTGTTTGTGTTATCTCATATTTCGTTGAATTTTTTTATGATAGCTATTTTGAAATCTCTGTCATTTAGGTTATGGATTTCTGTGTCTTCAGAGTTGGTTTCTGGTGCTTGTCATTTTCCTTCTGGTCTGGTGATTTCATGTACCTTTGTGTTGTAGTTCCTGTATTGGCTTTGTTTTTCCTCATCCTAGAAATATCTGGTTGCAATTTCCACCCGCCACCACTGTGTGGGCGTTAAGGGCTGTGTAATCTGAGCCCCCTGTGCTCTGTCCCAGCTGTTTGCTGCAATCCACTGGCCACTTGGTCTGGTCTGGTCGGCTGAGCTGCAGTTTCCGGCTTGCGGGGAGGGCGGGGACTCTCTCTTTTGCCCACTGGGTCCCTGGTGTGGGGGGCTTCTCACTTGCCCCTAGTTATCTGCTCTCCTGGGGTGCTCAGATGTTGATGGTACCGCTGCAGCAGTTCTGAGTCCTCTCTCCTCACTTCCTCCAGGGGCCCAGCACGTTCCACTCTCAGATGTGCGCAATGTGGATCTTTCCGATCTTGCTTTTCTCTGTCTAGGAGTCCGTTGTTGGTCTGTGACTGTTCCTTTTGTTGTATCTGATCGGGGGAAGAGTTTACAGGAAAGCTCACTCTGCCATGACGCTGATGTCACTCTCCTTTTTCCACTTTTGGTTAATTCTAGGACTTTGCATTTCCTCATAAATTTTAGTATCAGCCTGTCTGTTGGGATTTTAATTAGGATTTCATTGACACTAGAGTAATTTGGAGAGAATTGACCTCTTAATGTTGTTTCCTAATCCAAGAACAAATTATATCTCTGTTTAGTTAGGTCGTCTTTAATTTCTCTCAACAATGTTTTGTCATAGAGGTCATCTCATATTTTGTTAAATTTATAAAAACATATGTGCTGGTGAGCCAACTCTTAGGGGAGAAGGAGGCCATAAAGCCATAATTTGTACTATTTGCCAGTTTTTGTGATGTAAATACTTACACCATGATCAGCTTCAAGCTATCAACGTGATGTCACTAATGTGGAGTTCAGAGGAGATGACAGAATCAGCTGTCATGTGAGCCAGTTCCAACATACATTAGATATATCCCTAAATATTTCATGGGTTTTGGTGCTATTTTAAATTTGACATTGTAAATGTCATGTTGTTGAGTGATAGAATTTTATTGTCTTCCTTTAAAGAGAGTAAAGTCTGTTTTGTTGGGCAGTTAACTTACTTGCAGATGAGGTTGATCTTTTTGAATTACAGCTTTGTTTCAGGTCTTTCTATAGGGCTAATCTAGCCCTCCTACTAAAGCACAATCCTTCTGAGGTCTTTAGTCAGTACCCCAAGTGTTCATCAAGGGCTCCCTACTCTGTGTAGTAGGAATTCAGATCTCCCGGCCCCGTGTCAGCTTTGGGAATTGTATGGCTTATAGATTCCCATTGATTGTTCTTTGCCAGGCCTTGGGGGGGTTTGCCCTAAACATCCCCAGATTAGTATCCACACAAAGTCTCAAGGGAACCCCTATGCAGATTTCTGAAGTGCTTTCTTTACAAAGCTGCTTCTTCTTCAATATTCTGCCCCACAAAGTGCAAATTGCCTTAGCCCCACCCCCAACCCCCACCCCAACACACACACACTCCAATCTTTGTCTCTTCAATTCAGCAAGATCTTCTGGGTTCTCCTTGGGTTCCCATTCCCTGCAGAGCAGTTTAGAAATTGCCTTCAGGCAGAAAGCTGGGTGATTGTAGGGCTCACCTTATTTGTTTCCCTCATCTCAGGGATCACAGTCTAGATGGGCTATTGTCCCAATATCTGAATACAGTTGTTTTATATATTTGGTCCAGTTTTCTAGTTGTTTATGCCAGAATGGTAAGTTCCATTTCAATTACTCCTTTACTGCCAGAACAGAAGTTATTGCTTTGTTTTTTAGTCTGAGTTAATACATCTTAATCTAAAACATCTGTGTTAAAAGGGCTGCTTTGTGCCCTAAGGGCTAGGATAACAATAGAAACCAAGTTATGGGGGAACCAAAGTGCATTTTCTAGGTGACAGTAGAGAACTGGGAAGGCTATCAGGAGAAGATGCTCAAGTTGAGACTTAAAGTATCTCCAACTTTATAAATCCAATTCAGAACTCCTGATCTTCCCCCAAATCTGCTCCTCCAAGTCTCCCCTATCTCAGTTAATGGCAGCTCCATCCTTAGAGTTGCTCAGACTAAAAACCTGGATGACGTCCTTGTCACCTGTCTTTCTCTCTTATCCCACATCCAATCCATCGGCAAATCCTGTCAGACCTACCTTTAAGCTATATCCAGAATTCAACCATGTCTCATCACCTCCTCTGCTACCACCCTGGTCCAAACCAGTAGCATTTCTTGCTTGGATTTTTGCAGCAATCTCCTAATAGGTCTCCTGTTTCCTCCCTCGTCTGCTACAATCTATTCTCAGCCCAGCTACTGCATGATTCTTTTAATATGTAGCTCCCTTGTTCAAACCCTCCGGTAGCTCCTCATCTCACTTAGAGTGAAGCTTTGCAATGGTTTACAGGTCTCTTTTATTCTCCTCTCCCTTCATTCTCCTCAGATCACACTTGACCTCCTTCCAGTTCCGCCCACATTTGAGGCATGCCCCTGCCTCAGGGTCTTTGCCCTTGCTCTTCACTTTTCCCTTAATACTTTTCCCCCAAATACTCACATGGCTTGCCCCTTCACTTCCTTAAGTCTTTGCTCAAATTCCCCTTCTCAACGAGGCCTTTCCCAACCACTCCATTTAAAATTACAGTGACCTCCACACCTGCTCTGGCACTCCCCATCCTTTTTCCCTGCCTAATATTTCTCCACAGTAGCAAAATAAATAATTTACTTATTTATTTTGTCCATTGTCTGTCCCCTCCCACCACCACCATCACCACCACTAGAATGTAAATTCTACAAGTCAGGAAGTTTTGTCTGTATTATTCATTGATGCTTAGCACCTACAATAGTATCTGGCACATAGGAAACCTCAGTAAACATTTCATGAATAAATGAACGCTGAGGCAGTGGTAGGGGGAGGTAATTAGTGAAGGATAACCATTTCAGGATGAGGGAATGGCATAGAAAGGCGGTGAAGGGGGAAAAAGTGTGATATGATCGGGTGGATGTATATAAATGAGATGGATATAGCTGGAATGAAGGGCATGTGGGAAGGTGGCCCGGAGGCAGGGGCTGGTTTGCCATGTTGAGGTGTTTGAACTTCAGCCTCAAGCACTGGGGTGTCATTGAAAGGTTTTAAGCTGGGTGTGGAGGGCTGTGAAATCTGATCATATTAGTAATTTAGAAAGATCACTCCGGTAGAAAACATTGGTTTAGAAGTGGTGAGGCCAGACAAAAGGAAACCAGTTGGTTCTAATTTCAATAGCTCTGATGATGAAGGATGAGGATCTGAATTAAGTCAGTGGCCAGCGGCATTGAAAGGAAAGGGGATGGATTCAAATGGTATGTACGAAGTGAAATCTTCAGGACTTGGTAAACAAATTGATGTGACGTATGAGGCAGAGGAGGAGTCTAGGATGACAACCAGATTTCTAGCTTGGGTGACTTGAAGAATGTGATGCCATTTACTGAATACAGATGGAAAGCAATCATGCAGCCTCACCAGTCATCTTCCTGTTACTGGGTCACCAGGGCCCATTGATGACGGGCAGAAAGCCCAAGCCATTCACCTGTATTCACCATATGTGGACACCCCACTGGGGGCAGGAAGTCTGACCTGAGCACCATTAGTCAGCAGCCTCTCTTCTATTATGAAAGACCAAGCCTATAATATAAACATTGCTTTAATTTGTTAGACAGGGCTTTGTGGCTTCTTGCCCCACCTTGACAGCCCTATGAAGTAACTGGAGAAGGAAATTACACGTGGGGTTCCCTAAAGAGGAGTGTAGATTTGTCTAAGGTTCTAAAGGTACAGGCAGCAGAGATCATCATCACCAAAATCTGCCATAACAACAAATGTTTATGCAAAGCACAGTGCTAGACACTGAACTAAGCTCATGTGTCCCTGAGGTGCTACCTTATGTCTCTGCCTTCCTGAGTGATCTTTTTCCTTAATTGAGTGGTGAGGGGAGTGGTGAAGAAGACACTTTGCTAACCAGCCTGGTCAACCTCGGAGTCCACGGCCAAAGTAGTCAGATCACCTTTACCACCAAGTCCAAGCTGTCTGAATTTTGCACCCCGGCTGGGACTGGGTGGAGCAATGAGGGAGGCTGCAGGACGAGGAGCCCAGGGATAGCGCCCAAGAAGAGTGTCTGAAGCATCTTTCCCCTAACAGAGGGACCAGGTGATGGGTGAATATTGCATCTGAAGCAAAGGGACTTTAAGTAGAGTTAGCAAGGGGGAGTAAGTCAATTCAGTAGGGTAGAAGGGAAGCATCCTGGAAAGATACCCTGAGGGTCTGGAAAAGAGAAGCAGAACCTGCCTGTGAGTATGGAGAGAGCTGTTAAAACAACTCACTTGAACCCAAGCAGCTTGTATAGCCATGGCCCTCCATTTTATGGAATGGAGGTGGTAGAGAGTGGCAATAATGGGGGTTAGGATTTAAAGGCATGCACCATAAGCAGGCAGAATATTTGCCTTCATTCACTTAAAAAGCTTTATTAAGTACCTACATGCACATAAAACAATAGGTAGCAACACAAGATTGCCAGATGACTGGAATAAACAGATTATAGGCTGGTGCAGTTGGAGGTAGCTTTTAATGCATATATAACTTTTAATAAGGTATTATATATAATTAGAAGAATGACACTTCTATAATTTCTTTTTTAATGATACTGCTAAAGATGGCAATCTTGGGGTAAGTATATACTCTGTAAACAGAGTTTTATCCCATGGTTTTGAAGTAGATAACTTCCCATGGTCATTAACTGACCCTACAATGAGTTTCAATAAGTGAATCAAGTCAGGATGCTAACCTTCACAACGAATATTTTAAAAATGATAAATGAAATAAAAACACTTGAGTTCAAAAGATCTTCACAGATCCTTTTCTTTTGCAGCCGCTTGTGCTGTTCTTTGGAAGATAGATAGCTTTCTTTAACTATCGAGAACTAACCTGAACTAGTGGACAGAAATGAAGAAAAGAACTTGTCCTGTGTGGCCAAGCAGATTTTGTATAGCCTTATCACTCTGAATGGAAATACATTGTTCTCTGGGGCTTTTATATATGTGTGAAACATGGGTAATATTCTACACTACTGTTGAGCACCAACTTGTCTGCTTTTATATATATGACAAATGGCATTGGAGAAAGCTGAGGCCACTCCAAAAAATTCGATAGATACATAGATAGAAAGATGATAGATAGATAGATGGATGTATAGATGGATAGATAAATGGATGGATGGATGGATAGATTGATAAACAGATAGATGGATGGATGGATGGATAGATAGATAATAGATGCTAGATAGATAGAGATAACTTTTACAAAATAGCAATCATAGCACCTTTCTTGAGTTCAGCAAAGTGTACCTGGGTCACTGGGAAATTTTAGGGTGGCAATGTTGTGCACTCTCTAAATATATTAGTGTTTCAGATAAACTATGTTTCCCTTTTTGCTGATATGTTTACAATTTCTCTGAACAGAAATGAGGAAGTATTGCAATATGATAAAGTTTCCTTAGATAATGACATGGCAAAATGTGTGAAATTTGACAGGAAAAGCAAACAACTATAAGTTCTTCATGAAACTTCTTGAACTTTTGTTCTCATGAAAGAAAGACTAGGACTGTTCCAAACTGGGCTTTTCAATGCATCTCAGTTTGAAGCAAAGAGCACATTTGTGAAATACATAATTTGATATACATACAGGGATAGGCTTGAGGTGACATGTTTTGTTTCATGAGGACAACAATCTACCAAAATATCTCATCATAGCTATGAAAACTGTGATTCGCCATAGAGCCGATGGATCAGAAACACTGGCGTGTTTTTACTGCCCAGGAAAACACCCCACTTCTGCCACCTGTCTTCACAACCGTCCTTAGAGAGAGAACTACGAGCATCTAGCCTCTACCTTCCTATGGTATTGGGGCAGAGATGTGTCACATTGTAAGCAAAAGGGACAACCTTGGTAGTCCAGGTTCTAAAAATGCCCTTTTGGGGCTTCTCTTGGGTAACCAGACATTCATTTTCAACATTTAAATGCTTCTTTCTGAAGACAAACTATATCTGATTAGCTTATGGCTGGGGAGATTGATGATAACTTACAATGCATTTCAATTCTTCTCTCCCATGAGTGACACTCGATTTTCTAAATTAATAACAAATTCACTTTCCACCTCAGAGGATTTCACTGTCCCTATGTGTTACTATGCGTTACTATGGCTGTATGACAAATTACTCCAAAACATGGTGAATGATAACAAGCATAATAATCATGCATTATATCATGTATTATCTCTCACTGTTCCTGTGGTCAAAAATTCAGACCAGGCACAGAATGGATGGCTGGTTTCTGACCCACAATGTTTGGGGTATCAACTGGAAGAATCAAAGGCTGGGGGCTGGAGTCATCTGAAGGACCATCCACTCACATGATATGACAGAGATGATGTTTGCTCATGGCTGGGGGCTGGCTGGGGCTGTCAGCCAGAATATCCACACTAGACCGCCCCTCATGTGGGCTGAGATTCCTCACAACATGGTGGCTGAGTTCTAAGGGCAAGTATCCCAAGAGAGAGGGAGAAAGAGATGGAGATTGTATCCTTTTTATGACCTAGGCTTCAAAGTCACATATTTTGTGACTTTCTGCCAAACTCCAATGCTTGGGGCATTCACATGTCCCTGTGCAGATTCAAAGGAAGGAACGTAGATCCCACCTCTCTGTGGGAGAAGTGTCAGTCTCATTGTAAGGAAAGCACGTAGGATGGGATAAATATATAGGTACAGCCGTCTTTGGAAAACACAATCTGCCACACTATGCTTCTAGAAAGGTATTGGAGATTCATCTCATAGTTGCTGCATGATTTAAATTTTAATATATTTTAGAGTAAATATAATATCTGCTCATGTGGAAAATTTAGAAAAATATAAAAAGAAAATAGTCCAATATAGTCCTACCACCCAAATTAACCACAATTAGAGAGGATTAAAGTTTTCATATAGTCACATACACTGTTTTCCCCTGTGGTTTCTTCCATTGCCTTTCCCCCTCAACTTCTAATGAAAAATTTGAAAGAGTAATACAAAGAACACCCATTTACTTCCCACATAGATTCAGTAAAATTAACATTTTGCAATATTTGCTTTATCTCTTTTTTTCTTACTAAACCAATAGAAAATTAATTTCAGATATCATGATACTGCCTCTAACTATTACTATTGCAATATACATCTCCTAAGAATAAGGACATTATCGTATGTAATCACAACACCATTATCAAGAAAATAATAGCTTCAAAATATTATCTAATACCCATTCTATATTAAAATTTCTTCCTATTATTTCATGACCATCTTTTATACCTTTTCTTCTTTAAATCAAGATACAATGGGGGCCAGCCCGGTGGCGCAAGTGGTTAAGTGCGCGCCTCGCTGCAGCAGCCAGGGTTTGCCGATTCGGATCCCGGTGGCGCACCCACGCACCACTTGTCAAGCCATGCTGTGGTGGCGTCCCATATAAAGTGGAGGAAGATGGGCATAGATGTTAGCCCAAGGCCAGTCTTCCTCAGGAAAAAAAAAAAAAGAGGAGGATTGGCAGATGTTAGCTCAGGGCCAATCTTCCTCACAAAAAAATAAAAAATAAAAAAATATTTTTTAAAAAAATGATACAATGTTAACATTTGTCACCTGGGTGACTTTGGCTAGTTTCCTGACCTGGCTCCTGAGTCTTGGTACCCATGACTGTCAAATATGGGCTTAGGGAGGCGATGTATGTCTACCCATGGAGCTGCTGTGAGCATCGCATTAATTCACCTCAGTTGATACTTATTGGACAGCTATTGTGTGCTGGACACTGTACCAGAAGACACAGCAGTGCTCTCATGGAGCTTACATTCTAGGCAGATAATAGAAAATATAGGAGATTATCATTTTAAGTTAAAGGACTGAAGCAAATCTTTAAAAAAAAAAGTCTCCTTTATACAAAATAAAATGGATTTGGATTAAAATTAAATTATTTCCATTCTGTATAGGTCTTTGGCAATCTCAATCAGGAGATCAGCAGTACTGACCGGAATGACCATTTTGGAGTTTAAAGTATATCGAAGCACTGTATAAAGAGATTCTTCTGCTTCTAATTAAATAAAATTATGTATATGCATTTTGTTACATAATACAGACTTTCTCCGTTATTATTTTGCTAAATACTTAATAAACAAGAAACGCATATTAGAACACAGAGATAGTGAAATTTGCAGAGGTGAGAGCTGGAGGGGCCATAGAGGTCATCCAATCCTCATCCAATTCCACATTTTTACAGATGATCTCATCAGTGACCATTTTAGAGGAATTTGCGTGAAACTGAAGGCTCTAGACACTCATAGTTTCCGTATGTAGAAGCCCGATTTCAAAATCCTGCACATTAGATAAGACAATCAGAACCTCGTGTTATCCTAGTCTTTGTTCTTCATCTTCCAGTTATGTGGATTGTCTTGGCTGTGCTGTGAGAGCTGAAGCAGTAGATAACCTTTGTGTCACGGTGAATGCCAGTCTGGAGATCAGTCTCATGCCACAGGAAGCGTGGTGGATCTTCCCCAGCAATGTGGGCTGAACTTAAGCAAAGCTGAAACTTAGATCATTGGAGCCTTTCCCCTGGAACAGCTGACAGGCATCGCCTGTTTCTGTCCTTGGCTTTAAGCAGTTGGGCAACGTGGTTGGGGAGTGTGCACGAATACTTGGGCATTGTATTCTACTGGTTTAAAAGTTCCTAGTGCTGTTGGCTCTCAGGGAAATTCAGGACAAGCTCCTTCTGTTACTTTAGGGCTGGCCTGACTGGCAAGGGGGTCTGTCCAGCTGAGGACAAATTGAAGTCATTTGTTCATTCATGTCTAGTGTCCCTGTATTTAGGAACAGTTGTTCTAAAGATGGCAACATGGAGGACTTCAGGATTTATGATAATCCTGAATGGCTATCCTCTTGGAACTCCATTGGGTCTTAGCCAAGGCCCATGTGCTACACTTCCCCTGAGTTTTAGGTTTCTTTGTTTTTATTATGGAGGATATTCTGTAGGTTTTCTTAAAATAAACAGTCAGCATCCAGATCCAAATTTACAATTTTGATGACCTTCCAGAACTCATCAATGAATAAAACAATAGCTAGCAATTTCCCACTAACCCAGTTAAATATGCTGAAATCTGCCAATGTCCTCTTATGCCTGTCTCCCAAGGGAGCCTGAGGTTTGAGCATAAGATAAGGAAACATTTAGTACAGTAGAGCAAACCTAGTATTGAACCAAGATTCTAGGAATGTGATAAAACTCGGCTACTGGGAACCCTTGGAGAATGGTGCTGGGGACACGCCCCTTCTAAAGAATGGCCCAGGCCTGGTCAGATCCTTTTCCTAGGTTTTCTTCAGCATGGCAGAGAAAGGCAATGATTTCCAAAAAGAAGTTTCTGAATACCAAGGGGGAAAAAGTGAATTAAACATAGAGAATAAAAGAACCATAAAACCACTTATTCATTCATCAATCATTCATTCAACAACTATTCACTGAGTATTTAATATGTACTAGAGACATAAATAGTGAACAAAACTTTAGAGAAAGCTTGTAGTTTTTAATACCCTTTGTCTGATTAAAAATGCAAATATGACTTGCAAAATACAGGGGACACAAAAGAAAATTTTAAAAATTTCACCTGTGGTCCTTACTCTCATGGACCTTCCACTCGAGTGGTGGAGGCTGTACTTGAGAAGCTAGAGGGTAAACAAATAAAGAAAAATATGTCAGCTGGTGCTATGAAGAAAAAGCAGGGTAAGAGGATAAAGAGTCAGGGAGGAGAGGGTGCACTTTAGGTGGGGTGGTCTGGGAAATCCACTCTGCTGAGGCCTATGGACCTCATTCTATCCCTTTCTAGTCCCAAAGGGCTGGCTCAACTTCGCAAGCACCTTGCTTACCAAGTCCCAACAGTCTCCACAGGAAGGATCCTCCACATAGGAGCTAGTTTTGTAGACAACTTGGATCCTTGCAGCTAAGGACCAGTGCTTCTCTGTGGTTGACCTGAGACTTGCCTCTCAGTTCCAGTTTCTGGTCTAGGAGCCTGTATTAGTTTCCTAGAGCTGCTGTAACAAATTACCACAAACTGGGTAGCTTATTCTCTCACTGTTCCGGAGGCTAGAACTCCAAAATCAAGGTGGCAGCAGGGCCATTGATGCTTCTTCCAAAGACTTTAGGGGAGATCCTTCTTTGTCTCTTCTAGCTTCTGGTAGCCCCTATTCCTCAGCTTGTGGCAGCGTTGCTCCAATCTCTGCCTCCATCTTCACATGGGCATCTTCCTTCTATGTCTCTGTGTCTCTTCTCTTCTTATAAGTGTAACTGTGGGTCCTCCAGGACCAGTTCAACTGACCCCATCTCTTATCAACAGAGTGATTAAGAATTGTCTTTCAGAAAGTATACAAAGTCCCATAGCCAGAGCATGTGCAGAAGAAATCTTGACCTGAAATGACCATGGAACCAAAGATCTGGAACCAAAGGACCATGACAGGACTGGGACACAACTGGAACTTGAAAGTTGGATTCTTATCAGAAGTGAGGGGTCCTTCATTCAGGAAGATACAGTGTTAAAATTCCTTCCCCACCTCATCATAAATGTTTAGAACCCTATCATAAAAGTTTAGAACTTCATCATAAATGTTTAAAACCTTACCATAAATGCTTGGAGCCCAGCAATCAAAACCTGTCCCTCTAGCGTTTCTGCGTGCCAGCCTATTCTCCGTAACCTCTTAAATTTCACCCCAAATCCTGGATCAGGGAGACAGATCTGAGGGCACACATCCCCTGTCTCCCTGCAGGTCGATCTTGCAGAATAAAGCTGATCTCTTTTTCCAAAGGCTGATGCTGTAATAAATTGTCTGTTTATGCACATTGGGCAAAAGAACCTCAATCTTGTGTGCTAATAATATGAATTACACACGTTCTATAAGAGGAGGATGATTAGACCAAACTCTTGTTTTGTTACTAACTATATGTTGTTTGGTAGTAAACAAGGGAATGTGGGTTTGAAGAAACCAGGGGCATCTTCTTAATCTTCTTAAAACTGAAGTGATCGTAAGAATAACTAAGAATTCTTGAGCATTTGCGAGGTGCCAAGTTTTAAAGTGTTTTATACATATTTACCATTTAATTTTCACAATAACCTTACAGGATAAAACTACTATCTGTTTGCATTTTGCAAGTGAGGAATCTGAGGCATGGAGGGGTTAAATTACTTGCCCAAAGCTAGTCAACTGGGAGGTGACAGCCATGTGAACAATAAAATGTTGATAACTTTTGCAAATCCCTGTAACTTTCATTTGTTTCTATATTGGAAGCATTATTTTAAAAGGATTATGTATAATTACAAAGGGTGGCACATATAAATCTCTCCAGTCATTATTTTTAAAGCCTTCAAGAGCCCATTCTAGTTATACAGTATACTCAAACATTGTCCTTGATTATAAGCAATCACCAATTTTGTCTTTCTCCTAAAAGATCCCAAATAATAAAATTAAGCAAAAGCAGAGGGTGATTGGATAAAAGTGATGAGTCATACTCTCCTCTTAATGCAAAGAGCCTTTCATGTTGAGTTAGGTCAACAGTTCATTCACTCGTTTGGCTTCCAGTAACTGAAACCTAGTCTATAACTTTAGTACGATAAGATCTTTTTTTTTTTTGTAAAATGGGGAACAGCCACTTAAAAACTAAAACATTTTGAGCCAGCCCTGATGGCCTAGTGGTTAAAGTTCAGCACTCTCACCGCTTCAGCAGCCCAGGTTCGGTTCCCAGGCGGGGAACCACATCGCTCCTCTGTCAGTAGCCATGCTGTGGCAGCAGCTCACACAGAAGAACTAGAAGGATTTACAACTAGGATTACAACCATGCACGGGGGCTTTGGGGAGAAAAAAAAGAGGAAGATTGGCAACAGATGTTAGCTCAGAGCAAACCTTTCCCAGCAAACAAACAAATAAATAAATAGATAGATACCATCTCTTCTTGTGGCATGAGATAAAGAAATATCACTTAAGCAATAAATTCTAAAGCTGAATTGCTTAGATTTCCTATACATTTAACTGTTATAAAATGTACCTTTTTTACATTTATATTAACAGACACATACACAATGGTTATTATGTAATTGATGGTTGTATTATATAACAGAGTAGTAATTAGTCTTTTCCATTTGTTTGCAATGTGGAAAGGATATCAAAAATCACACTGACCACAAACTCAATGGCAAGAAGGCATGAGGAGGTGTGGGACCTTTGAGGAGGTGGGAGAATTGGTCACTTTGGGGACCATGTCAGAATAACATTCAGTTCAGTCAGGAAGGAAGGTGCATGGTTCAAGAGAGAGGAGTCTTCAGGAGACACTAGTCTCACTGCTTCAGACACGACGGGATTGAGTCGGAGTTCAAATTTACTTGCTTCTCACAGAATTAATTTAAGGAAAATACCATAATATGGTATTCCCATTTTCTTTTTACCAGCAAGTTTCTTCTGCTTCATTACTCCCATCTTTACCTATTTTCTGGAGTTCTTGAGTTCTGGAGTTGCTGTTACCTTTAGAAAACTTTTGCGTATGGTTGCTGTTTCTCTAAATATTATGTGAACATTCTTGGAAGTGTCCTCAAAGCTGGTGAAAATGAAGGAAGAAAACTAATATTTATTGGACACCCACTATGTGTTTGACTCTGTTGTAGGTGTTTTATGTAAGGTACATAATTTAGTTCACATAACAACTCTATGAGGTAGGCACTATTATTATCTCAACTTACAGATGAGGAAATAGATGCCTAGAAAGGTAAGGCTTGGGGTCTTCAGGGTAAAGAGGTATAAAACCCTCAGCACCTTGTCTCTCTTGCCTTCTGTGAGACTGTTGCTGGTTTTATACTTGTGGGAAAAGTTTGCCGTTAGTGCTAAATTGTGCAACTCAGACTGAGAAAAATAACAGCAAACAACTAGTTATTGTACACCTAGTATGCCAGGCACTTTACCTGAGTCACCATTAATTTCATTCTTATCATAGCAGCCCTATGAAGTTGGTGTTATTTCCCAATTTTATTGCAAAGGAGTCTGGGCCAGAATGTAAATCAATGCACTGCTTCCTTCATTGAGAAAGTTTTCCTTTGAAAGAAAAAGTCAGGTGCTTAGTGACATAGAAGATTTTACGTTCTGGTACCAGCTCCTTATCTCCTTGAAGACCTGTCCAGTTTGAAGACCACACTTGGAGTAGCACTGGCTTAGAAAGGTCAAGGAAATCACTCCTGGTCTCGTAGGTAGTGAGTGGTAGAGACAGGATTCTAACCCAGGTCAGACTGTGCTCTTTCCCAATACCACACTGTCTCCCCAGTGTTCAAGGAATGAGGTGATGGCCTCAGCAAACAACTCTGCAAAATGTGCCCCTTTCACAGTGTTTTCTCTCTCCCATTCCTTGCCATAATTTCACAGTATATATGTTATAGTAGGAAATTGATGGCTATTGTAGATGTTCTGTTAGAATTATAGAAGAGTGTGATATTTGTACATAATAATTCAGGGAGGTGACAGCAAGATATCCCCCGAGAAATTAAAGTAAGAGAAATAAGATTGCCCTCTGAAAATCAAACAGATGAAATCCACACATAGCATGGATAGACTTGACCCTCAGTGAGAGTGACTCAAGAGATTGTGTGAATAAATGTGTGGTTGAGAAGTGTGGAAACACCCTATACACCACTCACGGTGACCTAGAAACAATCTCAGGGAGACAGCTTTGTCTGTAGTTTCATCAGCGAAAACCCAATCTGTCGTACTGGGCCCTGTCTGGATTGACATTTACTCAGCTTGGCGATGGGGAACCTAGTGTGGGAAAGGAAGTATGGGACAAGGAGTTGGCTGTGTTTATCTAGTACACTCTGTCCTCTGTTGTGAGTCATCAGGCTTCCCAGGCCTGGATGAAATTCTCTCAAAACAATCCCCCCCACTTTAAACTTTGATTTTATGTTTGCTCAATCATCTTTTGATTATTGAGTTTCCAGGTAACTCCCTATCAGAAAACGGATTGCTCTGAATAGGAGTTACAGAGATCCTAGTCAAGGCAAGGAAATATCCACTGCTGTAAGTGAATAAATTAGGATTTGGGTTTATATATAAACTTCTTATGAATGTGGTTCCTACAAGTCAGTCTCCTTGAGACTGATGAGCTCTAGGAGTCTTGGCGTGCCAAGTTTCTGGACCTCCAAGGCCAAGACTAGAGCCAGGTTCACGGTGCTGCCACCCTGCGATGGTCTGCAGGGGCTGCCAGCCCGATGCCGTTTCTCTCATCACCCTTCCTTACAACCTTCAAAAACAAGCACAATGCTTGGCTATATAAAATGTCAGGAAGTAAGTAAAAAGTCCGAGAGGGTAAGAAAACTTTTCAGAAAGCTAAAAGTAAGGAAGGAATCTGATGGTATAAGAATTGAGGAATAATAGGAACTACGTAATTCAGAAAAGTGACAAAAGGCAAGAACAAGCTTTGGAAGAGAATGAAAGTAAAACCGTGTTGTAAGGAGACGGAGGGGAAATGTCACGGGGTAGACGGAGACTATCACGTAGCAACAGGTGGGCCCGGGAAACAATCAGGATGGTCACTGAGAAAAAACTTAGGCTGGGGAGGGGGTGTCAGGAGAGTCAAAAGGCTTGAATGCAGTGACATGAGGATGACGGCCCGGACTGTCATCAGGTGGGGAGGGCTTAGCATTTTCATTGCTCACTCTTTTAGGAGAAAGACAATGAGCTGCAAAAAAAAAAAAAGCTAAAAATACCCATGTTGATGGAATTATTGCATAGCTTTAGATTTCTGTCATCTCTCTGTTGTCTAAAACTTCTCAGGGCACTAAGAATGTGAAATGGCAGTAGACAGGAAGACTTCTCTAATTGAAACAACTCTTCAATCAGAAACTCTCAAGAACCTCGTAACAAACCACATCCAAGGAGCCACTCAGTGAAAGCTGTGAGCTGATGTGAAGAGATTCTGGCAGAGGTTCTGCCTCTGCTTGAATCCGGTGCTCAGATGCCTGTCTGGAGATGGATCTCTACCAGGGCCAATCCACCTGCTCAATGTGAGTTGTAAATTAGAACACATCTATCACAGAATCCATTTCTAATAGATATTAAAGGGAGATTCCCCCCTGTTTGTTTTTATTGACAGATACCTCTTTATTTTTTTTTCCTGTCTTCTTCTAACTCCATGAATAGAAGAGAAAGTGTATTCATTCATTCATTCATTTAAAAAAAAGTGACTACCTACTAGATGCTAGGTACTTCACTGAGTGTTGTGGAAAAAAGATGACAAAGACGTTGTCTCTGCCCTAACAAAGCTTACAGTGTAGCCAGGAAGATAGCTTACAAAAAGCATCTTTTTATAAAGATAAATCCTATAACAAATCCTTGAACCCTTTCTTACTTCAAGGCAACAGGCTTCTCAACTATGTGCAAATAGCAACATCGTTTATTACTTCCTTTGTCTGGAGTGCCCCTTCTATTAACTTGCTGCCAACACACTAGATAATAGCAGCAATTATGGTGTAAGGTTGTTGTTGTTGTTGTTGTTGTTTTCTGGTTCATTAAGCTGGAAATGTTTTGTTTCTCTTTCATATCTCAACTGTGTTTTGTTTCCTATTTAATTATCCATGTTGATGTTTTAAAGTGGGCAGGAGAATAGATTTTATTTGTTTACATTTGTGTCATAAAGGGTAATTTACTTTCTTCTAGTCAAAGAAAACGAAAGACAGGGATTTAGGAGCCCTGAGGGTTGTCTGTCTAGGTTTGCCAAAACTAAATACGACTTTGAGCAAAAATCTTATTGAAACAATCTGGATTAGGTAATTTCTAAGGGCCCACTGACTCTGATAGTCTATGACTTATTATGAAATTGTATATTAGGTAGGTTAACATTAAAAAATCAGTGATCAGAGGCCAGCCTGGTGGCATGGAGGTTAAATTTGTGCGCTCCAGTGGCCCAGGGTTTGCTAGTTCAGATCCTGGGTGCAGATCTACGCACCACTCACCAAGTAATGCTGATGCAGCATCCCACATAGAGCAACTAGAAGGATGAACAACTATGATGTACAACTATCTACTGGGGCTTTGGGGGAAAAAAAAGGAAAAAAGGAGGAAGATTGGCAATAGATGTTAGCTCAGAGCCAATCTTCCTCAAAAAAATAAATCAATGATCAGCGACTTAAAAGAAAAATCTTTTTTTTCTTGGTGAGGAAGATCCGCCCTGATCTGACATCCTTTGCCAATCTTCCTCTTTTTGCTGAGGAAGATTAGCCCTGAGCTAACATCCATGCCCATCCTCCTCCACTTTGCACATGGGACACCACCACAGCATGGCTTGATGAGCAGTGTGTAGGTCCACGCCCGGGATCCAAACCCATGAACCCTGGGCTGCTGAAGTGGAGTGTGTAAACTTAACCACTACACCACTGGGCTGGCCCCAGAAAAATCTTAATACAGTAATGGGATATAGCCTGATATTTATGTGGAACAATTCATCCAAAACAATGGAGAAATATATTCCATACTATCACATATTATTCTTACTTATGCAACTCAAGTAAGTCATCTGATGTTCAACAAAGTGTTGGCAATAGCAAATATTTGGTAGAAGTTCAAAGTTTACTACATGTTTTCACACGTAATCCTCACAACAGATGGGGAGACTGAGGCTTGGACAGTGTAAGGTCTTTATCCATGGATGTGCAGATAGCAAAGGGTAGTGTCAGAGATCAGGACTCATGTTTACATCTTCTCCCTCCGAATTCAGTGCTTTTTATGTTTCAACACGCTGCTTCCCAAAGTGCTTCATGTATTCAAGGAAACTCTCAGGGGAATGCTACTTTAAACCACACGCTGCGGGGGTTGACCCAATTGCCTCTGTGTTGAGGCTGCTCTAGAATGGAGTGTGGCTCACTCAGGCCATTCCCGGCCTGTGGCCTCTGATGGACTGGGGACGGTTGAAGGCTGACATGAAGTTGGGAGCTACTGGTTTGGATCTCTTCTCCAGGAGGCTGACAATATGCAGATTTGAAGTATGTTAGCAAAAATAGCAAAGGCAAGAAATATTCTAGTTAAATAACATTAACAAAGGCACTGGTTCTTAAGCACTCCGCCTGCAACTGTCATTGAATGGTTTATTGCGATTTATTCTCTATAGCAAATGGTTTCCAAATCAGCTGGAATTATACCCAAGTCTGCCAAAGTTGTTTTTCACACATCGCTTCATCCTTTAATGTTTCTGCAACATGACTCCATCTAAGTCTTATAGTATTCACGGGACTGTATTTTACTCTTTGAAATCTTCATGATTTTCAAACTGAAAGACTTTGATGTTCTTTTCTAATCTTTGAGACCATACCCCAGGAAGACAATAATTCTTACACTGTGATTCTAGTGTGTCACTCGTCACCCTCGTTTTTTGGAGGTTAAGGTTTCCACTTTCTACCCTGCTGAGTATATATCTCCCCAGCCTTATTTACTAAAGATTTATCAAGTGTCTATTTTCCAAGAGCTGCTCCATTGATGAGGCAACCTATGTTTGTCTGACATACGATTAAAAGATTGCATAACTGAATGCGGTGTCATTCACCCAGAGAAGGGTGAACCTCGCTATGACACAAAAACATAAGTGCTGTGGGAACATGTGTTGCAAGGATGTGTTTTGTTACTCACTCTTTTGACCAAAGCACTGTATTATATTTAATAACTGAAATTTGCCAAGTGTATTAAACTTTCACGTCCATAATCTGACAAAGGTAATGAAGGATAGTTACCTAACTTAAAAATTAGACTTTTTTTTAAAATAAGAGAATGCAGAATCATAAGAACAAAAGAAATCTGAGAGATTATAGAGCTGCCATTCAAAAATACTTCAAACATAAAAGAGGCAGGCCTTCTTTAAAATCCCTTTTGATGGGCCGGCCCTGTGGCTTGGTGGTTAAGTGCGCGCTCTGCGATGCTGGTGGCCCGGGTTCGGATCCCGGGTGCGCATCGAGGCACCACTTCTCCGTTCATCCTGAGGCCGAGTCCCGCATACAGCAACTAGAAGGATGTGCAGCTACAACATACAACTATCCACTGGGGCTTTGGGGGGAAAAGTAAAATAAATAAAATCTTTAAAATCCCTTTTGAAACTGAAATATAATAATGTACACCTGAAATTTACACACTGATAAAAGCCAACATGACCTCAATAAAATTTTTTTAAAAGTGCCTTTTGTACAACTGATGGGAAAGGAGTCTGTGACCCAACCAATTTTAGTGAAGAAATGGCTTGACCAAAACCAGAACGTGGAACTAGAATATTCCTGAGACTGACCAGGACACTGAGGGTTCATTACAATTATCAATAAGATACTTAAGAAATAGTTGTAGCTCTCTTTGATTTTAAAGGAGCTTTTATAAAAATACTTCAAACAAAAAGAAATTTTTCATTTAATTATGTTGTCCTGATTACATTGTTGAGGGACGCAGATATCGGTCTTACCGAGCTTTGTATCCCCAGTGCCTTGAGTAATGACTAGCCCACTGAAAACGTTCGATGCATATTTGACGGATGAACACACCAATGAATGAATGATAGGGAACTGAAACAAAATAAAACTATACTGAAAAATACTATCTGAGAATTGTGATTTAGGATCTTAAGGGTGTAATTTTGGTTTCATTAAAGTTCTGTATTGTTTTCTTCACTAAACAGGAATTATGTGGCCTGCTAATAAATAATTCACTTCTAAACCCTAAAGATCTTCTACACTTAAACTTATTTTCAGGAGAAAAATGCTCTAGGGTATGCCAAACTTTATTCTGGACATTCCATTGCTGGCTCTCCACCTCGTGAACATCTTGTTTCAATTTTCCATACATTTCCTGGTCAAAAATTGATACCACATCTCCTATACTTTAATCGAATCCAACAAATCTACCTGAAGTTTATTTTAAAAACCATACAGAAGACCCAAGAAGAAATAAAGATCGGAAAAGGCAAAAGGAAAAAAATCCCTCAGTTTACAATTTAAACCATGTAGGGATACTGTTTTGACTAACAATTTAAAGTGCTTTGAAAACTTAAAGCGTCTTGCAAATGTCACGGTGAATATAGGACATGCAAGCTCAATGGGATCAAAGTAAATTCACAGGAAAAAATAAGGCTTAGAAGCCATCTAATAAGCTAGGCACAGGGACTGGCCTGGTGGCACAGCAGTTAAGTGTGCACGCTCAGCTTTGGTGGCCCGGGGTTCACAGCTTCAGATCCCGGGCGCGGACCCACACACTGCTTGTCAAGCCATGCTGTGGCAGCGTCCCATATAAAGTGGAGGAAGATGGGCACGGATGTTAGCCCAGGGCCAATCTTCCTCAGCAAAAAGAGGAGGATTGGCATGGATGTTAGCTCAGGGATGATCTTCGTCACAAAATAAATAAATAAATAAAATAAACTAGGAACAAAATATTTGTTAAAACGGGTGACCTATTCCCTCAATGGAGTATCGGACTTGACTGTTCTTGTTTCTATCAGTTTCCAGCTGGGCATAACTAACTTTTCTTACCTGGCTTCCTTAGAGGCAGTGAGCTTCAGGCAAGTGAGAGATTGTGACTCATGAGCAATCCTTGCAACACCATTGACTGAAAGAAGCGTATAACTATTACGTGCCCTCCAGAATCTAGCATAACAACGCTCTAAGGCAAGCATGAGTCTTGAGGAAGTAAAGATTGAAAATAAAAAAATGCAATGATGTGTGAGTACATTGCCTATAGCTATCTACAGAATTTCAAAACCCATCATTAATGGTGTTCTTTGGGGGTCCAAGAACAAAGAAATCATAACTGTGATAGTTTTAGTTAAAATACACGGATTTTAAAATGTAACTTTGGGGGGCCGGCCAGGTGGTGCAAGTGGTTAAGTGCGCGCGCTCCGCTGCAGCGGCCTGGGGTTCGCCGTTCGGTACCCGGGCGGGCACTGACGCACCACTTGTCAAGCCATGCTGTGGCAGCGTCTCATATAAAGTGGAGGAAGATGGCCATGGATGTTAGCCCAGGGCCCGTCTTCCTCAGCAAAAAAAGAGGAGGATTGGCAGATGTTAGCTCAGGGCCAATCTTCCTCACACACACACAAAAAAAGTAACTTTGGAAGAGGAGGATGTGAAAGAAAGGAAGAAAGAAGGGGAAACAATTTTTTCCCCCACTTTTATTGAGGTTGTATTGGTTTACTGTGTAATTTCAGGTGTATATTATTATATATCAGTTTCTATATAGACTGCATCATGCTCACCACCAATAGTCTAGTTTTTATCCATCACCATACGTATGAGCCTCTTTACCCCTTTCACCCAGCCCTCCCCACCCCCTGTGCCTCTGGTAACCACTAATCTGTTCTCTTTATCCATGTGTTTGTTTATCTTCCACATATGAGTGAAATCATGCGGTGTTTGTCTTTCTCTGTCTGGCTTATTTTGCTTAACTTAATACCCTCAAGGTCCATCCATGTTGTTGCAAATGGGACAATTTTGTCTTTTTTTATGGCTGAGTAGTATTCCACTGTGTATATATATATATATATATATATATATATATATATATATATATATATACCACATCTTCTTTATCCATTCATCAGTTGATGGGCACTTGCTTCCATGTCTTGGCTATTGTGAATAATGCTGCAATGAACATAGAGGTGCATAGATCTCTTTGTATTTTTGATTTCAGGAAACAATTTTTAAGAAGAGATTAACTGTGGTACCATGTTCATGACAAATATTACCAGTGTTCAGAGAAAGAAATAAAATCTGTGGCTTTTTTTGGTACCATTCATAAAAAACAATTTTCAAGTACATAAAGACTATATTTTAATGATAGAAAAATATTTATAGTACTTTTCTTTAAAAACTATAGATTTGATTTAATGTCTATTTTTTTAAACCAAACAAATAAAATCAATCCCAAAATATTTGTGGCAATCATTTGACAATCTGTTTCCCCATCCATAAAATGAGATGTTTGGCCTAGAATATCTCTAGGGTCCCTTTTAATCTAATATTGTACATTTTGCTTTGAATGGTGAAATCAAGCATATATACTCATTCACTAAACAATTTTTTTAGCACTTATTTATATGCTGACGACTCTGCCATCACTGGAAATACAGTGGGGAACAAGAAAAATATGACTCCTCACTCACCAAGCTTATTGTCAATTGGAGAAATCAAGGTTGGGTACTGCTTGCTATAACCAATAATTTCTACAAAAACGATGAAAATGTAGCTGTTAGGGCAGAGGCATTGTCTCTATTTGAGATAAACAAGCTGAGTTTGTTTTTTTTTTTTTTTTTGGTTCTTGTTAAACTATGAAGGTTTTTTCCTATCACTGTGCAAAACAAATGAGATCTAATTCAGAACACTTCAATGAGGTTCTAAATCCTCTAAAATCGGATGGCTGTCATCAATCGCTCCCAGGATGCTGGATTGGGATTGAAATATCACTCTTGAATAAAACATTCCAAATGGAAGCATGAGGTTCCATACTAGTCATTATCATTTTCTAGGCCTTTTATCAAAATAACCAAGAATCATATAGGTAGAAACGGCCTGAAGTTCTGAGCTGAGCAAATACTTCCCTTGAGTCTTTGCAACAGCTCTACCAGGGAAGTAAGTAACATTATCTTTTCTTCTTAGATGAGAAAACAGGCTCAGAGAGTGAAGTAATTCCATTAAAGTCACCTTGCTAGAAAGTAGTGAAAGGATTAAAACCCCAGTTTGCCGGGCTCCAAAAGACCGGCAAAGATATTTTTTTTCCCCTACACAATGCTTCCTCCAGTAAGGGAAAGCTTTGAAGCCTTGTTTACCAAAGTCCATTCTGTGGAACACTAATGAGGCAAGATGTTCTACAAGTATAAATGGCTTCATTCCATGGTCAACTAACTTTGGGAAATGCCAAGCAAGTTAAAGGCAGTTAAAGGCAGTGAAGTATTACATAAAAGAAATGTTTACTTTTATTTAATCACCTTTTCCCCAAACTCATTTGACTACCAAATCCAGATGTTTTTCCATTTAACACTTATTAATGTCTCTTGAAACTAAGTAACATAATTTGGCAAATGCTTCTTTAAATGACTGAAAAGAGGAAAAGGGGTTGAATGAGAGCTTTAAAATGGAAATTCAGTTTACAAAGCAATTAAAACAAAAAACTAGCAGTTATGAGGGAAGCATTAAAAAGAGTGTAAGATACAGTCTGTGCTCTCAGTGTAGCTGGGAGATGGGAGTGGTGGGTGGATGGAGGGAGTCAGAGGCAAAAAGGGAAACAGGCGGAAAATAATACAGACCTCATACTTTCAGTGCAAGTTCTTGGTGATTAATGTGGGCTGAAGCTGAAGGGAAGATTTGGGAGAGAAAAGAGGCTTGAGCTAGACCTTAAGGGATATTAAGATTTGGAAAACGGGAGAAGAGGCTGGGAGACACTGAAAGGCAAAAATTTGTTTGGAGGAAAGTGAAGAAAAGATTCACAGAAACTATGTAGAGAAATAAAATAGGACAGATTATAGACAATCATACAGAGACCATCCTGATGGTAATGATGGAAGGAAAGGTTAAAATCTGAAAGATCACTTGGAAAGTTGATTAAACTGGACAATAAGTATGATGGGATAGATTTTTGAATTTTACATCTGGCAGGTTGAATTTCACAACCCTTAGAGCAGAGTTAACAAATGTCTGTCTAATGAATCAGTCAATCCTCTAATCCAATCTTCCTTGCTCTACAGATCTGATAACTGAAGCCCAGAGAAGTCATTCGATTTTCCTAATGTCACACAGCTCACTAACAGCATACTTGAGTTGAGAACTCATATCTTCAGACTACCAGCAAGTACAGTACTCATGAATCAAGCATATAGTGGTGCTAAAGTAAGCAAGTGTAGAATGGGGCACAAGGCAAGGACATAAATCTGACAGGGGGGTGGCCTCTGTTTGAAGAGGTCTATTTAAAATGATCAAGACGAACGACCAAAAACCTCTTTTAACTCCTTCTCTGCCACAACTTAGCCCAGTACCTTTTGCAAACAAATTTGATACGTTTAGAGGCTGCTGTCAATAAAGAAACAAAAATTATAGAACAAAAGGAAATTACATTTTTAAAAGGCAGCATATCTCAAAAAACATATGGGAAAGAGTAACAGAAAAGGATGAACTTTCCTGATAAAAAAGCGGCCTGCTAGAATCCTCCCTTTACCTCACGTTATAATCCTTTCACCTGTATTTGGTATTTACTATTCCGGACATATTCCACATCTACTTGTTGCAAAAGTGTTTGGTGGTGGGACTAGCTTCAAAGATACTAACAACAAATACAAGGAATTTCACAATGAAACCCCAGCGTGACCAAAAAGGCAACACTGATTTGGGGTAAAATTTTGACGAAAAAAATTAGACTAGGCCGCGTGAGCACCTGTGGCCACGAAAGCACGCTCGGATATTAAAAAATATACCGGAGGGAGAAAAAAGCGTTTCCCCCAGAAGTCTGGCGCCCACTTCCGGCACGAAAAGTCGGAGCAGAGAGAACGAAAAACACCGAGGGCGAACGTGGCTGCCATGGGGGCAAAGATTATCACTTGGCCCCCCAACAAGCGGGGCCAGACGATAACGTGGCGACTCTCCCACCACCAGTCACCCCGCGGGACCTGGAGGCCGGCGGGTTCCCCCCGGCGCGACCTCGGGTAAAAACTACCACTCCCGACTCCACGCCGCGCCCATGAGCCCGGCCGCCGGAGGGGACGAAGGCGCAAGGCATTGTAGGACTTGTAGTCTTTCTCCCCCTCAGCTCATTGGAGGCGGGGCGATCCTATTTTATGTAAATGATCGCTCCTTCCCAACCCCGCTTCCCTTCCCTCCCTTTCCCTCCCCCCACCTTCTTTCACCGCGAGTTTGAAATTCCCGCGAGCCGGCGCCCGAGGCCGGAACACTCGCGAGAACTGAGGTCACGGCGCCGCGATCTCCTTTCCCATTCCCCTCCCTCTCCGCCCTCCCCTGCCCTCCCCTCCCCTCCGGGCGTGTGGGACTCGGTGTCGGCCCAGGGTAATGCGCAGAGCGGGGTCGGCGCTGTCCGAGCGGAGGAGGCCGAGTGGCGGCGGGGGAGGACCCGGAACCGCGGTGCGGGCGGCTGTCGCGTCCTAGTCGCTGAGCGCCCTCGGGGGTGTGCGTCCGAGGTGGCCGGGAGGTCGCGGGCGGAGGCCGGCGCGGAGAGCAGCTTCCGCGGGGCGGAGGAGAGCGCGCCCTGCCTGTGGCGGCCGTGTCTCCCGGGAGATGCTGTGACGGGCCCGCGCGGGAGGAGCTCGCGCCCCCTGCACCCGGCGGCCGCGGCGGCTCCGTCACCCGCCCTTGCCAGGTAGGGGGAAGGGAAGGAGGGCCTGGGCCGGCGCGGCCTGGGCGCGCAGCGGCCTCCCGGCTCCTCGCACCGCGCGGGGCCTAGGCCGGGCTCGGGCCCGCCCTGCCCGCGAGCGGTGGCGGGTACGGCGCGCTCGGGGGCTCCGCGGGTGCGTTATATAACCTCCTTGTCGGCGGAGCGCAGCGGCGGCACATGGCGGCGGCGCGGGCCCGCGGGGTCCACCCCCCGCGCCTCCCGCGCCGGCAGCCGGGCGCTCGGCCGCTCCAGGTGCTCCCCGATGCGGTGGAGACCTTGGCGGGCCTTTCCCTCGGAGCCCCTGCGGGGGCTTCGCGTCGGCCCTCGGGGAGCCTGTGCTCCACATGCTTCTGCGCCTGGCCGGGGTGAGTCCAGGGCGGGGAAGAAGTTGGACTCGTGATTTGAAAAGCGCAGCGAATTGGTCAGATCGGGGAGATTTAAAATAACAGTACGTCTCGAAGTGGGGATTCGTGTGCCTTTCTAGTCCCGCCTGGAAACTCGAAGACGATGACTTTTGTTACTGGTGGACTGCTTTTGGGGGTGGAGGGTGGTAGGTTAATTTGTTCTCAAAGCCAGCGAGGTTCCTACTAGCTGTTATCATCTTATTTCAGATAGGCAGTTTGAGAAATATCTGGAAGAACCCGAGTCCTTTAGGATAAAATCTAGATCTTTTGGGAACTCGAAAATTTCAGTTTATTCTCAATATTCTAAAGAGCCGGTAGATTCTGAGAATCTTCTTTCGTGAGCTTTCACTGATGGGGTCTGTGAAAAGGAGAGAAGAAATTAGGGTAGGTTTCCTTATTTTGGAGGATTTGAGCAGGGATGACATGCCCAGCTCAAGTTCATGCTTGAGGGATGCTCTAAGTGTCTTAAGCGCTGTGGCAAGTCTGCATTCTCTCCGTAGTCTAATTTTTGATCCTAATTTTTCGATAACCTAGTATCAAAGTGTCGCCAATTCGCAAAAGAGCAATAATTATTAAAATTTTTTCTTTTTAATTCTTATACTGCACTTTTGGGATGGATACATCTTGATTTGAGAGGAAACAAAACTTTCTTTCCTTCTCTTCTTAGCGTGAAAATTTTCAGGAACTGCTCATTTTTTCTTCAGAATGAAGTGTAACTTCCCTAGGTTAGGTTAACAGTCTCCACCAGTATGTCCTGCTGTCCAGCCTCAACTCTTGACAGGTTTATGCTTCATCTGTTCTGGAATCATCCTCAATCCTGGGACCATTTTCTTGAAGATGTACTTTGATGTTCCTGTGCTCAAGTCCTTCAGCCTGGAGTGCCATCTCTGCCTTTATCAAGTTCTCAAATGTCAGATCCTCCTTACCTTAAATGCCCTGTTTTCTGTGCAGTTTTTCATTTTCCTTTATCCCACTGCCTCCCTGGGATCTCACAGCATGTATACCTCTATTGTAGCCTTTATTTATGTCTGATATTCTGATGGTTGTCTGTGTATCTCCTCTTCTAGAATGTAAACTCGTTGAGGTCACGAAGTAGGTCATCTTTCTGCCTTCCCATTCCCTTCCCAACACAATGTTTAAAAAGCGGTTGGCATTTAATAAATGTTTGAATTAAGTTTGAAAGAACAACTGCTAAAAGGCTGAAAGTTTCTGGGTCCACTGATGTGCTTTACATTTAAATCATAACTCTTAGTCTTTTTACGAGTCAAAAAGAAAAAAGTAAAAATGCATACAAAATGTTTTTGTAGAAATGTTTGCTCAGTATATGTTGCAATATAATTATTGAACAACTAGGTTAGAGATTTATTTTCTGTAGTGGAATTCAGCTGCTTTTGAGGATGTGTGTGTGTATTTCACACAGAACTGATTTATGGTATTCTGTCTTAAGATCTTCCCTAGTAATTTTGCGAATTTTGCTTTGTTTCTTAATGCTGAAAGAGAGTATACTTAAAAATAAGTTGGACCCAATATTGAGTTTTTTGTTTTTGATGGGCTTTATTTTTTTAGAGCAGTGTTAGGTTCACAGTAAAATTGAGTAGAAGGTACAGATGCTTCCAGTATACCTCTTTCCTGCACCCACTCAGGCGCAACCTCTGGCATTATCAATATCCCCCACCGGAGTGGAACATTTACAATTGATGAACCTACACTGACACATCATTATCACCCAGAGTCCATAGTTTACATTAAGGTTCAATCCTGGTGTGGTACATTCTATGGGTTTGGACAGATGTGTAGTGGCATGTATCCATTATAGATAGTATCATTCAGAGTAGTTTCATTGCCCTAGAAATCCTCTGTGGTCTGCCTGTTCATCCCTTCTTCTCTGCTAACACCTGGCCACCACTGATCTTTTTACTGTCTCCAAAGTTTTGCCTTTTCCACAATGTCATAATTGGAATCGTGCAGTATCTAGCCTTTTCAGATTCGTTTCTTTCGCTTAGTAATATGCATTTAAGTTTTCTCCACGTCTTTTCATGGCTTGTTAGCTCACTTCCTTTTAGCACTGGGTAATGTTCCATTGTCTGGATGTACCACTGTTTATTTGTTCATTCACCTACTGAAGGACCTCTTGGTTGCTTCCATGTTTTGACAATTATGGGTAAAGCTATTATAAACATCCATGTGTAGGTTTTTGTGTGGACATAAGTTTTCAGCTCCTTTGGGTAAAAATACCAAGAAGTGTGATTGCTGGATCGTATGGTAAGAGTATGTTTAGTTTTGTGAGAAGCTGTAAACTGTCTTCCAAAGTGGCTGCACCATTTTGCATTCCTACCAGCAATGAGTGAGAGTTCCTGTTGCTCCACATCCTCACCAGCATTTGGTGTTGTCAGTGTTGTAGATATTGGTCACCCTCATAGGTGTGTAGTGGTATCTCATTGTTTTAATCTGCATTTCTCTGATGACATACGATATGGAGTATCTTTTCATGTTCTTGTTTGCCATCTATGTATCTTCTTTAGTGAGGTGTCTGTTAAGGTCTTTGGCCATTTAATTGGGTTATTTGTTTTCTTGTTGAATTTTAAGAATATTGAGTTTTTAAAAATTGATTTTAGGGGTCGGCCCCATGGCTTAGCGGTTAAGTGCGCGCACTCCGCCGCTGGTGGCCCGGGTTCGGATCCTAGGCGTGCACCGAGGCACCGCTTGTCAAGCCATGCTGTGGCGGCATCCCACATAAAGTGGAGGAAGATAGGCACAGATGTTAGCTCAGAGCCAGTCTTCCTCAGCAAAAAGAGGAGGATTAGCATGGACGTTAGCTCAGGGCTGAGCTTCCTCACAAAAAAAAAAAGGAATAAAAGGTTCACGAATATTAAAAAAAAAAAATTGCTTTTATTGTTTAGTGTGTCTGTTCCCGTCCCTGCTAGTATCTTGCTATCCTAATTCGCCACATGTTTAGGACCTGTTACTTGCAAGGCATGGTGACCCTCGGGCATTCACAGGAGTAAGATATGATTTTTGCCTTTTAGGAATTCATAGTATAGTGGAGAAGACAGGCAAACACAAGTAATAAATTTCAAAAATCATATTTAGGATTGCTAACATAAAGATGGAAAGGAGTGAGCTCAGGAATGAGATTAAATAGGAAAGGATGAGTCTACCCAGACCACACTGGGAATCTAGTCCTTGAGTGATAGGTGGGGCTTTGGCAGATGGGGATGGAGGAGGGAACAGCATAAAGAAAAGAATGAAAGTGCCAGGCAATCGCAAGCTGATGAAAGCAGTGATTTTGGGAGACAAGGCTGTAAAGATAGTCTGGGTCTGCCAGATTGTGGCGGACCTTGATTCCCTGTGGCTGAGGGTGTCAGTTTTCGTATGCGGTAGGGAGTCATTGAAGGTTTTTGAGAAGGGGAGTGACATAATCTCTCTGTGCTTTATCAAGAAAATGAACAATATTTTCATTAACAGCCACCAGAGTGTTCCTGCTCTGCCTCTAGACCTTGGGAAGGAGTTGAAACTTTGTAAATTACTTTTTAGAGGTTGCCAATGCTGGCATGTCATAAAGGCCGGGACTCTACTTAATTTTGTACAATATTGAACATAGCTGGTTAATGCGCTTGTGAACATATATGTCTTTATATGAGATGTTCTTTCTAATATGATTTTTAGAAATTCTCCTCAATGTGCTTAGAAGGTTAAAATTTGCACTGTAAATTTGGGATTTGAAAGGTCTTGAAGCCAGCTTTTGCCATATAGATTCAAAGGCTAATTTCTAAATTTAGAAAACTTTTTGTTTCCTTCATTGAACATTTTTTTGAACTCCTTTGTGCCAGGCACTGTGATAAGCTAAGAGTCGGAGAGGTAAGTATTCTCCTTTTCTAGAAGCTTGGGTGTGAGACGAGAAGGAAGACAGAATATAGAGATATAGCATTACAGTACTAGTAAGTGGTGGAACCTGGACTTAAAACCATTTCTGATTCAGTGTTTGTGTCTTTTCTTTATTCTGGATGGAACCTGTGATTATTTTTCAACTTGCTATTTCTCAGACACTTAGGGCTTTGAGAAATTCTTTTTCCTCTTGAAATAGGCATCAATATATATTATGCAAGTTTGAGAACACTGCTCTAATTCCAGTGGAACTAAAGGGGTAAATTCCTTTGGCTATGTAGAAGCCAAGTCTGATTAACTTTCAGGACCAAGAAGTGAGTTATAATTTTACCCTAATCCTAAGCAACTATTTAATGAAAAGGGGAGGCAGTGAGATGAAGGTAGAGGAACACTTAGGAGGGGGCTAATGTACTGAGGGTAGAGAGGAAGCTATGGATTCAGCATTTCGTTTTTGTGCATCTAGCATTTTAGCATGTAGTAAGCATTTAGTATTGGTTGAATGAATTAAGAAATGGACTCAGAATTGATAAACTGTTTATCCATTGAATGTGGGCAGTAAGACTGGAGGATCACCAAGGAAGTTGAGCAGCTTCAAGATTTCAGTTCTGTTGTCTTTAAATTTAATTTCTAAGTTTCTAAGGATAGCACTAACTTAACATTGTTAACCATGTTAACCTTTTGTGGAAATACCTGGGCCATAGACCAGAGCTATGGGGTACTTGGAGTCTTTTAACACTTGGAAACCTGGAAACATGGGTTCATCCACGGTCCATACTGATCCGAGTTCTGTTTCTGATGGATTAATTGCAGTAAATATTTATTTGTTGAATTTACTTTGGCATAAGATAAGAAAGAATATTAATGATAACCCACTCACTGCTAAATTCAAGATTATAAATGTTTCACAAAACATTCTACTTCCTTTTATTTTAGATTAATTGTGGATTTTTGTAAATTTTGTTTTTATTGTTTTTCCCCCTCTTTGTTTCTCTTTTATGATTTAAAAGTTCTCATATTTTGGGATTTAGTGAAAAGTCGAATGACTGTCTCTCACCCTCTTAGATTATGATTCTTCTCCTTTCAGTTTTTTCTTTCTAGACCGTGATTTTCTTTTCCCCAGAAAAAGTTTTTACTTCCATGTGTCAATTTTCAACTCCAACGTTATTATCTTATGGGGGTAGCCATTGAAGCAATGTTTTCCTCAAAAAGTAACATTGTGTGCTGTGCTTCTCAGAATGATAGTCCAGTGATATAGATGTGGTGGGGTACCTGAAACATATGACAGATGCGGTGTCACTTTTACCTGGAGATTTAGTCTGATTACTGCCCAGTACATAGAAGTTGCTTCATAGATTATACCTTCCTCTCCCACCACTCTTTTGGGGGTGGGGGTGGGGTGCCCTTAGATCTTTTATCCATCTTTAATTTCCTATTTCTGTATCATACTGAGGAAGAGGTCTTATTTTTTTTTTTCCAGATTTCCAGAAGGGATAGCTAAATTGTCTCAGGACATTAAAAGTTTGTAATTTTCACAATGATTTGAAATGTTACCTTTGTCATAAGTGAAATAGTTCAGTTTCTGGTCTCTTGCTTTCATGGATCTGTTTCTCTATATCAATACCGTGTGTTTTGATCTTCTCAGAGAACCAGCTTTTGATGTCATTGATTTTTTTTTTCCTTTAGTTTTTCTCTTTTCTATTTCATTAATTTTGGCGCTTTTGTTCCTTTCTTCTGCTCATGCTGGGTTTAATTTGCTCTTCGTTTTCTAGTTTCTTAAGGTGGAAGCTTAGGTTATTGATATGAGGTCTTCCAGGTATTTAATGCTATTAATTTCCCTCTAAGCACCACTTAAGCTGCATCACACAAATTTTGATATGTCATGTTTTCATTTTCATTCTGTTCAAAATACTCTCATTTCTCTTTTGATCTCTTCTTTGATCCATGGGTCATTTAGAAGTGTGTTGTTTAGAGTCCAAATATTTGTAAATTTTCCAGATGTTTTTCTTTTTTTTTTTTTTTAAAGATTTTATTTATTTATTTTTTCCCCCCAAAGCCCCAGTAGATAGTTGTGTGTCACAGCTGCACATCCTTCTAGTTGCTGTATGTGGGACGCGGCCTCAGCATGGCCGGAGAAGCAGCGCGTCGGTGCGAGCCCGGGATCCGAACCCGGGTCACCAGCAGTGGAGCGCGCTCACTTAACCACCAAGCCACGGGGCCGGCCCAAGATGTTTTTCTCTTATTGATTTCTAATTTAATTTCAGTGTGATCAGAGGATGTACTTTGTATGATTTGAATCCTATTAAATTTGAGACTTCTTTTATGGCTCAGAATATAGTCTATCTTGGTAAATCAGCTGTATGCCTTTGAAAAGAACATGTAGTCTTTTGTTCTTGGGTAGAATGTTCTATAAATATCAATTAGGTCAAGTTAGCCAATTGTGTTTAGGTCATCTTTACCTTTACTGTTTTTCTGTCTGGTTCTATCAGTTATGGAGAGAGAGGTGTTGAACTCTGCAATTACAATTGTGAGTCTGTATGTGTCTCCTTTCAGTTCTCTTGGATTTTGCTTCATATATTTTGAAGCTCTATTACTTGATACATAAATATTCAGGATTGTTAATGTTTGCTTGGTGAATTGACCCCTTTATCATTATGAAATGATTCTCTTTATCCCTGGTAATATTCTTTGCTCCGAATTCTGCTTTGATATTAATACAGCTGCTCCAGCTTTTTTTTGGATTAGTGTTAGCATGGTGTATCTTCCATTATTTTACTTTCAACCTTTTTGTTTAAACTTGGTCTTGCTTTTTGATCCAATCTAACAGTCTCTACTTTTTAATTGGAATGTTAAAGTTATTTCATTAATATGACTATTGATGTAGTATGATTAGGTTTAAATATACTATCTTCCTATGTTTTTATTTGTTCCATTTATTCTTTCTTTTTCTTTCTTTTTATACCATCTTTTGGATTGACTTTATTATGACATTTTCTCTCTTTCATTGGCTTATCAGCTATATCTGTGTGTGTGTGTTTAGTGGTTGTTTTAAGGTTTACAGTGTACATCTTTAAATTATTACAGTCTATCTTCAAACAACAGTATAGCATTTAATGTATAGTGTAAGGACCTTGTAATAGTATGCTTCCATTTCTCTTCTCTAGGCCTTTGTGCTATTGTCATTTGTTTTACTTGTAAAAATCTTATAAACTCCTCAATATATTCGTATCATTTTTGCTTCAAATAGACAATTGTCTTTTTCTTTTTTTTTTTTTTAGTGAGGAAGATTAGCACTGAGCTAACATCTGAAACCAATCCTCCTCTTTTGCTGAGGAGGATGGGCCCTGGGCTAACATCCGTGCCCATCTTCCTCTACTTTATACGTGGGATGCCTGTCACAGCATGGCTTGATGAGCGTTGTCTAGGTCCGCACCCAGGATGCAAACCTGTGACCCCGAGACTGCTGAGGCAGAGCGCGCAAACCCAACCACTACACCACTGGCCCAGCCCCGACAATTGTCTTTTAAAGAGACTAAGAATAAGAAAAAAAGTATTTTATATTTACCATTTTTGGTAGTCTGTATTCTTTTGTGTAGATCCAGATTTCCATGTGGTATTGTTTTCCTTCTGCCTGAAGGAATTCCTTTAACATTTCTTGTAGTGCAGATCTGCTGGTGATTGTCTTTTCAGCTCTTGTGTGTCTGAAAGGTCTTCATTTTAAAAAGATATTTTCACTGGATGTAGAATTCTAGATGGACAGCTTTTCTTCCTTTCAGAACTTAAAATCTGTTCCATTGTCTTCCAGCTTGCGTTGTTTTCAATGAGAAGTCTTCTGTCATTCTTATCTTTGTTCCTCTGTGCAGTGTGCTACTTTTAAGATTTTCTCTTTGTCCCTTGATTATGATGTATTTTGGTGGAGTTTCTTCATGTTTTTGGTGCTTTAGGTTTGCTGACCTTTTTGGATTTGTGGGTGTATAGTTTTCATTAAATTTGGAAAATTTTGGCCATTAGCTTTTCAAATACTTCTGTCCTCTCTTTTTGGAGATGCTGTTACACATGTTAGGGCACAAGCTTATCCCATAGCTCACTGATGCTCTGTTCTTTCCCTCCCTGCCCCCAGCCTTTTTTCTCTTTGTGCTTCATTTTAGGTAGTTTCTATTGTGGGTGTTTAAGTTCACTAATACTTTCTATGTCTAATCTGTTAATCCCATCCAGTGTATTTCTCATCTCCAGAAGTTTGATTTCCTCTTTTTTATATCTTTCAAATCTTTCCTTAACATGCTCATGCTTTCCTCTGTCTTCATAGGGATTATAGCTAGAATAATAGATTTAATGTCCTCATCTAGTAATTCTGACATCTGGGTCATTTCCAAGTCTGTTTCTATTGGTTGGTTTTTTTTCCCCTTACATATTCTTGAGCTTTGTTTTGGGATGCGGCTAAGTTATATGGAAACAGTTTGATTCTTTTGACGCTTGCTTTTTGAGCTTTTGTAGACAGGCCCAGCACAGCCTTTAGATAAGGGCTAATTTTTCTCCCACTATTGAAGTAATCAATACCTTTTTGAGTACTCTAAGTGCCCCGTGTATTATGAAATCTTTCCCCTCTGGACCTATTCCTGGCCTGTGTAAGCTCTGGGAATTGTTTTCCTCTACTTTTCCAAGGATTCATTCCTCGGCCTCTGGTGGTTTCCTTATGTGCTTACACTGATCATATGAAGATTCGGGGGAACCCACTGCAGATCTCTGGAGCTCTTTGTATGGCCTTTGTACTGCAGTACTGTGCCCTGTGAATTCTAGCTACCTTTGGCTTTGTGGCATTCTCAACTGTCTCCTCAACTCAAGGAGACCCTTGGGCTCTATTTGGGTTCCCTCTCCGTGCTCTGTGTCCTGGAACTCTATACATAGTAAGCTAGAGAGACAGCACTAGAGGTCATCTTGTTCTCCTTTCCTTTCTTTCTTTTTTTTTTTTTTTTTGTGAGGAAGATCAGCCCTGAGCTAACATCCATGCCAATCCTCCTCCTTTTTTTTCCCCCAAAGCCCCAGTAGATAGTTGTACGTCATAGTTGCACATCCTTCCAGTTGCTGTACGTGGGACGCGGCCTCAGCATGGCCGGAGAAGCGGTGCGTCGGTGCGCGCCCGGGATCCGAACCCGGGCCGCCAGTATCGGAGCACGCGCACTTAACCGCTAAGCCACGGGGCCGGCCCCTCCTTTCCTTTCTGCTGTCCTGTGCTACCTGTTGTCCAGTGTCTAAACACCTTGTTTCATATATTTGTCATGTTTTTTTTAAGTGGGAGGGTATATCTGGAGTGGAAATTACAGTTCTATTTTTAAATACTGTGACTGAGCCAGTACTTCCACATCATAATCTTTGTATCACATTAAAAACAACATAACAACAGAAAACACATCCAGCCTAAGAAATAGAACATTTATTATATTTCATTAAAAAAAATTGATTGTTGTGCATTGTTCTTTCAGATGAACTTTAGAATCACCTTGTGAAACTCTTTTAAAAATTCTATTGGGATGATCTTGATTGACTTGCAGTGATCACAGAACTTTTTTGCTTAATGTTCATGAATACTCCACAGAATACACTTTGGGAAAAGCTACCACGTAGAATTCTGAAGGTTTTAGCTCTGGAGAAATGTTTGGTTTTAAGTTTAATAGAAAAACTGTTAACTTCAGTTTACCATTACACTGGTTTTATCAAGGCTATAGAAGGCCATCAGGGGAAAACAACAATATCAATGTGATTGTGGCCTTTCCTACCTAAATTTGTCTAAAAATTTCTTTGGTACTAAGATACTTAGGAGGAGAGGGATTATGACCAATTTCTGTAAATATAATGCTTTCAGCAACTAAAACTTGAGCCTAGGACCCTTATATAAATATAAGAGGTTTTCGTATTGGAGGCTAACGGTCATTACTTTCCATTGACCATATATTATATATTATAGTAATTATAATCTAATTACTTTATTTTAGATTATACTTTTGGATCTGTTTTGGATAATAAAAAACAAACTTCCACTTTTAATGGGTAGGAAATCTCAAATATAACCTTTAAAGTTTTTTGAGTTATGGTGACATGATAAGTTTTTTTGAGGCAGTTGATCAGATTTTCATCTAGAAAATAGCATTTACAGCTTGAACAGAAAATTAAAACTCATGTTTTGTTAACTTATTGAGTGACCTTTTCAAATTTATTTTTTTCACATAAATTTTTCTTGGGGGGGGGGTACCTAACTACTTGCCAATTATAGATTTGGGTGTAAAGAATAAGAACGAACAAGTAACTGGAGATCAGAAGACCCTTAGTCTGGTTAGAGGTCAGGCTTTGACAGAGGCTGAGTGATTAGGAATAGAAATGATTGACTACGATGCAGAAATTTTTGTTGTTGTTGTTGTTAAAGTGGGCAGTTTCTAGTGACCGCTTGTATTGCATGGTCAGGGGAGGAAAAGGAAAAGGAAAAGGAAACCATTTATTCATGTATTCAACCAATATTTTGTGCCTCCTCCACAGTGTGGAAACACTGGGATTAAAATGATAAATAAGGTACATATTTGTCCCCTAAGAACTCTCAATCAAAGAGGCAATTCTACATTGTGATAAGTGCCGTCCATGTTAGGGGAAGTACCAGATTTGTCAGGAATGAATAGGAGAATTGTAGCTTAACTCAGACATGAGAGAGTGAGGGGAAAGCTAGTGATCAAGGAAAGTTTCTTGAAGAATAATTGTTTTAGCTAAGTGCTCAAAGTTTCTGGGTAGGCATTAGAGTTATTAACCAAGAGAGGAAATAGAAGAAAAGGGTCAAATTTGTAGAGAGGAAGGAGAAAGAGTGATTGTTTCATTTTGGAAATGTTGAGTTTGAGGTGCCTTTGGGGGGAATCCAGGTAGAGAGTGGTTGGCGATGTCTGTTGTTTTGGAAGGAATTGTGGTGTTGCTGTTATACAGTATTTGAAGTCATGGAGTGACAGAGATTTCTTTCTCCAGATAATCTGAGTAAGTGAGATAGAGGATGTAAGTCTTTTGCCTATAGGAGAAAAAAGTTCTAGAATTGCCAGGTCAAAAGATTTGTCCATGTAGGGGCCTACCCAGTGGCGTAGTGGTTAAGTTTGTGTGCTCCGTTTCTGCGGCCCGAGGTTTGCTGGTTAGGATCCCAGGCACAGACAGATGCACCGCTTGTCAAGCCATGCTGTGGTGGTGTCCCATATAAAGTAGAGGAAGATGGGCACGGATGTTAGCTCTAGGGCCAGTCTTCCTCAGCAAAAAGAGGAGGATTGGCAACAGATGTTAGCTCAGGGCTAATCTTACAAAAGAAAAAAAAAAAAAAGATTTGTCCATGTAAAATTATAATCTGGCACATTATCCTCCAAAAAGGCTGTTAAGGTTTATGGTCCCACAAGAGTATATATGCACGTGTGTGTTTCCCTATACCTTCAACAGTGATTGGCAAAAATGGATCATGATTTAACATGGTGTTTTCTTGATAGTGAATATTAGGTTGATTTGCATCTTCTTCCCGTCCTAAGATCGCATAAATATCTCCTGTATTTTCAGAGTTTATTTTTATTTTAGATTTTGTTTTATTTTTAAAAAATTCTTTAGGTAATTATTATTGATTTTATAAAAATAAAAAATGTGTTAAAAAATCCAATCCATACTGAAAAGCATAAAAAAAGGAACAAATCTACACCCGAAATTTGGATCACACAAAAAGTAAGCAGTACTAAAGTTTTGTGACTATTTCAGACATATCTGTATGCTGATATCAGATAGAAGAAATCATACAGAGACAAATTTTATGAAATGGAATAAACTATAAATGTGATTTTCTTTTGAAAATTAATTTTATAAGAAAAACTGAAATTAAGGGACAGGAATTATTGAACTTATGATAATTTTTATTTTTTTTAAAAGGAATATTTACATATATATTTTTTTGCAGGGAAAGATTTGCCCTGCGCTAACATCCATTGCCGATCTTCCTCCTTTTTTTTTTTCTCCAAAGCCCCAGTAGATAGTTGTACGTCATAGTTACACATCCTTCTAGTTGCTGTATGTGGGACGCAGCCTCAGCATGGCCAGAGAAGCGGTGCGTTGGTGCACGCCCGGATCCGAACCCGGGCTGCCAGTAGCGGAGCGCGCACACTTAACCACTAAGCCACGGGCCCGGCTCCTTCAGTTTGATAGTATTGATTTTCTTCTATGAGAATGGCTTGGGCTGAGTGTTACAGTTATAACCTTGTGCTTGGTAAAATGACTTCTCCCTGGGGTTGCTCTCCTGCCAGGGAGACTCCTTTGGACTTTAGTGCCTTTCTACCAAGAAAGTAGCACATTGCCCTGGAAGTTGGCCCTCAGCTGAGGTCCTGTGGTATAGTATGTAATTAGAGGGTTCTAGACCTGGAATTTTCCTGGAGTTTTTCCGGGGTTATCCATTCACTCCTTGAGTTTACTTCTCCTCAAACTGAAGGGTATTAGAATTCTCTGAACTTTTTGAACTTACCTTCTTTCTTCTGTATTGCTTCATGATATGTATACACACACACACACACACGCACAGTTTTATTTATTTTTCTAGATATTAGGGGAGGAATGTGTAGTATGTGCGTGGGTAATGTGTGTAACTTCTTTGCTCCACCAATGTGTAACTCTTTGCTAGAAATGAGTAGCAAATTGTATCGATAATGTTAATTGAATAGTCCATACCTCCTCTCTGATTTGAAATATCCCGATTTGCTTTTTATCATCTACTTAGTTTTTGTGGTTCTCTGTGTAGAGTATCTGTTTCATTGATATATTTGTCCATGACTAGCCTTATGTCACATTGTTTTAATTATTATAGTGTAATAGTATGTTTTTACTATCTGATAAAGCAAATTCCTTTTTCTCTTGTTTGGTTATTTTTCATATTTTGCTATTAAGAAAACTGATATATACATTCTTATGTATGCCTCTTCCTGTATATATTTTCAACGTGGATATGTAACAGAGTCTAAAATAAACCAATGTATCTTTGTTCTCAGACAATAAGAGGACTAGGAATGCTTTATTTAAATCTCGTATATTAACCATTATTATTATTGTTGTTATGTAGTCCGTATTTTAGATTTTTCCTTTTTTTTTTTTGCCAGTTCTTTGACACACCATTCTTGCTCTATCTCAGACCTTCTATCTGATCACTGTTCTACCTGAAGCCTTCTTCTACCTGTAATCCTTTAGAATTTCCTTTGAGGGAGGGTCTGCTTGGGGTAGAATCAGTTTGTATTCGTCTAAAAATGTGTTTCATATTTGTTCTTAAGGAAATTTCAGTGATATATAATTATTTGTTGACAGCTGTTTTTGCTTAGAATTTTGAAGATATTCCAGATTTTTGGCTTCCACTGTTGTTGTTGAAAAGTCATTTCTTTTCATTTATTTTACCTAGGATTCACAGGTCTTCCTGTTTTCAGAGAATTGGTGTGTCTCTATAAATCTGGGAAGTATCTTTTAGAATGTTGGCTCTTCTTTACTATTAGTGTTATATTTTGGGAGGATTCTGAATAAACATGTTAGATCGTATGTTAGATCTTCTCTATTGTCTATACCTTTTAACTACTTATCTCTTTGTCTCTCTGTGTTACATTCTGGATAAGTTTTTGGGCTCTCTCTTTCTGGTGTACTGTTTTACTTATCTTTCAAGTTTGTTTTTATTGACTATTAAGTAGATACAAAAGAATTATTTGTTGAGTGGGTACAAAAGAATGTACAGAATCGTGATACACTCCATTCCAATTCGGTTTCGTTCTCTCAAAGGTAGCTACTATTGTGGATTTTGTGTTTATTTCCTTGTTTTATTCGTAGTTGTGCTACATATGTTTGTATCCTTAGGCAATATTTTGTTTAGTTTTGCAGTCTTTTTAACTTTATATAAATGTAATCATTCTGCATGTATTTTCTGCTGCTTTTATTTTTTAATATTATATTCTGACCTATGTCCATATTGTTTTATGTAGCTGCAACATTCTCATTGCTCCATTGAGTTTTTTTCCCATTGAGTTCTGAATTTTGCTTATTTCGTTTCTAATTCTAGAAGTTCTATTATTTTTTTTTTCAAATCTACTTGATCATTTTTCATTATAATTTTTAAAGTTTCTTCCTCATTATCAAGCTAAATCTTTGATGTCTTTAAACATATTAAACATACTTATTTTCTGTTTTCTGATCGTTTCAATATCTGAAGTCTGATAGACTGATTCTACTGGCTGTTGATCATGATATCCTTGTTATGTTATTTTCACTGAGCTCATTTTCTAAATTCTTCACCTGAGTATTATCAGATAACATAGCCTGAATTCTGGCCACTAATTTGTGTGAAGGGAAATTTTGTTTTTCTGAGTAGAGACTCATAGCCATGGTCAAAATGGACAGCTTTATTGCTCCCTGTCCTGCACAGTGGGTGTTTCTCTCACTCACCTCTACGCTGATGATGTAGCCCTGTGGAGTTTAATGAGGTGAGGGGGAGGCTCTTCTTAGCTTGCACTGGCTCTGTTAGCCCTAAGCTTTATCTTCTGCCTCTGTGGACCTCAGAGTGCTCAAAACAAGATCAGGATCACCAGGAGTGGAGTTGGTAGCTAATCCTCAAGGCCCAAGCCAGCTTACATGTCTTCCAAAACTCCTACTGTCTTCACTTTTGGCTTTGCCGACTCAGTAATCATTCAAAAAGATACTTTTATATTTTAACCATCATTTTTGGTTGTTTACAATGGGAGGGTCATTCAGGGACTCTAGTCTTCTATATGTTGGAAGTGAAAGATAATTTTAGATTTTTTTTCTATGCAATTAAAACACATATGCTGAACTCAACTCCTGAGGTTACTGTGGTTTTGGACATTTTTCATGGACTTTCTCCCCTTTTACTGTAGCAGTAATTTTTCTAAAATATGTCAGTTTTTCCTGTTTGTGTGTGAAGTGTTCTTTGAGAGTAGGTCAGGCAATAAGATTAATTGCATTGAACCGGTTTTCAAAGAATCTAGGGAATCATGAATATCCTTAGGGCATCTGGCTTAATGAATCTTTACTCTCCTAAGGCTGTTTGGGAAATATTTTCTTAGGAGAGAATACCTCAAACCCAGAAGCAAATAATATGTATTTTATAATCAGATTTTATTTACTTATTTAGTTTATTTACTATTGTGTGGTGCCTTTTTTTTTTCCTTCTGGCTAGAGATAATCAAGTGTATTATAGTATAAAATATCATAATAATGTTATCTTTTAAAAATATTTACAGTGGAAGTATGCGAGACTTAAGAGCACAAGTGACTAGTGGTCTTCTGCAGTTCCCGGAAGTCACTGTTCAAGCCCTTGGAGAAGACGAAATAACGTTAGAATCTGTGCTTCGTGGAAGGTTTGCCGGAGGTAAAATAATGTTGCTGAAAACTTACTAATTTGACTGATTTGTAAGATAAATAATAATAAGCATATATTGCAGTTCCTTTAATGTGGAAGAAAAAAAAGCAGAACCTGGTTAAAGTGGTCTTATATGAATATATAACATCTACAACTATATATATAATAACATGTACATACTCTAGAAAACATTTTCAGTGAATCTCTTGGGGAGGGTGGTAGTTCATTTTAAAATACCATATATTTTATATCTTTTAGTATTGAGGATCTACATTTGGAAAGTAGAAATAATACACAGCTGGTTTTCCTTTCTAATCAGTAAGTTTTATTGGTGGTGAGCTTGGATTAGAACCTAAACAGCCTAATGAGTAGAGAAATCTGATTGTAGGGCCATAGGTGATACAAAATATTCAGAAAGTCTTATTTCTTAATTCCAGTAATCTGAACAAGATCTTAATATATAGTTTAGATTATATAATAGAGCAGAAAACCATACCAAAGGAGCCATTAAATTATGGATTTCAGTCTAGTGAAAGATATTACAGAAGGCTTTTCTGAAAATGAATTTCACAGTTGTCCTTCCTAGCAGGAAGATAGCAGAACATATATCAGTCATTTAGCTATTTACAGTGCTATTCTCTTGAATATTAAAAGTAGTAACAATACTTACTATACACCAGGCACTGTAACAGCTTTTCATTGAGGTGAGTATTAGACTTCTCTAAGTAGACACGGTTCTATGTAGCTGAGAATCAAATAGGTTAAGTAACTTGATCCCATTTACACAGTAACAAGTGGCAGAAACAACCTTTGAACCCGTGCGTTCTGGGTCCCCGTCTGTGCTATGCTATTTCCTTGAACTATATAGCCTCCATCAGCTATGATCTAGTATATCCAGCTATCTACTTGGATGTGTGATAGACATCACATATTTAGTAGTAAAAGTTACCACCATTCATCTAGCTGCTCACGGGGAAATTCAGGGTCTGTTCTTGATTCTTCTGTTTTACTCACCTCCCCATATCTTATTCATCAGCAAGCAAATCCTTTTAGTTCTGCCTCGAAGAGAAGTCTCCAGTCAATCCACTTTTCTGTATTCATGGCCACCAACCAAGCATAGGATATCATTCCCTGCATCTACTCTGTGCTCCTCCCTTATTGTCCATTCTCTGCTTAGCAGCTGGACTAACATTTAAAAACATAAATCAGATTGTCACTGTCCTGCTTAAAACCCTCCAGCTACTTTACATTGCATGCCAAATAAAATCCAAACATGACTAGTAAGGGGCCAAGAAGGGCTTCTGGTATTTCCTGTTGTTATGCTAGTTATGTCTTATCTTCTTAGTTAGATTTTGAACTTTTCAGGGATAGAATCATATGTTATATTTTATAATTCCTGTAGCACCTAGTTTAACTCTTAAGATATAATGTAGTAAAAGTATGAGTTTCGGAGTTAGACAGACTTGGGATCCACTTCTGGCTCTGGTATTGGTAGCTGTGCAGCCTTGAGCAAGTTATTTAACTATATGAAAGTTTAGTTGCCTTATCTCTGTATTGAGGTGTGACAAGGAGTAAATGAGATTCTGTATTTAGGCACATAGCATGGTACCTTTACTGAATGGTTACTTTATTATTATTGTGGTAGTAATTGTTCAATTTATTTTACTAATTTGAGGACCACTCTGTTCTATAAATGCTTAGATTTCAATTTGGAGATAATATGTAAAGTTTTATATAATGAGCTAGGTATCATATATGTAAAAGAGCAACTGCTGTTTAGTTTTGTTGTGTACATACAATATTAACATAAGCAACATTTTTGTGTTTTTTTCTTCTAGGGAAAAATGGACTTGCTTGCTTGGCTTGTGGTCCACAACTTGAAGTAGTAAACTCGCTGACAGGAGAGCGGTTGTCTGCATATAGATTCAGTGGAGTGAATGAACAACCTCCTGTAGTCCTAGCTGTGAAAGAATTCTCTTGGCAGAAGAGAACTGGATTGTTAATCGGATTGGAAGAAGCAGAAGGGAGTGTTCTCTGTCTTTATGACCTCGGTATATCAAGAGTGGTTAAAGCAGTTGTTCTTCCTGGAAGGGTAGGTACTGTTTAAGATATGTGGACATTCTGCTTTCAAACTGAACCACCTGTCGGTTACATGGGTGTGTTCACTTCGTGAAAATTCGTTGAGCTATACATTTATAATTAGTTTACTTTTATGGAAGTGTGTTACTTTTTATTAAAAAGTTCAAAATAAAAAAGAGGTTAAAGATGTTATATTATCAAATAAATGTAACATTTGAAATGTAACTTTTTTATTCTTGGTTAGAAAATTGAAAAGTAAAAATAGTGATGATGTAGTGTTCTAATATTCTTTTATATGAAAAGTATCATCTGAGTCTTGTTCTTATCTCCAGTTGGATTTTGTGAGGACACAAAGTTTATAAAAATATTATATTCATTACTGTGGTATTTTTTTCTGTTTTCTTTCTTTTTTGAGACTATAGTCTCAAAAGCAATATGGAAAACATGTATTCATTATTGTTTAAGATTTGAGTAATATATTTAAGGAGTGGATTCATTTATAATTATCATTTATTAATTCTAATGTATGTATGCCTTTTATATGCCAGGCATCTTATCCCAGTAGTAATTATGGAAGTACTTTGAATTCAGGTTGTTTCTTCAGCAGGTTTATTCCTGCTCTTCCGTACATGGTGAGAAAATGTATATACACTTACAAATATACACACACATAAATATGAAATCATGAAAGAGTAGAATTCCTCCTATACATAATGTGAAAAAAATATGCACTTACATACACACAAAAATACGTGTGTATATGCATACATTTGTAACGTATATAGTGATAGAAAAGAATTTTTAAAGTTTAAAGGGAGCTCTAATGACAAAATAATATGTTTTTACAGTTGAGGAAGCTAACCCAGTGGGCTAATGTGGGGGTCTGAAGTAGTTTATAGCCTGATATCTTACATGTACTTGCCAGGGGTGATGTTTATAAAGGCAAAATTAATTTAGCACTTTATTGATTGCTTACTATAAATCGAGTTATGTGTTAGACTTTGGGGGTAAATAGATGAATTGAATTTGATCCACGCTGTCAGAAAGTTTGTAGTCAAAAAGCTTGTAATCTAGTGGGAGAAGACAGATAATAAGATTAGAGCATAAATAGAATAAGTACTTTGATAAATTCAAGCCCTTGGGACATGGAGAACACCTGGATAATTTCTACTCAAAAAGGTTGGACATTTCAGGCAGAGACCAGCATGTAAAACGTCACAGTGTGTGTATGGAGCATTTGGGAAACTAGGCTTATTTAGAATGGCTGGGCAAGAGAGGAAGGAGGAAGTGGGGGCCAGAAATGGTGGGGATTAAGATTGTGAATGGCTTTGTTTGCAATTAGGGGCCTCCTAAAGTCTATGGTGAAGTCGTTTTAAGTTTAAAGCAGAACTCTAGTGTAAAAAGCTTCTTATTAGATTGGGGTGGATCAGGTAAAATAATGATGAACTGAACCAAGGAAATGGCAGTAGAAATGGAGAGGATGGGACAGATCCAAAATATATTCAGGAGGTAACATGGACAGGACTTGTTGAGCATTTGGATAAGAATAATTGGGAAGGAACAAGAGTTAGATGAGTTCCTGGTTGCTCGTTGTGTGGATGGTTGGTATCACATGGAAGAGGGACTATAAGAGAAGGAAGACATTGGAAGAGTAGTGATAGATACCTTCAAAAGAAGTTTAGTCAGCTAGCTGTTTTCTGGCTAAGGCACAGTATCTCTTTTTAAATTTGTTTGCTTTTAACTGCCTTATTTTAAAATTACTTAAGGTAGCATTATCAGTTACTTCATATAGTATTGTATGAGGAATGCAAACAGATTCCTTACCTAGCACTGGTGGAATTGAAGAGAATATGCTTTAGTATTTATAGACATTATTACCTTAATTTAGAAAAGGAAGACAATGCATAAAATTACACCTTTCAGAATTTGAAACACCATGGAATGTTTTGTGTACTAATGAAATATAGACCGAGCCAGGCTTTTGTCTGTAATAATAAATTATAGCCTGAAACAAACTTTAATCTTATATTAACACATAAACCATTGATAACAAATTTCCTCTTTTCTTTCTAGGATACTCATCAGTATTATAGTAGAAATCACCAAATACTTATCATATACCTAATTAATTTTTGTGAATTAATAGGAAACAAGGAAAACTAAGTATAAAATAAAATATGGACTATTAGGTACAGACATTTAAAAGTTGACCTAACGAGAGCCAGCCCTGATGGGCTAGTGGTTCAAGTTCGGAGCTCTCACTGCTTTGGTGGCCCAGGTTCGGTTCCTGGGTACAGAACCACATCACTTGTCTGTCAGTAGCTGGGCTGTGGCGGTGGCTCACATAGAAGAACCAGAAGGACTTACAACTAGAATATACAACTATGTACTGGGGCTTTGGGGAGGGGGCAAAAAAAAAGGAAGATTGGCAATAGATGTTAGCTCAGGGCGAGTCTTTCCCAGCAAAAAAAAAGCTAAAATTTGACCCATGAGATGAAGGGGGGAAAATATAACTCCATTAATGTAGCTACAGTATGATTTTCTTTAAATAATTTCAGTCCTTGTTAAATGTCAATGATGCAGTCACTGCCAAAGCTTCGTGTGACGTCCATTTATAATACAACCCCTTTAAAGACGGTGAGACCTCTGCAGGCTTGAAGGCATAAGCAGGACTTTTTTTTTTTTTTAATCTTCCTCTTTTTTTGCCTGAGGAAGATTAGCCCTGCGCTAACATGTTGCCAATCTTGCTCTTTCTTTTTTCTCACTGAAGCTGCAATACATAGTTGTGTATCACACTTGTAAAGTTGTAGCTCTTTTATGTGGGACGCTGCCTCAGCATGGCTTGATGAGCGGTGAGTAGGTCCACACCCAGGATCCGAACTGGCGAACCTCAGGCCCCCAAAGTGGAATGCATTAACTTAACTGCTACGCCACTGGGCCTGCCCCTGGAATGATTTATTTTTACTCTTCCTTAAGAGAAGAGGCTATGTAATCACAGAGTAGCTGGTTAAGAGCTGTAAAATGAGAAAAATCTAAGTTTGAGTTTTACACTTAATGATTGTGTGGCTTGAATAACTCTGCTAAATTTTCTAAGTCACAAGGTGTTTCATCTTTGAATAGGTATAATGACATATAGTCCAATATCAAAGGGTTATTATGGACATTAAATGAACCACTTAGCACAATGCCTGACATATAGTAAGCTCTCAATAAATATCAATTATTATTCCAAATGATTTTTTTGTATATTGAAATAATGGTGTTATTTCTCTTATGTCTGAAGATTTCATTATGTTATTCAGATTCACAAGTATCAAGTGTTAGGTTTATCATTGTATATTAGAAAATGTTTAAATCTTTAAATCTTAAACATGTTTATAACGTTTTATAACTTTATTATTTATTATATTATAATTATATTGTGTGTTATTAATCTTTCATTTATAAAAATCTATAAATGTTTTGTTTTATAACTATTAAATTATATTATTTATTATAAATCTTTAAACATGTTATAATGAATATGTTTATATGTTTTATAACTAAAATGTTTATAACTAATAACCTGCTTTAACCTCAGAATTTGTGTGTTGTGTTTTTAATTGTATTTTCTCACTTTGTATAAAAAAAGCAAATCATATATTTCGCCTTCTAGGTGACAGCTATTGAACCTATAATTAACCATGGAGGAGCTAGTGCAGGCACTCAGCATTTACACCCAAGTCTGCGATGGCTTTTTGGTGTGGCAGCTGTGGTAACTGATGTTGGACAGATCCTTCTTATTGACCTGTGTTTGGATGACTTGTCATGCAGTCAGAATGAAGTGGAGGCATCAGGTAATTGGTCATTCTTTGCTTGAAGTCAGAAATTGAACACCTGAATATTCTGATGCAATGGATTGATTTTTAAACATAGTCAAAATTTTTTATGTAGAAACTTCTTTATGTATCTTTGTTTCTTTTGTTGTTTGGACCTATTGTTTTATTGTTTTGGGTGCTGTGAATACCTTTTGCCTTTTGGTTATTCTATTTTGTTGATGAAGTGTTTATATACTAAAGTAGGTCTTGAAAGAGATAAGGATATTGATTTCTTTGCTTCCAGATGTACACTTGAATAATATCTATTATTAAGTAAATACCAGAAGAAGGGCTAAAGATATAAAATCTTGATCCTTGTCAGACAGTGTCAAATTATCCAGCTGTGTAGGATCTAACGTAATGTTTTCGGCATACTGTTTGTGTTCCTATGGTAAGACCAAGATAGAAATAAAGTAATTTAATAGGAAATAACAGAGTAGTGGAAAGTTTTCCCTCACGAAATAACATCCTGAAATAGAACTAATGCTACTTAAAATTTAAAAAAAGGGAAGAGAGACAGTTTTTCCCCTTTAATACTAATGCTTGTATTTATAAATCTGTTCTTTACTGAGTACTTTCAGTGTTTTTGTTTTTTTAATTTATGGGATTCTTATTTGATTGGTTTATGTAGGGAAGAGAGCTATCATAAAAACTTTTAAAAATGTGTGTATTACTTTTCAAGTTTCAGGAGAGGACCATTTACCCTTGAGAGCCTTCTTGGTTTTTAAAACAGTCTTGTAATATTAGTGCAGATCTGTTCATTTATGGATTAGCTAAAAAATAGATACAAACAATCAATATTTCATCTCAATTTATGGTGAACATAACTAATAAAAATTGTCAGTGTAATAAAACAGATTAAAACTACAAATGGTAAAAATTATATTTGATGACTAGAAATTGACTAAAGAACCAAATCATCTGAACAAAATTTGTCTGTAAAATATGACCTGAAAAATTTTGATTTGACAGAAACAATGGCCACACATGCGCTTAAGGAAAAAAAATCCTCAGTGATAAAAACTACACCTTAAAATTTGATAGGTATAAAGACGTGATTAATTAATAAAATCCTGCATGAAGTTTAAATGAAAAAATTGATTTCAAAAATAAGAGTAACTAAAAGTGAATTTGTAGAATATAAGAAATTCTGTAGCTGCTCTTTAGAGAAAATTGATAAAGGAATTAAATAGTTTTGATGGAGTTTTGTTCCATAATGTGTTTTGTTGATGATATCATTATAGGTGTAAGGCTAATTAAAATGCTTGTATTGAGGGATCGGCCCTGTGGCTTAGCGGTTAAGTGCATGTGCTCTGCTACTGGCGGCCCAGGTTTGGATCCCGGGCGCGCACCAACGCACTGCTTCTCCGACCATGCTGAGGCCACGTCCCACATACAGCAACTAGAATGATGTGCAACTATGACGTACAACTATCTACTGGGGCTTTGGGGGGAAAAATAAATAAAGTAAAAAAAAAAAATGTTATGCTTGTATTGATAATGAAAACTCTCTTCAGATCAAAATAATAGAGTCAAAACATCCTTTATTTCATGGGATGGGGGGAGAGTGAAAGGGGGAACATTTATTTGGTGATGGATGGAAACTGGAGTTTTGGTGGTGAACACGATGTGGTCTGTACAGAAGTTGAAATACAGTGATGTACACCTGAAATTTATATAATGTTATAAACTGATGTTACCTCAATAAAAAAATCCTTTATATCAGAAGTCAACAATCAGTACTTGAATTCAGTGCAAGGATAATTTTATAGTGAAACTGGATTGTGATCAGAGATCAGAACCATTTCTCAATTATAAGAATTATGAAGCCACTGAATTTTATAGTACACAAAAATCTGAGTTTTGGGGTTTAATGCAAAATTTATTTTTTTGTTTATGAAAGTAATTTGTAATTACAACTATTTAGACTTCACTGGAATACCTATAACATAGAAATTGAAGTTCCTAATATTTATCCTACTGTAAATACTGTTTTGTAACTTTCCCAAGCTTAACTGTATTTCTTATACATCTTTCCATGTCAGTGCATATAGAGTCTACCTTATTCTCTTAAATAAGTTTACAGTATTCTATTGTATGAACTGTTTATTTTGCCAAAATTTAATCACTTGCTATTCTCTGAGAAAATAACCTCAGAAACAGAATGGATTAGGAGAGTAACCATTCAAGTACAACGTGATAAGGTTTTTTCCCCTTTAAGAATAGCGTTGAGGAAACCTGCCCTTGCGCAACAGTTACATCAATATACGGGCCTGAATGTTTTTCTTTTTTATTAAACATTTCAGACATCTTCAGGTAGATAGAAGAATATAAGAATTCCCACATGCTCGTTACCTAAATTCAAGTTAGTTTTCAAAATTTATCATATATGGGTCTGTTTTCATTTCTCTTTTCCTTTTCTCACTTTCCTTCTTTTCCCCTGCATTAATTTAAGGCAAATAATGGTTATTTTACTACATAATCATGATGCCGTTACAACTCCTAACACAATAATAATTCTTTGGTATAGTCTAATAACTAGTCTATAATCACGTTGCTGTAATTGCGTAAAACATCTTTTTGCATTTGGATTGTTTGAATCTGGATCCAAACAAGGTCCACATGTTACATTTGACAGTTAGGTCTCACGTTTCCTTGAATGTAGAGCTGTCCCCCCTCTATCCTCTCCTTTTTCACTTTTTATTTTTAGCATCACTGGCTTGCTAAAGAAGTTAGTTATCTGGTAGAGTGCCCCACATTTTGGAATTATCTGTGTGTTTTCATGTGGTGTCATTTACATTTTGTATTTTCTGCAAATGTAGGTTGGCTCTGATTAGATTCAGATGTAACATTTGGCAAGGATCCTTCAGAAGTGCTGGATATTTATATTGTATCACATCAGGAGGCACATAGTGTCTTATTTTACATTTAGCGATCAGTGGGTTCAGATGATGATAGCCTGATCCTTCCGTTTTAAAGTTTCCTATCAACCTTTGTACCAGTGGTTCTCAACTGGGGGTGATTTTTCCCCTCTAGGAGATTTTTGGTAAAGTCTAGGGACATTTTTGATTGTTAACTGTTGGAGGGAGATGATGCTACTAGCATCTAGTAGATGCAGGCCAGGGATGCTGCTTAACATCCTACAGTGTACAAGACAGCTCCCCACAGCAAAGAATTGTCTGACCCAAAATGTCAATAGAGCCAGGGTTGAAAACCCCTACTTTAAATTGTTTTATCCTTTGAGATTGTTGCCTACAGCCCTTATTTCGTTAGAGGCTGCAAAAATAATTATTTAAAAATTCTGTTACTCTAAAGAATTTTCTCATTAACTAGAGCTATATGTTTACCCTGAAATGGAATTTGTACAGCAAGGGCAAGATAAAGCTGGTACCCAGTTACTTCCAATGGTTCAGTGAAGTCTTTTGTAGATGAGGAGGGCAGAACCTCATGAGGTTTTATATACTTAATGTGTTGCATTCATTTGTTTTCGTTATTGTTTTTTGATGCTCAAAATGTTCTGTTTCTGCTAATGAGAGCCCCTTCATGTAGTCTGACACGTCTCCTTTAGACTGATAGCTTCCTAGATTTCTGGCACAACGTGTACCAGGCTTATCTTATATATTTTCTGCCCCAGTCCTGGATCCATCCATTTTTCCGAGGGGAATAGTTAGGTTGTTAGTTCTAAATTTGAGTAAAGAAGCCATCAGCTTTATTTATGATTGTTAAGGAAATTGTTTAATCCTTTTTTAAAAAAAGAATCTACTTTAGATAATATTAGATATGTACTGTGTTTTTTTTTTCCTTTGCTTTTTTATTTTTTTATTGATGTTTTAATTGTTTATAACATTGTGAAATTCTTGGTTGTACATTTTTGTTCGTCCATCACCATATATATGTCTGCCTTCACCCCTTGTGCCCACCCCCCACCCCCTTTGCCCCTGGTAACCACAATACAATTTTCTCTGTCCATGTGTTGGTTTATATTCCACATATGAGTGAGATCATACAGTGTTTGTCTTTCTCTTTCTGGCTTATTTCACTTAACATAATACCCGCCAGGCCCATTCATGTTGTTGCAAATGGGACGATTTTGTCTTTTTTTATGGCTGAGTAGTATTCCATTGTATATATATACCACATCTTGATCCAATCATCAGTCAAGGGACACTTGGGTTGGCTCCACTTCTTGGCTATAGTGAATAATGCTGCAATGAACGTAGGTGCATAAGCCTCTTTGGATTGTTGATTTCAGGTTTGTTGGATAGATTCCCGGTAGTGGGATAGCTGGATCATAGGGTATTTCTATTTTTAATTCTTTGAGGAATCTCCATACTGTTTTCCATAGAGGCTGCACCAGTTTACATTCCCACCAGCTGTGTATGAAGGTTCCTGTTTCTCCACATCCTCTCCAACACTTGTTGTTTTTTGTCTTGGTGATTATAGCCATTCTAACGGGCGTGAGGTGATATCTTAGTGTTGTTTTGATTTGCATTTCCCTGATGATTAGTGATGTTGGACATCTTTTCATGTGCCTATTGGCCATCTGTATATCTTCTTTGGAGAAGTGTCTGTTTGTTTCCTCTGCCCATTTTTTGATCGGGTTCTTTGTTTTTTTGTTGTTCAGTTGTGTGAGTTCTTTATATATTATGGAGATTAACCTCTTGTCAGATATATGTTTTGCAAATATTTTATCCCAGCTGGTGGATTGTCTGTTCATCTTGATTCTGGTTTTGTGTTTTTTTTTTTTTAATTACACAAATGTATTTTGAAAATTAAAGCATTTAAATAGATATGTGTGGCTATTTTATAGTTCAGCTTGCTTTATTATCACTAATCTTATTTTAGTTGATCCCAGTAGTCTTCAGTTGTGGCTTGAATAATGGGTGATACATTTGCTTTTATGCTGTTTATAGTTTGTTAATCTTGCTTGTCTTATTTTTTTAGACCTTGAAGTTGTAACTGGTATCCCAGCTGAAGTACCACGCATGAGAGAAAGTGTGATGCGAGAAGGACGCCATCTGTGTTTCCAGTTAGTAAGCCCATCAGGAACAGCCGTCTCAACTCTTAGTTACATAAACAGGACAAATCAGCTTGCTGTAGGTTTTTCTGATGGCTATCTAGCACTTTGGAATATGAAAAGCATGAAAAGAGAGTAAGTATAACTTTTTTCTCTTTCTTGATTATTGGTAGTTTTTTCCTGAATATAACTTGTCCTCAATTATTAATAATTAAAAATTAGCATAAAGAGAAAAAGGTAGGATGGATTAATGATTGAATGACTATGAGTAATTTTTCATTTCATTAAATCATAACTTGATATAATAAAGGAATGACTTAGCATATGAATTTAGGTTGATGATTTCAGTCTGTATTTGAAAGGAATCAGAGCTGGCCGTGTGGTGTAGTGGTTAAGTTTGGCACACTGCACTTTGGCAGCCTGGGTTCGTGGGTTCAGATCCTGGGTGCGGACCTACACCACTTGTCACCCATGCTGTGGTGGTGACCCACATACAAAATAGAGGAAGATTGGCCCAGATGTTAGCTCAGGGCTAATTCTCCTCAAGCAAAGAAAAAAAAAAGCGGAAGATTGGCAACAGATGTTAGCTCAGGGCCAATCTTCCTCAGCAAAAAATAAATAAATAAAAGGAATTTCATTTATTATGGTGTTCCATTTGCTAGTAAAGCATGACTCTATAAACTACAGTCACACATTACTTAACGATGGGGATATATTTTGCAAAATGCATCATTAGGCGATTTTGTCATCGTGCGAACATCACAGAGTGTACTTACACGAAGCTGGATGGTATAGCCTACTACACACCTAGGCTATATGGTATAGTCCATTGCTCCTAGGCTACAAACTTGACAGCATGATACTGTACTGAATACTGTAGGCAGTTGTAATATAATGCAAAGTATTTGTGTATCTAAATATGGAAAAGGTAGAGTAAAAATATAATATAAAAGATAAAAAATGGTACACCTGTAGAGGGCACTTATCATGAATGGGGCTTGCAGGACTGGAAGTTGCTCTGTGTGAGTGAGTGAGTGAGTGATGAGTGAGTGTGAAGGCCTAGGACGTTGCTGTCACCACTGTAGACGTGATAACACTATATACACAGGCTACACTAAATTTATAAAAAAAAAAATTTTCTTTCTTCAATAATAAATTAACCTTAGCTTACTGTAACTTTTTTTACTATACAACCGTTTTAATTTATTTTAACGTTTAGCTTAAAACACAAACACATTGTACAGGTGTACAAAAGTATTTTCTTTCTTTATATCCTTATTCTATAAGCTTTTGTCTGTTTTTAAAATTTTTAATTTTTTTTAACTTTTTAAACTTTTTGTTAAAAACTAAGACACAAACACACATTAGCCTAGGCCTACAAGGCTCAGGATCATAAATATCATTGTCTTTCATGTCCACATCTTGTCCCAGTGGAAGGTCTTCAGGGGCAGTAAGATGCACGGAGCTGTCATTGCCTATGATAATGATGCCTTCTGGAATAGCTCCTGAAGGACCTACCTGAGGCTCTTCTTGAGGAGGTGTCACTCTTTCCAGAAATATGTCCATGGTGCTTTGCTTGGTTTGTTTCTTTTTTTCCGTCATAGATTTCCTTGTGAGTAGATAATGCACCATGAACATTCCTCTCTCTCTCTCTCTCTTTTTTTTAAATTTGTATATTCTTCATTTATTTATTTATTGGGGGAGGAAGATTGTCACTGAGCTAACATCTGTTGCCAATCCTCCTCTTTTTGCTTGAGGAAGATTGTCACTGAGCAAACATCTGTGCCAATCTTCCTCTATTTTTTGTATGTGGGACACTGCCACAGTATGTCTTGATGAGTGGTATATAGGTCTGCGCCCGGGATCTGAACCTGTGAACCCTGGGCCACTGAAGCAGAACGCGTGAACTTAACCATGATGCCACCAGGCCAGCCCCAACATTCCTCTTTCTTAATGAAAACCTATGACAGTACAACAGCTGCGTCACTAGGTGATGGGAGTTTTTCAGCTCCATTATAATCTCATGGGACCACCATTGTATATGCAGTCTGTCATTGACCGTTATGCAGTGCATGACTGTACATATTTGTATAGTATGAATTCTTTTAGAAGTACTTTTTCTCGTAACCATATGTGTAAAGTGGTAGTTTAGTAGTATTTCTCAGTTGACAGAAAAAGACTTTTTTAAAATCAAAGATATAAAATACTGTGTTTTAAAATTTTTATATTGTCAAAAATTTCAAATACATTGATACTTTTTATTAGTATTTATGGTGTTAAAATTGCTGAGGAATTAACCGTTGATTGAGGGAGATAGCACTTTATTGAGGGAGGTAGCAAATAGGCGTTATAGATTTTTAATTTGATCTCTGTTAAGAGTTAAGTAGATGCCTATTTGTCTTTTAAGCTGTCAATTTAATATTTATTCATTTTTTTGGAGGCATACTGGAATATTTTTTTGAGTAATTTATCTTGCAAATGAGTCAACAGAATTGTCCCCCTTCCAAACTTCCTGCTCAGTTAGTCCTGCCAACAAATTGGTACCTACTTGGCTGAGTTTGGTTAATAAATGTTTGCCAAGTTTGAAGTGAAGGAAAAAAAGAGAGAGATGGAAAATAACAAGAAGATTTCCTCATCTGAAATCAGGACCATTTCTTGCTATTGGGTTCTTTGATAATATTAAAGTGGGGTATTAACAAGTCTCTTAAGTAAACACTGTCATAGCACTTTTTTTTTTTAATAATTTTATTTATTTATTTTTTTCCCCCCAAAGCCCCAGTAGATAGTTGTATATCATAGTTGCACATCCTTCTAGTTGCTGCATGTGGGACGCAGCCTCAGCATGGCGGAAGAAGTGGTGTGACGGTGCGCGCCCGGGATCCGAACCCGGGCTGCCAGCAGCGGAGCACGCGCACTTAACCGCTAAGCCACGGGACCAGCCCTGTCCTAGCACTTGTCGAAGTCTAATTTTTCTGCAGCATACCAGTGATGAAGTGATGATGCTGTTGCCTAGTAGCTCCCTATGGAAGTTCATCTCAACTATCTTGGCTGATATCTTTTTATCAGCTCATGTCTTTGAATTGCACCTAAAGGAGTACCTGGAGAATTTGGCTTCAGTGTTTTCTCTAGCACTGTCATCTCTTGGCTAATTTTGCTTTTTAAGGGCTTTATAGGAACTCAAGATTCTAACTCATTCTGTCATAGTAATGGGAAAACTGACTCTAAACCTAAGCAGCAGAAATGGAGTGTTGTGGCAGTATTTTGGCTCTTTCTAGGATACCTCTTTTTGGGGAGCAGTACATTGTATACATTTATATGACTGGAAGGACTAGTTCATACATACATATGTGCATGTGCTATAGTAATGTTAACCCTTTCCAGTTCTACTTGAGGGTTGGCTGCCATGCCCATTGTTTTGATGTTTTGTACCCTGTGCATTTTTGAAAATAAGACGATCCTACGAACAGTATTCTTACCCAGATTCTTAGATGAGGCACCTTCTTCCTTCTTCATGAAATTATAACTTAAAAATGTGAAGTGTGCTAATTTTTGTGCCTGTTATAGATACTACACACAATTGGAAGGTGGAAGAGTTCCTGTATATGCTGTTACTTTTCAAGAACCTGAGAATGATCCTCGTAATTGCTGTTACTTGTGGGCTGTTCAGTCTACACAAGATAGGTAAGTGTAAAACATGCTTTTTAAAAATATTTGTCACAAATGGAGCAGTGGTTAATTTCTTTTGGAAAACTTTGTACTATGTTGTCTCTTTTTAGTGAAGTAACATAATTTGGTGAATTAGTGAGAGGTAGTTGAAATGATTTTAAAAGTTAAATGATGGGGCCAGCCTGGTGGTGTAGTGGTTAAGTCCGCATGCTCCACTTTGGCAGCCTGGGGTTCGCAGGTTCGGATCCCGGGTACGGACCTACGTACTGCTTATCAAGCCATGCTCTGGCGGACGTCCCACATAAAAAGTAGAGGAAGATGGGCACGGATGTTAGCCCAGGGCCAGTCTTCCTCACACCCACACACAAAAGTTAAATGATTGTCTCTACAAGTTTGAGTAATTCTGAGATGTCAATAAGAAGTTGTGCTTGTTTGACTTGTTTGAGTGTTATTTCAAACAGCAAGCCAATACAGATGAGGAGGGAACCTCTTACTACCTTAGGCAATTTTTATGGCCATCTATGTTCTCTCATTAGAATATTTTTTCTCTTTTATAATCTCATTCCTTTTTTCTGTTTGTTGTGTATGCCTCTCCCTTTTTTTTATTGGTGTCATAATAGTTTATAACATTATGAAATTTCAGTTGTACATTATTATTTATCAGTCACCATATATATGTGCCCCTTTACCGCTTACGCTCGCCCCCCCAACCCCCTACCCCTCTGGTAACCACTAATCTGTTCTCTTTGTCCATGTGTTTATCTTCCACATATGAGTGAAATCATACAGTGTTTGTCTTTCTCTGTCTGGCTTATCTCACGTAACACCCTCAAGTTCCATCCATGCTGTTGTGAATGGGACAATTTTATGGCTGAGTAGTATTCCATTGTATATATATACCACATCTTCTTTATCCATTCATCAGTTGATGGGCACTTGGGTTGCTTCCACGTCTTGGTTGTTGTGCATAATGCTGCAGTGAACATAGGTGTGCATAAGTCTCCTTGAATTATAGATTTCAAGTTCTTTGGATAAATACTGCAGTAGAGGTGTAGCTGGATCATATGGTACTTTGATTTTTAGTTTTTTGAGAAATCTGCATACTGTTTTCCATAGTGGCTGCACCAGTTTGCATTCCTACCAATAGTGTATGAAGATTCCTTTTCCTCCACATCCTCTCCAACATTTGTTGTTTTTTATCCTGGTAATTATAGCCATTCTAATAGGTGTAAGGTGATATGTCATTGTAGTTTTGATTTGCATTTCCCTGATGATTAGTGATGTTGAACATCTTTTCATGTGCCTGTTGGGCATCTGTATATCTTCTTTGGAAAAATGTCTGTTCATATCCTCTGCCCATTTTTTGATCCGGTTGTTTGTTTTTTTTGTTGTTGAGTTTATGTGTTCTTTATATATTTTGGAGATTACCTCTCTCATTTTTATTTATCCCTGCTGTGTTCTCTAGTCCTTCTACTTGCCTTATGCATTATATTCCCAAGATTAATTTGGTTAATTTTTCCATCTGTCATAACCTCTAATTTTGTTTGAGCTGTAGCTAGTGAGAAATCTTTCCTTTCAATTTAATTTCTAACTGGTTAATCTTGTTCATTTCCAGTGCTCGAACAGTATAAGTATTGATTTTCTCTAATTTTTTTTTTAATGTTTAGTCCTTGTTTTTTTTTTTTTTTTCTTTTTGTTGTGAGGAAGATCAGCCCTGAGCTAACATCCATGCTAATCCTCCTCTTTGCTGAGAAGGACGGGCTTTGAGCTAACATCTATTGCCAGTCCTCCTCCTTTTTTGCCCCCAAAGCCCCAGTAGATAGTTGTATGTCATAGTTGCACATCCTTCTAGTTGCTGTATGTGGGATGCGGCCTCAGCATGGCCGGAGAAGCAGTGCGTCGGTGCGCGCCCGGTATCCGAACCTGGGCCGCCAGCAGCGGAGCACGCGCACTTAACCGCTAAGCCACCAGGCCAGCCCCATGTTTAGTCCTTTTTTTGATGATCAGTGAAACAGTTAAGTTTGTGGTACAAATGCCATGATCTTGATAACTCACTGTTTCCAGTACTTTCTCTTCCCAAGTTCACCCTATGTTAGATTCTAAGTACCTGAATTGTGGTCAGTTTGGGTTTTTGTGTTAGATGTTCCCACTTTGAGGTTTTGTCTTACCTTACACTATAGTGAGTAAGTGAGTGAATGAAGAATTGATTTGCCATTTTTGAAATTTGTCAATCCTGGATAAAGAGGGAAATGAAAATACAGAGCCAGCTGTTGGGATGTGCCTTATTGAGTCAAATCCGTATTTCCCTCTAAGTGTAGTGTGGGCCAGCAGCAGCCTGAGGAATGTGCCTTGTGAAGGCTCTATGTGGTGGGAAATGAGGGAGGACCTTTAGCTGTATTTCATTTATTTTTCCTTCCAGTACTGTTTCTTGGGATGATAAGTTCTATAAATTTCTTATACTTTGTGTGGCTTTTTTTTATTTTACTTTTTCTAAATTTCCCACACTAAAGTCAAGAGGGTTCCCTCTTAAATTATTTTGGAACTTGGTGAATAAGTCTATATTCATTTTTATCATGCTATTCTTGATTTTGTGGATTTTATAGAAATTGAGTCTTTTTAGTCTTTTCTGTAAGTGATGCTCACTCTGTCTTTATAATCACGAAGCTATCTGAACTTTGCTTCTGATTTTTTTCTAAAATCCTTGTAAACTGTATGCACTTCCCTTAGTCCTTTTTTGAGGTAGTTTTCAGAGCTGTATAATTCTAAGCACAAATGCATCACAGTTTAAACTATGGGCAGAATAATGTTTTCTGTTTTTCTTATAGTGATGCCCCGTATTTACTTATCTTTATTATCCACAACACATTGGATAATTAACATATGGGAAGAATACTCAGTTAACGCATATGAATAATTCTCTAATGATTTTTAAACCACTTTCTAGTACTCTATTCTTTAAATAAGACAGGTTTAATTTAATTTGTAATTTGGATTATTTATTCCAAATGATTTACTTTGCCTTTGTCATTATTATTGATGTGGATGTGAGATATTTTTGTGAATGGTGTTTTTGTGGACTTGTAGTCTTTGATTAAGACCCTTAAATTAGGTCATGCACTTCTTTGAGAGTCTGATGAAGGCTATGATATATATTGGTGTTTGTGTGTGTGTGTATGATTTAAAGCACATACATATAAACAATATATAAATGATGCATATGCACACGTCATTAATACATATACACGTATATAAACAATGCATATATACAAAAATAACACAAATATACACATATAAACAATATATATACACATGTATAAACAATACATATGTAAATAATACATATATACACATACATAAAAAGTGTAAATAATCTTGTGTACAATTTATGGGAGCTCACAGACTGCCCTGTGTCTACCCATGGACCACAGGTCAGGAATCCTGCTTTAAATCGTTCTTAGACTAATCTCTTATTTTACAAAGATGTAATCCTCCTGGTCACTGAATCTCTCAGCACCTTATTGGTATTATAAAGTAGATTAAAATAATATAAATTTAGATTATAAGTCTAAATCAGAAAGACAGGTGGTGTGGTCTTTTTTTTCCCCCATCAGAGTGATCATTTGAACAGAGTGATCATTTGAACAAAATAAAATTACATGGATATGGTGGTATAGTTACTCTATACTATACTCTATACCAACAGTTTAACAATTGTTGCCATAGTGATTATCAGTTATAATGAAAGTTGTGTTTAGTTTTGTAATATGGAAAGAGAATGAAAAAACTGACTGGTATTCTCTTTAATGTTAGTTATATGCAGTTTATCTTGTTTAATGTTTGGTCTTTTAGAGGCTATTTGTCTTTGCTTCATGTCCATGTAGCAAATTCATTCAGCAGAATTGTTGAGCATCTCCTGTGTGCTAGTAGTTGTTCTAGAGAATGTAGCAATGCATAAGACATTTCTATTCTTCTAGATTTTATCTTTCAGTGAGGAAGACTGATAGTAAATATATTTAGTATAATTTCAGGTAATGATATTAAGTAAGAAAAATAAAGCTGGGAAAGGAGATAATAGAGTGTAGTGGAGTAGGGTACTGCTATTTTAGATAGTATGGTTAAGGACATCTGAATGAAGTCAGTCGGGGCAGGTAAGGGGGAGAGCCATGGGAAGGTCTGACAGAAGGAATGCAAAGGCCTTAGTAAAATGTCTCAAGGAGAAAAGCAAGAAAGCCAGTAAGGATGCAGTGTAGAGCAGTCATAGATAAGGCCAGAAAGTAGAATGTGTTTATATAGGGCTGTGTAGGCCAGGATAAGGTAAGTGTTTGAATTTGTTCAGGCTACCCCAGACCAACTAAATCAATTTCTGGTGGTAGGGCCTAAGCATTAGTAATTTTTCAAAGCTCTTCTGGTGATTCTGATAATAAGCAACCAAGATTGAGAACCACTGTCCTCAGAGTGAATGTGAATAGTTAAAGAAAAGAAGAGAGCTGGGAACTGAGCCTTACAACCCTTTTGTACTTGGAGATCATTGGAGATTGAGAACAAGAGGGCAGAATAGCCAACAGAGGACTAAGGATAGTGTAGTATGAGGAACATTAGGAGAATGTGGTATGCAGGAAGCCAAGTAAAAGAAAGGTTTTAAGAAAGATAAGCTAGTAAGAATAAAAATTAAAATTCAAACAGTATGGCTTTGAAATCTGTGCTCTTAATACTTAGTGCATGCTGTACTGAGTAGTGTTGATTTGGTATCTTTGCTTTACATCCTTATTGTATAGCCCTCATCCTCATAGTACAAGGCAACATCTTCATTTTAGGTAGAAGCCTAACAAGATTGAGGAAGAGGACAGAAAGAAAGAACAAAGGGCATGCTGTCCCTTAAGTAAGATTTTATGTAGTTGCCATGGGATAATTCTGTTTACATCATATTGGGCAGAACTTGGGCCTGCTGCACCGGAAGCTGGCAAATGTAGAATATTTTAGTCAGGCAAGTGCCTAACTAAAGCGTATCTGTTGAAGAAGGGGAGAAGGAATATTGGGCAAACACTTATAGTCTTTGCCACATAGGGTGTCACTGAAGTATGCAGACAATATCAGCTTAAGTTAATTAGAATCAATAAAAAATTAAAAATCAGTTATTGTTTCAAAGCACTGCATTTTGTGAGAACAACCAAATAGTTTTTCACAGTGACTTTAGTTTTGTCACAAGCACTCAATATTGTATGCAAACTAAATTTATTTGGACAGTGAGTCACTTAATGTATTAACATGATATTTAGTGTCTCTCCTCAGCTAATTTCTGTTTCTTTCAGTGAAGGGGATGTTTTGAGTTTGCATCTGCTTCAGCTGGCCTTTGGTGATAGAAAGTGTTTGGCGTCAGGACAAATCTTATATGAGGTAAATGGTAATAGTAATATGGGTTCATATTACCATTTTGTTCATTGTTTGCCTATTTTAAGTCTTCTTTTTAAGATATTGAAAAGTTATTTTTATATCCAAGTTAATACTATATTCATAATATAATGGGAAAAGATTTAGATTAGGGATCAGGAGACTAGCTGTTTTACCAAGGTAACACTTAACTCCTCTAGCTACCATTTTCCTCTAAAATGAGGCGATTGGACAAGACTCAAGCTTGTGACCTAATTGGTAGCCCCATTAGTTACCCCCAAAGTGGGGAAAAATAACCCCACTTTGTTGCTCTAACGTCATGCAATAAGCCATTGGGTGACTTTATAAACAGTCTTGCCGCTTAGAATTGTAAAATGTGGTAAATACATCTAGCCTTAAACATGACTATTGGGGGCCGGCCCTGTGGCTTTGTGGTTAAGTGCCTGCGCTCCGCTACTGGCGGCCCGGGTTCGGATCCCGGGTGCGTGCCAACGCACCGCTTGTTAGGCCATGCTGAGGCAGCGTCCCACATAAAGCAACTAGAAGGATGTGCAGCTATGACATACAACTGTCTACTGGGGCTTTGGGGAAAAAAAAGCAGGAGGATTGGCAATAGATGTTAGCTCAGGGCCAGTCTTCCTCAGCAAAAAGAGGAGGAGTGGCATGGATGTTAGCTCAGGGCTGATCTTCCTCACCAAAAAAAAAAAAAAAATGACTGTTTTTCTGGCTGAATTCTTGGGGAAATAGTGGGGTGCTACTGATAGCCATATTTGGTGAACCCTCACATTCCTTTCTCTAGAGCAGACTTTCTTAACCTAGTGTTTGAGGATATATGGATGGGTTTTAGGGAATCCATGAAGTCCCTTAATTATGTGTGGCATTTTTATGGTTAGGTATTTTACTGAGGAAATTTTTGTAGCTTTTGTCAGATTCTTAAAGGGATCAATGAGCAGAAAATTTAAGAACTATTCTACAGCAAAAATTTCAGTGAGAACACAGGAATAGGTTTGCTGGCCTAGAGTATATGTATATATAATGTTGACAGTTAGTCCAGTTTACACTCAACCAGTAGTGCATGAAGCTTCCCATGTTTGATATCAGCTTTAGAAGACTTATTGGTAATTATTTTTGAGAGACTAAATTTAGCCTTTTATTTGTGTTTATGCTATATGAAATTTTAGAGCCCTTTTTACTGATATGTTTTCTTCAGTCTTTAACTTTTTTGTATTTTCTTCGTATTGTGTGAAAAATCTTTAAATTTGGAGAACATTTAATTTTAGAATGACTTTTTGCTTAGAATCCTATTAAGATATAGATTTGTGTGCATTTTATGTTTCAGGGGTTAGAGTACTGTGAAGAAAGATATACACTGGACCTCACAGGTGGCATGTTTCCTTTGAGGGGACAGACTAGTAATACCAAACTGTTGGGATGCCAGAGTATAGAGAAATTTCGATCTCATGGTGACAGGGAGGAAGGCGTGAATGAAGGTTGGTTAAAAGTACTCTTATTATATATCCTGTGAATGCTTGATTTAAGATTTATGATAGGTATTAGTTTCTAGCATTATACTCTTGGCAGTTAAAAAATTGGAATACTAATTATGGAATTTATTCATGTCGTGTAAGATACTGGGTATTTCTTGCTCTCCAAATTGCTCCGGGGAACTCAAGAATTGAATAGATTAAAGAAATGAAGGGACCCTGTATTTTACTCCGGTTCTCAAAACAGACAAGCAAAAATGGTCTCTAGTTTTGACTAGTATGAATAGTCTATGAATAATGTTTCTGTCTGTGTATTTTTTGAGTCATATATGTCAAATATGCCTTGGTTGCCTTGAATTTTTTCTCTGTCTCCTTTAGTGTCATCCCTTCTTCCTGGTCAACATCCTCGCATAGTAAAAAATTGTATAGATGTTAGACTGCAACGTGGATTCAAATCCCAGCTCTGTCACCAGTTGTGACCTTTGACAAATTATTTAACTTTCTGAGCCTCTGTTTCCCCATCTGTGAGTGGGATAATGCACTTATACCTTTTGCCAGAGGCTGGTTGTGAGGATTAAATGTGGTAATGTGATAGGTTTATTCAGTTCTGGGAATGCTCACTGGGGGCCTGGTTGTGTTTATGTTCTCACGGGGATTCATTCTCATGGTTAGCTCATCCATCCCAGAGAAGTCCTCTGTCCTAGTCCTCACATCAGCATTGGTGACCCAGTTTTCACATCCAACTAACCTTGTCAAAAACAGGACTCTTCAAACTCTCCCTCTTATTCCTCGCTCATATCTTCACATCTTCCTTTTCATATTTCCCGTTAGTTATGTCTCAGATTTTTACTTTCCTCTTTGCTTCTGTTGACGTCTCTTACTTTGTCCCTGTCTTTCTGTTCCCTCACCACCATTTAAGTGCCTGTCCTTTTTCCCCTTGACCATATAGCCAGGTTAGTCCTTCTCACCTAGAATTCCTCTAAAGGATTAAGCTCTAATGCCTAAAGGCATCCATTTTAGGTATTGATATTCTCTGGTACCAGTTATGTATCGTTCTTGGGAGAATATTCATTCAAATCATTTTCTCCTTTCTACTTCCAGTATTTCAAAGTTGCCAAAGTGTTAACTGAAAACAAGCCAGGATATAACTTTTCTGATGAATACTTTTTAATAAAGTATTCTTGAAATAGAAAAACAGTCAAGATACAAGTGAATGAATCTCTTCTCATAGAACAAATGATACAAATGTGTTTTGACAAATGAAGTATGAATTAAACCTCTTAATTTATGAGAAAATCTTGCTGTAATTTTATTTGGGGGACTTTACTTTGAGATTATTTATTGTATTTTTAAAAATTATCTTCTTTTCTTTTAGCTTTGTCTCCTGACACTAGTGTTTCAGTCTTTACCTGGCAGGTGAATATATATGGACAGGGAAAGCCTTCTATATATTTGGGGCTTTTCGACATAAATCGTTGGTATCATGCACAAATGCCAGATTCGTTAAGGTATGATTTTTTCTCTCTCTCTTTTTTTTGGGTATTTGTATGTGTAGCAGTTTAGTGACTTAATAATTTTGTAAAATTTTCTTTCAGATCAGGAGAATATCTACATAATTGCTCTTATTTTGCATTGTGGTCACTGGACTCTGTTGTAAGTAGGACTTCTCCACATTACATCTTGGACATATTAGTACATGAAAGAAGCTTAAGTCGAGGAGTTCCTCCTTCTTATCCACCTCCTGAGCAGTTTTTTAACCCAAGTACTTATAATTTTGGTATGTATTTCCTTAACATTAACTTTTGAGAAACATAACATGTAAGACTATGTACGTGTGTTTATCTGTGTGTAGTTTATCTATATATATAGTATTATGTGTTCCTGTCTCATTGTTAGTTAATATATGGATAACTTAGGAAATTAATTTGATCTATGTACATGAGAAATTTAACACCTATTTTATAACGAAATCATCACTATTTTGAATTTGCTAGAAAAGATTATTTCACGTTTACTACATTTGTGATAAGGTTTGATATCTTATTAAGATATAAATACTTGGAAAAATTATTTTAAAATTTATTATACATGATAATTTGATACCAATCTGTTGTTAGGATAAATTTTGTTTTATTAATGCCATCTCAAATATAATATGTAAGTGAATTTCTTTTTTTGATCTTTTTTTTAGATGCCACTTGTTTGTTAAACTCAGGAGTTGTTCATATAACTTGTACTGGCTTTCAGAAGGAGGTAGGTAACAACTAACAGTGTGGACGGAGTGTTTCTTATTGAACTGAAGTCAGATCATGGATTTAAACTTTATTTAGTGTTAATCATATAAACTTGTTTCTGCTTAAATGGTAGCTTCTACTAGGTTTATGAGATTGGCAGCTGGTAGCATCAGTTACTGATGGCAGCCTACCAGAGGAGGTATTGGGGTGTTTTTAGCAGCTTTATGTGGATGTTAGCTAGGTGAAGCCCAAGAATAAGAACAAAGTAGGTCAGTGCCTTACCACATCCCTATTTATCCATCCTCTTAATTCTCCCTTTCTCAGAAAGCTTATGAATAAATACAGTAATGCAAAGAAGGTACCTAGCACAGTGGCACAGTGCCTGGAACAGAGTGACTGGTAACTATATGTTGAAAAATACTTTTCCAGGAAAACACGAAGTGGCAGACCTTTTAATTGATAATCAGCTAGATGTGGATGAATGCCATATTTATACTTCATATCAGACCTCTTTCACATTAGACAAAGAGAAATAAACTGAAGGGGTTTTTTGTGTGTGTGTGTGTCAAGTTCATTAAGAGCTGTCACCAAGTCTGTTAGACTTACTTATTAGACCTTTTTAGACTTTCTAGGCCATCTTTTTAGCCCATCTACTTTGTGAGAGTTCTAGAAGAATTGTTAATACATTGTGCAGAAGAGATCTATTCTTTCTGTTTAATGGCCCAAGAATAATATTGAGAGTTACATTTGATAAAACAGATTACATTTGATAAAACAAGATTACCTTTCAGAAAAACATATGTTCCCTAAAATACCCATATCAGTGGTGGTATTTATAACTAGCAAGCATTGGTTTGCTCAAGAACCTGTGAACCCTTTTCCTTGCAAGAAGTACAAAAATGTAGTCTTTCACAATTGCCATTCAGTGTTTTTTAGTTTTATTCAAAATATTAAATGTAAAGTAGGGTAATGAGTTTATTAATTATTCTTAAATTTGATTATTTGAATTGAGTATTGATTGATATCTTATTCTTTGATCTGTTACAGACCTTAACTTTTTTAAAGAAATCAGGATCATCCCTCAATGAAGTCATTCCTGATGGTTATAATCGATGTCTTGTGGCTGGCCTTCTGTCACCAAGACTTATTGATATTCAACCTTCCAGTTTAAGTCAGGTGAGATGATTTTTAACTCTATTGTTTCTTTTGGATCATACATTATCATCTATTATAATAAAAATCTATTAGATAATTTCTGCAAAAGTAGGTTAAGTAGTATAATGCCCATTCTGCATGATCAGTAGCTGTGGTCTTGGTTTGGCTTAAAATTCATACTTTCAGGACCCAGTAGGCCGGCCGTAACTTGGCACTAGGTTCACTTAGCTGTATAAAAGGAAATAGGACAGAAAACACACCATGGCTGCATCAGGCATGTCATGAGTAGAAGTTGTTATAATAGTCTAGGGGCCATTTTTCAGCATAGGTGCAAGAGAATGAGACCACATGAGTGGAAATCATTTTGACTTAGGTGAATCCCATGGTCTATAGTAACAAAGTGGTCCTGGAATCAGCTTCACTGGGGACTTGTTAGAAATGCACGTTCTTGGTTCCTACCTTAGAGCTACTGAATCAGAAACTCCAGGAGTGGAGCCCAGCAAACTGTTTTAATAAGCCCTTGATGTGATTCTGTTGCAGTGTTTTGAGAACCACTGCTCTATAGAAACCAGTATCTTGTGAAAGCCTATTAGTGAATATTCCAAGTTCCTACAAAACAAGACAGTTATGGGAGTCAGACTCAGTCACAGAAGCCAAAATCTTAACTTCCCAATGGATATTTCTAGTCCACCCACAGTTTTCCTAGTCCCAATACATTTTACCAATCAGAAAACATTCTTAAACAGTGTTGCCTGGTGATAGCTTGTAATTCACATTTATTTTTACTCAGTATTTGCTAGTAAAATATGCTAAAAGAAAGTAAACCAACCCCAGGTCATTTTCCCATGGAAAAAGAGAAAATGTTTTGTTAACTTTTTCTCCACGAGTAGTGTTTGAATTAAGTTACTTAAATAATTACAAATATATAACATAATGAATTGCTGGAAAAGAGTCTTTTAAATATCAGATGAAATGTAAATATACCTTTTAATGGTTTAACATCTTCAGTTGGAATTTAATACTTAATTTCATTCAATACTGTTATCATCAGGAGATTCTTTTCCTTTCCCAGTCCCCTCTCCTTTTATATTATTGTACCTGTGTAAATATTATTCAGTACGTAGTCGTGTAGTGACCTATGTTAATGTTTTTTGTTACATAACTTTGGTTTTTCCCTAGAGTTTCCAAGTGGCCTTTTTAAAAAAAAACAAAAACAGAACCTCACCTAGAGTGTCATTCACACCATCTTAGTTTTGTCTTCTCAGTTTGCTTTTGTTCTTTGTGGAACCCCATTAGACAAATGTTAACTGTCCTGAATTGATCTTCTCTTAGCTTATCTTTACTTTCCAACTGTTTGTCTCTTTTTGCCTCTGGTTCTACTTTCTGGGAGATTTCTTCATCATTCTCCTTTCTTTCTATTAGATTTTTTAAAAGTTTGGCCCTAATTTTAAATTTCTGTGAGCTCTTATTCTTTGATCATTCTTTTTTCATGGTGTTCTGTTCTATTTTATGTTTATATCTTCTGTCTATGTATGTTTAAAGTTTTGTTTAGTTCCCTACATTATCCCTATTTTCTCTTGAGTCATTTTTATTATTTTAGTCTTTTTGATGCCAGTGGCATCAAATATCCTTAAATGTTTGGTGGTCCTTAGTTGTCTGTTTATATGTAAAGTGAGTCAATTACGGATTATAAACTCTCTTTTGTGTGGGTATCCTTCATCCAGAGGTATTGTTTACTTTAGGATGATAGATTGGATGTGCACCATTTCACTAGGGAAACCCCAGATTTTTTCCAGGGCCATTCAGTTTATCTGTCAGGCTGGCCTCTGCAGTTTTTTGCTGCAGGATAACAGAAGGGTGAGACTGTTCCATATACTAAATGTTACCTCATTGCCTGTTTTCAGCTCCATGCTTGACCACCCTTTTCTCCCCTCTTTCTTCTGTACTTGGTTTCTCCAACAACTTAGCCTAATAGGATTCTGAGAGCCAAACTGGCTCTGTTCCTATCTATAGTTCCCCTCAGTGGGGACTTCAGGACATGGCTTCCTTCACACTGCTAAATTAGTCACCTTTCCTCTATTCATTACTGCTTTTCAAAAATTTTGTTGAGTTGTCTTATCCCATGATGGCTTCTCTTCTCTTTTCTTTGTCCTTGTTGGTGTATACGTTTCTTTACTTTCTACAATCATTTAGTGAGGTCTGGGGATGATACGGGGGCAGGAGATAAATGGCTGTGGTGTGTGTGATATCTTTATCCACAAGTAACAGTATTTTTTTTTTACAAAAGAATAAATAAACTGCTTTCTAATAAGGCAGTTTATTAGATTTCTTGTGTTTATTGTGAGTAATGTGGACTTTCTAGCCCATCTACTTTGTGTGAGTTCTAGAAGAATTAATTGTTAATACATTGTGCAGAAGACATGTGTTCTTCTGTTTAATGGCCCAGGAATAAAATATTGAGAGTTACATTGGTTACATTTGGTAAAACAGGATAATCTAACTATGGGCTGTTGATTTTCAACCATATGCATTTAAGCTAGTAGTCTTCCATTTTCGTCCCCCCAAAGAAAATAAGAAAGTAGAAAGTGACAAGATTGAAAATGTCTTAATGTAGCTCTGAATTAGATTCATTAAAAGACATCAGGTAGTTTTTGCCCTGGTGGCCCTGCTTGTAGAGCCCTTTGGTCAGGGGTTGAAACTGACTACCTTTCCTTGCTAAAGGTTCCAAATTAGTGATGGCTGGGAACTACTCATCATGCTCAAGGACTTGGGCACTCTAAGTGCTCCATTTAATTTTTTTACTTTAGGAAACTTAATACTGATTTTTTTTCTAGTTACGTATTATCAAATTTAGTTAAAACAATAATATCTAAATTTTAAAAAGAAAAACGAAATGAGAAAAAATTACCTCTAATTCAGCCATGTTGATAAAACAGCCTTTAATGTTTTCTGTGATTATTTTAAACCTGGTAATCTAACCCATGTTGTTTTTTTCCAATTACATAAAAAAATACATGATTATTTTGAATTCAGAAAATTGGCTAAAGTGTATGGAAGAAGGTAAATATTGACATTTTGTTGACCATTTTTTCCATATATATATATTTTTTAACTCCATTCCTAGTACAGGCCATATTAAGCTATATTCTTTAGTGATGCATACATAGAGCTAAAACAAAAAAGCAAGAAAATGATTACTTCAAAAGGCAAGAGAGTGGTTACCATGGAGAATAGGAGGAGTGGGTGGGATTTGCTTTTGATCAGGTAGGAGCAGACTTTGGGGTGTTAGCGAATATTCTCAATCTGGACCTGGGTCATGGTTTTATCAGTGTTCACTTTGTAATTGTGTACAATTACAAACTTGTTAGTTTGTATACATGGTATATGGACTTTTCGATATGTATACTTTTCTTTCATGTATCTCTTTATATATCCCTCCATATACATGAAATGGATGATAATCACATGTGCAATTTCATGTATTTATTGGCTGATCAAAATTTATTCTTCTATTAATTACATAGTTAAAGGTTTCACCTTTTCTCTTACTGGGATGTCTTTCTGTTTATAGAAATTCTTTGTAAAATATATAGATACTACCCTTTCTGTCATAAATTGGATAGATATTTCTCCCGTTGTTTTCCTCTGGATTGTTTTATACTATCTTTTGCCACATACAAGTTAATAGTTTTATAATCAAATGCATTTTATAGCTCTGGTTTAAGAAATCTTCCTAACACTTAAATGTTTCTTTAACATTAAAGGCTTTGATGCATCTTGGTGTATCAAATCAGGTAAAGGTTCAGTTTTCTTTTTCTCAGATGATTAGTGCAGCTGCAATAAACTGTTTATGAAACAGAACACAGAATATCCTGTTATCATGCTGCTGAAATACCACATTTATCTGATTTTATATGTCCATATGTACTGGGTTTTTATTTTGTTCCATTAATCTAGTTATCTATTTCTATGCCATTTTAATGTACTGCCTTGATATTTGGTAATGCAATCCTTTTTTTTCTATAATTTTTTGGCAATTCATGGGCATTGATTCTTTTGTATTAATTATAAGATGATTTTATCTGTTACTCCCATTGGAATTCTTTTTGGAATTTTGTTATATTTACATATTAATTTTGGGAAGAATTGACATTTTTATAGTCATCCCATCCAAGTGTAAATGGTATGTCTTTCCATTTACTCAGATTGTTTTATGTCTATCAGTAAGAGTTTATGATTTTTTTTTGATTTTTATATTTATGATGATTATGGGTTTCTTTGTTTTTATGCATTGTATAGTTTTGTTCTTTATGAGTAGAACATTTTTCCCATATTCATTTCTAGATGGTTGTTGCTAGTACCTAAAAATGCAATTGATTTTTGTATATTCCTTTGATATCTGCTTAACTAAATTAGAATCTCTTGGAATTTCAGGGTATGACATCATCAGCAAATATAGGTGCTTTTTTCCATCCATTTTTGTTTATTACTTTATTTTCTCATTGCATTTGGTAGAACCTCTACAAACTATAGAAAAATATTGGTACTAGCAGACATCTTTGTTTTGTCTTTAATTTTAACATAAATTGCTTTAGTTGAGTCTCCATTTAGAATCGTGCTTTTCTTAGTTTGGGGGAACCTTTATCATATTGTATCTCCCTCTATTCCTGTTTAACTCCTCTCTATTCATATAATTCCTTTTTAAAAAATCTTTGCTGCTGTAATAAATGAATTTCATAGATTTCTCTGATATTAAACAAGACTTACAATGTTTTTTTAAATAACAGCTTTATTGAGATATAATTCTTATTCCAAAAAATTCACCTAAAGTGTATAATTCAGTGGTTTTTAGTCTATTCATGGAGTTGTGCAACTATCACCACATTGAATTTTAGAATATTTTTTTATCATCCCCCAAAAAATCTCATACCCATTAGCAGTCACTCCCTTTTGCTCCCCTCTTTCCCCCGGCCTTTGGTACACTAATCTGCTTTCTGTCTTCATAGATTTACTTGTTCTACACATTTCTTATAAAGGAATAAAATAATATATAGTCCTTTGTGACTGGCTTCTTTGACTTAGCATAATGTTTTCAGGCTTCAGTCTTCTTTTTTTTTTTTTTTTTTTGTGAGGAAGATCAGCCCTGAGCTAACATCATCCATGCCAATCCTCCTCTTTTTGCTGAGGAAGACCGGCTCTGAGCTAACATCTATTGCCAATCCTCCTCCTTTTTTTCCCCAAAGGCCCTGTAGATAGTTGTATGTCATAGGTGCACATCCTTCTAGTTGCTGTATGTGGGACGCGGCCTCAGCATGGCCGGAGAAGCGGTGTGTCGGTCAGCGCCCGGGATCCGAACCTGGGCCACCAGTAGCGGAGCACGCGCACTTAACCGCTAAGCCACAGGGCCGGCCCTCAGGCTTCAGTCTTATTGTAGCATGTATCAGTACTTCATCTCATTTTATGGTTGTATAATATTCCACTGTATGAGTGTACCACATTTTATTTGTCCATTCACTTTATGGGCCATTTGGGTTGTTTCCATTTTTTTGGCTATTATGAATAATGCCGCTTCATATATAGTTTTTGTGTGGACATGTGTTTTCGTTTCTCTTGGGTGTGTGTACCTAAGTGTGGAATTGCGTCATCTGGTAGTTCTATATTTAAGAACTACCAAACTATTTTCCAAAGTGGCTTTACCATTTTGCATTCCCGCCAGCATTCTATGAGGATTCCAGTTTTTCCACATCATCGCCGATGCTCATTATCTGTCTTTTTGTTTATAGCCATGCTAGTGAGTCACAATGATTTTTAAGCCTTTAAAATTTTGTATTCTGAACTAGAACTTGCTACCTCTGAGTCTGTGATTACATATCCTTTCTTTACAATTCATTTCTTTCCTTTTCTTCTTCTTCTTTTTTTAAATGCATGGTTTAGGAGGAACAGTTAGAAGCTATATTGTCAGCAGCAATCCAGACAAGTTCCCTGGGACTTTTGACTGGTTGTATCAAAAGGTGGATAACAGAAGGTAAGATTATGACTTTTTTTTGGTGAGGAAGAGTAGCCCTAAGCTAACATCTGTTGCCAGTCCTCCTCTTTTTGCTGAGGAAGATTGACCCTGGGCTAACTTCTGTGCCCATCTTCCTCTACTTTATATGTGGGACGCCTGCTACAGCATGGCTTGATGAGTGGTACATAGGTCTGTGCCCAGGATCCGAACCCGTGAACCCCGGGCCACCGAAGCAGAGTGCGTGAACTTAACCACTACGCCACTGGGCAGGCCCCTATGATTTTTAACAATTAAAAAATTACTTCCTTATTTTTAAAATTATCAGTTCACTGTTTTGGGGGGGTTTTAGTTAAACTTTGAGATGATTGTAGATTCACATGCAGTTGTAAGATGTGGAGAGATCCTGTGTACCCTTTACCACATTTCCTCCCCAGTGGTAAGATCTGGCAAAACTCGATACAGTATCACTATCAGGATCCCCATGTTGCCCTTTTATAGCCACGCCTGCCTTCCCCCACCCCATCCCTAACCTCTGGCAACCACCAATCCATTTTCTATTTCTATAATTTTGTCATTTCAAACACGTTCATAAACGAAATCATACAGTGCGTAACCTTGTGAGATTGGCTCTTTTTCGCTCAGCAAAATTCTCCTTGGATTCATCCAAGTTGTGTGTATCACTCTCACTCTTTACAAACACACACTCCACATACACACATTATTTTTGCTCTGAACCACTTGAGAATAGGTTGAAGGCATCATGCTTCTTTACTCATAAATATTTCAGTATTATTTCCTTCTATAAACAAAGACATTCACTTACAAAACCACTTTGCAGTTATAAAAATCAAGAAAGTCACATTGATGCATGCTGTTACCTACTCTGCAGACCTCATTGGAATATCACTAATTGTCCCAATAAAGTTTTTTGTAGCATTTTTAGGGAGAAGGAATCCAGAATCTAATCTAGAATATACTTTCTATTTAGTTTTCATGTCTTTTGATTCTCTCTTAATCTTGTATAACTCCTAAGCCTTTGTCGTTCAAGAAATTGACATTTTTAAAGAATACAAGCTTCTTATTTTGTAGACTACTTTTCCATTTGTTTGTTGATCTTTCCTCTTGGTTAGATACAGTTTTTACGTTTCTCAGAGCAGTACTGCATAAACTGATGTGCTCCCTGTTTCAGGCGATGCACCGAGAAGGAGACGTGGTACCAGTTTGTCTCCATTAATGGTGATGCTAACGTTGCTCTTTGGTTAGAGTGGTTTCTGCAGGTTTCCCCTCTGAAAAGTTATGAGTTCTTTGTTTGTAATTCATAATCATTCTTTACTTTTTCCTTTCATTTTACAAATAAGAACAACCAAATTCTGCTGCTAATTTGCACTTTGTTCTTGAATGGACATGGAGTAAAGTGGTTCTCACAAAAGAGGAATTTGACAGACTGTGTAAGTATTATATTAAAAAGCTAATATAGGTTTATGTTTTAAGTACATAACAATAATAATTTTTAATCATTTTGAAGTTGTAAACTATTTAAAGAAGTCCCGGGAGTAAACTGTTTGTTTTTACATTAGAGTGACAAAATTATTTTTTGACCAAGATTTTGTAACGGATTGTTAAACTGGCAGCATGTTGATATATCCGTAATAGCAAGTTTCATAATTACACTTTACTCATCTTTTGATCTTAGGAGTTTAATTTATAAAATATGCTGCTGATGGTGTAAGGAGAATATGCCAGTTAACCTCAGAAGCTCCTCTACTTATTTATTTTCTATTTCAAATATTTATAAGTATTAAGAAGCTGAATAGCAGGGTAAAAATCTCATCACCTCTGTCTTCTACTAATAGATGTCATTATCAGTGATGCCGAGTCATTTTTCTTCTTGACTGTCTTGTTTATTAGTCTGTTGTACACTTGGAGTTTTAAAGTATCCGGTGAATATGAAAAACCCATTATGCCCAAATTAGTGCAAAAATAATGTTAAAGGTAATATATGATTGCCCTGTGCGTGAAAGCAAAATTTAAGTTTATTTAGAAGTATATATTTTGGTTATTTCTATCGTTGTGTCATGATAAATGAATGAAGGAACTTTTAAATTTTTTTTTTTTTTAATTTTTTTTTTTAATTTATTTATTTTTCCCCTAAAGCCCCAAGCGATAGTTGTAAGTCATAGTTGCACATTCTTCTAGTTGTTGTATGTGGGACGCGGCCTCAGCATGGCCGGAGAAGCAGTGCGTCTGTGTGCGCCCGGGATCCGAACCCGGGCAGCCTGCATCGCAGCGCACGCACTTAACCGCTAAGCCACGGGGCCGGCCCTGAAGGAACTTTTAAAAAAGTTATTCTTGGTAGAGGATTTTTAAACTAACAAAATTTGATAGGAAGACGTGAGGTTCTACAGTATTTTTAGGGCATGCTCATGAAACTATAAGCATGAAATAAATAACTTTAAATATTTAATTAATACAGTTGAAGTCTGGAACACCTGAAAATTCAGACTCAGTAAAAAATGTATTTTTTTTTAGAGGAAAGTGTTTTCAGGGATGATTATATGTTATATAAAAAAAATTAATTCAGTTCATAAATTGTATGCTTTTATATTACGCTTTCAACATAATGTGGTATTTCAGGGTTGAACTTGGTAAGGCAGCCATTGTTACTGCCTTGAACTTCATTGCTAGTTAATGGAGACTATTTTTAAAAACAAAGAATAATTAAAATACAAAGCATAATAAGTATTTTAAATGTATTGGAAGTAAATGAAATAATTTGATTTTAGGAAGGATTTAGAATTAAGATATTTGTTTTCTGGGCCAATTACATGTTGGATACTAATGTAGTTAAATCTTATCTAAAAGGTGTAACCTGTTGCAACTAAAATACTCTTTTTTCCCCAAAAAATGAATTTGTAAACTCAACCTTAAGTTTGAAATGAAAGGACAACCGAGTCTACAATGAATTATAACAAACATGCAATTTTACTGTAATTAAGTCTTTATCTGAGTCTTAATTTTAGTGTCTCACTTTTAAGGACGAAGTGGAAGAAAGATTTTTTTATAAAATGTTCATCACAAAACATCATGGTACATAAAAGATCTGACATAAAACATGTATTTGAAGGAGAAACATTTAATGAATATAACTGATTTCTAGTGAATCTGAAGTCGAACCTATATCACCTTCCTCACATATTGCTTACCTCATTCTACAATTTTTAAAAAAATACTTTGCGTCTGTCCCTTCTAGATTCTTTGAGAGTATTTGCCATTTCAAGCTTGTCTTTATAAATCTTGTAACATATTGAGTAATTCTGTAGTTAATACAATTTGAGAAATTTTGCATTTGTGATTTTATTTAATTCATATTTACTGTGTGGAAACTAATCTTGTATTTTATCCTTGAAAGGTACACCATTATTTGATGGTTCATGTCGTTTCATCGATTCACAAACTATACAGTCTATCCAGCACTGCCATTTGCTTCTCAGCAACCTTAATACAGTCTTAAGCTGTTTTGCAACAGAGGCCCAAGAGATCACAGAGAGAGGTGTGCTCTTTGTCTTACATAAATGAATATTTTATTAAATTTTACTTCTTGACTTCAAGAAAGAAGAAATTTCTATGTGTTAGATAAGTCATTGTGCAGAGGCCATTACTTCTCAAATGCTAGTTTTTTGGGGGGGGGGTGCAGAGTGGGGGTGTGTATGGAAAGCTACAGAATGTTGTTAGATAGGCCATGAGCTCATGCTTAAATAAGCTTGGGAAATTTGGAGGTTAAGCTTATGGTTGTTAAGGTAGTGTACTTACAGCAGAATTTCAAATTTTTAAATTATGTCTAAGTTTTTATTTACAGAAGTCATAGTAATTTTCTTTCTTGTCATTTAAACAAGACAGTTTTATTTAAAGGCCTGGTTTGAACAACCTGTATTAATGATACTGTACTAGTTTGTGTTAATGTATAAATTTGACTTCTGACATTAGCTAATGAAAGTGTAGCTATAAGATGGAAGCATATTTATGTAAAAAGTGTCTATTTTCGTCAGTGAGTTATTTCTGTTAGCATTATGGAGATTATTTGTTCAAATTAAGTTTGTTCAAAAATGCGTATTGTTAAAAATCACCAAGTAATTGATTAGTTTTTGAAAACTGTTGAGTGTCTTGATTTTTCATTTGTGTTTGATAAATTGAAAGTTAACTGACTTTTAAATCTTCTTTATAGGTCTTATGGACTTAAGCAATAAGTATATGGTTACCCAGCTCATCTGTCAATATGCACAAGTGGTTCTTTGGTTCTCTCATTCTGGCCTGTTACCAGAAGGCTTAGGTAAAATACTTACTTAATCTATAAATATTAATTGAATCATTTTTAAATCTTAATAATTTGTTGTTGTGTTTTAATGTTTCAGGTTTCCTTTCTTCTACCACCTCACTTAACATTTTCTTCGACTCTTTACCTTCTTTTCTTACGTTCTTCCTTACTTTGTATCTTCAGTGCTTCACCCTGTGCCCGATACACAGGTTCCATACGTATTTATTGGATTGAATAAAATTTAGAAGGAAAGCATATTTGACAAAAGATGGCTTCTGAAAATGGGTTCAATGATATCACCAGCTGTAATTTAGATCCATAGAACTATGGGTTTTATAGTCTAATTTGCTGATCTTTTTCTCTTTAAGAGTTATTTTAATATGGTTGTTAACCGGTATTATTTGCCATCAGTTAAATAGCCGCCTTTCATCTAATGAGTCACGCCAATTCCATGAATTAGAAAATTTTGACTTGCACTGTTTTGTTTAGAACACACTTGTAAAGCCTCTAACTTCTTGCATTTCCAGGAAACACATTGGATTTTATTTAGAAGTGCGTCTGCCACTGTGCATAATTGCTGTTGATCTTATTCTTTCATAACTCTCTTCAATTTTTACTTGAACGAATAGTGAACATTGCTTGCTTTCAAATTATTATTTGTGCCTAAGGGAATAAAATCATCTTCTGAAATAGCTTTTGCAGGGTTTTGCAGGGTTTTAAGCCAGCATCCTTGTTGTTATAGATTTTCATGAGAGACTCAGTTTTCTCATTTGTGCATCTGTTAATAAAGGGATGTGTAGCATTCTTTTATTACTTAAATTTAGGAAGCCCGAAAATTAAACAATATTATAAAGTTAGAGTAAAACATAAATGGATGTAACCTTAAGTATTGTTGGGATATTTTGGAAATATTACTAGCTTTTTTTTTCCAACTCTTAAAAAAAAATCTAGATGATGCTGTGCAGTTGTCAAGGTTATGCTACAACTACCCTGTAATTCAGAACTACTACACCAGTCGTCGACAGAAGTGTGAGCGTTCATCAAGGTATAGTACATCCAGAACCCTCGAAAAACGTTTTAGAAGTTACTTCTGTAAGAAGTCAGAGCTTTCTCGGAACAGAATTCATCATGTTACAAAAGGATGAAACGGGTGGAACTCTCAGTAAAGTATTGGAATCTGTTATCAGAATTACTGTTTGGGTTGTGATGTTTGCCTTGACCCAGTGGTTACACTTTTATTGCAGAACTTGAGTATGTACAGCCACTCATTGTTTTCTACATAAAACTAATTATCATGATTGATTTATTAGAGGAGATTCTAAAATTTAAGCATGTACTTTTCCTGAGAATTCTCATTCAGAAAAACTAGAAACTACTATTCATCGAAAAAGCATAAAATGCATCACCAGTTATTTTACATTCTTTTCATTAACAGTTGCATTTCAGCACTTCAACTACTTTTTGTTTGTTTTTTTCCTTCTTTATCTCTCTTTTTTTAAATACATGAATATTAGCATAGTTGGTTCCTTTGAAATAAAGAAGGAGAAGTAATAGAAGAAGAAACAGTAGTGTTTAGAGCCTTGGCCCTACCTTGGAATTAAATAGCCTTTTTCCTCAAGTTGGAATGACAGAATTGTAGAGCAGCATATAACCTTTAAAGCAATGATTCACAAACATGGATTCCAAGTTTGTTGTGTCAGAATCACCTGGAAATCAGTACTTACAAGGCTGTGCGAGCTGTAACTTTGAGGCATGGCAAGATTTGGGATCCAGTGCTTTAGAATAACTAATCTAGGGTAGTGAGTGTGGACTTGGGAGATTTATTAGGCCTAGGTTAAAATTCTAGATCTGTTATTTCCTAAGTGTATGTGCTTGAGCAGGTTTGCTAAACTTTCTTATCCTATTTGTCATGTAAATTATAAAGTCAATATAAAGATCAAATAAAATAATATATGCAAGACACCTCTTGCAGTGCCTGATCATAGGAAAAGCTCAGTAAGTAGTAACTGCTGCTGTTAATATGAGATGAGGAAACAGACAAGGATGATATCTGCTTATCACCTTGTAGTTACTCAATTATATACATATATATTTGTTTGTTTTTTTTGTGAGGAAGATCAGCCCTGAGCTAACATCCATGCCAAGCCTCCTCTTTTTGCTGAGGAAGATTGGCCCTGGGCTCACATCCGTGCCCATCTTCCTCTACTTTATATGTGGGATGCCACCACAGCATGGCGTGATAAGTGGTGTGTAGGCCCACACCCGGGATCGGAACCTGTGAACACTGGGCCGTGGAAGCAGAGCGCGCGCACTTAACCACTGTGCCACCGGTCTGGCCCCATCAATAATATATTTTTGAAGGAATCGCTGAGGTTAAAAGACTAGTCCAGCTGATGAAACGGAAACTGTAACTCTTTGATTTTGAACTGCAGTGTTATTTTTACTCTACTGGGCTGCCATGCTCTTTGGTAATTTGCTCAAGTGAAAAATAGAATAGCCTCAGGCATTTGGCTGGCTGGACCACATTCTCCCCTGGGACCCGACCTTCATTGACTGGCTTGCTGATGACCAAACTTGAGGCTTCTTCAGAGTTTATCTGACTAACTCTCGTTGGTGTCTGGAGTTCTCATGATGCTCAATTGATCCTGTTCTCAACTCTCTTCTCCCTTTGATAGTTGGGATCGTTACTTTTAAGAGTTTAGTGTTTATTGATTTGATAATAATAATTAACACTAATATTAAGTAATCCTTAATGTTGCCCTTATTGCAGAGGGAAGTGGAACCCTGATTGCTTGATGATTGATGGAATGGTTTCTCAGTTAGGAGATGGAGTTGAGAAGTTGTGGAAACGGGATGAAGGAGGCACAGGAAAATATCCTCCTACTAGTCTACATGTAGGTTTGCAGTAACATGATGCACTTAAAGGGTCTACGAAGTTGGGGGGGAGACATGCTTAGCTGTGTTTTTCACACCTGGCATAGGCTTGGGAAAAACAAGGAGCATGGATGAATGACTATATAAAATGCCCTGAATTTTTTATCCCTTTTATAGGCACTACTAGACATATACCTACTAGACGACGTTACTGAAGCAAGCAAACATTCTGTTGTATCCTTTAAAATTTTATGAAATAATTCATGTATTGCCAAAATAGTAAAATTTCATAGTAGTAGGAACCTTACACATCTAATCCAATCTCTGTTTCACATTTTAATTTTTCTAAAAGGAAAGGTTCTTAACCCAGGATCTGTTGGTTGGATTCAGATGGTCTATGGTTAACCTGAAACTATGCAAAATTTTGTTTGATGTTTATTTTTCTAGGGATAAGGTCCATGGCTTTCATCAGATTCTTAAATGTGTCCAAGACACTCCCAAAGTTAAGAACAGCTGCTCTAAAACATTGCTGGCAAGTGATCATTCTCATTGAGGTTAACTTATGTGCTGAGTGAATATGAATACCTTATAAGTTAGCTTAATATTAACTTAGGCATTGTGTTTGAGCCCTGTGGTCTTTGAAATAAGATTTTTGTACTAATATCGGTTTCTTAGTCTAAAAATGCATAGTTCCATTTATAACTTTTAAGATAACATGATGTATTTGCCTAAGCTGCCAGGTTTTGCTGGATAAATGGAATTTTGTCTATAGCTTTGGTTGTTCAATTTGCTAAGCTACTGACTTCATGAAGAATTTTTGCTTTAGTCCCTCTCCTTTGTGGTGGTACTTGCTATTGAGAATGAATGAAATTGGTTCTGGTACTCGCTGTACCCACACTTGATAAAGCTGTACAGCCGTAGCTGGATGTTGGTAATGGCTTTCTGAACTGAAAGAAGTCTCTCAGGCCTCTGTTTTGCTACATTGTATTGCTACCTATTGCAAATGTGTATATACATAGGAGTTTTTCTTTTTCTTTATTGTCCTTAATCTTCTTTTTTAAAGACCATTTATTTGCTACTTGATATTATGTATTCTTTTCCAAACAAAACGGATACTTCCATTGAATCATTTCCAACTGCTTTTGCCATTTCTTGGGGTCAGGTTAAACTTATTCAAGGGTTTTGGCTGATAGATCATAATGACTATGAGGTAAGTGGGCTAGTTCACTTAGGGTGTAAGCTTTTATAAACTATTAGAATTTTAGAAAAAATACATAACTGGATTAAATTTGATATTAAAGATATAGTCTACTTCTAGAGGTAATTTAAGGACTCAGTTTAATTAATACCTTCACCAAGCACTATCTTAGGCATTAAGAATACAAAGATAAAACAGTTCAAACCCTGGGTTGTTTGCTATCTAAAGAAGGAAACAAACAAGTAAACAATTCCTAATAGTGCAAATATGGTGGTGGTTATGTTAGAGATATGTTTGGTGTGTTGGGGGGATCGTAGAAAGCAGAATTTGGCATTGATGTATGACATTGGTAATGGAAAGATGTTATATAATAGCTTAACGAGGTCTCAAAAGTATGAGACTTTTGATAAGTCTTTTATTTAAAAGAAAATATACCATGGATTAAAGTAGATCTTTTCTGCTTATATTTAAACTGGTTTTATCTTGATTTTTGTGACTTAAGTGTTGCCTGTCTTTTTAAAGGTTAGCTACTTTGTCTAAATGCAAAGCATCATATTTGTGTTTACCAATTTTCATGTCATTTTTGCAGAGTGGTTTGGATCTTCTGTTTCACCCAGCTACTGCAAAACCTGTGTCATGGCAACATTCAAAGATTATTCAGGCCTTCGTGAGTCAGGGTGAGCACCGACAAGCCCTCAGATATATTCAGACAATGAAGCCAACAGTGTCCAGTGGTAGTGATATTATCCTTCACCTCACTGTTTTGCTTTTTAATAGGTAAGTACATATTTTGAAAGTACTAGAGTCAGCCTCTTGATCAGTCAGCCTCTTGATCATATATGTTAATAAAACAATTGATGAAAAAGTAGCAATATATGATGTTTTGCTTTGGTTGCAATACATAATATCCTTATGATTCTTCATCTTTCAACATTAGGAAAAATGTAAAACACCTTTTATCTAGAATAAGATGAATAAGAAGTCCTTTGCATGAAGGGGGAACCAAACTGAGGTTTAAAATTATATCTGTTGCTAATGGACAATGTTGATAGTCTCCTGCATGGACAATTGAGGTTTGAGTATGCTGAAAAGGAGCCAGAAATATAGAGGAAGAATGAAGTCATGTTGAGTTTATAAATTATATTCCTTGAGAGTGTATTCCAATAATGGTACTCTGATATTTTTGTTAATATTGGTTGCTTGGGTATTGCAATTCTTTGCATTTGATTTTTGTCATTGTGTCCTCATAGAAAATCTTAAAGCATCGTCCAAATAAGAAAGCGTCAGGTTTCGTATCTTAATAAATACTTTAACCAGATTTGAGCAGGTGATATCTTTATATTTTTTCTTCCCTTTGCAGTATGTTAGTGTTCTCTGATCAGTATGATATATTTGCCATTTATATTATAGCAATACTTATATTGCTGTAATTATTGTATTTGTCATATGTATTGTGACAAGATAAATGGCATGATTGGAAATATAGTAGTCTGGTTATTGGTTTTCTTGTTAACTAAATTAGTTGGGGAAATTGCTTGGAGCTGAAATTTCTTACTAGATTATAACTTTATTTTCTACAACTCATCGGGCCGGCCCTGTGGCTTAGCGGTTAAGCGTGCGCGCTCCGCTGCTGGCGGCCCGGGTTCGGATCCCGGGCGTGCACCGACGCACCGCTTCATGGCCGCGTCCCACATACAGCAACTGGAGGGATGTGCAGCTATGACATACAACTATCTACTGGGGCTTTGGGGGAAAAAATAAATAAATAAAATTATATACAACTCATATTGATTTTTTTCAATCCTGTTGGTTGGTCATTTTTATGTTTTTAGAAATTGGTCACTTTACTCACCCCAAATTGTGATTTATGAACCAAACAGCACTTCACTGTCAACACTCTGAAGGTTAAGTTTCTCTTTGGTTAAGCAGAATGTATTTCTGAGGGGAGAGACTTGAATTTCCAGGTTTCAGACAGAAGGAAAGTTCTGCAGTTTAATAATAGGTCGGTTAGACATGTAGAATCTTACAATGTCCTCAAAAGTAATGAATTAGAAAGTACTTGTTGAAATAATTTGGTTAGCAAAAGTGTTTGGTTAGCTGAATAAATCTAGAATGAATATAAGAACAAAAAGAAATTTAAAGAAGCTACAAGTGATAAATGTTTAATGAATGGGTTAAGAGTCCTAGTACTGGGCAGGCAGGCAGCCTGTAAATTTTTTTCAGTTGCATAGAAGCTCACTCTTTAGTGACTTTAGAGGTGGTAGTTGATCAGTAATGCTACAGCAGAAGAGCAGAGGGTGGAACATGGTAAAAAACACCTTTGAAAGGTTGCTGATTTTTTTCTCTTTTTGATTCCATTGTCCTTTGATTCATCCATAGCGTGTTTCTCTGATTTGCTGTATTCTCATTTCCTCTCTCTTAGCCATAGCAAACATTATGAAATAATGTTTACACTAATACAGACGTTATATAATGTGATTTTATACCTTATTTCTCTTAAGTACAGTAAAGCTTCAATTATCCAGTCCCCAGAAAACTGACACCATTAAGTGTCCTATACAGTGAGTGCAGAGATAAGAACCAAGGGCCATTCAGAATGCCATTTGCGAGATAGCATGTGTTCAGATTCAATAAATGTTTAAAATAATTACTGGTCCTATAAGTAGAGACTTGGATGTTGTTAAAGAGTCAGAGGACACAGTTAAGACAAGTGAAGGTGATGTGGGTTTTTTGTTTTTTAATTGAGGTATAATTGACATACAACATTATATGAGTTTCAAGTGTACAACATGATTCAATATTTGTATATATTGCAAAATGATCACCACAATCAGTCTAGTTAACATTTGTCACCATACATAGTTAACAGAATTTTTTTTTCTTGTCATGAGAACTTTTTTTTTTTTTTGGTGAGGAAGATTGGCCCAGAGCTAACATCTGTTGCCAATCCTCCTCTTTTTGCCTGAAGCAGATTGTTGCTAAGCTAACATCTATGCCAATCCTTCTCTCCTTTATATACGGGAAGCCGCTGCCGCATGGCTTGATGAGCAGTGTGTAGGTCCATGCCCAGGATCTGAACCCATGGACCCCAGACCGCCAGAGCAGAGCGCACGAACTTAACCACTGCGCCACTGGGCCAGCCCTTGTGATGAGAACTTTTAAGATTTATTCTCCTAGCAACTTTCAAATATGCCATACAGTATTATTAACTGTAGTTACCATGCTGTACATTACATCCCATGACTTATTTCTTTTGTAACTGTAAGGTTGTACCTTTTGATTCCCTTCACCCATTTCACCTTTCCCCCCACCCCCTGCCCCTGGCAACCACCAGTCTGTTCTCTGTAACTATGGTATTGGTTTTTTTGTTTTTGATTTTTAGATTCCACATATAAATAAGATCATGTAGTATTTGCCTTTCTCTGACTTATTTCACTTAGCATAATGCCCTCAAGGTCCATCCGTATTGTCATAAATGGCAATATTTCATTCTTTTTTATGGCTGAGTAATATTCAAGGTGATGGTTTTTATTGAAAGTAAGAAAACAACGTGGGAGAAAGCTGTTTTAGTTTTTTTTTGTGTGTGTGTAAGGAGATCAGCCCTGTGCTAACATCCGCCAATCCTCCTCTTTTTTTGCTGAGGAAGACGGCCCTGGGCTAACATCTGTGCCCATCTTCCTCCACTTTATATGGGACGCCGCCACAGCATGGCTTGCCAAGCAGTGCGTCGGTGCGCGCCCGGGATCCAAACCAGCGAACCCTGGGCCGCCGCAGCGGAGCACGTGCACTTAACCGCTTGCGCCACCGGGCCGGCCCCCTGTTTTAGTTTTTGAACTGATAATTTTGCAGAAAGGCAGCCGTGTTTCGTTGCCTAGAAGGTCACGCTGCTGCATATTTTACACTCCGCTTTTATCAGAAGTCAATGACAAGAAAACGAGTTGATTTACAGGGACTTATTCAAGAGAGTAAGGTTCTAGGGTACGTCTTATGTTCAGTACATGATGACCTAATTTCCCCAAATACTTGCATCCCTAATCGAGCAGAGTGATAAACCACAGTGTCCTTGACCCATTGGAAAAGGCTGAGCTTGGGAAGTTGGAACTAAAAGTGTGAGAGGTCAGGCTACACAGTGGTCTTTCCAACGCCCAGGTGCTGTGATTACATAATGATAGTTAAAATGGCTAAAAAAGTTTTGCTATTTCAACTATCAGAACACTGACCCCCTCTCTGAACTCACCTTATGCCAGATAAGTGAGGTGTTGCTTGGTTTTTGAGTCGTTCTTTCATTTATATCGGTGATGATATTGGAATAGCCACTGCTTGTAGCAAAGATGTTAAGAGCGCACAGTCTTTGGACTCAAACAGATTTGAATATAAACCTAAACTTTGCCATGTTCTAAAATACGATCAAAAGCAGTTTAATTATCGTCTTTGAGCCTGAGTTTCCTCCTTGGTAAAATGGAGTTAATAATGCCCACCTTGCAAAATTTTAGGGTTAAATGGTTCAAGCACTATTATGGTTGCTGGCAAGTAGTAAATCATTAGTAAATGGTGATGATGATTGATGATTTTTTTAAAAGTCAACTATCATTATCGTCGTTTATTATACCTTCCAGCCTGACTGCTGACTCGAGCCTCTACCGCCTCTTCTTTCTTGAGATCATCCTTCTCCTCCTCTAACACCTTCCTGCTGGTAGCTTACCAATCGTACGAGCTGTGTTTATGGACGTACCATCACAGATATGGCTGGTCAGATAGGTGACTCACAAGTTAATCATGATGCACAGTACAATGATAGGTGAGAAGTAAATAAAGGCGCTAGATTTTCAGCTGTTTACATTGAGTGTTCAGTCTTAGTATCATAAAAGTACGGTAGAGCTGGAAAACCCTTTTGTGTAGGTGTAATCGTTATGTCTTGATTCTTTCCACTTTCTGTGGGTTTATTCCACTGTACTTTTTAACTCAAACTGGGTGATTTCTCATTTTCGGCCTTTCATCTTTATTACTAATATAGAAATATAAATCTAAATGGTCTGCCTATTGCTTTGGCATCATCCCACAATTTTAATTATCTTCTGAGTATTTTTAAAATCCCATTATGATTCTTTTCTCTTCCTGTTAGTTATTTAGGAGTTTTCATTTACAAATGAGGGTTTAAAAAGTTACCTTGTTGTTTCTTACTTAATTGCATTGTGATCACATAATGTAATCAATGTCCTTTAAAATTTAGTTGATTTCTTTTATTCGCTGGTAAGTAGTCAGTGTATTCCTCATTTATTACATGAGGTCTCAAATATATTTGTCTAAAAGATCAAGTTTGCTCATTGTGTGATTTTAATCTTTTAATCGTTAATGATTTTTTTTTTGGTAATCTGCTTAATAAGTTACTAAAAAAGATGTGCCGTTTGCCTCCTCTATGATGGGTGTGTCCATTTCTCATAATACTGCCAACTTTTTGTATTTTGAATATTAGGTGTATAAGAGTCTAAATTGTTCTTGTTTTATGACTTTAGCCTTTTATTATTATGGAGCAGCCTTCTTCATTGTGAGTAACTGTTAGTGTAGCTGTGCCGGCATTCTCTTATTTATGGGTATCTTTTCACTTACGTTCCGGTCGCTGGAAATCAGTAGTCTCTTGTTTACCTGTCGGGAGTTTCTTTTTTTATTGTGGTATCCGTGATACATTTCAAAAGATTGTTTATATTCAGTCTAGCATTTTTAGAGAGTTTGGCACAGGAATGCTTTTCAGGCTGTCTTCTCTGCTGTATTGCCTAGAACCCCTGTATATTCCTATTGAAATGACTTCTACTGACAACACGCTAGTCTAGCCTTTTATCAATTGAAATAATTTTCTTATTGCTCTTCCTAGCATCACGACTTTCTACTATAGGAAGCAGGAGAATAGTGGGAATTTGGGGACTTATTTTAAAATTTGTGTAAGTGTTGACAGTGGAGCAGCTATTTCTTGAAATTGGAGGTAACTGTGGGGGAAACTGACTCTTGCTATGGGGGAAATTGACTGGGGAAAAACTTTATCATTTGTCTTCTGCTTTCATTATACTCTACTGTTACCACATTAATATTTGCTGAGTCATAAATAAATTCATGTTACCCCTACTAGTATATCTGCTCAACTGGGAATGATATCATACTTTAAAGTGGAAAACTTTTTAAAAATATATCCATGAGCTGTAGGAGGAGGGTCAAAAATTGTTTTGTTTTTTGAATAGTAAGATATTCATACAAAAGGTATAAAAAGATGCAGTGAATTCCCAGCCTCCTAAGCTTCCTCTCAGTACCCATTCTATGCTAATAACTTCTAGTATATCCTTCCTAAGATGTTCTGGACATATGTAAGCAAATGCACATAACACTCCCTCTGGCCCCGCTTTAAAAATACAAACAGCATACTATACATCTTTCTGTTATGTACTTTTTTCACTAATTTAGTTTGGAGTTCATTTCATAATAGTACATAAAAAGCTTCCTTGTTTTTAACTATTGCATAGTAGTTCATTGTGTGGATGTACCAGTATTTATTTAACTGGCTCCCTTAATAAACATTTGGGTTGTTTTCAATCTTTTGCCGTTTTAAACACTGCTATGAGTAACCACATGTTTTTTGCACAAGTGCAAATTTATAAGAGAAAATCCTAAAAGTGGAATTACTAGATGAAAAGATATTTGCAGTTGTAATTTTGATAGATATGGCATATTGTCCTTCATGAGTTTTATACCAATTTAACCCCCATTACTTTATGCTATGCCCTTTAGTTGGATGTTTATCCATCTGGTAGATGAAAATGGTAATATTAATGTATTTGGGCTCACTATCATAATAAGAGAATGCATCTTTTCATAAAGAGCTATTTCTTCTTTATGGCCTGCCTATTGTTTTTCTGTGCATTGTTGAGATTATTCTTACTGCTTTGTTAGAGCTCTTTATATATTAGGGATATTAACCCTTTGAGATTTTTTTCCTCTTTGGTTTATCTTTGTCTTTTTACTTTGCTTTGAATGGATTTTGCTATGCTGAAAATTATTTTTGTGAAGTCAGAATTATCACTTATTTTTGTTTATGACTTTTGTGTTTTTTTTAACTTCAATATTTTTTTTTAATTCTCTCATGGTTTCTACTACCACTTTTATGGTTTTTTTATCATTTAAATTTTTGATCCATCTGAAATTTATTTTGGTATGAGCACATTTAAAAGAAGATTCCAGTATACACAAAAATAGAATAGTACAATGAAGGTTCCATACACGCATCCTAAATCAGATTAAATAGATATCAAGATTTTGTTATATTGGGCCGGCCTGGTGGCTTAGCGGTTAAGTGCGCGCGCTCCGCCACTGGCGGCCTGGGTTCGATCCCGGGCGCGCACCGACGCACCGCTTCTCCGGCCGTGTCCCACATGCAGCAACTAGAAGGATGTGCAGCTATGACAGACATACAACTATCTACTGGGGCTTTGGGGGAAAAATAAATAAATAAAAAATTATAAGATTTTGTTATACCTGCTTCATCTATTTCTTTATATGGTTTTTGAAATTAATGGTGAGGTGTTCATTTAGCCTCATTATCTGTTTTCCTTTCTATAAAATGTTGTGCTCATTCTAATGTTACCAGATTTTCGATTTAGGAAAAAAAATTACCCCTCTAAGACACTCAGGTTATAACAACCACACTGTCATGCCTGTCCTGGTAGAAAGAGACGTGCAAGGCAATTTCAGATGTAGACTTTTAGGGGAATACCCGTAAACGTTTTACTTATTTGAGTTGTTTGGCCCTTATAAGTCCTGCGGCATATGTTAAAATATTCTAGTCCCAAAACAATAAAATTAACAGATGGCCCTGACCTGCCAGCAGTGGGTGCCATTTGCTTCCCTGAGGTACTTTGTATCTACAGGAAGTTTGGGACAGTGCTGCCAAAATTTCCTCAAATGCATTTATATTATGAATACTAATTGCTGTAATTTTAAGAAAATTATTTTCCTGATATTTCTATCTACTTGCCTTTTTTTTTTTTTTTTTTTGGTGAGGAAGATCAGCCCTGAGCTAACATCCATGCCAATCCTCCTCTTTTTGCTGAGGAAGACTGGCCCTGGGCTAACATCTGTGCCCATCTTCCTCCACTTTATATGGAACACTGCCAGAGCATGGCCTGACAAACAGCGTATTGGTGCACGCCTGGGATCTGAACCCCGGGCCGCCAGCAGCAGAGCATGCGCACTTAACTGCTATGCCACGGGGCTGGCCCCTACTTGCCATTTTTTATTCTATAGTCCTTTCTGCCTTGAAAGTTATCAGCCCCTCCAGAAATTCCAACTGCTAGATTAATTATTGTCAATCTTAGTGTGTATCTTTCAAGACATTTTGTTATCTGATTGAATAAATATATAAACATTATAGGTTTTTTTATTGGTTAATTTTTTAAAATTATAATTGCTATTCATACTGTTTTAAGCTTGCTTTTTTTTTTTTTACCTAACAGTATATCATGAGAAACACTGCTTCATACAATGACCTTATTGCCCGCAGAAGGATGCCCCAACACCCCCACAGGGTGTCTAAAATTGTCTAATTTGACCCAAGTTCTCCAATCAGATCTTGCTGTAGATCAGCCAAAATCTTCTGTTACTAAGCTAAACCCTTCACCTTCCCATAAACACAGCATGCTTGTTTACATCTGTAGGCCTTTGCTCATTTTCTTTTCCACTCGTCTCATGCTAAGTGTCACTTCCTTAAGAGCCTGACTTTTCTCTGTCATACCACACTAATCTTTCCTTTCTGTCCAGAGCACGTTAGCTTTTTGTCTTCTTGAACTCCTGTGTATTTACTTTGCTTTCCTATCATTTTACATTTAGATAATGATACAGAACAGCATAAAATTCAGTCCTTAAGGATGCCTTGTCTTCTTGTTGACATTAGCAAACTTCATTATGCAGGGATTAGTATTCTATAATTTTAAAGTACTTTTAAATTACATGTACAAAGTATTTTTGAGATTCTTTAGATAGATTACTTGTTTTCAACATTTTGTTTATTTTATTTATTTATTTATTTATTTATTTATTTATTTATTTATTTATTTATTTATTTATTTATTTATTTATTTATTTATTTATTTATTTTGGTGAGGAGGATTTGCCCTGAGCTAACATCCGCTGCCAGTCTTCCTCTTTTTGTATGTGAGCCCCCACCACAACATGGCCACTGACAGACGAGTGGTGTAGGTCCACACCTGGGAACTGAACTCAGGCTCCTGAAGCAGAGTGTGCTGAACTTAACCACTAGGCTCCTGGGGCTGGCCCTGAACATTTTAAATAGCTTTTCTAAAATTAAACTTGTATAAATATTCATTTCAGATGCGTGGTTGAGGCCTGGAGTTTACTGCGACAGCATTCTACTCGGTTGAATATAGAGGAGTTACTAAAGCACACATATGAAGTCTGTCAAGAAATGGGCTTAATGGAGGATTTATTGAAGTTACCGTTTACAGACACTGAGCAGGTAATGACTTATCAATATAAACTTGTCAGAAATTGAGGATAAGTTAGTGGCTTACAAAGCTATTTTGTTCTTCGTAGGATTGTTTGGTGAGATTTTTGCAGTCCAGCGGCAGTGTTCAGAATCATGAATTTCTTTTAGTTCACCATTTGCAGCGTGCCAATTACATCCCTGCCTTGAAGCTGAACCAAACTCTGAAGATTAATCTTATGGTATAAACTTATTTTATTATGGGGGACAAGAGAATAAGGAAAACTGTTGATTTTGTTATGTAAGAGCTTGTAGTTTGGTAACCACTAGGATTTATATAATCTTGAGCTTGGAGAATTCTCTTCTTCTGTAGTAGAATTGAGAACAGGATATTATTACTTGTCTGATTCTTTTTATGTGCCATTTCTGTTCAGGTATCTGCCCACAGGTCTTGTCAGACTAACCACTTGTTGAAAACAAGAGGAAGAGTTAGAGGATAGCAGTGGGAGTTATAGTGCAAAGAGTGTCGACTTCAGGAGTCAGACGGGTTCTTAGTTTGCTCTGTGTGCTTGGAACACATTCTGAGCCTTGGTTTCCTCATCTATAAAATGACGATATCTCTTTTTGAGGATGCACAGAGGTGTATGTGAAGTAGCATGTTGTCTGAGAGATGTAGATGCTTAGTAAATGATACTTGTTTTTATTAGTTGTGAAGAATCAAGGCTGGATAGGAGAGACTTGGAATTTATTGATAGGTAAGGATTGATAAAGCAATTAGTGTATGTATAAGGTCTTTGGTTGGGAAGAATGGGATATGTAGGGAGGAGGAAGATATTCTTGGGTATTCACAATTATATTTTAAATGGTAAACATATAAACATATCACCTAACATTTTTGAAGATTAAATTTTTACCAATCACGGTATGTTCAATAGAATGATCGTGATCCTCGTTTGCGGGAGAGATCAGTGGCTCGAAATTCTATATTAGACCAATATGGGAAAATTCTTCCTCGAGTCCAGCGAAAATTAGCCATTGAGCGAGCTAAGCCTTACCATTTGTCAACATCATCAGTTCTTCGAGAAGGTAAGTTTTCATTGAAAATGTCATAAAGTATTGGGCTAGAAAAGATTTTGAATGATTACCTTCTGAAACCATCATTATCTTATATTTAGCTCACTTTTGCTTTGATTCATCACAATGGTGCTTTTTTTACTGGCCACTCTACTCCAAGAAATATAAAGCTTTCTTGGAAATTTTTAAAGCTTACTTAATAATGAAATACAGAATCAAAGAACTCTTTTTATTTCATTCGAAGACTCCCGTCCAACTTTTAGAGAACGTGTAGAATAAGTTTTTCACTATCTCCTAAAAGCTCAATTGTTAAATTTCTGCATAGATGTTGCTAAACCAAATATAATTTTAACTGCTTGTATCTTGTGATCTCTGTTTTCCAATCACTCTTTCATGTTAATCTTCTATTAAAATCCTAGTGTTAGAGATGAAATTAAATCCTGCATTCTTCATTTTACAGTTTGTAGACCCAAACCATTATCAGCAGTTCCAAAGCAAGTTGTAACAGGGACTGTGTTAACAAGATCTACTTTCATCAATAATGTATTATCTAAAATTGGAGAGGTGTGGGCAAGCAGTGAACCTAAACATAGCATCTCAGCCTACAATAGGTACGTTTTTCATAACACATTTTATGCTCGTGCTGCTTATTATTCTTTCCTGGGCATCAGCAGCATTCATAAGCCATCCAACCTTAGAATTTATCAGTGTATGTAAAAAGGAAAAACTCTTTTTATGTTGGCTACTTTTTTTACAAGAAGAATGTTTTTTGTTTTTAAATTTAAAAGTGATTGTGTTCATTGTTAGTTGTAAATAAGCAGAAATGTACAAAGTAAAAAATGAAAGCCCTCCTCTCCCATTAATCCCACCTTCTTACAGTATTTTTAATTTAATGCTCCTTGTGATACATAATCAAAAGTTAAATTTTTATTTTGTTGTAGTTCTAAAATAGAAGAACCATCTCCTATAGTATATTCTCTCCCAGATCCAGAGCTGCCTGAGGCATTTGTTGGAACGCCAACTTCAAAAGCATCGCAAAAAATTTCTAGGTAAGAATTTATTAAATTTTTAGACACAATGTTAGGCAATAATTACACTGTAATTTTTTTGTGTGTGTGTGAGAAAGATCAGCCCTGAGCTAACATCCACACTAATCCTCCTCTTTTTGCTGAGGAAGACCAACTGTGAGCTAACATCTATTGCCAATCCTCCTCCTTTTTTCCCCCAAAGCCCCAGTAGATAGTTGTATGTCATAGTTGCACATCCTTCTAGTTGCTGTATGTGGGACGCCGCCTCAGCATGGCTGGACGAGCGGTGCATTGGTGCATGCCCGGATCCGAACCCGGGCCGCCAGTAGCGGAGCGCGCGCACTTAACCGCTAAGCCACGGGGCTGGCCTTACACTGTAATTTTTAAGTGTCTTTAAAATTTTACAAATATTGTTTTAAATTCTTGAATCTGTTTTTAATTCTTTTTATTTTTTTTATAATTTGGGCAGTAGTATAGTAATTTTAGGAAATTTTGTATCAGCTGATAGTCTACTTAGAATTTTGCTTAATGATTTCAGACTGCTCAGAGAAAAGAAGCAAACTCTGTTTTGTTAAAATCATGAACCAAATAAGCTGTTAACTTTCTTTAATATAATCTCCTTATCGATTGATCCCTGAATGAAGATTGCTTTTATAATTCCTAACTAATCTTGGTTGGCTCATTGAAGCTTTCTCCTGTGCAACAGAACCTACTAAAATGTCTTAAGTGGCTTCAGATGCAGTAATACTTTTACATCTTAACCTATGGTATTAGAAAAGTAAATAGTTAAGTTGAAGGTTCGCATCTAAGATGAAATTGTGATTGTAAGTATTTATTTTATTTAAGAACATTGGATAGTTGAAAAGAGTTTCATAATCATCAATAGCAGAGAACAAACAAATGTCTCTCTTAATGTGTTGATTCTTTGTCTTTAATAATATGCCCATGATTGTTGCAAATTTTTGATTGTTTACATTTTATCAAGGATAAAATTACATTATTTTATGTGAATAAAATTGTCTGAATTTATGATACTAAGAATAAGGTACTCAGAGTAAGTTAATAACTTTTCAACAATGGGGGCCGAAGCTGTTTATAGTCTACATAATGGACATATTTTCAAAGCTTGAAAGGGTTTTCTATTTTTTGGATTTTATTTAATTAAGTTGAGGTTGTTTTCCTTTAATTACCCTCATGAGATGATAAGATTGTTTCACATAGAAGTCATTATTGCTGACATTCTGTTTTCCTACCAATAGTTCTCGTTTTTTTTTCCTGCAAGTCGCTTTTTTTGGTCCCTTTGTAGTTTAATAGATCTGGGGTTCAAGAAGGGAGCAATAATAAAACTTTTAAGACTCTTGATTAATGGCCTAAGGACCTAAAGAAGTATTATGAGAATCCTTTAAAGCCAGTATTAACTCAGATGGAAGAGAGCTGATTGAGGTGTGAATGTTTACCTTTTATAAAAATCATTTTCATTCCCTAATTCTGTATTTTTAAAATTGGTTTGCATTAGTGGGTAGTAAGTAAATTTAATGGCTTGTGACTAGCATATTTTTAATGAAATAGACTAGAATAGATAATAGAAATGGGCACTGCATACAGTAAGGCTAAGTGCTGTTTTATATAATTTATGTTTTGTGTATGTGTTTGGTCTAAAATGCATTACTTATTTGGATCACGGTCAGAAAGTTGTTGAGAAAATCCTGAGACCTAATTCAATATTTCTTCAGAAAATATCATGATACAAAATATTTTGATAATTTTTTTGAGTATAACTTAAATATGTTAAGTCTTGCTGGTATAAGAATTTTGCTTTTACTCAGTAGGCACCATTTGTTACTTAGGCCCTGCTTTTGAGAAGCAGTCATTCATAAATGGGCACCTTAAACATAAATGTTACCACAATGCAAGGCATTTAACAAAGTATCTATTTGGGGTAACCCAATATAGTAGTGAGCATACAGTTTACTAATACAGAATTTAAGTACAAGTGAGGTAGAGAAGTAGAAGAAGAATCAGAATAGACAATAGAGAAAGAAATGTGTAGCAGACGGATTGGATATTTTGGTTTGGTGGAAATCTCATAGCTGTGCATAGTACAAAATAACTAGTAGGAAGACCTTATATTAAGAAAATAATTCCGGTAAATATTTCCTCACTGGGTAGTAGGTTGGGTCTTAGAGCAGCTATGATCTGTGTTGGTCTGCCACTCCTAATTGTGAAAATCTCATCTGAACAGAAAAGATAGAATGACAAGGAAGGCAAAGGCAGCAACTGGGAGTTTTTATTTATGGGCACCAAAACATGCTACTCTTTTCTGGTTATTCTCAGCTGAACCACATAGGCATTTTGGGGAAAAGGTATTACTTTTATTGCTAGAAAATATGACCATAAAAGAGACCATATATTAGGAAATTGATAAAGGAGTGACCTTTGCAAATGGTCCACCAGAAATCATAACTTGACAGTTTTACTTTTGAGTTTAAATTATTTGTCTGTAAATTAAGTTTTTAAGCTATTTGGACTATACATGCTTAATACAAGTCATCAGTGAGATCAGTTTTATTATTTGATATGAACTGGGTCCAGGACATTATAGAAAACCATTCAGTAGAATCTTGAGATTCCATTTTGTCACTAACCTTATTAATTTGAAAAAAATAAACATTTTTTTTTCTTGATCAGTCTAGTCTTTATTGCGATCAGAACCATAAAGGTAAAATAAGCCAGTATTCATTTTGTTCATTACATATAGGTGGAAGGAATTTTTACGTGTTGATGAAAACGAATGGTAGCAAATGGGTTGCTGGGGAAACATTGCCCTGTTTTCTTTAGTATTTCGAATCATTAGCAGTTCATCTTCATTTGAAAATAAATGTCTAACACATAGTGGGGGCTCAGTAAATATTGGTAAAAGGGAGGAGGGAGGAGGACTAGAACTCCTTTTTTTTTTTGGATCAGTTGTTATATATTACTACTATTTTTTGCTACTGAATTAATTTTTTGAACTAATGGCTTTATATTAATGTACTTAACTAAATTTTATTTAATTTTCATGTGGTTATCATATTTACCAGTGAATATAGAAGTTTGAGTAATTAAAAGGCATACTAAATTCTTTTGTTTCTTCAATATAACTCAATAAATAAGTAACCACGATTTTTCTATTCATATGTATACTGATTACAGACTGCTGGATTTGGTTGTTCATCCTGTCCCCCAGCCTTCTCAATGTTTGGAGTTTATTCAGCAAACCCCCCCTACAAGATCTCCTTTGTACTTAGCATCCACTTCATTGCCCGTAAGTTCACAATTAAAAGGATCACGGCAGAATACCTCCAGGGCTTCAGAATTACATTTACTTGAAACTCCTCTTGTAGTTAAGGTGAGTATTACATGTCTAGCATTCATATTGAAGTTAGAAAGTTCTTATTTTTCAAGTAGCAGGGAAAAATAAGCAATTTATAAATGATATCTCTGGGTAATTGACAGCTTTTTTTTTTTTTAAATTCTTGAGGCTATCTTTCCAATATGCTTACTGTATTTTTACAACTTTGTAAACAGAATTTGCTAAATTTACCCTTTGTGCTTAACTGGCGTTGCACTCAAGGTTAACAGTTATTTTGTTGTCCTGAAAGTACTGCAAGGCTCTGTGTGGTACTATTAATGTGCCTTTATCCTTTGAAAAGTGCTTTCATGTTCTTGGGTTCGCTTCTTTTACTTTTAACTTCATTTCTGATACCATTTTGCTGTTATTTCTTTCTTTTATCAAATGCTTTTTAGTTCTTAGGTTTATTTTTATTTATTTTAATTCGGACTTCTTCAGTGAAACTATAAACAGTTACTCCTTACTGCTATCAGTATATCTGTCTTTAAATTGCTTTTTCCTCCACGCTTTCTGCTATATTATTAGCTGAGAAACTATGATGACTGATAAATAGTGGTCTTTTACCTTCTCATTGTCTAAATGTTTTTAGGTATGTTATCCCCTAGCTCCTTGTCCAGTATTTTGGATTGAATCCCAGAAGGTTTCTTCCTTTTTTAAAAAATTGTTTTTAGATATCCAGTATTTACAGTGAAGCAGGGAATTCTTATTTTTTAAGCTGAATAAAAGGTACTTCAATAAATTCTGGTCCTAAAATAGTTATATAAAAAAAAATTGAAAAGAAGGTTGAAAAGATTAAGTTCCTGACATTTAATATCCAGTGCAGTATTTCTGACTTATTTTTATCTATTCAGAAACAATCACATTTTATATTCTCTATGGCTAGGTTCAAATGAAATTAAATCAGAGAATAATTTTGTACCTGCTACCAAAAGGAATCTAGAAAAAAAAATCAATATAATCTTGTAATGGATCTAATGGAATTCGATAATCTAATGGGATCCAGTAATCTTTTTACTACTCCTTTAGAGGAAAAGTTGAGTGAAGGAATTATTTCTACCAGTTTCTGTGCTAATTATTTTTATTCATTATAGTAAATCTTCAAAGGATTCTTATAAGTAATCCAGTTACTGTTGGATTTATGTGATGAAATTGTATTTTTTCTAAAACATTCTTAAAGTCAGTCTCATTAATTTAGATTAGTTTGCTATATTTAAGCTAGGTTCTGTTCATCACACAGTATCATGTCTTTCACCTAACTAAAGTTTTCTAAGCAATAGTTAAATAATTTACCTTATCTCAGCACTTTATTTTTTAAGTTAAACTTAAAAACTTGGGAATAAACAAGGCCTTTGGAATGATTATAGATGTACTTTTATGTTTTGTAGCCTTAGACATAGAAAGCTCTGAGTAGAATTTTGCATTTTCTTTCCAGTAACCTGTAATAAAACTTTTTATTGATGTGTTTATTGGAGAGGAGAATATAGTCACCATTGTGACTCAGTTCACCCTGTCTATCCTTATGTCCTTATGCCTTTTACAAACACTAATGGTAGAATTCCATTTGTTCTTTGTCATAGAAAGCTAAAACTTTGACCATGTCAGTTACTTCCTCTGGATTATCTGAGTTCACTCCTCAATCCATCCTAAGGTCTGGTCTTCGAACAACACCTTTAGCATCTCCCTCTGTGTCACCTGGAAGGTCTCTTACCCCTCCTTTACGACTTAAAGAAACTAGAATTTCATTCATGGAAGAAGGCATGACCACAAAATGGACTTCTGGAGTAAGTTTGATAATAGTTGGAACATAGAAGACTTAAGAATATATTAGCTTCTACAAGTAGAAAGTTAAATAAATCAATTTAAATAATATCACAGTAGATTTTTGTACACAGTCTTATAGACAGTAATGAAATCAGAAAACATTAGTTCAGAAAGAACTTTAGGGCATTGGCTAAGCCAGACCTATCATTTACAGGTGAAGAAAATAGGACTCAGAAGCCCTAAGTAGATTGCCTATAGTCAGATAACCGTTTGGTGGCAGAAATGGGACTAGAATCAAGACCTCCTAATTCTTAGTTCATGTTTCTTTGTTTTTTAACCTATATAGTGTTGCTTCTCAATTTATTAAGTTCCTAATTGGTTGTCTATTTAGGAGGGTTTGTCTTCAGAGCTTCAGTGTGGGTTAATAGGAACCCATTTGATGATTCTTGGTCATCTTGCCTATTCTATGTTTTAGTCTTTTGGAAATACTAACTTATTACCAATTAGGGAAACATTAACAACCATTAAGTTTTAATCATGTATCTGAAGAGAATGGATTTAGAATAAGTGACTTTTGATGAGAATGGATTTAGAATAAGTGACTTTTGATTGAGAAGAGAATTTGGAGAAATACTGAACATGGAAAGGGTGGGTATGATTGGGAGGGATAGCTTAGACTGGACTGTGATTTTTACTGGTAAAACGTTTTTTTCAAAATCTTCTACTTAACAGGCTGCAGATGACAGCAAAACAAAAGTATTTGTAGCTACACCTTTCCATAAATGTGAAGTTCCACCAGAAACTGAATGGCCGAAGAACAAAGATAAGACAATATCTTTTTCCCTGGATAGCCCTGAAAAGGATCATCAAGAAATGGATGTGAGGTTACAAGATACACCTTCACAAAGTTTGGAGAACCTGGATACGAGCAAAGAAAATAGCAATGTTTCAACCAGATCTGACCAGACTACCTTGGAGTATCAGGATGCACCATCACCGGAAGACTTTGAAGATGTTCTCATGGCCTCTAAGCCAGCGAGCTGTTCCACCGAACTAATTACTAATTTAACTGAACAAACTGAGAAGGACAGTGATAAAGATGTGTTTGAATCAGAAGTAACTCCTCCAGACCTGGAGACACAATTGGGTAAGAACTTATTTCCAAATATTCCAAATGGCCAATGATGTTCCTCAATAAAATTTGCAATAGAATTTTTTCCACCATAAGAAAAGCGTCAGGGTTAAATAGTTACATGATCACAGTAACCAAGTTCTAGACACAACACACATTTTATTCTTTCCACTTACACATATGGCTTACTTACATTGTTCTATTTATTATAAGTAGGTATGAGATTTGAAGTGAAGAGAAGTTACGTGTATTCTTTTTTTATTCGGAAATGGAATTTGGAAAAGAACAGTAATGTTTAAGGAGGAAATGTCAGATGTCAGTCTGACTTAAGGTGTTCCTGTAGCTATGAGAAATAATACTAACTTTACAGACTAGATTGTTATAATAATGTTTAACTTATCCAGTAGCCTCAACTTTCTGGAAAGCTGTTCAGAAACCAGGGATTTCTTTCTACTCTCCATCTTTACCTCTGAAATAATAACTGGACAATCAAAATAAATGTCCAAAGGCCCATGAATTTATTTTCTTTGTATTCAATTGATATTGTTCATCAAAAACATTTTGAGTCCCTAATGTATGTGCAGCGGGTGGGGTTCCTCCTGTGTGTGTGCTAGGTGTTGAGGATCAAACAGTGAGTAAAGTAGGCATGGCACCTGCTCGCATGTAATTTAGAGCCTAGTGAACTATATAAACAAAGAAGCACTTATAACCTAGTTTGATAAGTGCTGTGCTGGGGGACATAAAAGGGACCAGGAGAATGCCAGAAAGGGGACAGACTTGGCTTAGAATTGGTGGGTCAGAAAACTTAGTCTGTTTTTATGTTTCTTACCCCTGCACAGTTCTAAAAGCTTATTTAAAGGTGACTCCTGGGGCCGGCCCGGTGGCCCAGCCGTTAAATGTGCGTGCTCCACTTTGGCGGCCTGGGGTTCACAGGTTCGGATCCCAGGCATGCACCTATGCACCGCTTGTCAAGCCATGCTGTGGCGGCGTCCCATATAAAGTAGAGGAAGATGGGCACAGATGCTAGCCCAGAGCCCATGTTCTTCAGCAAAAAGAGGCAGATTGGCATCGGTTGTTAGCTCAGGGCTAATCTTCCTCACAAACACACACACAAAAAAATTAAAGGTGATTCCTAACTTTAAATCTGTAAAACCAAATACTTATATAAAAATCTGTTATAGTGGTTTGTTTGGGGAAATATTTTCTACCTAAGCTAAACTAAGGTTTATTAAGATGTGAGTCCAGTGAAGTTTGGGCTATGATGTCTTTATTTAATAAGCATAGCATTATTAATTGCTCTAAGAATTTAGAACTCTCCTCATAAATAGCATATGTCTAGAAGTGTACATTACCCTTTTGATGTGCTATGTTCCACTAAAATATGTGAATGGTAAATATTAGATGAGGGTGTTTATGGCAGTGTCTTTATTGATTATTCCTAAAATGATTAGGCAGTCTCAAATAGAAGTTTTTATTGTTTTTGTGGGGGGTTATATAGCACAAATTCTGGAGTGAAACAGGCTGGATTTGAATCTTAGCTACTTAGTAGGTTTGTGATCTCGGATAAGCAGTGTAACCGTATGCTTCTGTGTTCTCATCTGTAAAATGGGGATAATAGTGCTACCACTTTGAATGTTGAGGATTAAGTGAGTTGGTATATGTAAAACACTTGTAGAAGTGCCTGTTAAGCCAAAAGTGAGAAGTGGTAGATTAGGGGGGGCTCTTGAGCTAGGCTCAGAGAATTAGAAGAAGGAACTGTTGTTGACAGTCTGATGTCAGGGGAGTAAACCTAAAAGTACAAAAAAGCAGACCCAACAACTTGTTAAAAAGTGGTAGTCCAAGACTGAGTAATCGCTCAATGTTTAGCCTGAATAGTTGTGAATATTCTTAACTGTATGATTCGTAGGCATTTTAGAAGATGCAGAAACAAAGGACCTCTTAGTTGCAGAGGAGGCACTTTCAGAATTAAATCACTTAAGCCGCATTCAAGGAGTTGAAACTTCTCTTTGTGTACCGTCAATCCATGAAGGGTAAGTTTATAGAGAAAATTACAAATATTAATAAAGTTTAGTGAAACTGTGAACCAGTAGTAAAATAGTCTATGCCTAGATTAGCTCTTATTTGGATCTTTGACATTTCCATTTTGGTAATATTTTCTGTTATGAAAGAAGTTCATTTGTACAATTGTGTGTTATTTAGCAGTTATCATGAAATCTTAGAATGATACTAGACATTTCCTGAATATACAGAGACCTGATAAATTGAGGCAGAACTCTTTTCTATTCTGGTGATTCTATTTTTTTGAAGACCAAAAGTGTCACCGACAGCCATGCATTCCTCCATGCCCTCCCACTTTTAGTGGTTTCAGGATGATCAGGTATGAGTCTTCTGTGGCACCAAGGTGGAACATAGGGGAGGTGGCTCAGAGGCAGTTTTGTTCCCTACCAGTTGGTGATAAAAGACTAGCAAAGTTTTTATTTGTTTTTTAATGACTGTTTGAATTATTATGCTCCCAATTAGTCGGTTTCATTTAGTGCTTGCACATTTAGGCAATATACTAGATGATGTAGGGCACTGCTACTCAAAATGTCGTCTAATGGATTGATGCCAGTTCCCATACAGTTTATGGTCTGCAGCAAGATAAACAGCTTGTATTAGAATATAAGTCAGTCTACCACTTCCTTTGTTGAAAGTCGGCTGAACTAATCAGTGAAGTAATTGATCCACCTGCTGCCACAAGTTTTTTATCTCGTTGCAAGACTGGACGCATTGCATATCAGCACTTTGAATAACACCGTTGTAGAGGATACAAAAAACGTTGCAGCTTCAGTTATCAGGAATTAGTAAGGGTAATTTACTATGATTAGCCTATATAAACCGTGATAATTTAAGACAGTGTAAATGGTTCATTCCTTTATAAGTCCTGAGAGTAACATCACAAACCACCCACAAAAATCACTGTCATAATAGTCACCTCTCATACATTGAACTGAGTCATATGCTTCACTTCTGAGAAGAGAAATCCTGATTAGCTGGAATCGTTGCCAGGCCTTCATGGAAAAAGTGGGAGAAAACAATATGAAAGGATTTTTCAGATTGTTTTATTGTTTGATTCTAATGTTTTTTTCATTTTAATGCAAACTAATGTTTATTGCAATGTGTTTGACGGATAATTGCAGCAATCACAAAGAGCAGTCAACGTGACAAGAAAATTTGTGGTCATCAGTAATAGTCTAGGTGAATGTTCACCATCTTAACAAGCTGGTTCCTTTTTAAATATAAACTTATTTGGTTTGTGGTTCTTAGTTATTTACTATAAATATTGTGAGTGAGATAAATCTTATAAATATATCTATAAATAAATGTGTATATATTCCAAATATGTGCTTTTTCTTGGATTTACTTTATAATTTTATTTGTCCCATTTTTAAAAATCATACTTTAGTGGGGTTTTGGGGAAAGGCCAGCTCAGAATAGGAAGGGACCACTGTCAACATATTTCAGGAACTTATTTTCATCAAGTGGATTAACACAGGTCTTGTTGGTCTCCCATTCTGAGTCGTTTGTCGTATTCTTTCCAGTTGGCATTAAAATATTGAACATGATTCTACTGAGTATATAGGAAATATTCCATAATATTCGCTAGACTATTTGAAGAATATGGCCATAGATAATTAAAAATTGGCATAAATATGATTTATCTTGACCAACATTTTAAAATCATTTTATTTGTAGTTTAAGGCCATGCCATTGTTGCCAAGTAAAATAATAGAAAATAGGAAAAAACAAGTATAGCATTACTTGTTTCTCAATTCACTGGTAAATGTTATAGTGTTATTTAGAATGAACTTGCATGGTATTAATTTAACTGAACCTTGGTTTTCACCAACCAAATGACAAGTAGGAGAGGGAGTAGGGCTGAAGCAAGTGAGAGCAGATGCTATCTTCTTACACACTAAAGTATATATTTCTGTTTCTAAAGGAAAATCCTCACCCTGAAGCCCAAGGTACCAGTTTTAGACGAAGGACTAGTATCTGTTGAAACTTGCACCTCTACAATTAGAGCAGGTAACAACAAAGGTATGTATTATTTTGATTTTAGAATTATTTCATTTAGTGTTTTGAGTAAAAAATATTCTTTTCTTAGAACAAAGGAATCTATTATCAAGATTTTTTTAAATCTCAGTTCTTCCTCTCTGGTCAGCTTCCCTGGCCGACAGTAGTATTCTAAGGCAGTGTATCAGCTATCAAAACAGTGAATTGCTTGTAAGGAACTCTGTGGTTCTAATAGTGGAAGTCTTAGAATGGTTGTTATGGACATCCTTGCCTTCAGAACGTGAAAGAAGAGCAGTGTGAGCGGCCACTCCCCAGCCGGACTGCATACCTGCTTTTTGATCTTCTGGGACTCCTGTGGACACAGGGCAACTTGCAGTTGTATTCTATCTGTGATAACTTAAGGCCAAGATTGGCTTTTTATTATTAGAAAATAATCACAAATGACTAAATTTACTCCAGGGAAATGAACAGATGTATGAAATTCATGATTTTTTTAATCTGATGAACTTTTTTTTGAGTGCCACCTTTCAGACCCTGGCTGTACAGAGATGAGGAAGATGTGTTTTCCTCAGTGAGCTCACAGTTGATTTGGGAGAAAGCAGACACCTTGAATGCCTTTGCCCAGAGCTTGTCTAAACATTTCACGTGAGGACATAACAGTGCTATGTGATGGTGTCAGTGCTATCTGCCTCTAGAGCCCATGCTCTTAACTGTTACACCCTTCTGCCTGTCACATTAGGAACAGGGCTTAGGACAGCTGGAATAGACCTGCTGTTTTCCCCCGTGATTAAGAATGTAATATATGTTTATTGTAAAATAATCAGGAGAACATAGTCTAACATGGAAAGTAAAAATTCCCATAACCTAGTTACCCGTTTTAAGGATCCATTATTGACTATTTACGTGGTCTTTTTCCTGAATTTTTTTTCTGTGAGTATTTTTCCCCATATGTTGACAGAGGAGATAAGTATGGTGACTGAAGAGTACAGGGCCTTGAACCAGACTGCTTGGGTCCATAACCCAGTTCTGCACTTACATATAAAACTATGGGTTAGCCTCAGTTTCTTTATCTATAAAATATTAATAGCTGTAAATGTTAATAAAAGCTGAATAAATATTAGCTATTATTATAAATTATCACCAATTAAATTTATTATCAAAACAACTTTTTTTTTTCACTTAACAATATATTTAAGACATTTTCTCATGTTGTTAATATAGATTAATCCTGTCCTTTTCTATGGCTGTAATAGTATTCCATAGTGTGGATGTGCTGTGGTATGCTTATCTGATTGCTTATTGGTGAACATTTGGGCTGATCACAATTTTTGTTTGTTTTGCTATTTCATTTCTGCAATGAATATTCTTAAGTATATATCTTTGCACATTCTATGTCAATATTTCTGTTGGGTAGAGTGCCAGATCAAGGAGTACACAGAGATTTTTAATGTTTTATTGTTTTCTCCAGTAAAGGTTGTTTACTGCTTTCATTCACTGATGATTGGAAGGTAAAGTGTGTATTTTCCCATTCCTCTTTGCCAAACTGACAGGTGAAAAACTTTTATCATGTTATTTTATAAGCAGTCTTTGTATATATATTAGGGATATTAGCCTCATTATGTGTTAAAAGTGTGAAAAATTTTTTTCCTAGTTGGTCTTTTTTTTTAATTGTTTTATTGATTTTTGTTAATTAAATTAGATTGATCTTTTTTTTCCCCCTCCTTGAGGTGTTTTGGGTTTTGTGTCATTCACAAACTCTAAATCCAAATATGGCTTGTGAGTGCTAATGACATAAAATTTTGGCAAAGAGGAAGGTGAAAGATAAAGAGGAATTTTTTTGCTTTGTTTTTTCTTTTTTGTGAGGAGGATCGGCCCTGAGCTAACATCTGCCAATCCTCCTCTTTTTTTGCTGAGGAAGACTGGTCCTGGGCTAACATCCATGCCCATCTTCCTCTATATGGGACGCCGCCAGAGCATGGCTTGCCAAGCGGTGCGTCAGTGCGCTCCTGGGATCCGAACCAGCGAACCCTGGGCCGCCGCAGCGGAGCATGCTCACTTAACCGCCTGCACCACCGGGCCGGCCCCAGGATTTTTTTTTTTAATAAGAGGCCCCCCCATCTCCCCCAGTTTTGTAAAGTAGTGGAGTATGTTTGTGGCCGTTTGGATGCTTTCTGCCGAAAGAGATACCTAGTTGTTTTCATGGCCAGATCAAAGCCCAGATGGCATGTCCCTCGTGTAATTCTATAATGGCTCAACAGGGGTAGCTGGTTCTTCACTAGTCACCTGGTGAACATAATTTTCAGATTAATTTGATAAAGAAGAAACATCTGAGCTCCTCAAAGCAGTTATCATATCGAAGTTGCACAATAAGAGCAAGAATTATATTCCAGGGGGCCGGCCGGTGGCAAAGCGGTTAAGTTCATGAGTTCTGCTTCAGCGGCCTGGGGTTTGCCGGTTCGGATCCTGGACGCAAACCGACGCACCACTCATCAAGCCATGCTGGGGCAGCGTCCCACATAGAAGAGCTACAACTCTACAACTGTGATACACAACTATGTACTGGGGCTTTGGGGAGAAAAAAGAAAAAGAGGAAGATTGGCAACAGATGTTAGTGCAGGGCCAATCTTCCTCAAAAAAATAAAAAATTAAAAAATAAATAAAATGGGGCCGGCCCCGTGGCTTGGCAGTTGGGTGCACGCGCTCCGCTGCTGGCGGCCCGGGTTCGGATCCCGGGCACGCACCGACGCACCGCTTCTCCAGCCATGCTGAGGCCGCGGCCCACGTGCAGCAAGTAGAGGGATGTGCAGCTATGACATACAACTATCTACTGGGGCATTGGGGGGAAAAAATAAATAAATAAAATTATTTAAAAAAATAAATAAATAAATAAATAAAATGTATCGCTATTAAAAAAAAAAAGAATTATATTCCAGTTGAGAAAAAACAATGTTGTCATTTTTAAATGTAAAATTTGTCTTCTGTGTGTTTTGTCTTTGTGGAAAGCAAATATGTATTATTTAAACTGAGTGATTGGATACTGAAGAAACAGGATTAATATGTAAATCCTCGTAGGCTTTTCCCCTTTAAGTGTTAGAAACTTTTTGGCAAGTATCAGGGTTTTTCAAGGAAATGTTCTCAAGTGCAATATAGCCTTTTCCCTTCTGTTTGCTCCCCAAATAGTGTATATGTCATTTTTTTTGGTTTAAAACATGGAAGGTGAACTCCCACTTTTCTTTCAGCTGTGGCCGGTGTCCTTGGTGATGGTGGAAGCCCTGGGCTCGTTGTCTCAGCAAGTCCTATGATCTCTGAACACAGGCTGCACCAGGAAATAGCACTGAACTTACAAGAAGCTCACGAAACAGAAGTTGACGTACTAAAAGCAAGTGTTGACTTACCAGAAGAAAAGCCTCCAATTTCTGACGATCCTCCTGATACTCAAGAAATTCATGTAAAAAAAATTAATTTTTTACTTCTTTGTCAGTCTTTCAATTGTGGTTTAGTTAGGTTTCAAGCCATAGTTCAAACCTAAAGTATTACTTACTTTTATAAAGAGGCTATATAAAAACCTCTTTATAAAAATCTTTGAGAAAACATAAGTGTATAAATATTTTTTGGGATTTATAAAAGAACACATCCTTTAAGTAAGAAGTTGTTTTTCATGAAAACCAAAAGGCTGTGTTAAAAGAAGTCACAATTTTAACAGTTTAATTTTTGTTTATATCTGGTTCAGATGAAAGTTCTTTTAGCCATAGGAAAACAGATACTGGCTACTCCAGAGACAAGTATGGCATTGAAACTATTCAGAGCTTACATTTGAAAATAATTGAATACAGTTAAATAGGATTCCGCCCACCGCCATGCATGCAGTCATGTGCCACATGACGATGTTTCAGTCAGTGACGGACCAGACCGCGTATCCGATAGTGGTCCCATAAGATTAGTGCCATAGAGCCTAGATGTGTAGTAGGCTACACCATCTAGCTTTGTATAAGTACACTCTGTGACATTCACACAATGACAAAATTCCCTAATGACACATTTCTCAGAAAATATCTCTGTCGTTAAGGGACGCATGACTGTACTTTTGGGAGAATGATATTCAACTGGCTGGGGTTTAACTTCTTCATACTCCAGAAAGGAATTTTTTTTTTTTTGGAACTTAGTATAAGTTATGGTTCTTACAAATTCCACCAAATCTCTTTTATTATCAGCAGGCAACTTTTATATGATAAATGAATTTAAGCTGAAGAAAAACCAGCTTTTCTAATTATTTATGGAAATTTGATTGTATAGTATTTGGGAAGTTTCTTAACTCATAAAAATGTCATGGTTATCCATATTCATTTTCATGGGTATTCTCATTGTGAAATAGATGGATAAAATCCCTATTCCTTCAGCTGGGAAGCTAATAAAAATTGTGGGCATGGTATAAGCGGGAGTCCACATTTCTGGGTATTTCCAGTCTTTCATCTCACTGAATGTTTGGGGGATGGAAAATGTCATGTCTAGGTGGGTGGTAATGTTCTACCTTCTTGGTCAGGAGATCTCTCTGTTACTTTCTACCTCCTCCTTTTTCTCCCCTTCCCTTACCAAAAGGTAAATGCAAGGACCATTCCTTCTTCCACCAAACCCTTGCAGGAGAGGTACTGAACTTGAAAGCCTTAGGAATTTCATGGTTTATGCAGCCCCAGCAAAGGGAAGAGGATTGAGTCTAGCCCAAGGGAGCTTATGTAGGTGAATTCTTCTTCAACCTTATGGGGATCATGCTGTTTAGAAAAAGTGTGATTAGTTAGGTGATTTGGGGATTATCATTAAAACACAGTTTGGGGATTGTTTCTTTTTCTCCAGTTAATTTTTTTTCTTGGATGAGAATAGACTAAGTCCTTAATTCTTCTCACAACTGTTAGCATCATAATAATTTTCAAGATTTTGTTAATTGTCTTTTTTAGCCAGGGAAATGTGGAATTTCTGCTTTAATTCCATTCAGGGTCTCAGAATCCTTTCTGTCTAGTTATTTTGCCTGAGTGAGAATGTCTGCTTAAATGGATATTTTATAAAGTAAACCCATAAGTATATGCCATATCATATGTAGCTAATGTTTAACAATTCATATACCAAGAGTGAGATGGTCATTTAAAAACTTTATGCTTTAGGTTAAAATAAATATATACATTAAAATTTTTTTACCAATCTCTTATCTTTAATTCATTTTAGGTGATTGAACATGAAAAGCTAGAAGTTCAAGATTCAGGACAAGAGGCTAGAAATCTTTCATTTAATGAATTGTATCCCTCAGGAACTCTTAAGCTTCAATATAATTTTGATACCATTGAGCAGCAGTTTTGTGACTTGCCTGATAAAGACTCTTCTGAGTGTGACATTGCCGAAGTAGATGGGGAACTGTTTGTGGCTCAGAGCAACTTTACCTTGATATTGGAAGGTGAAGAAGGAGAAGTAGAGACAGGTGATTCTGCGGCATCTAATGTGTTAGCTAAAGCAGCTAACACCGCAACTGAGGAAAAACATGTGTACAGTGGGGAAAATGATAACCATGGACGTGTTGCAAATTTACCATCTATCATAATCAGTGATCAAGAGTCCCAAAAGGTGGAGACATTACCATATGTGCCTGAACCAATTAAAGTAGCAATTGCAGAAAATTTATTAGATGTAATTAAAGACACAAGAAGTAAAGAAATTACTTCAGATACGATGGAACAGTCCATTCATGAAAACATACCTTTAATAAGCCAGAAGGTAATGTGTTCCACCAAGTTAGTCAAATCTACATTTAAGACTGTTCAGGAAACAAGTACAGTGACTATAAATGTCAGCCAGGTTAATGACATGATTTCCTCCAGAACTCGCACAAGAGGACAACGTGTCCGAAACCTGAGTGTCACATCAGCACAACAGGAAGAGTCAGCAGATGCTGCTGCTCCTGAGCTGCTGGGGCTCTCAGTTATGAAGAAAACCAGGAAAAGAGAAGGAATTTCTGGGGCTTCTGAAAGTGCCTGTTCTGATGTCAAAGGAATATCTCAGAACCAGCAAATACCTCAAAGTTCTATTACTCCTAGGAGAGGGAGGAGGAAAAAAGAAATTAATCAAGACATGTTAGAAAGTATTAATTCTATGGAACAGGAATTACAGATTACTCCAGGTAGAGAATTAAGAAGGTTAAAATCATCTCAGCTATTGGAACCATCAGCTGAAGAAACTTTTAGAAAAGAAAAACCTTCATCTGTTACCAAAAGGACTCCTAAAAGAACTAAAAAATCTGTAGAAAATCAGGAAAGTGTTGAAATTGTAAGTGATCTAAAAGTTAGTAAAGTAGCAAGTCCTAGCAGAAGTACCAGAAAATTGAGAAGTGCTAATTTAGAAACTTCTGAAAAAATAGGATATGAGCAAGATGGGAAGTCCATTGAACAGCAGCTGCCTATTCAGCGTAGCAGAAGGGTTAAAAAGAGAGAAGCTAGTGCATCAGATGTCATAGAAGACTCTAAACTTGATTCATCTCAGTTGACTCTTCAAGCAGAATTGGATCTGCCTGCTACACCTAGGAAACGTGGTAGACCAAGAAAAATTAATCTCTCTGAAGATGTAGGATCTGAGGCTGTTAAGGAAGCGAAAAGTCCCAAGAAGAGAGAAGTTCTTAGCATCCAAAGGAGATCTACAAGAAATACCCCAGCTAAAAGTGAAAATACTAGTGTTGGAAAACCAGCTTTAGAAAAATCAATTTTAGTGCCAAATGAGGAACATGCTACGGTGATGAGCTCTAAGAAGAAACCTACAAAAAGGACTGAAAATCAAAGCCAAAAACATCCATTGCACTCAATATCAGAAAAACACATGGATGAAGAAATAACACACAAAGAACCGACTGACCGAGAAGAAAAATTGCTTGCCACAGCTGCTTTGACTAAATCTTCCCGTAGCACAAGGACTAGATCTAGCAAGGCCATCTTGTTGGCAGACCTTTCTGAACCAAAAAATGAGTCTTTTTTATTTTCTCCTCCTGTGTCAAAGGTTCCAAGGAAAGAGAAAGGTACTTTTATTTCTATTCAAAGCACAAGTTTCATCTCATTCACAGTCATCAGCTTAAAATTCTGTTGTTTTAACCATGATTTGATTTAAGGCAGTAATTATTTTTCCTAAAAATAATTTGTAGTTACAGGGAATTCCTCTCCCCTCCAAAAAAAAAGAGCACACCAATAATAGTAAAATCTAAAGATTTTATATTTCTAAGTTCATTTTTAGATTCAAGAATTTTCTGGTTCAGTATGACTTTTAAATCTTATAATTCACTTGACATAGGTTTAATTTTTTAGAGTAGTATCATTTCTCTTTATTCTGCCCTTAGATCATAAGTAACTTAAATTTGGTTTCTCCCCAAGTAGAATCAGTATTTCTAATATAAGTACTACCGTGTTTGGCACATGTCCCAGGTGATAGCCACAATCTCAAATTGTTTTGAAGGGAAACAGCAATAGAATTCTATTGATTAGGATACCAAAATTGTTTAAATCCATAGTCCCTGTTGCCCCTAGACTGACATGGCTGCATGGCCACGCTCCCTCATTGCCAGTGACAAGCTAATGATTGTACTGTTTGGTTGGTATAGCTCATACCTTCTCAACAGGAGTAATGTCTCTCCCAAAAGAGTGAAACTATCTTACTCTTTTTATGTATAAAGCACAGATATACGTAAAGTACATAAAGAGATATACAGTGTATCTGTGCTGTTAAGATTTCTTGGGGGAAAAAATTTCAGTGAGGGAGGCAATTAAGAAAAGTCTCAATGAGCCAGCCCTGATGGCCTAATGGTTCAAGTTTGGCACTTTCACCGCTTCGGTGGCCCGAGTTCACTTCCCAGTGTTAGAACCACACCACCTGTCTCAGTTGCTGTGTTGTGGCAGCAACTCACGTAGAAGAACTGGAACAACGTACAACTAGGATATACAACCACGTACTGGTGCTTTGGGGAGGAAAAAAAAGAGGAAGATTGGCAATAGATATTAACTCAGGGTGACTCTTTCAAAAAAAAAATCTCAAAAGGCAATAATGAAGAAAAGGTTGAGACACTGGTGTAGCTGAATAGATCCCATTAGGGTAGTTCTTTGCAAAAGTGATAAAAATGGTTAGGTAAACAAAATGTAGTTGTTTACTTAAGTTATAGTTTAAGATTTGAATTTCAGCAAAGCAGCTCAGGGACTTTAGGTGACTTAGGTGTTTTATTTATTTAAACTTTTTAAAACTGTTGCATGTTATTTTTTTTTATTTTTGGTGAGGAAGATTCGCCCCTGAGCTAACATCTGTCGCCAACCTTCTTCTTTTTGAGCTAACATCTGTGGCCAGTCTACCTCTATTTTGTACACAGGTCACCACTGCGGCATGGCTGACATGTGGTGTAGATCCTCGTCTGGGAGCCAAACCTGGACCACCAAAGCAGAGCACGCCAAACTTAACCACTAGGTCACAAGGCCCGCCCCTGTTGCATGTATTTTTAAATGCATTAGTGAACATCCTATACAGTTGCCTCCTGACTTGAAGAAGGCCAGGAGAAGAAAGATAAACCATTTAAAAAGCTGCAACCAGAAATTTTCTGTCTTTAACATTCACCATGCAAAAACCTCTTTAAATATATTGTATTTATGCAGTCACTTGTTATGTGTGTCTAGCCTGAGTCCAGGAAAGGGCTCTTTGCCATAGAATTGATCATTTGTCTTAAAAGGGATTTGTAGTTGTAGGAGGTCCTCCCTGCGTCACACCCACCGCTTTTTGTTTTTTGGTTTTTTTAAATCTTTGATTTTGGTAGTACTGTATAATTCAGTTTCTTCATGGTGTTAGGAAAGTGTGGTTGTGCCTAAACTATATTTTGCATGGAAGAAGATGAAATAACAAAATGTGTGAGATTTTAGCCAACTTTAAGCCGCTGTATTAGATAAAAGTTAAAATGAAAAAAATACAGCAGTGAGTGGCAGAAGAACATCATTAACATAATTCTTTTATAGTTTCCTCATGACTTAGAGAAATATAGTAAACACAAAAATTGTGGGTTATTTTGGTATAGCAGAGCAAACACTTCAATAATTCTGATCTTTGCTCTCTTTACATAGTCGTCACCTGTATACCTACTAACTATAACTTCTTTCTGTAATAATACATGCCTGCCATACAAAATTAGACATAAAAGTATATGATCTAGCCATCTAGAGGACCAGCAGTCACTGTTCATATTTTCTTGTATATCCTTCCAGTTGTATATGTGTTTTTGTTTTTACTTACCCTACCCGTAAAAGAAGCTAGTCTGGGTAAAGTACTTAGCTTGGTGCCTGGCTCATCTTAGACAACCAATTAATGAAAATTATTTTAGGTCTTTGTTGAAATTATCACACAACAGAGAGAATGAGCAGACTGAGCCAAAAGCTAAAGCCTGAATCACTCTGGAGTATTATAGCTTGTTTTTTAAAACACCCAATAAACTGTGGTTTTTGTATATGTATATATTCTGTCATCGTCCGCCCCCCCCCACTTATTTTATGAGCATTTTCAGATACTCTTAAATATTCTTCAAAATCTCAGTGTTCATGGGTTTGTATTTTTTGTTTTTTATATATTGATAGAGTCCATATGTGGTATTTCATCTCACTTCTGTGCCACAGATTGCTTTAACATTCTCCCGTTGGGTATTTGAATTGTTTTCAGATTTTCTGGTATGAAAAATAAACACCTTCTAGTATGAGATGAGATTATAGGCAGTGGGAAATTTGGGACTGGGATTTACTAGCTGGGCAGAAAGTCATTGACTCTTTCTGAATCTTGTTTTCTCATCTTTACAATAAAGATAGTAATGCCTGCTCCACAGGGTTCTTCACTACTTTAGCAAAGCAATTACCACCATGGTTTCGTTTCCTTTCTTCTTTTGCCCTCAGATTATAGTTTCTACACTCTTTATAATACCTTCTGTCCCTTGTGCCTATTTAAGTTGATTTTTTTGTGTGTGTATGAGAGGAATATTAGCCCTGAGCTAACATCTGTTACCAATCCTCTTTTTGCTGGGGAAGACTGGCCCTGGGCTAACATCCGTGCCCATCTTCCTCCACTTTATATGTGGAATGCCCGCCACAGCATGGCTTGATAAGCGGTGCACAGGTCCTTGCTCAGGATCCAAACCTGTAAACCCCAGGCCACCGAAGTGGAGCATGCTAACTCAACCACTATGCCACCCGGCCAGCCCCTTAAGTTGTATTTTTAAAGCTCCTTTAGTGAGGGGTGGGAGGTACAGAGAATAGTAGAAACAGAAATATTATATGATTAGAAAGCTGGAGATGGTGCTCTATTTAATTGAAACCTGTCAAAGAAACAAGTGTCTTAGAATTTTATTTAGATGTGTTTTAGTAGGTAAAAGAATGTGAAGCTTGACATTTCAATGGATTTTCTCCGATTTCCATTACTCATCAGTAGCTATATGCCTAAGGCTATACTGGGGTATACATTCATCAGTTCATTTGATTCTCAGTCCAGCCCAGTGAAGTCTAAGTACTCTTACTTCCTTCTTTCCACACTGAGGAAGTTGAAATTCAGTGAGACTGAGCACCCACATCACCCAGGTGATAAGTAAATAGCAGTGTCCTGGAGCCGACTCCTGAGTGGGTGAGCTGGCGAGAGCCAGTTGTTAAATATTCAGACATTTTGCAGTCCAGCCATGTTGGGAAGGTTTATACCACAGAAATTGGCAAATGCTTTAAATCAGAGCGGCTTGTTTTTTTTCCAGAAAGTTGTTTACCAGTATATTACTTGGTTTGAACCTAGGACTTTTGAACTCCTTAAGCCTTAGGTAGCACTGGCCATCAAAACTTCATCAAAACATCAGGAAGCTTACAGAGATGGCTGAGGAGTTGACATACAAAGTAGTATAATAAAGTCTTGTCTGCTAATAGAAGCATATGGAAAGGTGGGGGCTGAACATGTTTTGCACGATAGTGTATTTTTGTATTTCCTTATTTATTCATTTGAAGTGGAGGGGGAAACTGTAAGTGAAGAGTATGAGCTACTCTTTGAAAAGCCAAGAAGCCATTGCTCCAAGTAACCTAGAAAGAGAAAAATAGAATGTATCATTTTCATAGAAAGAATATAGATATATTTGTTTTTTAACGCCAAAAGGGGGAAGTTAGCACCAGTAACCCCAGCCGTTACCATTTTTGCCCCTTATTAGCTGAGAGCAGAGATGACTTTTATTTCTGACCTCACCCTTTTTTTTTCTTTTGTTAAGAATCATATAAAAGATTTGACATCTTGTAGAACTCTTGATTGTCCTGGTAGGTGAAATATATTGAACTATATTGATAGTTCAAATATATTGAAACTATATCAAATATATTGAACTATAATTTGAGAATTTTATTTCAAAGATTTGTAAATTATATTCTTGAAATTATAACATCCTAACAAATGCCAACATCTGTAAAGCACTTACCATATGTCACACATTGTTCTAATCCTTTCATCTTCACAGTAACTTTATAGGTACTATTACTAATCCCATTTTGTAGAAACAGAGGCACAGAGAGGTTTAAGTAACTTGGCTTTGGTCCCAGAGCTTTAGTAAATTCAGTTCAGAAGCTGGGATTTAATCTCTGGCAGACTGGTTCAGCTGCACCATGCTACTTCTATAATTACATTGCTAATTGCCATTAATTTACTGAGTCTTAAAAAAACCTGAGATCAAGTCTGTAATAAATATTTTTAATTACATATTTTAAACCAATTCTTAATTAAGCCATGTTTATGAAGTATCTTCCTATCAGCCTGTTTTTCTATAATATTACTTTCTCTTATTTTTTCCTTTATGACGTAGACTTTTCAGTTGTTCCCCTTGACTGGAACAACTAGCTCAGAATGAGCTGGAAGGAAAGAGGGTTTGAGTCTCTTCTTGTAAATAAAATTACCTTTGTAAATAAAAACCTTGTCTCTGGGTGCCGGCCCAGTGGCGTAGCAGTTAGGTTCGCGCGCCCCGCTTCGCTGGCCCAGGGTTCGCCAATTCGCATCCTGGGCGTAGACCTATGCACCACTCATCAAGCCATGCTGAGGCGGCGTCCCACATAGAGCAACTAGAATGATGCACAACTATGACAGACAACTATCTACTGGGACTTTGGGGAGAAGAAAAAATGGAAAAACCTTGTCTCTGGAATAGTAAGAATTATGAAGCAAAAGACTAGCTCAGGTTATATATGAGATTGATGTTTTCCCTCCCCAGAATGTTTGAGAAGCAGTAAAGATTAAAACTAGTGCAATAATGCAGTTTTGGATCTACTTTTTAAGTTCTAGTTTTATATTGTAGCATTATTTAGTTTGAAGCATTCAATATTTCTAAAAATTTGGTTTACCCAAATGATGTTGGGATTTTTCCTGTCATTTCTCTCTCCTAACTTGGGTACCATGTTATGATACCAGCGTTTTCCAGGTTTGGGGATGTTTACATCTTTCTAACGTGTATCATTTGTTCCAAGCTTTTTTAAAAATATATATATATTTACACACACAAATATATAAATAGATATAGATACAATGTTTGTTTGTTTTTTTTCCCTACCTTTCTTCAGCTAAAAAAATAGAGGCTCCTGAACAGCTGAAAGAATTAGTTTCAGATTTATCTTCTCAATTTGTCTTCTCACCTCCTACTTTAAGGACCAGGCGGAAAAAGACATCTAATACATCCAGACTTGTAGACGAACTGGTAAGAGACTCATGATTTTATTTGCTTAATGTTTAAACACGCTTTTTTTTAAAGCAGTATTGCCTGTATAGACTTTTTTTAAATGAGCAGTGTTTATACCAAAAGCCCAAAATCGCCTTATCTATACTTTTGGGGACCCCACCTTTAAGACAGATCTATGGTATGTTACTGATGGTGTATTACTGGCAGCTGCAGTTTAAATTACCTATTAGGGGAAAGGTTTTTAAATTTTAGTGTCCCATCAGAATTATCTGGATGTGTTTATTTAAAATGTAAGTCCCTGAACCCCTGGAGTGTCATCCTCAGGCCACACTTGGCGAGACAGTGTTTCAGAGTTGATTCCATCACCTAATTGCACATAACCCTAAAATAGTTCAGGAATTGAGTGTGAGTGTGAGACCCTTATATTTACCAACATTAATTAATAAATATTTCTTGAATTATCTGCTATGAGCTAGTTACTGTGCAAGGGCAAAGGCACAAAAATAATTCAGGCAAATTCCTTGTCTTTCAGGAGCTCAGTTTAATTGAAGAGACAAAAATGCACATAATTATTTCACAGCATGATAAGAATCATTTATACCTAAATGACCCTGTAGACAGAAGGTAAAGGAGATAGGTATTCCTGGAAGAGAAAACAGCAAATGCAGAGGCACAGAAGCATGACAGTGCATGGGCGTGGGTGTGGGGGACTGTTCACAAACTAGCAAATAGCCATGTGCATGTTTTAAGTAGTTTCTATGCAAAGTGAATTCTAGAGAGGAAAAAATAGTCACTAGTGACTTAATTTTTATGAGATGATGAGAGCCTGGATTTGGACAGAGGCAGTGGGAGCAAAAGGGCAGTGGACAATAGAAACATTCCAAAATGAAACTGACAAGACTTGGAGATGAACTAAATGTGTGAGGGATAAAGAGGAAGCCCATTTGGGACTTGTTGACTTTGAATTCATTAGCACTGTTTGGCTATATTCCTTGCTTAGGATAGAACTTTTTCAATTTAGATTTTAAATGTTTAATTACTTAAGATTTATCTTTTTAAAATTTTAACCGTAGGAAGATGATGCTCAGTCAATAGAAGCTGTGGGAAAGCAAAAAGTGAAAAGAACCAGGACTGCAAACACAAAACAAGCAAGCAAGTATGACTTTTTCTATGCTGTACTTTTTATCCATTTTGTTTCTTAAAATTAGATTTGAGAAGACTCTTGACTTAAAAAGAGAAATTAAGCTCATCAGAAAAGGGAAATTCTTAGGGGCATTTGTAAGTGCTGGCGCCTTGTGATCGTTAGATTTCACCGTGGAAGGTGGATTTCTCTATACAGCCTGAGAGCCCATTCGTCTTCTTTACAGAAAGGTGGTAGTGTGGAGGTACTTCAGTACCCAGTGAATCTTTCTGTTTTGGCAGGAGTGGGTGGGGTGGGATGTTTCACCTTTTCATTAGTCAAAATAGATAACTATTAGTAAAAATAATTGTAAACTTAAAAATCCTGTAATTACTTCACTAATAGCAATAAAACTTCATCCATGGGGGAAATTACTCCCTTTCAGATTTATTTGTATATAGAGATGGTTGAATTTCATGAAAGTACAAAGTAATCCATTTTATCTTACTTTAAAAACTAATTTAATGAGACTTTTAACACTGTTTACATATAAATTGGCTTTGTATGTATGTATGTGGAAAACTACTTCATATTATGAAAATATATGCGTAATTGCTAGTTTCTGCTGTTTGAGAGTTGCCGTTTCTTATACACTTGGTGGGTGTACTGGGCTCTCATTCCATGGACTCACTGCTGGTGCTTGGCCCATCCTTGTAACCCAGCAGTATTTGTGGATTATGAAAACCCACATGAAACATTTAAAAGAAAATGCAGGGGCCGGCCTGGTGGCGTAGCGGTTAAGGGCGCGTGCTCCGCTTCGGCACTTGGGGTTCACAGGTTCGGATCCTGGGCGCACAGATGTACCACTTGTCAAGCCGTGCTGGTGGCAGCATCCCATATAAAGTAGAGGAAGATGGGCACGGATGTTAGCCCAGGGCCAGTCTTCCTCGGCAAAAAGAGAAGGACTGGCGTCGGATGTTAGCTCAGGGCTGATCTTTCCACACACAAAAAAAAAGAAAATTCAGCAGTAATTGTTTTTGCGTGTCCCAATTCTCTTCTCTTTTTTAAAATGAAAGCACTAGGGAAGGGTAATCCTAAGGCTTCTTTCAATATATTGGGAAGCCAATTATATTTTATATTATAGTGTATGTGTTCTCACTTGAGTTGTATCTTTTTTTTCAGAAACACAGAAAAAGAAAGTTGGTCACCTCCTCCAGTAGAAATTAAGCTGATTTCTCCCTTGGCAAGCCCAATTGATGAAGTAAAGAGCAAGCCAAGAAAAACTGCAGAAGTAACAGGAAAAGCTCTTGGAAGGAGCAGAAAGAAACTGTCTTCCTTTCCAAAGCAAGTTTTACGCAGAAAAATGCTGTAATTTTTTTTCAAGTTTTTGATGTACACCTATTTGTAAAGTCATCAGAATTGTGTGGATTATTAAAAATGATCTAATTTGGAAGAAAATAATTTATATAAATTATTGTAAATTTTTATAACAGAAGGTCTTCAATAAGTAAAGTAACTCCATATGGAGTGTGATTCTTTTAGTCCAGGCCGTTTTTTCTATTTTATATTAAGACTTCATACGTTTATATAATATGTAAATATGGCTTACTACTGGAATGTTAAATAAAGTGTATACTTCACAGTAGTTTGTGTCTGTTAGATTTTTGAGAGGGGATTTCTGTTTTAATAATGATTTTATATGCTAGTAGGTATTGGTCCCATTTTCTTTCTCTACAGTTAAAAGTATTAGACCAATTTTAAAATGAGGATGATTGAACTGTTGATTTTTTTTTTTTAAAGTTGCTGTTTTATAATTTATGCACTTTGCTTCTGTGATTAAGATTTCTAATCATAAAATGTGTGTTTTTTTGGCTGTTACTATGTTGAAATTGAATTATGGGCATGTAATTTTGCCACTTCTTTGTAGTTTCACAAATTTTGTGTATTCTACCTCAAATGAGTAATTTTCCAAGTGATGCGTTGGTTAAAATATAATGTTGGCATTTCTTATTCAGCAAGCTTAAAGGCTATTACCTTTAAGATCTCTTAATTATTCAGAGACGTTAGATTGACCGGTTCACTGCTCACTAGCAACTTCTTTTAAAAGGGTTTGAGAAGGGAGGGAAATGTAAAACATCTATTCCATGGCTATTCAGTGCACCTTGTGTGTGCCTAATGTTGATGGAATGAGAAGTCTGAACAAATTTTATAATATTCTTGCTGTGAAGGAGTTTGCTACTGAATAACAGAAATCCCTTAATATTCAGGTTTTAAAACTTTGACAGATTCTCATAGGACCTCAGGCACAGACTATTGAGGATAGGGAAAGAGTGTGTGAATAGACATGGAAAAAGGAAAAGAAAAAAAAAAGTAAAACACTCTGTTCTCTGCAGTACGACTGTGTGCAATTAAGTGATGATACTTGATGTAGGCTATAAAATTGATCAATAAATAAGTGTTGTTAAATAATTTATAATAGGTAATTGATAGTATGTAATGAATGGACCATTAATAATTGATCATCTAGAAACAAACTGCTTTTATTGGCTAAGCTTTTAATGTTTTAGTGTGGAGCGTAAGCAGTGTGCTTTCTACATTATTTTTCTACCAAATAACAATACGAATAATGGGAAAATGATGAAAATGCCTATGCCAAGTGTCGACAGTGTGAAAGTGGCAGTGCGAGTGCGGCCTTTTAGTGAGGTTAGTAATCAATGTTACATGGCCTTGTTGAAAAGTTAACTATGACTTCCATTTTATTAACTTTTTAATGATAGTTATCAAACTTGTATTTAAGCTGCTTGTCATTTATGGAATATTAAACTTATTTAAATGAACTTGTTAAATGAGTAATTTAAAGATCTAAACATAATTCAGTAAACACTTAATTTCATTCCTTTGCGCAAGTAGCACAATAAAAAAATTGACGAGAAATGTACTGTCAAGTTAATAATTTTTTAAACCAATGCAATTTGGTGAATATAGATGTGCTATTTTTAATAAATGTACTTTTTTCCCTCAATAACAATAGATCATAAGCAAATTGCCAATTGTGGATGAACTCTATATGTTTTAAATGCAATTATGTATAAATGTATTTATATAACTTTTTATAAAAACACTGATCATTAAACTGTGTTGCTACAATTTAGGATAAAATATGAATTATACTCTTCTAAGACCTTGTAGCAATCATTTATCTTTGATTATTAATGCATTCGTTAAATTTTAAGATAATTCTGAACATTTGACTCATTTGACCAACTTTTGACTGTGAGTCAAACGCTGTACTAGAGACTGAGGACACAAAGGGAAATCCTTTGTTTTCCAGCAGTTTATAGTCTTGTGTAAGTAAATAATTTAGTCATGCGCTCTATAATGCCATTTCGGTCAACAGTGGACCACATATACGATGGTGGTTCTGTAAGATTAGCACCGTATAGCCTGGGTGTGCAGTAGACTACACCATCTAGGTTTGTGTAAGTGCACTCTGTGATGTTTGCATAATGACGAAATCGCCTAAGGATGCATTTCTCAGAATGTGTCCCAGTCATTAAGTGACACATGACTGTATGACAGTATGTACCATAGTAGTAACGTAAATAATCTGGCACCCAGGGAAAGATCAAGTATAGTTAATTCTACCTGGACAGATCTTGAAGACTTCCTGGAGATGAAAGTATTTGAGATGACCATAAAAGCCTAATTAAGATTTGGATAAGGGTACGCTAGACAGAACAACATACAAAGGCTTATTTGACAGTAACTGATCTTGATGGGATACGGTGCAAGGATGACCTTTTATGAGCTCTTCTTCCCACTTGTGCAACTTGCTGATTTTCTTTCGTCCGTCAGTATTCAACATTGCTTTGCACATTTTCAGTTGGTGTCAGTTCTGTCCTGTCCCTTAACATTCATCTATATGGAAGAAAAAATTTCAGCAATCAGGCAGATACATAATTAGATAACTGTATGTGTATAACTAGATATCGGTAAGTGTAGCCACTATTTAAGTCTTCTAAGGTGGCATGGGTTCTCAGGCGACTGATCAAAAAATGTCAAAGAGTTAACTTGTGATCAGTAAGTTAAATGTTTGTCCAAAAAAAAAAAAAAAAATCATTTTATAACCTAACCCGTCAACACACTGACTTATTCTAGAAGTATTATTCACTGGCCTTTAATATTGGTGGAGTAACTAACTGCAAGTTTTAAACAGTTAATAATGATATAGAAGTAGCCATTAAAACAGTTACCTATTTACACAGCCTTTAGGCTCCCTAAAAAAAAAACATTGCATTTGATTCAAGTCCACCACCAAAGTTGATTAGCTTAGATTAGAATAGTAGCAAGGAGGACAGAGGATGAATTCAAGAGGTGAATTCAAGGGTAAGTGGTTGTGGGTCATACATGGACGACTGTAGTATCTCCTGGGTGACCTGGACCCTGCAGAAGGTTTTAACTTCGTAACCAGTCTTTATCTGCATTATGGGATCAGAGAACCAACATTGTGAGACTTACTTTGCTGTAAGAGGCAGTACATTCTCAGGAGCCTTTGAAGTCGGATGAACTTGGGTTCAATACTTGACTTTTATCACTTACCCACTGTGTAGCCTTGAGCAAGGTATAAAGCTTTCTGAACCTTGGTTCCCTTATGTGTAAAATGGAGATATTGATTCCTCACAGGATTGCTGTTACAAAAACTATATGAAATAATCTGTAAATCAGTGCATAGTGCCTGACAAATAGGTACTTTTAATATTAGCTGCTAGTTTTTTCACCATTATCTCTTTTAAATGCTTTTATTTAGATATAATTCACATACTATACAATTCACTCATTTAAAGTGTACAATTCAAGGATTTTTAGTATATTCACAGATATATATGACCATCACTACAGTTTTAGAACATTTATCATCACCTCAAAAAAGAATCTCTGTGCCCTTTAGTTATCCTTACTTCCCCAGCTCTAAGCAACCATTAATCTAATCTCTGTCTCTACATATTCCCTATTCTGTACATTTCATATAAATTGAATTATATATAGTCTTGTGACTGGCTTCTTTCACTTAACATGATGTTTTCAAGGTCTGTCCATGTTGTGGCATATATCAAAATTTCTTTATGGCTGGATAATATTCCATTGCATGGGTATACCACATTTTGTTTATCCGTTCCTCAGTTAGTGGATATTTAGGTTATTTCTACCTGTTGACTATTATGAAAAATGCTGCTATGAACATTCACGTACACATTTTTTTGTGGACAGGTTTTCATTTCTCTTGGTGATACATCTAGGCGTGGAATTGCAGAGTCGTGTAGTACCTGTGTCTAATCATCTGAGGCACTGCCAGGCTTTCAAAGCAGCTGCACATTTTATCTTCCCACCAGCAGCGTACGAGGGTTTCCGTTTTTCCGGTCCTGGCCAGTGCTTGTTTTCTGACTTGATTTTAGTCACTCTGGTTGGTGTGAGGTGGTATCTCGCTGTGGTTTTGATTTGCATTTCCGTGGTGGCTGATGATGTCAAGCGTCTTCTCAAATGTGCTTATTGCCCATTAGTATATCTTCCTTGGAAAACTGTCCTAGATCCTTTGCTCATTTTTAAATTAGATTATTTATCTTTTTATATTGAGCTGGTCTTGATAGATTCTGGATACAATTCCTTATTAGATACAGGATTTGCAAGTTTTCTCCCATTCTGTGGGTTGTCTTTTCTCTTTCTTGATGGTGTGTCCTTTGAAGCACAAAAGTTTTAAATTTTGATGAAGTCCAATTTTTTTAAAATTGTGCTTCTGGTGTCATATCTAAGAGTCTTTTGTCCAGTCCAAGGTCGTGAAGATTTACTCTTATGTTTTCTTTCATAGTTTTAGCTCTTACATTTAGGCCTTTGGTCTGTTTTGAGTTAATTTTTGTATATGATATGAGGTAAGGATCCAAGTTCATTCTTTTGCACGTGGCTGTCGAGTTTTCCCAGCATCATTTTTCGCACAGGCTGTTATTTCCCCATTTTGGCAGCTGTATTGAAATCAGTTGACCATAGAGGTTTAGTTTATTTCTGGACTCTCAATTCCATTACATTAATCTGTATGTCTATCATTGTGTCAGTACCACACTGCCTTAATCACTGTTGGTTTGTCCTAAGTTGTGAAATTGAGAAGTATGAATTCTACTTTTTTCTTTTTTTCAAGATTGTTTTGTCTATTCTGGGTGACTTTCAATTCCCTATGAATTTTATAATCAGCTTGTCAGTTTCTACAAAGAAGTCAGGTGGGATTCTGATAGAGATCGCATTGAATCTGTATATCAGTTTGGGGAGTATTACCATCCTAACAATGCTAAGTCTTCTAATCTATGAACATGGGATGTTTTTCCAATTTTTAGATCTTTAGTTTCTTTCAACAATGTTTCGTAGTATTCCGAGTATATGTTTTTCGCTTCTTTTTTTTAAGTTTATTCCTAAAGTATTTTTTTCTTTTTGGTGCTATTAGAAATGGAATTGTTTTCTAAATTTCATTTTCAGATTGTTCATTTAAAGTGTATAGAAATACAGTTGATTTCTGTGTGTTCATCTTGTATCTTGCAACCTTACTGAACTTATTTATTAGTTTTAATGGTTTTTGGGGGGAGTTCTTAGGATTTTCTGTATACAAGATCATGTCATCTGCAAATAGAGATCATTTTACTTCTTTTCCTATCTGGATGACCTTCATTTCTTTTTCCTGCCTAATTGCTCTGGCTAGAACCTCCAATATAATATTGAATAGAAGTGTCGAGAGTAAAAATTCTTGTCTTTTTCCTGATCTTAGCGGGTAGCATTCAGTCTTGACTAGTAAGTATGACTATTACTCATGGATTTTTCATAGATGCCCTTTATTGAAGTTCCATTCTGTTCCTATTTGTTGTGTGTTTTTATCATGAAAGGGTGTTGGATTTTGTCAAATGCATTTTCTGCATCTATTAAGATGATGTGTGACTTTTTTTATTCTATTGATCTGATGTGTTACGTTAAATCATTATTTTAAAGTGTACCCAAGATTTGTTTTCATCAGATATAGTAAGGTGACAGATACAGAGACAACTGCCTTAAAATTCCCAAGAGAAGGGAGCCACATGGGGAAATATAAGTGTCGGTCAGAAGGCAGAAGGAGCAAAGGATGCATATCCCACGGCCGGATTGTAGTTTCTGCAGGAAGGGATGGGCAAGGCATGGGAGGCGAGTTTGAGCAATCTTAGGATTGGATAGTTTGAGTAATTGCAGTGGGCTCTAGGCTGTAGGGGTAGTCTCTCATTGTCAGGTACTTGGCCCTGGGGTAATGTAGGGCAGGGAAAATATTGGCTTGGTGTGTGAGTTAAATAAAGGAGGTGTTTGGGAAATGGACTTTGGATTGGTTGGTTTGCATGAAAGGCAGGTTGTTTACCATCTCTAGGAATTCATTAGCCTTGGGAGGGGCAGGCTCTCCTGGCCCCAAAATGTCAAAGCATCATATAATATAGAAAACAAAAAAACGTGATTAATACAATCGTTTTGGGATGTTGAATCAACCTTGCATCCCTAGGATAAATCCCATTTGGTCATGGTGCATAACTTTTTATATATATATATATGTTGCTGGGTTCAGTTTGCTAATAATTTGTTGAGGATTCTTCCATCTATAGTCATAAAAGATATTGGTCTGTAGTTTTATTTTCTTGTGATGTTTGTCTCTTGTAATGAGTGGTTACTGATGGATTGTCCGCTCACTTTTGTGTCTTTCCACAATGCTCGAATTTATTAGAGTAAATTCAAAGGATTTCGCCTCTAGCGGCTGAGGTCCCGGGAAGAGCGGTAACAGCCTGGCGTTCCTTTACAGAGACTCAGTCAAATGTCACACATTAAATCATGAGTATCATAAAGTCATGTTAACACCAAAGTCAGCATTCAATGTGTAAAGGGTTACGAACCAAAGTGCACGAAGTCCTTGGCACGGTCCAGCGAGTCTGGAACAGGAAATCAGTCCAGGCAAAGGGAGCGAGCGAGAGGCACAGGAATCAGCAAGGCGACCAGCAGCGTGTCCTCCTCTCTCTGGGATGGATCACTGGCATCAGTGTTTCTTCCTCTCTCCCTTATATGCTGCTTCCACATCTTATCCAGGTCCTCAGTTGTCCTGTCTGGTTATCTCTGGGTGTGTCTGTGGGTGTTCCTTTAAGGCATTGTCGTTACACTCATAACTCCTTTTTCTTGTACCTTTCATGAGTCCTTAGCATAAGTTCTTCCATTTTGTGTGCTCTCTGCATGTGGATTTGGTATCAGGGTAATACTGGCTTCATGAATATAAGTTGGGGAGTGTTACTTCTATTTTTTGGAAGAATTTATGAAGAATTGGTATTAATTCTATAGGTGTTTGGAAGAATTCAGCAATCAAGCCATCCAGGCTTTTCTTTGTGAGTAGTTTTTTTTTGTTTTATTATTACTACTTCAATCTCTTGTTATCAGTCTATTCAGATTGTCTATTTCTTCTTGAATCAGAGTCGTTTGTGTCTTTCTAAGAATCTTTCCATTTCATTTAAATCATCTAATTTGGTGGTACTCAGTTGTTGGTAGTATTCCTTTATAATCTTTCCTTCTTTAACCATAGTTTCCTTTAATTCTGTGAATATGTTTATAATGGTTCCTTTAAAGTCTTTTTGCAGCATCTGGTCACTCTCATGGACAGTTTCTGTTGCCTGCTTTTTTTCCAGTGTGTGGGTCTTACTTTCCTGTTTCTTTGCATGCCTCATAATTTTTTATTGGAAATTGGACATTTTAGATAATGTAGCAAATCTGGGTACTGGTCCTCCCACGCCTCTGTAGTTTATTATTGTTATTTGCTAATTTATTTGTTTAGTGACTGGCTGGATTATTTTAGTGACGTCTATCCCCTGCCCCACCCCCACCTTTGCTGTCGTGCAGCTTTGGCTATGCCCTGGACAGCCTGGGATAACAGTGGTTTGGGTAGGGCTCCCTTCCTCTCTTGACCACACCAAGCTGTTAAACTCCACCGATTGCTGGCTGATTGCTCTGCTGTTTTCAACAATGTCCTGGGGCATAAATTGCTCTACAAACTAATTCAATCAAATTCTGGTTCCTTTGAATGGAATGGTTTCTGAGGTCAGTGTTTGATATTTTTTCTCACCCCGAGTGGGTTCCTCCTGGCTATCTTATTCCCCACTCACCCCCTTGCAAACTAGAGGGCCTATAACTTAACCTGTATCTTGAATCTCCCGATTGCCTTTTGTCACAGCCTCTTCTGTTCTGTTCTTGAGAGTGCCCTTAGGATTGAACTTCTCTAAGGGGGCAAAGGAAGTTGGTTCCTTTGGGAAGAGATTAGGTGCTATCTCTTCAGGCGAGATCTCTAAACCAGGGCTCTGGATTTGGGGGTGGGGACAATGGCAAGCTGCTCTCTGAGTGACATCCCTGCTCTAAAAAGCCAGCATTTGGTGAATGTGGAACAGCTGCCTGAGATCCTCTCAGCTTGAATCTCCTGGCATGGAACCACCACCTCAGTACTGAGGTGATCAACACCCCAGTATTCTCAGCATACTGCAACCAAAGCGAGCCTCCGTTCCATGAGTCAGAACTGGGTAGAAGGAATCCCCACCTCTCACCCACACTCTCCCAGGACTTAGCATCAATAACAGGTAGATGGGGGCAAGATGAGAAATGCTGATACCTTGCTTCTCCCAGGAAGAAAGCCCTCGGACTGGGGTCTGGGAAGACCGGGAGCCCTGTGTTCTTGGCTCGAGTAGTCTCCACCTTGCTGAGCCAGCAGGAGAGAGGGAGGGAATGGTCTTGCTTCTGTAGGAGAGGAAGAGATTTCCTTTACCCAGTCTAGGTCCTTCTGGCTGGGCTATGAATTATTAAATTGACATGAGACAGAATAACAGGAGAAAATCAATGAAAGCTTTATAACATGTATACATGAAGAGACCCAGAAAAACTAACTCAGCATTTTGGCTGAGGTGTCATCTTAAATAGCATTTTCAGCTAAAGACAAAGGAGGATGTTGGGGGTGGTGGTTGGGACTTCAAAGGGGAGGAAGGCAATTCACATGGAGGTGGAAAAGCGAATGTTTGGTAAACAGAACTTTGATAAGATCAGGCTTAGCAAGGACCCTCCCAGTCTATCGATACCTAGAGTTATCTATGGTGATGGCCGTCCTGGGGACGGGCCTTCTATCTTAAATTCTTTTAGGCACTTGGGGGAAGGCCAAAGTTTCTTGCAGAGTCTCTTGTTCTTGAAAAATAATCAAAGCAAGGCAAAGAGACATACTTTGGGGTGGCCATTCTGATCCCCCACACTTTGAATACCACAGACTCTCCTTCCTTACCAAATTTTGATAGATTTTCTTGAATAGATGTTTCTTCATTGGCTATTTCCCCTTAGGACCATTTCCAGAGGCTTTAAATGGTTGTTTCTTCATTTTCATTTTTTCATTAATAATTCTCACCTGTTTCTCCAGGGAGTGGGACAGTGGAGCTCCTTATGTTGTCATGCTGGAAGTGGATGTCTCTGCCTCTGCTGCTGTAGTTGTTGCTATTAGTATAGTTGGGTGTGAGATATGCTATTCTCAGAAAGTTAATACAACTAGAGACAAGCCTTTCAAAAATTCTGAGGGGGTATAAGAGCAACTGTTGTCATAACAGCTGCTAAGCATAACATAATTAGAGAACGAAATGAATGGTAGGTTCCTGGCTTAATTTCTTACAAGGTTTAAAGACTTGAAAAACCATTGGATGACAAAGAAAAACTATAATGATTGACTCTGAATTTGTGATTTGACAATAGAGAGAGAAGAATTCTGGGAGCAAATGTGTGATTTCCATGCATTCCAGGACCACCACCACTATACAAGACCCTAAGAATCCAGAACATATGAAGACATTTACTTTTGACCTGGCCTATTGGTCTCACAATGGATTTCAAAAGGATAAAGATGGTGTGTTTATTTCAGCTGATCCTAGCAGTAAATTTGCAGGCCAGGTAAATTGCTTTAAAACACAACTTCAAAGCAATTTTTTTTCCTTTTCTTTTTTATGAAGTGTTAACAGTATAACAGTACAGTAATTTTTTTATGCAATCATGCTACAATATATGCTTCCATATTAAAGTCTGATTGTAAATTTATTCCTTTTTCATGCTAAACATGAGGTCCAAAAGTGCAGCTGTTGCCTAAATAATTTTTGAGACACTCAAATCAGTTGATTTCCCAATGTACTCACATATTTTGAAAAAGGAGTGTCAGTCAAGTCAATTATATTTTGTCTTGCTGAGATAAGCAAAATAAGCAAAACTTGTGAGGCACTCAGCTTTTGAGAACTTTTGTTTTATTGGGTATTTATCATGTGCCAGCCACTATTCCACCTTAAAGTTGCTCACAATCTGGTATGGGGAGACAGGCAAATAAGTGCCGTCAAATGTTACATGTTCTGTGATAAGAATGTGTATGAGATACAATGGGGTACAAAGGAGAAGTGGTCATTTCAATCTGGACAGAGCCCATTAGGCTCCTGGGATCTGTGTGTTTATTGTTTCCATCAAATTTGGAAAAATTTCAACTGTCATTTCTTCAAGAATTTTTTTGTCCCCCCCTTATTCCTTCTGTGACTCCAATACATGTATGCTTGAGATTATCCCACAGGTCAGTGAGGCTCTATTCATTTCCCCCCAACATTTTCTCTCTGTTCTTCTTGTCTGCCTACTTGTCTTTAAAAACTCAGCCCAAGGATTATAGCCTTTATTAAACCACCCCGAAAAATACCCTCCCTCAATATTTTTGACTCACAAACTCACTGAAAGGATCTCCTGGACCTTAGAATGCACTTTCAGAACCTCTGCCCTAGAGCAATCAATAAAAAAATTATCAAACAGAGTATAACTAAGTCAATTGTGAGGAAATGGGATTATGAAACTATCCAAAATATGGCAGGAAAAGAGGGGGATAAAAACAAAGAGGAGATAAGTAGAATACAAATAGCAAGATGGTAGATTTTATGCCGCCATATTGCTTATTATATCAAATGTAAATAAACATTCCAATTAAACATCAGAGAGTATCAGACTTGATTGGAAAAGCAGGATCCAACTTTTATCTGTCTACAGAAACCCAATTTAAATATAAATAAATAGATACCTGCCATGTAAACACTAAGAAAAAGAAAACTACAGAGGCTATGTTTACATCACACAAAGGAAACTTCAGAACAAGGAATATTTCATAATAAGAAAGTAATCAATTCATTAAGAAGACATACCATCCTAAATGGGTATGCATATAATAGCAAGAACTTCAAAGTACATGAAGCAGAAATTGAAGGAGAAATAGAAAAATCTACAGTTGTGATTGGTGATTTCATCACTCCTCTCTGAGTAATGGATAGAACAAATAACCAAAAATCAGTAATAATATAAAAAACCAGAGCAACGCTATCAACCTAATTGCCAATTATATTATAGAACACTTCAGCTGCCCCCTAACCACAGCAGTACACATTCTTTTCAAATGAACATGGAACTTTCATTACAATAGACCATATTCCAAATCGTAAAACTAGTCTAAAGCAATGTGTAAGATAACTGAAATCATACAAAGTATGTTCTCTGACCACAATGGAATTAAACTAGAAAAGGGACGGAAAGATATTATGAAAATCCACAAACATTTAGAAAATAACAGACTTCTAAATAACACATAGGGCTGGCCCCGTGGCTTGGTGGTTAAGTGTGCGCACTCCGCTGCTGGCGGCCCGGGTTCGGATCCCGGGTGCGCACCTACGCACCGCTTCTCTGGCCATGCTGAGGCCACGTCCCACATACAGCAACTAGAAGGATGTGCAACTATGACATACAACTATCTACTGGGGCTTTGGGGAAAATAAATAAATAAATAAATAAAATTATAAATAACACATAGATCAAGAAATAAACCACAAGGGAAATTAGTAAATATTTTGAACTGAATGAAAATCAAAACATCTATCAAAAAGTTAGGGATGCAGCTAAAGCAGGGCTTAGAGGAAATTTTATAGCATTAAATGATTTTGTTAGAGAAGAACAATCTCAAATTAACCTTCTAGGCTTCCACCTAAGAATTTACAAAATGAAGAGCAAATTAAACACAAAGCAAGCAGAGGAAGAAATAAGAAAGATGTGCAGTAATTAATGTAAAACAGTAAAATAGAGAAAAAACAATGAAACCAAAAGCTAGTTCTTTGAAAAGATCAATAAATTTGATAAACCTCTAGCCAAACTGATCAAGGAAAAAAAGATACAAAGTACCAAGATGAGAAATGAAAGAGAGACATTACTGTAGATCTTATAGACTTAAAAAAAATAATAAGAAGGGGCCAGGCTGGTGGCATAGCGGTTAAGTGTGCACACTCTGCTGCAGTGGCCAGGGGTTCGCAGGTTTGGATCCTGGGAGTGCACTGATACACCGCTTGTCAAGCCATACTGTGGTGGCGTCCCATATAAAGTAGAGGAAGATGGGCACAAATGTTAGCCCAGGGCCAATCTTCCTCAGCAAAAAGAGGAGGATTGGCAACAAATGTTAGCTCAGGGTTAATTTTCCTCACCAAAAAAAAAAAAATATATATATATACATACATACATACATACATACATACATATAATAATGGAATATTATGAACAACTTAATGCCAATAAATTTGACAATGTAGATAAAATGGACATAAGCTACTGAAGTTCACATAAAAAGAAATAGATAACTCAATTAATCCTATATCTATTAAAGAAATTGAATTTATAGTTAAAAACCTTCTCACAAAGAAAACTCTAGGCCCAGATGTGTTTGCTGTGAATTCTACCAAGGAAAGAAATAATGAGAATTCTTCAAAAAAAAAAAAAAATCTTGCAGATGATAAAAGAAGAAACACACATTTTTTGAGGCCAGTATTATACCAAAACCAGCCAAAGATATTACAAAAACACTACAGACCAATATCCTTCACAAACATAGGCACAAAAATTATTAACAAAATTATTAACAAAATTTTATCAAATATAATCCAATAATATATTTTTTTTAAAAATCACTATCAAGTGGACTTTTCCTGGGAATGTAAGATTGGTTTAACATTTGAATATCAATGTAATTCGTCATATGAACAGAATACAGGAGGGAGAAAATATATGATCACATGCAGAGAAAGTATTTGACAAAATTCGACACCCAATCATGATAAAAACTCTCAGAAAACTTACAATAGGGGGGAGCTTCCTAGAAATAGAACTTCCCTAAAATACATAGGTAACATCACATTTCATGGTGAAACACTGAATGTGTTCCCCTTAAGATTGGGAACAAGGCAAGAAGGTCCAATTTCATCATTTCTATACAATATTTACTTCAGGTCCTGGCCAGGACAAAAAGGCAATTAATAGGAAATAAATCATATGGAGATTGAAAAGGAAGAAGTAAAACTATTTGCAGATAACATGATTCTCTATGTAAAAAAACTCTAAACAAACAAACAAAAAAAGCTGCTATAGTTAATAAGTGTGTTTGGCAAGGTCAATATACAAAAATTAATAGTATTTCTCTATGCTAGCAGTGAACAATTGGAAATTGAAATTTAAAAAAATTTGCAACATGGAGCCAGCCTGGTGGTGCAGCGGCTAAGTTCATGCGCTCTGCTTCAGCAGCCCAGGGTTCTCAGGTTCGGGTCCTGGGCGCGGACCGATGCACTGCTTATCAAGCCATGCTGTAGCGGCGTCCCATATAAAGTAGAGGAAGGTGGTCACCGATGTTAGCTCAGGGTTAATCTTCCTCACGCACAAAAAATAAATATTTACAACATCAAAAACATGAAACACTTTAGGGTAAATTTAACAAAATGTGCAAAAGCTGTACACTTATAGTTTTATAACATTACTGAAAGGAAGACAAATTAAATGAACCAGAAGACTCTATATTATTAAGAAGTCAAATTGATCAATAGATTCAAAGCAATCCCAATCAAAATCCTAGCAGTAATTTTTTGTAGAAATTGTAGAAATATACACTATTTTGATAATTTACATGGAATTGTAAAGGACTTAGAATAGCCAAAATTATTTTGAAAGAGAATAAAGTTGAAGAACTTAAAACCCACTGTAGAGCTACAGTAATCAAGACAGTGTAGTATTGGCTATAAGATAAAGATATAGATCAATGGAAAACAATAAAGTGTTCAGAAATAGATCCTGATATATTGTCAACTGTTTTTTTACAAAGGTGTGGTAATGGGTTGACTAGAGTTCCCCCCAAATTTATGTCCACCCAGAACCTCAGAATGTGACTTTATTTGGAAATAGGCTATTTGCAGATGTCATTAGTTAAAGATGAGACCATACTGGATTAGAGCGGGCCCAAAATCCAATTCTTGTAAGAAGAGGGAAATTTGGACACACAGACACACAGGAGACGCCATGTGACAATGGAGACAGATTGGGGTGATACAGCTATAAGCCAAGGAACGCCCCGGGCTGCTGGAAGCCACCAGAAGCTAGGAAGAGGCAAGGAAGGATTCCTCTCCAGAGCCTTCAGAGAGAGCATGGCCTTTCCAACACCTTGATTTTAGACTTCTAGCCTCTGTAACTGTGAGAGAATACATTTCTGCTGTTTTTAGTCCCCCAGTTTGTGGTAATTTGTTACAGAAGCCCTAGCAAACTAATACAGGTGACAAAGTTCTTCAAAAATAAAGTCTTTCAACAAATGGTGCTGGAGATATTGGATATCTATATGGAAAAATATGAACGTTTATCCTTTCCTCCACCATATACAAAATGAACTCAAAATGGATCATAGACCTAACTGTTAGAGGTAAAATTATAAAACCTCTAAAAGAAAGGATAGGAGAAAATTGTCATGATCTCAGATTTGGCAGAGATATCTTAGATAGGACACAAACTATAAAAGAAAATATTTGATAAATGAGACTCGTGAAAAAAAAAATACCTTTTGCTCTTTGAGAGATACCAGTAAGAAAACGAAAAGGCAAGCCACAAAAAAAGAAAGTATTTGCAAAACATATATCTGACAAAGTATCCAAAATATATACCAAATTTTTAGAATAAAAAAGAAGGGAAAAAAGTCCATTTTTTAAATGGCAAAAGATTTGATCAGAGGCTTTACCAAAGAAGATATATAAATTACCTAAAACCAATGAAAAAGTGTCCAACTTCATTAGTCATTAGAGAAATGTAAATTAAAAACTGACAATACCAAATGTTGGCATGTATGTGGAATGCCTGGAACTCTAATACAGGGCTTATGGCAAAGCAAAAAGTTTCAGTTATTTTGGAAAACAGGCAGTTTCTTTAAAATTTAAGCATACACTTAACTATACAATCTAGCAATTCCAAGGGAAATAAAAATATCTGTCCTCACAAACACCTGTATGCTAATGTCTATGGCAACTTCATATGTAATAGTCCCAAACCAGAAACTCCAATGTCCATCAAGTTGTGAATGAATAATAAAATTTTGATATATTTATAAAATAGAATACAATTCATCAATAAAAGGAACTAATGATTACATGCAACAACGCAGATGAATCTCAAAGCACTGAACTAAGTGAAAGGATCCATATACAAAAGACTACACACTGTACAATTCCACTTAAATGGCAATTCAAGAAAAAACAAAACTATAGTTACAGGAAGTAAATCACTAGTGGCCAGGGGCTGAAGGTGGAGGAGGGGCCTGAGTGCAAAGTGGCACAAGGGAACTTCTCAAAATGATGAAAATTTTTTAAAAATCTTAATTGTGGTGGTCATCACATGGCCAAATACATATGTCAAAACTCATGAAACTGTATGCTTTAGATGGATGAATTTAATGAATATTAATTTTACTTCAATAAAGATAGTATTTTTCAAAAAGAATAAAATACCAAGGAATAAATTTAACCAAGGAGATGAAAGATCTGTACACTGAAAACTATGACATTGATGAAGGAAACTGAAGATGACACAAGTAAATGGAAAGATATTCCATGCTCATGGCTTGCAAGAATTAATATTGTTAAAATGTCCATACTACCTAAAGCAATCAACAGATTCAATGCAATCTCTATCAAAATTCCAATGGTCGGGCCGGCTCCGTGGCTTAGCGGTTAAGTGCGCGCGCTCTGATGCTGGCGGCCCGGGTTCGGATCCCGGGCGCGCCGCACCACTTCTCCGTCCAGCCCGGGGCCGGGTCCCGCGTACGGCAACTAGAAGGATGTGAACCTACAACATACAACTATCTACTGGGGCTTTGGGGGGAAAAAATGAATAAATAAAATCTTTAAAAAAAAAAAAAAAATTCCAGTGGCATTTTTTCACAGAAATAGAAGAAAAAGTCCTAAAATTTGTATGGAACCACAAAAGATACCAAATAGCCAAAGCAATCTTGAGAAAGAAGAACAAAGCTGATTTCTGATTTCAAACTATATTAAAAAGCTATAATAATCAAAATAGAATGTATTGGCATAAAAATGGACACATAGATCAATGGAACAGACTGGAGAGCTGAGAAATAAACCCAAGTAGGTATGGTCAATTAATTTACAACAAAAGAACCAAAAACATACAACTGGGAAAAGATAGTCTGTTCAATAAATGGTGTTGGGAAAACTGGACAGCCACATGCAGAAGAATGAACCTGGACCCCTACTTTAGACCACGCACAAAAATTAACTCAAAATGGATGAAAGACTTGAACATAAGACCTGAAACCGTAAAGCTCCTAGAAGAAAACATAGGTGATAAGCTCTTAGACATCAGTCTTGGCAACGATTTTTTGGATTTGACACCAAAAGCAAAAATAAACAAGTGGGACTACATCAAACCAAAAAACTTCTGTACGTAAAGGAAACCATCAACAAAATGAAAAGGCAACTTATGAAATGGTAGAAAATATTTGCAAGGCACATATCTGATAAGGGGTTAGTATCCAAAATATATAAAGAACTCATACAACTCAATAGCAAAAATACCAAACAATCCAATTAAAAAATGGGCAGAGGAACTGAATAGACATTTTTCCAAAAAAAGCATACAAGTAGCCAACAGGCACATGAAAAGGTGCTCAACATCACTAATCATCAGGGAAATGCAAATCAAAACCACTATACGATATCACCTCACAATTGTCAGAATGGCTGTTATCAAAAAGACGAGATAAGTGTTGGCGAGGATGTGGAGAAAAGGAAACCCTTGTGCACTGTTGGTGGCAACATAAATTGGTGCAGCCGCTATGGAAAACAGTATAAATGTTCCTCAAAAAATTAAAAATAGAACTACCATGTGATCCAGCAATTCCACCTCTGGGTATTTTTCTGAAGAAAACCAAATCGATATGTTGAAAAGATATCTGCACCTCCGTGTTCACTGCAGCATTATTTACAGTAGCCAAGACATGGAAACAATCTAAGTGTCCATTGAGGACTGAACGAGTAAAGAAATTGTGGTATGTAGGGCCAGCCCTGACGGCCTAGTGGTTAAAGTTCGGTGCACTCCACTTTGGCGGCCCCGGTTCAGTTCCTGGGTGTGGACCTATACCACTCAACTGTTGGTAGCCATGCTGTGGCAGTGGCTCACATAGAAGAACTACAAGGACTTACAACCAGAATATACAACAATGTACTGCGGCTTTGGGGAGAAAAGAAAAAAAAAAAGAGAGGAAAATTGGCAACAGATGTTAGCTCAGGGTGAATCTTTCCCAGCAAAAAAAAGAAAGAAAGAAAGAAAGAAATTGTGGTATACACATACAACAAAATATTGTTCAGCTGTAAAAAAGAAGAAAATCCTGGGGGCTGGCCCCATGGCTTAGCAGTTAAGTCCACACTGCTACTGGCGGCCTGGGTTCAGATCCCAGGTGTGCACTGACGCACTGTTTGTCTGGCCATGCTGAGGCGGCGTCCCACATACAGCAACTAGAAGGGTGTGCAACTATGACGTACAACTATCTACTGGGGCTTTGGGGAGAAAAAGGGGAAAAAAAAAGGAGGAGGATTAGCAATAGATGTTAGCTCAGGGCCGGTCTTCCTCAGCAAAAGGAGGAGGATTAGCATGGATGTTAGCTCAGGTCTAATCTTCCTCTCGAAATAAGTCAAATAGAGAAGGACTAATACTGTATGATCTCATTTATATATGGAATCTAAAAACAAAAAAAGGAGATTGTACACCTGAAACTAATATAATATTGTATGTCAACTATACTTCAATTTTTTTTAAAAAAAAAAAGCAGATCATAGATACAGAGCACAGACTGTGGTTGCCAGAGGTGGGGAATGGAGAGTGGGTGAAATGGGCGAAGGGGGTCAAAAGGTACAAACTTCCGGTTATAAAATAAATAAGTCCTGGGGATGTAAAGTACAGCATGGTGACTACAGTTAAACATATTATATTGTATATTTTGAAAGTTGCTAGGAGAGTAGATCTTTAAAGTTCTCATCACAAGAAAAAATAATTTATAACTATATAAGGTGATGGATATTAACTAAACTTATTGTGGGAATCATTTGCAATATATACATATATCAAATCATTATGTTGTACACCTAAAACTAATACAATGTTATATGCCAATTATATCTCAATTTATAAAAAGATAGTTTTAAAAGAATGCAAGAATTGTGCTGGAAAGAAACCTGATTAACTTTGTCAACAGCTTTCCCTCTCATCCCCAGCGGATGATAACCGCCTATTTTTTGTTGACCACCTATTAACACACTGCAGAATGATTGTATTACATACTATAGTGTAGGAAAACATTTCATATAGTCGGTTATAGGATGGTGAGTAGGAAGAAATTAAAAATGTCGTTCTATGATGTCTTGGCTTATCTAGTATACAAATAACTGATCCCAAAAGATATTTCAATAGAAAACTGTACAGAAAAACTGTACAGTCAACAAAATTTATAGAATGATTCTATTTTCTAGGATTTATTCAATAAAATTCTGTATTACTTGTTTAAAGTTTTCAATCCATAAAAATTAACAATAAAATCATTTTCCCAAATTTCCAGTTATCACAGAGAAGAAAAGACAGCAAAACTCATTGCTCTACTAAGCTAATAGCTCCTAAGGTAGAGTAGATATTCATTCTATAAATACATTTTTCTGGTAAAAGCATGGTCACAGTGTTCTGGGAGACCACCGGTTAAATTCCACATTTTAGACCTGAAGCTCCCCTAACCTTTGCAATATAATAATTTTTTATTCTTTTCTCATGAGAAATGAATAATTTAAGAAAACTGGTTGTCTACTGTCCTTATGTAAATCACATTAAGTTGGTATGTGCATCTTTCGCAGAAATAAAAATGATACAAATTACACAAATGTATATATTGCAACAAATGGAGTGTGTAATGCTTACTTACTGTTTTATTGATATTAGAGGGTAGAGAGGAATGTACTCTTTGAAATAAGAGAATTATTGCTGGCTATGGCCGTGGCCCAGACAACAAGAGAGGCAAACAACATCCTCTCTTTCAAGCAATTGTGGGCACAAGCATCTGTGTCTCCCACTTAAAAAAAAAAAAAAAAAGGATGCACATGTATATGTGTGTTGGAGAAATGCTTCAGAACCACTGGGTCTTGTGAAAAAAGAAAAGAATTTGATACCAGCTCAAGACAAGGTTGACAGGAGGGAAGCCATATTGTAGAAAAGAAACCCTATTGTAACTTTGAATGACCTCTGCCTACCTAACCCAGCTGGATGTGCACCCTCCAGGAGATCTAACTGCTCTGTGGATTTTACGACCCCTGCTTGTGCATGTACCTCCCAGCTGCGATAAGATGGTAACTTTGTTCTTTTGAGTTCCTTAGGAATGTGAAGACCCCCGAACAGAGAGTCTATGCTGACAGCCATCATCAATGAAAACTGAAAGATCTGGCGTGGCGACTCCCAGTCTGTAACACCAGAGGGTCAACATTCCTACCCCCTCCCCTGTAACCCACCGGCCTGTATAACTGCTGTAAGATGTTGTGCCCCCCCTAAGATGGATCTTTTGGACATTGGTCAGCCATCTTCTCTCTTGCTAGCAGGCTGTAACAAACTGCCTTTTCTCTGCCACCATCTTGCCTCTTGAGGATTGGCTTTTGTCTCGCAGTGAGCCGATCGTGCCCTTTGTGCGGTAACATGTTCACCAGCACAGGGCTAAAATTACTGTGGGAATTTTGTGATGTTACTGTTTGGATTAAAGAATAAAGAGAAAGGAGAAAACGCTTTGACCTGTCTCTGTTCCTCGATGCCTTGAAATTTTTGTCTAATTTATGAATTTCAAAAACTTAGCCCAGGTTTTGGCCAGTTTGTAAATTACATAAATTCATTATTGATGGATACTAGCTAGTTGAAGATCCACGGTGATCAGTGTATTCCAAATTGACAAATGCTTTTTTTGGTTTCCAGCTTTATTCCATTTGTTCTAAGGCAGCATCTGAGTTATATTTCAAGTCAGTCGCATGATATAATGAAGGTGGAATTCATTAAACCCGAACTTTAGATTTAAGAGTATTGTGAAAAGCCTGAGCTGAACATGATCCCTGCCATCTCCTTTCCAGAGAGATGTTTTCCATGATCTTGGCCGGGGAATTCTGGACAGTGCTTGGCAAGGCTATAATGCCACCCTCCTGGCCTATGGCCAGACTGGCTCTGGAAAAAGCTATTCCATGATTGGGTTTGGTGCCAACAAGGGTATGATCCCAAATGTGTGTGAAGAGCTCTTTCAAGCAATTGAGAACCGAGAGAGAAACCAAGAATACCAGGTACATATTATTCTAGAATCCCTTCTTTAAGGAATTTTTTTTTCATTTTGGAAATCTCCCACCCCAAATGGAAGTTATAGGCATCTCTATTTTAGGATAATGTTAATTTTCCATACCAAAATCTTTACATGATTACAAAATCAAGTTGCAGCTAAATAAAACGTTGAATTTTCTCTGGTTCTGTGGAGGCAAAGCCAAGGAAATACTTTTAAAATGTGTGTTGAGTAGCATGGGAGCAGACATCTTAAATGCTAACACTAACAAGGGATTAGTATTGAGGCTTGTAACACAGAACATTAGCTGACTCAAGTCTATGGCTTTCTTTTCTTCCCTCTTCTACCAAGGTTGTGGGTGTGTTCTCATCTTAATTCACTGATTTTTTTTCTAAATAGAGAATGTTATTTGGCTTCTTAGTTGTCTCAGCATAGTTTCTCGCTTGCCCTAGCATAGAAGGCCCAAGGCTGAATTTTAGATTCATTGAAGGTTGGTGACACTTTCAAGATGGAGAGTAACCGTTAATGTAATTAGCTTTAAAACATGACAATAGGGCCCGACCCCGTGGCCCAGGGGTTAAAGTTCCACGCGTTCCACTTCTGCAGCCCTGCTTTGTGGGTTCAGATCCTGGGTGCTGGACCTACTCCACTCACCAGCCACACTGTGGAGGTGACCCACATACAAAAAAATAGAGGAAGATTAGCACAGATGTTAGCTCAGGGCTAATCTTCCTCAAGCAAAAAAAAACAAAAACAAAAAAACACAGTAAAATGTCAACAAATACCTGTAAGCATAGTCTATGTTTCTGCTTCCTTTAAATGGCAGAGGAGATTAAATTTGTATTATGAAAATTCAACAATGCATCATCTTTTTTATCTTAATTTTTTCCTGGTTTTAAAAGTAATGTGTTCAAGTTAGAAAATAGAAATTACTCAAAATCTCATCACCGGACTAAATACTATTAACATTTCAGTATATTTCTAATTTTTTAATTAAAATTTTTTCAAAGTAATACAAGTATAGTTTAAACACTCAAATACGCAAGAGAAAGGAAAGGCTATAGCCACACAAACCCTGGTACATGAATATTCTACAGCAACATATTCACAGTGGCCAAAAAGTGGGAACAACTTGAATGTCCATCAACTGATAAATGGATGAATACAATGTGGTATATCCATACAATGGAATATTACTAGGCAATAAAAAGGAACATAGCATCTGATACCTGCTACAACATGGATGGACCTTAAAAACATTATGCTAAGTAAAAGAAGCCAGACACAAAAGACCACATATTTTTTTATTCCATTTATGTGAAATGACCAGAATAGGAAATCTATAGAGACAGAAAGTAGATTAGTGATTGCCTAGGGCTGGGATGGGTGGTAGAGGAGTGGAGAAGGTAGAGAATGGGGAGTGACTGCTAATGGGTTTCTTTTTTGGGGAGACAATATGTTCTAAATTTAATTGTGACGGTCACACAGCTCTGTGAATATACTAAAGACCGTTGGATTGTACACTTTAAATGGGTGAAATGTATGGTATGTGAATCATATCTCAATAGAGTTATTTAAAACGTGGTAATGAGGGGCCAGCCCAGTGGCATAGTGGTTAAGTTCGCACACTCCACTTCAGTGGCCCACTGTTCACAGATTCAGATCCTGGGTGTGGACCTATGCACTGCTTATCAGGCCATGCTGTGGCAGGCGTCCCACATATAAAGTAGAGGAAGATGGGCATGGATGTTAGCCCAGGGCCAATCTTCCTCAGCAAAAAGAGGAGGATTGGCAATGGATGTTAGCTCAGGGCTAATCTTCCTCACCAAAAAAAATGTGGTGGGGCCAGCCCAGTGACGTAGGGGTTAAGTGCACGCACTCCGCTTTGGCAGCCCAGGGTTCGCAGGTTCAGATCCTGGGCACACGCTGATGCACCGCTTGTCAAGCCATGCTGTGGTGGCGTCCCATATAAAGTAGAGGACGATAGGCATGGATGATAGCCCAGGGCCAATCTTCCTCAGCAAAACGAGGAGGATTGGCATCGGGTGTTTGCTCAGGGCCAATCTTCCTCATCAAAAAAAAAAAAGGTACTGAAAGGCTTATAATGGAAACCACTGGTCTCCTGCTTGTCCCTCCTACACTTCCCCATAACTCTCCACAGGTGACCTTCTTCAACTCTTTAGCTGTTTGCCCTAGTCTCTATCTCCATATTTTAAAATAATGTTGGTTTATCTTTTTTTTTTTTGGATAAGGAAATTCGCCCTGAGCTAACATCTGTGCCAGTTCTCCTCTATTTTGCATGTGGGTCATCACCACAGCATGGCTTGATGAGTGGTGTAGGTCCACGCCTGGGATCCAAACCCACAAACCCAGGCTGCCGAGGTGGAGCATGCTGAACTTAACCACTATGCCAGGCTGGTCTCATATCTTTTTTTTTAGAAAAAAAATTTTACACATTATCTACTCTCTTCCCACCACAGCAAAAGAAAATTTAACTCTGTCATGCTAACACCCCCCATTGCGATACTTTTTCCCACACACCCCCTGCATTATTATACAATTTGGTTAAATCAGTAGTGTTTAACATTTTAGCTGTGCAAATATTGTTCACTGCTGAACCAAGTAATACATACATCCTTTCTACACTTTTTCTTCGAGTTTTGAATTGCCTCTTGTGTGTGTGTCTAGTTTTCTACAAATCTATGTTTTTCTAAGTACTCTGAATAACCATCACTTGCCTATTAATAATATTTTCCACAGACTCAAACTTATCAGTTCCATTATTTTTTGGGGGGTCTCCTTCAGCAGGAGTTGTCTATTCTCCTGCCACAATCTGGAGCAGTGTTTCTCCAAGTCTACTGCAAAACCATCATTCCGGAACCTTATTTCAACATTCTTCTTTGTTGGCTCCTTGGACTACTAGATCCAATATATTCCCTTTCTTGGTTTACTCTCTCCTTTTGCTGCAACTTCCTCAGAAAAATGTGCATCAAGTGTACATTGTTTGCATCCTTGCACAGCTGAAAATATCTTTTCTAACCTCTACACTTGACTGAAGTTTATCTGGAATAGAATTCAGATCTCTGAGAATATTGAGAACATTATCCCATTACCTTTTAACTTCCAAGGTTGCAGCTGAGAAGTCTGGTGCCATTCTGATTCCCAATTCTTTGCGTGTTACCTTTTTTGATGGTCAGTTTCTCTCTCAGCTTTTATGATCTTCTCTTTATCCCTGATGTTCTGATGTGCCTGAGTGTAAGCCTTTTTTCATTCATCATACTGGACCCATCAGTGGACGCTTTTCAATCTGGAAATTCCTGTCCTTCAATTCTGGAAACTTTTGTATTTCTATTTCTTTTATAATGTTCTTCCCTCTGTTTTTTATATTTTCCCTTTCTGGAACTCCTATTCATTATATTTTGGACCTCTTGTACTAATGTTCTAATTTTATTATCTTTTACTTCTTGTTTTCTATTTCTTGGTCTTTTTATTCTGCATTCTGGAAGATCTCATCAACTATGTTTTATGATCTTTCTAGTACATTTTTATTTCAATATCTTTTATATGTTTAATTTACAAACACTCTTATTCTCTGGTTGTTCCTTTTTAACAGCACCCCGTTTTTTCACGGATATAATTCTTTATCTCTCTGAAGCTATTAATTACAGGACTTTTAAAAAATGTTGTCTTGTACTCTCCGCATTGTCTGTTTTCTCTGAGTTCCTTTTTTCTCTTGTTTGTTTTGATCTCTCTTTCGTATTGGAGACTTTCCTTGTCTGCTACTCCTTGGCCATTTGTTCGTTTTTAAAACACAAGACACTCTGAAGCTAGGTGGAAGCTTGCGGATGTGAGGTTTGACTGACAAGACACACAGGGAGTGACTAACAGACAAGCCAGCTCTTTCACGGGTGGGGGATGGTGGCGGAAAATATCTGTATCCTAGAGCCTTTTCTCTAAACTGGAGTCATTCAGATTCCTCCAGTCTCCTTTTTTAAGAGGTGGAAGCTTGGCCAACAATATTCCAAAAGCACGGGAAGGTAAAGACCAGTACTTTTCTCTACGTATGTTCAGATGGGAGAGTGAGCAAACGAAGAATCACCTTCTTCTGTTCCCAACTGAGACTGAAACACATACACACAGTTTTGTATGTTTTTAATTTGTATTAAGAACTTCCTCCACATCATTAAAATTATTTGAGAATCTCACATTGCATGTGAAATAGAACTTTATCATATTTAATATTAGCTTTTCCTTTGCTAGACATTTATGTTGTTTCCATATTACTTTTTTCCAAAGATAACTGTTTCAAGAGAATCTAATGTACTTTATGCTCTTTTCTGTACAGGTTACATTCAGTATGCTGGAAATTTACAATGAACAGGTAACAGTGATCATGTTTCTGACACACAAATCTGAGTGACCCTCTGCAGCTTAGTAAACATGAGGGGCTCCCCCTCACTTGTCCTACAGATGAATCTAAACCCTTTAGCCTGGCTTTGACTGTCCAGCCCTAACTACCTCATTCTAGGTCCAGTTTCATTTTATGTTCCTCTATCTCCACACACTCTATGCTTCAGCCAAAGAACTAATCTTCCTTTCCAGCACGTCATTCTTTCATGTATCTATCTTTCTCTGCCTAGAATACCCTTCTTGCTTTCTCTGCCCTTAAAGAAACCAGTAACCTTCAAAATCCAGCTCAAATGTCAGCCCCTCTGTACATCCTGAGGCAGGTGGCTTCAGCCAGAATGGTGTTGTAAAAGGGTTTCTCTTCAAAGGGCCATAAAGTAAATATTTTAGGCTTGAGGGCCATACGGTCTCTGTTGCAGCTACACAACTCTGCTGCTGGAGCACAAAAGCAGCCACAGATCATAAGAGGGTGAACGGTCTGTGGACCAATAAAACTTTACCTAAAGACGCTGATACTTGAATTTCACATGATTATCACGTGTCATGAAATAGTTTTCTTTTAATTTTTTTCAGTCACTCAAAAATGTAAGAGCCAGCCCTGATGGTCTAGTGGTTAAAGTTCGGTGCTCACTGCTTCAGCAGCCCGAGTTCATTTCCTGGTCACGGAACCACACTGTGGTGGCAGCCATGCTGTGGTGGAGGCTCACATAGAAGAACTAGAATCACCTACAACTAGGATGCACAACCATGCCCTGGGGTTTTGGGGAGGGAAAAAAAAAAAAAAAGAGGAAGATTGGCAACAGGTGTTAGCTCAGGGTGAATCTTTCCCTGCAAAAGAATAAAAAAGTGGAAAACATCCTTACCTCAAGGATCATACAAAAACAGGTGGCGGGCTGACCTGGGCCCAAGGCCATAGTTGGCCTTCTCCTAGAAATAGAAAGAGCCTGGTTTCAAATCTCAGCTCTCTCACCTACTGGCTGTGAGACTTTGGAAAATCACTCCATCCGAGAGCTCAGTCTGTTCATTTATAAAGTAGAGAATTTAAAATAAGATGTGAATGAAACACAATAAGATGTACTAAATTTTGAATTTGTAATGTAATGCCTAGCAAATACTAGATATTCAGCAAATGTTTTTTCATTCTGCCCTTTCCTTTTGCATTTATTATACTGTAAAATTTTATTTACATATTTATAGGCCCCAAACAGATAATGATTTCCTTGTGAGCACCTTTCTATTTGTTGCACTTAGTGCAGGATTTGGTTTAGCATGAGTGCTCCCTAATGTTTGCTGAATGGATAAACTGACGAAGGTGTCTGTAATCATTATGGCACCAGGTCCATTTTTGCCTGCCGCCCAGAAAGCCAAACACCAAGGCTTTGAGATTGCAGAAAGAGAGGGTTTATTAACCACAAGGCAGCCAAGTGTGGAAACTGGAGAGTGAATCTCAAATCTGCTTCCAGAAAATAGGGACTCAGGGATATTCATGGGGTAGGGGGCAAGTGATCTGAAATGATTGGAGGTGAGGAGAGATGAGGTAATTGATGATCTGCACAAGCGTAGTCAGGCTTTCTGCCTCTTCGTGGGACACATGTTCACAGAATGGCGGCATTAGCATGACCTGAGGGTGGAGTTTTTAGCCTCTTGACGTCAAAAAGTCGCGTATTGGACATGTGTCTGTGTGGGCCCAGTTGATGGGTTGGTGGTGTCAACTGGCCTGAAGTGGACAAGGGGTTTCCAATTCCTGAAAAAAAATAGCTCAAACACCCATTATCATGGTGACCCAGGTTCCAGGGAGATGTTTTCTATAGGAACTTAGTGGGAGTCAGATAGCATATTGCCTAAACAGCACAGTTAACAATAGGTAAGTTTATCAGGCAGATTTAAGTCCTCACCTTCTGCCTTCCATTCTGATAAGTTTCTAGGTAAGGCCATCTCCCCCTTCTTCCTGGTACAGGGAAGAAGATACTTTTACAAATGGAGATTTCGTTTACAAATGTAAATGTCTCTTACAAAGGGTAACCAGAACTAAGAGTGGGCTTAGCAAGAACCCTCCCAGATACCCAGAGATATCTGTGGTGATGGCCTGTTCTGGAGGCAGGCCTCCCATCCCAAACTCTTTTGGTCAGTTAGTGGGGGTGGGGGTCAAAGTGTCTTTCAGGCAGAGACATATTTTGAGGTGGCCAATTCTGATCCCCCGTAGTTACTAGCTGCTTAATCATCAATGGCCAACTCTTTGTTGATTTCATAATTGTAAGTTTCTTGTGGGCAGAGACCACATCCTAATAGTTTTTGTGTAACTCCAAGTGCTAACCAAAGTCTTGCACTTAATCACATCTAAATATCTATTATTAAGGGAATAAATCTGTCCATGATTTTCTCTTTACATTACAGAGAGAAAATATCCATTTTGTTTCTTATGTTTCCCTGAATCATTTATTACCATTGAAGGTTGATGATAAATTCAAATGGGTTATTGTGTTAAGGTCACTGATTAAGTTTCTGTTTCTTTCAAGTTGATGAGGTTGGAAGACAGTATGGCTCCTTTATTTCACACCAATAACTTTAGGAGAACAACTTTATTTCCTTTATTACCAAGTTCTTGTGGGGAAGAATGGGAGGAATAGCATCTCATTGTGGTCCCCCTACTGATACCTATTTATGAGAATAATCTCTCTGGAATTCTGTTTCCTCATCTCTAAAATAAGAGCACGAGACATCCTAAGAACCTTCTCATGTCTTGTATTCTATGAGTCTCTGGTATTTTTCCATTAGGTACTTCAACGGCCAATTAAAGTGAAGTGTATTAGATACCTTTAGTGTTTCAGGCATCATACTAAACTCTGAGGATGAATAAACCTAAGATGCGATTCCTGCCCTGGAGAAGTTTGGTGGAAGATATAACACCCACTCCAGACAGTAATAAAATATTATATGTGCTGCAGGAGTGGTGAACAGAAAGCCATAGAAGAGGGAGAAACTAATGCTGCCTGGGATGTCTGTTGTTTGTCAACAGAGGTGTTAGAATGGGCCTTGAAAGATGTTTATGAGTTGGGTGAGACTGTAGGAGGGTTGAGGGGTGGGGCCCATGCAAATAGGGGCCATTCAGGCAGCAGGATTTAACAAGTCCAGGAATATATGAAAGTACGTGGCATTTAAGGGAACAGAGAGTGCCCTGTGCAGCCAGAGTTGGGTACACGGTGGGAGGTGATACGGAGGAAGCATCAGGAGATGAAGCTAAACGTAGATTGCCAAAAAGTAAAGGGCCATTGTCTCATAGGCAATGGAGGATCAAGGAAGGATTTTAAATAGGGAAATAAGATATCGGACTGGGAGTTTAGAAGATTTCTAAAATGTTGGATTTGAAGGAGCACCAAATAGAGGCAGAGATGGGAGATTGTCAAAATAGCCTAGGTGAGTGATGAAGGTCTTGTGAGAACCATCAATTTAATCTCCAGATACAACCTGGAAGGTCCTGGTGCCAGGATCTGCCCTTGACTCTGGGCCCCCACAATTCCATCCCATCCGAATAAACATACTTACCTTTTTTCTAATAAGCTTTATTCAGCCACATCTCCAGCCTGAGATGCCACCTCCTACAATTTATATGATTCAGTGAAAGTTATAGAAAAGGCTTCCTAGATAAGGCAGAGTTGTCTCTGCTTGACGTCTTCTTATCTCTGGCCCTTCTGTCCACTGTCTTAATTGTGCCCAAACTTCAATCTGGGATCTTGCCTTGACTCTAGGACTTAAAGCCACAGAATACTCGCGCTGGGGGAGATCTCAGAGATCATTGAATCCATCCCCCTCCTATTACGAGGAGAAAAGTGGGAATGTAGGAGACTTTCCAAAGCTCCCAGGTTGGAGGCAGAACCAGGACTAAGAATGCAGGTCTCCTGATTCCCAGCCCAGATCCCTCTACACCATGTAACACCCACCACCCCCTGTCCGGCCTCTGGCTCCACCAGGCTCCCATAGCATCACCCTACTTTGCTTTGTCAGAAGTGGCTTTTTGTGGAGAGACGCGACACGGGCTTTCACCTGAGCCCATTGTCTAAGTGTCATATCACACACATCTCCAATACTAATAAGATCCAAAGAATTATCCATATTCTCTTGTTGGGTTTGGCTGTAGCAAATGCTGTTTGGATTGAATAAGTTTCCCTTGGAAGTGGAGATTCAGGATGGTGGCATTTCACCTGGGTGGAAAAAGTCCTCTGCTTACATTAGGTACTTTGAATGTTGCTAACTTCTAATTATTTTTATTTTCATTTATCACTGTTCTTAGGAAAGTGAGACTTCATTACTTTGTAATACAAAATTTGGGATAATTCGTAAAGAGGCTAGGATGATTTATTTTTATATTATCCATAAAGGAGTTGCTAACCAAATAAAAGCGTTAACAAGATTGCTAGGAGAATATTTACGTTAATAAGAGAACAATGTTCTCAAGCACAAAAGCTTTAGAAGCACCTGTTTAAAGTCAGACGACTGTAGCTACCTACTAAAATGTTTTATCACACCACAAAAGCAGCTCCCCCGGTACCCTACACACAGTGTCTTCAACATTATGTGTCACCCTCTCCAGTTACACTGTTCTCTCAACAAGCATTCACTGGGTGCCTACTATGTGTCAGGAGTTGTTAGGATTTACCAGTAAAAACACATGGTCCTCCCTAAAGGAGTTCATGGTCTGGTTGAATGCCTTAGGTACGTACTTAAAATAATAAAAATGAATTTCTAACAAAAAATTGTGCTTCTGATTTCACTCATTACAATAGGTTTTCATATTTTCTTGCCTGCTGTTTCCCTGATTCTCTCTTAGCTAGATTATGAGGTTGTCTAGTACCTACAAAAATTTAACTTTATTCATTCATCCAATAAATGTTCATTGAGCACTTAATATATTCTAGGCAGAGACATAACAGTGAAATAGACAAAAATCCCTGCCTTCCTGAAGTTTACGTTATTTGTTCTTTTTTCCACAGGTAAGAGATTTGCTGTCTGGAACCAAGAAACCTGGAGGGCTAAAGGGAAGGGAAGACCAACAGCTGGGCTTTATGTGGATGGTCTGAAGTCAGTGTCTTGCGAGAACTACGCACAAATTGAAAGGCTGATGGAACAAGGAACAAAAATAAGGACCACAGCTCCCACCAACATGAACGCCAGCAGTAGCCGGTCTCATGTGGTCATCACCATCCAGTTCCAGCAGGTGAGGTGCTAGTGACTGCACCGTCCCGATCTCCCGCCAAGGGCCGTCCATGGGAAGGGTGCCCAGTAGCATAATGGGCTGGTGCAGATGATGGAATCCTTTCAGATTTGACCTGTGGATTAGGGTGGCTACTTCCCACCATAGACTCTAGGGTCAGAAGCAGGAGAAAGTGAGGCGCTTGCTCTTTTCCTCCCTCCCCCTACGTCCATGCCTCACCCTGGCCTAAGTGAGCCCATGACCAATGGTGGGCGGTAGTAAGGTCTACCAGATCCCAGAAGTGCCCAAGGAACTAAAGGCTGCTTTCCCTCAAGTAAATTCCAGGCTCTAAGGAATGAATTTTGACCCCAAGTTGATCAAATTGTGGAGAGCTGAGCATGACTCCGTGGTTTATCATGGAGAATTCTTTCAGTAGCCCTTCTGTGCATCAACAATAGAATGATGACCAGCTTTCAGATCCATGACCCTAGGGGACCACCAGATACTGAAGTACCTTTCCAATATTTGCAAGTACCAAGATAAAGTCTTTGAAACCAGGTAATCCATGTAACTATCCACTAACTAGAATCTCTGATAAACTAGAGCACTCTTTTCTCCTCCATCCTCCTTGGTAGGTATCAGCCAGTGATGTCTACAACATCACCAGTTTGATTCAGAAATGGTTATTCACAAAGCCTAGGTAAACGTGACAGCTATAATTTTATCACCTCTGAGCCACAGCACTAGTAATAGACAAAATAGTAATAAATGAAGATTGTCCTGCTGTAGCCAGGAACAGCGGGAAAACATCAGATCATGTCTGGCTGTTTGCTGACCAGCTCTGAGACTTTGAGAAATAACTTACTCTTCCTGAGTCTGAGTTTCCTGTTCTGTAAAATGAGATGAATAGCTATCCTCACAGGGATGTCGGGAGGCTCAAATAAGATACTGCATTTTAAAGAACTTTGTCAACTTTTAAGTGCTATTCACTTGATTTTACAATGTTAGTAAAATTCATAAACTTTACATATGATTTGCCGTGCTATTTGTTTTAACTTGATATTTTAGAGGCAAGAGAAGAAATCAGCTGGAAAAAAATGAGTGTAGAGATCTAATCCTACCCCGTTTATTGGTGTCAGTAACAGTACTCACACTTGTTATTGTGTGCCAGGTATGGTTAGAACCAATACGTCTATTCTCTTTTACCCTCATAATATCCCAATATTATCTATTATCTCTGTTTTACAACTGAGAAGATTACAACTGAGAAGATACAACTGAGAAGAAACTCTGAAAGTTGTCATTTTCTCAGTAATGTAACAAGCAAGGGAATCAATAACATTCTAAAATCCGTGTTCTTTCCTCTACATGACCACAGCATCCCGAACAGTTATTTATTTTGCAGATTTCACAGTATTTTATATTTAAAATATTTATTGACCATGTAAATACTAGAGCAATAATTGGTATCTAGTGTATCATTGGAAATAGCTTTGCAGACTAGGGAAGGGGCAACTGAGACATTTGGGCCCGGTAATGTATTACTGTAAAATATGATTGTAAAGAGGATGGAATTTTAATTTGTAAATTTTATATATTTTTGAGTGTGAAATACAATTTAAAAAATATTTTAAAAGGTAAACTAGGGGTCGTCCTGGCGGTGTAGTGGTTGGGTTCACGTGCTCCACTTCAGTGGCCCGGGGTTTGCAGGTTCGGATCCTGGCATGGACCTACGCACCACTTATCAAGCCATGCTGTGGCAGCGTCCCACATATAAAGTAGAGGAAGATGGGCACAGATGTTAGCTCAGGGCTAATCTCCCTCACCAAAAAAAAAAAAAAAAGGTAAACTAGATTGACTTCCTTTGTAGCCTGCTACCACTCTAAGATCATGACTAGTGCTTTCCTACAGATTTTCCTCGACGGAGAGCTCACCAAACAATCCAGTATTAATCTGGTGGATTTAGTAGGAAGTGAAAGGCAGAAATCTTCACGATCCGAAGGAGACAGACTGAGGGAAGGATCACGAGTTAACTTAAGTTCAACCAATTTAGGAAATGTTGTCAAGTAAATAATCAGCAGATAGGTATTTATGTGTGCCATGAAATGATCATAGATAAAAATTAGATTAGTCATAACCCCTGGTTTATGACCCCCTGTCATCATTGATTCATGCCCCGTCCTCTCATATATTTTATTTTAAACTAATTAATTGCTTTTTAATAAAATACCAGACACTAATAAAACCACCACCCAACCCAGGAAATAGCTGGTATTCCTCTTCAATGGTCCCCTTGGAGGTAACCACCATCTTGAATTTTATGTTTATCCTTTCTCTCTCTGTCCATTCCTCCCTTCCTCCTTTCTTCCTTCCCTCCCTCCTTTCTTTCTTTCATCCTTTCTTGTTTTATCCCATGTGAATATTATTATTTAGTGGCACTTATTTTAGAACTATATAAAAAGAGTAAAATATTATACTGTCTTCCAGACCTTGCCCTTTTTTTAAAGCTATTAAGATATAAATTGCATAAAGTGCACAAATCTTAAATGTTCACCTCAATGAATTTCTATACGTGTAGATATCGATGTAACTACCACCCAGATCAAGATATAGAACACTTCCAAAACCCAGAAATTTCCCTCATACCGGTTCCTAGGCTTTTACTCTCACCAAAAGAAATTAACCTCGGTCACCAAAGACTAGTTTTGCCTAATTGTGTTGACTTTCATATAAATGCGATCATTTATATGAGGTCATTGTCTTTAGCATCTAGCTTCATTCACTAAGGATTGTGTCTATGAGACTAATCCATATGTTTTGTGTAGCAGTTATTAGTTCTTTTTCATTGGTGTGTAGTGTTCCATTGTAGGAAGATGTCACAATTTATTTATCCATTCTCCTATTGATGGACATTTAGTTTGTTTCCAGGTTTTGACTACTATGAATAAAGTTGCTGTGAACATCCCGTACATGTGCTTTGGTGAAGATCATTATTCATTCTTCTTAAGTACATATCCAAGAGTAGAACTGCTGGGATTTGCTTTTAGATTTAGCATTATTAACAATATCTTTTGATGTTTTGTGTGGCTACAGCTAATTTACTTTCTGTTCTTTCACTACACGTTGTGTCTATGAGATTTCTCCATGTTGTTGCAGTAGTAGTTGTTACTTCTTTGTCGTTATTATGTAGTATTTCATTGTGGGCAAATGCCACAATTTATTCATTCATTCTCCTGTCGTTTGGCATTTTGGTTGTTCACAGGTTTTTGTTTCTCGCTATTACAAACAGTGCTACTATGAACATTCTTGTACAAATCACTGGGTAGCAATATATTAAAGTTTCTGGGCCGGCCCCGTGGCTTAGCGGGTTAAGTGCGCGCGCTCCGCTGCTGGCGGCCTGGGTTCAGATCCCGGGCGCGTACCGACATAGCGCTTCTCTGGCCATGCTGAGGCCGGGTCCCACATACAGCAACTAGAAGGATGTGGGCTATGACATACAACTATCTACTGGGGCTTTGGGGGAAAAAATAAATAAATAAATAAAATTCTAAAAAAAATAAAGTTTCTTTTGAGTATAGACAAAGAACTGAAATTGTTGGGTTACATGTAAAGTGTGTGAATACCTAATTTTTCAAGATGGTGACAAATTGTTTTCTAAAATGGTTGGACAAATTTACATTCCCAGCAGCAACCTATAAGATATCTCACTAATCCACATCTTTTCTACAGCTTGATATTGTCAGATTTCTTGATATTTACCAATTAAATGGGTGTAAATATATCTTATTATGGTCTAGATATTCCTGGTTAGTGCTAAGTTTGAGCATCGCATGGTATGTTTATTAGCTATATGTTGCCTCTCAAAATACCTATTCTTAGGTTTTCCTCAATTATTCTATTGAGTTATTGTCTTTTTTATTGATTTGTAGGCATTTTTTACATATTTTTTAGCTCTCTTTTCTCAGATATATGTGTTATAAATATCTCCTCCTAGTTGGTAGCTTGGATTTTCACTTTCTTTAAGGTGCCTGTTCATGAGCAGAAGTTATTGTTATGGTTTACATTTTGCATTTTTTTGGGTCTTGTTTAAGAAAATTACAGTCACAAAGATGTCTGCCTACATTACACTTAAGTTCCTATCCATCTGGAGTTGATTTCTGTGTATAATGTAAGGTAGGCATCCTTTTCACTATTTTTTCCTTATAGATTACCAATTCTTCGAGTTGCATTTGTTGAATAGTCCCTACACTTCCCAGCGATTTTCTATGCTACCTCTGTCACATACCGAAATTCAATATACACTTAACTGTTTCTTGGCTCTTTAATCTGTTTAGTTGGCCAAAGTCATTAAATATAGTAAATACTTTATCCTCTTCCTGGATAATATAAGGATCTCCATCCTACATCTATAATTGCTGATATGTATTTTAATTCTATTCTTTAACTCGAAAAGACATTATTATTACTATTTTACACAGTGTGCATCCACATTTATCCCTTTTTTAAATTATTTGCTCTTCCTTAAACCTAGAGCTGCTATCTAAGATCAATTTCCTTCTGGTTGAATTATATTCTTTAGAATTTCCTTTAGTGATCATCTTCTAAAGGCAAACTCTCAGTTTTTGTTTGGTTGAAATATCTTTCTTTCACCTCCTTCTTGAAAGATAATTTTGCTGGGTATATAATTCTAGATGGGCATTTTCTTTCAGTTCATTAAGGATGCTCTTCTTCTGTTTTCTGTCATTGGTCATTGGGGAAGAGAGTCTTGCACATTCCTTACAGAGATTCTGTTCTGACCAAACTGCTGCAGTCAGCTCTGGGCGGGAACAGAAGAACCACTTTGGTAAAAGGACTTTCTTACAACATTTTAGACTGATCTAGCTGTTATTGTTGTTGTTATTATTACTATTCTCAGTATACCCCTCATGCAGCCCTTTGCCTTTATGTAGCACATTCTTACCTATTATCTCATTACTCCTGCGGCTCTTTCCACTACAGTGTTCAAATAAAGTTTCCATGTGGCTAATTCTCATTTTTTATTTTTTCTTTTCTGTAGTTTTCAGGTTCTCTACAAGGAACATATATTACTTTTGTTATCAGGAAAAAACTAAAACAATTTTGAAAATAACACTTACAATATCATATTATTCTATACCATCAGTTATTTCACGGCAAGACTGGAAATCATTTTGCCTGCGTTACACACGAGGCAGGGGTTTCCCGGGAGAGTCTCTGGATGGCGTCGTCTCAGCAAAGACTCCAGACTCTTACTGTTGAGTGTTTGTCCAGTGGGTACGATGTGCTATCTGTTGAATCAGGGCTCTCTGCCCTTCAGCTTCTGGTGCAGGAAGGGACAGGACCAGGTGGACTCTGCCTTCAGCCTCGCGCTGGCCTCCAGTCTGCAGTCCTGGTTAGGAGAGACACGCCCACCGCTGGGAACTGCTGTATGCACCTCTCTCCAAAATGCGCAGGAAAACACGTCCCTACTCTTCATCATTTAATCCTGCCTGACTAGTTTTAAATATTCCATTTTAAAGTTTTTCTGGTTGTCAGTACCTGTGGGCCTCAAGGAGCCATCCCCCAAGAACCTGGGATAAAAGGAAGCCGTAAGATGCCCTCTGAACGTTAGACAACAAAATCACACCTAATGGGTCTGAGCAGATGTGTGCAGTCACCGGGGAGAGGATGACTTCCGGTCTGCAAAACGAGGCCCTGACTGGGGCGTTACAATGTTCAACAAAAAAATACACGGTGGGTAGGAGGCTGGCAGGGTGGTCGTTGATCATCTCAGGAGGCAAATGAAAAAGAGAATCCGCAAAGCCAACATCCCAGCTCTAGATTCTCTGTGGCTCCAACCCCAGTTTCAGCACACTTCCCTTAAAACCTCATTTCCTCCATTCCTACCGTGGAGGTGATAACATATCCTCTGGGAAATATTGCTGTGCTAATTAAATTAGGTGATAGAAATGAACAAGCTTTAAAAGCCGCAAAGCTAAAAAAAGATAAAGGATTATTCACCAGGCTCTTATGCGCCGGATCACCGCCTCCAGGTCCCTGAATTACGTGCCACCACGTGGACAGTTATGTTCCCTCCTGTTCACCCTCAGTGACCCTGCCCACCTCCAGTTCATCAAAAAGCTTTTCTCATTTGAATTCTAGAACAATTAACCCAAAGTCCATAGCCAGACTTGAAACCATGCACGTGGCTACTCAGTAATGAGCAAATTGATTGGTCTCTGCAGTGCCAACATTCAACTGTCACTTAAGTCCCTGAGTAGATCTGCTGGGGACTCAGTGCGGAGGGCAGTGTCATACCCAGGTCAGCAGCACAGGTGTTCCAGTCAGTCAGGGCTGGTTCGAGTCCCAGCTCTGCCAGGTATTATCTGGGTGACCTTGGGGGCATATCATTTTTCCCTAAGCCTCAGTTTTCTGTCTGAGTTGTAAAGTTCGAACAATGCTGTAAATTACAAGATGATCCATGAATGTTTGCTGTATGATATCAACATACATGTCATACAATAAGCCCCGACATAAATAACAAAATCTGAAAGGGATATTTTTTACAGATAGCAGCTGTAAGTCCAGCCGACATCTGCTATGAGGAAACTTTATCAACATTAAGATACGCTGAAAGGTACGTTTATGAATACTTATTATCCATGGTGGGTCTAAAAAGTTCTAAATCTGGCAAATTCTTCTAGGACCCTTATACTTGATGGGTTGGCGTTTGGGGAAGGGGTCCAGGAGAAGGTGGATCAAAATGACTTGCGAGAGAGGAGTGAGAGGAAACAAGAGGAGAAAGAACTGGGCCTCAGGGCCCTCCTGAGCCTGTCATTCTGTCACTCCAGTCCTGGGTGGGGGAGGAGCCGTGGGCTCACATCCATGGGAGGAAGCATTGATGCCAATCCTGATGTGGTTACCCACCCGTCTCCCTGAATTTTCCTGCCCAGTAGCCTGGATATTCACCAATTTCTCCTTTTATCTCTTGGGACACGGGTAGAACTTAGTGACAGGATTTTTGTGCTGATGACAGATGAAGATGAGCGTGTAAGAGGCAACCCCGAGGTTGGCACCCAGGCACCAGCCCTGCAGCTCTCCCTGTGTCGGTTCTCATCTCTCCAGGCCCTACACAACAGGTTACACTCTTTGGACTATAGGAATAGGCCTGAAGGTCCAGGTCTCTCCTCCCGGGGAGGGGCTCTCATTGCCAGGTTCCTTCCTGTCCGACCGGCCCAGGAAACAAGCCCACGCCGTTAGCCTGGCAGGAGGCTGTGGCCAAGCCGCGTTCCTGCTTTTCAAGTCAGGCCTCTGGAGCTCGTGCTGAGCCTGTTTTTCCTGACCCTTCTGAGAAAGGGGAGGGTATGCAGAGAGGAAGCTTCTAACCAGGGGTGGAAACTCTCCCACAGGCCACACTGCTCCTCCTTCCGTTGGCGGGGCAGACACTGAGAATCCACCTCTGCAGCGCTCCCCTCGGGGGCAGACAGGACCTGGAATTCTCAAGCCTGCGTTCCAGGCAGCCGGAACTCCGTGTGAGATGGAAGCATCTGCCTACGCTAGTGTGTCCCCTGTCCGGTCTGGGGCCTGTGCTTCAGACAGAGTCTGGCCCCACCAGCTATGTGACCTGAACCTCCTAACCCCCAGAGACCTCACCATAGCCGGGGCTGACACCTAGTCACAGAGTTGGGGTGAAGACCGTATGAGATCGTGCATGGACCCTTCCTGGCCGAGTTTGGCCTGGCACATAGTCGATGCTCAAAAATGATAGATGTTATTATGCCACCAAGCAATCGCCTCTCCTTCTGTTCTTTCCCCTGCCCTCTTCTCAGGGAGGGAGCCCCTTGCATTTAAGTGACAAATACTTGCATTCTCATCCTTTGCTGTGCAGCCTCAGTATCATTTTACACCATCAGAACTTTTCTTCCAGCATCTGCACCACAAGCCTAGATCTTTAGGTCGAATTTTGTTTTTAGTAATATTTAGAATGTTCCCTTTTGCTCTGGTTATCAGATGCAAATCTGTGGCTAACAGTTTTTATGTGTGATGAGAGACTGTGTGATGAAGACTGTGTGATGTGGAGGAAAGAGAAAATGGTTCCCAGAAGTCCTGGGCTCTAATCCCAGATCTGCCACCGACCGTGTGACTTGGGGCAAGCCTTGTAAACTCTGTTCCTCAATGTCATCTGCGTAAAATGAAAGGAGGAAGGTGGCCAGATTTGGCAAATAGAAATACAGGATGCCCAGTTAACGCGAACTTCAGATGAAGAGCAGGAGTGTTTTAGCATCAGTATGTCCCATGCGATATTTGGGGGCATCCCATGTTTTCTCTGGCCACACCAGAAGGGAGTGAACCAGACAGGCTCCGAGACCCTCGCAGCCTGGTGCACAGGGCAGAGCGGTCGCTCACAGCCTCCAGGGTTAGAGTTATTGGAGCAGCAGCAGAAGGGATTGGACAGATTTTTCCATTCGCCAAGTGTGTTCAGGGCCCCGGACGTGTCAGGGGCTGGGCTGTGGGCCCTGGAGGAGCTGCTCATGTTTATGTGAACCGTGGAAGTCACTGCAGTCCCTTTTGGTCTTGCTGCTTTGCTGGAACCTGACATGGTGGGATCTCGAAGCACGTGGGGGTGAAGGGCTCTCTCTCTGCCCGGGTGAGATGGGAGCAGGCCCGGTTTCTGCCCAGTGCTCTGGTGGTGCTGCTTGCACTGCAGAAAGGTCCAGGGCCTGAGTGTGTGTCGTCTTCGCACATGAAAGGGCTAAGAATATCCGGAACAAAGCCGTGGTCAACACCTCAACGCTAATGAGAGAGTCGAGGACAGAGAACAAACTGCTGCTCGGATGGGGAAACTCCAGCATGGCAGGTAAACCGAGGCAGGAGTCAATGCTGAGTCCAAGCCAGCAGCAAGAAGGCTGGGGGCCGGGGGAGGAGTGACCAGCAGCTCAGTAAGCACGTGGTTAGAATCGGGGGGAGCCCTGACCTTGGAAAAAAACCACTTTAAGGTAAATGTAGATTTACATGCGGTTGGAAGAAATATTGGCCGTGCCCTTTAAAAGTGGCCATTTTAGTCCTGTATTTTATTGCCTTTTTTATTTTGAGGCCATTGTTCCTACCGAGACTACTCTTTCCTTAGCAGATTTGGCCATTTGACGTTGATTCTGCTGAGAGCCTCATGCAGCTAAGTGATGCTTGCAGCTGAAGAAGCCTTAGCAGCAGCACTGTCTCCTGAGACCCTGCTCAGCCCTGGCTGCATTAGAGTCACCTGGTGACAAGGCCCCACCCAGACAGTTAATCCACCCCTGGGGCAGCCGGCCTTCCTAAGGGCCCCAGCGGCTCTACCGTGCAATTATTGAGAACCACTGCTTTGAGTTAAGGCTTCAGACTTCAGTTTGGCAGCATGAAGGTATACATGATTTTATGCCCATTAATACTTTAGAATGGAGTGGATAAAATAGGCAAAATATAAAACCGTTGAGGTAAAATTGGTAAAAGTGTTCAGTATGGAAACAGCAGTGTTGGAAGGTACACACACACACACCCAGGCTGCCTCAATGGATGTCGGGCTCAGCGGGCAGGCCGGCCCCACCTGCCCTAGCTCCAGGTTCCCATGTCTGACTCACTAAGGCATCAGCCTCAGCCAAGCCCTTCCTAAATTGAGTCAGTGCCTCACCTGGTCCAGGCATGGCTCTGCTGGGACAGAAATCTCTGTAACATCAAAAATCGGACGTGCTGGGGCCGGCCTGGTGGGGAGAGATTGGGTGTGTGCATTCTGCTTCGGCTGCCCGGGGTTCGCCGGTTTGGATCCTGGGCGCAGACCTGCTCACCGCTCATCAAGCCATGCTGAGGCGGCGTCCCACATAGCAGAGCTACAACTATGACACACAACTATGTACTAGGGCTTTGGGGAGAAAGAAGGAAAAAGAGGAAGATTGGCAACAGATGTTAGCGAAGGGCCAATCTCCCTCAAAAAAACAAAAAAAAATTGGACGTCCTGGATGTTGACCTAAACATAGCGTCTAATTCCCGTTATTCATAAGCATAGACACAGAATATGTGAAAAACAATGTAAGATAAATCTTTGATTCTTCCAGAATCCCCTGGCCTTATAGGAATTCCCTGTAATGACGGTGTAAAAAAGAAACACTCTCGCATGCCTACACGAACAAAAAATAGGATACTGAGCTTTGTGCCTCCTCCTATACAGGACCTCCTTGCTGTAGTTCCTTACGGAGTAAAAGGTGATACTACTCTTGGTAGAACTTACCCAGAGACTTCTCACACGAAGTGCAGTTCAATTCCCCACTCCTGCTGAGTCCCGAGTTCTGACTGAGAACGGAGTCGAGACTGACTGTTGTTATCCTGTGCCTCACCTGTAACACTGCAGGCCTGTTGCTTAAAACATCTCCCTCCTTCCAGGGCAGCCAGTCTGTCTGCTGGCAGAGCACGGGCTCGGGCCTCATGCTAATCCGATGAGCTGGGCGCACCAGCTGGAGCAGGCTCGCAAAGAGTGGCGGCAGCAATACATGGCCATCGCCCAGGTGAGCATCCCTGACCCCACCTGCGGAGGCCGGCGCCCCGGATGGGAAGCCTTGAGCCTTACCCAGACACACATTGCTGTCTGGTACATGACAGGGGGGAGTGTTTTTCAGTGAATGTGTAGTATGTGAAATGTGACATATGACTTACAATGATACTATTGGCAGAGTTAGGGGAGAGAATGGCAGGGCACGAAAGAAAAGGAGGCAGAGAGGCCTTGGTGCATATTGACGAGTGAGGCCGAGGATAGAAGGCAAGGCCACTGATAATTAGAGTTTGGGGGGAATTTGAGGAATATGAGTTGTCTTCTGGGGCCAGTATGTTGTAACTCTGAACCATGGTACCTATCCTGGCATTCACTGCCAATACCAGATCCTCGGTGGGCTGTGATGTGAATTTTCTACGTGGGTCAGGGAGATACCCCCTCTGCCGCCCGTCAATGCCACACCCCCACCATGACCTTACTCCCCCCAAAGTCACGGGCCAGAGCTGGAACTCTTTGGGAGTGGTGGGAGCATGTCTCCTAAGGCCCAGACTCAACAATTTCTTCCTCCAGAATTCCTATGAGGAAGATGGAACTTTCCAAAGGTTAGGAATCCCACAAGAAAAGGAAGAAAGTAAAATGGTTATCCCTAAAGCAGGGGGATGTCTAAGTACCATTATGATTGAAACTCCCGTGGGACAATCCCTTCACATGATCCTATTGGAGAGGAAATGGCACTTCCCAAACATCAGACATGCTCACTTGTTAAGATCAAATCCTGCAAGATTTTGAAAGGAAGTTATCCTAATTCTTTTCAGGTTCATGTGATGCTGGTCAGGCTGCTTCAAATGCCATCATGCTTCAAGGTTTGGGGTAAGTTTACATGAACTATCTTCGTCCAGCATTGGAGAATTGTGCCCACTCAGTCCAGAGGAGATTTCCAAAATCCCTCTGGTCATCAATAGGCCAGGCCACAAATCCTGCTGGACAACCAAGAAATTACCAGGCTTTTCTCAGCGACCCCCTCTAATGCGTAAGGAATAAAGCTTTGGGAAGGGCTTTCATCCTCTTGCTGAAGTCCCTCCTGCTGCCCTCACTTTGTTTCGTTGGCTCTGATCTTGGCAGAAAAGGGAAAGTCAGTTGCTAGACTCTGTATGATAATTCTTCACAAGCAGACATAAGTAGATCTGCCCGTGAAATGAAGAGAGTTAAAAGCACAGGCCCACTGGGGTAGCCCATGCCTTTCATGGTCTCCCCACCAAACCAAAAGCCTCCCCAGATCTCTGTGCTGGGAGCACCAACTGGCCTGATGGAAAGCCCAGACCTGGAGGTGATCCCCTCCCCAAGGACTCCCTCAGGAGCCCCTCCAGGAGCTCCTGTGCAACCCTCTGGTGGGTTTCATAAACTAGAGCTGTGTCTCACCTCTGTGGCCTCTCTCCTTGGGAGGCCACTGCTCTAGGGTTCTCTCTCCTCCTTCCAGAACCACTGTTTCCTGATTGCCCACTATTTCCAGCCAATGGGCTTCATCAGCTCTTACAGACAGTCCCCCTGACATACCTCAGCCCTCCTGAGCCAAAGTGTGTGGGGTTGTGGGAGGGGGAGGGGAAGGGACTGTGCTGACTGAGGGGCTGGCACCACCTCACCTTGCACTGCCAGCCTCTAGGCCCCTTCCCCTGATTCTTCCTGGGGATTCCCCTCATCTCCCTTTTCAGGCCACTTCCTGTGGGGACCCCTAGTCCAACACACAGGTCTGTAAGTGGCGGAATTCCAGATGAGCTGAGGTTAAAACCTTTCCCACAGGATCCCTGGGCCCCAAGCAAACAAGGGACATGGATGGACATGTGTTTCAACATCCAGAACATTCCATGACAGCCAAGGAGTCCAAGAACATTCTAGAACAGTTAGGAAGCCAGTCACTTAGGGCACACAGATGATGTCTAGCGGGCAGCCAGTTTGACATCTCTGACATCTAGTCCCAAATCCTGTGACATATAAAGTCTGCATTTGTATAATGAAGACCCAGAAACAGATCTAGACTTCCCTGTAATGCGTAAGGCTCATTAGTAGATCACCTACCCAAGCATCTCTCCTGAAACTTCTTTGTTTTCTTTTCATTTCCCCTCCATCAGTCCCACCAGTCTGTGAGTTTTTGAGGACTCCAGCTATGAGCCCCGTGTCTCCCGTCTCCTTGCAGTTACCGGCACTCAGCTGGTGTTGCTTCGATTAATAAGATAATTGCCTTGTCTCCGGAGTCTGTGTGCAGGGTCCTTCTGCACCCGCTACTCGATCTCCACCCACTGTGGCCACGGCACACGGGAGCCACAGATGCTTCCTGCCATCGTCAGCAGCTGTGGTCTTACTGAAGTGTGCAAGTGAGAAAGACCATCTAAACTGTTCGCTAAAGTCTTCATTTATTTGCTCACTTAGACAAACTCTTGTCCGTTTAGAATTTCAGATAAACACACTTCCTTCACAAATTTGGATGGTAAAGTGACAGTCACTCCACACAGCAAATGCAAGGTTGTCGTTAACGGGGTGCCCATCACGACCAAGACAAAGCTACAGCATTTGGTAAACTTTCCTGCCTGGCCACAGAATATCCTGAGTCCCACCCAAGAGCTGGGAGAGGTCCTTGTGAGGAGGCCCAGGCGTCGAAGCTGTGGCGAGGGCTGGGTGGGCTGGGCGCTAACCGCCTCGCGTCCCTCTGCTATGGAATGAAGATAATGACATGGTCACAGCTGTGGAGTTGGGAGATCTGCTATGAACTTGCTTTGCGTTCTTGGGAAGTCACTTGGCTTCTCTGGACCTCCCTGATAAGACAGAGATGGGGGAACTAGATGATCACAAAGATCCCTTCCAGCTCTAACATTTTATGACATTTAGCTTTTTAAAAAATCTGCCATTGAGAGGGCTTGCACAGCTCCTGCAAACATCGGGCTCTCTCCATCTCCTCCCCACCACCCCAGGGGCTCCTACCAGCCCCCTGCAGCCCAATCCTCTCTCCAATCCATTCTCCACACTGTGGCCACACAGAGCCTTTTAGACAAGCAAACTGGATTAGGCCACTTCCTTCTGGAAATCCTTGGTGACTCCCTTTTAGGACACCTGCGTGAGCTGCCCCGTCCCCCGCCTCCTCCACGCGCTTCCCTGGTCACAGTGACCCTCTCTTGGTTGCTCAAAACACCCCAGGCTCTGTTCGAAGCAGCCTTCTCTGCCTCACAAAACTTACCACACTGGAAGTCCCACCTTAAACAGCACGCCTCCCAGGAGGCCTTCTCTAATCCCCAGTGTCAATGAGGCCGCCTCGTAGACGCTGCAGGAGCACCGCCCTTTCCTTCAAGCGTCTCTCACAGGTAGTGAGCACATTAGTCTATCAAGTCCTGGGGGGAGGCAATGGGTCTGTTTAGTCCCCACTGATTCCCAGAGCGTGATGGAGAGTCAGCACTCAGTGGGGAATCAAGGAAGAAATAAGGAAAGCATGTACACAGAAGCACAGTTTAAGGTGATCTGAAAAATATTTTATTCAGCCTTTTTTAACGTTAGCAGAAGGGTTACCTGAATAACACAGCCTGCCATTACCAGAAATAGAACACAGGAACGGTTTTTACATTTTACTGTTAAGCGTGTGGTGTGGAGAGCTGAGGGCCTGTATACGTTCTGTCCTTTTCCTTCAACCCGATGTCCCTGTCATGGTCCCGGATAACTGGGTGACAGGACTGCTCCTGTGTAAACCACGCTGGTTCTCTTTTAAGGGACTGTGCACCAATTAATTTTATGGGGATTTTTTTTTTCTATTTTTCTTTTTTCTCATGCAGAGAGTAGTCTTACTGATCTGTCATCTTTAAGGTTGTCTATTTTTACCTTTCAAAAGTACCAGTGACCTTTCCTCAAATGAAGCCCCACATTCCTCAGGAGCCCTCTGAAAGGCTGGCAGTAGCTTCTGGTGGTTTCTGGGAACGTTTTGTGCTTGTGTGTGATGTTGAAAAGACTGGTGGTGAGCAGCAGTGGGCTCCAGGTACAGACCAGAATGGCACTCTTGGTGGCTGATCTTGTAAACGTTCACCCTCGGACCCTGTGGAGCGTGAATGTTGCTGCGGCTCTTGAGAGGAGAGCGCGCCCATGGGCAGTTTTGTGTGACAGAGTCACCCATCAAGGACAAGTCTGGGAGCCTGCAGGGCCTTGTGAGGGCTGGGGAGGGTTTTCTAAACTGGAAACGCCGACAGCTTGCGGTTACTTTTCAGCAGTGCCCGCGCAACTGTCGGCTCGGGTGACAAGCACTTGCAGCCAGTCTCTGCACCTGCCCTGCAGGCGCATCCTGGGGGGAGGGTCGGCACAGCTATCCCAGGCTGCCCCGCAGAGCCTCGCTGACCTGCCACAGATGACATTGGTTCTACCTGTCACAGGGCCTGCGGTCAGCCATCCAGTGATTTCATTAGCTTGATTCCCACTATCTTAGGTCCCTAGCCTAAAGGTCTCTTAAACCCACTAGAGTTCTTCTTGTACTCTGCTGCCCACGATATGCACCATAGCCAGGGTCTCATTTCGCCTTGACGACGCCCTGGAAAGGGGCACTGTGTTCTTCACTTTACTTGTGCAAACAGAAAAAGAATGAAGTCTTTTTAGTGTCTAGAGGAGGTCCTTTTTATGAAGATGCATAACACTCAGAGCGAGAATGACTTAATAGTTTTTTATTTTTGCTAAGTTGCTCAGAGAAGGAGTTGCTAGTTTTACCTGGTAGCCAATTCTGATGTGACATTATTGGTCAAGAAATTATCTAACTTGAATCCCTCATACTGCAGCTTATGCTCATGTCCTTTCTCTTGGTAGCCAGTGTTGACGCAGAGGCCTTGTCCCTCGCCAGTGGCAGGGTCTTGTCCTAGATTGTCTGCTCACTGGGTGTGAGCACACAAGTTTATCACTTAGAGTTCTGCAGGTTAGGGTCCATCACGCATCTCACTGGGCTACAAGCAAGGGGTCACCTGGGCTGTCTTGCTTTCTGGAGGCTCAAAGGAGGGTCTGTTTCTTTGCTTTCTCAAGCTTCTAGAGGCCACCAACATTCCTTGGGTCATGGCCCCTTCCTTCATATCCAAGGTCAGCCACACAGCATCTCTCTGACCCTCTTCTGCTTCCTCTTCCACACTTCAGGCCCATACATTTGGCCCACCTAGATAATCCAAGGTAATCTCCCTGTTTTAAGGTCTGGTGATAAGCAAACTTAATTCTGTCTGCAGCCTTAATTCCCCTTTGCCATATAAAGTAACATATTCACAGGTTCCGGAGACTGGGACATGGACATCTTTGAGGGCCATTCTTCTGTGTACCACGAGCCCTAAACCTTCATTTCTCCTGGGAGGGTCTGTTTTCTAACTCCTTCATCATCTCCTCTAAGTCATTTCTGGGCTCCATCAACTCAAGCAGTGCTGAAGTGATCGGTCCAGGAAGGAACATGGTGCTCTTGAAGGCCCTTACCAAAGCTAAGTTTGATGAGAGAGTTATGTGGTCTTGGGTACCTAAAACTCACCCCATCAGAGGGAGCATGCTGGGAAAAATCACAGAAACGACTTGTTAGAGCAGCAGATGGAATCAAATATTGGTGACCTACCTTTGTATTTCCAGGTGTGGATTTGGTGAAAAGCCAAGTTTATCAATAGGAAATTCCTAACGGAGGAACTGTACCAGCGCTGGATGGAGAAGACAGCCACGTAGCTCAGGAAGACGACCCCTTCTGGGATCCTGTCGAGGCCGTCCGCCTGGGCTCGGCTCACGTCTGGCTCCAGTCTCTCGCCCACTGCGTGGAGTGCGAGGAGCAGGTGGAGCTTGTGAGCTGCGACAGGCTGGAGGCGGCGGTGCTGCGTATCTGCATGAGCCCCTGCGCCCCGACAGGACAGTGGGTATCTTCTCCCCCCTGCCTAGTTCCGGGTCTGTCAAACATAGAAAACTCACAGCAAGCCTGAGTTCTCCCGGAGGGGGTGGTCAACCCGGTACCCTGAAGAGGTCATTCGTGAGACAAATGAATGAGCTCACGCATTCATGATTTGACCTCATCAAATCTGATTTTTGCCATGGCAGCCAAAACCGCTGACCTGAAGTATTTAAAAAATTCCTTCTGATGAGGCCCAACACCCAGAAGCAGAAAGCTGACCCCTTCTCCCTCCTTGGTACAAGCTCTGATCATTTCTTTGTTCCTTTTCTCAAGGCAGGGACTGAGTGTCTTTGTTGTCTGGCCTCTTTCTATGCTGTTATCTGATCTTTCTGTGGGCACAGGCTTTGTTTTACCTCTACTCCGTTACCTGTTACCCTCGTCTCAGGCTATCTCGTCTGTTTTCTCTCTGTAGGCCATAGGCAGGTCAGGCAGTTTTTACAAAAGCTGAAGTCGCTTAGCAATTCTAAGCAGAGGCTGGAAGGGTCTGGTCTGGGTGCCAGGGTCCTCAGAGGCACCGACTGCAATCTTTTTGTTTTTCTGAAGAGGAAATAGGCTCAAGAAGGGAGCAGGAGAACCACAAGGTCCTGTGACCGAGAGACCAAGCTGACCATTGGTTCACTGTCTTTACCGGGACCCCAGGCAGCGTTCTGGTCATCCGGCTACCTCGGGCGTCTAGGGTCCTGACGGTTATCTTTCCCACTGCAAGTTAACAAAGCGGCATTCTAGTTTACAGGTTTCAGTCTTTATGAGTTTGGTCGATGTGAGTGACGGCCCCTGTTGGAAAGCTGTCCGAATCAGTTTCTGAGCTTGTAGGCCTGAGGTTGACTCTGGACTATGACGAATTTACCAGGAAAGATGATCCCTTGAGAGACTGCCTCTGGGGAGTCAATTGGCTTTTCCCGGGGGGCAGCCCCTCTGTCCCACTGGGACCCTACCTCCATCTTTAATGCTAGTTCAGCACCCACATCTGAGTGCATTTACTTCCTGAAGCTGTTATATTCCCGTGTCCTCCTTGAGAAGGCTGTGAGCTCCCTGAGGAGGTTCATGTCTTACCTTGAAGTACCAGCAGAGGGTGAGCCCTCGTTGAGCGTCTCTTGAATGAATGAATTCTACAGCTGATTATATTACTACTCTTCCTTCAGTGAACTCAGCCCCCTCTTAAGGAGTCTATGTAACCCCCTTTGACATCCCAATCCTAACTTGCTTGGGCCCAGGCTAACCTGCGATCAACGTTCCCCCTCTTCTGTTTGTAGAGCATGTGGTGGGGAGGATGTGGTCATTGACCCTTTGGAGCTGCTGGGCAAGAGGATGGATTTCCAGATTCGCATTGTGCGATGCCTTGGTGGCTAAAGGAAGATGCAGAGCAGGGGGTTCAGATGGGGTACCAGCCCACCCCGCAGAGCGGCTATGCATAAACAAGCCACCTTGTGGGCCCTGAGAGGAGGGAGCCTTTCTTTCAAGTTTTAAAAATGAGTTTATCATGAAGTTTTCTTAAGTGTCGATGCTTGCTCAACCCCAAAATGACTATTTCCCCCGTCTGTTGAATAGAGAGAGAAGCCGCGTGCCCCTGCAGTCACTGGACTGTGCTCAATGTGTTCTGACCTTCAAAGTGCTCGAAGCAGCAGAGTCAGGAATTTTAATTATCCAAAAGAATATCCAATAAAACTGTATTATCTAAGTAGAATGGTTGTTTTTTGGTTTTTTCGAGTTGGGAACAAAAGGACTGTACTACAATGTGGCAGAAGCGCCAGATATGCTTAAACTAATCAGGCTAAAAGGATATAAAGAGAGAGAGCAATAAAGAAAGGGAGACTTTGAAAGACAAAACCCAACCAACCACCTCACGTGGAAAATTAACAATTTTAGATTATCTAGGTAGAAAGTATTTATCAAAATCCTTTTCCTTTTTTGCCAGACATTTAATGTTACCTATGCAGTGATGAGACTCATGCTGAATAGCTGAGATGTTGGGGGCAGCAATCATGAGAATCAATTATAGGTCATCTTTTATCAACTACCCCATGCAGGCTCTACTTGCTTTGGCTCATCTGATCCTTTTCTTTACAAACACGTCCTTTTTGGTTTTAAATTATGTTTTATGTTCTTTTCTCAGGTACCGAATTTATGATCTTCCAAACACTTTATATACTAAGCCTGTATGGAAAATTGTGAATCCCCAAATTGAAGATACTGTGCAATTTGCAGCCTTAAATGCATCTCAGGAGTTCCTGAATTACTTACAACTCATTGTTGACTTAGGGGGTCTTCAAGGTACCATCTTTACTACCCCTTCTGCATGGTGCATTCTTCAACCAGCTATCATGTCAGTATACCCAGGGCTGCAGAGGAGGTGGAGGGACGTGGTCAGGGTCTTAACAGCAGTGGCCAGGAGCCGTCTTCCCCTGGGTCCCTGGGTTCTAGTCCACGGGCGATTACATGGCTTAACATCTCCTCACACAACACTGGGGCTAGACAACTGAGCCCTTTCTTTCCTTGATGGTGTCTCCCCCGCTCTGCAGAAGGCTGTGCCGAACTGAGCTGCTCTCAGCCGGACCTCATGGTCACAAGTAAAGGCCACATCATGGTGGACACCATGAAAATTGCCACTGTGATGGATACAGGCAAGGTGTGTACATTCATGTGACATTAAATAGACGTCACAGATGACTAGAAAATCTCAGAGCCGCTTGGGGATCATCCATGTTCCTTCTCTTTAACAGATGTTTTCTTATTTACTCCTGTGTACCCCGAGGGGCTTGAGCCCTGCTCACCACACCACCCCCCCGCCTAGTTTTCACATGGGAGTAAAAATTGCCAGTCTCAAAGGAAATGCAAATAACCCAGCCAACGGCTAAACGGACATGTTTTTTGTAGGCTACATCAAATCCGATATCAGAACTTGACCTGAAGCTGCTCAAGTTACAACAGGAGACAGAACTGCTCAGAAACATTAACAGAGCCCTTAGAGAGGAAAACGTGCTTCTCAAAGGGTCACTTGAGAAAACTGGTTCTAGTCAACAAGGTGAGAGGCCACTTGAGTCTTGGTTGTTTATCTCTAAACTCCTTTATTTGTGATGTGTATTTGTCTTTCTAAGAAATGAATTTTTTAATGAGTTAATCTATATCTTGTTTCATAAAAAAAAGAGCAGAACTTTTTTTCCTTCTGCCTTGTAAGGTTTCTTTGGAGGGGTCAAAATTGGTCCCTGATAAATGCTGATGTAGTAGAATGCCAGCACGATAAATAAATACATAAATACCTGGATAAATAACTAGGTGGATAAATAAATGTTATCTTTTCTTTCTATCTTAGCACATAAGCCTTCCAATACCCTGAAGGTAACCGGGATGACAGCACAACTGCCAGCAGCCCAAGAGATTAATCAAATGTAGACCCAGCCAGCCAGCTATGACAGAGAATTTGCCAAAGCTCTTAAGGTGTTCTACCAAAGCATGAACAAGGCAAGGGGCAGTTTCTCAGACTGAGACACTATAAACCTCGTGTAAGTAACCAGAATCCTGGGATTCCATTAAATTTCCATTAAATTGAGGTATTTGATATAACTGCGTTTCCTGAGCTTGGGGACGCGTGTGTTTAAGCAGAAGAGCACACGGAGTAACAGTGTGAGTCTATGCTCTGTCGGCCGCCATCCACCTTTGCTCTTGCTTTTTTATTCAGCGTACATCTGCCTGGTTCCAGGCAGCCACAGCCACGGCAGGAGTGACATTCATTCACCTTATGATATACAGAATATCCCAGAAATGCAAGTCTGGTTTATCGTTATAAAACCACATGGATATAATTCTTCACATTAAGATATTATAGGAGAAAAATCATGATTACTTCAATAGATGCAGAAAAGGCAAGTGATGAAATTCAGCATCCTACCATGATAAAAACTCAGCAGAGTAGGAATAAAATGGACATTTCTTAATCTGATGAAGGCAATCTTAAACACACACGCAGCAAGCATAATGCTTATGGTGAATCACTGAAACCTTTCCCTTTCACCTCAGGAAGAAGTCAAGGATGCCAGTCAGGGATGTCACTCCTGTTTGACACTGTACTTTAGGTACTAGCCAGTGCAGTAAGGCAAGACATACAAGATATAAAGACTGGAAAGGAAACAAAAGCAACAGCAATAATAGCACACATTTACATAATACTAAGTGCTTTACATTTACTGACTCAATTCTCATAAGAACCCGATGTGGAAGGTACTATTATTAGCCTTATTTTTCAGCTGATGGATCTAAGGCACAAGAGAAGTTAGGGAACTTACGTAAAGATACACAACTAGTAAGGAGCAGGGCCCCGCTCCAACCAGCTAGGCTTGCTCTGCAGTCTGTACTCTCCCACTACACTGTGCTGCCTCTAGTATTATGCTCACACGACATGTTTATGTAAATAGAAAATCCAGAAGAATTACAAAGTTGCTGGATACAAAATCAATATTTAAAAATTAACTATATTTGACTATAACAGCAACGAGACAAAAATTTTTTTATAGAAGATACAATTATAATTGCATCAAATATGAGAAGTACTTAGGCCTATAGCTAAAAAACTATGGACTTCCATGGAGAAAATTTTAACACTTGAGAGATGTTAAAGATGATCTAAATAAATGGAGAAGCATGCCATGTCTCCATGGTTTGGAAGGTTTGCTACTGTAAATCTGTCCAGTTTCCTGAGATTCAGTGTAATCCCAATCAAATGGAATGGAATCTAACAAGATGATTCTTTAATTTAGATGGAATTGTGAGAGCAAAGAATAGCCAAGACCAAGACCCAATACCAAGTTAGGAAGACCTGCCCTACCTGATATCAAGGCTGATTTTAATGCTATTGTATTAGGCAGTAAGGTATTGGCCCAAATATAGATAAGCTAAGATATCAAAGGAAAAGAACAGAAGGCCCAGAAGTAGATTCACTCAGGACTAGAGACTTGATATAAGACCGAGGTGGAAACACAGATGAGTGTGGCAAGGATGGATTCGTCAATAAATGGTGCTAGGAGAATTAAGAATATGTACGAGGAAAAATGAAATTGGAGTCTTATCCAAAACTATACCCAGAAATCAATTTTAGGTGAGAATTAAAGACCTACATGTAAAAGGTAAAACCCTAACGCTTATAGAAGAGACTTTAGGAGACTGTCTTCATGACCTCACAGTGGAAAAGATTTTCTTAAATATGACACACAAAAAAACCCCTAGCTTTAAAGAAAAAGATTGATAGCTTCACCCACATTAAAATTGTAAACTTTGGTCTAGATACCAAAATAAAATCAAAAGGGATGAGAAAAGTTATTTGCAACACATTTAACATATAATGAACTAATATCCAAAACAAAGAATGACTACAAACCAAAAAGAAAAACAGAGATAGTTAACCCAATAGAAAAAAATGGTCAAAAGACCTGAACAGGAACTTCACAAAAGAGGAAACCAAATAGGCCAATAAATATATGAAAAAGAGCTTAACCTCATTAATAGTTTGGGAAACACTAATTGAAACCACAAAGAAATACTATACAAACCAACCATACTGGCAAAAATTAAAAAGTCTGAAAATATCAGGTTTTGGTGAAGATACAAAGCAACAGAAACTTTCATGCCCTGCTGGAAGGAGTATAAATTGGTATGAGCACTTAAAAAATTGTTTGTCATTTACCTAATAAAAGTTGAAGATGCATCCACCCTAGAAGCCTGCGATTCAACTCCTCTTCTCCACAGAGTAACCCGGTTCTGCGGAGAATTGAGCCGAGGCCAAGGTTCTCAAAGTGTGGTCCCCCCACTAGCAGCTTCAGCATCATCTGAGATCTTGTTAGGAATGCAAATTCCAGGGCCCCATCTCAGACCTACTGAATCAGAATCTCTGGGTGCGGGGCCCAGTAATCTGTGCTTTAACAAGCCCTCCAAAGGATTCTGCCTTAAACTGAAGTTTGAGAACCACCTCACTAGGTTTCCAATGTATGTAATGAATTAATTTCTCCCCTATCTATCTAGAATGGTACTCGAGTTATACACCATTCTTGAGAGAACTGAGAAAACAGTCACTCAAATCATTTTCTGTTCTGTGGTTCAGATGAGGGACCAGCTGAAAAACTCTGCAGAAACCCGGGCATATGTGCACTGGCTGTTCTTAACACCATCTTCCATAGTAGCCCCAAACTGGAAACATCCTAATGATCATCCACAGAAGATAGGTAAATTATGGCACCTTCTATACTGTGGAACACTACACTGCTGTGAAAATGAACGACAGCCACGTGCAACAGGCTGAATTTTACCACCAACAGTGGTGATTGAAACCTTCAAGTCACAAAAGACGCCATCCAGTATGATTCCATAAACGGTCAAAAGACAGGAGAAATATACTGTTTAGGGCTGCATTCTAGGTGGCAAGAAAATGATCATCACACAAGTCAGGCTACTGGCTGCTTCCGGAGAGAGGGGCGAGGAGGTAACCAGGAGAGGTTTGACAGGCAGAGTTCTTTCTTGAGCAGGTGTGTTCACCTTAACTGTACCTACACACACATTTTGGGTACTCTTTTGTATGTATATCTCACAACAAAAAAGAAAGAAAAACTGGTTAGATGAAAGACACTATAAACAAAGTTTAAAATAAGCCATACCCTGGGAGAATCAATTGTATTATTTATCATCCAAGGTTAGTATCCAAAATATATAAACTACTTTTAAGATAAGAAAAAGACAACATGTTGGAAAACACATTGGAAAAAACGGGGCAAAGGACCTGAGTAGGCATTTCGCTACTCATCAGGGAAATGGAAACTAAAATGAGATGCCATGACACACCACCCACCCTCTGCCCACTCCCATTGATACTGGCCCTGTTACGGGTTCCCCTACATTAACCCCAGCACACATGGGGTTAAAACCAAAAGCACCCACCCTCTCTCCCCGCTTCTCTAGTTACGTTCATATGTAAATAGAGTATCTTTAACCCTGGTATCCCTGAGCTTCACCAATGCCTGAAAGTGGTGTTGAGATTAGAGCACTGACTTCCCCCTCACACACAAGTTACAAAATGCTAAACCCTGGTGGCCTCACACTGAAGTCATGGCTAATCACCGTCCTTGAAGTTGACTGCAGGAAAACTCATGTCCAGAGAATATCAAGACACTGAAGTTTCCCTGACCCCAACTCCTTGGCCTCCTGGCTCTGGAACCCACCACCCATCACGGAAGAAGATAACCAAGGACACTCACCTGCAGACTCCCTTATCTCGCCACCCCTCTCCCTGCACGTAGTCACATGCCTCCCAACCTTTCAAACCACTTGCCTGTCTTTCGTCTGCCGGGGAGACAGAGCTGTGTGCTTACTCCCATCTCCCGGCTGACGTCACCCAAATTAAACCTCTTTCCTTGCCACAAGGCTGGCATCCAGTTAACAGCTCCCCTCTTGTGCAGCGAGTGAACGAACCTGTGTTGGTGTCCGGTAGCACCATCTGTCAGCACCGTCACCATCCTCCCCACCGCTGGTAGCTGGCACTCTGGCCCACAGACGTCCCTGTAAATCCCCTCCCAGGGGCACCTGCTCCCATGAGGCAGAGGAGACATCACCCAGCCCTACCAATGGCAGAATCCCCACCCCACACGGTCCTTTGCAAACCTCAGAACTTGTACAGTATTAAAAGAATATATACCATTCCAATCTGAAATATTTGGATTATCTCATCAATCTCCCCTAGTGGCAGTAACTAATGGCAGCCTTTCTGAAACCGAACGTGCTCCTAGGGGGCTTATTGCCTCTGCTAGCAACTTTCTTTTTTTTTTTAAAGATTTTATTTATTTGTTTTATTTCCCCCCAAAGCCCCAGTAGATAGTTGTATGTCATAGTTGCACATCCTTCTAGTTGCTGTATGTGGGACGCAGCCTCAGCATCGCCGGAGAAGCGGTGCGTTGGTGCGTGCCCGGGATCCAAACCCGGGCCGCCAGCAGCGGAGCGTGCACTTAACCGCTAAGCCACGGGGCCGGCCCATGCTAGCAACTTTCAAATGCAGTTTTCTAGGCCAAAGGGAGAACTCAGCAGGCACTCCACTCATGTATACATAATACTTTTACTCTAATCATGTGAGTCTACTACTACCATTTTTTTCTTTCATTTTTTAGGAAGATGATCAAATGCTTCGGCCATTTGTACAACAACAGTCACGAATGTTAAAAGACTTCGGCGACCTACTTGAATCCAGCTTGTGGAAACTGAAAAATGATGTTGCTCTTATAATTAAAAGAAAGAGAGAATGTTTATCTCACATCGAATAACGAGGATACACCAACCGAAAACATTTGAGTTTTGAGTTGTAAAGATTATTTGTGCAGCTATAGTTCCCACTTAACCTATTTCTTCTACCATTTTTAAGCAAACCTCCTCTCCTTCAATCTGATTTTTAAAACCATGTAAAAAATGAATCCATATCCAGGGTGAAGGTGACATGGGAGATACTGGAGGTGAATGGTTAGTGCTCTGAGCTCTGGGATTGGACCGCCTGGGGTAAAACCCATCTCTTATCAATCGTGTGGTTTAGGGCAAATGACTTGCCCTCTCTAGGCGTCTCGTTCCTTATCTGTTATATGGAAATAACAGTACTCAGTGCAGATGGTTAATGAATATAAAGGAACATAAAGCACTTAGAACATGCCTGGCACCCAGAATCAATCAATAAGCATTTGCCATTAATATTTTAACAAGTAAACAGTTTGAAACTTCAAATAAATCTCTTTTGATAAATTTCTTGATGTCAGACCTAGAGATAATGGTTATTTCATGCCCCTCATTTTGTATCCTTGCTCTGAATAAATCTGATATTCTGCCTCCACTTATAGTCTGTCTTCACAAGTTTACTTGAAATACATCCAATTCACTACGCAGCATTAGTGCCTGTACTGTGGGACGTGTTCAGCACAGGCGCCGGGGGCGGCAGAGATTAAGAGTGCTGGTGAGGTCTGCCAGGGGTTAGTCAATCTCTAAGGGATCTTGAGTCCACCAAGAATTGACTGATGGGACTTAGGTAAGGACTGACAGGCACTGAGCGCTCCGGGGAAAAGCTATAAAGAAATATTTTGTAGCCTGAGATTCCTAATAACAATAGTAGCAATAATATTGCGATTTAATGAGTGCTTACCGTGTGCCAGGCACTAATCCAAGTGCTAGACGTCTGTTAGCTCATTTAATTCTCACTATAATGCTACGTGTTTGGCACTATTATTTCCCCCATTTTGAGGCTTTAAAGGTTAAATAAGTAAGGTCTGTCCAGGCCACTGTGAGTAGGCAGCAGGCCGACTCTAGAGACTGCAGACCTACGCTGCTGCCTTAACATACAGGACGGGCCCAGGGAGCAGCTAGACTGATGGGCGTAAGAAACCAGGAAGGAGGACCTAGAGCTGACAACCCCAATCCTCGCCCTCTGAAATATAAAGTTAGACTAATCAAATGGCATGACACCGACACTCTCCCGGCAGGAGAAGCTATCCAGGGCTCCAGAAAGGAGTCTCCCAGGGAAGGTGGTGGATCTGGGCTGGTAGTTTCAGCTTAATATCAGGGCCCAACAGCTTATGACAGAGGCTTGGGTTTTGCCTGCAGCTCAGGTCCTGACTGAGTATACACACATGAACCGCAAGATAAGCCGTAACCTCGGAGGCCACGTGTGGAGCTCCCTGTGGTGGTGGCAGGGACAGGCGCCAGCAAAGCATCACAGGATCGCGGGAAGCCTCCGTCAGTGAGGCAGGACAGCAGTGAGGCCACGGGAAGCAGGAACGGCTTCTACCTCTTGGACTGAGCCTCAAGCTTCCTGGACGATTTGCAGATCGTGTATTACTCGCCTCAAGTGAGGAATATACTTTCTGCAAACGAGAGCAGGTGGAGCCTTGGAGGGTTAAAAAGAAAATCAGGATGAGACAGACTTGTATCTCAAGCCGGAGGATAGGATCACCCGGGTTGTCATACATCAGTGTCAATGCCAGAAAAGAACACAGCGTTCACTGCAAAGCTGTAAAGAAAGCTTACACAACACGTAGCTTCACCCAGTGGCCCCAAATGCAGATCTAAACCACAGATTCTAGGCCCCAACCTCCAGCCTTCCTAAATGCACACTGCTGGGGTCCACTGGGGAACCTATCGTTGTTTCGTGATTCTGATACACATGTCATGAGATCTGTTGCTCCTGAACATCTTTGTTTTTAGAGATGATAAAAACTTTTCTAAGGTCCCACAAATTAGGGCACAGCTGAGACCAGATCCCGACCAGCCCTGGGCAGAGGGAGCAAAGTGAGGATGAACAGGACTACCACCAAGAGTCTCCCTCTTCAAGTTAAAGACCCTCTTTCTTCTGTAGGCAGCACAGAAGGGGCTCCCCACATGAATAATAGTCCTATCTATGTCATGCTTCTCATTGTAGAGTAGAAATTCCATAAAGGTAGTGGTTGTCCTCTTTACATAATGAACAGCACAGAACGCTGTGTATGTGTTTATTATATGTTTATCACAAAAGGAAAAGCCCTTTGCCTTATTTTAGGGCATCGGTGGAAAACCTAGTTAAAATAACAAAAAGTAAATTAGAAAAAAATTCTGCTTAGGCAGTGTAAATCAATACAAAATAACCAGCTGTATCCTTAAAACTAAAACAGAACCAGGGAAACAAACAAGCCCAATCATTCGTGGCACACAGGTCAGACCAACCAGGAAGCTCATTTTTACCACTACTCAAGAACCTCGGCAGGCCCAAACACAAAACCACCATTCAATTGACAATCCTTTATTATTCAACTTAGTATCAGTCCAAAATCAGTGTAGATGGGCGAAAAACTAGGCTAAAATAGCAAAAAGTACAGTTTCATTTGGCAAAGGCCCCCCCAATACATAGAGAAACTCACTGGAAAGTGAGATCCCATTCAGTAGCACGGCAAGGAAAGCAGCGGTTACTGCCTGACATGACATGTCTGGGAGCCTCATCAAGGAATCAGTGAGCCACACAGATAGAGATTCCCACCCCACCCTCTGAGCTGCCAGCTCACCGATAAACATTGACCATGAATTCTTCAACGAAAAACTCAGTCAAATACCAGTTCTCTCTCACAAGCAATAAAATCACAAAATCAGCTAAGATTTGAAATTTAGGGTAAGCTAGTACAATTTCCTGCTTTTAATGTGTACATATTTTAGATTTGACAATCTTTTCCACATACAGTCAGATAGGATTATAGAAGAATTTCAAATATCAAATAAAAAAGCTGTTAATTCATGCATTTTATGACTGGTTAATTCTGCAAATGTTTAGACTTCAGAGCTGCTAAGGATGCTAAATTCAATGCCACGTTGGTTGAGTCTGTCAATCAAATTTGTTCTGGAGAAAGCTGCTCCAGGTGTGAAGACTCCGCCCCTGTAAGACAATAATAATATAAAACAGTGCACAAAGCCCATCTCCAGTCCTTCCCTCTGCTCACATGATCTGCTGAAGATTAGCTATCAAATCACTGCAGAGCTCATGAAAACCTGATTCTTGATTTTATCATGGACTAGTTTTGGTTCCATTCCGAAAATCAACTAAATGAGCAAGTAGCCTTACCCAGGAGGAAATTAGTGGCCCAGCAAACCCATCTAGATTGGTTCAGCAACTCATGAGTCTATTTCCATGATACTGATGTGTTCAAGAAGCACACTCAGGGTGATCAACCCCAGTAACTGCTGCTGTTTATACAGACATCCCTCAGATCCAGGAGGATTAAATAAAGAACTGAGTGAAAGAAACTTAAGTAATCAATTATTAATAAAGCATAAATAAGACAAACTGGATGAAAAAGAAGTTTCTTTAAATGTAACGGCTAACATTTATAAAATGCTAAATATTTTCAAAGGGTATATAAGTACTTGAAAAAATTTAACTATGCTTTGCTCTATACAACTTTTATGTTATTACTTAATATTGTTTCAGGTCATACCTAAATTCATTTATTTCTAAGCCTGCAGGCCTATGCTCATTTGTAAAGCTGGCCTACTTTTAGGGTAACAGCTAAAGGCTCCAGTACGATAGTCCACTTGACAATCATCCTGCCAGGATGCCACAAATAAGATCACTCTTGGTGTCAGGGTCCCACCGTCAGCTGTACGGTTCAGCACTCATCAGAGGCTCCTGTTAATACTATTTAACAGTAGGGACCTTTTCTGAGTAGTTGACTCTGGACTTGAGCTATTTTTTCAAGAAATTGAAGTCAACTTACACGGCTCTCAAACTTCTCTGTCTCCTCTCATTTACCTCTGCATTGTTCCCAGAGGCCAATGAGGAACTGTCCTTCTCATCATTTTAATTTAGCCCATCTTTGGATCAAAGAAACTGTAAATGCTCATGTGCAGACCCAGTGCCATATAAACAAAGATGAAAAAGAGATCTTCAAATTAGAAGAAAACCAGACTTACGCCTTAGGAAGATCAGAGGCATCACTGAGAAGAGTCATGGCTGCCTGGACCATGGCTATGGGCGTAGCCACGTAGCCTGCCTCTGCAGAAAACAAGGGATCAAAGGAAAAGAAAGCACTCATGAAGTATGCATTCAACAACACCCAAAAATCAAATGGCAGATTTTACACCTAACTCTAGGTATAAAGAATTTTCTCAATAGATACGCTGTTCACTTAATAACAAAAATAACAATTAACATTTATACAGTACTTATTAAGTGTTAGGAACTGTATTAAGTGCTTTAAATCTATTAAATTCATTTAATTCTCCTAACAATTATATGAGGTTAGTACTATTTTTTTTTTCCGCTGAGGAAGATTTGCCCTGAGCTAACATCTGTTGCTAATCTTCCTCTTTTTACTTGAGGAAGATTCACCCTGAGCTAACATCTGTTGCTAATCTTCCTCTTTTTGCTTGAAGAAGATTAGCCCCGAGCTAACATCTGTGCCAATCTTCCTCTATTTTGTACGTGAGTCGCCACCACAGCACAGCCGCCAACAAGTGGTGTAGGTCCATGCCCTTGAACCAAACCCGGGCCACTGAAGCGGAGCGGCCAAACTTAACCACTTGGCCACAGAGCCGGCCCCCAAGGTTAGTACTATTTTTATCCCCCTTTTACAGATAAGGAAACTGAGGCATGGAGAGATTAAGCGATTTGTCCAAACTCACAAAGTTAGGCAGTGGCTGGGCCAGAATCATACCCAGGCAGCTGGCTCAAGTCCATGCTCTTACCCACTACACTGCACTGCCTCTTGACAATAACCAAAGCCGATGATCCTGGATTCTTGTTTCTCTATTAATACACTAAACTTCACTTAAAAAAAAAAAAGACTCGGGGCAGGCCTAGTGGCATAGTGGTTAAGTTTGTGCTCTCCACTTCAGCAGCCCGGGGTTTGCAGGTTCGGATCCCAGGTGTGGACTGACGCACCACTTGTTGAGCCATGCTGTGGTGGCTTCCCATATAAAGTGGAGGAAGATGGGTGCAGATGTTAGCTCAGGGCCGATCTTCCTCAGCAAAAAGGAGGAGGATTGGCAACAGATGTTAGCTTAGGGCTAATCTTCCTCACCAAAAAAAAAAAAAAAAGGACTCAGTTTCTTAAAGAAAAACAACTGAGTAACTTTAAAAGAAGTCTAACTTTAAGAAGTAACTTTAAAAAGAAGTCTATAAGCAAGTGGGACATTAATGTTTACATTTCTGTCAAATAATAAAAACACAGTCAACTTATCTGAAAATTCCAGGTGAGAATTTGAAAAGAAGGCAAGATGCAAAAATATCTTTACCATCTGGTTTGATTAAAACTGCAAAACAGACCCCTGTGATCTATCAGGGATGATGGTAATTAAACTTATAATTATACTATAATTCACAAGTGGGACGGTCTCTGTACAGTTCTGTAAAATTTACAGCAAAAGTTCTTGAACATTTTTTGAGTGACAGTTCCTTTTAACAACCTATCAAAAGCTTTTACCCACGCCCCAAAAATGCACATGTGCAAACACATCTTACAAACAATGTCAGGGGAATCACAGATGCCAAAGAAACCTTGGGTCACAGCTTTGAATCACGTTATAATTATACTGCTTTAAAGTGACCTTTGAGTATGAAACAGATAAACATCATAAAACTAGCCCCTTGTTTTATTAATATTAAATTTTGCCATTCAGAATTACTGAATCATACTGAAAAAGAAAACCAGAGGGAGGGATACACTAATAAAACTGGATTATAACAATAATTTCAATCCTTTTTTTTTTTTTTTGTGAGGAGGACCAGCCCTGAGCTAACATCCAATGCCAATCCTCCCCTTTTTTGCTGAGGAAGACTGGCCCTGGGCTAACATCCATGCCCATCTTCCTCTACTTTATATGGGACGCCACCACAGCATGGCTTAACAAGCGGTGCGTTGGTGCGCACCCGGGATCCGAACCGGCGAACCCCGGGCCGCCGCAGTGGAACGTGCGCACTTAACCGCTTGCGCCACCGGGCTGGCCCCTCAATCCTTCTTTTGACAGAATCATTTATCATTATTACTTAAATAATTTGTGCAAATCTATTTCTGAAACAATTAAACTTTAAAAAGAATATATTGTAATAGCATACCACTTTATAGCTTAAGACAACGTAAAACTCTCAAGCATTCTTAGGTCATATGTGAAATACCTGGTCCTTTCACCTGAGTACAAATTCTGATATTTGGTTTGTTCTTATCAGAACCAAAGCCTTGGCTGTATCCTTGACCAAAGAATGTCATTGTAAATGATGAGGCATCAATCTGAGAAAAACAAAACAAAGGGCTTATTTAATAAATATGTCATTTCCTCCCTGAACACAATAAAACCCACTATTCTACTTCATAGGAGACATTTTCAATACATAAAAACATCAAATTCTATCTGCCAGAATATCCTGTCATCCTTTAAGCATGGAGCAAAAGTTAATTCTTTGAAGATGCAAGTTTGTTTTTTTTTTTAATTTTTATTTTTTTTAATTGTGAAATTTTTGTTGTACATTATTGCTTGTCACTCACCATACAAATGCATCCCTCCACCCTTTATGCCCACCCCCCACGCCCCTTGCCCCTGGTAACCACCAAACAGTTCTATCTGTCCGTGTGTTGGTTTATCTTCCACATATGAGTGAAATCATGCAGTGTGTGTGAAGACGCAAGTTTTGATGACTGGTGTGATGTTGGGGGGAGGGAGGTGGTGAGGAATAGGGATGAGGTAAAGATGATTCTTAGGTTGGGGCTTAAAGAAGAATAGCACCATTAAAATAGGCAGTTTCAGAGAAAAAGCTGGAGGTAGTTTTTATTTTAGGGTGGCAGAATATGGTAATCTGGTTTTAGATATCTATTTGAGGTGACAAGACAAAAATAGTCAGCCAGTAATGGCAATATGTGCCTGGGGCACAGATATACGTGCTCCACTCAGAGATGTAAAAATTCAAGTCAAAAAATTAAATTCTAGAAGACTTATCCAAGCATCTCGCACAATCGCTGATTTAGAAATAAGGTAACAAAGAATTTAGTCGTGGTCAACAAATTATTTATTAAGTCAGGCACTGAGGCATCAATAAAATACGGTCCCTGCCTTTCCTGGAGCTTACAGTTCAGTGGGGGAGAGATATATATAAGCAGATCTAATAACAATACAGACATGGATTAACAGACACAGGATTGTTCAGAGGAGGGCATTATTAAATCTACTGGGGAGGAGGGCATGGTTTTGAAATGTGCGTGCACACGCACACACACAATAGAAATTTATTACACAGAAAAGTAGGGTAGGTACCAGAAAGGAGAAACTGTTATTTAAAGGCAAAACCAGACAAGGCTGCCACAAGAAGAGAAAATTACAGCCCACTATCTTTGATGAACATAGATGCAAAAACTGTCAACAAAATATTTGTAAATTGAATTCAACAATACATTAAAAAAGAATCATACACTACGATCAAATGGCATTTATTCCAGGGATGCAGGGATGGTTCAACATCCACAAATCAGTCTATGTGATACAACACATTAACAAAACGAAGGATAAAAATCATATGATCATCTCAACAGATGCAGAAAAAGCATTTGACAAAATTCAACATCCAATTATGATAAAAACTCTCAACAAAGCGTGTAAAGCAGGAACATACCTCAACATAACAAAGGCCATATATGACAAGCCCACAGCCAACATTAAATTCAGTGGTGAAAAGCTGAAAGATTTTCCTCTAAGATCAGGAACAAGACAAGGATGGCCACTTTTGCCACTTTTATCCAACATACTATTAGAAGTCCTAGCCAGAGCAATTAGGCAAGAAAAAGAAAAAAGGCATCCAAATTGGAAAGGAAGAAGTAAAACTGTCACTATTTGCAGATGACATATTATATACAGAAAACCCTAAAGAGTACATCAAAAAACTGTTAGAACTAATAAACAAATTCAGTAAAGTTGCATGATACAAAATCAATACACAAAAATCTGTTGCATTTCTATACACTAATAGTGAATTATGAGAAAGAGAAATTAAGAAAACAATCTCATTTACAATTGCATCGAAAAGAATAAAATGCCTAGGAACAAATTTAGCCAAGAAGGTGAAAGACCTATATATTGAAAACTATAAAACACTAATGAAAGAAGTTAAAGACGACACAAATAAATGGAAAGATATTCTGTGCTCATGGATTGGAAGAATTAATACTGTTAAAATGTCCATACTACCCAAAGCAATCAACAGATTCAATGCAATCCCTATCAAAATTCCAAAGGCATTCTTCACAGACATAGAACAAACAATTCTTTTTTTTTTTTTTTTTTAAAGATTTTATTTACTTATTTTTCCCCCCCAAAGCCCCAGTAGATAGTTGTATGTCATAGCTGCACATCCTTCTAGTTGCTGTATGTGGGACGCAGCCTCAGCATGGCCTTGGAGAAGCAGTGCGTCGGTGTGCGCCCTGGATCCAAACCCGGGCCGCCAGCACCGGAGCGCAAGCACTTAACTGCTAAGCCACGGGGCCGGCCCCGAACAAACAATTCTAAAATTTGTATGGAACCATAAAAGAACCTAAATAGCCAAAGCCATCTTGAGAAAGAACAAAGCCGGAAGCATCACACTCCCAGATTTCAAACTATATTACAAAGCTGTAGTAATTAAAACAGTAAGGTATTGGCATAAAAACACACACAAACATCAATGGAACAGAATAGAGAGCCTGGAAATAACTCATGCATATATAGTCAATTAATTTATGACAAAGGAGCCAAGAATATAAAATGGGGAAAGGACAGTCTCTTCAATAAATTGTGTTGGGAAAATTGGACAGCCACATGCAAAAGAATGAAACTGGACCACTATCTTACACCATACACAAAAATTAACTCAAAATGGACTTGACCATCAGACCTGAAACCATAAAACTCCTAGAAGAAAACATAGGCAGTAGGCTCCTTGACATAGGTCTTGGTGGTGATTTTTTTAATCTGACACCAAAAGCAAAAACAACAAAAGCAAAAATAAACAAGTGGGACTACATAAAACTAAAAAGTTTCTGCACAGCAAAGGAAACCATGAACAAAATGAAATGGCAACCTACTGAATGGGAGAAAATAGTTGTATATCATATATCTGATAAGGGGCTATTATCCAAAATGAACCCATACAACTCAACAGCTAAAAACCAATCTGATTAAAAAATGGGCAGAAGATCTGAATAGACATTTTTCCAAAGACATGCAAATTGCCAATAGGTATATGAAAAGATGCTCTACATCATTAGTAATAAGGGAAAGGCAAATCAAAACCACAATGAGATATCACCTCACACTTGTTACAATGGCTATTATAAAAAAAATGAGAAATAACAAGTGTTGGCAAGGATGTGGAGAAAAGGGAACCCTCACGCAGTATTGCTGGGAACATACATTGGTATAGCTACTATGGAAAACAGTATGGAGGTTCCTCAAAAAATTAAAAACAGAACTATCACATGGTCCAGCAATTCCACTTCTGGGTATTTATCCAAAGAAAATGAAAACACTAATTCGAAAACATCTGCACCATGTTCACTGCAGCATTATTTACGATAGCCAAGATATGGAAACAACATAAGTGTCCATTGATGGATGAATGGATAAAGAAATTGTGGTATACATATATACAATGAAATATTATTAAGCCATAAAAAAGAAAGAATGAAATCTTGCCATTTGCAACAACATGGATGGACCTTCAGGGTATTATGCTAAGTGAAATAAGTCAGAGAAGGACAAATATTATTTGCTCTCCCTTACATGTGAAATCTAAAAAAAAACATACACATATATACATAAACTAAGCTCACAGACACAGAGAACAGATTGGTGGCTACCAAAGGTGGGGGTTGGGGCAGTGAGAGAAATGAGTGAACTGTTTTTGGTTTCTTTTTTAGTTTAAATAAATTGAATTAAAAAAAAAGAAAGAAAAAGAGAAAGATATGGGCTTTTCAGTACATTACCAAAATTAAGTGACTATTCCTTAAAAGCAGCAATAGAATCAGCTACTCATGTATGTCCAAGGCCATATGCTGTCAAAGGTCAATACCAAAGAAGATGAATTTCAAAGAAAAATGGGAGGAAGCCAAGTTGCATAAGTTTCACAAAAGAAACCAAGCAGATTTCCTGGGTGCCGTGATATTTGGCAGCCTTCTCAGGCATGCTGCTTCTTGTTCCCATTTCTCTCCTTTATCCCACGACGTGTAGCCTTATAAATGCCTGAGCAAATGTCTGAGCATTAAATTATAAACTGTAAGTCAGCTCATGAGACCTGAGCAGAGATTTTCTTAAAATAATAGAATGGCATCCAGGCCTTTCAAGGCCTGACTGTACACTCTACACTAAATGTCCCAGAATTAGTGTTGGCCAGCCTCCGAAGTAGGGAAGAGAGAGAAGGGTAAGAGCAGAGAAGAAAGGAAGAGAGAAAAGGAAAGGGGGAAGGGGGGAGAAGTTGTTGGCCCTGCCTGTCCACACATGGTCAAAGGGAGAGGATATCTTCCAGGCCACCTGAACTGTAGTCCATCTGACAGCAGTGTCTCTTGTGGAGACTGATTCCTTAGTTAGCCAAAAAAAAGTTAATAATTTGTCTTCTGTAATTTGCTTAAATGGAGAGAATAAGCAAGCAGGACAATGCCGTCCTGAACTTATCCTATCTACCTAATAGATATAGTTCTGATTAAGTTAATTAACTGTATTCTGGTTTATATACCTCAGACTCTTGTGAATCAGCTAGACTGAGTAACCAATTCTTCTGGCCATGATAAGTCTGGGGCAGTGATAAGAACCTATATCGCAATTAGCAAGTTTCAGGACTAGAATCAGGACCAGTGCAAGTACTTCCTTCTTTTCAAACTCACGCTACACCTACACCAGTGGTTCCCAGTTTTTTAAATTTAAGGACTGCTCCGGGGGGAAAAAAAAAAAGGTAAGAAGGGATGCAGTAGCATGGTGGATTACAGTCTAACACGGCTAGAACATACGAGTGAAGAGGAATGGGGTGGCACTAACGTGTCAGAGGTGTGGACAAGGTCAGACACACAGGCCAGCACTTGTCCCCTCCCCAGCTTGAGGCACACGTGCTACCGGACCTTAACCCTCTCGGGTTAGGCGCACAATCCGCTTTAGACAATTTTCAACACAGTCTCTAGGCTGCTACTACCAATTAATCACAGCACGAAAAATGAAACCTATCTGCCATTCCAGAGTAGATCATGAAGGGCCTCACACCTCCCAGAGATAGACTTCCAGCCAGTGGTGCTCTGGGGGTGTGAACAAAAATCACCCAAATCTGACCTGGAACCTTCCTACCTCCTCATCAGTGATTCACAACCTTGGAAGCACATTAGCGTCACTGGGGAGCTTTTAAAAAGCCTGATGCCCAGGACACATTCCAGACCAATGAAACCCAAATCTCTGGTCATCAGTTTTGGGCTCTCTCCCAAAGCTGAGAACCATTGCTCCATACTTCCAGGCCCTGCTCCACACCTACTGAATCAGAATGTCCAGACGCCAGGCTCAGGACATGTATTTGGAAAAAGCTCCCTGACATATAAAGTCCCAGGTAAAAAATCACTGCCAAAGCAGTTAGTCAGGGAAGCATTTTAAAGAAGGTGATAACAGTCAGATTTGTGTCACAGATCTCTTGGACAGCAGTGGGAAGCTGGATTGGAAAGAAATCATAGGGCGGCTATGGACAGTTCAGTCCAGAGATAAGGGCCTGCGCTATCAACAGAGTGAAAAGACAACCTACAGAATGGAAGAAAACATTTTCAAATCACATATCTGATAAGGTATTAATATTCAGAATATATAGAGAACTCCTAAAACTCAACAACAAAAACACAAACAACCCGATTCAAAAATGGGCGAAGGACATGAATAGACATTTCTCTAAAGAAGATATACAAATGGCCAATAAGCACATGAAAAGACGTTCAACGTCACTAATCACTAGGGAAATGCAAATGAAAACCATAATGAGATACCACCTCACCCCTATTAGGGTGGCTACTATGAAAAAAAACGAAATAAGTGTTGGCAAGGATGCAGAGAAACTGGAACTCTTGTGCACAGTTGGTAGGAACGTAAAAAGGTGCAGCTGCAGTGGAAAACAGTTTGGAGGTTCCTCAAAAAATTAAAAATAGAATTACCATAGGATCCACTAATTGCACTTCTGGGTATACACCCAAAAGAACTGAGAGTAGGGTCTTGAGGTATTTGCACACCCATGTTCATAGCAGCACTATTCACCATAGCCAAAAGGTGGAAGTAACCCAAGTGTCCATGGACAAATGAATGGATAAGCCAAATGTGGTACACACACACACACACACACACACACACACAAGAGAATAATATTATTCAGCCTTAAAAACAAAGGAAATTCTGACACCTGTTACAACATGGATGAAACTTGAGGACAATATACAAAGTGAAATTAGCCAGTCATAAAAAGACAAATACTGTATCACTCCACTTGTATGAGGAACTTAGAGCAGTCAAAATCATAGAGACAGAAGGAAGAACAGTGCTAGCCAGGACCTGGAGGAAGACGGGACAGGAGAGTTATTGTCTAATGGGTATGGAGTTCCAGTTTTGCAAGATGAAAACAATCCTGGAAATGGATGGTGGTGATGGCTACATAACAATAATGAATGTACTTGATACCACTGAACACTTAAAAATGGTTAAGATGATACATTTTATGTTATGTGTGTTTTACCACAATTAGAAAAAAAAAGAGAGAGAGAGAGATAAGAGCCTGAACCAAGGCAGTTGTGATAGAGTTGGAGAAAAACCTAGAATGATGCCTACGTTGTGACTGGGCAGATAACAGAGCCACTAACTGGGGTGGGAAATATAGAAGGAAGAAGAGCACTGGGGGAAAGAAGTTCAGATTTTGACATGTTAAATTTGAAGTACTTGAGGGATATACGGGTCAAGACTTCTAGTAAAATAGCTGGATATGTAAATCTGGAGATCTAAGTGTGCCGGTTAAGAGCACTGCTGAGATCACTTAGGGAGAGAGAGTGAGAAGTGGGCCAAGGATGGAACCCCGGGGATGACCAACAGTTAAGGAGTAGAAAGCAGAGAGGACATAGCAAAGGCAGAGAAGGAACAGAGCAGAAACTCAGAAGAGCAATGATCTCAGAAGCTGAGGCAAATGAACATTTCTAGAAGGACAATAATATAAGAGAGAACAGACTAAATAAGGACTCAAAGCACGCACGCGCTTAGCAGGAATAGGCTAATGGTGACTTTAGCGAGGGGCCAAGGAAGGGTGAAGGAAGGGTCAAGGACTGTTCTTCAGGTTGGAAAGGACATTGGCATGTTTATAGGATGAGGAGAAAGAACCTGTCGAGAGGAGGAGGAGAGTTCAGAGGAGAGAAAAGGAATAACCAACTGATGAAGTCAGGAGGGAATCTAATCAAAAGCAGCAGTAGTGGTAAAGACTCAGGCTGTTGACTCCAGGATCCACCACATTCTAGCTATGTGAACTGAGGCGAGTAACACCCTCTCTCATTATTTCCTCAACTTTAAAAAGTGGATAATAAAAATACATTGACCTAGATGGTTGTTGGAGGACTAAATGAAACATAAAGCACTTAGCCCTGTGCCTGCCACACAAGGAATGCCTGAGTTTTAAAGAGCACAGGTGGCGGGATCGGTCTTGTTTGTACGGGAGAATACCTCTTTGAGAGAGGAAGAAAGAAGGTGAAGATGCGAGCAGTGACAATAGGTGGGGAACAGGAATCTGAGGGGATACACAGCAGATGTTCTCAATTCCATCGGTAAAGCAGGACTTGTGATAACGGCAGACAGGGAAGAGAGCTGGGTTTTTGAAAAAAGCCACTGAGAGGAGATGGAGAGATGACTAATGAAAAGTAAAAGGATCAGCAAGTGATGTTTAAAGCTCCACTGAGGGGGAAGCACGAATTTGTGGTGCTACTCTCCTCAGTGGTGGAATTTACCCCCAGTAGTACCTAGTGTAAAAGGGATGAAGGCTAAATGACCCAAGGACTGACTCAGGGTTGGCATCTGCAAGCCAAATGGTAGAAAATGAAGCAGTCATACTGTTGAGGATGTTGGACAGACAGTAATTCAATTTATCTACCATAGGGATCCAGGGCATGTGGAAGAGGAAGGGGAAGGGAAGCTTGGGAGGGGGAAGTAGGGGTCAAAAGGAGGAAATAACGGAGGAGAAAAATGGAAGAGTAAAAGTATGAGAAATCTCTAGGAAGTAAAGAGAATATAATTTCTGGAGGCACAGGGCTGGGTTCTCATCCCAGCTTGGCCACTTACTCACTAAAGGACCTTGGGCAAGTTTCTTAGGCTCTCTGTGCCTCAGTTTCCTCATCTGTAAAATGGAGATAATACCTACCTCAAGGGGCGTTTGAAAAGACTAAGTCATCTAATTTACGTAAAGAACATAAAAGAGTGTTTGAAACATCGTAAGTGCCCCCATCAAGTCTTAGCCGTTATTGTCACTGCACTGAGGAAAAGTAAAAACAAAATAAAGAAAAATATTATTTTAGAGACCTGGAACAAAAGAAAGGGTTACCTGTTTTTGTGTTGGACCTTGTTTGGAAAAATAACCAAAGGAGAAGAGCCATGGGAACTAAAGGAAAAAAGGAAACAAATCCTCAGTGATATTTTTTCAAACTTATGGAAAATACTTCTGAAGATCTAATTTCATAAAAATATTACTTACTTTTATGAGAAGCTGCCTTCCAATGCCAAACTTCACAAAGAATAAAAAGAAAAGTCCTGCAAACATCAGCTTAATAACAGAGGTGATGCCTCCCACAGTTATATAAGCAGCATATTGAACCTAGACAAAGAATATAAAGTCAGAATGTTACTCTCTACTTTTTTAGACCAAGTAATACAAAAATGTTAGCTACTTATAACTTACTCTATAGTTATAAATATCAAACAAAAGCAGTTTCCACTTTATGAATATGTTATATTCATATATTCAAGCTTCTGAAAGCTTGTTCAGAAACCAGACATTGGGAGCATATTTTTTAAAGAAAGTGTTGCAAATGGTAATTAACTTTCCCTACTTGAACAAAAAAGTCCACACAATCCATATATAAAAAGTGCACAATAATATACTCGAGTTTAGCAATTACAGATCACAGAATGTAGACTCCACTTACAACCTCTTCTATGAGAAAATACTCTCTTGTCTTTTAACTTGAGATAGTTTCCTTTTCAAGCCTCGCCAGTGGGAGCAATTACTTCCCACACCAAAAGGAGTAGGATGGTACTCCAGAGGTAGCAAGGAGAGAAGAAAGAAGAATCCAGACATCTCCACAAGCAATAGAAAGAGTATTCCAGCAGCTGAAACTCTAAATAAGATTGTCGGGTGTTTATGACACCAGGATTTCCGGTACTGAACTTGCCGCTGTTGTGTTCATTAAACAGGCATTCAGCAGCCCAGATTTGAATTATAGGGGGAGGCTATTACCACCCCATAAAATGCAAAATGCTCTACACTACTGATCCTGTATACTCCCAGAAACTGAAACATGCCTTATTGAGCTTTCTTTTTTTGCTTTATAAACATAAAAATCCTACATTAAACAGATAGGGTAACTGTAACAAACACAGAATACTCTTTATTAAAAAATAAATTATATACACTTACAGGTGATTGCTCTAAGTTTTCATGCAAGTAACGCTGAGTCCGCTTCACAACAGACATATCTGCTCCCAAAAAAGGAATGGAATAGCTGTTGAGTTCTCTGCAGTAAGAAATTGGCCACCTGCAAGACAGACCCATGTTGCACTTTCTCCATTTACAGTGACCACAACTTTAACTTGTGAATTTCTGAATAAAAATTTTAACTTTTCTTGAGGAAGGAGTAACGATGAAGATGGCAGATCTGCTCTTAATTAAAATTCATTTCAGTATTTGTTCTTTGTTCTCTACACCTACACCCCAAAAAAGTGACAAGTGGAACAGTGTGGTATTTCTCACACCATGGGCACTTAACACATAGTTTAACGAGGTTTTGCCCCATCAATTTCACTAGACAATGATAAAAAGAACACACATGTCAACAGCCAAACTCTTGAATTTAAAGTTCTCATATATAAACGCTAGTAATAGATTGAATGATTAATCTATATAAATCATCACACTTTAAGATGGTGGTTTTATTGCATAAAATGTAATTGACATTTAATTTTGATATTGACAGTGAAGAATCATAAAATTCATTTTTTCGCAGGGTCTAAATGTATTATAATATATGAAGTACTTAAGCTTAGGGTAACATATTAATTATATTTTATTTATCTTTGGAAACAATCCTGAACTTACTACAAAATAGTCTCCAGGCTTTTCTTAGTAGCATACTTACTTTATTAACAGCCATTATCAACAACAATATACTTAGACTAGATATACCAAAGAATAGATTTTGAGTTAACATACCTTCTTTTCAATTTTGGACCAACAATTGGGACAGGTTTCAGATTTGCCTGATTTCGTAGTTTTTTCAAATTACTCTGATCTCCAAAACCATAAACTGCTGACTTCCAGGTACCATCATGAATGCACAACCCCTAATAAAATAATTCAAGAAAGAGTTAAAGAAACATGTCTTTGAGATAATTTCTAAAATGTAAAACCAAGTAACGGATAATTGACAGAAAGAATATTTCACCTCTACTTAGGCAAGGCATCATCCAAGTGAAAATGAAAATACACCATACCAACTCACATGGGATGCAGCAAAAGCGGTCCTAAGAGGGAAAGTCATAGCAATACAAGCCCACATTCACAAACAAGAAAAATCTCAAATAAGCAGTCTTAAACTACACCTAACAGAACAAGAAAAAGAACAACAAAGAAAGCCCCAAGTCAGCAGAAGGAGAGAAATAATAAAACCCAGAACAGAAATAAATAGAATAGAAACCAAAAAAACAGTAGAAAGGATCAATGAAACTAAGAGCTGGTTCTTTGAGAAGATAAACAAAATTGACTTACTAAAAAAAGAGAGAGAAGGCTCAAATAAATAAAATTAGAAATGAAAGAGGAGAAATTACAACAGATACCACAGAAATACAAAGGATTATAAGAGAATACTATGAATAACTATGTGCCGAAATACAAAGGATTATAAGAGAATACTATGAATAACTATGTGCCAACAAATAGGACAATCTAGAAGAAATGGATACATTCTTAGACTCATACAACCTCCCAAAACTGAATCAAGAAGAAATAGAGACTCTGAATAGACCAATCACAAGTAAAGAGATTGAAACAGTAATCAAAAACCTCCCAAAACATAAAAGTCCAGGACCAGATGGTTTCTCTGGAAAATTCTACCCAACATTAAAAGAAGATTTAATACCTATTATTCTCAAACTATTCCAAAAAATAGAGGAAGATGGAACACTTCCTAACTCATCCTACAAGGCCAGCATCACCCTGATCCCAAAGCCAGATGACGACAACACAAAGAAGGAAAACTACAGGCCAATATCACTGATGAAAATGGATGCAAAAATCCTCAACAAAATACCGGTAAACCAAATACAGCAACACATTAAAAGGATCATACACCGTGATCAAGTGGGATTTATACCAGGGATTATACACAGGGATGGTTCAACATCCACAAATCAATCAATATGATACACCACAGTAACAAAATGAGGAATAAAAATCACATGATCATCTCAATAGATGCAGAGAAAGCATTTGATAAGATCCAGCACCCGTTTATGATAAAAACTCTCAAAATGGGTATAGAAGGAAAGTACCTCAACACAATAAAGGCCATATATGACAAATCCACAGCCAATATCATACTCAACAGGGAAAAACTGAAAGCCATCTCTCCAAGAACAGGAACAAGACAAGGGTGCCCACTGTCACCACTCTTATTCAATATAGTACTGGAGGTTTTGGCCAGGGCAATTAGGCAAGAAAAAGAAATAAAAGGCATCCAAATGGCAAGAATGAAGTGAAATTCTTGCTGTTTGCAGATGACATGATTCTATACATAGAAAACCCTAAAGAATCCATCAGAAAACTATTAGAAATAATCAACAACTACAGCAAAGTTGCAGGGTACAAAATCAACTTACAAAAATCAGTTGCATTTCTATACTCTAATAACGAACTAACAGAAGGAGAACTAAAGAAGATAATCCCATTTACAATTGCAACAAAAAAGAATAAGATATTTAGGAATAAATTTAACCAAGGAGGTGAATGATCTATACAATGAAAACTGTAAGACACTGAAAGAAATCAGTGATGACATAAAGAAATGGAAAGATATTCCATGCTCATGGATTGGAAGAATAAACATAGTTAAAATGTCATACTATCCAAAGGAATCTACAGATTCAATGCAATTCCAATCAGAATCCCAATGACGTTCTTCATGGAAATAGAACAAAGAATCCTAACATCCATATAGGGCAACAAAAGACCCCGAATAGCTAAAGCAATCCTGAGAAAAAAGAATCAACCTGGAGGCATCACAATCTCTGACTTCAAAATATACTAGAAAGCTACAGTAATCAAAACAGCATAGTACTGGTACAACAGCAGACACACAGACCAATTGAACAGAATTGAAAGCCCAGAAATAAAACCTCACATCTATGGACAGCTAATCTTCCACAAAGGAGCCAGGAACATACAATGGAGAAAGGAAATTTTCTTCAATAAATGGTGTTGGGAAAACTGGACAGCCACATGCAAAACAACAAAAGTAGACCATTATCTTTCGCCACAAACAAAAGTTAACTCAAAATGGATTAAAGACTTGAAGGTAAGACGTGAAACCAGAAAAATCCTAGAAGAAAATATAGGCAGTACACTCTTCGACGTTGGTCTTAGAAGGATCTTTTTGAATACCATGTCTACTCGGACAAGAAAAACAAAAGAAAAAATAAATAAATGGGACTTCATCAGACCAAAGAGCTTCTGCAAGGCAAAGGAAACCAAGAACAAAACAAAAAGACAACCCACCAACTGGGAGAAAATATTTGTAAATCATATATCCGACAAGGGGTTAATCTCCAAAATATATAAAGAACTCATACAACTCAACAACAAAAAAACAAACAACCCGATCAAAAAATGAGCAGAGGATCTGAACAGACATTTTTCCAAAGAGGATACATAGATGGCCAATAGGCACATGAAAAGATGTTCAACATCACTAATCATTAGAGAAATGCAAATCAAAACTACAATGAGGTATCACCTTACATCCGGCAGAATGGCTATAATTATCAAGACAAAAAACAACAAATGTTGGAGAGGATTTGGAGAAAAGGGAACTCTCATACACTGCTGGTGTATCCCACTACCGGGTATTTACCCAAAGACCTTGAAATCAACAATTTAAAGACTTATGCACCCCTATATTCATTGCAGCATTATTCACAACAGCCAAGACATGGAAGCAACCCAAGTTCCCATCAACTGATGAATGGATAAAGATGTGGTATATATACACAACGGAACACTACTCAGCCAGAAAAAAAGACAAAATTGTCCCATTTGCAACAACATGGATGGACCCAGGGTATGATGTTAAGCGAAATAAGCCACACAGAGAAAGACAAACAGCACATGATTTCCCTCATGTGTGGAAGATAAACAAACACATGGACAAAGAGAACAGATTAGTGGTTACCAGAGGGGAAGGGGGTTGGGGGTGGGCATAAGGGGCAAAGGGGCACATATGTATGGTAACAAATAATAATGTACAACTGAATTTCACAATGTTATAAACTATTATGACCTCAATAAAATAATAATAATAAATTAAATAAATAAATAAAGTATATTTCTGGGGGGAGAAAAAAAGCAGCCATTCCTGACCTTGACGCCATGACATATGTCATCTTCTAACAGCTTTACTATTCTGCCTTTCGCATTTGGGTCTACAGTCCACCTAAACTTGACTGTTACACACAGTGCAAAGTATGAGTCCAATTTCACTTTTTCTCCATATAGATACCCAACTGTCCCAACATTATCTCCTGAAAAGCCCTTTACCATAAACAAGTGTTTATATACGTACGAACTACCCTGAGCTCTTTATTCTGTTCCTCTGGCCTACTGATATCCCTCTGCCGATGCAACATTGACTTAATAATAAGTCTTGATATCCAAGAGCGCCTTTCTACCTGATTCTCCTTCACAAAATGTCTTGGCTATTCTCGGCCCTTTGCATTTCAATATACATTTTAGAATTAGCTTATCAAGTTGCACACCAGAACAAAACAAACCAACCAACCAACCCTGTTTGAGATTCTGATTGGAATTATACGGGATGATACATCAATTTGAGGAAAACTGACATCTTAACGAAATTGAGTGTTCCAACCCATGAATATGGTGGATTCTTCCATTTATTTGCCTTCTTCAAGGTCTCTCACTAACATTTTATAGTTTCCTTTACAGAAATCTTGCACATTTTCTATTACTTATTTGTAGGTACTTGATTTTTTTGTGCCATTATAAATGGTCTCTTTTTTTTAAAAAAATCACTTTATAACTGTAGCTGGTATACAGAAATGCAACTGACTTTCACATTAAATTTTTTTTAATAATTTTATTTATTTATTTATTTTTTCCCCCAAAGCCCCAGTAGATAGCTGTATGTCATAGCTGCACACCCTTCTAGTTGCTGTATGTGGGATGCGGCCCCACCATGGCCAGAGAAGGGGTGCATCGGTGCGCGCCTGGGATCCGAACCCGGGCCACCAGCAGCGGAGCGCGCGCACTTAACTGCTAAGCCACGGGGCCGGCCATCACATTAATTTTGTATCCAGCAACAATAAAGACTAGAGTGGAAATAAATGGACAGAGAATAGAAAAAAATAGAGAAAATCAATGAAACCAAAAATTGGTTCTTTGAGGAAATCAAGCAAATTGACAAGCCTTTAGCTAGACTGACCAAAAAGCAATAGAGAGAGACAGGAAAAAAAACCTCAAATTACTAAAATCAGGAATGAAAGAAGGGACATTAATACCAACTTTACAGAAATACAAAGGAGTATAAGGGAATACTATCAATGGTATGCCAATAAGTTAGATAACCTAGATGAAATGGACAAATTCCTAGAAAGATACTGTTATGGATTGAACTGTGTCCCCCCAAAATTTATATGTTCAAGGCCTAACCCCCAGTACCTCAGAACGTGAACTTATTCGGAAATAGGGTTGTTGTAGATGTAATTAGTTAAGATGAAGTCATACTAGAGTAGGTGGGCCCCTAATCCAAAACGACTGTTGTCCTTATAAAAAGAAATTTGGACATGGACATGTACACAGGGAGTACACCACGCAAAGACGAAGGCAGAGATTGGACTGATGCATTTACAAGCTAAGGAACATCAAAGATTGCCAGCAAACCATCAGAAGCTGGAGAGAAGCATGGAACTTATTCTCCCTCACAGCTCTCAGAAGGAACCAACCCTGCTGACATCTTAATGTGGGACTTCTAGCCTCCAGAACTGTGAGAACAATAAACTTCTGTTGTTTAAGCAACCCAGTTTGTAGTACTTTGTTACAAGCAGTCCTAGGAAACTAAGGCAGATACAAACTACCAAAACTGACTTAAGAGGAAATAGAAAATCCTAATAAACCTATAAGTAAAGAGGTTGAATTAGTAATCAAAAAACTTCCCACAATGAAAAACCCAGGCCCAGGTGACTTCACTGATGAATTCTACCAAATGTTTAAAGAATTAACACCAATTCTTTACAAACTCTTCCCAAAATGGCCAGTATTAATTAACCTGATACCAAAACCAGACAAAGACATCACCAGAAAACTATAGACCAATATTCCTTATAAATATAGATGCAAAAACAATCATCAACAAAATACTAGCAAACTAAACCCAGCAATACATAAAAAGGGATATACTATGACTAAGTGGGATTTATCCCAGGAATGCAAGGTTGGTTCAACATATGAAAATCAATCTCATGTAATATACTGTAAGAACAGAATAGAATAAAAAACAAAAACCATGATCACCTCAATAGATACAGTAAAAGTATTTAATACAACATAATATTTGTTACATTAAAAACACTCAAACTAGGAATAGAAGATTAAGAGTATCTATGAAAACCCTCAGCTAATATCATACTTAATGTTAAAAGTCTGAAATATTTCTAAGATCAGGAACAAGGCAAGGATGTCAGCTCTTGCCACTTCTGTTCACCATTGTGCTGGAGGGTCTAGCCAATTCAACTAGGTAAGAAAAAGAATTTCTCCGGCAATTTATGAAACTCTTTTATTAATTCTAATAATATTGCCTGTAGATTCTTTTGAATTTTCTACAGTCACATTATATTATCTGCAAAAATAGTTTTGTTTCTTCTTTTCTAATCTATATAGTTTCTTTCTTTTTTCCTGACTTACTGCTCTGGCTAGGATCTTGAAGTAATGATAGTGGGCACCCAAGTCTTATTCCTGAGCTCAGAGCAAAAGTTTTCCATGTTAAACACTGGCTATCATATTTGTTATAGCTTTTTTTAAAAAAGATAATCTTCCTTTCCTCTCCTAGTTTGCTATAAGTTTTAACAGTGAATGGATACTACCTTTTATCAAAAGTTTTTCTCTTTCACAATGTTATAAACTATTATGACACCAATAAAAAATTTTTTTTAAGTTTTTTCTCTATTTACTGAGATATGATTTTCCTCCTTTAACCTGTTAATGAAGTGAATTACAGCAATTACACAATGTTAAACCTTGCATTCCTTCTCTAAAACCAACTTGGTCAAAAGGTATTCTTTTTTATATACTCCTGCTTTTAACTTGCTAATATTTTGTTTAGGATTTTTATATCTATGTTTCTATGAAACTGGACTGTATTTTTCCATTTTGAATTGTCATTGTAAGGTTTTGGTATCATGGTAAAGTTAACCTTGTTCACTCAATTCATTCAACAAACACTTACTGAGCTGCTATTATGTCAGTAGCACTGTTCTAGGTGCTCGGTGAATTAAACAGAGAAAGATCCATCTTTTTGTGGTACTTACATTCCAGAGAGGGTGATAAAGTCAATAAAAAACATACAGAATTTAGAAGGTGAGAACTACTAGGAAAAAAGAAAAAGGAGAGTAGGTAAGATGAACTGGGAGTGCTAGGCAAAGGAATTAGTTTACAATTCTGAATAGGGTGGTCAGGGTAGGCTTCATCAGGAAAGTGATACTTGAGAAACGACTTGAAGGAGGTGAGGGAGTTAGTCATGCAAATATCTTTGAGAACTATTTTCAGGCAAAGGATATAGCCAGTACAAAAGCCCTAAGGCAGAAGTGTGCTGGTGTGTTCAGGAGTAGCACAGAGGTCAGTGTAACTGAAGAATGAACAAGGGGCAAAGGGTGGGGAAGGAGGCTGGAGAGGTAACTGGGGCCAGATCATTCATAACCTTGCACGCTGCTGTAAGGACTGTGGCTTCCATTCTGAATGCAACAGGAAGCCACTGAAGAATTCTGAGCTAAGGAGGGACATGATCTGAGTTACGTCTGAAAAGGATCATCCTGGCTGTTGTGTTGAGCACAGACTGTAGGGGAATAGGTGGCGGCAAGAGTAGAGTAGCAGCAAGACAAGTGGTGAAAAGTGGTCAGATTCTGATATATTTTGAAGGCAGAATCAATAGGATTTCCTGAGAGACTGGATACAGGTTTCAGAGAGAGAAGACAGCAATGACCCCACTGTTTGGCCTGAACATTTGGAAGGACACATCACTATCAACTGAAATTGATAAAATAAGCTGTGGTTAGAGAACATTCGGGAAGGAAAAGCAGGAGGCAGTTATGGACAAATACAGTTTGAGATGTCTATCAAATATTCAAGTGGAGATGTCAATTAGGCAACTGGATATCTTAAGTCCAGAGTTTGGGAAAGAGGTCTGGGTTGATGACATAAATTTGGAATATATTTCTTAATACCCAAATATACAGAGATTTTCTTGTTATCTCTTCATTGATTTCTAGTATAATTGCATTATAGTCTAAAACATAATCTAGGGCCGGCCCCGTGGCTTAGCGGTTAAGTGCGCGTGCTCTGCTACTGGCGGCCTGGGTTCGGATCCCGGGTGCGCACCGACGCAGTGCTTCTCCGGCCATGCTGAGGCCGCGTCCCACACAGAGCAACTAGAAGGATGTGCAGCTATGACGTACAACTATCTACTGGGGCTTTGGGGGGAAAACAAATTAAAAAAAAATTTTTTTAAACATACTCTAGAACAGTGGTTGGCATTCTACTTCTGTAAAGGGTCAAACTAAATATTTCAGGCTTTGCAGGCCATACATAGTCTCTGCTGAATATCTTGTTTTTTATTATAGCCCTTTAAAAATGAAAACATCATTCTTAGCTTAGCTCTAGAGCTGACCCCTGCTCTAGAGCTACACTATCCAGTAGGGAAGCCACTATAGAGCATATAAACATTTTCATCACTGGGAAGATCTATGGCACTGTTCTAGAGTAAATGATTTCAATCCTCTGAAATTCTTTGAGTCTTGCTTTATGGCCCAGCATATAGTCAATGATTCAATTTTTTATGTAAAATAAAAAAGTTTAAGGAGAAAATAGGATAAGGAGTGGCAGGAGAACAATCTAGTGCCAAGGGATATACAGAATTAAGGGACTTCTCCCATCTTTGTGAAATTAAGGCTCTATATTTTGCTTTAAGGGGAATAGGAGAGGAAGCTGCATCACTGTGGATGCTTCAACTTCCTTGTTCTGAGTTAAGCCCCAACTTTAAGACCTTATAACAACTGCGGACAGTAATAACAAAATGAAGTAACATATGCGAGGTTTCTAAAATGAAGCTGGGAGGCCGTTACGCAAGTGGGGCTTATGCACGTCTCCACCCAGAGGGAACGGAACGGTGCTTCACTGCTGTCACCCTGACCTTCTTGCAAGAAGCATGCCTACTCTCATAGATAAGAACTTTTTGCCTTAGAAATGGCCTTAGCAACCAATCACATAGAGCCAAGGAGTAACAGCTGTTGCCAGCACCAATCACAAATCTTGCAAAACAACCTCTGTAACTGATCTCTTTTTGCCTTTATAAACCCTTGCCTCCTTTGTCTTACTCAGAGCACATTTTGGGTTTCTACCAGAATCTGTATCTCCCAAATTGCAATTCTAATTGCCCAAATAAGTATCTGCTATGTAAATTGCAGTGGATTTTGCCTCAGTCAACACAATAACATTTAATAACATCTACTGAGCAATTACTAATTGCCAACCACTGTTCTGATTTATATTCACTGACTAATTTAATCCACATAGCAACCATATGAAGTAGATACTATTATTATCTCCTATGAATGAAGGAAATGAGGCACACAGAGGATAAGTAAACTTGGCCAAGGTCACATCACTGAAAAGTGGCAAAGCCAGAACTCAAGCCCAGGCAATCTAGTTTCAACATCTGTACTCTTAACCACTCTAGGAAAGATTCTTGACTTGACTCTATAATAACCATCCACTCAGTAGCTGTTTTATTGCTTCTAGTAAAGGGAAGAGACCGTCATTAGATCTATCTGGTCTTTCCAATTGTGTCTCCTGCTGCTCTTTCAAAAGAACGTCTTTTCTAGCTCTACCAATTTTCTCACTGTCTCCCTGTAGTGGACATCTGTCTTTTGTCAGGCCTGCACTAATTCCCTGCAACCCTCTACCCCATTTTCTGTTTATAAAACCGTTTTTCCTATTTGGAACTTGTTCCATGTTGTTCAGATGGGTTTGACCCTATAATCTGCCCTCCAGAGGCTCACGACTCAGGCCTCGGTAATCTGATTACTCCATTACTGCAGGTACATTGGTAGGCTCAAGAATGGCCAAATGAGGGGCCGGCCCGGTGGCGCAGCGGTTAAGTGCGTGCGCTCCACTGCGGCGGCCCAGGGTTTGCAGGTTTGGATCCCGGGCGCGCAGCGACACACCGCTTGCTAAGCCATGCTGTGGCGGCGTCCCATATAAAAGTGGAGGAAGACGGGCACGGATGTTAGCCCAGGGCCAGTCTTCCTCAAGAAAAAAGGGGAGGACTGGCATCGGATGTTAGCTCAGGGCTAGTCCTCCTTGCAAAAAAAAAAAAAAAGAATGGCCAAATGAGCCAATACCTGACTAATCTTCCCTATCATTTGACATATAAATTGTGGTAGCTGTTCCTGGGAAATCATGAACCTTAAGGACAATGTATAGCTGGGGCTGCCAGCACCTTCCCTGCCATGTCAAGAGCCTACACAGAGGAACGTCCAAGAAAAGAAAGAGGCAGAAAAAGGCAAGAGAATAAAAAGAACAGCTCTGATAATACCATTTGAGCACCTAGATGCAGCCGTACTCTTCTTTGCAGACATTTGGTTATATGAATCAATAAAATCCTTTTTGTTTTGTTGGTTTAAATCACGTTGAGTTGGGTTTCTAACTCAGAGTTAGAAACGCTAACCAGGATTCCAAGCATGTCTTTCATTCTTGTTTCTGAGCCTTTGCTCACGTTGCCACCTCTGACCTTCCAAATGCTATCCACTTGTCAAGGCTAAACTTAGTAAGGCCTCTATGAGGCATCCCAAATTATTCAGGCCCACTATCGCTTCCCTTTATTCTGATACTCTAGTGGATATTCTCTGTAACCACAAATTTTAGCATGTTTTATATAGTTCTTTGTGTTTATTAATCTGAACCCACAATCCACATGAACAGAACCATTCCTCTTACTTAAATATGCTCCACACCACCCCACAGTTCCACCTTTACTATACTATTTCCTCTCCCTTATCCCCATCTCCACAGCACCAACCTTTAAAATTCAGTCCATATCCCAGCTTCTCCAAAAAGTTCTTGATCTCTGGCCTCCATTCTCCATTCTCAGAATCCTACAGTTTTTCCTTTGATCTCTTTAATAAACACTTTCTATCTCCTGCCAAGCTAAATGATTATATTTTTAAGGGCAGGATTTGCATCTTATTCATTTATATGTCACACTATCTTGCACTACTATATATACTTTCACTACTACACACTATTTGTTGAATGAATACTTTTTACAGAGAACAAATACTTATGAAGCCTCAAGTATAGACACAGAATTGGGTCAGACACTATTGGCAAATAAAAGTACTATCATAAAACATGGTTCTTTCCCAGAAATGCAAATATCTTATGTTCCCAAATAGACTATAAATTCCATAAGATTACATTTCCATCATACATTTCTTATATGGCCACAACACCACCTAATTTCAAGTTAGGCACATAATCAAAATGCACTGACTCACATTTATGTGATAATTTTCTTGGCTGACAACATTTATTGAACAACAATGATAGATACTTGAGTGTTGGGATCATGGTAATTCATTCTTATATAATGAATTATGCAGTTGTTTTAAAAAGAAATTCTATTTTAAGTCAAAGTAATTCTCAGCAATCTAGTATCTTTACTTTTTAAAATTAAACATACTGACTTTCATACACTAAAAATTACAAATACATATAAAATTTAATTAATCTAAATCATTTTTAAGAGCCATCTATCATTTCCAAAGTGTTTTTAATATTAACTTAGAAAATGCTTGACAAACAGAGAAACTAACCTCAGGTCCTGAATGTATAGTCAGGAAACTTTCCACAGCAGTCAAAGTACCTAAAAGAGTAGGAAAATGGTAAAAGTAAAATCAAATAGAATCTATTTAGCCAAGACAAGTAAGAATAAACTATTTTTATTCATTTAGGGACTGCTTTTACTAAGCCTACAGCTGATACAGTCAGAAAATCTGTACTGATAACAGTTTCATTATATTATTGTAACCAGACTTATAAAGCAGCTGAGACCAGGGAAACTGCCCGAAAGAAGGAGCAGTTTAGCATAAATTGTAACTGCTAGTACCGGCAAAATCTTTTCTAATATTCAAACTAACAACGCTAAAAATCTCTTCCAACAAGGCAACAATTTAGCTTGCTTATTCCGGAAGGCCATCAGAACACAGTTCTCAAAATTACATCTATGGGAATTATTCTCTTTTCCAATATGACAGCTTTCACTAAGACTTATTAGTAGTGACTTAACAATGAATGTACATAAAACCTATCAAAATGGCCTTTGCAATGGCTTAAATACTTAAAATAAGGCTTTTAAAACAAAATAAAAATATAATAAAGTAAAAATAGAAAACCAAAGCCAGAAAGTGGGGAGAAATCACTTATAATTACCATGAGGTCTAATATGTAAGAATAATGGTTAAGTATTTAATCTTTGAGTTGCTCAAGAGCAGTAAGACAAAAGAAAAACATAATGGGCTGGCTAATTCTCAAAATCTGATAAAATGAAATATATCAACTTTTTAAGAGAGTGTTCCTAGTTTTAATTCCAAGAGAAAATCAAAACATGGGACCTTAGAAAGCTGACACTAAGATAACGAATAACCACGTCATCAACAAGGATGTTACAGGAGAAGAGAACTGTAGCCACAAAAATGTCTGACCACTGACAAAAACCAAGAATACATCATTAAAGTATAACACACTGGAGATGATTCTAAGGGTTGTTAAGAGAACGTGGCCTGGATACATGGCTCTATGATCTAACCTTATCCACAGAAAGAACACAGAACACCTAAAACAGTATATAATAAGATGTGGACCATTTGCATCAAAAATCAGCAAGGGTACTTGTTAAAATGCAGACTCCTAGGTTTCAGTATCTGAAAAAAAAGTTTTTAAACAAACCTTAAAGTAATATTTCTCCCTTAAAAAGAAAAAAAACAACCTATCCAAAGTAACAAAAACTATTAAATATTTAGGAACAATCTCAAAAAGAAATATGTAGGGGTATTATGAAGAAAATATCTAAACTTTACAGACTTAAAAGAATTTTTTAATAAACAGAGACATACCAAGTCCATGGGTTGGAAGACTAAGTATTTTCAAGATGTTCTATTCCTGGTCTTCTCTTTATTGGGAATGGTTTCAGTGTTTCATCATAAAGTATGATGCTGGCCATTGCTTTCTGACATTTATTACATTAAGAAAGTATTCTAATCCTCAATTTCTAAAAATTTAAAATCAGTAAATGGCATGAATTTTCAAATCATTTATTGAGATGGGCAATATAGCTTTTCACCTTTGATATTCTGATGTGAAGATTATATAATTTCCTAATAAATCTTGGTCTTGATATATTATTCTTTTAAAATGCCATTGTGGGGGCCGGCCCCGTGGCTTAGCGGTTAAGTGCGTGTGCTCCGCTACTGGTGGTCTGGGGTTCAGATCCCCGGGCGCGCACCGACGCACCGCTTCTCCGGCGGCGTCCCACATACAGCAACTAGAGGGACGTGCAACTGTGACATACAACTATCTACTGGGGCTTTGGGGAGAAAAGGGGAAAAAAAAAAAGAGGAGGATTGGCAATAGATGTTAGCTCAGGGCCGGTCTTCCTCAGCAAAAAGAGGAGGATTGGCACGGATGTTAGCTCAGGGCTGATCTTCCTCACAAAAAAAAAAAAAAAATGCCATTGGGTATTTATTAAAATTGTACTTAGCACTTTCTTTTTATTACTAATTTGTAGCTTTTCTTTTTGTGTGTGTCCTATCTTTGTTGGGCTTTGGTTTCAGAGTTAACTTTTTAATATAAAATGGAACACTTTCCATCTTTTTAAGCTCTAGAACAGTTTACACAGCACTGGAGTTATCTCAGGCCATTTTCTAAATGGACACTTTTTAAACATGTATGACATTAGTAACTTCCATTATTTCACCATAATATTGATGACTTTTTCCATTCTTAAATTATTGTCTCAGACATTTTATAAATGGGGTAAAAAAGATGTCAAAAATTTTGTTCAATACTTTCTAGCTGTGTTGGTTAAAAAATTAAAATCTTTAATTATAATATCTATATAAATTATACTTTAAAATGTGTTAATTCCTAAACAAAGCAAATTTGAATTTATAATGGCTGCCAAAAATTTTCTTCCAGAAATTTTACAGTTGTAACCATAACTGAATTAAGAAAATGGACAATTCCTCACTTTAGAACACTTCTAGTATTATCTACCTCTCAAAAAACATGCTAGTCTCAAAAATGCTAGTGTCAATAGCATTTTATAACAAGTATAGGTATATTAAAAACAAAGCACGTTTTAACATTAGCCATTTATAGTTAGGTTTCTTTTCCCAACCAGATCTTATTTCATCACAATTATAAACATGAAGCCTTTCTATTGTTAAATTCAATTATTGCTTATTGATCAATAATTACCATTCATTTTATTTCTGGTATATATTATTCCCAGATCTGCTGGAATGGAGTCAAAGCCACAGCTTCCAATGATATAAACTCCTTTTTCTGCAGCTTTCTCATGATACTTCCAATACATTAGTTCCAGAAACTAAAAAATTCAGGACAAAAGATCTGAATCAGTGCTATACAGAAACATCTAGACCAATATTAAAGGATTTACATTTAAAGACAAAGTAATTAAACTTTGAAAATACTAACCAATATGGCTCTGTAGCAAAATATTAACTGTTAAAATGTTTTTAACTGATTTAGCAAACATTGACTGTATATCTACTATGTGCCAGGTGGTGCGGCAGATATGCTGATCTGACTTAACACTATTAATTTTTCAGAATGACTTTTAAATGCAAAAGTAATACTTATTATGAAATATTAATATAGAAAAATATAAGCAAAGCAAAAAATGTTACCCCAAATCACATTACCCAGATGAACAACATTACAGACGTATATCTGTGCACATATATAAATAGGAAGAAAATGGTAGGAAAGGAAGGGATATGAGAGGGGAAGAACGTCTATTCAAATCCTTTGCCTATTTTTAAAAATTACTTTTTTTTTCCGAATAGCCTTAGAGTTATAGAAAAATTGAGTAGCAAAGAGTTCCCAAGTACCGCTCAGCCAGTTTCCCCTATTATATTACAACTTTTACATTAACATTAGTTAAAATGAATGAACCAATATTGATACATTATCATTAACGAGAGGCCATACTTTACTCAGATTTTCTTGGTTTTTACCTAATGTCCTTTTTCTGTTCCAAGATCTCACCCAGGAGACCACATTATATTTAGTTGTTATGTCTCCTTAGGCTCCTCTGGGCTGCGACAGTTTCTCAGACTTGCCCTGTTTTTGATGATGTTGTTAGTTTTGAGAAGTACTGGTGAGGTATTTCGTAGAATGCCCCTCTGATGGAATTTATCTCGTGTTTTTCTCATGACTAGACTGGGATTATAGGTTTTTGGGAGGAAGACCACAGGGGTAAAGTGCCATTTCATGACATCATATCAAGAATACATACCACCAACATCACTGTTGATGTTGACCTTGAATACCTGGCTGACGCAGTGGTTATCAGGTTTCTCCACCGTAAGGTTATCATTGATTTCCCCTCCTTTCCACACTGTACTCTTTGGAAGGAAGTGACTATGTGCAGCCCACACATAAGGAGTGGTGAGTTATGTCTCCCCTCCTTGAGCGCAGAGTAGCTACATGAATTATTTGGAATTCTTCTGCACAGATTTGTCTCTTCTCATCCCTTTGCCCATTTTTTAATTGGGTTATTGGAATTTGTATTATTGGCTTATAAGAGCTCTTTATACAGTCTAGATCTTTATTAGGTTTTGATATCACTTTTACAGTAGTTTATAAGATAACTTACAAGTTTTTCACCATCTTCTTTGCTCCGGAATACTTTAAATAACACAGGAATTGGTTTTTGTTTCATTCATGTTTCCTACCGCTTCTTGAATCAATTCTGGTAATTTACACTTCCCCAGTATTTTCCAACATATATTACCAATTGATAAACTCTAAGTACATACTATATTGGCACACGATGATGGTAATCAGCAGAGACAAGACGGACATATGAGGTTACCAGTTTTAAAGGAGGTAGTATAGCTTAGTGCATATTAACACACCACTTCCTACAGTCAGGCAAACCTCAGTTCAAGTCTCAGTTTTTCTACGTAGTAGTTGCGTGACTCTGAGCAAGTTACTTAACATTCCTAAGCTTCAATTTCCTCATCTATAAAATAGGAGGATGATACCTACTTTATAGGAATGTTGAAAAAGTTACATAAAATGCTTCCTTAGCACACTGTTGGGCATGTGGTAAGCATTCAATAAATGTGAACATTTAAAATTTTTAGGTTGAGGGGATTTTATAATCATTTTTCAGTACTGCTGTAAAAGTGCCTGATTTTAAAAGGGGAATTCATAATGAAAAGTTACAAAAATGAGATTCCGAGAATTACTCATAGCACACTATTTTAATTAATTCCGTTTACAGCATGCAGTAGCTATAAAAATCAGCACATCCTACATACAGAGGACTTGAAATAAATGGGGTTATAAGGAAGAAAAAAATTCAAGAAAACTGAAGCTAAGACCTTACCATTGTGCTCTCCCTCAAGCCATCAATGGAATACCATCTCTAAACAGCAGGAAGGAGTGATCAGCTTCTAAAATATGTCTGCAAAATTGCACTAAATATTTACATATTTAGTAATACTGATAAAAATTTAACAGACAGTTGTGTTGTTAATTCTCTTCTTTTTCACTTCACATACCTGAGGTTCTCCACAGACGTCAATACAGCTAGTTCCATTTTCAATACATGCTTTTACTACAGGTTCTCCATAAAATCGATACTGCGGGAATAAAGAAAGCCAACAGTTTACACTTACTTAGCAAGCCTAAATGAATGAAATACCATTAAGTTTTGGAGGTACAGTCTTGGTTTTTAAGAAATCAAGTATTAATAAAGTTGCCTAAAGATAAATTGAGACAATAACGTAATTACAATATAACACCTCTCACAGTGTAAAGGCATGATAGAATTACAGAGTGTGTGCTTACCTCTAACTGAGGACAAAAATGGGAAGTTTTATAGAAACAGTGATACATTTGAGTTAAACTCTGAAGAACAGTAAGGATTTTCAAGGAAAAAGAAAAATCCAGATAAAGGAAAAAGCATATATAAAGGTGTAAGAAAGGGGGCTGTTCAGGATACCTGAAGCACAGGGTAGTTGAGAGGGGAGCCGTAAGAAATGAGTCTGGAAACAAACACCTGGGCCAGCTCAGGAAGGACCACTAGTGACATGCTATTGAGATTGAACTTTATCTTTTCTGGATTACTAGGCTCTCCTGGAGGATTTTAAACATGACAGTGGTATAAGATTTATAGTACAGATACATCACGCCACCTGCAGTTCTGGAAGACAAAACTCGTGGCAGGTAAGAAACAATGAAGGACAAAACTAAGGAAGGGGGAAGGATAAACTAAGGATGAGATATACTAAACAGGCAGAAATGATTGGACTTCCTGATTAGCTGGACATGGGGAACAACAGCTAACAGGTCTATTAGCCAAAATAAAGAAAAACAGAAAGAAGAGAAGGTGTGGAGGGGATAAGTTTAACACAGGACAGAGTAAATATTCTGAGCCTGTATGATTTTTGATCTCCCAAATTTGTTGCTCAAACTCAAGGAATTAAAATATAAAATTTAATGTACAATAGCTAATACATCAGGATCAGTCCTAATTCAAAGGAAGCGCGACAAATTTTTCCCTTTGTGAGGGTCGTGTAAAGAATAGCACAAACTCCTCTGCTTTTCTCATTCCTAGCAGCATGAGATGGACGAAGGAGATCGTCTTTTCCTTCTAGCCTTCAAGAAACAGGTAAAGGGACACTTGAAAGAAAAGACAGGGCAATGCAAGGATTGACCTTTTCAAGTAGGTCAGGTAGGCTGTCTTCTTTATCTAACTCCACAGCCCCCTCCCCTTCTCAAGAAGAGCAAATGACATTGGAAGCACAGGACTGAAAAAAGTGTATTTAAATTCTGGTTCCTCCTTTGCCATTAACCAACCACATAAAATTACTGAAGCACTTAACTTCTGAGGCAGTGCAGTATAATGGAACAAATCAAGGCAGCAAGATCCAAGTTCATGCCCTGATTCATTATCTACGAGCTATATGAATTTATTTACAAATCGCTTACATGGACTACTACACTAATATAACATACACTTTAAACATACACAAAATAGAAATCAAGTTGAGATTAAAATAAACAGAAGTCAAAGCTCTTTTTCTTTCTGCACCCAATGGATCATCCTGGGTAATCCTTAAGACTTACACACATCCCCTTTGAAACTCATTTAGAGACTTCCTTGGTCTTTCTCTTGGTTATTCTACCCCAAAGTTTCTCAAGTTGGCCAGTAGTCCACCTGCGTTAGAATCACCTGGGTCACTTGTTAAACACACTGGTTACACAGTCCCACCCCAAATCCCTCCTGAATCAGGTTTTCTGGGGTAGACTCCAGTAATGTGCATGTTAAATATGCCTTACCAGTGATTCTTAGGTACATTAGAGGTGGAGACTCTCCCTGGAAAATCTCATCTGCTCTCCTAACTTCAACTACAACACGAATGCTGATGACTTCCAACATCTATCTCCAGAGCTGCTCACTGATAAGTTTTCTATTTCTGTTAGAAAGTTCAGAACCACACATCTATGGACAGCTAATCTTTGACAAAGGAACCAAGAACATACAATGGAGAAAAGAAAGTCTCTTCAACAAATGGTGTTGGGAAAACTGGATAGCCACATGCAAAAAAATGAAAGTAGACCCTTACCTTACACCATACACAAAAATTAACTCCAAATGGATTAAAGATTTGAATGTAATACCTGAAACTGTGAAACTTCTAGAAGAAAACATAGGCAGTACGCTCTTCGACATCGGTCTTAGCAACATCTTTTCAAACACCATGTCTGACCGGGCAAGAGAAACAATAGAAAAAATAAACAAATGGGACTACATCAAACTAAAAAGCTTCTGCACAGCAAAGGAAACCATCAATAAAACGAAAAGACAACCTAACAATTGGGAGAAGATATTTGCAAACCATACATCTGATAAGGGCTTAATCTCCAAAATATATAAAGAACTCATGCATCTCAACAACAAAAAAACTACCAACCCAATTAAAAAATAGGCAAAAGACCTGAACAGACATTTCTCCAAAGAAGATATACAGATGGCCAACAGACACATGAAAAGATGTTCAAAATCACTAACTATCAGGGAAATGCAAATCAAAACTACAATGAGATATCACCTCACGCCCGTCAGAATGGCTGTAATTAACAAGACAGGAAACAACATGTGTTGGAGAGGACGTGGAGAGAAGGGAATTCTCATACACTGCTGGTGGGAGTGCAAACTGGTGCAGCCCCTATGGAAAACAGTATGGAGATTCCTCAAAAAATCAAGGATAGAACTACCATATGATCCAGCTATTCCACTGCTGGGTATTTATCCAAAGAACTTGAAAACACCAATTCGTAAAGGTACATGCACCCCTGTGTTCATTGCAGCGTTATTCACAATAGCCAAGACTTGGAAGCAACCTAAGTGCCCATCAAGGGACGAATCGATAAAGAAGCTGTGGTATATATACACAATGGAATACTACTCAGCCATAACAAACGATGAAATCCAGCCATTTGTGACAACATGGATGGACATTGAGGGTATAATGCAAAGTGAAATAAGTCAGAGGGAGAGGATCAAATACCGTATGATTTCCTTCATTAAGTAGTAGATAATAACAACAATAAACAAACACATAGGGACAGAGATTGGATTGGTGGTTACCAGAGGGGAAGAGGGGAGGAAGGAGGGTGAAAGGGATGATTAGGCACATGAGTGTGGTGATGGGTTGTAATTAGTATTTTGGTGGTGAACATGATGTAATCTATGCAGAAATAGAAGTATAATGATGTACACCTGAAATTTTTACAATGTCATAAACCAATGTTACTGCAATAAACAAAAAATTAAAAAAAAAAAAGAAAGTTCAGAACCAGCAAGAGCACAGGATATGAGGCATGATTCATGCATAAAACTAATTTCACTTGGATTTCATTTTCCCTCTTCTATTTTCTCTTCACCCTGATTTCCTCAATTACTTAAAAAAAAAATAATTCCACTATATTGTATTTCCCATCTTAATTGAAGAATATCTAGCAGACACCCCAGTTTCAACATGTTCAAAATCAAATTCATCATCTTTGTCTCAAAACCAGTTTCTCCTCTCCACTTCCTAGCACAGAAGACAGCAGAGCATAATGCTCAAAAGTGCAGGCTCTAGCTCAGACTGCTTGGGTCCCCCTCCTCATACCTGCTACGATTTACTGCAACTAGGGATGACTCTGCGACAAAACTGTGGAAGTGGCTGAACAGCACGCGTGTCTAGAGCATGGGCTTTTATAGTTAGGCCTGATTTAAGTCCAGGCTCTGCACTCACTAGCTGTGTGACCCCGGGCAAGTTACTTTACCTCTCTAAACTTCAATTTCTTCATCAAAAAAATGGAGAATAACAGCACCTACTTCATTGGGTTGTAGTGAGGACGCAATAAGATAAAACGAAAAGTTCAGCATAGCGCCAGACACACAGCACTCGGTAAATGTTAGATTCACTCTTTTTTGTTATTAATGGCATCACTCTCCACACAATTCTCAGATGAGAAACCTGGAAGTTCTTTTTGACTCTTATCTATCCTGGAAGTCACCAAGTTTTATCAAATTAGTTCCCTAAAAATATCTCAAATCAGTCCCCTCCCCTCTCCATGTACAAATCTTAGTTCACACCCTTGTCACCTCTCATCTAATTTATTACAAACAGTAACTGGTTTCACTGCAGCCAATCTAGCCCTATCTCCAAAGAAATACCAAATTATTATTCTAAAAGAAAAATCTGTCCCCTTTGCTTCCGTCATATATATACGTATACACGTATCTCTTAAAATCCTTCACTAGCTCTCCAGTGCCTATATCATATAGTACGTATAGTATAAAGCCCAAACTTCTTAGCATGTCACAAAAAGTCCTCAAGAATCATGTCACACCACCATCCCTTAATCCCCGTGTTCCAGCAGTTCTACACACTCTATGATCTCCCAAACATGCTGTTTCTTCACACCCATGTGTTTTTGCTACTACTACCTGGAACATCCTCCCCCCATCCCATGACTCCCTGGCTAACTCCCAACTCCTCCAGGCTCAGCCTCGTACCTCAGGTTAACTTCTCATGCCTCAGCTAGTGAGCTACACCTTTTCAGCTATTCCGTTTATCTATAAGCATTGGAAAGCTGCAGTAAAGCATTAAGGAGCTTTTTAAAATAATAACAGCTCCTTCTGGAAAGACTATGCATTTTTTTATTTGCCACAGTCCCCCATTCCTTATGTTGTATTCTGTCACACCAGGCCCACTTCTCCTTTGGTTAATCTGAGGTTGAGACTTCTGCACTAACATCCCTATATTACTATGTTTTTAATTTTTCTCTATTTAGTACCCTTGAGCTTTTATGACAGAATCAGAGCAGCAATCCCTGACCTCAGGGATTAACAGACAGAATCAGAGTAGCAATCCCTGACCTCAGAGGAGACATTTCTCCCCAGTGAAGCCAATTAGCTTATAGGTCAAAACTGCAATCTTGCTCTCAATGTTCCATGTTCTAACACAATGGTTTTCCAAGTTGGTGTTCTTACCTCAGGGAGTACATAAAACAATCCTGAGTGTGGAAGTAAACATTAACACTTTTATCCATGCTAATTTTCACAGGAACACAAAGAAAAAAATGAAGTTTCATTAATAGTTAATATATGGATTGACTATAGCATGTTCCCTGGGCCATGTCAAGTGGTCGTGTGTTGCAGGATACAAAAAGCATCCCGAGGGCAGTGTGGGAGAGTTCCACAACACAGAGGGGGCCACCCTCATTGATTCAGTCATTTTCAGTACATTTCCACCTAATGCTTGTTTACACACACCTGAGTAATTTTACAGATACTATCTGGTTTAACTAAATAAACCCTCACAGAATAGACAAGTAGGTAAAAAAATACCTGCAAAGAAACAAGTTATAACCCCAGAGTGACAAAGTTGACACTTCCACTCCTGGAAGTATAAGTTCTGTTACCTGAATGACAAAGTGAAAAATGACAATCCAAGTAGAGCTTAGGGTGGAGCAGGTTTTGGGGGCAAAAACCTAGAGACTGAGATGCCTATGAACCATCCAAGTGGAAATAGCAAAAGAAGGTAGCTAGATCTACCAGTCTGGAGTTTAAGGGTGAGGTCCTCAATGGAAATAAATTAACGTAGAAATCACCAGCATACAGATGGTATTTAAAACCACGGCTTTAGAGGCCGGCCCAGTGGCGCAAGCAGTTAAGTGTGCGCGCTCCACTGCGGCGGCCCGGGGCTCGCTGGTTCGGATCCCGGGCACGCACCGACACACCGCTTGGCAAGCCATGCTGTGGCAGCATCCCATATAAAGTGGAGGAAGATGGGCACGGAGGTTAGCCCAGGGCCAGTTTCCTCAACAAAAAAGAGGAGGATTGCCAGATGTTAGCACAGGGCTGATCTTCCTCACAAAAAAAAAACCATGGCTTTCAAACCTTTTTTGACCACAACCCATGCTAAGAAATTCATTTTGCATAGCAGCTCCACACACGAATATGTCTAACTGAAACAAAATTTCACAAACAGTACTTACACATATTACGTGTAATTTACCCTATTTTCTATTCTGGTCTATCTGGTTTTTTCTTTTTAATGCTGAGTCTCAACCCACTAAATTAGTTTTCACACTGCTTAAAAAATACTAGCCCTTGGGGCCAGCCTGGTGGCGTAGTGGTTAAGTTCAAGTTTGCATGCTCCGCTTTGGCAGCCTGGAGTTCACTGGTTCGAATCCCGGGCATGGACCTACACACTGCTCATGAAGCCATGCTGTGGAGGCGTCCCACATACAAAATAGAGGAAGACTGGACAGATGTTAGCTCAGGGCTAATCTTCCTCAAGCAAAAAGAGGAAGATTGACAATGGATGTTAGCTCAGGGCCAGTCTTCCTCACCAAAAAGAAAAAAATAAAAAAAACTGGCCCAGTTAGTTTCTGTTTGGCATGATGAAAAAGTCCTGGAAATAAGATGATGATGGTTACACAACATTGTGAATGTATTTAATGCCAGTAAAGTATACACTTAAAAATGCCTAAAATGGCAAATTTTACGTTATGTGTACTTTACCACAATAATAATAATTAATGATAACAATAAACTAGCCCAGAGACTGTAAACAGAGAAGAGTTTCTAAGGCTTGAGCTCTGAGGCCTCCCACATTTATAGGAGGATGAAAAGATCCAACAGAAGAGACTGAGACAAAGCCGGTAGAGAAGAGGAACACCAGGAGAGGGTAAGAACCCAGAAGCCAAGTGAAGAAAGGAAGAAGTGATCAACTGGAACAAATGCTGAGAGCTTTATTAAGATGAGGACTGGGAGTCGATGACTGGATTTGAACAGGATGGGAACACGGCAGGGTAGTTTCACTGAAGTAGGATAAAAGCCGACAGGAGTAGTTTAAGCTAGAGTAGGAGGTGAGGAAGTGGAGATGGTAAGTAAAGAGAACTCTTTCCAGGAGTTCTGCTAAAAAGGGGCACAAAAAAATGAAGTGGTTGAAAGAGTATGTGGAATTAAGGGAAGTTTTTTTTAAGACGGGAGATCTTATAATAATAATCACAAATTTGTATGTTGATAGAAATAATCCAGTAAAGAGAGAAAATCGGATGATAACAACAACGGGTGTAACTGAACATAAAGTCCTTGAATACTGCGCCCAGCAGGAGCAGGGCAGTTCTTCCTTATAATGAGAGGTAAGACAGAGTCAGGCTAAGACAGGTAGGTAGGCAGGTAGAGCGTGGTGGCGTGAACGTGAAGAAATTCTCTTCTGACAGCTTCTATTTTCACAGTCAAGCAAAAGAGAAAAGAAATAAAATCACCAGATAAGAACGACAAAAAAAGACGGAAGGCTAAAAGTATGAGGAAAAAGAAGTTGTAAAACTGCTGCTTCAGAGAGCAGGAGAGAGCACAGCCTAGGGAAGCGGAGCAGACTTGCTGGAGGTGCTGAGGCCCACAGGAGGGTTGTGACCACAGATTTAAAGTGGGACCAGTCAGCGTGGGGCTGCATTTCTCTCCAGCCACGCTGAATTACTCACGTTCAGGTGAAGAGTAAGCAGGGAGCTGGAGTGACCAAGGTTGGGGTTTATCCCAAGTACTGAGGAGGGAAGGGCAAGGGAGTTGGCTGAGGATGCATACGAGAGAGTGATTCAAGCAAGGAACCAGAGAATCTAAGCTAGTTAAGAATGAGATAAGGGCCGGGCCCCGTGGCTTAGCGGTTAAGTGCGCGCGCTCCGCTGCTGGCGGCCCGGGGTTCAGATCCCAGGCGCGCACTGACACACCACTTCTCCAGCCATGCTGAGGCCGCGTCCCACATACAGCAACTAGAAGGATGTGCAGCTATGACATACAACTATCTACTGGGGCTTTGGGGGGAAAATAAATAAATAAATTTAAAAAAAAAAAGAATGAGATAAAATCTAAATAAGGAACAATTTAAATACATTTTTACTTGATAATCAGAAAACGTTTCTGCTTTCATTTTAAAAAATTATCGACGATTTTCTAGATGCTTTGTTTTCAAGTTTTGCCCATTGTGACGGCTTCCTCAGGTCAGTAAATGTCACCCACACCCACCCTGTTACACAGGCCAAAAGCATCTCTTTCACGTCCAGTACAATAGCACAAGTGGCGGTTCTCCTCTCCAAAGATGCTCTGACCCCGCCACTTCCCACCTCCTCCACCACTCCCACGCTGGGCTCGCCTTGCTCGGATCATTCCTCTGTTGGTCCCCTAGCATCTATTTTTCCTCTCAGAAGTGGAAGAATTTCAACACTGTAAATCAGATCACGCCCTCGCTCCCAACCATTCAATGACTCTCATATTTAGAAGAAAATCCAGACCCTGACCTTGACCTAGCTCCTAGGTACCTTGCCAATCTAACTTCCCACCTGTCTGCCCTGCTCACGGCCCGGCCCCAGTGGCCTCTCTCTCATTCCTCCATCTTGTCAAGCACTTGCTCCTCTCGGGACCCTTGTATTTGCTCCTCCCTGGAAGACCCTTTTCCTCAAATACTCACGTGGTTTACTCCCTCACTTCACGCAGGTCTCTACACAAATGTCAATTCCTCACAGACCTTCCCTGACCATCCACCCAAGAGAGATTAATGTGCCAATCTCTTTATCTCCTTACCCTGCTTTTATTCTTCTTCAAAGCACTTACCACTACCCACTATCATAACCTTACTTTTCTGTCTCCCCTACTCGACTGTAAGCTCCCCGAGGGATTTTCTGTTTCATTCACCATCATGTCCCAGGTACCCAGACTAATGTAGTTTACACATAACAAACATTCGATAAATATTTATCGAATAAATGAACAAATCCTTTTTTAATCTCTATTTTTGTACATGTTTTTAACATACATATTCACACGTAAATACAATTTATAAATAAAAAAAGCACATTTGGGGTACATGCTCAAATATTTTTTACTTAAGGGGCATACAGTGAAAAAAAAAAAGCTTGGCAATTATAGCTGTAACCAATAAACTAGCGCACCCTCCTTGAGTATGGCATCACAGTGTGCCTGTCACTCTCTCTCTCTAGGGACCTTGGTCATATCCATGTCCAAGAAGTGAACACAAGAAGTGAAAATCCTCAAGTGGGGTTAAGGCCCTGAACCAACTCTTGTGTCCCCTGCCCTTATGTCCCTCTGGAATATAAAATACCAGATTCTGCTAGAAATGAATAGATTGCTTGTTCTGATACAAAGAAGGGCTGATTACTCACTGGTCCTACACAGTTGAGGACAACTGTTGCCTGTTTAGCCATTTCATCAAGTGAGGCTGGATTAGTGATATCACAAATTATTGTTCCAACTTCAGATGGTAGCGTCGGTCTTCCTAAAATAAGAAATAAACACTTTTAAGCAAATCCTGATACAGTATTAGATCTTTCAGATCTTTTTTCAGTAATAATCAGTGATGGCACTAAATATACTGAAGGCTAACTCGCCCACTCGAACAAAAGATAAAACTGTTTTTAACCATGTAATTAAAAAAGGAAAAGGCTATGAGGGAAATAGGGTTAATATTAAGGGTTACTAAAACACATTACTAACCTTTAAAAAAAAATCTATCACAAGCAAGCTGTAAATGATAACCTTGTGTAAAATGACAATTTTACAATTGTTTAAATACTGAGTAGATGATTATCCTGACTTCCTCTCTGCCAAGAATTATACTATAAAAATAATTTCTCATCAACTATTAAACAATTACATAGGATAAAATTATGAGGTTAGAAGGGAGTTAACACCAACATAATGGTCACAAAACAGGACTGAGGTGAAAACCACAGTCGAGCTCTTCATAAGGAAATATCTGGAATTAAGTGAATCAACAGAATAATGCTGGTTTTGATGGCTCAAGGCGTATTCCTCAGAATAACCTGATCTGGGTGTTACAAATGGTAGGGCGTTACAAAAACCGGGCTGTACCTGCACAGTCTTGTTGAGCAGGAAAACGAAATGGAAGAATACATTTTAATAGTGAAATTATTTCTTTTGGAAAAGGAAAGAAAGACCAAAAAGCTTTCTGGTCAAGATTCTGTATTTTGGGGGCCGGCCTCGCGGGGTAGCGGTTAAGTGTGCGCACTCCGCTGCTGGCGACCTGAATCTCCCGGGCATGCACTGGTGCACAGCTTCTCCGGCCATGCTGTGGCGACGTCCCATATAAAGTGGAGGAAGATGGGCACGGATGTTAGCCCAGGGCCAGTCTTCCCCAGCAAAAAGAGGAGGATTGGCAGATGTTAGCTCAGGGCCGATCTTCCTCACACACAAAAAAAAAGATTCTGTATTTTGGGGGCAGGCAGCAGGAAGAGCTGTAGGAGAGTCCAGCCTACATGGTATCTTCTACACACAACCACAAACAAAATAGATTCTATACTCCCACCATAAGCAGGGCTCTGTGTGGAATTATAAGGAAGTGAGATGAAGATTCAACAGAGGACTGCAGAATACCCAGAACTCTAACAGGTGCTATTTGTCTGTATGAGGGGAGACTAGGGTGGAAAATTCATAGCCAAATTTAAAGGCTCCTGAGTCCTCAATTAGACGTCTCCCTCCACCACGAGGGTAGGGTGTGTGTGTGTGTGTGTGTGTGTGTGTGTGTGCCACATCTGTATCCTGTGTGTGTGTCTCCCCCACATCTGTATCCTGTGTGTGCGTGTCTCCCCCAGATCTGTATCCTGTGTGTCTCCCTCACATCTGTATCCTGTGTGTTTCTCCCCCACATCTGTATCGTGTGTGTGTGTGTGTGTGTGTGTGTGTGTGTGTGTGTGTTTCTCCCCCACATTTGTATCCCCAGCACTTAGAACAGGACCTGGCATAGAAAAGCCCACTCCACAAAAATATGCTGAACGAATGCCGAAAGCATAAGTCAACACCCCAACCAGAAATCCAAACTTGGTGGGGGTGAGATACAAAGTAAGCCTGCTGGGCAATTCTTACAAGCAAAAGAGTGAAAAAAGATAAAAGCCACCACAACCTTATCAGTAAAACTCAGGCTTTCCCTCCCACCTCCAAAACACAAGGCGAAGGGGCGAGCACCATCTTGCAGCAACCAACGCGCTCCTTTTCTATGGATCTACTTTATACACCTCTCTTACCTATTTTCTGTCGAATATCAGCAAACCTCCAGCCCCACCAGGTACCCCTGGTCCACCATGGGACAGCACAGAAAAGACAAACTAAATGTCTTGACTATTTCGCTCAATGTCTTGACTATTCGCTATCCGGGGACTCCCCAAAATAAAGGAGAAATTCAAAAGAGGGGAAAGAAATTTTTTTTAAATGTCTTTTAATTGAGGGAGTGGAAGCAAGCCCCACCCTCTGCGAAGCATCGCTGTCCTGCTCCCGTCCTGAGCCGGGCTCGGGGAGCCCCAGGGCGCAGCCCCGGAGGAGACAGGCGAGCCCACCCGCCCGGCCCTGCGCGCCCCTTTACCCAGCTTCAAGGCAGCCCTCTCCAGCACTCGCTGCAGCTTCTCCCGGCAACGGCCCGCCACGGCCCAGGCCAGGCGGGAGCTGCGCGCCGGGTCCACCTGCTCCCGGGCCACCTCCTCGCTCACGAACTGGCCGGTGAAGCCAGACGCGCCGAACACCACCAGATGGTAGGGCCTCTGCTCGGTCGCCATGACGAGCGCACAGCCAGCCGAGGCCCGGGGCGGGCGGAGTCCACGGCGCCTGCGCCTCAGGCAGCCACCGAGTACCGGCGCAGCAACCGCCTCCGGCGTCGCCGCCGCCGCCTGCGCGCCGCGCTCCCGCAGCCCCGCGCGCGCCGCCGCGCAAGGCCAGGCCCCCGCGCCCGCGCCCTGCGCCGCCCCCTCCTGAGGCCTCGGCGGCGCCGCTGCGCGTGGCCGGGCCTCGGGCTGCAGGTCCCGCTGGCGTTGGGCCCGCGCAGCTCTGAGCGCATGAGGCGTCGCATGTTCTCGCCCACCCGGAGGCTGGAGGAGGCGGGGGTGCAGCCCTTTATTCCTGTTCCACCCACAAATAAATTCCGCGAAAACCTCCTGATGACCGGAGGGGACTGCGCACGCCGGGAACTCTTTTCGTTTTCGAAGCACTTGTTGGCCCAGTGATGTCGGCGGGGCCGGGTGGAGGTGGAGCGTGAACGCGGGCTCTGGGGTCTCCACGGGCCGCCTCAGCCCTCCCCGGGGCCCAGCTTTGCAGCGCCTGGTGCCGCCAGCCGCTGACTCCACCGTCCGGGCGCCTGTCGCCTCCGGGACCCCTCTTCCTGGTCGGCGACGCGGCGTTAATGTTGAAGCTCCGTGGGAAAGTAACCCCCAGAGCTGTCCTGCCATTTGAGCGGCGAGGTAGTGAAGGGTGATTCAGGAAATCCTCAACATACGAAAGAAATCAAAAGAGCAGTGTTATTCATATAGTCAAAAACATTTTAATATAAATAAATGATTGAATAAGTAAATAAATAAATGGGGGAGAAGAGACAACTTTCCCAGTACAGAGGAATTCCAAGTAATTTGTGTAGTTACTACCTCCTCCAGGAGAGGAGCTTAACTCCCTCCCCTTTGAATATAGGCTTTGGTTAGTGACTCGCTTCCAAGGAGTAGAATATGGAAAGAGAGGGGAAGGGAATCACTTTACAGTGGAGAAACCTGGTAAACATTACCTGGGCCAGATGATCAAGGTTATCATCATCACTGATAGGTCATATTGATAGTATGTATCCTTGATGTAATGTCATAAGAATGACGCTTCATCTCTGTGGTGTTGCTCCCAAAAGCCCATAACCTCAGTCTAACCATGATGAATATTCTAGGAAATAATCAACCAGTACTCCTCAGAACTGGCAAGGTTATGGAAAACAAGGACAGTCTGAGAAACTGTCACAGACTTGGGGGAGCCTAGGATAACTAAATGTAACGTGGTAGCCTTAAACACAAAAAGGACGTCAGAGAAAAGCTAGTGAAATCTGAATCAAGTGTGGAGTGTAGTAATAACGATGTACCAATATTGGTTTCTTAGTTGTGACAAATGTTCTGAAGTAGTGTAAGATGTTAACAATAGGGAAAACTGGTGAAGGGTATGAGGGAATGCTCTCAAATTTCTGTAAATCTAAAACTATTCTAAAATAAATAATGTATTTAAAAACCCGTTTACATGCATTTGTATCAAATGCATGTAAATATGTCATCTGGTTTAATGCTGTTCAGGAAGCATTTACAGAGAGCCTACTCTGTGTCAAGCCCTAAAATAGGTCCTGGGAATACAGTGATTCCCTAATTGGGGGATAAATAGTTTAATTGCAGTACATGCGGCAGAGGAGTAGAGGAACTATCTCTGGGGCAGAAGAAACAACAGAAGATACTTGTCCTAGGTTACATGTTGCCCAAATCTATGCTAGAGATCTCTCTGTGTGCAGTAATGGGTATAGTTCGCTGAAAAGGGAGTCTTCAAGAGGAACTTGGCCTCGACTTCAATTAGTAGGGCTTAGATATAAGGATTGAGAGAGGGACAGTATTCATTTATTCATCCAATAAGCATTTATTAGGTGTGTCATTTGTACCACATACATAAACCAGGGCCAGATTTTGAAGTAAAGTGGTATTCTACTAAATGCTGAAAAGTTACTTGATACAATGCAACATCCACTCCTGATTTTTTGAACTCATTAAAATAGGAATAGATGGATGCTTTTTAAATTATGGAATATATTAGTTATACAAAAAAGGTAAAGCCAATAACAAATATATACCCACCACACACACAGTTTAAGAAAATTATTCCAGATAATGAGGCTTCTGGGCACCCATCCATGAACACATTCCCTTCCCTGTTCCCAAGGTGGCCACTTGCCTAAATTTGGTGTTTATCATTCCTGTTCTTATCTTTCTATTTCTGCTATATATGGATTTCTAAACATTATAGTATTGTTTTGCCTATTTTGACTTTTTTTTAAATAAATGCTAATCCTTTGCATGACCTTTTTACTTGGTCATGATGTCTTCAGCTTATTCTCAAATTGTTCAAAACAAAAAATAATGTGTGGTATATTTGTGTAGAGGGAAATAGTAATACATGAAATGATATAGTGCTTTTGGACAATTTTTGTACCATACCATACAAGGTATGCTATCATGAAATTCTTGTACGTGTCTCCTTGAGCACATGTGCAAGAGTATATCTTAGTATATATCTACAAATTAAAATGGTTAGTCCTAGAATATGCATATTTGAGAGGTTATCAAATTGCTCTTAAAAGCAAATGCACTAATTTATACCGTCAGCAGGATATGAGAATTCTCTGTTGCTTCACATCCTTGCCCACACTTGGTATTGTGAGACTTGTAATTTTTGTCCATCTGGTGGATATAAAATTGTAGGTGCTCAAGTATTAATTAATACTTTAAGTATTTAAGTATTCAAGTAACAATACTTGAGCACCTACTATATTCTAGGCAGTAGGAATAAAATATTGGAGATATTGCAGTAAACAAACCAAAGCCCCTGCCCTCATGAAATTTACGTTCTAGTGCAGCAATCAATAAAAAATAACCTTTCAGATATGCACAAGTTTTCAAAAATATTTATGCAAGAAAATATTTATGCAATGTTCATTGCAGCATTGTTTGTAATAACAAAAAACTAGAAACAACTGAAACGTTCTTCATTAGAGGACGTGTTAAATAAAGTATGGTATCACATCCATTCAATAGAAACTGCCATTAAAACGAATGAGGTAAGGGAGCCAGCCCAGTGGCGCAGGAGTTAAGTGTGTGCGCTCCACTCCTGCAGCCCAGGGTTTGCAGGTTCAGATCCCAGGTGCGGACCGATGCACCGCTTGTCAAGCCATGCTGTGGCAGTGTCCCATATAAAGTAGAGGAAGATGGGCATGGATGTTAGCTCAGGGCCAATCTTCCTCAGCAAAAAAGAGGAGGATTGACAACGGATGTTAGCTCAGGGCTAATGTTCCTCACACAAAAAAAAAGAATGGGATAAGGATGTCAGCAACATGGTGGAGTAAGCTGTTCCCTTTGTCTCTTCTCCTTTGAACTACAACTAAATGGTCATTCATTGATCAGTGGAGGACACCCACACAGCACATCAGGATGCCTGAGAGACCCGCGCAGCTATACATCCGAAGGTGGATGGACTACCCCCGGGGAGGCGGTGGAGATAGGTGAGCACTTTCTGGCCCCCGGCAGCCTGGTACACTCATATAACTGCTCTCCTTGATGGAGTGCTGCTGCAGCCCCAAGGGTGGGAGCACACCTTGGTGCGACTGTGGGAACAGGTGATGGCAGCCCTGAGCCCCCACGTGATCACTTTCCCATCTGGTGGGAAAGCCCACAGTGCCACCGTGGTCCCAGAGAGTGGCTCAGGCTCGGGCCCAGTGGGGGGGCCCCACCCACCAAGCACAACGGCTAGTGTGACAGGAGACAGCAACGGATCTGTGTGCCTAGGCGAACGACTTCCCAGCTGCCGTGAACACCTATAGTACCGCTGGGGCCCTGAAGGGAAGAGTGCATCTTGGCAGGACTGTGGGAGCAGGCTGCAGCAGCCTTAAGCCTCCATGTGTTCGCTTTCCCACTTAGTGGGAGAGCCCACAAGGCCACCGTGGTCCCGAGGAGTGGTCCAGGCTCAGACAGGCACAGCTGCCAGGGATCACAGCAAGCTCAGAATACACAGCTCCCACCCCTGCCCCAGTGGTGGCAGGTGAAATCTGCGACCAGTTACTATCACTATGCAAAAGCACAAATAAACCCCATCAAATAGTATGAAGAAATATATTAATACTCCAGACCAGAAGGAAAAAGACAAAACCCGGAAATCAATCCTGAAGGCACAGAAGTCTACAATCGGAATGACAGAGAATTCAAAATAGCTATCATAAAATACCTCAGTGAGTTACAAGAGAACTCAGAAAGACAGTTCAATGAAATCAGGAACAAAATTAATGAACAGAGGGAATTCTTCACAAAAGAGACTGAAACTATAAAGAAAAAACAATCAGACATGTTGGAGATGAAAAACAGTGAAAGATAAAGAAAAATCTGGAGTCCTTAAATAACAGAGCTGATATTATGGAGGATAGAATTAGCCATCCAGAGGATAGGAATATAGAAATGCTTCAGATGGAGGAGGAGAGAGAACTAAGACTGAAAAGAAATGAAGAAATTCTCCAAGAAATATCCAACTCAATCAGGAAATGCAACATAAGGATTATAGGTATTCTAGAGGAAGAAGAGAGGGAGAAAGGAGCAGAGAGCTTGTTCAAAGAAATAATAGCTGAGAACTTTCCAAGCCTGGGGAAGGAGCTGGAATTACGTGTAAATGAAGCTAATAGAACTCCTAATTACATCAATGTAAAAAGGTAAAACTGGGAAAAGTCAATGACAAAGAAAAAATATTAAGGGCAGCAAGGCAGAAGAAAATAACCTACAAAGGAACACTTATTAGGCTTTCAGCGGATTTCTCAGTAGAAACCTTACAGGATAGGAGAGAGTGGAATGATATATTCAAAATTCTGAAAGACAAAAAATTTCAGCCAAGGCTACTACATCCAGAAAAAATATCCTTCAGATATGATGGAGAAATAAAAGCTTTCCCAGATAAACAAAAGTTGAGGGAATTCATCGCCACAAGACCCTCCTCCCTACAAGATATGATCAAGAAGGCCCTTATACCTGAAAAACAAAAAAAGAGTTTACAAAGCCTTGAGCAAGGAGATAAATAGGCAGACAAAATCAGAAAATTGCAACTCTCTATCACAACAGATTAGGAAACATTGAATTATAACTTTAAAGATAAAGGGGAGGAAAATATCAAAAATAAATATAATCACTTCATTTTAACCGCGGACTCACAACACAAAACAGAATAAGTTGTGACAACAACAATAATAGAAGGGGAAGAGGAAAGGAATTGAACCTGCTTAGACTAAGGAAATAAGAGGCTATCAGAAAATGGACTATCTCATCTACAAGATCTTTTATACAAACCTCACGGTAACCACTAAACGAAAAGTCAGAATAGAGATACAAATGATAAATAAAGAGAAAACTAAGAAATCATCATAGAGAGCCACCAAACTGAATTGGCAGTCCAAAATACATGAAATGAGAAATAAGGGAAATACAGAACAACCAGAAAACAACTGATAAAGGGCAGCATTAAGCCCTCATTTATCAATAATCACTCTAAATATAAATGGATTGAATTCTCCAATCAAAAGACACAGAGTGGCAGGATGGATTAAAAAATAAAACCCAACAACATGCTGTCTCCAGGAAACCATCTCAGCTCTAAAGACAAACACAGGCTAGAGTGAAGCTATGGAAGATGATACTCCAAGCTAATGGCAAACAAAAGAAAGCAGGTGTTGCCATACTTATATCAGACAAAGTAGACTTCAAGATAAAAAAGACAATGGGAGACAAAGAGGGGGCAGTATAAATTTTTTTCCCCCAAAGCCCCAGTAGATAGTTGTATGTCATAGTTACACAGCCTTCTAGTTGCTGTATGTGGGACGTGGCCTCAGCATGGCCGGAGAAGTGGTGCATCGGTGCATGCCCAGGATCCGAACCCGGGCCGCCAGCAGTGGAGCATGCACACTTAACCGCTAAGCCACAGGGCCGGCCCCGAGTGGGCAGTATATAATGATAAAAGGGACACTCCACCAATAGGACATAACACTTGTAAATATATATGCACCTAACACAGGAGCACCAAAGTACCTAAAACAACTATAAATTGACCTAAAAGGAGAAATTAACAGCAACACAATAATAGTAGGGGACCTTAACATCCCACTTTCATCAATGGATAGATCAACCAGAGAGAAAGTCAACAAGGAAATAGTGGAACTAAATGAAAAACTAGACCAGATGGACTTGATATATATAGATCATTCCATCCAAAATCAACAGAATACACGTTCTTCTCAAGTACACATGGAACATTCTGAAAGATAGACCATGTGTTAGGAAACAAGGCAAGCCTCAATAAATTTAAGAAAATTGATATCATATCAAGCATCTTTTCTGACCATAATGCTATGAAACTAGAAATCAGCTGTAAGAGATAACCCGGTAAAGTGACAAACATGTGGAAACTAAACAACATGCCACTGAACAACCAATGGATCATTGAAGAAATTAAGGAGTATCAAAAAAAATCTGGAGACAAATGAAAATGAAAATACACCATACCAACTCACATGGGAGGCAGCAAAAGTGGTCCTAAGAGGGAAATTCATAGCAATACAGGCCCGCCTTCACAAACAATAAAAATCTCAAATAAACAATCTTAAACTACACTTAACAGAACTAAAAAAAGAACAACAAACAAAGCCCAAAGTCAGCAGAAGGAGGGAAATAATAAAAATTAGAGCAAAAATAAATGAAATTGAAAGCAAAGCAAAACAAAACAGTAGACAGGATCAATTAAAGTAAGAGCTGGTTCTTTGAGAAGATAAATAAAATTGGCAAACCCTTAGCCAGACTCACTAAGAAAAAAGAGAAGACTCAAATAAATAAAATTGGAAAGAAAAGATGAGAAATTACAACAGATACCACAGAAATACAAAGGATTACAAGAGAATACTATGAAAAACTATATGCCAACAAATTGGACAATCTAGAAGAAATGGATAAATTCTTAGACTCATACAATCTCCCAAAACTGAATCAAGAAGAAATAGAGAATCTGAATAGACCAATCACAAGTAAAGAGATTGAAACAGTAATCAAAAACCTCCCAAAACATAAAAGTCCAGGACCAGATGACTTTTCTGGAGAATTCTAACAAACACTGATAGAAGATCTAGTACCTATCCTTCTCAAACTATTCCAAAAAACTGAAGAAGATGGAACACATCCAAACACGTTTTACGAGGCCCGCATCACCCTGATCCCAAAGCCACACAAGAACAACACAAAGAAGGAAAATTACAGACAAACATCACTGATGAAAATAGATGCAAAAATCCTCAACAAAATATTGACAAGCCTAATACAGCAACACACTAAAAGGATCACACACCATGATCAAGTGGGATTTATACCAGGGAGGCAGGGATGATTCAACACCCACAAATCAATCAATGTGATACACCACATTAACAAAATGAGGAATAAAAACCATATGATAGACGCTGAGAAAGCATTTGATGAGACCCAACATCCATTTGTGATAAAAACAACTCTGAATTAAATGGGTGTAGAAGGAAAGTACCTCAACATAATAAAGGCCATATATGACAAACCCACAGCCAACATCATACTCAATGGAGAAAAACTGAAAGCCATCCCTCTGAGAACAGGAACAAGACAAGGGTGCCCACTCTCTCCACTCTTATTCAACATAGTACTAGAGGTTTGCGCCAGAGCAATTAGGCAAGAAAAAGAAATAAAAGTTATCTAAATTGGCAGAAGGAAAGGAAGAAGTGAAAGGAAGTAAAAGGAAGTAAAAGAAAAGAAGTAAAAGGGAGAAGTGAAACTCTCACTGTGTACAGATGACATGATTTGACATATAGAAAACCCTAAAGAATCCGTCAGAAAACTTTTAGAAATAATCAACAACTACAGCAAAGTTGCAGTGTACAAAATCAACGTACAAAATCAGTGCCATTTCTATACTCTAACAATGAACTAACAGAAAGAGAACTCAAGAATATAATCCCACTTACAATCACAACAAAAAGAATAAAACATCTAGGAATAAATTTAACCAAGGAAGTGAGGGGCCTATACAATGAAAACTATAAGACATTATTGAAAGAAATAGATGATGACATAAAGAAATGGAAAGATATTCCACGCTCGTGGATTGGAAGAATAAACATAGTTAAAATGTCATACTACCTAAAGCAATCTACAGATTCAATGCAATCCCAATCAGAATCCCAATGACATTCTTCATGGAAATAGAATAAATAATCGTAATATTCATATAGGGCAAAAAAAGACCTCGAATAGCTAAAGCAATCCTGAGAAAAAAGAACAAAGCTGGTGGCATCATAATCCCTGAAAGCTAAAGTAATCAAAACAGAATGGTACTGGTACAAAAACAGACACACAGATCAATGGAACAGGATTGAAAGCCCAGGGAAAAAACCACACATCTATTGACAGCTAATCTTCAACAAAGGAGCTAAGAACATAGAATGGAGAAAGGAAAGTTTCTTTAATAAATGGTGTTGGGAAAACTGGACAGCCACATGCAAAACAATGAAAGTAGACCATTATCTTCTGCCATACACAAAAATTAACTCAAAATGGATTAAAGACTTGAAGGTAAGATGTGAAACCAGAAAACTCCTAGAAGAAAATATAGGCAGTACACTCTTTGACATTGGTATTAGAAGGATCTTTTCAAATACCATGTCTACTCAGGCAGGGGAAACGAAAGAAAAAATTAAAAAATGGAACTTCATAAGACTAAAGAGCTTCTACAAGGCAAAGGAAACCATGAATAAAATGAAAAGACAACCCACTAACTGGAAGAAAATATTTGCAAATCATATATCTGACAAGGGATTAATCTCCAAAATATGAAAAGAACTCATACAACTCAACAACAAAAAAAGAAAAAACCCAATCAAAAAATAGGCAGAGGATATTTTTCCAAAGAAGGTATACAGATGGCCAACAGGCACATGAAAAGATGTTCTACATCACTAATCATCAGGGAAATGCAAATCAAAACTACAATATCACCTTACACCTGTTAGAATGGCTATAATTATCAAGACAAAAAACAACTAATGTTGGAGAGGATATGGAGAAAATGAGAACCCTCATATACTGCTGGCAGGAATGCAAACTGGTGCAGCCACTATGGAAAACAGTATGGAGATTCCTCAAAAAATTAAGTATAGAACTACCATACGATCCAGCTATTCCACTGCTGGGTATTTATCCAAAGAAAGTGAAAACACCAATGCGTAAAGATACATGCACCCCTGTGTTCTTTGCAGCGTTATTCACAATAGCCAAGACTTGGATGCAACCTAAGTGCCCATCAAGGGATGAATGGATAAAGAAGACGTGGTATATATACACAATGGAATACTACTCAGCCATAAGAAATGATGAAATCCAGCCATTTGTGACAACATGGATGGACATTGAGGGTATTATGCCAAGTGAAATAACTCAGAGGGAGAAGGTGAAATACCGTATGATCTCACTTATAAATAGAAGATAAAAACAACAACAAACAAACACATAGAGACAGAGATTGGATTGGTGGTTACCAGAGGGGAAGGGGGGAGTGAGGAGGGTGAAAGGGATGATTAGGCACATGTGTGTGGTGATGGATTGTAATTAGTATTTGCATGGTGAACATGAATGATGCAATCTATGCAGAAATAGAAGTATAATGATGCACACCTGAAGTTTATACAATATTATAAACCAACATGACCACAAGAAAATTTTTAAAATTTTAAAAATTAAAAAAAAAAAAAAAAAGAAATACCATATGACCCAGCTATTCCACTACTGGGTGTTTATTCAAAGAACTTGAAATCTACAATTCAAAGAGACTTATGCACCCCTATGTTGATTGCAGCATTATTCACAATAGCCAAGATGTGGAAGCAACACAAGGTCCATCGACTGATGCTTGGATAAAGAAGACGTGGTATATACATACAATGGAATACTACTCAGCCATAAAAAAGACAAAATCTTCCCATTTGCAACAACATGGATGGAACTAGAGGGTATTATTTAAGCAAAATAAGCCAGACGAAGAAAGCCAAACACTATCTGATTTCACTCATATGTGGAAGATAAACAAACACATGGATAAGGAGAACAGATTAGTGGTTACCAGTGGGGAAAGGGGTTGGGGGTGGGCATAAGGCGTAAAGGGGCACATATATATGGTGACTGACAGATAATAATGTACAACTGAAATTTTACAATGCTATAAACTGTTATGACCTCAATAAAATAAAAAAAATTAAAAAATAAAAGAATGAGGTAAGTCTATGTATAGTGACATGGAAAATTGTAAGATATATTCTAAGTGAAAAGAACAACTTTCCTAACAATATGAGAGCACAAATACTTTAAGATGAAAAGGATGTGGGTATGTGCATACAAAATGTTGGGACAAATCTTCATAAAATGACACATCTTAATAAAACAATAGCTATAAAATGCTTAGAAACATGCTTTACACATAGTAACTGCTCAATAAATGCTAGCTATTAACTAGTAATAGGAATAATGATTATTACCAGGAAGTGGTTTTGTATGAATTATGCAAGAGGAGAGGGACTTGTAATTCTTACTTCTTACATTTCTATACTGTTCGAAATTTTGTCTCTTTTAATAAATATATATTACTTTTAAATCATAATTTTTAAAAAGGAGCAGGTGTGGGCCTTGCAGAAGGGGCCAAGAGCAGCTGTGGAAATCACCCTTCATTGTCTGCAGTCTTGCCATTGAGGCCAGGTTCCTGTTGCCCCCAGGGCATGTTTTCTGGCACATTGTTAACACAGAACAAGGTGAATGAATCTCACAAACACTAATCTGAGCAAAGAAAGGGTGTATCTGTATGATTCCATTTATTTAAAGTTCCTAGACAGGCAAAACCAATCTATGGTGACAGGAGTCTTGAAAGGATTTGCTTTTGTGTCAAGCAGTCCAGAAAGTCAGGCTCTTCTGGAAGTAATCCTCCAACTGAAGGATTTCCAAGGAATTCACTCTCTCCAGGGACCAGCAGAGAAGTTCATTTCAGCTGTAACGGTAGCACCAAGGAGAAAGAAAGACCCCTCTTCCTATAGAGAAGACAAGGTTAACTTAAAGAAAAGTCTGCCGGCCAGTATTTTCTGCTCACCACGAAGTTAGAGACCTGGCTCTCTGAGGCTCAGGGGCGAAGGACAGAAGTGGAGGCTTGAGAAGACAGAAGAATGCCTGGAACATCAGCTGTGAATGTTTGCCAGCCAACAAAGATGTTCTTGATGAAACTGTAGCCAGGCTCTCCTGAGCCCTCTTCTCAACCTTGGCCTATAAAGACTTGAACAAACACCAACATAGCTTATAAAAGCTCAAGGCCCCAACCCTAGGATGACACTAGACTCCCTTAAACTGCCTGCCTCAGAAAACTCAAGGCCGCTAAAATAATTTACTGCTTCTTCCAGCCAACACTTGAAGACAGGACCCCTGCGTCCCAGCCTCTGTGGAAGGGTAGGAGCCTAACCGATTAGCTAATCCAGGTGGGTTTCACATGGACCAGCCCCCTTTCCCACTTTTTGTAATTTTTCACTTCCCTGACTCTACTGAGCCCCTGCTCACCCCCTCCCGATTCCCTCTTTCTCCCTTTAAAATGTCCAGTCACCCGTTACCTTAGCCCTCCGCTTCAGCCTTGCTCAGCAGCAATGCCTATGGGCTTGGACTGTTAACTCCATGGAAAAGGAGAGTGAGAGGAATGTTATCCCTGAAGCTTGCTGTCTCTGTAACCACCTAGGACTCTGCAATTTGATGACCTACAAAGTAGAGACCGTTTCCATGCCCAGCTTTGAGAAAGAGAAGGATTGAATCATCAATGGAAGAACGAGACTGCTGATTAGGTTGGTCTACCGCTGGGCTTTGACCTCTGCGTGGGTCTAGTACGGTGTTTTGTAAACTTCAGGAGAAACGGGAGCCAGGCATGCCTCACGCTAACCACATGTTTCTAAAATGTGAGGGCAAACCAAACCACCTATTAAACACCTCAGGGAATGTTCACATTGTTTTAAAAAATTACGTTAAATAAACTAAAAAAAAAAATTCCATAATCCCACTCACGTTTTCAAGACTGTTGTCTACAGAGAAAAATTCGTCTGTTGGACACACTTCCCTGAATTAGCCAATTCGAATTGATTCCCTGGGAATTATTTTACAACTCTGCAGATGGTAGGTAATTGGTAGACAACCGATTTCTGTCTGATGTGACAGAGGTTGGATTGTTTTCTCTCTTTTCCTTGTGGAGAAAACCAGTTTAGCCTCCATTCGCAATTCCTTTCAACGTTCCTTTCTTCAGACAAATCGTGCTGCTCCTGCTTTGAACCAGCTGAACCATCTGACTGACTGGTTCCCTCGCTGAATGAGTTAAATAAAATCTTTAACATGTGTTCAGTGTAAAAAAAAAAAATCCAGTCACCTCTGTTGAGTTCAGTTCACACTGGACTCTTTTCCCTATTGTAATAATATATTACTGATTACAATCTGTCCTGGGGCTGGCCCAGTGGTGTACCGGTTAAGTTCCTGCACTCCACTTCGGAGGCCCAGGATTTGCGGGTTCAGATCCTGGGCTCGTACCTAGTCACCGCTCATCAAGCCATGCTGTGGCTTGTGTATGTGTCCCACATACAAAATAGAGGAAGATTGGCACAGATGTTAGCTCAGGGACAATCTTCCTCACAAAATTAAGAAGAAAAATCTGTCCTGACCACGTTACCTAGTGTCTGGCTTTGTTTATCTTTGACACAGTAAATCAGAGAGAGATAAAGGAACATCAAGGTAGTTCTAAGGGTCCATTTCAAGCTAAAAGAAAGAACTATACTTGCAATGTGTGGGTTGGGCTGCAACATTCTGAGGTCCAGCAGGCAGAAAGCAGACATGGGCATGTCCCACTCTTAGGAAATGGTATGGCTGTGACAGTCAAATGTGAAGGGGAGAGGTAATGGGGAGTTACTTATAAGTTTTTTTTTTTTTGATTGCCAAAATTATTTGCTGATCTCTAGTGGATAATGCCATGCCTCTAAATATAAACAAAAAGCAAGGACAGCAGCTAATACAGGTCAGAAATTCCCTCAAGTGCTACCACCCTTTAGAACACATTGTGGTCTTAGCATACTGAAAGTTGCAAAACAGTACAACACAGGCCCATCTCCTGATACCCAGTCTTTCTACCAACCTCTGCCCATCATGCTGAAAGGACTCCGTGAAAAAGAATTAGTCTGGGTTGATCTTTTAGGGAAACAACAGAAACTAAGTCTTTTTGGTCAATTGAGGTACCGATTTCTATCTCTTTTTCCTTCTCTTCCCTGTTATGCATACTTTTCTCCTTTTTTCTACTATTAAATTAAAAATCTGTTAATTAAAAGTTCTCTGTGCAAACCTCAGAAATCTATGATTTATTATTTTTAATGTTTTTATTTTTAATAAACGAGGTATCCAATGGTGCAAGGAGGCCATTCATACTGGCTCACAAGAGTCAATTGTTAAATTTTCAGGAATTTTGTAAGCCAGTTGAAGTCACATTGGTAACCTGAAATCAGCTGCGGTGGGAGTATTTACCCCACGGAAATTGGTAAACACTACAAATCAGGATCTTTCCCCCAGAGAACTGATTGTTAAATATTTACCAGCATACCATTAGCGGCATTGTAAAGAAAAAGGATCAAGAATTTTGTGGAAAACAAGAGAAGTTTGCAAAAAGCTCTTTTAAAAAATTTAAAATTAGTTTAATAGAGAAAGAAATCTATTTTTCCTGACTCTGTCAATGATTCACTTTGGTATAGGCAAATCACTTAACTTCTGGTTTCCTTGGTCTCCTTTTGGGTAAAAAGATAATAGGCCCTGATGACAAGGCCCTATTTTATAAAAATCTAACAAAGCATGCACATATTTAAGCAGTAATAATTTTCACTTGTGAAATTAATGTACGTCATTGTACAAGTGGTGTGATTTGGTCAGGTAATACCATCCTCAAACAATGACCTGAGGAAGTGGTGGTCTTTCCCAACCCACCTATTTCTAAATTTAAAAACAAAAGATTACAAAGACCTGAACTTATGAAGTAATATATAATATCCTAATTTTCCAGTATGCACAAAAACAGTAATCCTTCCAAAAGGTTTTATTCATATCTACCCACCAAGCAATGAAAGTCGAAAAGCTGTCTCCTTTTCAACACTGAAAACACGGAGACTTCAGGGTGATCAGGTACCAGCAGAAATGTCTCACAGACTCTTTTCGTCTTCAGCAAACAAGGTGACATTCCCGCTGAGGCACACCACCCATAACGAGTACTGTATTGATATTTTTATACTGCTGTCTGTAATTTTTAAAGAGTATAATACTTTTAAAACACACACCTTGTGTTGAAGTGAGTGCCTACTATGTGTTAGGCACCATACAACTCCATTTTAGACACTGCTACTTCTGTCAGAAGGTAGAGATTTAATCTTATCAAGCTGTTATGAAAGCAAACTCTCCAATCAACCTTTGAGCCTTGTGTTAACAAAGACCAAATTTGGAAACACTGATCTGTTAGGAAACTCTAAACCACAACACACTACCAATTTCCTGGTAGGATGGGCAGTTAGACATTATATTCATTCTGCATTTCCAATGGACTCATAGTGATAATAGCCACCTGTTATGCACCAATTATATGCCAGAAACCTCACAAATATTTACAACTCTGTAAGTTACACATTTAAATCTCATATTAGAAATGAAGGCTAAAGGACTCCATCAAACCTGAATGCATCATTGCCAGAGAAAGGATTTGATCCCAGGTCTCTCTTTTCAAAGTCTTATTATTTTATAACTATAGCACAATGCTTCTTTTCTGCATGAATTTTCCCCTTTTTTGCCAGTACTTGTTTTCTGGAAATCAGACATTTTCAAACTATAAGTGTGTCAGGTTCAAAGTTATGAAATAATTAGCAAAAAGTGTATTCTTCCACAGACTGAGATTAAGAAATAAAAAACATCTAACAGGGGCCAGCCCCATGGTATAGTGCTTAAGTTCACGCAGTCCGCTTCGGCGACCTGGAGTTTGCCGGTTTAGGATCCCGAGCATGGACCTACTCACTGCTCATCAAGCCATGCTGAGGCGGTGTCCCATATAGAAGAGCTACAACCCTACAACTATGATATACAACTATGAACTGGGGCTTTAGGGAGAAAAAAAAAAGAGAAAAAGAGGAAGATTGGCAACAGATGATAGTGCAGGGCCAATCTTCCTCAAAAAAAAAAAAAATGCAACGGCTAACATTTCCAGAACAATGTAAAATAAAATTTAAAAAAATCTAACATTTCTATGGTGTCTCCAATCTGTTTTACTTACAACACTTCTGACATCAAATGAGGGGATGTTTTTTCCCCACACCAACCAATTCTCCAACTCTCCAACACCAACCATGTATCCCACAATTCAATTCAATTCTGACACTACCAACCCAGAGTTAGCAAAGACCCCACAGGTTAAGCATTCAGTCCCACAAGACTGCCCCCCACTTCAGATGCCAATTGCAAGTCCTGGGCCCCCCATACTTCTGACCCACCAGCTATAAATTGGGAGCGTCTTTGGGGAAACTTGACAAGGGATTTCTGTAGAATGGAGGGAATGAAAATCTTATAGGGTGAAAATTCAAGCAGTTTGATTACAAAGGAGAAAAGGGCAATAGCTTGAGGCAGAAAGAGAATCAAGAGAGATTTATTGGTTTGTTTGTTTGATTTGGTTTGTGGGTATGCTGATGCAAATGATCCAGCAGAGACAGAAAAACTGACGGTTCAGGGAGAAAAGGGAAAAGCACCGGAGGGATAACCTTAAATAAAAGACGGGATGCAATCCCGTGCGCACACGGGATCCCAGACTGTGTGTCCATGATATCAGGGCAGAGGTTACGGTATCTGAGCACAAATGCAAGTAGATGGACAGGTATAGGTGTACAAGCTTGTGACAGTTCTCTTCCGATTACTTGACTTTTTTGCAGTGAAGCAGGAATCCAAATCTCCATATGAGAGTGAGGCTTGAGGAAATGGAATCAAAATGAAGGGGTCATCTAGGAGGGTGGGAGAGTTACTAATGGTCTAGAGAAAGACAGTGTAACCACCCTTCTGAGATCAGTGATCATAAATTTAAAGCAAGACTGATCAGACGTGGTTGTTTCCTCAGCCCTGTTCAGTTGCACAGGTTGGGTGTTGAATAAGGAGAGAGTTGGATTCAAACAGGATTCTGGCTTAAGCCAGGTGTTGTAACGAAGCAAGAGGTGATGGCCCAGGGTTCTGCTCACAAGCATGTGCTTATCTTCTGCTTAACAGAAAAGGGATTAGATTTTTTATTTTTCGCCACTGCCTTCCAGCTGCCTCTTAATTTGCCTGTTGCTCCAAACAGTAGGTACAGAGAAATGTTATTCTTGTTTAGTTGGGAACCTGGGAAAACAACAAAATTTGCTGAAATTCAAAATAACACTTAAATGGGCATACGTTGATATCCGGTATTTGGATAAAGAAATGTAAATGCAAATGAAATAACTAAGGAGGTTGGGGTTCCACTGCTTAGGAAGAAAGACAGAGATGAAAATGGCATCATCCAGGGAAGCAAATTCAGTTGTTTACTGAGCTGCTATTATTCCCTTAAGTCTGGATCAGGGTTTCTCAGTCTCGGTACTATTGGCATTTAGGGCCAGAGAATTCTCTGTTGTGGGGCTGTCCTGTGCATTGTAGGATGTCGAGCAGCATCCCTGGCCTCTACTCACTAGGTGCAAATAGCAGCCCCCCAGTTGCAACAACAAAACAACGAAAATGTCTCCAGAATGTCCCCGGGGGTGGGGATGGGGACAAAATCGCCCCAGTTGAGAGCCACTTTGGCTACCCAACACTTGCTAATGCTTAGCAAGACAAGGAGTAATGGGAGATGGGTAAACCCACACATTTACGCTCATTAGAAGTATCCAGACTCTAGTTTAGGAAAGGGAAGTCAGGTTCATTGGAAGCTTGTCAGGCTGGTGTAGTCTCTAAACCAGAACGTGTTCTTGGCCACATGACACCTCAAGTAAACACTTAAATATTTTTCAGGGTGGAAAAAAAAGTATGGGAAATTTAGGTTTCCCAATTGTTTGTTGGCGTGACAGTTGATTTTATGTGTCAGTTAGGCTAGGCTATCTTATCTAGTTTTGGTCAAACAGAAGTGTAGATGTGGCTATTAGATGAGTATTAACATTTAAATCAGTAGACTTTGAGTAAAGCAGATTACTCTCCATAATGTGGGTGGGCCTCATCTAATCAGTTGAAGGCCTTAAGAGAAAAGACTGAAGTGCTCTGAGGAAAAAGGAATTCAGCCTCCAGATTGCCTTCAGACTCAAGACTGCAACACTGGCTCTTTCCTGGGTCTCCAAGCCTACGGGCCTGCCCTGGATATTTCAGATTTGCCAGTCCCCACAATAACATGAGCCAATTCCTTAAAATAAATCTCTCTCTCTTTTTCTCTCTCTCTCTCTCCACACACACACACACACACACACCCTATTTGTTCTGTTTCTCTGGAACCCTGACTGAAACCGTGGGTTTCACTCAAATGGAACATGTTTGAATCAAATCAATTAGATTTCCCAAGAGGCACCCTCTGGATACCTATTGGTTCCCTCAGGACACCCCAGCCACAGCTTCAGTTAGAAGAGCTGTTTTACAATATAGGGGCATATAAAGTTCAAACTGGTGTGTAAGGCACGAATGGGTCAAATAAATTTTTATTTTTTTTATAGAGGACATCTGGAAAATGTAGGGAAAGTTTAGCAAAGAGAGTTTTGCAAGGATAGATGTGTGAGCCAGGGGTCAGGCTAAGCCTCGGTAACAACCATCATATAAAATCATGATTAAATATCTCAGAACAATTTGCCTCAAGACTCTCAATAGACAGTGTACAAATAACGGATAAAGAACTTCTCAGGTTGGGCATGCATTGTGCTACTCCAGTGGACATACTTATGGATCCGTGATTCTTAGACTTGAGCATGCATCAGAATCACCTGGAGGTTTTGTTGAAACACAGATTTCTGGGCTCAGGTCTGGGGTGGGGTCTGAGAATCTGCATTTCTAACAAGTTCGCTGGTAATACTGATGCTGCTGCTCCAAGACCACACTTTGAGAACCACTGTTAGAGGAGACTGCTTCAAGAGAAAACCTAGAGAGAACAAGGATGAGACACTGTACACTTGGTGGGTATCATCAGCGCTCACCAGAACTCCTCATCTGAAAGTGCTAAATTATGTCAACACAACGATCATTTGTTGAGCATCTGCTGGGTACAAGCACCAAACTGGGTGCTGGGTATGTTAAAAATATCGACGAGCCCTGCCTTCTCCCTCTCCTTACCGCTATTCACTTGACAAGGGAATCTAGATGGTTACAAGATCCCGACTGGGTGTACACCACCCTCTGCCATCTGGCACCCAAATACAATGCCCGCTCTCTGTCCTACCCCTTCCTCCCTCCGACTTTATGATTTAATAATATTAAAATGTCTCAGTTCCCCAAGCTCACAATGTCATTTCGCGTTTTCATGATTATGCCTATATTCTTCCTTCTGAGAAAAATGCCCTATCTCTCTCTCCTTGCCTGAATAAACCTGACCTCAAAACTTGATTCAGGCTTCCTGGACCAGCAGGTTGGAACATGCCCGATGCCCCACAACACCCTATATACACCTTTCTCTGCACGATTAGAGAAGTACATCTTCCCTGTGGTCTTCAGGCTCCACATGGAGGGAGTTCCCCCACGGTAAGGCTGCTGGACTCCTTCCCCACCTCTCTCCCAGCAGAGGAGGAAAGCTGGCCCGATTGGTGAGTCTGGAGAAGGCACAGGGTGTTTTCCCTCTCTTTTCAGACTCTGGGGTGCAGAATTTGTTCTGCTCTGCTCTCTGCCATGTCCCATCATGTCAGTGCCCGGATGGCAGCGTCTGTCTAACTCAGGGGTGAAGGATCAGGAAGCCCACCGTGGCCACACATCCCCCCTCATCAGTGATTAAGCTGATTATTGTCATCTCCATCTGACTCCATTCCTGATCTCTAAATGAGATCCCAATTGGGGCTGGAGAGAGAAAGTTCCTTATCGGGTTTCTCCAATACCAACATAAATTGTACCATATGATCAGCCCACTACACATCTATTAAGCTCATAACGACCATGTCTTCATCATTTTTGTACCCTCATTCAACAAAAATGTAGAATACCTACTATACCTCAAAGCACCGTCCTTAAAATTTTTTAAATATTTATTTTATATTCATTTATATATAAAATAATACATAAATATATAAATTACATATTTAATTTTTATATATTTTTTGCTATTTTTTCAAAAATGTACTGAGTACCTGCTACCTGTCCAGCACTGTTTTAGGCACTGGGAACAAAACTGAACACAGCAGACAGCAACCTGTGCCCTAATGAAGTTTTCATTTAGGCAGGGATGGGGGACTGGGGGGAGCAGACAACAAACTAATAAAACATACACTAGATCAGATGGAGGTAAGTGCCGCGGGGAATAATATAGTGGGTAACGGGGGCGGAGCGCCAGCACGCAGAGGGGGAGGGCTCACCGTTTTAATAGGTGGACGGCAGGGAGGGGCGCACTGCTAGGGCGGCATGTGAGCAGAAGCCTGAAGAAGGTAAGAGAACAGAGCCAGGAGTGTGGGGCAGGGCTCTGAGGCAGGGCCTTGTTGATGGTGTTTGAGAGCAAGGAGGCCAGTGTGGCGGGACGGAGTGAGCCGGGAGGAGAGAAGGAAATGCCGTCAGAGGGAGGTAGTGGCGGATTTTGGTTTTCCCATTGGGAAGCCACTGGAGGGAGAGAGCTTGCGTCGTAACAAAAGATCTTTTTTTGCGTGTGTGAGGAAGATCGGCCCTGAGCTAACATCTGCCAATCCTCCTCTTTTTGCTGAGGAAGACTGGCCCTGGGCTAACATCCCTGCCCATCTTCCTCCACTTTATGTGGGACGGGGCCACAGCAGGGCTTGCCAAGCAGTGCGTCGGTGCGCGCCCGGAGTTCCGTGCGCACCCCAGATCCGAACCCGCGCACCCCAGATCCGAACCCGCGAACCCTGGGCTGCTGCAGCCGAGAGCGCACCTAACCACTTGCACCACCGGGCTGGCCCCTGAAAGATCTTTTTTTCACAACCACTTAGGGCCATTATGAACTTTTTCAATATATTAACCTGGTGGTTCTCCTGGTCTCAAACTCATGGAATGTCCCAATCTCCTGTAAGAAAGCCTCCTTTTTTACAGTGTTATTTAATTTTAAAACACTTCATTCATTCATTCATTTGATCCTTAAATAAATGCCTCAAGCCCTGTTGTAGACCTGGGAACACAAAGATGAACGAGACAAATATAGTGCCTGATCTCATGGATTTCTAGTCCAGCAGAGGAAACAGTAAAATTTTTAATTATCAAAAGAATTATGCCTATGCTCCCACCCAAGATTTACAACAATTGTTTTTGGTCCCCTCTGGTCTTTTTTTTTTTTTTTTTTTGGTGAGGAAGATAAGCCCTGAGCTAACGTCTGTTGCCAATCCTCCTCTTTTTGCTGAGTAAGATTGGCCCTGGGCTAACATACATGCCCATCTTCCTCTACTTCATACGTGGGACGCATGCCACACAGCATGGCTTGATGAGCAGTGTGTAGGTCCGCACCCAGGATCCAAACTCGAGAACCCCAGGCCACTGAAGCAGAGTGCGCACACTTAACCACTACACCACCACTAGCCTGGCCCCCGCTCTGGTCTTTATCCACACGTGCTCACAGTTTCTATATGGTCAGAAGTGAATGTGAAAACAGTCTTGTTTTCTATATTTTTCTTCTTAACATTTTTCAATGAGCATTTTTTCTGATTTCATGTTGTATTCAAATTTATGAAAAAATTCTGCCCAATACTGATAGATGTAGTTTCAGTACTTCTCTATAGATGTGCATTTAGATAGTTTCCAATTTGCGACTATTATAAATAATGCCACTATACACATCTTTATAGATAAAACTTCTTTCGCCTTTTGAATAATTTTATTAGGGTCAATTTCCAGATCTGAGATTACTGAGTCAAAAGCTCTTGATATATGTTTTCCATCTGTGGTGTGTTTATCAAGGGTCCCTAATGGGGCTTGAACTTCTTTGCACATATCAGTACCATATGAACCTGAACTGTTTTGTATAGCCATTGCCAAGATAAAGGTCTACTAAAAGAAAAATCTTGGTAATGTACACTTTCCAGAATTGGGAAAGGAGTATCTTTCTTTGCATATGAATTGTGGCAATGAGGAATAGGTTATTTAGCTTTCCTAAGTAGAAAATAGATTCTGATTCTTGTTTTTTGTGGCAGAGGATTCCCACAAGGCATTCATTGTTGGAAACTCACCCGCCATTCTTTCAGTGCTGCCTCACTATAGAAAGAGCTGTTTTTTAATAAATCCTTTAGCAAGAGAAAAAAATCAGATTGTTAAGATATTTTTTGCATTAAATTCTTCCCCCCATGTTTATTTTTGAAAATTTTTAGACCTACTGAAAAGTAATAATACAATGAACCCCCATATGCCTTCTTCGTTCACAAATTTTTAACATTCTGCCACTTTTTTTCTCTCTCCCCTCATATATATATTTTTGCTGAATCATTTGAAATTAAGTTGCAGATATAGCAACCTTCACCCCTAAATTTTCCAGCACTTATTTCGTGAGAACAAAGACATGTTCCTACATAGCCATCACGCCATTATCACACTCAAGAAATTTATATTGTTACAATAATATTAGCTAATAGTTGGGACATATTCAAATTTCAAGTTGTCTCCAAAATGTCTAAGATTTTTTAAAATTTAAGATCCAATTGAGGATCATGCATTGCATTTGGCTGTCGTATCTCTTTAACTCCTTGAATCTAGAAGAGTCACCTTGCTGGTTTTTTAAAAAAGTCTTTCCTGATGTTGACATGTTTAAAGAGTTCAGGCCAGTTGTCACGTAGAATGTCATGCAATCTGGATTTGTCCGATTACATCCTCAGGATCGGATTCAAATTAAACATTTTAGGCAAATATACTATTACTGGTGATTTTGGTAGGCAGAATTCTAAAATGACCCCCATGTGATCCTTGCCTTTGTATAATCTCCTCCCCTTGAGTGTGGGTAGAACCTGTGAATATGACGACCACTCCTGTGATTATGTTACCTTCTATGGCAAGAGGGATTTTGCAGATATAATTAGCTTCCCAAATCAGTTGACTTTAAGATAGAGAGATCGTCCAAGTGGATGAGACCTTTACATCAAAGATAGAGAAAGCCAAAGATTCAGATCACAAGAAAGATCCGATGTGTGGTGCTGGCTGGAAGTCAGAGGAGCTGAAAGCAGCTTCTAGCTGACAGTCAACAAGGAAACAGGGAGACCACAGTCCTACAACCATAAAGAACTGAATTCTGCCAACAGCAAGAATGAATTTAGAAGCAGATTTTCCCCAGAGCCTCCAGACAAAAACTCGGTCTAGTCCACAGCTGGATTTCAGTCTTGCGATGTCCTGAGCAGAGCACCCAGGCGTGCCATGCCAGATTTCTGACCTGAGAACTCTGAGCTGATAGATAGGTGTTGCGCTGAGCTGCTAAATTTGTGGTAAGTTGTTGCGAGACATAGAAAACTACTACAGCAATGTTGTATACTTTTCAGTGTCACTGCAGCACACTCAAAGGAACATAATGTCGGTTTTTCCCATTACTGGTGATGCTAAATTACAGCAGGTTAAGGAACCTCCTTCCCTTTGTAATAAAGAGATAGATAATCTGTCGTGTAAAACTCAGAGACTGTGTATCTGTCCTGCTCTGCAGCAACCTTTCTCCTTTAACTCAATGGTTGTGGCATCCATTACTGATTGCTGCCTGAATCGATCATTATATTGGTGTTGCCAAAGAATGATTTATAATTATTTTCTCTTCTATCATTCCTTTTACATTTATTAGTTGGAATTCTCCTATAAAGAAGAGCTATACATTCCCCCCTTTAACTATATTTTTAGTATTCTAAGGATTTATGGATTACTTTTTAATTAAATATGTCATACTTCATTAAAATCTTGTTTTTAATGTTGAAATCATCCCAAATTTGGCCAGTGCAAGCCTCTTGAAACTACTTCTATGCCTTCCTATTTTAATGAGACATGTTTTGTATATTGTGAAATGTACAAATTTTAAGTGTGCAATTTGAAATTTTAAAAAGTAAAGAAACTTGTGTAACCAACACCCAAACAAGGTATAGAACATTTCCATCATCCAGAAACTTCCCTATTGCCTTTTGTCAGTCAATCCCTCCTTCAGTAGGCAAACTTCATTCTGATTTCTTTCACCATAAATTAATTTTGCTTGTTCTTCCTATGTCTTTTTAATGTTCCCCTATTAGCCTTTGAGCACTTCCTTCCTCTCTGGCACAAGAAGATGTTTCAAGTTCACCTTGCATTTTCTCTACCGTAGCCCTGGAATTAGCTATTTCTCCAAGGACCCTTGTTCCTTTTAGTGAAAACTGGTATCTAGAATCTAAGATCTTAATGTCCTCATTGCTGTTGGGATATCATTGCTTCTAAGCCTTTTCAGTGGACAGAGTTAGAAAATAACAAACTGATAGAAAAGTTAGAAGTACATTACAAAACCAATGGACAAGAAGTTGCTGACCTGATGTTGCATTACCCTGAATATTTTAGTGTATATTTCCCACAAACAAGAACATTCTCTAACATAACTCCAATAAAACCATCAAAATCAGGAAAGTGACCCTGATTCATCACTACATCTAATCCTTAGACCCCATTCAAGTTTGGCCAATTGTCCCAATAATGTCTTTTCAGCAAAGGATCCAGGTCGGGATCATGCATTGCATTCAGTTGTCCTATATCTTTGGTTCTCTTTGATCTGAAACAGTTTCTCAGTCTTTTCTTGACTTTTATGACCTGATACTTTTGCAAATTATTTTGTAGAATATTTTCAATATTGGTTTGTCTGATGTTTCCTCATGATTAGATTCAGAGTATTAGGTGATGTCACTGAAAATTGCACAGTAAGAACCTCCAAAAATTCTCTACTCCATAAAAGCACCAAGAAAACTGGCAAAAATTGTCAGAATAAACTTTATCAGAGCTTTTGAAATTAATCAAAGGCTTTCAGAAGTCCAGGGATTATTTATTCAAGAAAAATGGCTAAATATTGGTAAGAACAGTGAGCTTTGTGGTTTTTAACTTGCCAGGTTTTAACTTGGTTCTCCTCTCCAGCTGCCAATAGCCTGTAATCACAGTGAAAGCCAGCAGACTGCCAGCCACTGGAAGAGACAGAGTGGGGTTGGAGCTTCTGCAAAGCCTCATCCTCAGAGAATTCCCATTACACCTATATGGTTTGCAGTATGACCCCACTTACAAGACTGCCTTTGACTGTTTGACTTAATTAGGAGCCTATTCAGTGTGAAAAGCCTTTTCCTGGGGCATTTGTGGAAAACACATACAGACAATTGTTTAACTTTGCAGCTGCCTGAGGTGGTGGATAATGTTTGGGGGAAACAATAGGCTAGCAAAAAGCTTAAAAGGAAAAGTTGGAGAATGAGATGTCAGTGGGGGCTTTGAAAAGCTTTGACTTAATCCTGGGAATCTAGAAGTCCATGCACATGCACAGGGCTCGGTGTATGCCCAGGAAAGACCTGGGAAGGCCCTGAACTCTCACCTCAGGCTGACCTTGTGGCTCTATGCGAGTAGAGGTTAAGGTGAGGATAAGGCAGAGTTGTAAACTGCTTGGCTGAGTGTTGAAGGTGTGTCCCAACATGTACACAGAGCCCCTGTACACAGAGCAAAGATTGGGAGACTTATTGGTTCCAGGAGTTTAAAGAAATCTCTGTCCCCTCAGTAGTTGACCACTAAGTTAATTGAACACAGACTTCAGTGGCCACACACAACAAAGAATACAGTCCTTACAGAATTAGTTCATAAACATAACTAAACAACAAAGAAACAACAACAACAAAACGCTGGAGAGGGGTGAGATTCTGATTTCCAGATTTGCCACACTATATTACTTTAAATGTCCAGTTTTCAGCCAAAAATGAAAATAAGAAACATTATGAGACATAAGAGAACCTAGTGTATCCACAGAGGGAAAAAGCAATGAATAGAAACTGTCCCTGAGGAAACCCAGATATTGGATGTACTAGACAAAGGCTTTAAATCAGCAATTTTAAATATGTTCAAAGAACTAAAAGAAATCATGTCTAAAGAACTAAGAGAAATGAGGAGAATGATGTCTCACTGAATAGAGAAAGAAATTATAAAAAAGGAACCAAATAGACATTCTGGAGTTGAAAAGTACAATAACTGAAATAAAAAGTTCACTGGAGGGACTCAAAAATAAATTTGAGCAGGCATAAGAAAGAATCAGTGAACTTGAAGATAGGTCAATTCAGATTATCCAGTCTGACGATCAGAAACAAAAAAGAATAAAGGCTCAGAGGCCTGTGGGATACCACCCACCATACCAACATACACATAATGGGAGTCCCAAAAAGAGAGGAGAGAGTGAGAAAGCAACAGAAAGAATATTTGAAGAAATAATGGCTGAAAACTTCCCAAATGTGATGAAGTAATTAATATACACATCAAAGAAGCTCAACAAACTTCAAGAAGAATGAACTCAAAGAGATCCACACCTAGATATATTATAATAAAACTGTCAGAAGACAAAGACAAAGAGAATCTTGAAAGCAGCAAGAGAGAAGTCACTCATCAAGTACAACGGATCCTCAACAAGATTAACAGCTGATGTCTCATCATAAACCGCGGGAGGCAGAGGCAGCAGGATGACATTTTCAAAGTGCTGAAAGAAAGGCTGTCAACCAAAAATTCAATATCCAACAAAATTATCCTTCAAAAATGAAGCAGAAATTAAAATATTCGCAGATTAACAAAAACCAAGAGAATGGATCTCTGGCAAACCCACCCTAGAAGAAATACTAAAGAGAACCCTTCAAGATAAAATGAAAGAATACTAGACAGTATTCTTTGAATACTGAATCAAAGAATCCATATGAAGAAATAAAGAGCACTGGGAAAAGTAACTACATAATAAAATACAAGAGACAGCCTAACTGGCTTTTTTATGATTCTTTTTTTCTTCTGTCTGATTTAAATGATGACTACATACAGCAGTATATAGATCTGAGTTGATGGGCATACAATGTCTAAAGACGTAATGTGCACGACAGTAATAGCACAAGGAGGGGGAGGGATTGGAGCTATATAGGAGTAAAGTTTTTAATACTATTGAAATTAAGTTGGTGTTAATTCAAACTAGATTGTTATAAATTAAGATGTTAATTGTAATGCCCAGGACAACCACTAAGAAAATACTTCAAAAATATATAGTAAAAAAATTGGAGAATTGAAATGGTTCATGATAAAATATCTATTTAACACAAAAGAAGGCAGGATGGTGAAACAGAGGAACAAAAACAGCAAAAAAACATAAGACATAAGAAAATAAATAGCATAGTTGCAAATGTAAATCCTACTTTATCAGTAATTACATTAACTGTTAATGAATTAAGCACTTCCATTAAAAGGCAGAGATGGGCAGGATGGATAAAAAGAATGATCCAACTATAGACTCTATACAAGAGACACACTTTAAATTCAAAGACACAAATGGATTGAAAGTAGAAGGATGGAGAAACATCTCCAGATATTGCCAAATGTCCTCTGGGGAGCAAAATTGCCCCCAGTTGAGAGAGTTACTGATTGCACACACACACACACACACACACACACACACGCACAGAGTGAGAAAGAGAGATAGAGAGAACTCCGATATATCTAATTCCAATTCAACACCACAGGGTTTAGTCTTCTCCTTCTTATATTTGTAGCTCCCTTCTCTGACAATGAAAAACCTGGCTTCCTATACCCTAACTAATTGGATTAATCCCCCTTTATGCAACCAATTCTCCATTGTCACAGCCACCACCTCCCTCAGGTAGACTCCCCCATCTCTCTGCTTGGTCTCTGTAGTGGCCTGAATGGCAGCCCCCCAAAAGGTATGTCCACATCTTAATCATGGAACCTGTGAATGTTGCCTGTTTGGAAAAAGAGTCTTTGCAGCCGTAATCAAGTTGAGGATCTTGAGAAGAGGAGATCATCCTAGATTATTCAGGTGGGCCCTAAATCCAATGACAAGCGTCCTCATAAAAGTGAAGCAGAGGGAGATTTGACAGGCAGAAGAAAGGGAGGCTATGTGAACACAGAGGCAGAGATTAGAGATATAGATACAAGTCAAAACCACCAGAAGCTGGAACTGGGAAGAAACAGATTCTTTTGGTATATTTGTCACAAGTTCATGTTGATACTTCCACACGATACTTCCAATACCACAGGAGCTCCATCCACGAAGGATTAACTGCTATGAGAATTGTTCTCTTGCTGTAAACAACTAGAAAACTACGAACAAATACATGAAATAATTGTTTTTGGACACTGGAAAGCAGTTAGTACAGGACTATGAATGCTGAGAGAAGGGAAACCCACAAAGTGAGCCACACAGCTGCCCTCGCCTACTGCCAGGGGCAGCTTCCAGGCTGCAGGAGAGGGAGGGGGCCTCCACGCAGGGATAGAAGCTCAGGGAGGCTGTGCTTAGAGACACCATTGATTATTTTAGGCTATTTCTTGTAGAAGTTGTCTCATCTCGGTAACTCTAAATAATATGCTTATACCATTATATCTTGATTTATCAATTTTAATTGTTATCTATTACCTTCCTGCTATGAAAGATAAAAATTAACTTACACTCTTTTCTCTCGTCCAGTCTTCCAACATATAAAATGATTTTTAATTCCTCTATTGGTTACCTTTACAGCTTAAAATAATCTATTTATTTATACAACATCTATGTACAGTTTAAGGAATTATAAAACAAATACCCACGTACTTATCATGGAGCTAAAGAAATAGAATGTCACCAACGTCTTTGAAGACTTTCCTGAAACCATCTCTTTCCCTCCCCAGAGATAAGTGCTACCCTGATCTCATGTTTATCATTCCCTTGATTTTCATTAAAACTTAACCACTTATGTAGTTTTCTAATTTTTTTTATATTCTTTTTTCAGAATTAGAAAGTTCATTTAATCCGTATCTTCTTTCTTCTTTTTTTCTTTGCTTTTTTTTTTTGCTGAGGAAGATTAGCCCTGAGCTAACATCTGTTGCCAATCCTCCTCTTTTTCTGAGGAAGATTGGCCCTGAGCTAACATCTGTGCCTGTCCTCCTCTACTTTATATGTGGGATGGCTGCCACAGCATGGTTTGATAAGCAGTGCGTGGGTCTGCACCTAGGATCCGAACCTGCGAACCCTGTGCCACCGAAGCAGAGCGCGCGAACTTAACCACTATGCCACTGGGCCCGCCCCTGTAGTTTTGTAATTTTTATTTTCATTACTTACATTTTCAACTCACATAAAAGCAAAGAGAATGGTATAATAAATGCATCCGTCACCCAACTTAAAAGCTTATTGTTGTTTTGGCCCGTCTGTTCACCAACGCTGTTGCACAGTTTTTCTTTGCTGGAGGCTTATCTCAAATCCAAGACCTCATATCATTTTATCCATAAATGCTTTGGCGTGTCTCTCTAATAGTTAAGGACTTACAGAAAAGTTGCAAGAGTAATATAAGGAATTCATACCTACCCTTTTATCCAGATTCACCAAATAGTAACATTTTGCCTGATTTTCTTTATCATTTTATCTCTCGACAGATATACATATTTTTCTTCTGAACCATTTGAGAGTAAATTGCAGCTATGGCCCTTCTACCCTAAATATTTCAGGCTCTATTTCCTAAAAACAAGAACATTTTCTTACATGACCACACAGTATAAAGACCAAAGTTAGGCAAGTAATACTGATGCAACACTATTAGCTCATCAATAAACTGTATTCAAATTTTGTTAATTGTCTTAATAATGTCTTTATAAATAAAGGAAATAAAATCCAGTATCACACATTCGTTCAGTTGTTGTGTCTCTTTGGTTTCCTCTAACTTGAAATAGTTTCTCAGTCTTTCCTTGTCTTTCATAACCCTAACATTTATGATGAGTACAGGCATTATTTTGTTGAATGTCCATCAGAGTTCACTGATGTTCCCTTGTGAATAGGTTTAGGTTATGCATTTTGTCAAAAATACCCTCAGAAATGATGTTTTCTCCTTCTCTGCGCTTCATTTCAGGAGGCATATGATTTCAATCTGTCCCATTACTGGTGATGTTAACTTGGATGATTTGGTTAAGGCAGTGTCTACCATGTTTCTCCACTGTAGGGATACCATTTTTCCTTTGTGAACACACACTTTGAAACTATATAAATACCTCATTACTCATCAAACTTTCTCCCACTAGTTTCAGCACGCACTGACAATTTTTGGCTGAATCCATTACTACTATGATGGTTGCCAAATGGTGATTTTCTAATTCCATCGTTCCATCTACGTCTATCAGTTGGGTTTCCACCACAACACACACACATATTGTATACATTATCGATATCAGTCTGGACTGATGGATTTTTATGTTATTCAATGGGTTATAAGCTTTTACTATCATTATTTACTCTGATATTCAAATTGTCCCGGATTTAGCCTTTTATACTGGCTCCTGTGTCAATAAGGAATTTTTAAAAAATCTTAAGCCCCAAAGTATCGCCACAATTAATATTAACAATAATTCCTTAACATAACGTCATATCCAATCCATGTTCAAATTTTGTGATTTTCTCACAAAGTCTTTTTATAGTTATTTTGTTTAAAGATTTTATTTATTTATTTTTTCCCCCCAAAGCCCCAGTAGATAGTTGTGTGTCATAGCTGCACGTCCTTCTAGTTGCTGTATGTGGGACGCGGCCTCAGCATGGCCGGAGAAGCAGCGCGTCGGTGCGAGCCCGGGATCCGAACCCGGGCCGCCAGCAGTGGAGCGCGCTCACTTAACCACCAAGCCACGGGGCCGGCCCTATAGTTATTTTGTTTAAATCAGCATCCAAACAATATATATTGTTTGTTGATATACCTGGTAAGTCTCTTTTAATCTATAACAATTCCTTCTACCCTCATTTGCATTCATATCATTTATTTGTTAAAGAAATCACGTCACCTGTCCTACAGAATTTCCCACATTCTGGATTTGATTGATTGCATCCTCAATGTGTCATTTAACATTCTCCTTTATCCTCCATATTTCTTGTCAATTCCCAGCTAGGCCTAGATGCTTGATTACATTCAGTCAATCCTCGTGGTTTTATAGATGGTGCCATGTGCTTCCTATTGGATCACACCACAAGGCACATCATGTCAGACTCCCCCACTTTTGGTGATGTTCAGATGGATCATTGGATTGAGGTGGGTCAGCTTGATTCCTCCCTTATAGAGTTTCTCACATAAACATTAGCAGGCCTCGGGGCCGGCCCCGTGGCGTAGTGGTTGAGTTCGGCATGCTCTGCTTCGGCGGCCTGCATTTGTGGGTTTGGATCCTGGGTGCGGACCTACGCCACTCGTCAGCCGTGCTGTGACGGCAACCCACATACAAAATAGAGGAAGATTGGCACAGGTGTTAACTCAGGGCTAATCTTCCTCAGCAAAAAAAGAGGAGGACGGGCAGCAGATGTTAACTCAAGGCGAGTCTTCCTCAGAAAAAAAAAAAAAAGATTAGCGGGCCTTGATCGTTGTTGCTTAGAACCATTATTTCATTAGTGTGACAAAATAGCAGTTTCCTAATTCTATTGGTCTTTCTGCAACCATTATGCTGGAATTTTTGCGTGGAGAAAAAAATTTCCTCGTCAGCTATTTGTTTACTCTGAAATACTGTTGATATGGAAAAACAGGAGAAATGCTTATTCTTTCCCTTTCTCAATTGTCATAATAATAACAGTGATCAATGAGTACTTTTAGAATTATGCTAAACTCGTGGATTTTTATTTGTTCACTATGTTTCAATATATCACAGTCAAAATTGTTTTTGATGTTCATATTGTCCCATCTTTTGACAGTGGGATTCCCTTCAAGTGATCTCTTAAGTTCTTTTTTTTTCTTTTTCCTTGTTTATTGAGGTATAAAGTAAATATAGCAAATTCTTTTTTTTTTTTTTAAAGATTTTATTTATTCAGTTTTTTCCCCCCAAAGCCCCAGTAGAGAGTTGTATGTCATAGGTTCACATCCTTCTAGTTGCTGTACGTGGGACTCGGCCTCGCGTTGGACGGAGAAGTGGTGCCTCGGGGCGCTCCCGGGATCCGAACCCGGGCCGCCAGCATCAGAGCGCGCGCACTTAACCGCTAAGCCACGGAGCCGGCCCTAGCAAATTCTTAAAGTACATTAACTTTAAATGTACAGATCATTGAATTTTAACACATATGCACCCTGAAACCATCACTCAGATCAAGATATGGGACGTTTCCAGCATCCCCAAGGATTTCCTTGTAATCTTTTCTGTTCAATACCACCCTCTCCAGGGGCAATCGCTGTTCTGACGTCTTGACCTTCATATAAACGGAATTGTTCAGTATATACTCTTTCGTACCTGGTTTCTTTCACTCAACCTAATGTCTGTAAGATTTATCCATGTTATTGCATGTATCAGTAATTCCTTACTTTTATGTAATAAAATGAAAATGTAACACTACATTTTATGGATAAACCAAAATTTTGTTTTTATTCTCCTGTGACGGATATTTGGGCTATTTCTAGTTTTACTATTATGAATAAAGCTGCTCTGAACTTTCTTGTACGTATTTCTTATCACTCATGTATACTTGTTTCTCTTGGATATACACCTAGGAGCAAAATTGCTGGATTAAAATGTAGGCATATGGAGGCCAGCCTGGTGGTGCAGTGGTTAAGTGCACGGGCTCTGCTTTGGCGGCCTGGGGTTCGCAGGTTCAGATCCCAGGTGCGCACCAACACATCGCTTGTCAAGCCATGCTGTGGCGGCGTCCCATAGAGGAAGATGGGTGCGGTTGTTAGCCCAGGGCCAATCTTCCTCAGCAAAAAGAGGAGGATTGGCATCAGATGTTAGCTCGGGGCTGATCTTCCTCACAAAAAAAAAAAAGAAAAAAGAAAAAAAAGGGGGGAGGCTGGCCCCGTGGCGTATCGGTTAAGTGTGTGAGCTCCACTGGTGGCGGCCCGGGTTCAGATCTGGGGCGCGCACTGACGCACCACTTGTCAAGCCATGCTGTGGCGGCATCCCATATAAAGTGGAGGAAGATGGGCACGGATGTTAGCCCAGAGCCAGTCTTCCTCAGCAAAAAAAAAAAGAGGAAGATTGGCATGGATGTTAGATAAGGGCTGATCTTCCTCACAAAATAAATAAATAAATAAATAAATAAAATGTAGGCATATGTTTAGCTATAGTAGATTCTGCTAAGCAGTTTTCAAAAGTGATTGTTTCAGTTAACACTCCAACCAGCAATGTATGAAGAGAGTTCCAGTTGCTCCCTATCCTCACCAACACTTGGTATTGTCAGTCTTTTAAATTTTTAAGCTATTCTGGCATATTGTGGCATTTCGTTGTGTTTTAAATTGGTGTTTACCTGGTAATTAATGATACAGATCAGCTTTTCATATGTTTTTTGGTCGTTTGGATATCCTCTTTTGTAAGGTGCCTGTTAAGGATTCCCTGTCCCCCTACCTCTTCTTGTTCTCTTGGGTGATGTTAAGTTTGACCACTTGATTAAGGCAGTATCTGCCATATTTCTCCATTTTAAAGGTTCCTTTTCCCTCTTTGTCCTGGGTAAGTGATCTGTGGGGACAGATTTGGAGACTGTATAAATATCTAGTTTAATGGTTTTAGCATCCATTGATGATTTTTGCCTAAACTATATCAATGGTTGTGCAATGAGCATCAGCGTTTTTGAAAGGCTTCCAAGTGATTTTAATGTTTTTGCCAATTTTTTAATTGGGTTATATGTCTTTCTCTAAGTGACTTGTGGGAGCTCTTTAGATAGGAATTCTTTGTCAGAGATATAGAAGCAAAAAGTCTCCAAGTCTGTGGCTTGCATTATCACTATTTCAATAGTATCTTTTATTAAAAAGAATTTCTTAATTCTAAAGGATTTCAATTTATCATTTTTTTATTTTAAGGCTAATGCCTTTGTTTTCTGTTTAAGAAATCTTTGTCTAGTCCAAATCTATGTGTTCTTCTAAAACTTTATTGTTTTACCTGACATATTTAGGTCTATGATTCATCCTAAATTTTTTTTTATGGTGTGAGGTCAAGATTCATTTTTTCTCCCATACAAATATCCAATTATTCCATCAACATCTATTGAAATGAATAGATACATTTTAAACTTTATAAAAATGTGACATCTGAAAAAATTGATGAGCCATTGGGGAAATTTGAACACCGAATATTTGATGATATTAAAGTGTTAATGTTATTTTTCTTAGGTGTGATAATGGTATTGTGGTTAAATTTTTTAAATTCTTATCTTTTAGAGAGACATAGTGAATTTTTTACAGATACAATCATATGATCTCTGGAATGGCTTCACAATAATCCAGGATGCATATTGGCAACAAAAGTTAAAATATCTTTGCACCTAACTATTATAGTTATTTCTTCTAATCTGGATAAATTTGTTATGGAAATGAGTAAGGAAGATATTACATCTAATATTACATACTTATTTAATCAAGTATTGACTCCAGCTAATTACATGTGCACATCTAGCTGTCAGACACTCTTGCTGGTGTTGCCATCTGTTGCCTGCACTTGTGGGTTGCCCAATTCCATACAGGAGGTGATGCAAAGCCATCAGGGAGACTGGATTTTGGCTGCCTGACAATGACTCTCATCTCTGCCTTCCAAGAATATCAGCAGACACGTGAGGAATCCAGCTTTGGTCTCATCCAGACCCAGGTTCGCCATTGTCCCGTGGGACATACTATTAGACTGTCTAACATTTATGAATATTCCAGGAAATGGTGGGTTCCACAAATTTTTTAGGCCTTGCTTTGTCTAATTTCTTGCATCTTTGGGCTCTCTCTCTTCCTCACATGCGCGCACACACATACACACGCACAAACGTAAGCTTCACTTCCAAAATAGTTTTTAAAATAGTTTTAATTTTTTCTATATTTTGCTTTTTCTCTGAACCCAATAACACTGTTTTGTGCAAGATCTTTCCCAAATTCTAGTAAGAAAAATGCCACAATTAGTACAAACTGGAACATTTCAAATAATAAATGTTCTATAATCACAAATAAAGGTGATACAACTTATAATACAGTGATAAACACGTTGGCACATAATATGCCACATAATAAGGGCTGGAATTCCTAGATTAATGAAGATTCTTTAGCTGCCACTTTTGTTTTATGAACTCAAAACATTTCATATAAAAAATCTCATTTAATTATGAAACGACCTTGTGGGATGGACACTCAGACCTCTGTTTCACACGTGTTTAGGGCCCCATAGGCTGTCCTTTGGCACTCTGTGTTTTATTTCCAAGGCCTTCGGTCTCTTTCTGGCTCTGACCTTCTGTGAGAAGCGTCTTGATTCCCCCCTACTGGACTGTTCTCTCAGAAACAGAACCTGTGGTGGCCGCTAGATGGCGCTCTTCGGTGCCTCTTGCCTAAAGGCAGCACGCTCTCATTGCCTTGCCTGCTCCCTGGTAAGAGCACCCCTGGGCGGTCTCGTAATAACTCTCCCCACTGTTTTGGCTATAAATAGTGGCTCTGCACACCACAGCGCCCTTAGCCTAAGCCCCGTTTGAATCCTGTGGGAGTCAGAGAAACCGAATCTCTGTGGGCATTCTCGTAAACATAAAAATAAGCATTTTTGGACCAGCGGAAACATTTACCAAATATGAGTCCATCTAGCCTTTCCCTCGTCTATAAGTGTGCTACCACGCAAAGGACATTGATGGGACGCCCGAATACAATGCATGCGCCAGAGCCACGGTTGTCATTTTTGTTCCAGTTGCTTCTCCCTTGCTTGTCGGTACATCATTTCACGTGTGTTTGTGGCAGGAGCACAGGGGGCCTGCCCTGTCCTCACCCCAGTGGGAAGGGGGTCTCCTAGCATTGTAAAATACTGTAAAAAGTGATATCTGGCAATCGATAGTAACATGAAGGAGGTTCATGGTCTTCTTGATGCTCCTCGCTGAAGCACAGGAGGGTCAGGACGAGCAGGGAAGTGTCCGCCAGAATGGCTGCACCGTGCGAGGCTGTGGGAGGTGAAGCTGGAAGCGTAGAGAGGAGAGAGGAGGAAAGGAAGAGGGGGCTTCAAGGTGCCCACCCATGGTGATCTGAGCACAGGGTGAAAGGTTACCTAAAGGGAATAGTAGAGAAACATTTGCACCATCATCCAGCCCTTGAGTGTATCCTTGGCCATCAATGGGTAAGAATGAGTTCTGAACGCCTTGCCAGGGGTATAATGAGAGGTGACTGCCATTCTCCTCAGCTGACACAACTCTACCAGACCTGTTGCCTGCAAATTCTCTGTCTCTCCAGCCACACTCCTCAGAATCAAGGCAGAGAAACTGATAGGAGCGGCAAGATCTAGGTGAGCCACCATCAAACACATTTACTAGTTATCTTGAGACCCAGATCCTCCAAATGAGACTGAAAACATCTATTCACATATATGAATTAAGTAAGAATAAGAATAAACATGTGGAGGAGTGAGGGAGACATAGGTCATTCGCTACCTCAGTCCGCCTCACAAGAAGACCAACTGGCAACTATCCATAGACAAGACATCATTGTGAAAAATCCCAGAACACAGGGAGGCTGAGGTACCCCCTGGACCACAGAGGCCGAGGAGGACCACATTAGAAGGGTAAGAGGGGCAGTTCCACTTTGACCTCATGGTTCCTTCCCCCAGGCTGGCACAGCGCCACACCTATATCCCCCACCCCCACCCCTGGGTCTATGGTTTCTCCAGTGGGAACAAGAGAGCCCAAGGTGGACATCCAGCTCTCCTAGTGTTGTGGGACACTCCTGGGGTCACCCACTTGAGTCTTGCCTCAAGGGGATCAGTGGGGGAACCTCAACGGTCAACGGCTGGGGTTCAGATAGAGATGGAGGAGAGGGTGGGGCTTACAGCCCCAGTGCTCAGATCTTGGAGGACCCCTGTCCTGCTGGCTGCGGCACCCGAGCGGAGGTACCAGCCAGCAGCCCTGCCCATCTGCAGAGCTGAGCTGGTGGCCCATTCTGCCCAGGGAGCTCGGTTGGCAGTTCTGCCTGATTTGGATCCGCAGTCAACTGGGCTGTACCGGATGTGGAGCACATTTCATAGCCCCGCCTGGCAGGGAAGCAAATTCACAGTCCCACCCACTGCTCGGTGAAGCCCCCAGTCTTGCCCTTGTGGGAAGCATGGCCACAGACACCTGGCGTCGGAGGACATTCTATGGCCCACTGGGGAAGGGAGCCAAGCCAGCAGCCCTGCTCAACTGTTGAGCATAGCCTCTGGCCCCACCTGACCAGGGAGCCCAGACAGTGAGCCCGCCTGACCGCTGAGCACAGTCTCCAGCCCAACTCAACTTTGGGGCACAGCTTGTGGCCCCATTTGACCTAAATGCAGCATCATACACTCGGGGAGCACAGTCTGAGTCCCCACCCATCCTGGGGCGATTGTAGAGCTTGGCCCACAGCCCTGCCCTATGGTGGAGTCCAACCAGTGGCACTGCCATGCCAGGTAACACAGCCTGTGACCTTGCCCCACCAGAAGTGATTGCAGAGCACAGGTAGTGGCTCTACACGACCCCAGAGCTTAACCTGCAGCCCCACCCAGTCAGGGAGCCCATCCAGTGGCCCCACTTGAACTCGGAGCTCAGCCAGTGGCACCCCCTGGCCTCAGAGCATGGGCAGTGGACTTGTCCTACTTGAGACCCCGAGAGCAAGCCCAGCTGCTCGTGAACACTAGCAGCTGACCCACCCAGTACACCGAGCTGAGCTGACCGGTGAAGGTCTTTCTCTGCTGAAGCAAACCTGTAAGGCCTGGAAGAGAAGATTATGTACCCAAATGCACAGATACTAATGCTAGGATACACGGACCATGAAGAATCAGGTAAACATGACACCACCCAAGGAAACTAATAACGCTCCACTAACTGGCCCTAAAGAAATGGAGATCTATGAAGCGTCTGACAAAGAATTCAGAATAATCCTCTTACAGAAGGTCAGCAAACTATAAGAACACATAGACAACTAAACTAAATTAGGAAAACGTGAACAAAATGAGAAGTTCAACGAAGAAATAGAAACCATTGGGAAAAAACAACCAGAAACCCAAGAATTGAAGAACACAATGGCTGAACTGAAGAATTCCATAGAGAGACTGACTTTGGGGCTGGGTCAGAAAGGCACTTTCCTGTATAACTTCTTTGCTCCTCAGTGGGTGGAAGGTGGCTTACTTCTGCTCAGCCACGTCCTCACCTCTGATCCCAGGGCCATGTTCTGCCTGTCCTTGAGCCCTCGCGGCCCTCGCCCGGGGCCTGCCGCCTCCTCTCTCCTTCCTGAAGGAAGTCCTGGCAGGTTCCTGGGTGTGGTGACTGTGGTTGTGTATGTGTCTGGATCCACCTTTACTTGTCTCCATGAAAAATGTGGGGGTTTTGTCTCAGTTCTCAGCTGAGAAAATGGATCCAGAGGATCTCATCTGTTTCTATAAAGACAGTAAGATTTTCTGGTTGTATAGTTTCCATTCGGAGTTTTCACAGGATTCTCCACATTCCCAGTGGGCATGGGGACATCCTTTCTGTTCATGTGTCAGAGTTATTTTCCTCCTGTGAGGCTGGACGCCTTCATAAAGCAGATGGGAAAAACAGACAAGATGCTAGGGCGCTAGGAGAGATTTGCAAAGCAGCAGAGACTGCTCCCTTAGTGTGCCCTCTCCCGGATCCCCCTCCTCCCTCCTCAGTTACCCCAGAACTGGAACCCTGTAGCCCGACCTGATGAAGTTCATCGCACAACCCACCAGGTGGCGCTGCTGAGCGCTAAGGCCAGAGCCCAGAGGCCACCCCCCTCGTCTGAGTACCCAGCACCTCCTCACCTGGCTGGCTGTCAGTGCTCTGGTTTATTCATCGATTTTTCCATCTCTTCAAACAAACATTTACTAAGTGCCACCAGGAGCCAAGAAATGGAAATTGATAATAATTAAGAGTATTATATTACCTGACCACTTACAACCAACTGCTGTCTCTGTAGCTACCAGGCCCACAGGTGGAGCTGGGGAGGTTGGGAAAGACTAGATCTTGAGGAATGAGTAGGTCTTAAAAGCAGGTGGGAATTTAGGGGGGCTTGCGGGTGAGAGGGAGCTGAGCCAAGACAAAAAGAAGGGACCGAGAGTGAGGAGAGTGGCCTGGAATGACCTTCTCTGGGCCTCAGTTTCCTCAAATGTAAAATGAGGGACTGGCTGTCCTCAGGAGGCCCAGTAGGTGCCTCTGTGTAGACCCCACATCCTTCACCAAATTGAGGGCAACAGCCAAGATGCCCAGTTCTTCAGATGAGTCACACGCGTTTGTCCTTCTCTGGTGTAACAAAAGGTCCCCAGGACAGGCTGTAAGGTATACACGGAATGCCCGAGTCATGAGATAAACAGACCTACATTTAAATCTCAGCTCAGCTAGCTACTAGTTAGGTGACCTTGGACAAGTCACTTAACTTCTCTGACCTCCAGTATCCTCTTCTAGAACATGGGGTTGATGATATTTGCTTTAATTTGGGAGGAGATATTCTGTAGAGTTTAAGAGCCAGGAGGCCTGGGTACAAGTTTTGGGTCATCCTCCTACTAATTGTGTGTCCTTGGGAAGTCACGGAATCTCACTGAGTCACAGTGTCTTCATCTCTAATATGGGGATAGAAGATCAACCTCATAGGATGAACGAAAACTTGAATAAGGTGATGTTTTTAATCCAGGGCCTAGAACATGGTGAGTGCTCAAGGACTGTTGCTTTCCTCCTAACTCATCCAGCACTTCTGCCAGAAATACAGTTTAGCAACATATCTTGTCTTGTCTTGCTCACAAATGGGATGTTTGTTGGCCTTGTCTCCACAAGATTTTAAACTTTATAAGGTCATGGATCATGTTGCCTAGCACCATACCCAGCACACAGTAAGCACAGAACAAACAAATCTCCATGCCAAGTAGCAATTCAGGGACACTCAGTCATTGGCACTTTCATTGATCTGGCCAATATTTGAGGAGCTACTAAGTTCAGGCTTATAAATTCTGGAACTTTCTTTCTTAAAGTTAGACTTTCTCTATAACGATGTTCTATCATATAAGATGCTCTCTGGATCACAGAGTGATTCTATGGCTACTACTACTACTAACAACAACAGCAATAAATAATAATAATAATAATAATAATAATTGCTAACCTTTATAAATGTCTACTGAGTACCAGACACTGTGTTTTAAATGCATTGCCATATTTAATCCTCATAACACTCTTACGAGGTGATTTATTATTATTGTCATTCTACAGATAATGAAACTGAGAGGTGCCGGCCTGGTGGTGTAGTGGTTAAGTTTGTGCACTCTGCTTCTGCAGCCCAGGGTTCACGGGTTTGAATCCTGGGCGTGGACCTACACACCACTCATCAAGCCATGCTGTGGTGGGGTCCCACATACAAAATAGAGGACGATTGGCATGGATGTTAGCTCAGGGCCAATCTTCCTCAAGCAAAAAGAGGAGAATTGGCAACAGATGTTAGCTCAGGACTAATCTTTCTCACAAAATAAATAAATAAGTAAATTAATTAATCAGTCAGTGTTTTTGGAAAAAAAAGGAAACTGAGGCACAAGGAGGTTAAGTAACAAGCGAAGTTCACACAGCTAGTAAGCAAGAGAACGGAGATTTAAGTCTAGGTCTTTCTGACCCTGGGGCTCTTCCCATGGCCACTCCGCCATACTGCCTCCTGAGTAGTCTGACGTACATGCGAGCACCTCACAGAGCCTGGCACATAATAGGTTCTCGGTAAAAGTTGGCTTCTTCCTCCAATCAGGAAGTGTATACGCTGAGTCTAGGATGAAACAGACCCCCTGCCCTCAGGTGACACACGATTCAGTTGTAAGTTCTAACACACTGCAGAAAAACCTCCGATACTCAGCTGGGGATTTTCCAGCTGAGTTTCCGGAAGAAGGCTTCATTTGGGCAAGATGTGAGAAGGGGGGCAGTGCAGTTTCTCATCCAAGCGTGCAGAGCCTCACACAGTGATGTCATCACGAGGCACAACATTCCCGGGGGGTCTGCTTCCCAGGGGAGGAGACAGGAAGTCAAGGAGAAGGCAGAAGGCTCACGGAGGATTTGGGAGCGAAACTTCGCGTTCCTGAGAGTCACGTGCCTCTGTGTCCTCTGTCCCAACCCTGAAACCCACAGCCTGTGACCCATATGCAGAGGAGCCAGCTCTCCACCAAGGCCTGGTCTTTGGAATCTCCTCCTTGGGAAAAACTAGCGGGAGCCTGCCACGGAGCTCATTTACAAAACAAAGGCACCGAGCTATTTTGAGCAATGACCCCAGGAACCATTATAGCCCATCTTGTGTAACTGGAACTAGGTCAGCAAGTAATCTCACCAGTCAGAGGGAATGCATCTGGGAGGCAGAATGCAAACTCAGGAAGTTTGGGGGTGGGCCCTGCTTTTGCCTCTGGTTACTCTATCCACATTCCTAGGGAAAACTGAAGGCGTAAGAGAGACAGGAGTAAAGGAGACTAAGCATTTTCTTTTAAAATTGGTGATAAGCTGACCACTCAATAAAGGGAACATCGCCCAGCCCTCTGGTTTTTGTTTTGGTATTATCGCAGCTGCTGGGGGTAGTCATGGAAACCAGCAGAGGTGTCAAATCTTAGCACTCAGCTTTGAGAAGAGAAGCTGAAGTCACTCTGATGTGCACTTTTTAAAAATAGAAACTGTCTTGAACCTGGATGAACAGGCCTCCAAGTTTTCCCCTTGCCTAGTTTGGAAATGTTTGTGTCTCTTTCCTGGCTACACAGAACCTAATAATGCATCAAGAATTGGTTCTGGTGAAGTCTGTAAAATGTTACATTAGGTCTCTGTTCAGTTGCCAAACGCAGAAACCTAAGTCAGCCTAGGTTAGGTAAGAAACAAGGGGGAGGGGGTTCATTAGCTTATGTAGATGGAAAGGACCAAAGCTGGCCTGAAAATACTCAGACACTCAGAGATGGCGTTAGGAGTCTCTCTCTGTTTCACCACCTCTCGTCTTGGTGTCCATCTGTGGATGGACCTCACACTCTAAGGTCCTCCTTGGCAAGGGACATGACTACTAGCAGCTCTGGAGTCACATCCTCACATTCTTTCAATTTCAGTTCAAAGGAGAGGCATTGGCTTCAAAATGAAGGAATCCCGTTTGGGTTTGACTGGCTCAGCTTGGAATTGCCTGCTCCTGGGCCAGTGGTCACAAAGTAGCCTGTGAGGAAGAACCAGTGGAGTCCTGAGGAAAGGAGAAGAGGAAAAGGAGGACCCCCCCTACAAAATCATGTAAGTGGAGTGGGGAAGGGTTGCTCCCTGTCCAAGGCTCATCAACAACTTCCCCAGAATTGCTCAACAACAAAACTGCTCATCCAATCCTGTCGTAAAGGATCTAAAAAACTAATTCTGTCTGAGGTGTGTGTGCAGATGATAGCTAAATATATGTTCCTTCTACGGGAGCACACTTGTATCTGGGTCCAGTCAGGAGAGAGAAATCACACAGTGATCTGAACAGGGAAAGTTTAATATAAAGAGTTATTAACAGATACAGAGAACAGGTTGGTGGTTGCCAGCGGTGGGGGGTGGGGGCTGGGCAAATGGGTGAAGGTGTTGAAAAGGTACAAACTTCCATTTATAAAATAAGTAAGTCCTAGGGATGTAACGTACAGCTTGGTGATTATAGTTAACAGTACTGTGTTGTATATTTGAAAGTTGCTAAGAGAGTAGATCTTAAAAGTTCTTATCATGGTGCTGGCCCAGTGGTGTAGTGGTTAAGTTCGCATGCTCTGCTTCAGCGGCCCAGGGTTCGCAGGTTCAGATCCCGGTGTGGACCTACACACCGCTCATCAAGCCACGTTGTGGCGGTGTCCCACATACAAAATAGAGGAAGATTGGCACAGATATTAGCTCAGGGACAGTCTTCCTCACCACAAAAAAAAGTTCTCATCACAAGAAAAAAAATTTTTTGGAACTATGTAAGGTGACAGATGTTAACTAGACTTACTGTGGTGATCATTTTGCAATGTATACAAATATTGAATCATTATGCTGCATACCTGAAACTCATATAATGTTGTATGTCAGTTATACCTCAATAAAGAAAAAGAGTTATTAACTATAACAGAGGATTACAGTCATGAGGGACTGGCTAGTAGGAAATAAAGAGAACTCTAATGAATATGGAAATAGCAGATATAAGGACCAGCCACTACCCATAGGGCTGAGAGACAGCCCCAAGGAAGAGCCCCCACTCCCATCTGGGCTGAGATCCAGATCTGTACAGCTGTGACTCACTGAATAGTAGATAAATTATTGTGGAGCCATGCAGTGGATGTTTGTGGAAATCTGCCTTCTGAGGTGTGGAGGAAAGCTGTTCACAGGGAGTTGTCTTGATCACTGGAGGCACTCAGCCATAAAACTGCACGGGGAGGGGATATCCGGGATGGGGCAGGGAGATGCTATTTGCTGTGACAGCAGGAGCTAGGTGCTACAGACACTGTGAGCACTGTAGGGGCCTGGTACCAGAGGACCCCACACAGCACGGGCACCTGCCGAGTGAGCCCACTGGAACCAGGAAGCAAATAAACCTCTTTTCCTTCCGAAATGTCTCTCTGGTGCCCTCTATTGACAAAACTTCAGGGCCAGCTCCGCAGAAAAAAATATTTAAAGGCCCAGATCCATTTTCACACAATAATCCAAAAGGGCGAATAGTTTGGAGCCAAGAGTCAGTAAATGGATAAGCGGCACAATAGCTAAGATAATGACTCCCAGTTGGGAAAATATTTATTTAGATTTAGATTTAGATTTAGAAGCCGTAAAGCAACAACTAGGTATTTAGCACCTTTTCTGTGCTATGTTTAGATTTGAATCAAATGGAATTAAGGCATAGGAGATTGTTTCTGAGCAGCAGTGTGATATAAGGAGAGCAGTTCTACCACAGGGAGACGATTCTTAGATACTTAAAATCATTGTGTACTAAAGTTTGCTTCCTCCCTAGTAATTAAAGAAATGAATTAACATTACTTCATTTTACCATTTTACACCTACTGGCAAAAATAAATAAGATGATGAAACCCAGTGCTGGTCCGGTGCTGAATACAGACATGCAAACATTGCTGGTGGCTTCAGTTTATTGCAGGGGTTCAGTCTTTCTGGAGGAAAATAATAAAAGAAACTTAAAATAATCACATCCCTTTATTCAGTAATCCAATACCTCTAAATGTAATATATTCCTAAGGAAATAATTCAAGATAAATATTTATCTGTACAATAATGTGTATGGTAGCATTAATTATATTACATATTATATTTTAACAATTATTTATATAATAATAATTATTATACATATATTATATTAGTGATAATTAATATTATAAATATTATAAATTAATATGATTGATAATTATAATAATTTTTAAAGTAGAAAGCCCAAATGTCCAATGAATAGAGAATTGTATGTAAGTGATGGTATATTGACATGATAGACGATTATCTCTCTGATTTAAAATGATAAATGTGACAACTATGTGGAAACATAGAAACCTGAAATTGAAATTAGGCAAAATGAAGAAAATAGAGCAGAAAAATGTTTACATACCACGATTATAACTAGGGGGAAAAATTTTACACAAAAGACTAAATAAATATACTAAAAACTACCGAACTGTACACTTTAAAATGGTGAATTTTATGGGTGAATTATGGCTCAATTTTTAAAAAATATGCTAAATGAGGGTGCAGAGATATGTAAAACATTTCTGTGGTAAGATAAGGAGATATTTTTGCTTATATTTTCCTCCAAAGTTGTTCACACGTGAATTTTTTTTAAGTTAAAAAAATTAAGTTTGATTCCTCAGTCCCCATTCTACTCCTTGTAGTGGTCAAAGACGGTCCCCTCACCACACGGCCCTCAAGGGGTCGCTCTGAGCTTATAAGGGGTCTTTTCCCACAGGGTGAGAAGTCAGGCTGCAAACACCGAGCCCAGAGCCCGGCTGGTGAGAAGTGTTACCTGAGCCTGAGTCAGGCACTCAGATGGCTAATGGCCCTTTGGACATCCAAGGTTCATTCCATTCCTGGGCTGTGCGTTGGGTACAGCAAGGAGCCTGGAACTTACACATGTGAGGAGCGGGTCACTGCCCGGAGAGAACACAGGCAGAGCTCCTAAGCCACTCCTGGCGGCCCAGCCCTCATGGGCACACACCGTACTTGCAAAGGAGAGGCAAGTATGTTTACATAGACCTCTTCTGAGCCATCGTCTGGAGACTGGGACACCTTTTGCTGCCTTGTACGTTACCCAGAAGAACTCCAGGGTTTACTTCTATGCAATCTGAAACCTTACAGACCCCCTAACTGCAATGCCCTTGCTTCTCTGCCAGGGACGACATGAGGAGAGACCAGATAGTAAACCTGAAGAGCTGTGAATTCCCCTGAGAAAAGCTATTCCACACGTTCAATATTCATGGACAGCATCCTTCCTCTTATTTCAGGCCTCCAGGCAATGGTGAGCTATTTGGAAGGTCCCCAGAGGTCACTCCTGGGCAAATGAACTGCCCTAGTCATAGATTCACAAGATTTCCATCTCCCTCAACACATGCATTTTCTCTCTTCCAGACCCTTGGACCCATTAGCAGGGGGATCATATGTCCCAGTTTGCCTGGGACAACCCCTGTTTACATCTGTCCTGGTGTAATTATACCAGCTTCAAAGCGTCCTGGTTTGTATGATAAATTATAGGTCATCCTACCTGTTAGTCCTACTTGTTTCAAGTTAAGCCCACTCTCTAGTGGTGGAAGGCTCATTACACCTATACCAGCAGATGGCCCTGGAGAAGGACTCTCTGGGCACCCCAAGCTTGTAGGGGTAACATCTGAGGTTGCCTGCAGGAGTGTGAGGGACAAGACGGGAGAGAGGAGATGCTGCTTTGGGAAATGGAGCTGGTGCCTACTTCCCAGGAAAGGTCTCTATCTTAGAGTCCCTCAGCCCCAGAAGGACTGTCATGATTATTAATACACATCCACTGGGAAGGCAGGGAGCAGGTTACAAGGGCGAATCAGCCAGGTTCTCAGACCCCAAGAATTTCTAATTTAGTTGAGGAGACAAAGAAAAATAAACAACAGTGCAAGATAGTGAATGCCAGGTCCACGCAGGCGTATGTTTATTGAATGGTTTATTCATTCAACCGACATGAATTGAAATATCCCAGGCTAGCTGCTGGGGATACACAGTCTCGTGCAGCATACACTCCAGATGGTAGGCGCTATATAGCAGAGCTGTGGTGGGCTCACTGGGTCTCATTCCAAAACTGTCTTGCAAAGCTCTCACAAAACCCACTTCATTTATTTTTGCATGAGGGTGAATAGCACTCAACACCACTTCCTGACCCGGGCCCTGCAGGGGAATGAATCCTAGCTGGTTTGCACTGAAGAGGTGGCTCTGGGAGATGTGGTGTAGGGGGAGAAGTGACCGAGCTGAAATGGGGAACTCATTTCCACGCTGGAAACTAAGGAAGCCTACTTGTCAACTCCTTAAGGGGGACTTTCCACTTTGTGGATCTCTGAATGCCCGAAGTGCTGGGTATATTATAATAATATCCGAGTAAATGAATAAATGAAAGAATATCCCCACAGCCCCAAAGTATTAACTAAATAGTCCTCAAGCCAACTGTGAAGTTTAGGAAATGAGGGGACAGGAAGCAGGGCCTGGTCCAGCTGCTAAGACATTCTGAGTCTTTCTTCCGGGCCTTTGCTCCTCCTGGAGAGACACAACGGCCCGGCCACACAGGGCAGTGCTGAAAGGTGGTGGCTGCTGCGACTTAGGGGCCAAGGCCACGTTTTTATTCTAATTCTAAACCCCTGGCGCGGAAAGCGGTCACTGCCTCGATGCCGAGCGAGAGAGAGCGGAGCCCCTCGCTTGAGATGCCCAGCTTCAGTGGGAGCGGAATTGATGAGAGATGACATCTCATGAATAAAAACAAGATCTACTCTAAGTGGTTTAGATGGAGGGGACAATGAGTCTTTGTCCAGTTCAAAATGTTCATTAATGAGCTTCCTGGGCTGACCGATAAGTGGATGAGATTCTCAGACCCAGGGTGCTCCCTGGGGAGGGGACCCTTCTCCAGGCAGTAGACTCAGATCATAAATTTGCACAACTGGGTATACTTGCTTTCTTAGGGGTTTGAGGGACTCTTGATGATCCTCTGAGCCATCTCTGGTGGACTCCCCACATTCCACCTACTTCTCTTTGCTGCCAGTGACCTGTCTAGCCACTCATTTGGTGGAGAAGATCTAGGTCTCTCAAAATGACCTCAGGCATCTTATGATCCTTCCTCTCTGTCCCCACGCCATCACCTCTCTTCTCTACCAAGGTCAATGCCTCCCTCCGGACCCTTGGTCTCTTTCTCTCCCACCTCGTCCCTCCTCCCCACTCTTCACCCTCAATCCCTCTGCCTCACATACCTTCTCTCATCCCCACACTTCCCCTGACCTGCTGTTCCCTCCAGTAACCTCCTCTTTTTTTCAATCCCAAACTTTATTTTTTTATTGCTTAAAAATTATTACTTGGAGCCAGCCCTGATGGTCTAGTGGTTCAAGTTCCGTGCTCTCCACTTAGGCAGCCCAGGTTCGTTTCCAGGTCGTGGAACCACACCACTCGTCTGTCACTAGCCATGCTGTGGTGGCAGCTCACACGGAAGAACTAGGACTTACAACTAGAATATACAACCATGCACTGGGGCTTTGGGGAGAAGAAGAAAAAAAAAGAGGAAGATTGGCAACAGATCTTAGCTCAGGGTGACTCTTTCCCTGCAAAAAAAAAAAGAAAAAAAGAAGTATTACTTGTTTATTGGAAAAATTTGGAAAATACAAAAAAAGTATAAGGGAAAAAATTACCTATTATTTCACTACCATGAGACAACCACTTTTAAATTCATTAACAGACTTTTTAATGCCTAAAGTCTTGTGTGTGTGCCTGTGTGTGTACAATATATATATTCATAAAATTGTTGGCATGTTGCATTTACTATTTTATAACTTTCTATTTAATATAACATGGATATTTTGTCATATGATGCTTCTAAAATATATATTTTAATAATTGTGTAGTGTTATCTCAAAATGGTTGTATTTAACCAATCTTTATTAGATATTTAATGTTTTCTATTTTCCACTGTCATAAATTATATAAATCTTTTATTATTTATCAGAAAAAATTCCTAGAAATATAATTACTGGGTCAAGGATATATGAACATTTTTAAGGCTTTTGGTATTTTATCTAATTATTATCCAGAAGATTTGCACAACATTATCTTCCCCAGCTGTGTGTGTGTTTGCCTTTCTGAGCACCCCCTCAGAACCATGCACTGGGGCTTTGGGGAGAAGCCAACCCCCTACCCAAACTGGGTATTATCATTTCAAAAAGTAGCTGCTGATCTCGTTCTGTCCCCATGTTCCCACCATCTATTTTTTTCTTCATCTCCTATAGCGACTTCTGATCTCACAGTTTTCCTAATCCAAAACTCTTTTTCAGCCCTGGCTCTCCTTGTCTTTTGATTTGTTTTATTTTCTTGGCCTCTTGAGGCTCTCCGTTCCACCCGGCCTGGAGCCCTGAGGTTAGGTATCCCGCTCTGGGCCCCCACAGCCCTCGAGTGGGCTCCTCACTGTCAGCCTCCCCCAGTGAGCTTGAGCGTCTGGACTGGTGGGGCAGATTTTAATCCACTCCACATCTGGGTGGATGAATCAATGATGACTGTGTGTCCTCTCCTCCGTCTCTGGCTTTGTGCTACACCCTCTACATCCCTGCTCTGACTACATATGCCCCCTGTGCCCCCTCCACCACCAGCAGTCTCCTCCTCTGCCCTGCTTTGGGGCTCACATCTCTGGGGCTGGCTCCCAAGTCCACATCTCTCGCCAGGAACTCAATCCTGAGACCTGGAAATTGTCCAGGTTCCTCATCAGTTCCTGTCAACAACTCTGATGTCCCATTCGTCAAAGTCTCCCTCTTCCCCTAGGCCCCTCTTCCTTATTTCTCTACTTCTGTTTGTGGCTCAAGTGGCCCCGATATTTACCTCCTTTTCCCCTCTTGGTCTCTACCACCAGTTGTCCCCCAAACCCCAAAGCAGAACACCTTCCTGGTGGGTTTGTTCATCTACAGCCCTCTTGCCAGCCTCATGGCCACTGCCTGAGCTCAGGTCCTCATCCTCTCTCCTCTGGGCAACTTCATCAGTTTCTTTTGTACGGGCCTCCTTCCTCTGACCTCTCCCTGCTCTGCTTCAGCCCACACTCCCGCTGGCTACTGAAGGCCGTTACCTGAGCCGTCTCCTTGAAGCACTTCTGATCATCTCACTGATCAGCTTAAAACTTTTCAGTAGTTCCTCACTGACTACAGAATACCACCTTCAACCCCCTCAGCCTATATTATAAGGATGCTTTAGATTTTAGTTCCCATCTTCCCTCCCGGCCTGAACTCCCACTGCATCCCAGCAAAGATCCCACTTTCCATCCCGATGGGGACACTTCCTGTTATATGAATACGCCTTACTCTTCCTGATCTACATAACTTTGTCTATGTCATTCTTTCCACTTGGGTTTGCCATCCTCCAGGGACCAGATTAAATCTTTTATCTTCCACAAAACCATTCCTCATTCTTAAAAAAATTAAGTGACCCTTTCTCCCTCTGAATCTTTTCATCACTTATACATTTAACATCTTTATGTAGGTTTGTCTGGCACTGAGGGGGGTTCCTGAAATGGGGGTGGGGGGGTCAGGACGACTTGGTCACTCTACCCTTATGGTACTTAATGGTTAACATTTATTGAGCATTTACATGAGAAAGCATGTTGCATGCATGGCCTGGTTTCATTTTCAAGGTGTATGAGTAACTCACAGATTTCTACATAGGAGGAGGTTAAGGGTTGCGATCTAATTGAAAGGGGTGGGGGGATGCAAGTGCCAAGTAAACATGCTGTCTTACTTGATTTCATACTTATTCAAAATGGCATGGGGAGTGCTGATGGCAGTTATGGAAGATGGGGCAAGCTTCTCGACCAACCACTTGGGGATGCCAACGAATAAGGTAAGTGTTATGATTACCCTCATTGCACAGATGAGGAAACTGATGCTTAGAGAGGTTGAGTGGCTTGGCCAAGGTCACCCAGCTGACACAGGATGGAGCTGGACCTTGAGCCCAGTCCTTGTGAGGACAAAGCCCATGCTTATGGCATCGTCATTACTGTAGCACAGCTTGTCTTACCAAAATGTTTCTCCTTTGGGGTGAGATTTTGATTTTTACAAGATTGTTTTTCCAAAATCAATTAGCACAGCACTTTCCATGTAATTGGAACTCAAATGAATATTGTTTGAATGGAGGAATAAGGGAATACTGAGTGAATATGAGAGATAAAGCCATCAGAGTAAACTTTTTCTTTCTGTACTCGAATACTATCCCAAGAAAACCCACAATTATCTAGAGATAATTTTTACCCTAATTACCTCTTTGAAGGCTCTATTTCCAAATACAGTCACATTCTGAGGTACTGGGGGTTAGGACTTCAGCATATGAATTTTGAGGGGGCCACAGCTCAGCCCATGACAGTATCCCAAGGTTTTATTGTATCACAATTATCTCTAGAAACTCCCTTTGTCTCTTGGGTAGGGAGTCTGGGTTTGTGTGAGAACATACATTGGTGTAAATGTGTGTTTGTGCTCTGGCTACCCTGGCTGATGTTAAGATTACCTGGACTAAGTAGAGTGGATATAATGATACTCATAGCTACTAGACTTAGGAAGACAGCGTTATTTTTATCTATTTTGTTTTTGCCGAGGAAGATTCGCCCTGAGCTAACATCTGTTACCAATCTTCTGCTTTTTGTATGTGAGCCACCACAGCATGGCCACTGAGATGAGTGATGTAGGTCTGTGCCTGGGAACTGAACCCAGGCCGCCAAAGCAGAGCTCGCCGAACTTAACCACTAGGCCACTGGGACTGTCCCAAGACAGCTTTTGAGAGGCTACTAACTGGCTACTTATTTAGCAGTTAAAATTCTGTAACTGTATGATTGCTCCTTCAAACATAACCTTGGCTAACCCTGTCTTATGTAGCTAAATACTGAATTTGACCTTTTATCATAACACCGGGCTGAACGTGTGCTAAACAGTGCTGTATATCTGTGATACAATAAAACCCTGGGATACTGTCATGGGCTGAACTGTGGCCCCCTCAAAAATTCATATGTTTAAGTCCTAACCCCCAGTACCTCAGAATAGAGGTACACAGATTACAGTGACTGTATTTGGAAATAGGGCCTTTAAAGAGGTAATTAGGTAAAATGAGGTCATATGGGTGGGCTCTAATCCATTATGACCAGTGTCCTCATTAGAAGAGGAAATCAGGACACAAACAGACACAGAGGGAAGACTATCTGAAGACAGGAATAAGGCGGCCATCTGCAAACTTGGGAGAGAGGCCTCAGAAGAAACCAACCCTGCTGACACCTGGATCTTGGACGTCCAGCCTCCAGAAGTGAGGAAATAAATTCCTGTTGTTTAAGCCACCCAGGCTGTGGTATTTTGTTATGGCAACTCTAGCAAAGTAATACAGATATTAAGTTCTTGTTGTAGGAAGGGACCCTGGAGGACATCCAGCCCACCCACCCCTAGGATTCTGGATTTCACCCCTTCACACATCCTTCCTCTTTCCGATAGTCTGTTTTTCTTTGAACATCTCTTCCCCTTCACAGGGTGCCTGTTTCATTTAAGGCAGCTTTGCCTAATAGAAAGCTTTGTAGATTGAACAAAATCACTATCCAAATTCTGAAGGCCTCTCTGCAAGTGTGATATAACTAGCACAGAGCAGAGAACTGGCACAATTTCTTTACAGGCTGAGTTCCCTGGAAAGCAGACTCTGAAGTGGTGTTTAGCATGCAGGATGTTTATAAAGGAGTGTCCTCGAGATCAACACCTGTGGAAGAGAGGGGACCAAAGCGGGCGTAGGCAGAGGGAGAAGTGGAGCTGTGGTACAGGCTCACGTACAGACTTGGCCAACCCACAGGGATCTCTGGAGCTAAAAGTGTTGTCCTGATTTGGGCTGAGACGGCCAGGTCTTCACACCCTGGCTTTCATCCATCATTGGATGTGGGCTGCTCTAGGAAGGGGTGTGGTCTTGAGAGGCAGCTGTCAGAAGCTGAGGCAATTCCTAAAGCCTATAACCAGTATGCATGAGAGGAAGCCCTCAGTCAAGGCCTCAAATCTCTTATTTGAGGAAAAACAATGTGAGCTTACCACAGAGCTTATTTATGAAACAAACTCACAGAGCTGTCTTGAGCGACTAGCCCTAGGAACCATTATAGCCCAAGTGGAACAGGAGCTAGGGCACTGTAATCTCACCATAGTCAGCACCCCAGCAGTTGAGGCCAAGTCTTTCCTTGGAGGGGGTTCTGGTAACACATCACACAATTCTGGTTTTATAAAGTAAGTTTCTATTAATGCAGTCTGAATCATGTCATTAGCATATGGAGTCACACATCACTGATGGTTTTTGATGACTGTCCACTAAACCCCTTAATTCTTCACATATGCAGATGTATGCCTGGACAGAGGTCGTGGAAGCCAAAGCAGCTATAAGAATGATTTCCTTAGAATATATATATATACACATAACCCTATATACATATACATGTATATATATATTTTGGTGAGGAAGATTGGCCCTGAGCTAACATCTGTTGCCATTCTTCCTCTTTTTGCTTGAGGAATATTGTTGCTGAGCTAATATTTGTGCCAACTTTCCTCTATTTTGTATGTGGGACACTGCCACAGCATGGCTTGATGAGCGGTTTGTAGGTCTGCACCTGGGATCCAAACCCATGAACCCTGGGCCGCTGAAGCAGAGCTCACAAACGTAACCACTACGCCAGTGGGATGGCTCCCTGAATTTTTTTTTTTTAGTGTTTGTAACCTGTACATCGTTCTCCCTTTGTCCTCATCAAGCTCCCCCCAAACAAAACTCCATTTGCACAAGAATATTATTAGGCAATGACTTGGGGCCTTTGAATGGGGGACTGCACCAGAATGATTTTTAAAATAAGAAATTTGTATTTCAAAGGGAAATGAATTCCACTCACTGAGTGAGATGAGGAACAACTTTCTCTGCCTGCAATGTCAGGAGTACCATGAACATGTGAGTTAAAGGGGCATGTTTTCAATTTATTCCTGTGATGTTTTAGACCCTTATCGACCAGTAAAGTGGTCAGCTGTCTGGAGGGCCCTCTGTTCATCTGGCTTTTTGGGAGCAATGGGGGCCATGAAAGACAAGTTCCTGTAGGATCGGAGCCAAACCAAATGTTCCCAAACAGCATCACCCCAAAGGGCTTGAAGGAGAAAACAAGAGGAGTATGACAGTTGAGCATGTGGCCCAGACTGCACTGGGGAGGCAAAGCTCAGGGAATCCGGGACCTTCTGTTACAGCGTGCTTGAAGCCACATCTGCAGGAGGGGAGGGGTGGTTTCCACCTCCCTCTCTCTTCACATAGGGATCTTTAAAAAACAAAACAACCCTGTTAAATTTAAACCCTAAAGATTGCCCTACCCTGCCCTGCACTCCCCTCTCTTCACTCTTCTCCTCGTCTCTCCTCTAAACAGCAAGAACAGAGCAACAAAGACCTGGAGGCCCAGCTTTCCACCCAGAGATTTACGGGTTAGAGGATGAAGTGAATCCATGCAGGCTTTGCTGACAAGACCATTCTTTCTCTGTCCACAGCAGTGGGAATCCAGGCTCTGATTGGTAGCGGAATTGGGTTTGAGGTGGTGCAAGCCTTGATTGATGGAGAGGAGAGGAGAGCCTGGCGCTGATTGGTAGAGGAGCTTGCACTGTGCAAGGTCTTGACTGGTGGAGAGGAGAGGCGAGTCAGGCTCTGATTGGCTGGGGAGTTGGGGAGGATGCAGTGGTGCAAGCCTTGATTGGTGGAGAAGAGAGGGGAGTCAGGCTCTGATTGGCAGGGAGTTCTCCGGTGTAAGCCAGGTTCACCTCCGTGCCTCCGAGTGAGAATTTTCACTGCGGCTCCAAGTCTGTTCTCTCCTGCTCTGCATCCTTCCAGCGTGGGGTCCACCTTGGAAGCTGTCTGGGTCCCAGTGCCTCCTCACCTCAGAGGGGCCCTGCTGAACCCTCACCTGCCATGCGGTCAGCCTTCCCGGGGTTGGTTAATGTAAGGAAGGCAGGATCCAGGACACCGGCCCTGCACTTTGTTCACGGGCGAGGGTCCAGCTCGCCCCGAAGGATCAGCCACAGCTGTCTGAGGTGACTCAGTGACCACAGGAAAGATGACATACATTAAAATGGCATGTCAATTCTCTTGGCAACTTATTAGAATATATGAAAAATAAGTGCACCTCTTCCCCATCACCATCTGTAGATTTAGAAACGTTGCCGAGGAAGGCAAAAGCCTCACTCTCCAATGCCTGGCTCCCCATTGGTTCCACTGACTTGTGGGAAATGCAGCAGTAATTGCTGAGGACAATCACTGTGCGCTTCCCAGCCCCAGCTCCCAGCCCCTCCTCTATAGGGCATGTGCTTCCACAGGGTCTTTGCTCAGACTGGTGTCCCCACAAGGCATTCCTCCTTGTAATTATGTGAGGCAAGAGCTGAAGTCTCAGAAAGCCGTCCAGGAGTGTAAAACTGGGGTTTCCTTCCTGTTGAGGTCTTCTGAGGCTTCTGACTTGTCCCAATTAGTCCTTATTGGAATAAGAAAAATTTTCTTTTCATTTTTACCATAGTATTCCACAGAAGAACCAAAAATTTCTATTGAAAATAATGTAGAGAAAAAGCCATACTATTAGAAATGGGACCTAGAATGGTTAAGGAGGGAAGGACAAGGAAGGGTCCCTATCCCCTAAGCAACCCCAGAACTAACGCGGTGGCTGACGTGCATTCCGCTCTTGTAGCTCAGACAACGCTCGGTGTATGAGGGTACGGAAAGGTTGCTGCGGAAGGTTCCCCCGGGAGAACTGTGTGTGGGCCTCCGAGGAAGGGAAATGCAGGCGCTGGGCGAAGGCCTGTTGGCCGCGTGAGCACCTTCTGTACCAAGGCTTTTGCAGAGAGATCTCTCTCATCTCTCCCCAGACTCAGTCCTCTCTCAGGCCTGCATTTTGTGATTTTTGTTCTTTTGCCATTTCAATGTTTTCCATTAGCATTTATTGTTATTTAAATTATTGATCCCTTAAGTGTTTATGCTTTGCTAGACTGAGTAGTAACTGCTAGATGGGAAAAAAAATGTACACACTCACACTCATTAATATGCATGGTTTCTAAAATTCTATTATCTTTTATTGCTTTTCCCTCTATTCTTACTTGCTTTTTCCTCTGACAAATCCAGGATGCTTTGCAGACATGTAGGCACACATCACATTTCTTGTGTCCTGTGTTAGAATCTGCGGTGGCCAAGGAGCTCTGGGGAGGGTCCTTCCCAGGACACACAGAAGCTCTCTCTGCACAGGGAGCCTGGCATCTGTGTACACAGGCTGTGGCTCTGCAGAGACCTGCCTCGCCTGCTCCCCGACCTTTCTCTTCCTGCCCTTTTGCCAATTTATCACTCTGCATAGAATGGAAGAGACCAGATGGGTTTTGGCCACAGCTAATACTAATGCACTTCTATTTATGAGTAATCATTTTTAACAGAAAATGGAGTTTGCTGTCCTGAAGAGAAGGTCAGACAGAGAAGACCAAAGCTCTCATCACGAGAAGTGGTCTCACTGAGCGAAAACAGGCAGAGGGGCTAAGAGCTGTTGGTGAAAAGCAGTGGCAATCAAAAGCTAAGCCTAGGAATACACCAAACTAAAAAGCCATCTTTTTTCACGCAACAAGGAAATGAATAATTTAGTGTCGGCTAGGTACAGCCAGCAATCTTACATCTGGAACAAGGCCTGAAGGAAAACAAGATGACCTAACGGTATTATAGGCCGTATCTCATATATGTGTTCTTAGTTATCTGAAAACCAGGAGTAAAATACAATTCTGTGAATTTGGATCATTCAGTGTGATGGGCACTATAGGACAAACAGATCCACCATTTGGAAGATTTTTCACTTCAGATGAAGTACTAAATTAATTTTTTGCCTTACATTCTAAGCTTTGATTAAATTATCTCCTTTGTGAAACATTAAAAACAGTTTAAATACTACACACTCAGAGTTTTCAGTACCACCAATGCTGACAAATTCTGGCCACATTCTGCCTCTTTGCAGACACATGGATCTCACAGCTAGGCTGATGTCATGTCTTCTCTGTTTACAGAGTCAAGACATTGCAGATGCGTAGGAAATCCAGAAATGGAGGCTGAAAGCTGCTCCCCAGGGTTCCTTATGTCTAATTCCCTCTGCTTCTCTCGCCCTGGTGAGCCTTTTCCTCTGGTCCTCAGTGTCTGTACCGCACTGTGGCAGTGATAGGATTGCCAGATTCAGCAAGAAAAATATAGGATGCCCAGTCAAATTTGAATTTCAGGGGCCAGCTTAGTGGCATGGTAAAGTTCGCACACTCCGCTTCAGCGGCCGGGGCTTTGCAGGTTCAGATCCTGGGCACGGAGCTACATACTGCTCATCAAGCCATGCTTTGGTGGCGTCCCACACACAAAATAGAGAAGGATGGGCACAGATGTTAGCTCAGGGCTAATCTTCCTCAGCAAAAAGAGGAAGAGTGGCAACGGATGTTAGCTCAAGGCCAATCTTCCTCACCAAAAAAAAAAAAAGTTGAATTTCAGATAAGCAACAAGTAATTTTTTAGTATAAGTATGTCTCATGCAATGACTGGGCATGCTGTATTTTATCTGGCATGCCTTTTCACAGACTGTGTACATAGGGTCTGCCAGGGAAGCTCTCTGCCTTCCTACTGGGATTCCCCAGAGTGCTCACACAAGCACAGGATGGCTACACACCAGTAGCCACAACTGCCCCAGGGCCTGTGGCTTGCAGATATGGAGTAACTGCCCCTGCTGTCTTTTCCATCTGTAAGAGCCAGAGTAACAGTGATCCAACGTACAAAGTTTAGGTAACAAAAGAGCGATAGGAGGAGGATGCAGTGGCAACCCCAGGAGAAACACTCTATAGATACTTCCAACTTCTCGTTTAGAAGTGGAAAATCTTTCATTAGCTCTGTGAATCTTGATCTTAAGGAAGTCACTGAAACTCCTGGGATCCCAGCTTCATTTCTGACACAACAGAGCAAATTAGACAGTGTCTGTATTGCCTAATAACTCTAAAAGAACATGATTTTAAATAGCCAGGCAATGCTTACACACAAGATCTGTTGTGTAGCTGGTCACTCCTGATTTGCAGAGAATAGATCCTTTCCCATGTCACCTTGTATAAGGAGCACTTGTAATAAAGGATATTCGCCCAGCGCCAGGCCTTCTGGGACTATAATGTTGTTTGGGTTATGGGTCTTGGTGACTCTCAAGAGCCGGATTTTCCAGCTGTCTACTCTAGAGGCTCTGCTGTTTGTGGGACTCCAGCATTAGCTGCCTCCCTGATGCCTGCTGGACTTCTGCTCCTTCCTATTGCCAGGACTGAACGCAGACTCTGGGCCTCAAATTCAAATGATCTGAGAGAGGACCTACTTGTGCAGATACTATTTACTAAAATTCCTGATTCTGTGTTGTTTTGGAGACTAAGAACTCTCCAAAGACCTCATTCTTGTCCAGATCACTATCCTCCCCTATGTTCAGGTTTCAAGGAATGCATCAGGCTAGGGTACCAATCCCCCAATCTAATCAACTGTGGCCAGGGTTGCAGGATGATGTAACAGAAAGCGTAGCAACTTATTGAGAAGAAACCACCTGTGGCAATGTCTTCCTCAGAAGGGGCTTTAGGCCCACTGGGTGCTTCAAGTCTATGGATCAGTTAGTATATTCCACTTCTTACCCCCATGTACAGCTTCAAAGAACCCCCATCCAACCTAATCCAACTATTGCATTTACCCACCAAATACAGATATCCAAGTTGTCTTTTCTCAACGAAGGTAGATTGCTTTTGGATATTCAAAGAATCAGAGGATTTTAAAGTTTGAAGTTATCTTAGAAATTATATAGATGAGAACACTGAAGCCCAGAGAGGAGGCTGAACAGCTAGTTAATGTGATCTCCTTCATCATCAAGATTCCAACTCTAGGCATTGCCTCCCTTCTTTGGCTCTTACGTACCAACAGACTATCCCATATCCTGACTCTTTTTCTCTGGGGTTGACCAAACTACTGTGCTTGCCCAATAATTCAGTTTTTCCAATCAAGAAAAAATGAAATGGAAAAAAAAAAAGCAGATTGTCTATATTTAGTCACTTTTGGACAAAGTTCCTATCCAGACCAGAAGCTTAGGCAAGGGTTTTTTCCTCCTTTCTTTAGTTTGTACAGATCTTGTCAACCCCCAATCTTGCACTTGGAAAATAAGAACAAGCCATTTATGGGCTGTCGTCATTCTGATGGATGATGTGAGCCTTCTCTGCTCCCTAAGTGCATATCTCCTTCCTGACCCTTGATCCAAGGCAATTAAGAAAAGCAATAACATTACAAAACCTCACTTTTGATCAATGCATTCCGGCCAGAGGGAGAGCGGGTTGTCTTTACAGAATATCTATAATTAGATTGGGTTTGGAATTTGGACTGCTGCACTGAGTAGAAAAAAGCATAGTTTTAAATTACCATCTCAATATTTCAGAAGGAACTAGAGGGAACTAAAAGCTGTGAACAGTATTAGCAGTGAATCAAGGCATTTTGAACTAGTGACCTTATTGTAACACTTTATAAGCCTCTAGATGAGTAGTTAGGTCTTGTACAAATGAGGGGTGATAGCTGGAGGTCACTAAACATTTTTGTCTAACCCAATCGAGCAACAATAGTGAAAGGGAATAAGGTATGCTGATAGACAGTAGGGATTCCTTTGCCTCTCATAATACCTTGAGATGCCATGAATCTACAAACTAAGCTTATTTTCTTAATAACAATTTTATTGAGGTATAATTCATGTACATCACTGCATCTATGTAAAGTGTACAACTCAATGCATTTTGAAAGGTGTATATACCAGTGAAATTGTGACCATAGTCAAGATACATTTTTATCCATCCCCAAAGTTGCCGCGTGACCTTCATAACCCATCCCCACACCATCCTTTGCCCCTCAAGGATCCACTGATCTGTTGCTGTCACTATGGATTAGTTTGCATTTTCTAAAATGTTATATAAATGGAAACATACGATATGTACTCTTTTTGCTGGCTTCTTTCACTCAGAATAATTATTTTGAGATTCATCCATGTCACAACCCATATGTTCTTTTCTATTGCTGAATAGTATTCCGTTGTATTAGTGATGGACATTGAGGTGTTTCCATTTGTTGGCTATTATAGATAAAGTTGTTATGAACATTTGTGTAAAAGTTTTTGTGTGGACACATTTTCATCTCTCTTAGGTAAGAATCTAGGTGTGGAATTGCTGGGCCATGCAGTAGACATGCACTTAACTTCATAAGAAACTGCCAAGCTATTTTCCAAAGTGGTTGTACCATTTCATATTCCCACTAGTTGTATATGTGAATTTGTTTGTTCCAATCCTCACCAACACTTGTAGTGTCAGTCTTTTTGTGTGTGTAACATAAAATTTGCCATTTTAACCATTTTTAAGTGTACAATTCAGTGGCATTAAGTACACTCGCAATGTTGTGCAACTATCACCACTACTGTCTACTTTCAAAACTTTTATATCACCCCAAACCGAAACATTGTAACTATTAAGCAATAACTCCATTTCCCCCTTCCCTCAGCCCCTGGTAACCATTGTTCTACTTTCTGTCTCTTTGAATTTTCCTGTGATAAATATTTTATATAGATGGAATCACACAATATTTGTTTTTTAGTGTCTGGCTTATTTCACGTAGCATAATGTTTTCAAGGTTCATCCATGTTGTAGTACGTATCATTTCATTCATTTTTTTGTGGTTTTGATTTGCATTTCCCTAATGATCACCAATATTTAGCATCTTTTCATGTATTTATTGGCCATTTGTATATCTTCTTTGGAGAATGTGTATTCAGCCCTTTACTCATTTTTTAATCGGGTTGTTTTTCTTTTTCAAATTGTAGAAGTTCTTTATATATTCTGGATATTAAACCCTTTTCAGATATTTGATTTGCAAATATTTTCTCCCATTCTGTGGGTTATCTTACATTTTCTTGTTAATTGCCTTTGATGCACAAATTTTTAAAAAGTTCTGATGAAGTCCAATTTATCTATTTTTTCTTTTGTTGTGTGTGCTTTTGGTGTCATATCTAAGAATCCATTGCCAAATCCATAGTCATGAAGATTTAATTTTATGTTTTATTCCAAGAGTTTAATGGATTTAGCTCATATTTAGGTCATTGATCCATTTTGTGTTAACTTTTTTATATGGTGTTATGCAGGGGTCCAATTTCATTCTTTTGCATGTGCAAATCCAGTTGTCCCAGAACCATCTGTTGAACAGAGTATTCTTTCCCCACTGAATGAATCAGACACTCTCATCAAAAATCAACTGGTGAACATATAGGCTTATTTCTGGACTCTCAATTCTATTCCATTGGTCTGTGTGTCTATCCTTATGCCAGTATCACGCTGTTTTGATTACTGTAGCTTTGCAGTAAGTTTTGAAATTGGGAAATGTGAGTCTTCCAATGTTGTCTTTCTTTTTTCAAGACTGTTTTGGCTATTTGGGTCCCCTGCAATGCCATATAAATTTGATAATCGGCTTTTCCAATTCTCCAAAATAAACAAATAAAAAGGCTGTTGGAATTTTGATAGGGATTGCATTGAATCTGTAGATCGCTTTGGGTAGTATTGATGTCTTAACAATATTGTCTTCCTATTCATGTACACAGGATAGCTTTCCATTTATTTAGATATTCTTTAATTTCTTTCAGCCATGTTTCATAGTTTTCAGTGTACCAGTCTTCTCCTCCTTGGTTAAATTTATTCTTAGGTATTTTATTCTTCCAGATTCTATTGTAAATGAAATTGCCTCTTTAGTTTCATTTCCAGAATGTTAATTGCTACTGTTTAGAAACACCACAGATTTGTGTGTGTTGACCTTGTACCCTAAACTTTGCTGAATTCATTTATTAGCACTGGCAGCTTTCTTGTGGATTCTTTGGGATTACATATTATAATCTATATATAGATTACTGTCTCTCTATATATTACATATACTATATATTCAGTCACCTGCAAATAGATAGTTTTACGTTTTCTTTTCCAATTTGGATGCCTCTTATATTTTTGCATAATTTTGGCTAGAACCTCCAGTACTAAGTTGAGTAGCAGTGGTGAAAGTAGCATCCTTGTCTTGTTCCTGATCTTAGGAGGAAAGCTTTCAGTCTTTCACCATATTAGCTGTAGGTTTTTCATAAATGCCCTTTATCATGTTGAGGAAGTTCCCTTCTATTCCTAATTTACAGAGTTTTTATCATGAAAGAATGTTGGATTTTCTCAAATGCCCTTTTTGCATCAGTTGAGATAATCATGTAGTTTTTTCTCTCTTATTCTATTAATGGGATATATTACATTGATTTTCTTATGCCAAACCACCCTTGCATTCCTGGGGCTAGTGTCAGTCTTTTTTTTTTTTTCCTTATTTTATTTATTTATTTTTTGTGAGGAGAATCAGCCCTGAGCTAACATCCATGCTAATCCTCCTCTTTTTGCTGAGGAAGACCAGCTCTGAGCTAACATCTATTGCCAATCCTCTTCCTTTTTTTTCCCCCAAAGCCCCAGTAGATAGTTGTATGTTATAGTTGCACATCCTTCTAGTTGCTGTACGTGGGATGCGGCCTCAGCACGGCCAGAGAAGCGGTGCGTTGGTGTGCGCCCGGGATCCGAACCCGGGCCGCCAGTAGCGGAACGTGCGCACTTAACCACTAAGACATGGGGCCGGCCCCATCTTTTTAATTTTACTTACTCTAGCAGGTGTATGGTGGTATCTCATTGTTCTAATTTGCATTTTCTTGATGGTTAATGATATTCAGCACCTTTTCATGTGGTCATTAGCCATTTGTATATTTTCTTTTGTAAAGAGTGTTCAAAGTTTTTTGACTGGGTGGTTTGTCATAATTTTGAGTTGTACGAGATCTTTATACACTCTGAATAGAATACAATACAACAAATGTATTGTGAATATTTTTTTCCCAGTCTTCAGCTTGCTTTTTCATTTTCCTAACCATGTTGTTCAAAGAGCATGTTTTTAAAGTCTAGTTAATTTCTTTTCTTTTATGGTTTGTGTGTATTTTGTGTTCTAAGAAATCTTTGCTTACCCAAAGTTTCCAAAGATTTTCTCCTGTTTTCTTCTAGAAATTTTATAGTTTTAGCTTGTACATTTAGATCCATTTATTTAGAGTTAATTTTTAATGTGTTGTGTGAGGTTTATTTTATTCCCACGAGGTATTATTTGTTGAAGACTTCCCACTCCCCCTTGCACCTTGGCACCTTTGTAGAAGGTCATTTGTACATACACATGTGGACATATTTCTGGGCTATCCTTTCTCCATACCACAGTTTGATTATTGTAGCATTCAGTCTTGGAATCAAGAAGTATAAGTCATCCAATTTTGTTCTTTCTAACAATTTCATTGGCTATCTTCTAGGTCACTTGCATCTCCACACAAATTTTAAAATCAGCCTGTCAATTTCTAAAAATTGCTGGAATTTTGATAGGGATTGTGTCAGGTCTATGGATCAATTAGGGAAGAACTGACATCTTAATAATATTGAATCTTCCAATCCATCAACAGATTACATCTCTCCACTTATTTAGGTCTTCTTTCTTTTCCTCTCAGCAATATTTTATAGATTGCACTGTATAGATTTTGCACGTTTTGTTAAATTTCTAAGTATATCATGTTTCTGATGCTATTGTAAGTGAAATGAATTTTTATTCATTTAGTCATGATTTTTAACTTCATGTTCCAATTGTCCATTGTTAGTATACAGAAATACTATTGATTTTTTTGTATATTGACCTTGCATCCTGTGACCTTGCTAAACTCACTTATTCTGATAGCATTTTATAGATTCCTTAGGATTTTCTTCATAAACAATGGTGTCATTTGCAAAAAGTTTTATTTCTTCCTTTCTAATCTGTACGCCTTTTACTCCTTTTCTTGCTATAAGACATCCAGTACAATATTGAATAGAAGTGGTCAGAGTGCACATTCTTGCCTTGTTCCTGACCTTAGGAAGAAAAGCATTTGGTCTTTCTCTGTTAATTATTTGATATTAGCTGTGGGTTTTTCAGAAACGCCTCCCTTTGATCAAGTTGAGGAAGTTCACTTCTAGTCCTAGTTTGCTGAGAGTTCTTATCATGAATGCTGTATGAATTTTACCCATTTATTGGTCTGATAATATGATTTTCTTTCTTTCATTTGCTAAAATGGTGAATTACATGAGTGATTTTTAAATTTTAAACCAACATTGTATTCCTGGGGTAAATTTCACTTGGTCATGATGGTCTGTTATCCTTTTTGTGTATTGTTAAGACTGAATGTACTAATATTTATTAAGGATTTTTGTGTTTAAGTTCATGAGTGATATTGGTCTTTAGTTATCTTATTTTCTTTGGTTTTGGTATCAGAGTAATATTGGTCTCATGAAATGAAGTGGCAAATATACTCTCCTTTCTGAAAGAGTGTTTTGTAGGATGGGTATTATTTCTTACTTAAATAATTGATAGAATCTATTGAGGAAGCACCTGGACCTGGAGTTTTGTGAGAAGGTTTTCAATTGTGCTATTCAGACTTTCAATTTTGAAGAAGGTTCTTGCTGAGAAGCTTTCCACCGTTGGAAAGCCCACCAGCTGTTTATGCTACAAATGCTAACTAGAAGTGAAAAGTAATTATTACTAGAACTTTGTGAGAAAAGATTCCTGTCTATCAAGTTGCTATGCAGGTGGCCTAGATAGAATTTTACTTTTATTCCTAATAGTGCATGACCTCTGGTAGGGAAGAGTGAGCAAGTTTCCATCCCCACGGGTAGCACGATCCTCAATTTCTTCATTTTTATTCCCCCTTCACAAATACGTTTACCTCACCAGACACTAACTTCTTTAAGCTGGTACCATTTCTTGTTTCTGGAGCCCCAGCACCCAGCTCAGTGCTAGGTACACTGCAGGCATTCAAATGTTTGTGAAGGTACAGACAGCGATAAACACTGCTCATGGTTCTGCACGGATCTCATGGCAACAGACAAAAAGTCGAGTTTAGGAGTAGCTCTTCTTAGAACCAGGGAGGAGAGATGCCCATAGGTTCCCATACCTTTTCCCTCAGTGGCTAAACCTAGGGAGATTTAAATCATACTAGAATTCCTTAAGGAAATTTTTAACTCACTGTTGCTTTTACAGGGTTAGTACATGAGGCTTTTTGTTTATTTTTGAGGTTGTTAAAATAGAAGGCACTAGAATTTGTGCCATAAACCCTAGATCACTCTTATTCTTTTTGAGGATGGAGGCAACATGATAGAATGGAAAGTATACTGGATTTGGGAGTTACAAGCCCTGGACTTGAGGGATGTGTGTTTACTGATCTAAGCATCAAATGAATAAACGTGAAAACACTATAACACTGCATAAACAAATATACAAGAGTGAATTAATATTGAGTGCATAGAAATTAATAAGAGTTATACAGGCCATGTCAGTGGGAAGACAAAAATTCAGTCTTCTCTGAATTGGGAGTAAATGCTACAAAGCCAGCTTCAGCAACACAAGTTAATAGCTAAAGGATTTCTCTGTTCTTTTGCCACCTTCCTTCTTTCACTTCTTAATTCCTACCCCTTCTCCATCTGCCACTCCCACCTCATACCCCCCAGCCACTCCCACCCCTTCTCTACCTGCCACTCCCACCCATATCCCCATGCCACTCCCACCCCATATCCCCCTGCCACTCCCACCCATAAACCCCTGCCACTCCTACCCCATATCCCCTGCCACTCCCACCCCTTCTCCACCTGCCACTCCCACCCCATATCCCTTGCCACTCCCACCCCATATCCCCTTGCCACTCCCACCCATAACCCCTGCCACTCCTACCCCATATCCTCCTGCCACTCCTACCCCATATCCTCCTGCCACTCCCACCCCTTCTCCACCTGCCACTCCCACCCCATATCCCCTGCCACTCCCACCCCATATCCCCTTGCCACTCCCACCCATAACCCCCTGCCACTCCTACCCCATATCCTCCTGCCACTCCCACCCCTTCTCCACCTGCCACTCCCACCCATATCCCCTGCCACTCCCACCCATATCCTCCTGCCACTCCCACCCATAACCCCTGCCACTCCCACCCCACATCCCCTGCCACTCCCACCCATATCCCCTGCCACTCCCACCCATATCCCCTGCCACTCCCACCCATAACCCCCTGCCACTCCCACCCCATATCCCCCTGCCACTCCCATCCCATATCTTCCTGCCACTCCAACAAGACCCAATTCATATCTGTCCTTTCAAAATAAACCCCTCCTTCAAATTTCAAGTCCTCTCAGCATAATACACAAATTCATAGCTCAATCAAGTAAACCTCTCAGAGGATTTTTATTTTTAAATCTAAAGGAATGAATTTTTAGGGCAAATTTCAGTTACTGTGTCAGGCAGATAGGGGAGGTGTTTTAGAAGCAGGGACACCTTTACATAGGGACCTATCAGACTCCCCAAAATAGATGGCCACCTACTTGTGGAACCAGACCAACTGCTGAAAGTATTTTGCTTTCACTTTAAAGCAGTTTTTCTCAGCACTCCAGGGTTCAAATAAACTCTCTGAGACACTTTGTTGGTGTAGATTTTAAATTACAAGCTTGATGTTACCCTCAAATACAGTTCTTAAGGAAGATTAGTTACAAATAGTTGCCAGTACTTTCAAATGACAGAAAAAATTACATTATAGTAAAACTGGATGAATTTTTTACGTGTGAGATAACAATTCTTTCATCACCAGATGGAATTACTCCAATTCATGCAATAAATGACTATTTTAAAGTTGCTCTATTTTTTCTAGTTGAGATTTCAGGCCTATTTTAAGTCAAGACATCAATATGCTCCTGAGCTCACCTCACTCTCCCTGGGAAGTGGTAAGCACACGTGATTTTTCTGAGACTCAACTGGGCCCTGGAGTACCAAGGTATTATCTCAGTCCTTTCATCTCAGTGGGAAGGTTCCCAGGAAATCTTCGGTGTCAGAAGTAGTGGCCCTGGTGACTCATAGTCAAATATGACACTATAGATTATTTAGGACTTTGATAGTGACCTGAAAGAGGCGAACAGGAGGGAGGGAAATTTTGACTTATCTTGACATAAAACTAGCAGAAATCAGCATCATCAAATTCCTGTAACTAGAAATCATGAGGGTAAAGTAGAAGAGGTCTGTCCATGATGGGGATGCCCCTCACAGCAGACCTTGTGAATGTCTTTTATAGAACCACATAAGATAGTACCGTCAACATTTTACATATTTTACATACAATTTGAATACAAATTCTTAAAATTTGTAATAGAACATTAAAATAATCTTCTAATAAAATCAGCCTTAAGTATAAGGAATCTAAATTTCAGTATCTTGTACACTTCTAAATAAATATCTTTGATCTATAATCCTTGAAAATATTACAGTTTATAGTGACATGACAGAGACAAGACAAACAGTATTGTAGGTGAAAATAAACCATCAATTTAAAAATTAACAAGCCTAAAACACATTGAATTGAAATTATAGAAAATCAAAACACTAATAAGTACATAGTAATTAAATATCTAGCATTGGCATAACCAAATGCATGCTCAACAACACACTTTCAACTTATATAAAAAGCCCTTTAAAATTCATATAATCTAAATAAATAAGCAGAAACACAAAGGGAGGTACTGTACCAGCCAGTAACAACTAGAAAGTAATTTCTCCCTTTTTCTTTCAAATGATCCTAACAGAAAAACATGAAATAATGATCACTTGCTAAAAAACTATAATTCATGTTTTGTTTCTTTTAAAATGCTGCCTTTGATATAAAAAGCCAAAGCAAGGCTTCCTATATGTTAGACCACTGCACTTTAGAAAAGGAAATGCCATCTAGCTGACAGATCTAAACAAAAACAGACATCTGCCTATTTAAGATATGATTGAATTTTCGCTTAATGACCCCATAATAGGTCTAAATCAAGCCCATGATATGAATGCACATTCAAACATCTGAATGCATAACCTGTTAATACTGAATTATATATGATTTAATTTCATTTGCCAAAGTATCAGTTTATTTTACATAAGACCAGAAAGAAAACATCTAGAGCAGGAACTAATATCTTAGCTTTGTATTCTGCTTCTTAGATTCTCAGAACATAATAGATGCTCAATAAAAGTTTGCTGACTTGAGTCCAGCATTCATCATACTTCAGCAAGTGCTGAATCCATGATGAAACTGGTCGCCTAAGACTCAGAGGGAGCTCTTAAATTTTACCGCTAGGCCTGTGATTAATTTCTGGCTAGATAATCATGTTAACTGTCACAGATCTGTCACAGCTTCTCATTTCAGGGCCAAGATTTCTACAGTTCATCTGTTCCACAGTTAAGCCTTCTTCAAAGATTTGTGCCTGCACATCTATAGACAAGTTAAAAGAATAAAGATAATCTTTGTTATTCTATGTTGGGTCTTTGCTTATGATAACTGTCTGAAGCACGCGTGCACACGCGTGCCTACGTGCACACACACACACCCATCTCACAAATGGAGAACAGAATCTGGAAATAATGTACAAAGCCTAAATTACATAGCTCCCAAGGTTAACTGAAAAAAGACACTGAAACCATAAGGTAACTCCTTTTGATTACACACAAACTTATTGCATGATGGCTGGAAGCAATGTCTTTGGACCAACAAATGTAAACGAAAAGTGTCCTTTAACCATTAGCTTGACAGGGACGCTAGAAATGGCGTGGCTCCACCACTGCCCTGTTTCATTCTGCTAAGTGCAGCTCATTACACTCGGAAGCAGCAAGGAGGAGATGGACATGCTCTCCAAAGACCACTCCTTCCGTCCACAATGCTCGGATGGATATTTGCCTCATTATGTGGATTATCCTAAGAGCTCCTCTGGATTGCCACTTAAAGCAGCTGTTTCTGATGCCCATGGTTCCTCACTGGGGGAGGGGACGTATGTTACAGAACTCCTAAAACAAAAGCCGTTTAGAAAGTTGCACTCTTTGATTCTCACAGCCGGCATGCCTGTCCCTCTTGAACGCTGCTAGGAGAGGTAGATCCAGTGTTTCAGTTCTGCCATTCCCTGCAGTAATTTAGTGTAATAGAAGTCCACGTTGTCTGCAAAGTCCGTACAAACAGGTGACTCCATGTCACCAAAAGTGCAGTATAATGCAGTTCCTCCAACACTAAGGAAAACCGTTGCTATGCACAGCAAGACCAGTAAAATACAGGAACCACCTCCAACTTCATCTGCAAATACGAGAACAGAGTAAGGTTAAATTGACACAATATGGAGACCCTGGCATCTGCTGCCTTCTCATTGATACGATAACTAGATGTTTCTAACATTAGTCTTCTAGGGAGAGGAGTCATTGACAGAAAGCTAGTGCACCTAACAACTCTACAAAGACCTATGTATTAGTTACCACAAAGATACATACTGTGGAGCTTGTCAATGATAAAATTAAAACTAGCTCACTCATACAACGAATAGAATCATTTCCATAAAAAAAGGGGGCTGGCCCCATGGCGTAGCGGTTAAGCGCGCGCTCCGCTACTGGCGAGCCGGGTTCGGATCCCGGGCGCACACCGACGCACTGCTTGTCAGGCCATGCTGTGGCAGTGTCCCACATAAAGTAGAGGAAGATGAGCATGAATGTTAGCTCAGATCCAGTCTTCCTCAGCAAAAAGAGGAGGATTGGCATGGATGTTAGCTCAGGGCTGATCTTCCTCACAAAAAAAAAATTAAAAAAGAAGAAGAAAAGGGCACTACTTCTCGGATGTGCTCATAACGTTATTTTAGGGTACAACTTACAACCTTGCTATTGCAATATATTTGGAGTTCACATCATATGTCCACCTTAAAGCAAAGTCAATTTGATATTAAACAACAAAAAACGTCTTTGGGTGGGATCACTCTTGCATCTTAATACTCAATTTTATTCGCATCATTTAGTGGAAGAGTAAAGTTCTAGCTGGTACAGTGGTTTCTTTTTATTTTGCTTAATACCTCTGGCAGGTTTGTTTTTAATAAAAATGTCCACATCGGTCTTTCTACATTGAAGAAAATAACCATTCTTTGTTGAAAGTCTTAATGATCATTCATAATTTAAAAAATAATAATAAATATTTGGAAAAGACTAAAAAGTTTTATGATCAGCATGATGAGTGTGTAACAAAACCTTCTTAGAAAAAAATCTGGCAGTATCTATTAAAATTTTAAATTAATTTACCCTCCAGACTGGTACACTTTTGAGAGTGAAGAGAACGTTACCCGAATGCAATGCTGCACAACAGGTGTAAACCAGGATGGCCTCAGGCCACTGGTCCCTGTCATTCAGCCCAGCAAACCCACTTTTAGGAATTAGCCTACAGATCTGCACCACACAAAATATCATATATACAAGCATGTTCACTGCAGCAAGGTTTGTTACAACAAAAAGTTGAGAATACTTTGGTTATTCCAGTTACAATGGAATAGTTAAATAGTTATAGGACATTCACATAATGGAATACTATGCAATTGTTTAACAGAATGAAGTAAATTTAATATGTTCTCTCATAGAAAGATTGATGGTTAAATTAAAAAGGAGTGACAGAACAATAGATAATGAACCCATTTGTGTTAAAAAAAAAAAAAGACATACCACACGTGTATGTGTCAGTGTGTATACACACACATACGTATTCATACATACAGAATGTGTCTTGAAAGGATGATGAGAACCTTCAATCAATACTTGGGGAAAATCCTCAAGGGAAGGTTGAAGGACTTATACTTTTTTACTTCATTACTATCTGAGTTTTTTCATTATTAGTATATATTACTTTTACAATAAAAAAACAAGTTTTATAATATAAACGAAATAGATTTTATTTGGAAGATTTTATAGTAATATGTGAATATAGTCTTCCTGTAAAAATTCAAACACAAAAGTATCTAAGAGTTTAAGGGACTCTCCCTTTTTATCCTACCCAATCATACTCCACTCCACCCCAGAGGCAAACACTGTTAAATCTGGTGTGTATCCTTCCAGATCGCACACATATGGTTTCAGGATTTTTATATAAATAAGATTATGTAATCATATTGTTCTGTGATTTACAAATTTATAGTTTAATAGATTTTAATGGTTAATAGATTCAATAGTTTATAACTGTATGCCAATATATTTTTTATACAAATGAATAAATATGATCATATCATTCATGTTGTGTTTTTTGGGTTTTTTGGGGGAGGTGTCAATTCAGTATTTTCACCATCTTTTCTTTTTTTGGTATGATTCCCTCCCACCTCCTTATCTATCTTAATAATCTAGTTTATGTATCTTTCCATATTTTTCTTCATAATCACATATTTATACGCAAACATTTAAATATAGTTTACTTACAGACATCTATTTTGTTTGTTTTATCTACATATGTTGAATGTCCAATGTGGAAGCTGTGAGACACATGTGGCTACTGAGCACAAGTTAAGTGACTTTGTTTAAGATGAGATGGCTACTGAGTGAGACAGGACTGTCAGTTCTAAATCCAGGGCTCCTCCTACTAAGCAAAGATTCAGTGCCAATTAGTGCAAACAAAGAACTGAGCACTTTATCTGGAGAAGGCTGTGATGGTTACAAGCAAGGTGCAGAGGCAAAATGCGGACTGAGAACAGATTATTTGCAAGCCTCCTACCAGCTTTATAATGGTAAACATTTAGAAGCCTCTACGGCCATCACTTTATGTCCTACTTAGAAAGTGAATTGACAGGTTTACACTGTTATTTTAACAATGCAGTTGTTTTATAAACTTGAGAAGCATACTGACAAGTTCTGGGCCATATTTCCACTCACCCTTATTTACCTAAGCCTTAGGTAAACCTAGCAACCACCTTAAATACAGACCCAGGAGGAAAAAGTCAAACAATAGCAACAGTGTTAAACTGCTGCTCTTGAGAGACACTATCTTCTATAGAGTCAAGAAGAAATCACTGAACACCAAAGAAAATATACTTGTAATCCATAAATATTTTCCACACCTATAAAGGAGGAGTATTAATTACCACTGAAAAGAAGATAAAAATAGCAGGCTTACTTAAAAAAAAAAGTACTAAACAAGGAAATTGAAATGAGCTCTATGAACATTGAGGACTATCTGTGGGACAGGGAGGCCATGAGTTGAATTTTGCAACTTGCTCACTTATTTAAGCAAACAAAATGCTTAGGAATAATTTAAGAGCTGATGATAGTTTGATTCTACACATTTCTTTATAGAAGATAAAGCAACTAAGTTCACATATTCTTTTACAAATCCCGTCACCAAACGTCCTATCCTACGTTAATTCATTCAGCAAGCACTGAGAATCAGCTCTGTGCTGGACTCAGTGCTGAGCAGTTCACCTTGATCTAAGTTATCGTCTATCTCCTGGAATCTCACTCTTCGCTTAGATGGTTTCTGGTGCATCTGGGCAGGATGGTCTCCTACGGTATCACTCCTCTTCTTTAATATAGAGACCAACCCTTCGGCAGGAACAACCTGTCAGAGATTATAAGAGTCATTTGTTATATTATGGTGGGACATATCAATGATAGTTTACATATAAGGGTAAAAAGGCTAAGTGAATTCAACTGGTATTTGAATTTCTATTATAGGTTTATCCAATTCCTATAGGAAAAAAATCACAATTAATCATCAAAATTTATTTCTATGCAGATGACTGCCAAATACACAAGTCTAAAACTCTAACTTAAGCCCTGAATTGACTTGAGGGCCAGGCAGTGTGACACAGCGTGCAGTGGACTGGAAATCAGGCCTCCTTGAACTCACTTGCTTCATAGCTCCATTCCCCTGTTAAGTCATCTGTAAAATGATCACCTACGGCGCCTCTTAGCTTCATTATTAGTGTTGGGTTTTGCTTTATAACAGAGGCTGATAATCTACCACTGCATTTTTCATTCTTTTCATTCACCAACAATTTTTAAGAAATGAACATGCGAGACTTAAAACATATTTGGTACCAACTTTTAACATCAAAATGAGTGTTGTCCTCAGTTCCTCTGAGAAACTATGCATTTACTAAATAATGCTCTACTGCTCAAAATATTTTAAGGACATCTCTTCCAGAATATCTCTCACAGCCAGTTTCCTAGGGACATATTCCTTTGTAGTTTGCATAGATCAGCAAGCTACGGCCAGTAGGCCAAAGGCCCACTGCCTATTTTTGTAAACAAAATTTAATTGGAACACAGCCAAGCCCATTCATCTACATATTGTGTATGGCTGCTTTGGGGCTACCATGGCAGAACTGAGTAGTTGCAACAGACCATCAAGTCTAAAATACTTACTATTTGGCCCTTCATAGAAAAAGTTTGCTGTCTAATATCTCTTCTATGTTGTCCTCTGGGTTTCACTTGGGACACTTCTCTCCTGCCTCCTCCCCATCCCTTTTTTAGGAACAAAAACAAAAACGCTTGCCATTTAGGAGTTAAAAGACTACGAGGTGTGGGGAGAGAGAAAAGAGGATCAGTTGGAGAGCCAGGCTGGGAGGCAGGAGGCCTTATCAAAGGGCCCCCCAAGCAGTAGGTTGAGTCACAGAAGTTAACTTGTGACTTGCCTGCTTGGACAAGCTGTAGGTGATGACACAGGTGGGCACTGTGAGCCCAAAACTGCAGAGGTCAGTGACAGTGGTATCAGATCACTGTAAGCTGAGGACTGTCTGTAATGGCATTTATCTGATCAACGGCCTAAAATACTTAATATGATTGCCAGTTCCAGCCAGCCATCTCTGATAATGTGCTATGCATAAATATTACAGGTTCTATTGGTTCTTTTTAAAACTCAAGGCTTTTAGGGCCAAATAACAAAACAGTCATCTACTGGGCTTCCCTGAACATGAGTCTATAAAAACCATTATCTAAAAAATAAAAAAAAAATCAATGTCAGCGATTTATTCTTTTTATAGGAAATATGTATTTCAGATGATATCCTTCCTCTGAGAAAACTAAAGTACTTTAGTGACATTAAAGTGCTAAGTACAAATATGCAAAGGAACAGCCTTTCAAATCTTGCTTTAGAAAGCAACGTTAAAGAAACCCTTCAAACAACAAAGAAAAATGACTTTACAAGGACCTTGCTGAAACTGAGAGGGAAAGAAGTCCTAAAAAGTTCCTAAAGAGCAAGAGATGGAAAATCAAAATTAATTTTTTAATGAATACATTACTACTAAAGATGTACCATTGATATTCTTTTCATTTTTAGTAAATGTAAAAAAAAAAAAATGAGGTTTTCATAGACAATCTATTTTCTCCATAAAATCAAGTCGTACATTTAACAACAGTGAATTCACAAACCACAGGCATTTTCAAGTTGCGTTAACTACTTAGAATAAACAATTAAGGGCCGGCCCCGTGGCTTAGCGGTTAAGTGTGTGCGCTCCGCTGCTGGCGGCCCGGGTTCGGATCCCGGGCACGCACCGACGCACCGCTTCTCTGGCCATGCTGAGGCCGTGTCCCACATACAGCAACTAGAAGGATGTGCCACTATGACATACAGCTATCTACTGGGGCTTTGGGGAAAAATAAATAAATAAAATTATTAAAAAAAAAAAAGAATAAACAATTAAGAATAGTTCTGAGGATGAGCCTCAGAGTGGTATTACTGTTAACTGCCTATCTTTGTGGTATGAATTTTGAACCTGTAAATTCAAGAGACAGACTCAAATCATAAATCAAAAGGCATTGCAAATATGAATCTATGGATGTTGAAAGACTGAGATAAACTTCAGAAATCATCTGGAAAGACAGAGAATGTGACTCTTAAGACCTGGATGCTAGTCCGAGTGCAGCAGCTGTTGGCCCCAACTTAGCTCCTGCTTGGCCTACTCTGAGGTGGTGGGCTCTGGAAGTCATGCAGTTAAGGGATACAAGCCTTCCCAAGTGGCCCCACCTTATTTACTATTGGTGACAATGAACTTGGGTAACTTTTTGAAAGAGTGAATCAGTATGAGAAATTACAGTTGAGTGAGAGGGACCAACATTTTGACACCTTCTCCTTCCCGAACCCTTAATTCTTGGCTAAAAATATAACCATATTCCATATTTTCTTTTCCTTTTTCTCTCCCACCAAAAACCTTTTGTTTCATCTGCCTGCCCCAATGTCTGAAGTGAAGGAGCATGCTCTTTTCCATTATTTCCTTTCAGTCTTGCTCAGGGATCTTCTTCAGGTTTCTCTGTTTCTTTCCTAACTGCCCTCTGGTCCTATAGTCTATAGATGGAGAACAGGGATGGTGGGACCATGCTTAGCCATAGGATATGCAAGCCAAGGGGGAAACTCTTAGAAGCCAGGTGAGTGTGTTCCTTTCTGTTTTGGCAAGAGTTTGGGCAGAGGCCTTAAAACCTATCCCTAGCATAGAAATTCTTACTTATCACACCAAGGCAGTCAAACATGAAGAGTTTAAGAAATGATTTTGGTAGTGTTGACCTTAATTCTATGGTAGAAGGGAAAGTAAGCCAAAACAAGGTCACAGTTTTAGTTTGGGGTCTCACTCAAAAGACTGCCACGTGTTTCTTTCTTTTTCATTTTCTCTTTTTTTTGCTGAGGAAAATTCACCCTGAGCTATCATCTGTTGCCAGTCTTCCTCTTTTTGTATGTGAGCCGCTGCCACAACATGGCCACTGACAGAGAAGTGGTGTAGGTCCACGCCGGGAACTGAAGCTGGGCCGCCAAAGCAGAGCACACCAAACTTAACCACTAGGCCACTGGAGCTGGCCCTGCCACGTGTTTCTAAGTAGGTTGGGAAGTTGATTTAGGGCACATAGAAATGTGTCTCCTCCAAACTACTCTAAAAAACATTCCTATGCCTTTTTTCTCTTACCCATAATGTCAGTGTTGAAAGGTTAAGAATTTTTAAATCTCAAAAAATAAAGCTTTAAAAACTAAATTTAGTTTCCCAGTTAAATTACCAAGTTCTTTTCCTATCCAAACAAAATATACCAAGCCCTTCCACTGAGAACAAAAAGAATTTCTAAGCTATAATTAATATATTTGTTACTGGTGGTACTCTATGAATAAGTATAGAATTAAAAAAAAAAACACAACAAAGCATCCATCTGGCCTAGTTCTCTATATTTGTAAATAAATGGTTCTTCCGCACTTCCCCTCCAATATCAATGATCATCTTAAATAGCATTTTACGAACGAACTGGTTGTAAAAACAAAATTATTTTGCAACTCTACTGGCACAGTAAATCCTAATGTGACAAGGAAAACATTCAAAGAGGCCTTGCTGTTAGAAGTGCCTCCTCACAAAATTAAAGGAGAAAATAGATACCAAATAATATTCTTTTAATGATGCAGGTTGTACTCAACCCAGAACCTCAAGGTTGGTAAACTTTGAACAAAGAACACATGCTTGGTTTCCAACTACTTGAGAATTAACATTCATAAATCATATTAGTACATTATAAACAGCTGAAATGCCAGTGAGCTCCCCGTAGAAGCACATGTCAAATTTACCACCGCTGTTCTTCACTGAAGGAACGATGTTCTCTGTCTGTTTCTTTAGATTTGGGTTCCACAATAAGGACTATAATCTAGTACACTTTATGTAAAGACAATTACATAATATGTCACATTTAACCTTCACAACTCTTATACAGGCATTATCAGCCCCATTTAACAGATGAAGAAACCAAGCTTGCTTAGAGAGCTTAAATAACATGCTTCAACTTGTAGCACCGGTTATTGGCAGAGTTTGAATACAAACTCAAGATTAAACCTCTTGCCATTTCCCTAATGTGAAAAGGTCTTATTTTCTATGACTCTTAAAATGTTGCTTAGTGTCATCTGTTATAATACATATTACAGTTAAAGTGAGATGAACAGAACTTTCAAAGAAACCTAGTAAGTTTCTTTTGTCTTTCCAAGTAGTCTATACCTGTAGCAACCAATCCTTATCTTACACACCACTCCAATTAAGAGAGACTTTAACGACTAAATCCATCAATCTAGAGACAAGAGGGAGGAGATGGTTAGATGAAAGATCTTTTGTGTCATTCAACTAATCTGGAAGTAGATTAATATCATGGCTACTACTATAGCAAATTAATATAACAAGTCACAGCTAGAGCAAGAGGAGGCAGCTATATGGAGGAAAGCCATCTTCCAAAAAAAACACGATGGTGATCTCCAACCTCACAATGCTGCATCTTAGAACAATGCAATACAGAGAGAGCGAAAAAGAGCAAAAAACATATTATGATGAAGTACGTCACTGGTGAATTTTTAAAAGATTAATTTAAAAAGGAAAAAGGGTTTTTTTAAATAAAAATAGGAGTTTTATGATGTATGTTTCTAAATTAGGCACTACCTCGTGTTTTTGTAATTTGTTTTTGTTTGCTTAAGGGGACAATTTAATAAGTATAACATAGGAAAAGAAATGGTAAGAATGCCAAGATATCATCCAACTTATTATTTTTGTGTGTGTGTGTGAGGAAGATTAGCCCTGAGCTAACACCTATCGCCAATCCTCCTCTTTTTTGCTGAGCAAGATTGGCCCTGGGCTAACATCCGTGCCCATCTTCCTCTACTTTATGTAGGATGCCTGCCATAGCACGGCTTGATGAGCAGTGCATAGGTCCACACCCAGGATCCGAACCTGCAAACCCAGGGCCGCCAGAAGCAGAGAGTGCGAACTTAACCACTACGCCACCAGGCTGGCCCCTCATCCCACTTTTTAACCCTCAGTAAATTGTTTAAATAGTTAGATTCCAAAACAGAACTCTTGATCCTCCTCCCCTCAAAACTGCTCCTCACCACCATCCTCCATCCCTAATCTATTAGCAAGCCCTGTCAGTTTCTCCTTCAAAAATATATCTTCACTACATCCACTGCTACTACCTGAATCCTATCCTTCGTTATTTCTCACCTGAATAAACTGCACAACCTTCTGACTGGTCTCCTTTCTTTGGCCCCTGCCTCCCTATATTCTAGTCTCCAGAGACCAGCCAGGAAGCAAATCAGGTCACATCTCCTGCTCAAAATCATGGCTTTCCACCACCATTCGAATTTCATTCCAGTTCCTTACCCTGGTCTACGAGGCCCTACAGGAACCAGCTCCAGCTTACCTCTTCCACCTGAAACTCCTACTGTCTTCCCCCTTGTTCACAGCTCCAGCTGTGCTGGCTCTCCTGCTGGTCCCAACAGCCCAGCTGAAAGAGCCTACTCCTCATCCTACCCACCAGTTGAGTCTCCCTACATCCCCTCACCCTGCTGAGATTTCTTCATAGCCCTTACCAATGTCTGAAACTATATTGTGTATTTTTTGTGAACCCGTTTATTATGTGTCTCTCCCTCTAGAGCATTGTTTACAGCCTCTAGGTGGCTGTTGTTTACAACAGTCTGTGTGGCTTTGTGGAGAATACAAACACGTATTCCACAGGATTCCTACCCTAAGGAGTTTACAATTTAGTGCAGAAGACAGTACGCGTGTGTGTAGGTCCTACATAACAATGGAAGACGACAGCAAGACACGACTTTAGGAGGAATGGCGCTCAAGCCCCTCCCTCATTGAAGTTCAGAGAAGTGGCTGGAAAGGAATAAACATTACGGAGTTCAGTGACCAAGGAATAAGGGCAGCAGCTGGCATTTACTGAGTACCGTCCCTGAGCCAGGCACTGAGCTTGGCTCTCCACGTGCTAAAAAGGCACCACCTACATCATGAGGGTTGGGGAGAAATAAATACGTGGAAAGGAGCTTCATCACCCCGGAGCAGACTAGCACAGAAGGTAAAGGTCAGAGGTGACAATATGTGAATTATATCTGGGAGGCAGCGAGGAGGCCAGGCTGATTACAGTACAGGCTGAGAACAAAGCAAAGTAGATGATGCTGGAGAGGCAGAGTGGGCCAGACTACCAAGTGTCCTGAATACCAAGCCACGTAACACAGCCTTTATCCCGCAGCTGAGAAGAGTTGTGGGAACAGACTGACAAGGCAAAAAATATATTATAGCTAAGGTTTAAACAGTCTACATGTTAGACTCAGACCCTCAGGTATGCTTGGCTTCATCTGTAGTGTTTTAAAAAGCTGAATACCTCTAGACAAGTAATGGAAACCTTCTCCCTATCACTCTACAACTAAGTCATTTCATTTACTTCTATTACCTGATTGGTCCCTTTGGGTATCAGTTTGAGATCCCAAGTCTATACAGTGCTAATGTAAGGCCATTTGGAAGGGGAGAAAAAGATGACAGGAGGGATGGGGAAACTCATCAAGTAGCTATCGCAAAAGTCCAGGAAAAGGCAGTGAAGATGTAAATGAAAAGAATGATTAAGATGGAAAAGAAAAGGAGCTGGGTGCAAGAGACACGACAATCCAGAGAAGCATTAATTAACTAGAACATTTAGATAAAGGGCAGGATAAGAAAGAAAGGCAAAGATGAGACCATCTGGCACAAAGAAAAGACAGGTAATCCCTGATCATTCTTTAGGGGCCCTTTAGACACTTACATAAATCCTAGGTCACCCATTTTCCACGAACCCTCTTATGTTATTGGAAGACTGCATTTCTTCCATTGTGAGGAAGCTGAACTTCCCCTGCTCCCCTCAAGAGGGCCATTTTGGGCAGAACAACCATGACTGCTGTTTCTAAGACCTTCCTTTGTCCAAGATCTATAGAACAGCTACCCACATGATTTCACAGAATACTACTGCTTAGACCTAGCCTCCCATCTTACCTTGGTAAGGGAATCCCACAGTGGTTAGTCTTAACGTAACTTAACTTGTCTCAGAAGTCACTTTGATTAGACAGCTTCTCTGAAGATAAACCCAATAGCAATTTTGGGTTGTCATCTGTCTCTGCATCAGAAAGTTCTAGGCTATGTCCTCCCCTATTCTGTTTCCTATGAGACAGGTAGACCTGAAGACACCTAAGCGAATGTTACCAATACAGATCCAAGGCAGGGCACATATTTTGCCCTCGTCCAGATTAAAAACTTTCTACCCAAGCAGTAGCAAAGTGGCTTCTTCTTCAGCTACCACATTATGACAATATTTCTAAAAACAAAAATCACTTGAATCTGAAGCATCTAATATAGTTTTCTGAACATACGACATCCCTGCAAATAAATGACACATGTATATGTTAATGAAGAAAAATGAATGGTTTACCTCCATATGGCATATCATGTTGCTAAAATCTACTCACAAAGGGGATCTCTGAATTACATACTAAGATTATTTCCCATGTTAAAAGATAGATTAATTTTGGTAAAATTTACCCGATATTCGATGTGTCACTTATTTAGAAAACAAAACAACTCCCTTACCCCCACACTTGTCATAGTCTACTATAAGCTGAGTGGACTTTTATTAGCAGAACAGGGTTCAATCATAATGCCACCTTGAATTTGTACAGCGTATTTCTTCTCTCAGGTTTTGACGCCAGGAACAGCTGAAGAGTTTAAAAAGAAGATAATGTAACCCTCTCAGGTTCCAGAATCAAGGAAGTCAATGATTTATTAGCATTACCAGGTTCCTGGGTAAAGTGGGTTTCGGGTTCTGACATTAAAATAATCAAGTCAGTATATTATGGGTATTTCAATAAAATTTCATCTTTTCCCAAAAACTAGTATACTCAAATCCAACAGACAACAGTTGCAGTCAGACAACTGTTAGACTGCAGGCTCCATATGTACAGGGTCCTTATCCGGAGTTTTAACTCTTAATCACTGCATCTGTAACGTCGTGGCACTTGCATAGAAGTTACTCTCATAAAATTTACCAAATGAGGAAATAAATCAGTGAATCTCTCCAACGTGCTGCCTGACACTGCACATATGATAAACTTTCTTAAAAATCTATGAAATGAGCATAAATGTTTTTGATGCTTTTCTAAACAGAGGAGATTATACTTTCGATGATAGTGCGTCACGCTCTTTTTTACATAGGAAAAAACAGCAATGCTTCAGATATGAAGCTATCATTTTACTTAGCAAAATTATTTTGGATTTGAAAAAGCTTCCCAAACCTAGAAAAGTTTCATTTACACATGTCTCTATATTAATGAATTAAATTACTGTAGACATTTTTTATATATTTTGTATGAGATTTTGTGTAAATTATTTCATTTTATGTGATGAATCTAATTGTCTCAAAAAACACAACTAACAAACGCTTCCATGGGGCTGGCAGTGGTTATCAAAGCCAAGTTCCACTGGGGCCAGGGCTGAGCAATGCAGAAGTGGCAAGAAAACGAAAGCAGAGAGACAAGAAAAAAGGGAAAAACTGGCGATGAAAGAACACCCCATTACATTCTACCAAAAACCTGGTGGCGGAAAGAGTGACAAGCAGCTAAGAAATCTGTGAGGGGCGGAGCCACTAAGGGAGAAACTAAGGAGAAACAGATTTGGGAGAAAGAACAGCACAGAGATGTGGGGGAAAGTAGTCTCACGAGCCTCAGTGGTTCCTGAGGGCGTGAAAAATACTATTCCTGAGTATTATTTAGTTATTAAGAAATTATGTTCTGTATCCTCTACTCACAAGACCATGGAGGCACGAAAAATATTTAAAAAACAATTCCAGCAAAATTAGTGACGTGCGCAGCAGCCCCCATAAGGCCAAGAACTTCATGATTCCCTAGTGTATCCTCGCCCCCGACACATGGAAGATCCTTAATACAATTTTACTGAAAGCATGAAACAAAGTGTTTGGATTAAAAAAAGTTTGCCTTATAAGCAAACCCACTATTTCCTGAATAGTTTACGTAGCATAGAACCTCACCCTTAAGGTATTAAGGAAATAGTAAGCATTAGTGATTCTTAGTTTTGAAATTTTAAAAACTCTTTTCCTGACAAAGTTAGGCAGATTTTATTAAAGTTTATTTCCCAGGATGAAGAAGGAAGTATCCAGAAACAACCTGTTTAGCATTATCATAGGAAAGTAAATTAGTTTTGTAAATCATACGTAGCTTTTGGGCTTCTTAAAACAGCACAACTTAACAGACCAATAGCATTTTAGGAAAGGGGACCATCTCGTTTAAAAAGTAACTTCACAGGAAAGACAACTCCAAAATGTAAATGCACATAGTTTCCACTGCTAGGCGTTAGGTAGGAAAAATTAACATTAGGAGTTTGAGGAAGGAATATTCCATTTAGCTGTTATACAACATCAATTCAACAGTAATCCCCACCAGAAATGTTCTTTAAGGTAGGGAGACTCAACAGGAGCACTCTGATCTTCTTCACAGTTTATACCTAAAAAGGTAAAACCAGACCTTATGTCTTTTCTCCATAAGGTCACCTTGATTATTGGCATGAAAAGAAGCAGTCAGATAATGGTAACCTTTTGGTATTAAAGCCGGATTTGAATATGGGTGTAACTTCTGTTTTGATAATTCCCTGTACCAGAGGTCTGGCAAAAGCAAACAAGAGAAGGAATACTGGTTCAGTGCTGTACTATTAGCTCTATTAATTTTTTTTTTAAATGTGGTAAAATAAAATTACCTTTTTAACAATTTTTAAGGGTACAATTCATGGCATTAATTACAGTCACAATGTTGTGCAACCATCGCCAATATCTATTTCTAAAATTTTCATCCCTCCAAACCGAAACTCCACACTCATTAAGCACTATTAAATAATTTTAAGAAAAAATTAAGAAGAAAAATCATAGTTTATGGAGGATTGACCATAAATGGCAATAAAAAGATCTGATTAAAATAAACAAAAGAATGAATACTGGGTCAAGTGCTTTACTATTCTACCTAATTTTGTCAAGAAAAAATTAAGAAGACAAATCATAATTGATGGAGAATTGACTATAAGTGGCAATAAAGGAAGCTAGCAATAAAACTGTTAATTATCCTAGAAAGCTTTTACAAGGCTCCATTTTCATGTGTATTTTGCTGTCTACTTTGGCTTGTACTTTTCCATTTCCCACTGGAACTTTTTTTTTCAATGATAAGGCAGAATTAGAAAACAATGGACATAAATAGGACATAAAAGCTTATTGGAAAAAAATGTAAGATGAAGAAGAAAGGTAGTTAGTATCCTATTTTGCAGAGGAGGAAACAGAGACTAGAGAGGTAATAGTAACTTCATAAGGCTGCTACCCGGTGGAGTCAGTATCTGAACTTGGGCTGTGAGACTCAGCTCTTTCCACTACACCAGGTCACCCTCCCAAGGGGCTTCAGGTATGGCTTTTACCTTTTTTTTTTTTCTGAACTTAAAAAATTGTATTATCAAGCAAAGGAGAATGGTCACCTTGATCCTCTCCTCTCCTTTTTTTTTTTTTTTTTTTGGTTTTGATTAGCTGCATTACTGTTTAGAGAAACTTTAAAACTTTGAGTTATTTATAATATTTGATGTAGTCAAGTAGCAAGTATTGTTTGTTCAACCCTAGAGCTTATAAATTAATACTGTAAGAAAGAGAAGACTCACAACATGCAACTTAAGGCTTAAAAATCCATCCAGTATCTCCTAATCTTACCATATTTTAAAATGTTTCCTTCACTCTGGTATACTGTTTTAAAGAATTAAAAAATATATTAAGAAACAATGAGTATCTTCTAGATGAGAAGAAAAATGAGATTTCCTTACAGGTATGTAACTAATTTTGTCTTGATCATAATTCCCAGGACTGCCACATAAAAGTCACAGGAATATAAAAAATGGTATTCATAATGCTTACTGTACCCAGAGGCATAAAATATAACTTCTTGATGTATAAACATCATGATTAAAAGTCATTTTATTCAATACATGTAAATAAACAAAACTACTAATGATTAAAAGTTTACGTTAACTAAATTTTTCCCTCATATTTGAGAACAGGGAAAACTTACAAAAACAAGGCAACGTTTAGCATATATGTGCTATTAAATTTCATTTCACTTTTAACTGTACTTATATTAAATCTCAAATTTACCTCTGCAATCTCTATCCTTTTTGCAAGATCATCGAGAGAAAGAGAGCTATCATCGGAAGGCAGATTCTCCTGTAGACTATAGGAGGCTTCTTCAGGAGAAAGATCTTGAAGATCAGAGTCTTCCTCTTGGTTATCTTCGTATGAAAGGGAATCTTCAGTATCTTTCAAGCATCCTTCTAAAAGGCTGTTCAAATAGTCTTCTGTTTCTTTATTGACTTGGTCGTCCTTATCTCCCTTTTCCTCTGGGGCCATATACACTTCTGGAAGCACTGTACTTAAGTCAGATACTTTATTATTTTCACAAAGTACACTCTCAGAGCCTTCTGAGTCAGTCTGCTCCTGTGGTGATTTTCCATCACTGTCTGTGAGATCAGGTTGCTGCAGCTCATTTAATTCATTGTTCTCAAGCTGGTCTGTGGGCAACGCCTTAGAAGCATCCTGAAGTGGCAACCTGAGTTCCTTTCTTTGAATCTGTGAATATTTACCCTCAGAAATCAACGCAGGAGGTATGTGATGAGAGCCTGGTAAAATCAAGGGCTCTATCATTGACTCGCTGGTAAGCAACACCTTAGAGTCTTCAGCAACGCCCTCTATTTCAGCCACATCTTGGCAGGCCTCTGTTTGAGCCAGCTGCAAGTGGCTGTCACTCTCACAGGCATTCTCGGAGGAATGTGGCCCAGACCCGCTCCCAGCAGTCTCTGAGGGCTGGGCGTGGAGCTGCAGTGTGGCTTCAGCGCTGCAGAGCGGCTCCTCCGTGTGGTCCTTCCCTGCAGTTACCGGAAGGCTCCGAGGATTTGCCTGCCTGTCCATCTGATTACAGCAGAAACTGCTCTCCCCAGTCTCTTCTTTATGTTGGCTTTCTTTACTTGGTTCCAGGCCAAGACAAGTTTCACTCTCTGAAGACGAAGAAAAACAAGTTGTTTTAAGATTCAAAACAACACTTTGTACAGGAGGGAAGAGAAAAGGCATATGAATAATATGTGTGACACAACAATATTCTAAACCTCTCAAATGGATCTTCTATCTGTTGGATAATAGTGTCTTTAGGTGGAGGAAATATCCTAAATATTCAGTAAATAATCCTTTATATAGAAAAATTAACAGAGATTATTCAAAAACACGATAAGAATATGAATAAATAATTTAATCTTCATTATCATTGAAAAAATCATTTGTCAAAGGTTTAAAAGATATTCTTCTGAACCTTATTGGCCTTCTATATTTAAATGAATATTTTAAAGTACAGAAAATTATTTTCAGTATAGTTAAGACATGGCATATTTTTATTTATTTTTTTTTCCCCCAAAGCCCCAGCAGACAGTTGTACGTCATAGCTGCACATCCTTCTAGTTGCTGTACGTGGGACGCGGCCTCAGCATGGCCGGAGAAGCGGTGCGTCGGTGCGCGCCCGGGATCCAAACAGGGGCCGCCAGCAGCAGAGCACGTGCACTTAACTGCTAAGCCACGGGGCTGGCCCAAGACATGGCATATTAAGTAAATATTTTTACATGATGAACCTTAGTTATATACTTACATAATTTAAAGTGTAAGAAAAGTAATATTGGTTCTGATCTATTTAGACTAAATTAAGGAACATAAGTCTGTTCTGTTAATTTATTTAAGCATAATAGCTTTAATAATAACATTCTTAATGTGCTTGAAAATTACTTGCAATTTCTTAAAGGGAGGTAGTGGTATAAGGCATAAGTTTTGGCACCAGGTAGAAATGGATTTGAATTTTGACATCTCTTTCAATTTCTATATTAAATAAAGTCAATTTAAAATATTTTTCTTTCACTTTAATACTAAACAGTTAAGAATTTTCAGGGGCTGGCCTGGTGGCGTAGCGGTTAAGTGTGCATGCTCTGGCAGCCTGGGGTTCGCGGGTTCGGATCCTGGGCGCACATCAATGCATTGCTTGTCAAGCCATGCTGTGGTGGCGTCCCATATAAAGTAGAGAAAGATGTGCATGGATGTGAGCCCAGGGTCAATCTTCCTCAGCAAAAAGGGGAGGATTGGCATGGGATGTTAGCTCAGGGCTGATCTTTCTCAAAAAAAGAAAAAAAAACCAGAATCTTCACATATACAGTCACGTGCTGCATAACGAGGTTTCAGTTTACGATGGACTGCATATGACGGTGGTCCCGTAAGATTAGTATCATATAGCCTAGGTGTGTAATAGGCTATACCATCTAGGTTTGTGTAAGTGACAAAATCGCCTAATGTCACATTTCTCAGAACATGTCCCCGACGTTTTGTGGTGCATGATTGTATACTGAATGCCTACATTGGTAGGTAACAGAGAAGCGTGCTCACGATTCAGTCAGCTTATCGGTCCATTAGCATTCCTAACTATTGCAGGAGTTTTAGCTTTTCTAAAAAAGTGATATATTGTTTAATTTATACAAATAATGAGCCAAAGGTTAAAATCAAAGATGAAATATAGTGGTAGTTATATTCTACTTGGTTTTTCACTTATTGATACTTTAACAATTACCACTTGACAATGGAGGCGGGTACCATACCAAAGAAAAGGCAGTACTTAAACACCATCTTCTGATTTCAGCGAATCAGGGATGGAGGCTGGCCACCTCAACTCTGGACTCCTGAGTTCAGTAGCATTGTACTACTTCCCCCCACACCCTGACTCAAATATCAGATGAAGAGAGGACAAGGAAAAAGAAGTCACTTTTTGGGAGACTGCATTCCTTCTCTCTTCCCACCCCAAAGAATCACTCAAAGTTTGGGAGACTGCAAGAAAACACATGGACATTTTACTCCCCTAGGCTGTCTGCATCGCCACTGAGGTTAGAGCAGAGTGCCACAGCCAGGTGGAAAGGGGCCAAGCTCTCCTCCACAAGTTCTCAGTACCCAAAGGTTCAGAAGACAGCCTTCAAAACACATGCACAGGATTCAGAGTAAATGAGATTGAAGGCCACAGTTCCACTGGTACCATTAAAGCACAGGGCTGAGAGAACCCCACATCAGAGGAATGGGGTGTGCTGTCCCTAGCCCAGGGTCAGTTACCTAAAGGACTGCAAATACCTAGGAGAGCCACTTGGGAGTAAGCTCCTCCTCAGCTGGTCCTGCTGGAGCCACCACACATCCCCATAGATCAATCTGGACTCAGCCAAACGCACTATTCTAGCTGGCTCCAACCGAGAGCAGACCAGCCCCCCCGGGGAAGGAGAGCAGAGAAGAGCCTTGGATAAAATGAGACTTAAGTGTTAAGATGAAGTTTGGAAATGAATAGGACTAAGTCCTAAAGAATCAAAACAAGACTATTTAATAGCTATAAGTGATGAAAAGTTACAGAATCAGCCTGAGGTGCCACTACATGACTAGAAAGTAAGGTGGTTGATTGCAGTTACTGGACAAAACACGACCATTTTAATACTGTTTCTAGTGAACCAAGACATCACTTAAGTGATGAGTAATAAAGACTACCCACAGGTACTACATATTATTTATAAAATACCAGCCTGAAAACAGTTGCTTCATTCCATCATGTAGAAACAATACTGAATATGGAAAAAAATGCAGGTAATTTAAGACGCAAAAGGCAAGAGTTCCAAACTAGATCAGGAGAGTAGCTGCAGTTTATTTTTGATGCCATATAAAATCTAAGTTACATTTTTAATACATATTCAGTCCCCAAATCAAACATGACATATGCTATTTTATAATTTATGATGTCAAATATGCTTTGGGGGGAAAGGCTAACATTTGTCTTTACAAGTAATGAAGAACAGTCCCCTGCCTTACCCTCCCGATCTGTCTGACTCCTCTTCTCTGGGGACAGCCCCTTTCAATTCCTTTAGCTGTGTCTTCAGATTTACTCTCCATTTCTAGATAAGACTTATACGCTATTTACTGATTTTTCAGTTTTAGAGGCCACCTGCTGACTTTCCAATGTGGAAGAAGAGAATTAGTTCTCTTGGTTCTTTTCATTCCTTTCCCCCCGATGATACCTTATTTCCCCTCCTCCAGCTTCCCACTACAGTTCAACACAGTCCTGGGACAAATCAACATTCAAATGTTGACATTACCACGGCTCTGTAAATATTATTTACAACTGACCCATTCTGCGTACTACGATACCTTTTCCTTTCTCATTTATGCTTTGTTTTCCTTGGTGTTGATAACTGCCTCACTACTTTGTTACCAAGAAAAAAAACCAAAACCAAAAACCTTTATCTATGAATCTCCAAACTGTGAGAGATGTACAACTGTGGCATATGTACCAACAGATAATCTATCAGTTTTGAAACATATCCTTCTTGAGCTCCTGACCTGAAGCTGCTCTCCAGGTCTGCTACACAGGTATTGTCCTGGAATTTCCCTTCTCGGTGAGCCTAAGAACTCCCATTGGATCTATCTTGGAAAGTCTGTCATCTGAATCCCAGATCTTCCTCCTCGTTTATTCTTTCTTGGTGGAATATTTCCTAACAAAAGGTACAGGGAAGGTACATTTTTTAAGATTGTTCACATTTGAAAGTCTGCACTCCTTCACCCCTGACTAAACCTTTGCTCAGGTGAAGTTTTCCAGGTTAGAAATTGTTTTCTCTCACCATTCTGAAGGCACTGCTGTATTGTGTCTAGCTTCCAGTAGCTGCAAATAGTTTCCTACCGTTCTGAATACCAATCCCTTGTAACCTACATTTTCTTCCTGGAAGATTTAGATTCGTTTCTTTTTATCTGGTGTCCTGAAACTTCACAACGTTTCTCATTCTTTGTGTTGGTACTTGTTGGACTTTCAACCTGGAAACTTGCGGCCTTCAATTCTGGGAAATTTTCCTGTATTACTTCTTTGATAATTTGTCCTCTGCCATTTTCTGTTCTCTCTTTTTAGAATGCCTACAGTAGGATTTGGGGCCTCCTGGACTGATTATCTAGAACTTTTCTGTTATACTGTTCATCTCTTTGTCTTTGGATCAAGTTTCTGAGATACTGCTTCAATTTTATCCTTCAACTCTTCTAATTAATTTTTTATTTTGGCCATTATACTTTTTAATTTCTAAAAAATTTTTAATTTTCTGAATGCTCCTCTTTTAGAGCATCTTATTGTTTCCATATATCCAATATTTTCTCTAATTTCTGTGATAATATTCACTTATTTTTAAAAAGTTTTCATCTGTTCTCTGCATTTGTTTCCTTTGGTTTGTCTGTCTGATTCGGTCTCCATCATTCTTATTTGAGGTTTTCTTAAATGAGGCCACGAGCAAGACTGTGGTTAAAGGCAAGCTTTCTCCAGGAGTAGTCCTCAGTGTGAGACAAAGAGGGCCTAGGGCCATTCGTTGGGAGGCCTTTAATGTGAGTATTTGGAGGTTTTATCTCATAGACTAGTAGCCAGTTTTCCAGAGAGGAAGAAACAGACTTAGCTGCCAGAGTTCCAGATGTCAAATACAAAATGTCAGCTAAAGGTCTCGCCCTTCAGTCCGTAAGATTGTCATTCAATCCTTATTTTCCATATACCCCTTCCTTGAGTTGTTCCTGATTCCTGAGTCCAGAATTCCTCAAAAAATAAACCTTCAGCCTCCTGCTTGGTAGAGAGGGAATATAAAGGTCTAAGTGCTTCTTGAATAGTCTTTCAGCCCAACCTCCTGTTTCCAGTCCAACCCTACACCCTCGACTTCAGAGGTTCCCTCTGTGCTTCCAACTCCCATCCTTTCCAGGCAGGAATCAACCTTTTCCCTGTAGACACTTAGCTTTCAGCTTTCTCTGGTGTGCTAAGCCGGTTGCCACCCATCCATCTGCTTTCCAGTTTCCAAATTTTTCTGGGTGTCACACTGGCTGCTGTTTCCTTGCCAGTTCTGTCCGTGGGGGTTTCTGCCTTTTAAGAATCCCTTTCTGATGTTTTAATGGTGTTCCAGCAAAAAGTGGAGATAAATGTTTGATCCATTGTGTTTAACTAAAAATATTGTCTGAATTTCCCACAATTATGTATTATACTATAAAACTTACTATTGTTAATGCTTCTGTTAACATTAACACGAATTTCTGTCAACTGTCTCTCCTGAACCCAAAGATCTAGTGAAGTAAGTTTGCTATTCCCTATTGCATTAACTTCACACACACTAAAAAACACAACCCTACTATGATGAAATAAAAATAGAATAACAGCTAAGTGCATGACCAATATTTAATAAATACTGAATTAAAGAGGTAGTTCTAAAATGAGAAGTTAGCCTAAGTTCTAACACATGCTCTGTAGAAATGTACATGCCTTTGAGTTATTCTTTCATCTCCCATCGCCCATGAGTTCTCTTTAGGGAAAAATCCCCCCCACAATTCATGATATGGGACTAAAGCATTCATGAATTAATACTTATTTCTTATACTTTCTGAATATCTCATTAATTAACATTAAGTACAAACATTTGAGTGGTATCAGGCTTGAGAAGAAAGTTTTCACAGTAAATATTTATTTTAGCAGACTGGAAAAAAAGTCCTTAAACAAAGTCTGAAATGTTGATAACAGAATTATTAGTACATCTTCTACAGAGGATAATTCAAAACTAAAAATGTACATAACCTGTTATCAAGGAAAAGCAAGTTAAAACCACAATGACATACCAATTCATATCAACTAAAAATGACTAAAATAAAAAAGACTGACAACATTAAACGTCAGCAAGGATGTGGAGCATCTGGGATTCTCATATATTGCTGGTGGGGTATAAAATGGTACAAGTACACTGGAGAACTGTTTGGCAGTTTCTTACTAAGTTAAACACGTACCTTTCCTATGACCCAGCGATTACACCCTTAATTATTTACCCAAGAGAAATGAAAACATACATCCACAAAAAGACTTCCTAGCAGTTTTATTCATGATAACCCCAAACTGGAAACAATCCAACTGTCTATCAACAGATGAATGGATAGAGAAATTGTAGTATAGTCAAAAAATGGAATACTACTCCGCAATGAAAAGGAATGAATTAATGATACATATAATAATATGGGCGACTCTCAAAAACATATGCTGAGCAATTCTATTTATATTAAATTCTAAAACAATGAAAACTCATCTATAACAGAAAAGCACTGGGTTGCCTGGGCCTGGAGGTGGGAGAGACTGACTGTAAAGGGGATTGGGAGGAAGATTTTGGAGTGATGAATATGTTCTATATCTCGACTGGGGTAGTGGTTACATGAGTGTATACATTTGTGAAAACTCATCAAATTATACACTTAAAATGGGTACACATTACAGCATGAAAATTGTACTTCAATAAAGTTGATAAAAAATGGGAAGGGAATGATACATATAAAACTCAGAATAATGGTTACCTTACGGGTGGAGTGAAAGCAGGGGACACAAAGGTAGTTGTAAAAGAAATGACAATAATTTAGTCCTTAGTTGGGTATTAAGTTCACAGGCCTTCATTTTGTTATCATTTGTTATAATGTATGTATGTAACATATATTATTTTTACATATAAAATATTACCTAATAAAAATAGGGGCCAGAGCAGTGGCGCAAGTGGTTAAGCGCGCGCGCTCCACTGCAGTGGCCTGGGGTTCGCTGGTTCAGATCCTGGGCGCACACCGATGCATCGCTTGTCAAGCCATGCTGTGGCTGCGTCCCATATAAAGTAGAAGAAGACGGGCATGGATGTTAGCCCAGGGCCAGTCTTCCTCAGCAAAAAAAGGAGGCTTGGCAGATGTTAGCTCAGGGCAGATGTTCCTCACAAAAAAAATAAATAAAAAATAAATAAAAATATAAATTAACAAAAATGGGTGGACTTAAGGGTCAGAAAACCAGGGTTTGGCTATGAGTTCTAATTAGTTCTGTTCCTGAATAAGTCACTTAGCTTCCTTGAGTTACTTAAAATGATTCTGCCTACCTTATACTGGCTATTGTGAGGAACAGATAAAATAATATACATAAAAGTACTTTGAATATAAAATACCAGGTAAATTACTTGAAGACTTTAATAATGGTAGATTAATTAGAAAAGTAGCGACAACAATACACAAAGAACATGGATAGAACACTCGTAGCAGGGGTAGTGATAACAGGAGGAGGAGGAAGGGGAGTAATGAGAGCAGTGAGTACGTACTGAGTTCATACTTTGTGCCAGGTACTGTTCTCAACTTTTAACATGAAGCTACTAATTTAATCCTCATAAGAATCCTGTGAGGTAAATGCTATTAGCGTCCACATTTTGGAGTTGAGGAAAGGGAGGCACAGAGAAGTTAGGCAACTTGCCTAAGGTCACACAGCTGTGAGCGGTGGAGACAGGATTCCAAGCACACAAGTTTGGCTCCAAAAACAATGTTTTTAATCATCACACAAAAAATATCAAGTTACATATTACATAAGGAGCTTAGGATCAAGGAATGTAGAGAGAAAGAAAAGGGAAAGGAAAGTTTATATTGTACTACACGTCAGACATTATTAGAAATGAGGAATATGAGGTAACACAAGGACAATGTATTAAATACAAATCATTTAAAGTAATATTTTCACATTTCTCTTTTTCTCATATTGTTATGTCTCTATGTATTTATTCACAGAATAACCAATCTGAGGAGATTAATTAATTCTGGGAGATCTGACATCTTTCTTTAAAAGATATTGTTTTATCAGACTTGGCAAGATTTCTTTCCCCAGAATTTAGTCCGCATCCTCCCCATAAGATGGTTACTAGTGAGATGTCTGTATTGTGGAAGTCTTTGATAAGCCATACAGCTTACTCAGCAGAAGCACCCTGCAGTCGATTAGAAACCAGAAGACTCGGGTTCTGGTTGTGAATCAAAGCACGAATCAAGGACTTAAACGTGGTGCCTCAGTTTCCCCATCTGCACCACATATCTCAGAGGAGAGGCCAAGCTAGAAGTCGTGCCACGCTGATGCTGGGCAGCAACCAGTGCGAGGTGTCAAATTCAAACTACCAGCCTGTAATAGCACTCCTTCCAAAATGCACAACACGGAGAAGATCTATGCCCAAACTATTTGTTAACTTCTTCCCTCTTTAAGATTTTTATGAAGCTAACTTTACTGATTTCCAACATAAAAATGACTGGAAAAGAACAGATGAGAAGAGCAGAGTACAGCAGGATTGGCCTGAGGCAATATCCCAAATTTTCCTCACAAGAGAAAAGAGGATAAAGTAAAATTTAGGGGAGAAAAAAAGGACTTTGTAAACAAAAAAATGTGAATTAAATTGAAGACATCATCATTATCATCTTATCTCTTCAGGCAACTCAGTCAAAACACCTGATGCTGCCTGGTAACTATCAGGGCACTCAGGCTCAGGAACATAAAGCCCAGGAATATAAATTAGTATTAAAATCATACATCAGGAAAAATAAACACCTTAAAACGGGCTTATCTTTATTTTCTAAAGTTTTTATAATGAATATACACTACCAGTGCAAGAAAAAAAATTTCTAAAAATCTTTAACTTTTGATGTAAGACAAAGTGGTATAAAATATGTCATAAATGCTTTAGAAATGTGTAAATGCAAATTAAAGTACATCATATGTTAGTCAACAAAAAAGGCAAGTAAATCCATTGTTATAGATAAATTATCAAGATATACAGCTTTTAAATATCAATATTTATAGAACAAATATCTGGTAAAGTGCATACAATAATTGCTGGTTTTTAAACAGAAAAGGACATCTGAATACTCCAAAACCAATTCTATTTCAGAGCATTTTTGTACAACCTTGTCATATTCTGTTACATACATATAACCAACTACTGAAAACATGGAAATAATTTTATGGTTTTATAAGAATTTAGAATTTATAATTTCTACTACTAGATACCTAAAAATAGTTACACAATATTAAAAAAATCTCACTTTTCTATTTGTCTAGGAGAGGTATATGCAAAAAAATTCCTTTGCAGCAATTCAGATGTAACACTTGTAAAATATTACAGGAGGCAGGCATCTCTTACATCCCTCTCGAACTTAAAAACATACCCGACTCTTGGGCTGTGGCTCCTCTTTCCTTTGGATCTTCAGACACCATTAATTGCGTAAAGCATTTCCCTCCCAGGGACTTTTCTACAGCTGCTAGCTAAAAAGTAAAAAAAAAAAAAAAAAAAAAAAAAACTTTTGGGGAAACTGTTACATTAAATTAGAAAGCTGAAAATAATTTGACAAAGGTTTCATTATTTTCTAAAACAGTCCATGCAACAGACATACGACATAACATTTTTCCTGAAAAATATTTTCAAAGAAACAATCTCTTACCTTATGTTTGGACAAAAGAGGACTGTAGAAAAAAAGAGAGAAAAAAAGAATTAAAAAAAATTTACAGCAGCAATCTGCTTCCAAACAAATGTCACTGAAATGGCTGTTAAAAAAAATACAGCTTCTCCGGATTCTAATATTAGCACAGAACATTTCCACCGCTGAAACATTACCACTGGTTCACACAGTTCAAAGTGCAACTATATCATGTGTTTATCTCCTTAGATAGACAATTACTGCTGAAAACTCTCAAAGAAGCTACAAATACTGAGACCTAGGAGAAAAAAGTACGTTAACCTTTTGCCAATAATGTATTAAAGAGTATTTCACACATATATATTTTTTACATTTTGGTTTATGTCATTATAGTCTAAAATAGATTACGGTGTAAGATAATTTTATTGGCATCATCCATGGAAACAGATAACAAAAAAAGTAATTTTTAAATATTATATTTTAGAGAATACCCAAGATAACAGAATACATATATCCACCAAAAGGCATGCACAAAAACGTTCATAGCCATTTTATTCATAATATTCAAAACCCAGAAACAATCCAAATGTCTGTTAACAATAGGAGGGACAAATAAATTGCTACAAAGTCATATAATGACTTATTCTACACAGGAATAAAACAGAGCAAATTACCATTACATGCAACAACATGTAACACGGACATAATGATGGGCAAAAGAAGCTAGATACAAAAATCTACACACAGTGTGATTACACTAACATGAAATTACAGAACAGGCAAATATACTGTTATAGAACTCAGACAGTGGTTACTTTAGGGGTCGAGGGGGTACTGACTTGGTACACGCATGAGGGAGTTTTCTGAGGGGCTAGGCTGTTCTGTATCTTGGTCAGAGTGGTAACTACAGACATATATGTATATGTAAAAATTCACCAAGCTTGTGCACTTCAATGTATGTATAACTCAAAAATATTTTTTATATTAAAAAAATTTAAGGGTAATAATTTAGGAGAATTACTCAAATTTAAAGCATAAAGATGCCCTGTTCATATCATGTGCAATAAATATTTGTTTTGTTTTGTTTTGTTTTGTTTTGTTTTTTTGAGGAAGATCAGCCCTGAGCTAACATCCATGCTAATCCTCCTCTTTTTGCTCAGGAAGACCGGCTCTGAGCTAACATCTATTGCCAATCCATCTCCTTTTTTTTTCCCCCAAAGCCCCAGTAGGTAGTTGTATGTCATAGTTGCACATCCTTCCAGTTGCTCTATGTGGGACGAGGACTCAGCATGGCCGGAGAAGCAGTGTGTCAGTGCACGCCCCCAGATCCGAACACGGGCCGCCAGCAGCTGAGCATGCGCACTTAACCGCTACACCACGGGGCCAGCCCCAATAAATATTTGTTTTTAAATAATTAAAACATTTGTAACACATTAAAAAATCATTAGTACCATGGGAAGGACAGGGAAAAGTGTCTACACTGAATATTTTGAAAGAAAACAATCTCATTTATGCATTTTAAAGGATTCCGATTATTTTAAAGCTCTATGAAGTTGAAAGTTAACCTATTTAATATGCTAAGAAATTAGGTTATAATGCGGTTTCAAAGGTTCAAACTGACTGACACAAGTAACTGCCATCACAAGAGTTGAATAGCCATCACTTCTGAATCTAGAATCATTCTTCCAAGGCTGGTCGTCAAAATAATCAGATCCAAAAGCAATTCTCTATCTGCTGCACGAGCTAACAATTACTTGGGTCTGGTTCATTATTAACAAACAGAGTTTTAGTTTACTTTTGTGATTCTGAGGGAAAAGCAGAAAAAGTTAACAGAACGCAGTCTTTCATCCTCTGTGTTGAGGACCCACGTTGCATCCCAGAAACCTGCACTAGTTTAATCACCATCATGCCCCTCACCTTCAGAATTCTGAGTCTTCAAATAATGAACTCAAAAAATATATTTAAGTGCTTTATTATTACTATAATTTAGTTTTAAAAAATCCAACTCTTTGATACAAACACAACTACAACAAATATAATTCTTTGGATACAAATCAAGCAATTAAAAATTATCTGGTAAATGTAATTTTCTTTCTGCATTATTTTGATGAAATATCATATTGTATTCACTTTCCAGTATTAGATTACTCTTAAAAATCTGTTTTTACTACAACATATAAACATTGGCAAACAACTACAATAAAAAATCCTAACACAACTTTTTCCATCTGAATTCCCTAACCTCTTACCAAACGGAGATCAAAACTAGAACTTAGGTGCTTAGAACCTATGTAAAGTTGATCTTTCACTGAATTCAATGTAAAAACCTGAGATAAAAGCTGAGAAAGGAATCTAATCACTTTATTTCATCCACTTTAATTTCTCCAGTTGAAAATATTAACAAAACAAAGAAATGGATCTTGTATTTCAAATATTCAGTGCTATAATGCTTCTTCAATATTCTATTCTAACTCATTTTAACCAAACACTGATATACTTACTCTTGATGTGTTGTGCAAAGTTTAGTAAGCCGTTCAAAATCTTCACCATTAAATCCTTTTTCTGAATTCCTTAGAGATGTGACTGTATGTGGTTGTACAGTTCTCCATTTTGTTTCTAAATGTAAAACATTTGTTAGTCACTGGCTATCACAAAACATATTTAGGAGGGAAAAAATAGTTAACTAGCACCACTTACAAAGATTGGCATGCAAAATTATCTTTTCAAACAACCCCAAAGGTAACACAATTAGAAATAGCTAAGCAGCTACTTTTCAATACAAGTCAATATTACCCCAGAGACTAAAGTAGCCAGTAGGGCATGCAAAGAGATCAGAAGAAACGCAAATAGCTACCAGTGTTCTTTTCTTGGCACTGACATGAAGAGTGAAACACAAAGAGAAATTTTTTTCTCACAATGACTTAGACTTGTGGTAAAAATGCCACTTTCTTTGCAACATTAACTTGACTGTAGAAACATTTATTTCCTGATTTACAAAACCCAGTCAAATAGTTAACTTTCTAGATAGCAGCTTGTTAGATTACAGATAATTCCACACTCTATGTTAGTCTGTACTCACCCCACTGTTCTTGAATGGCAGAAAGATTTGCGAGCAATTGCTCATGATACAATCGTTCAAGCTGAATGAATTTCATTGCTTTCTCATCTGAACAGAAAATTTGAGGAAAATAGAAATCCAGACCACTGACATTTAGCCCCGTATTTGAAGAAGGATATCTTATATAAGTTGAGAAAATTGAAGCTTACTAAAAAAATGAGAGGACTCTAAATATTTTTAAATTTCAACAAGTCTTAAGTAAGATTTCTTGGTTTTGAAGCAAATTTTAATGTTGCCTGTTATGCAGTAGCTGCTTGGGTTCCACGGTATAAGCAAACAGTAGAAACTAAAAGAAAGTTTTAATGCTCAAGGCCTGCTTGCTAATATATCTCTAACAGAGTCAATTAAAGATAATTTAACTGGAAATAGTACGCCTGCGGAATCCTGGCATCTAAGTGTTTTCCTTTTTTCTCTCCTTAAATTACTTTCTGTCAAGCAACTATGTTCCTCTTTAGTCAAGTGTTTGTTTCTGATTCCAACTCACCTTGACCCTTTACTTATTTCTCACTGAATGCTTTTCTCCCACGAAACCAAAGGATTACATGCCTAAATAAGGACAGAGCAAAACATTATATGGATCTTTTGCAAAACTTTAATTAACTCGCCACAGTGATTTTCATAATTATGTGATTCCACTCTGTAAATTTTCTTATAAACGTCTGCCTTCTCCACCTGTATCATACATTTAGCATCATATGAGGCCGTGATAAATTGTCCAACTGTCTACCTTCCTTTGGGCCATGTTCTAAACGTTGACCCAGAAAGAAGGAAGAGAAAAACTGATCAGGTTTTTGTCCTTCCTATGATCACTCAGAGATTCGGTTCTCTCTCATTTGCAGTCTTAAAGATATGCCAGGGATCATAAAACAAGCCAGGGAGAAGCAGGAACAATTCCACTTTCCTCTGCCCATGACTTAAAGTATACCAGTGTTTCTCAAACTTTACGGAACATAAAAATTATCTGAAAAGCTTGCTAAAATACACATTCATGGGTCTGATCCCCAGAAGCTCTGATTCTAAGGCACATGAATTTGCATTTCCAAGAAGCTCCCGGGATGCAGATGCAGGTCTGCACTGCACTCGATCATACTCATTATCTGGTTAAAAAAAAAAGAGTTCTAGCTTCATTTCCACCAGAATTAGATTTCCTACATACTTAGTAATAAACTGCCATTGTATGAAGTTGTTACCACAGTTTACTGGATCGAGTTCAAGGTGACAACTGCTTATCCCTCCAATCTGCTCAGAGATGTGGTACAACTCAACAAGGTGAGGAGGAAAAAGAAACTACACAAATGGAGAAAAACAGATGCACATGATACGTTCTTTCTAGACAGTATATGTTGGGCCATCCCTCAAAAAGAAAAACAATTTAAAAAAAGGGAATTTGAAAAACTGAGGGACGAAATCTTTCCCATACAAAAGTTAACATACAGTCTCACAACAACATTTATTCTGTTTGTTACTAGTGAAGAATTCAATCTTCCCTTTGCAGATACACAGCTGAAATAAGACAGTCAAGAGATTTATTATGTGTAATATGCTCGACAGGCTCTACTATATGAATATTACTTGGTTTGTACTTCTGTTTAATTCAAAAGAAAGAAAATCCAATGGAGTTTTTAATTATATTTTTCAGCAACATGTCCCCCCTCCACCCCCCACCAAACACACAAACATTTAGATTTTGGTAAACTTAGGGCTTATTTATGGAAGGTCACATTTGGGTGGTTCCAGAGAATTTCCTGGAGTGACAGAAATTCCCTACATCTTGCTTTCTGAGATGGTTACATGGGCACATACAACTGTTAAAACTCTTTGAAAACGAAAGATCTATATATTTTATTGTACGTAAATCTCAATTTTTAAAAATGAGCAGTTCTCTAAGAGTTCTACGAATTTCTTCCTGTAATTAAGAAAAGGATACAGTCTTCCTCCTGGAAATAGGACTCTGCTATCTGTTAAAAAACAAACAAAAAACAGAGGAAATTAAATTAACATTTGGATGAAAAGCCTAATTTGGAAGAAATCAAGACCTTGAAATTCTGAAAGTATTTGATATCAGTCTAATAAAACTCTTAAGTACATTCACCAGATCAGTTACTGTGACTGTAGGCACAGGACACATTTCTGAAATCACTTATCTCAAGCAAAGCGAACACAGACATTCTTTGGTCTTTATACAACCTCATTCTTCCTACTTTATTTCAAATCAAAGCAAACTTCACAGATACATTAGAGTTTAGAAGTAAGAACTCTAAAGAACAAGGAAAATGCTACAGAGGCTTATAAAGGTATAACACAAGTGAAAGAATGACTATCGTCAATTAAAAAGGTGAAATATGTCATGTCACAGGAGACCTTAAAACCACATTCATTTCATTTCTATTCCACAAACTACCTCATGGGACACTGACTTTTGGATCTGTTTTGATATTTCAGAAAAGGCCGGGCCAAGTGCTAAGAGTTGAGCAATGATGTCTGGAATATATACAAAGTGCTGCACAGATATAAAGGGCATTGGATGGGAGTCCAGAGACCCAGGATCTGGTCCCAGTCAAGGCTTATCATGTACCAGATTCATTCTATGCCATCCTTAAATTTAAAAATTCTTTGATTCTAAAAACTTTGGAGTATTTTCTTTAGATTTTTATTTAGATGTAGCATTTATAAATAGAACAGTAAAACTGAAATTGTTTTCTGAGAAATATCTGCATAAAATGACTGCTCTCATATTTAGAATATTTCATATAAGAACTTTACACTTTTAAAGCAGTTTCCACTGATTCTTACTACACCTCTAGTAAAAAAAGGTGTTCCATTAATAGATCACTATCTCCATTTTCCAGGTAGCTGCCACTGCAAAGAGCAATAAAGTACTTGTCAAACCTATAAACTAGCAATGAGAAGGAATGGTTTTTCCAAATCCCACAATGGAAACAGCATACTTTTAAAGGAAAATATCTGCCTAGCTTAAAATTTATCTATAGATCTAACATTTTTCTATGAGCAACACAGACGACTGGATTTATCACCTCTCTGTAAATTTTTAGTATAATCTAAAGTTTGATTCCATACTTATTTTCTACTCTGAGGACTTTGCAAAGGATAAATTGATTTTCAAGATTCTGCTTGTCTTTCATCAGCTCATCGTTCTAATAGTATGTTATAATAGTACTAGTTTGAACCAAGTCAAGTTGTCAATATTCAACCATTGTTTTACCTAAATATGAGAATTTCATATACTGCAACTAGTAGTGTGCTGATAAATGTTTACTGAATAATCAGCTCTCGAGTGTTGGGGAGAGCCCTGATTCGTCTTGTTTGCTCATTTCTGTGGTGCCAATACTCCCATCATGGCCAATTTCAAGCTACCAACATGATGGACATTCTCATGAGTGGGGACTTGCAGACTCCAGCACACCACTGGGTTACACCATCAGAAATCAATGACAACATTTCATCTACAAACTACCAGTGAGAAATCTATAGCATGATTTCCCTACTATTTGTGACATGAGATATAGTTTCAGGTTGCCCACTAAGATGAATGTCTGGCTTTCCAAAGCTATTCCCCTTGCCTTTTTACATTTGTGCATCACTGGCACATAGTTATTTATAAATAGCTCTTATTTAAGAAGTATTGATGGGGTCCATAGCTATTCTGAACCAGATTTTCTGGCACTACATAAATATATATTTCAAATAGCTTTCAAGTTTCTGTTGCAGTTCCAATACCATAAAAACAACCATGAAGACAGGGTCATGAAACCCAATGCCTCAAAAGTAAAAGGTATTTCCAGGTAAACAGGCAACTTGAAAAATAAATATACAGGGTATTTCCCCTATAAAAACCTAACCCCGTGGCTTGTAATTAATCTTTGGGTGGGGAACATGATGTAATCGACACAGAAATCAAAATATAATGATGTACACCCGAAATTTATATAATGTTATAAACCAATGTTACTGCAATAAAAAAAAAAAGTTGTGTAGAAAAAAAAGAAAAAACCTAACCCTAGCAAGTCCAGCCAGGCAAGGGAAGATGTGATTTTCTTTGAGGTCCCATATGTCTAAATGTGGGAGGTAGCCTGGCAGAGCAGAAAGAACGTGGAGTTTGGAGGTGAATAACCTGACTGCGTTCTACTCCAAGCTCTGCCATTACCAGCTGTGACCTTAGAGATGTCATTTCACGTCTCAAGCCTCAGCTTCCTTATCTGTAAAACAAGGACGACAGTACCTGTAACTCTGTGAGACAAAGCTGCCGTTAGGATTGAATGAGAGAATGTACTTAGCATAGTGCCCAGTACCAAGCAGTAAGTGTGTAAAACGGTTTTTGACTCTGAGTCTGAACGAGAAGAAGATGCAGAGTAGAATCACATGAAAAAGTAAATTGAAAATCACTCTCGGAGGACAACAGTTTTAAGGTTATCCTGGTTTCAGGCTTCTTTTACCTACCAGGAACAAAAAACGGGAATGAGGAAGGTGTATCTTTTGGCCATAGCCTCAGAGTGGCATCAAGGATCCCAGTGGATCCATTTCCTGCCTGAGTCTGACACTAGTTTCCGTAAAAGCCCACTGACCAAAGAGCACAGCACTTGATGTTTTTATTCCCACTTCTCTATGAAAAGCTTCCAGGTTTATGACTTCAGCTGTACACTTAAAGCTAACCTGCAGTCATATTAACTAAGTCAGTCTATGAAAGATTACTCAGCCCTTTAACAGTTCCAAGAGCTAAAAACACAAGTATATATCTAAAGTAATTGTAGTCATATTTCCAATGGCCTTTAGCACATATGCATCCATACAATATCACTTTAAAAATAATAATTGTCCCCAAATTAACTCTCCTCCTTTAATTCCGTATTTCTGTTAATGGTATTACCATCCCTCCAAACTGTATATACTAGAGTTATCTCTGACTTCTCTCTCATCCCCTTTTTACTATCTACACCAAGTTCTAGTGATTCTTCCTTCGGAAGATTTCAAATTCATCCTTCTCCATTTCTACTGTCACCACCTTAACTTAGATGCTTTTCTCACCATATGCTTGAATTATAATGTCTCCTTTTAGGTCTTATGTTTGTCAACATTATGCATGTATATGGTTTAAGGAGTCCAACAGTTCTCTAAGTGCGTTAAGAAAGCCTCTGCCACTCTTGCCCTATACTCTTTTCTTCAGGAGCAAACAGATTTCTTTTATCTATTTTTTTTTAACTTCTGTATCTCTAAATATTATGCTTATATTTCTTATTTCCAGTTTTAGCAGAAGATGAGGATTGAGTCCTTTGCTCCTCCCCTACCCCTACTCTACAAACACACACACTTTCTCTCACATACTCACTCTCTCCATATTGTTACATTGCAGTGATGGGTAGATAAATATTTAATGTTTACCTTAGAATGAACCAAACTATTATTATTTTTCCTTTCCTGAAAACTTTTTGCTTTCCCTGAAGTTGCTTTTCTCTTTTCCTTCTTGTTTTTTGGCTAGTTTCCATGCATTTCTTACTTGTACAACTCCAAATAGTCCGTCAAGAGTCTAAATTTCTCTCAATATATTCGGACACATCATATACTCAGAATCAAGAAAATGATATAGAATTCTCTCTTCAGACTCTTCTGATCTGCTCTAAACAGGACTGATTATCCTCTCCTTCTTGGTACATAGCTGTCATCTTAGAATCTCCCTTCACCTGGAGATTCCCTTCACCTCTCTCCTGGGTAGCATCCCCAATTTCCTATATCTCACATCTTTCTATTACTCTCTTGTTTGGGTGGAGCATATCTTCTAGTGGTTTCCTGAGAAAGAGTAGAAAGGAGATACCAAAGGCCTGAAATAGGAACATCCTTGATATATGTGAGGAAGTGCTGGGGGCTGGTGTACCTGGAAAGGAGTGAATAAGAAGGAGAGTTCTAGGAATTAACGTCTAAGAGGTAACAGGGCCAGATCATGCAGGGTCTTGTAGGCCATGGTAATGATTTTGGCTTCTACTCTGAATGAGAAGCGAAGCCACTGGAGGGCTCTGAGCAGAGGAGGGACGTGATCTGACTTATGTTTTGTCCGATCACAGTGACTGCTGTGTAGAGGGAAACACTAAATGGAAGTAAGAGTGAAAGCAGAGAGGTTTCTACTGTGAAGAGTGAACTGCCAGGATCCAGGTGAGATTTGATGGTGCCTTGTACTGAGATGGTAGCAATGGAGGAGGTAAGAAGAGATCAGATTCTGGATATATTTTGAAGTAGATCTGCAGGACTTGCTGATTAGATCTGGATGTGGGGAAAAGTAAGCAAAAGATGACTTGAACGTGTCTGGTCTCAGCAACTGGAGGGATGGAGTTGCCGTTGAACAAGAGGGGGAAGACTAGGAAAGCAGTAGATTTGGGAGAAAAATAAAAATTCAATTTTGGACATCTTAAATTTGAAATGTCCATTAGACGTCTCAGGAAGCTGGATATTTAATTCTGGAGTCCAGAATTGAATCCTGAAGTACTCCAATGCTTAAAAATTAGTAAAATTTGGAGGACTCAACAAATGGCCAGAGAAGGCATGGCCAGCGAAGTAAGAGGTAAAAACCAAGAATGAGGGGGTCCCAAAAGGCAAACAAAGAAAATGCTCCAAAATAGAATATGTGATCAACTTGTCAAAGCTTCTAATAGCACCAGTACGATGAAAACTGAGGACTGATCGCTGGATTTGACAACAGGGCGGTTATTCGTGACCTTTACATGCAATTCTGGTGGAGCAGTGGATACGAAACCCAGACTGCAGTGAGTTCTAGAGAGAACTGGGTTATGGAATGTCACCTAAGCAGAATTCTTGTCCCAAATGTTTTAACCTGAATCAAATCATAAGAAATAATTAGACAAATCCTGATTATAGGACATTCTACTAGAATTCTTAGGCTCTTCATAAGTGTCAATATTATGAAATTAAAAAAAAAAAAAAAAAGTCAGGAGATTTTTCTGGATTACAAAAGACGAAAGAATCTTGACAACCAAATGCAATATGTGCTCCTTCACCAGATCCTGGATTAGGGGAAAACTAGTTATAAAGAACATTCATGGAATAACTAGAGGGAAACCTAACTATAGGCTGTATATTAAATAATACTGTATCAATGTCTAATTTCTTGGGGTTGATAATGGCATTGTAAGTATGTATATGTTCTTGGGAAATATATGTGCAAGTATTAAGGATGAAGTGATATAATGCCTGAAGATTACTTTAAAATGCTTCCATGGAAAAGATGTGCCGGGGGGCAGGGGGAAGCAGGAGCACAAATTTGGCAAAATGTCAACAACTGGTGAATCCAGGTGAAAGGCACAGTGTGAGGTGCTGGGAATCACTGAAATGAATAAAACCTCACTCCACCTCTCCCTGAGTTGAGGCTCCCTCGGGAGGTGCGAGGATATTTTCTATTTCTGGGCTGAGAAGGGCAGCCATCAGCTGACTCCCGTAGGCCTGATGTCTCAGTTTACTGCAGGCTTCAGCATCTCTTTGCTGGTCTCCAGCCTTCATTTCTAACAAGCAACCTTTGAATTAGTGACAGTGAGGATACAGTTATAATGCTTAATATTTATTTGGTTTTTACTGCATACCAAGCACTATGTTAAGTGCTTTTACCAGCATTATCTCATTTAGTCATTTACGACTTTACAGAAGAAGAAACTGAAAGTTACTTAGCTTGTTAGTAGTAGAGCCAAAGCCCATACTTTTAAACCACTACTATACTGTATAAGCTCCTCTGCCAGGAGAGGATCGATTGCTGAGATATTTAAGAAGCATAACCTACAGGATTCAGCAAATCGCTATGTTCCTGGGAGACAGAGGTGGAATTTTACTTTGAGATATAAAGAAATTAAATAATCTCTTAGGCCTGATCAAGATTGTTATCATCTTCCTGCCTAAAAATGTGATTTTCTACTAGATCTGCTTTGGCTGTTGGACCACCTGCCAGTAGAAAAGAACATTCTTTTTAACAACAGCCCAGTGACACAAACTCCTTGAAAAGATCTGACTACACTTGTTATTTCCATCTTTACTCCAAATGTCTTTTTTCCCAACTTTTTATTGAAATTCTACAGGAGAGTTCAAAGAATAGTAAAATCAATAGCCATATACCTTTCACCCAGATTTGTCCATTGTTGACCTTTTGCCAAAAGTGCTTTCTCTCTCTGTCTTTCCCTCTCTTACATATTTTTTTCCACTAAAATACCTTAAGTACGTTGCAGGCACTGTGTCACTTTACTCCTAAATACTTGCAGATGTACCTCCCAAGAACAGTGATACTCTCCTACATAACCCACAACTCCATTATCAACCTCAAGAAATTAGACATTGGTGCAAATTTATTTAATAAACAGCCCACTTTCAAATTTCTCCAAAGTTGTTCCAAAAACAGATGCACTGAATGGAATAAACAAATTCTAGCCCCAGAATTATATGGAACTTGCTTTATGAAGGAGTCTCAGTTTTCTTATTTGTAAGCAGATGAAGCTAATACTTACATCTAGGTTGTTGGGAGAATGAAATAACAATAAGCTTGAATACCCTTTGCAAACTCAATCCACTGTACAAAAGGAAGGCTGAAAGATTAGAAAGCTGCCTTGGTGTTGGTGTTTCTCAACTATGGCAAGTTAGTAACACAACAGAGGTCAAAAAGCAGTACAAATTTTCTCAAAGGCATTCTTTAAGTTGACAAAGGAGGTTATATACATTTGTAAGAATATACATTTTCCTGTCTTGGGAAAAAAGCTATTTTACTTTTTAAAAATTAAAAATTACTCACTGTACGTTGCAAAAATTAAAATGAAACAGAAGTAAATGAAATAAAAAGTGAAGCTTTTTCCATTCCCATATACCAGCTATTTTTATTTTAATGGAAAATAAAATACAGCTCATAAATATCTTAATTTTTCCTGAATTAGCTCTTGTGTAAAAAAGCTTCCTCTTCACTGTCCTAAAAGCCTCCCAGTCTCCAAGCTCTCCATCACCTAATTTACCCTCCCAGTCATCAGAAAAGTTATTTTTCTAAAATTCAAATTTGATTCTGGCACTCCCATACTTAAAAACTCCCAGTCCCTAAAAGTAAGGCCTTAACGTCACCAGCTATCCAATCTCCTTTCCCATCTCTTTTCCATCTTCACCTCCAACAATATCCCAGCCATGCCTTTGCACTGGCTGACCTAGATGAACTAGATCACTTTGCTCATCTAGTGAGTGCCTACATCTCCTGCAAATCCCAGCTCAAGAGTCACCTTCTTTGTCCCTAATGCCTACCGGACAGTTAATCATGCATTTTGTGCTTTTGCTGAATCTTAAACATATGTCTACTCTAACACTTAACACAGACTTCTACAATGATTTGTCTGTTTAACTGTTTCTCCTATTCCTTAGTGGCTCTCTTAAGGACATACTCTGTTAAGTGATCTTTGTTTCCCCAGTGTCTAGCATGGTTTTTGGCACCTAGTTGGTGCTGACTAAGTGCTTGCTACATTGACTTTTACTTGCACACAGCTTATTCATTAAATAAAAGAAGTCAGTGATTGTTTGAATTACAGACTGATTATCCAAGACCAATGTGCGGCCACCAGTCAGTAATATGCCAAATTTCCCACCAGCCACTGATCTAGGGTCACCTTCTCCTGGGCTCACCAACAACAGGTGGGGTAGAATCAATTACAGAGCATTGGATTTTAGATTATTACAAACATTGGTCCCAGGATTTCAGTGAGGCTGAAAGTGAAGGGTTTAATGTAGTACCTGATGAAGGCAAAGGGGAAGTGCTCTTGAGTCCAACTGCTCAACTTCACCTCGTATAAGTGAGAACAGAGACTGCAGAACTAGCTTCGGGGCTTCTGGTGGATCATTAGCATTTACTTCAGCAGACTCTTCGTCGCTAACAGCATGTGTGGTTGCACTTAGTACATTTTCTTGCATTAAAGGTGTGGTACCTCCTGAAGAAAGTTCTTTAAGAAGTAAATAAAACGCCTGTTAGGATAGATTTCCATCATGGTGGCACACCTTAAAACAGTAATGCCTGTTAGCCATAAAATTTTCAAATAAAACAAATTATATGAAAAAACACAAACACACAACAGAAACCATAAGCTATTGTCCTGATTAACATTGTGCTGACATCTGGTTGCTTCCATTAACACACACACAAACCATTTTTTGCAGAATTATTGTTGAGAGTATTAATAAAAAGAGATTTAGAGAAAAGTATGCAGATTAAAACCTGACCAAAATCTTGATTCTCCCAAAGGAAAAATGGATTAGCTGTAATTTGAAGCTACTTGCTCAAAATACTCCCTGAAAAAATACTCTGTGCCTTTCTGAGCAATTACAGATTCTAACAGTTGGAATACTTTCCTCCCATCTGTGCCTATTTATGTTCCACCCTAACAAAATCCACGCACTTCCCTATAACATAGGACTGAAGCAAACTTATTTTCCTCTGAATCCTGTTTATGGCCCTCTATTATGCTGGGTTGCATTATAGTAAGTGATGTAAGGTCTCATCTTTATTAGATCATAACTCTTGCAGCATAGGGATTAATTTATGTACCATGGTATCCCTACTATTTCCAGTGTCTTCAGCACTAAAATGCCAAGTACTGTGCTTTTTTTAAAAAAAAAAATCACCTACAGTGATTCCTTATATTTTAGAAAATTCTCTTCTAGGAATTTTATGTCATTTGGTCTCTGGAAGTACAAGGTCCAGTGATGGCCTTCCATTTTGCAAGGACGGTATTTGTGAAAACATGGGTGTTTCTTCTACTTTCTAATTTTCTTTCTTTTTTTTTTTAAATTAATTAATTAATTTATTGCAGTAACATTGATTCATAATATTATATAAATTTCAGGTGTACATAATTATATTTCGATTTCTGTATAGATTACATCTTTTCTAATTTTCTAACCACAATGGCAGTAGTGCCAATGTGGGAACAGAAGCTTTCCATAGAGAACTACAAAGAAACTAAGAAAACTACTGTTTTATTTCCCTTTTCCCTAGCCACACAACTATGCCCAAGATATTTAATCTCTCTTAGACTGTGATAAGGCTAGCCTCCCAAATTCTCTACTTCCCTTGATTAAATTCTTATCACATAGTTAGCAAATATTACTCCAGGCTTCTTCTTTAAAAAAAGGTTTAAATTTAAAACGCTCATTTTCATAACAGGGACTTAAATAAAATCCTTGAAGAATATTACCAAAGAAAGACAGGATTCTTTTTTTTTTTTTTTTTTTGTGAGGAAGATCAGCCCTGAGCTAACATCCATGCCAATCCTCCTCTTTTTGCTGAGGAAGACTGGGCCTGAGCTAACATCCGTGCCCATCTTCCTCTACTTTATGTGGGACGCAGCCACAGCATGGCCTGACAAGCAGTGCATCGGCCCGGATCCGAACGGGCCGCCAGCAGCGAAGTGCACACTTAACCGCCACGCCACGGGGCCGGCCCCAGGCAGGATTCTTAAAGGTAAGAAAAAAGGACAGGGGCCGGCTCTGTGGCCTAGTGGTTAAGTTCGGCATGCTCTGCTTCCGCGGCCCAGGTTCGCAAGTTCAGATTGTGGGCATGGATCTATACCACTCATCAGCCAAGCTGTGGCGGCGAACCACATACAAAATAGAGGAAGATGGCACAGATGTTAGCTCAGGGCTAATCTTCCTCCAGCAAAAAAGGAGGAAGATTGGCAACAAATGTTAGCTCAGGATAAATCTTCCTCAGCTTTGAAAAAAAAAAAAAGGACAGATTTTATGACTCCCTTACCTAAAGGGGATCAAAAAAGGGTCCTGAATAATGGAAACAGAAATATGCATTTGATTATCTTCAGTTATTTAGACAGTGTAGATTCATAATGGTCACAGTTCTTGCTAGGTCCATTTTCTAAGTTATTTTAATAATTAACGTATGGATAAGTAAAATTTACAAATAAACAATGCATCAGTATATAAAATTATGTAGTGAACAAAAGAAATTTCAACAGAAAGAATATCAATCATAAAACATAACCAACAGAACTCTCAAAAGCCTACAGAAGTCCAAGGATTCTAAGAGCAACAGAAGGCTAATGTGAACAACTAGAAAGAATATAGTACTCTAATCACCAAATGTAGGGAGGGGATGGAAAATATTAACTAGGCTCAGAAGGGTCATTCCAGATAGGTTAAGAGGTCAGGGAAACTTGCAAGGCTCATAGCACAAAAGGATTATCTATCAGGGCTTGAAGATCACGAGCTTCAGAGAAGATTTAACTACAAAACCACCTGACCACTTGAGACAACATTCCTTGCTTGGACAGAGTAGTAAAAATCAAAGAGCACTGCAACAGGAGCAAGAGATTTAAGTTCTGTCATTATTTTCTAGGTGACCTTGGATTAGACACTTTATTCTCTATAGTTTCCTCATCTTGAAGAGAAAGGGATTGACTAGATGAGATCTCAGGTCCCTCCTAGATCTGATCATCTCAAACACTTGAAATCTCCATAGCGATTTTGGTATTTAAGAAATGTAGCCAGGCTGGCCCCCATGGCCCCAGGCCTTCCCCAGGGCCAGGCCACCCCCTGAAGACCCAGCCTCCAGGCCAGCACTCATGGCCCCAGGCTCCAGGTTCACCCCAGATTCAGACCACCCCTGCTGACCCAGGCTCCAGGCTGGGTCACTCAACACAGACTCCCAGCTCACATCAGAGCCAGGCTGGCCCTGACAGACTGAATTGTCAGGCTCACCCCAGTGGTCCCTGGAATCTGGTCAGCCCCGAAGGACTCAGAATCTAGGCTCTCCCACAAAGACTGCCAACCTGCTGACCCAGGCACCAGACTCGCCCACCTAAGGACTCCAACACCAAGGCTGCCCATGGACACTACCAGATGGACCACCCAGAATCTCTGCACAGGCTGAGTGGTGAAGGACCTTCCCTGCCAAAACCATTCTGTAAAGACGACTTCTTCAAATGCACAGACACCAATGCAAGGCCATAAGGATCATAAATAATCAAGGAAACACAACACCACCAAAGGAAACTAATAAAGCTCTAATAACTGACCCTAAAGAAGTGGAGATCTATGAACCACTGGACAAAGAATTCAGAACAATCCTCTTAAAGAAATTCATGGAACTATAAGAAAATATAGATAGACAAACGGAATTAGGAAACCAATGCACGAACAAAATGAGAAATTCAATAAAGAAAAAGAAACACTAAAAAAAATCAAACAGGAATTCTAGAGTTGAAGAATTCACTGACTGAACTGAAGAATTCAATAGAGAGCTTCAACAGCAGACTCAATAAGCAGAAGAAAAAATCAGTGAACCTGTAGACAGGTCATCTGAAGTTATCCATTCAGAAGAGCAAGAAGAAAAAAGAACGAAAAAGAGTGAAGAAAGTTTACATGAAATATGGGATACAATTAAGAGAAACAATCTACATATTATTGGAATCCCAGAAGGAAAAGAGAGGGAGAAAGGGGCAGAAAGCTAACTTAAAGAAATAATGGCTGAGACATCTCCAAATCTGGGGAGACACTTGGACATCCAAGTTCATGAAGCTTATGGGTTCCCCAAAAGTTTCAACCTAAAAAGATCTTCTCTAAGACACATTATAATAAAACTGTCTAAAATCAAAGAAACAGAGAGAATTTTAAAAGCAGCAAGAGAAAAAAAAAACTCCTCCCACACAAGAAAACCCCCATAAGACTATGAGTCGACTTCTCAGCAGAAACCCTGCAGGCCAGGAGAGAGTGGATATTGGAAGTGCTGGAAGGAAAAAGCTGCCAACCAAGAATACTTTATTTGGCAAAGTTGTCCTTCATAAATGAAGGAGAGATAAAGACTTTCCCAGACGAAAAAAAGTTGTGAGAGTTCATCACCACTAGATCTGCCTTTACAAGAAATGCTAAAGGAAGTTCTTTAACTCAAAATGAAAGGATGCTAACAACAGAAAAACATAAAAGTATAAAACTCAGTGTAAAGGTAAGAATAAAATCAGAATACTCTAATACTGTAATGGTGGTATGTAAATCACTTTTAACTCTGGTATAAAAATTAAAAGACAAAAGTATTAAAAATAACTATAGCTATAATGAAGTGTTAAGGGCTACATTATATACAAAAGACATAAATTATGACATCAATAACATGAAATGTGGGAGGAGACAAATTGTAGTGTTTGATTGTGGTAAAAGTTAAGCTGCTATCAGCTTAAAATATACTATTATATACATAAGATGTTTTATGTAAGCCTCATGGCAACCACAAATAAAAAATACATAGCTGATGCACAAAAGAGAAAGAGAAAGAAATCAAAGCATACCATTAAAAGAAATCATCAAATAACAAAGGAAGACAGAAACAGATGAAGACAGGAACTATAAAACAGTCAGAAAACAATTTACAAAATAGTAATTATAAATCCTTACCTATCAGTAATTACTTTAAGTATAAATGGATTAAATTCTCCAATCAAAAGACACAGAGTGGCTGAATGGATTAAAAAAACAAGACCCAACAATATGTTGCCTACAACAGACTCACTTTAGCTTTAAGGACACAGATAGGCTGAAAGTGAAGGGATGGAAAAAGATATTCCAGAGCCAGCCTGTTGGTGTAGCAGTTAAGTTTGCATGCTCCGCTTTGGTGGACCAGGGTTCGCAGGTTTGGATCCTGTCACAGACCTAGGCACCGCTTATCAAAGCCATGCTGTGGTGGTGTCCCATACAAAATAGAGGAATATGGGCACAGATGTTAGCCCAGGGCCAGTCTTCCTCAGCGAAAAAAAAAATAAAAAAAAAAAACGAGGAGGAGTGGCAACAGATGTTAGCTTAGGACTAATCTTCCTCAAAAAAAAAAAAGAAAGAAAAGAAAAAGATATTCCATGCAAATGGTAACCAGAAGAGAGAAGGAGTAGCTATACTTACATCAGAGAAAATAGATTCTAAGTCAAAAACTGTCAAAAGAGACAAAGATCATGATATAATGATAAAAGAGTCAATTCACCAAGAGGATATAATAACTGTAAATATATGTGCACCCAATATCACAGCACCTAAATATATAAAGCAAACATTAACAGACCTGAAGGGAGAAACAAACAGCAATACAATAATAGCAGATGACTTCAATACCCCACTTTCAGCTATGGGTAGATCATACAGACAGAAAATAAAAAGCAAACAGTGAACTTGAACAATGCTATAGACCAAATGGACCTAACAGAAATATATAAAACATTTCATTCAACAGCAACAGAGTACACACTCTTATTAAGCACACACAGAACATTCTCTAGAATAGATCATGTGTTAGACCACAAAACAAGTCTTAAATTTAAGAAGACTGAAATCTTATCAAGTGTCTTTTCTGACGACAATGGTATGAATGAAATCAATAACAGGAGGAAACTGGGAAAATTCATAAATATGTGGAAATTACACAACACACTCCAGAACAACCAATGGATCAAAAAATAAATCAAAGGGGAAATAAGAAGTATCTTGAGAAAAATGAAAATGGAAACATAGCATACCAAAATCTACGTGATGCAGAAGACACAGTTCTAAGAGGGAAGTTTATAGTGATAAATACCCATATTAAGAAAAAAGAAAGATCTCAAATAAACAACCTAACCTTACACCTCTAGGAACTAGAATAAAAGAAGAACAAACTAAGCCCAAAGTTAGCATAAGAAAGGAAAAGATAAAGATTACAGCAGAAATAAATGAAATAGAGACTAGAAAAATGACAGAAAAGATCAACGAAACAATGAGTTGGTTTTTTAAAAAGATACACAAAATTGACAAATCTTTAGCTAGACTAAGAAAAAAAAGAAAAAAGACTCAAATAAAATCAGAAATGAAAGAGGAGATATCACAAATGATACCACGGAAATACAAATCATTATAAGAGACTTCTATGAACATGTATATGCCAACAAATTGGACAACCTAGAAGAAATAGATAAGTTCCCAGAAATATAACATACCAAGACTGAACCATGAAGAAAGAGAAAATCTGAAGAGACCAATAATGAATAAGGAGATTGAATCAGTAATCAAAAATCTCCCTACAAAGAAAAACCCAGGACCAGATAGTTTCATTGGTGAATTCTACCAAGCATTTTAACAAGAATTAATGCCAGTACTTCTTAAACTTTTCCAAAAAATTGAAGAGGGGGAAACACTCCAAAGCTTATTTTTACAAGGCCAGCATTTCCCTAATACTAAAACCACATAAGGATACTACAAGAAAAGTAAACTAGAGGCCACTATAGATGCCACAAATTCTCAACAAAATACTAACAAGTCGAATTCAACAGCATATTAAAAGGACTGGATGCCATCAAGCAGGATTTATCCCTGAGATGCAAGGATGATTCAACATACACAAATCAATCAATGTGATACACAACATTAACAAAATGAAGGATAAATACCACATGATCATATCAATAGATGCAGAAAAAGCATTTAACAAAATACAATATCCTTTCATGATAAAAACTCTCAACAAATTAGCTATAGAAGGAATGTACCTCAACATAATAAGCCCACAGCTAACATCATACTCAATAGTGAAAGGTTGAAAGGTTTTCCCCTAAGGTCAGGAACAAGACTAGGGTGCCCACTCCCACCACTCTTATTCAATACAGTACTGAAGGTCCTAGCCAGAGTAATCAGGCAAGAAAAAGAAATAAAAAGCATCCAACTCAGAAAGGAAGAAGTAAAACTGTTTCTGTTTATAGATGATATGATCTTATAAATAGAAAATCCTAAGGACGCCACCAAAAAACTGTTAGAATTAATAAATGAATTCGATAAAGTTGCAGGATATATAACCAACATACAAAAATCAGTTGTGTTTCTATACACTAACAATGAACTATCTGAAAAAGAAATAAAGAAACAATCCCATTTACAATAGCATTGAAAACAATAAAATTTAGGAATAAAACTTAGGAATAAAATCAACCAAGGAGGTGAAAGAGCTGTACACTGAAAACTATAAAATACTGATGAAAGAAACTGAAGAAGAAACAAATAAATGGAAAGATATACTATGTTCACGGATTGGAGGAACATTGTTAAAATGTCCATACTACCCACAGCAATCTATAGATTCAATGTAATTCCAATCAAAATTCCAATGGCATTTTTCAAAGAAATAGAAAAAAAATCCTAAAATTCATATGGAACCACAGAAGACCACAAATAGCCATGGCAACCCTGAGCAAAAAGAACAAAGTTGAAGGAATCACCCTACCTGATTTCAAAGTATACAAAGCTATCATAACCAAAACAGCAAAGGTACTGGCATAAAAAAGACATACAGACCCATGGAACAGAAATAAATCCATGCATTTACGGTCAACTGATCGTCAAGGTGCCAGGAACACACAGTGGGGAAAGGACAGTCTCTTCAACAAATGGTACATGCACACACTGGAATATTATTCAGCCAGGAGAAAGAAGTAAATCCTGTCTTTTATGACAACTTGGATGCACCTGGAGGACATTATGCTAAGTGAAATAAGCTAGACAGAGAAAGACAAATACTGTATTATCTCAATTATATACACAATCTTAAAAAAAAAAAGTCAAACTCACAGAAGCAAAGAGTATAATGGTGGTTACCAGGTGTTGGGGAGGTGGGAGGAAAATGGGGAGAGGCTTGTCAAAGAGTACAAAGTTGCAGGTACGTAGGATGAATAAGTCTAGAGATCTAATGTATAGGCATGATGACTATACTTAATAATACTGTATTGAACACAAGAAATCTGCTAAGAGAGTAAATTTTAGGTGCACTCATCACAATAAAATGGTAACTATGTGAGCAGATGATATGTTAATTAGCTTGACTGTAGTAATCATTTCACTATATATATGTATAGCAAATCATCATGTTGTACACCTTAAGTATATACAATTTTTATTACAAAATATATAAATGACTAAAAAAAAGAAATGTAGACTATCACTGTGAACAAGGTTGTCCATTATTTAAAATATTGAAGGTAAGGTTACTCGCCTAATACAAGTATTTACTACTTCCTCTTCCCCCAATATATTTTTTTAACCAATGTTACTATTTTGCATAAACTATGGATTGCATAAATGGTGGCATATTAGAGTTTGAGGCAAGAAAATAAATGAATGGGCTTGCAAAAAGAATTCCACAACATTCCACACCAAAGAGCAGGTTTCTGTTTCTGGTACTGTCAAGCTTTTAGGAAAATAATTCAATTGGGGATGGAAGAAAGGTTACTGAAAGGCCCAATACATTTCAAATACTGTACACTACTACTCAGAGTATAAGGACGCTATCTTATATGCAGGTTTTCGTGGCTTTAGAAAACAATCTGCCTCTGTTCATGCTGTTCCCTCCACCTGGATGGTCAGCTTTTCAAGGGCAGGTGTATGATTCACCATTGTGACCTCAGCACTGAACACAATGCCTGACACAGAGCAGGTACTCAAATAGTTCTTGGAAAAACAGTTGATTAAATATTAGTATGTACCACAGAGTATACTACAAGCCATATACGCTAAGTCACTTGATTCTTAGAACAACACTATAAAGTGGTATTAACAATTATAGATGAAGCAACTAAAATTCGTCACAGAGATTAAATGAGAGCATGAGCTCTGAAGTCAGGCTGCCTGGGTTTGAATAAATCGATTGCTTTCTAGTTTTGTGACTCGGTGCAAGTCAATCTCTTTAATCCTTAATTTCTCCAACTGTTAAATGGGGATACTGCCTTATTATCATATGGACTCTCCTAGGAAATTACATTTAGATAAGAAATAAAGTAGGAGGCCCTTCTATTTATCCCCAATCCCACAACCTCTCTTCTTTCAAATAAGAGCACTGAGTTTTTGAAAGAAAGGCCTTAGGAAACAAAACTATGTTCACTGCTTTTATAAAGATACTTTCCTTGACCCACATATTGAAGGTCTCTTTCACTACATTGAGGCTGGATAAAAGAAGGAATCTGAGGGAAAGTCATACCAGCATTCAGAGACAATTACTGAAACAAAGCAAACTCCACCCCTTCCCTTCCGAGTGAACCATCCACCCTTTCTCTGATCATGTTTTTTCTTGCTGAGGCTGGCAGGCAGGAACTGTTGTGAAGAAGCGTGGCTGCCAACACACTCAGAGGAAAGGCGTGTATGATAATGGTTCCATAGCAAATTATGGTAAGTCAAACACGAAACAGAACTCCTTTAAACACACTTTAAAATCCAGCAAGAGTGAGATAACATGTTGTAATGATTAGGCTCAGTCTGAAATCAGACTGGCTGGAATCAAATCCTGCGAGTGTCACTTATTAGCAATGATATTGGGCAAGTTACTTAATCTCTCTGTGCTTCAGATTCCTCATCTACGAATTTAGGCTAATTGTAGTACTTAATAAGGCTGTGGAGAAGATTAAACGAGATATTCCATATAAAGCATGTATCACAGTGGCTGGCATACAGCAAATGCTCAATAAATGCTCAAGAACTTTGGTTTTAAAACTCAGCAAGCTGCAATCAAAATTAGCTCTGTATGTTCTTAACAGTGAGTTTGGATAATTTTTTGGTGATTTTTTTTAAATACATAAAACTTACCATTTTAACCATTTTGAAGTGTACAATTCAGTGACATTAATTACATTCACAATGTTGTGCATTCATTACCACTATCCATTTCCAGAAGTTTTTCATCAACCCAAACAGAAACTCTGTACCCATTAAACACTAACTCCCCATTCCCCTCCTCCTCCTCCTCCAGCCCCTAGAACCCTCTATTCTACTTTCTGTCTCTAAAGATTTCATTTTATTTATTTTATTTTTTGCCCCCAAAGCCCCAGTGGATAGTTGTGTGTCGTAGCTGCACATCCTTCTAGTTGCTGTATGTGGGACTCGGCCTCAGGATGAACGGAGAAGTGGTGCCTCGATGCGCACCCGGGATCCGAACCCGGGCCGCCAGCATCGCAGCGCGCGCACTTAACCACCAAGCCACAGGGCCGGCCCCTCTACTTTCTGTCTCTATGACTTTGCCTGTTCTAAGCATCTCATTTAAGCGGACTCATACAACATTTGTCCTTTTGTGTCTGGCTTATTTCACTTAGCATAATGTCTTCAAGGTTCATCCATGTTGGAGCATGTATCAGATTATCATTCCTTTTTAAGGCTGAATAACATTTCATTGTATATATACACCACATTTTGTTTTTCCATTTGTCTGTCTATGGATGTTTGGGTTGTTAACACCTTTTGGCTACTGTGAATAATGTTGCTATGAACATTGGTGTATCAGTAAGTGAGTTCTTGCTTTCAATTATTTTGGGTATATATACAAAAATGGAATTGCTGGATTAAATGGTAATTCCATGTTTAACTTTTTGAGTAACCACCAAACTTTTTCCTGGAACTCTATAGAATTTTAACTCCATCTCAACCACTGCAACCTTAGGTGGCTTCAATATTTATGCTTTTTTTCCCCTCTATCTCTAAAATGGAGATAATATCACTGCCCAAAGATTAATGAGTTGATGCTTCTAAACCAACAGCATCCTTATCTAAAAGATATCATACAAAAATATGAAATAGTAGTATTCTTCAGAGCTCCTCAATTTAATTCTATGTCTCTGGGCACAGTTCTTGCTATTGGAAACCCTGAAATTAAAGGCTGTGACAGAATCCAAATCATGGAAAAGGAAGCTCCAAACTCCTATCCCTCCACAGAAACATAAAAAAAATAATCAGATCTACCAAAATTGATTCTGTCAGAATTCTGGAAAAACAGTCATAGGTATACAGCAACAAAGTGAATGCTGAATCAAGAAAAATTCAACGGAAAACTCGCAGGAAAGCTTTGTGGCGTTTTAAAACTGTTACCCTTGCCTCACCCCTTCCCCCAGCACAACAGCAGTCTTGAAGACAGCAGAACACGTTCCCCGTTGGGGACCCTGATCTCTGGTTCCAAAGGGAGCACAGCAGACCTTGTTCACAAATTATTGTGTTTGTCTATTCTAACCTGTCTGGGGCTACCTGAAGAACTGATGCAAGGTGCTCCTCACCTCTGTTTCATCAAACTCAGAAGCCACTCAGAGCAGAAGAGCAGCAGGCATTGCTGGAAAATACTGTCAGGTGATCAAAAAATCTGCAGCCACCTGGGACAAAATATTTGCAGTTGAGGGATACAATAGACCACTTACAGCCAGGGAGCAAAAGCCAAGGATACGGTTTCTTTGGGAAATCAGGGCACTCAAAAGCACTTGTGCATACTGGGGAATTGAGAAAGCCACACGTATACCCAGGACAACATGAATGTTTAGAAGAGACCTAAGAACACCTAAAGCTTTCACCACTGGATGATCTAAAAGCTCGGTACGAGCAAGAAATGAAGGCCGAGGTGAAACCGTAAACAGAGTTACAATGTTAAGGAATGACTCAAGCACAGGGCTAATCCATAAAGAATGGAAGATGAACACAAATCATGACTTCAACAATCAAGAACAGCCAACCTTGAGCAAGGAGGAAAATGATTTCCAGAGTTACTATATTATGATACAGTAGCACCCCTTATCTGCAGGGATATATTCCAAGACGCCCAGTGAATGCCTGAAACTGTGGATAGTACCAAACTCTATATATACTGTTTTTTCCTATAGATACATACCTATGATAAAGTTTTATAAATTAGGCACAGTGAGAGATTAATAATAACTAATAAGAAAATAGAACAATTATAATATACTGTAATAAAAGTTATGTGAACGTGGTCTCTCTCAAAATATGTCACTGTACTGTACTCACACTCCTTATGATGATGTGAGATGATACAATGCCTATGTGATAAGATGAAGTGAGATGAATGACGCAGGCATTGTGATGTAGTGTCCTGGGTGGAACGGAGCATGACAACACATTTCATCACGCTACTCAGAATGCTGTGCAATTTAAAACTTATGAATTATTTATTTCTGGAATTTTTCATTTAATATTTTCAGATAGTGGTCAACTGTGGGTAACTGAGACTGCAGAAAAGGGAGGAATACTGTATTCAAACATCCAGTTTTCCAAAAAAAAAATCACAAAGCATACAAAGAAACAGTCAAGTATGGCCTTTTTAGAAGAAAGAAATAAACTGATAGGAGACACCCCTGAGGAAGCCCAGACATTGGATTAGACAAATAATTTAAATCATCTGTCTTAAATATGCTCAAAGAGCTAAGGGAAACCACGGACAAAGAAGTAAAGGAAATTAGAAAAACAATGGATGAATAAAATGAGAATATCAATAGATAGATAGAAATTATAAACAGAAATGAAACAAAATTTCTGGAACTGAAAAATACATTGATTGAAAGGGAAAATTCCCTCGCGCAATTCAACAGCAGATTTGAGCAAGCAGAAAAAAGAATCAGAGAACTTGATGATATGACAATTATCCTATTGGACAGGATAGGCAATTATCCTGTCTGAGGAACAGAAAGAGAAGAATGAAGAAAAGTTAATAGAGCCTAAGGGAGTTATGTGATACACATGGGAGTCACAGAAGGAGAAGAAAGAGCTAAAGGGGCATAAAGAATATTTGAAGAAATAATGGCTGAAAACTTACCAAATTTGATGAAAAACACAAACCTAAATATCCACAAAACTCAACAAACTCCAAACATAATAAACTTGAAGAGAGCCACATTTAGACACATTACAATCAAATTATCAAAACCCAAAGACAAAGAATTTTGAAAGCAGAGAGAAAGAAGCATCATGAACAAGGGAATCTTCAATAAGATTAACAACTAATTTCTCTTCAGAAACCACAGAAGTCAGAAGGCAGTGGCATGATGTATTCAAAACACAGTCATGTGCCATATAATGACGTTTTGGTCAACGACAGAGCACATATAGATGGCAGTCCCATAAGATTAGTACCATACAGCCCAGGTGTGTAGTAGGCCATACCATCTAGGTATGTATAAGTACTGTAGGGGAGGAAGAAATTTTCTTCTACACTTCTAGGTTCTTCTGGATGATCTAAGAATTAAATTGACATAAGACAGATCAACAGGAGACAAACAAAAGTTTAATAACACGAATAACATGGGAGAAACTCAGGAAAACTCACCAAAACGGCCGCAGCCCTCACCTTAAATACCGTCTTCAGCTAAAGACAAAAGAAGATGTTGGGGATGAGGAGAGTCAGGGACTTCAAAGGGAAGGAAGGCAATTCACAGATAGGTGAAAAAGAGCAAGCATTTGGAAAACAAATGTTTATGTGGCCACATAGAAATAGACGAACACAGAGGGGAGCTCAACAAACAGGTTTCTCTTTTCTTTTTTATTTTTTGCTGAAGAAGATTTGCCCGGAGCTAACATCTGTTACCAATCTTCTTCTTTTTTTTTGTTTACATGAGCTGCCACCACAGCATGGCCACGGACAGAAAGTGGTGTGAGTCCACACCTGGGAACCGAACCCGCACCACGGAAGCAGCACGGCCAAACTTAACCACTAGGCTACCTGGGCTGGTCCAAACAGGCTTTTCTAGGTTCCTCCCTGTCTACTACCTAGTTCACGTTATGCTAAGGTGATAAAAATCCACACATAAAGAATTATTAGACCTAATAAATCAATTCAGCAAAGTTGCAGGATAAAAAAATCAACGTGCAAAAATCAGTTGTATTTCTATACATGAGCAATGAACTGGAAAAGGAAATTAATAAAACAATTCAATTTACAAAAGCATCAAAAAGAACAAAATACTTAGGAATAAATTTAACGAAGGAGGAACAAGACTTGTTTACTGAAAACTACAAAACAATCAATCAATTAATTAAAGAATATACAAATAAATGGAGAGACATCCTCTGTTCACGGATTAGAAGAATATTAAGATGACAGTTCTACTCAAACAATCTACAGATTCAACGCAATCCCAATCAAAATTGCAACGCTGTTTTCTACAGAAAGAGAACCCACCCTAAAATTCATATGAAATTTCAAAGGACACAGAACAGCCAAAACAATTTTGAAAAAGAAGAACAAAGTTGGAAGACTCATACTTCCAGATTTCAAAACTTACTACAAAGCTACAGTAATAACATAATGTGCTACTGGCATAAGGATAGACATATTATAGACCAATGGAATAGAATTGAGAACCCAAAAATAAACTCTCAGACCTACTGCTAATTCATTTTTGACAAGGGTGCCAAAGCCATTCAATGTGGGGAAAAAACAGTCTTCTCAACAAATGGTGCTGGGAAAACTGGATATCTTCACAGCAAATTAAGTTGGACCCTTACCCAACACCATATACAAAAATTAACTCAAAATGGATCAAAAATCTAAATGTAAGAGCTAAAACTATAAAACTCTTAGAAGAAAACATTGGGGAAAATCTTCTTGACATTGGATTTGCCAATGATTTCTTGGATATGACACCAAAAGCACAGTCAACAAAAGAAAAAATTAGACACATTGGACTTCATTTAAATTGAAAATATTTTGCATCATAGGACAGTATCATGTGAGTGAAAAGACAACTCACAGAATGGAAGAAAATATTTGCAAATCATATATCTGATAAGGGATTAATATCCAGAATACCTAAAGAACTCTTACAACTAAACAACAAAACAAACAACCCAATTCAAAAACAGGCAAAGGACTTGAATAGACATATTTCTAAAGAAGATATACATATGGCCAATAAGCACATGAAAAGATGATCAATATTACTATCATTAGGGAAATGCAAATCAAACCCACAACGAGATACCAGTTTATACTCATTATGATGGCCATAGTGTAAGTGCCTGACATTAAGCTTTTGATTGCTAAGGCACTCACTTTAAAGACATCCATCTCAAATAAACACATTGCCCCACCCATGAAGATCCCCTTTTTAGAAAGCCCTGGTTTACTTAGATAACTGATCAACCACTTGCTTTTCCCTTCCTGAGCTTTAATTCACACTCATGTTTTAAATTCACCAATGAAGAGTGAACCCTCAAAACCCTAGGCATTCCACCCTCAACCCCAATAAAAGCAGAACCCCAGGTCCACTCTCTCTCTCTACTGGGGACCTCATTGTGTGGCCCTAGGTGTGCCATGTACCCTCCAGGACCTCTGAGTAATAAACCTTATTTTTCAAGGTTCACTGATGGTTGTTGCTGAAGTGTGTCTTACAACCACAGTAAGAACCACAAGGGCTGGTCCAGCCACAACATTGGCTCCCGTTGGGGAAGTGTCTGTGGGGGCTCACCTCAAGAAGTACAGGCCCAGGTGAGTGCCCCCAGGCATTTCTAGAAGATATCAATAGGTTGAGACTGACCCAAAATAATTGGCAGTTCCTCAACAAGTTAAACATTGAATTACCATATGATTCAGCAATTCCATTTCTAGGTATATACACAAAATAGGTATATTTTTAGGTATATGGGCACTCAAACAGATCCACGTATGTCAATGTTCATGGCAGCATTATTCGCATTACCCAAAAGGTGGCAACAACCCAAATCTTTATCAACAGATGAATGGATACTCAAAATGTGGTATATACATACAATGGAATACATGCTGCAACACAGACGAATCCTGAAAGCATTATGCTAGGTCAAAGGAGCCAGTCACAAAAGGACAAATATTGTGTGATTCCACTTCTATAAAATATCTAGAATAGGCAAATTCATATAGACAGAAATTACAACAGAGGTTACCAGGGGCTGAGAGAGGAAGGATGGGGAGTTACTGCTTACCGCTTACAGAGTCTCTGTTCAGAGTGATAAAAATTTTGGATAAACATAGTGGTGATGGTTACACAATATTATGAATGTAATTAATGCCACTGAATTGTATACTTAAAAAGGCAAATTTATGTTATATGTATTTTACTGCAGTAAAAAATAAAAGAAAAAAATGCCTCCATTTCTGTGATTTCATGTTATGATTCTTTGAACCACTGCATAGCTGAATTGCTCAAACCATCTTACTTCTTCAGGCTGATGATTTTCTTGGCCATAATTCAGGAAGATAGATCAGAAACAAATTTTAATACAAGGTTTATATAGTTCCTATGCTAGACTGTCTGCGCTTCGCTCCTTTTTTTCCTCCCACATTTCCTCCCTCTAAGGTTCTACTTAGTGCCATGAAAATAGGAGAGTGCTCACCATTTAAATATCTTCAATCGTTGGCTAAACACATTTAAGTGGTAAAAGGAAAATATCCCTTCCTTTTCCTCAACACTAGACACTAGTATTATGAGTGAGATAAATGTGAAAATGAGCCAACTTCCTTCTGACCTGACCTGGGGTCAAAAGGATATCTGATGTAATTATGGCATAATTACCATTCGATCCACATGGCACATTCTCCTCCTGTGCCCTCAGGCGGTAGCCTCTGCTTCAGAGGGAGCAGCATAGGGCTGTGGTTAGCAGCTCAGGCTGCAGTCAAGCTGCCCTGTGACCTAAGGTAAGTGACCTGACTCCTTTCAACCTGGCTCCTCATAAATTAACGGCTAAGGATTAAATTAAGTGTCATACAATGTGCACCTAGCACTTAGTAGGCACTCCAAATGGTAGCACTGTTCTCTTGATTGAGTGCTGAAGTGATTTCAATGTCAATAAAGGGATGGAAAGACATAAAAAGAGCTCCTGGACTTTATTTTAGGAGGCATCTTGAAAATTACTATTAATACTTCAGTTTGGAGGGAAAGGATTCAAACAAGGCTGAAAGACCACTTCTTTCACTTGCTAAATCACCTATGTTTTAAGGATTTTAGTAGAAATGTGCCATCATAGCAGACTCTAAAGGATAACAACACATAAACCTTCAAAACAAAATAGTCTAATTGTCTTGTCAACTAGATGCCACAAAGGGCACTTTTCTTGAGTGGAAGGAGCAGCCCTTTTTACAGCTTGTTTGTTTTGCTGAGCTCTTAAGCAGAGCTCTAATTATTCATTAGAAATTTTAATGAGCCACACTGAACCACTCTCTAGATCCATAAGCCTACCTTAGTATTTAAGCACTCTGCCTCCAGCCAGACTGTCTTGAACTCAAAGACCATTATTTATTTTCTCCTTTCATATAAAAGGCTCACTTAGTTAGGATACCCACTTGTCTGAGTATCCTAACTCAATATTTAGATTTTATAGATACACAGTGGATCTGAAAAAGCACTGCAAGAAATGAACTACATGCAACTCCAAGGGAATTTAACAAACGCATGACCATGAGAGCTCCCATAGGCTGTTTAAGACCAGAGTCTCCATGTCCATTGACTCTTAGAGGTTGTAAAAACTGGTAATCCCATAGGCAGCTACACTCTATCACAGCACTTAGAGCTATTCCCTCAAGCTTCACCACTTCCTAGAGTTTGCCCCAGGCTGTTTTCAATTCATACTGAAGGCACAGTTAGAACACATTAATATTGCTGGGATTCACACTCTAAATTATGTATAATATGTAAACTAGCACCAATGTTTGGATTCCCTAAGTTTCCTCTTAGAACTTTGATTAGATATTTTACACTTTACTACATCAAAAACTAAAAATATGCAAAAGATTTCCCTAAGCATGCAATTAATTATGCTAATTTTTAAACTTCTTATCCAGGCCTACAGACAACTGAAGCACCAAAGATTCAAATGCAATTAATATGTTGTTTTTCCATTAGAAGTATACTTACTTTGCTAACATCAAAATGGCTAAATTTTACCATATTTTCCAGTTCATTCCAAGCACACTGAATTCATCATCTATCATATATAAAATATTCCTTTGTTCTCCAGGATAAATAAAATTCTCAAATTTTATGTGAACTTATATAAAGTATATGATCTTCCTATAAATCTGAAAATATACATATTTTGTTTCTCTAACAAACATAAGGACATATATTTAAGTTTAAAACTTAAAAATAGCATCTGTTTGTAGAAGGGGGAGAACCTAAATATCCAAAGGAAATCAAATTGCTAAAGCTTCCTTAAAGAGGTCTCCCCCACCTTAATATTCTATAATTCTTTAAAAAGTACTGACATCACTGGGCCGGCCCCGTGGCTTAGTGGTTAAGTGCGCGCGCTCCGCTACTGGCGGCCCAGGTTCGGATCCCAGGCGCGCACCGACGCACTGCTTGTCCGGCCATGCTGAGGCCGCATCCCACATACAGCAACTAGAAGGATGTGCAGCTATGACATACAACTATCTACTGGGGCTTTGGGGGAAAAATAAATAAATAAAAATTATAAAAAAAAAAAAGTACTGACATCAGAGATTCTCTTTGCATTGGTGGAATCATGAAAAAGGAAGATTTAGAAAACCAGGAGTTAACTCTGAACTTTCAATAAAGTGAAAGAAAAGCACAAAGAAATATGCTGAATGGCATTTCATTGTAAAGTTTACAGAAAACTATATTACTTCAAATTCCATTGCACTAGGATTCTTTAAATTTTGCAGAGACAAGGACTATATCCCAACTGCTTCCTCATATCATCAAACCAACTACCATCCCATTTGTTTTTTTTCTATGATATAATTCACATAACATACAATTCACCCATTTAAAGTGTACATCTAGTTCAATGGCTTTAGTATATTCAGCGTGGTTGCAATCATCGCCGCAACCAAGTTTAGAATGTTTTCATTACCCTAAAAAGAAACCTGCACACCTTAGCTGTCATCCCCACTTCCTCCATTTCCCCCAACTTCCCCAGCCATAGGCAGCCACTAATCTACTTTCTGTTTCTATGGAATGCCTATTCTGGACATTTCATATAAATGGAACCATATAATATATGGTTTTTTGTGACTGGCTTCTTTCATTTAGCATAACGTTTTCAAGGTTCATCCATGTTGTAGCATGTGTTAGTACTTCATTCCTTTTTATTACCAAATAATATTCTACTGTATATATATATATAATCTACCTGCTTTTGATTTGTATGGCTCATTTTTCAAATGCTTGTGTGCTTTTTTCAAAATTAGAGAGTCAGATGTACATAATAACTTTGTTAAAACAAAACAAAACAACCACAAAAAACCCTTTTAATCAATTGTAGTGTTAACCCAAGAATCATACTTAGAAACTATTATTTCAAATAAATAAAGATATGAAGAAGACATCCACTCTTTGTAGGGTTCATGATCAAGCAAAAAGTTGGAGTGAAACAAGATTACTTTAGAAAACTATTTAACATTTGAAAATTTGACTTTAACAGAGAACTGAGAAGCCAAAGTCCCTAAACATCCTACCTGAATTTATGCTTCTATAACAAAATATTCTTAGTAAAATAAAGATGAAAGTCTTCATTCATGCCTGTGTTCATATATATGTAATTATTTAAATACTCATATGAATCTGGAGGTGTAAATTTCTTAATTTTTCTTTATATAAAATATCACATTACTTAAAAAATACATATCGTATTACTGGGACTTGATGAAGAATGTTGGTTTCTGGACAGAACCTGAAAGAATATATTGACAGTAATTCTCTTCTTTTTCACTTTCTTTCTATATAAATATCATATTTTAAAAGCATGACTGAAATCATGAAAAAATAACTAGAAAAGGAGTACAAAATTACCTGACTGGCTTGTCTGTATCATTATATATACTGGGTCCCACCAGCAATCTCAGAGAAAGGTGCTCAGAAAAGAAAAGAATGTGACTAGAACTACTGTTACCTTCTCTCAAGGCCCTTGCCACACTCTGAGACACTGCCATTCTCCTGGCAGACTATGGTCAGCGCTTCTAAGATGGCCTCCAGGGATCCCCACCTCTTGGTATTCATGCCATTGTATAATCCCCTCTCAGTAAGTATGGGCTGGACCTAGTGATCCTGCTTCTAATGAATGGAATATGGCAGAAGTGATGGACTGTTACTTTTATAATTAGGTCATAAAAAAAGTGTGGCTTGTAACTAGGGTGTTCTCTTGGATTGCTAGCCCTGGGAGAGCCAGCTGTCATGTTGTAAGGCAGCCCTGTGGGGTAAACCACGTGGGGAGAGAGAAGGACTGCCAAATAACATGTGAGTGAACTTGGAAGCAGATTCTCCAGCCCCAGTCCAAGACTTGAGATGACTGCAGGCCTTGCTAAGAGCTTGTTTACAACCCCATGAGAGACTTGAGAACGAGGCACCAAGCTAAGCCATGCCCAGATTTCTCACTCATGGAAACCATGAAATAATAAATGTCTGTTGTTATTAGCTGCTAAATTTTGGGGAAATTTGTTATGCAGCAACAGATAAATAATACATAGACCATGCAAAATTCTTTAATTTTCTGCTTCTTGATTATATTCTTTTGTTCCCTTCCCATACATGTTTGTGTTTTCAGTTGCAACAAACACCATTCCTAATGCTGCTAGAAATGGAGCAGTCTGTTGGAAAGAGCTAGAGGCTAGCAGGGGGCACATTTCTACCATTCTAGCTATCAGGTTAGGGGCATCCACAGAAGTAGGGAATATGGGTAATGTACCAAGGTATATAAAGCAACTATTAACAGACCTAAAGGGAGAAATTGACAACAACACAATAACAGTAGGGGACCTCAACACCCCACTTACATCAATGCATAGATCATCCAGACAGAAAGTCAGCAAGGAAACAGTGGACTTAAGTGAAACACTAGACCAGATGGACTTAACAGATATATATAGAACATTCCATCCAAAAACAGCAGAATACACATTCTTCTCAAGTGCACATGGAACATTCTCAAAGATAGACCATATGGTGGGAAACAAGGCAAGCCTCAACAAAGTTAAGAAGACTGAAATCATATCAAGCATCTTTTCCAACCACAATGCTATGAAACTAGAAATCAACTACAAGAAAAAAGATGGGGAAGTCACAAATATGTGGAGACTAAACAACATGCTATGAACAACCACTGGATCAATGAAGAAATCAAAGGAGAAATCAAAAAATACCTGGGGGCCGGCCTGGTGGCGCAAGCGGTTAAGTGCGCGCACTCCGCTGCAGCGGCCCGGGGTTCGCTGGTTCGGATCCCGGGCGCGCACCGACGCACTGCTTGGCAAGCCATGCTGTGGCGGCGTCCCATATAAAGTGGAGGAAGATGGGCACAGATGTTAGCCCAGGGCCGTCTTCCTCAGCAAAAAAAGAGGAGGATTGGCGGATGTTAGCACAGGGCTGATCTCCTCACAAAAAAAAAAAAAAAAAAAATACCTGGAGACAAATGAAAATGAAAACACAACATACCAACTCCTATGGGATGCAGCAAAAGTGGTACTAAGAGGGAAGTTTATAGCAATACAGGCCCACCTCAACAAACAAGAAAAATCTCAAATAAGTAAACTTAAACTACACCTAACAGAACTAGAAAAAGAAGAACAAAGCCCAAAGTCAGCAGAAGGAGGGAAAAACAAAAAAGTAGAAAAAAAATAAACGAAATAGAGACTAAAAAAACAATAGAAAGAATCAATGAAACTAAGAGCTGATTCTTTGAGAAGATAAACCAAATTGACAAACCCTTAGCCAGACTCACTAAGAAAAAAAGAAAGAAGGCTCAAACAAATAAAATTAGAAATGAAAGAGGAGAAATTACAATGTATACCGCAGAAATACAAAAGATTATAAGAGGATACTATGAAAAACTATACGCCAACAAATTGGATAACCTAAAAGAAATGGATAAATTCTTAGACTCATACAACCTCCCAAATCTGAATCAAGAAGAAATAGAGAATCTGAATAGACCAATCACAAATAAAGAGATTGAAACAGTAATCAAAACCTCCCAAAAAATAACAGTCCAGGACCAGATGGATTCTCAGGAGAATTCTACCAAACATTCAAAGAAGATTTAATACCTATCCTTCTCAAACTGTTTGGAAAGAATGTTGAAGATGGAACACTTCCTAACTCATTCTATGAGGCCAACATTACCTGAGACCAAAACCAGACAAGGACAACACAAAGAAGGAAAATTACAGGCCAATGTTGCTGATGAACACAGATGCAAAAATCCTCAACAAAATATTGGCAAATTGAATACAGCAATACATTAAAAGGATCATACACCATGATCAAGTGGGATTTATACCAGGGACACAGGGAGGGTCCACATCCACAAATCAATCAATGTGATACGCCATATTAATAAAATGAGGACTAAAAACCACATGATCATCTCAATAGATGCAGAGAAAGCATTTGACAAGATCCAAAATCCACTTATGATAAAAACTCTCAAGAAAATGGGTATAGAAGGAAAGTACCTCAACATGATAAAGGCCATATATGACAAACCCACAGCCAACCTCACACTTAATGGTGAAAAACTAAAAGCCATCCCTCAGAACAGGAACAAGGTAAGGGCGCCCACTCTCGCCACTCCTATTCAATATAGTACTGGAGGTTTTGGCCAGAGCAATTAGGCAAGAAAAAGAAATAAAAGGTATCCAAATTGGAAAGGAAGAAGTAAAACTCGTACTGTTTGTGGATGACATGATTCTATATATACAAAACCTTAAAGAATCCACCAGAAAACTATTAGAAATAATCAACAACTATAGTAAAGTTGCAGGGTACAATATCAACTTAAAAAAATTAGTTGCATTTCTATACACTAATAATGAGCCAGCAGAAAGAGAAGTCAAGAATACAATCCCATTTACAATCACAACAAAAAGAATAAAGTATCTAGGAATAAATTTAACCAAGGAGGTGAAAGACCTATACAATGAAAACTATAAGACGTTATTGAAAGAAATCGAAGAAGACATAAAGAAATGGAAATATATTCCATGTTCATGGGTTCAAAGAATAAATATAGTTAAAATGTCCATATTACCTGAAGCAATCTACAGATTCAACGCAATCCCAATCAGAATGCCCATGACATTCTTCATGGAAATAGAACAAAGAATCCTAAAATTTATATGGAACATCAAAAGACCCTGAATAGCCAAAGCAATCTTGAGGAAAAAAGAAAAACAAAGCTGGAGGCATCACAATCCCTGACTTTAAAATATATTACAAAGCTTCAGTTATCAAAACAGCATGACAGTGGCACAAAAACAGACACACAGATCAATGGAACAGAACTGAAAGCCCAGAAATAAAACCACACATCTACGGACAGCTAATCTTTAACAAAAGAGCCAAGAACATACAATGGAGAAAGCACAGTCTCTTCAATAAATGGTGCTGAGAAAACTGGACAGCCATGTGCAAAAGAATGAAAGCAGACCATTATCTTACACCATACACAAAAATTAACTAAAAATGGGATTAAAGATTTGAATGTAATACCGGAAACCAGAAAACTCCTAGAAGAAAATATAGGCAGTACACTCTTTGACGTTGGTCTTAGCAGCATCTTTTCGAATACCATGTCTACTCAGACACGGGAAACAAAAGAAAAAATAAACAAATGGGACTACATCAGACTAAAAAGCTGTAAGGCAAAGGAAACCGTGAACAAAACGAAAAGACCACCACTCAGGAGAAAATATTTGCAAATCATATATCCGACAAGGGGCTAATTTCCAAAATATATAAAGAACTCATACAACTCAACAACAAAAAAACAACCTGATCAAAAAACGGGCAGAAAATATGAACAGGCCTTTTTCCAAAGAAGAGATACAGATGACCAACAGGCACATGAAAAGATGTTCAACATCACCAATTATTAGGGAAATGAAAATCAAAACTACAATGAGATATCACCTGCCACCCGTCAAAATGGCTATAATTAACAATACAAGAAATAACAAATGTTGGAGAGGATGTGGAGAAAAGGGAACCCTCATACACTGCTGGTGGGAATGCAGACTGGTGCAGCCACTATGGAAAACAGTATGGAGATTTCTCAAAAAATTAAAAATAGAAATACCATACGATACAGCTGTCCCATTACTTGGTGTTTATCCAAAGAACATGAAATGAACAATACAAAGAGACTTATGCACTCCTATGTTCATTGCAGCATTATTCACAATAGCCAAGATGTGGAAGCAACCCAACTGCCCATCAACAGATGAATGGATAAAGAAGATGTGGTATATATATATATACAATGAACACTACTCAGCCATAAAAAAAGACCAAATCGTCCCATTTGCAACAATATGGATGACCTTGAGGGTATTATGTTAAGCGAAATAAGCGAGACAGAGAAAGACAAACACCATATGATTTCACTCATATTTGGAAGATAAACACATGGATAAGGAGAATAGATTAGTGGTTACCAGAGAGGAAGGGGGTGAGGGGGTGGGTGAAACAGGTAAAGGGGCACATATGTATGTGACAGATAAAAACTAGACTATCCGTAGTGAGCACGACGCAGTCTATACAGCACTGATATATAATAATGTGCACCTGAAGTTACACAATGTTATAAACTGATATGATCTCAATAAAATAATTAAAAAAAAAAAAGTAAGGGATATGTTACCCCAACTATAAACTCCAATCTGAGCTTTCCACTAAAGGGTTTTCTTTCATTAGCAGTCAGAACACCCAGGGGATCATATTCAAGGTCATCTCCTATCATCCTCCACATTGCTCTCTCCATTCAGCACACAGTGAACTTGTGTCAGTTCCATAAGCAAGCAGTGCTCCCTCCTGCCCCAAAGCACAGCTCCCAGAACTGACTTCAAGCACTATGCACTCTTGTAATCATTTTATTATTTAATGCCTTCCTCCTCACTAAACTATGAGGAGTCCATGAGGGTAAGGGCAAGATCTGTCTTGTCATCACTGTAGGCACTGTTAGTGCCTGGCAACTATTTACACAGTAGAAAAATCAATAAACGTTGGTGAATTACCATTACTATTAGTAACCCTATCAAGAGAACCTCACTATTCAGCAGAAGGAGGACTCTGCTGCACAGAAAACACATTTTGGCTAATTAGGAGCCCTGGATTCACATCCTAACTCTTACCATCTCTCCTGCAAAGATGGACAAGGCATTTTCTAGATTAAACCTTAACTTCTTCATTTGTAAAAATTAAGGGGTTAGAGCAGGTCATTTTTAGGATCCTTTCTAGCTCTCCCAAATTTACATCTCTAGCCAAGATCACAGCCCTGAGATTTGACCAACTGCCTGTTCAACATGTCCACTTAGACGTCTAAGAGACCCCGAACACCTGACTCCAAATCACCACACTGCCTTTGCCCTCTTCCCCCTAGACTGCTCTTTGTCTCCTCGTATCCCCACCCTCAATAAGTGGCACTACCATGCATCTGGTGCCTAAACCAGAAAACTGGGGATTATCCTGGCCTTTTTTTTCATACCTAATCTATGATCACTCCAGTCAATTCTACCTCAATAACTTTGAATTCACATACTTCTTTCCAGCTGCTCCCTCTGTACAGATCACTAGCATTCCTTGCAGAGATTATAGCAAAAGCCCCTTAACTGGTTGCACTGCCTATAATCTTGCACAGTTCTAACTCATTCTTCACAGTGGAGATTGAGCAATCTTTCTAAAAAAAAGCAACCAACTCACATCACGTCATTCTTTTGTTCAAACTTGTTGGGAAGGCCCAAACTGGTTATTATGACACAAAAAGTCCTTTATAACCAGGATCTTGCTTATCTTCTTAACCTCAATCTATCTGCTCTAATCTCTACTATTTCCCCTAGATTCATTCTGCTCCAGCCAAACTGAATATTGACAGTTGCCCAAACATAGAGTGCTCTCTTCTTGTCTTATGGACTTTAGTTCATGGTGTGCCTGCTACCTCTAATGTCCTTCCTCTCCCCTTCATCCCCATATCTCCTTTACTTGGCTAGCACTTATTTGTCCTATCTCAGTTTGGATATCAATTCCTCCCGGAAGCCTTCCATAACCCCCCTAGGACAGTATACTTCCACAGCCATGTGCCTACTTAGCACCAGTCATGACTCCCATCTTGCTAGACTATACTTGTTAGTTACTTGGCTCCTGTACTCAAGCATAAAGAACTCAAAGGCAGGTTCCCCAACAGTTTTATAGTGCTTGTCATTCAATGTTCAGTAAATATCTGTAAGTACCCATGTATGGTTATACAAAATAATGTAAGAAAAATTTTTATAAAGGGAAGAATTCTTCTGTCATGTAAAGTCATCATCTAGTCTATCTTACTCAAAATCTTTTTGTGGTAGGCAGAATAACGGCACCCAAAGACATCCATGCCCCAAATCACCAAAACCTATAAATATGTTATACTACATTACAAAGGGGAATTAAGGCTGCAGACGGAATAAGGTTGCTAATCAGCTGACCTTAAAAAGGAGAGATTATCTTAAATTATCTGGGTGGGCCCAATGTAATCACAATCTTTAAACACAGAAGAGGGAGACAGCGAAGGACTCGACACACCAACATGCCTTGCTGGCTTTGAAGATGGAGGGAGGGTGCCACAAGCTGAGGAATGCAGGCAGCCTCTAGAAGACGGAAAAAGCAGGGATGCTGATTCTTCCCTGGAGCCTCAAGGAAGGAATGGAGCCCGGCTGACAGCTTGATTTTAGCCCAGTGACACCCGTCTCAGATTCCTGACCTACAGAACTGTAAGATAATAAATTTGTGTTGGTTTTAAGATACTATGTTTGTAGTAATTTGTTACAACAGCAACAGAAAACTAATACACTTTTAATACTGGGGCTTTTTTTTTTTAAGGGAATTTTGGCTAGTGACCTTCAAGTCCCTTCTGATTCTAAAATTATTTGAACCTATATAAATTAGGAACCCTCTTCTATAATCAGCAAGACAAAAAATAACAAATGTTGGAGAGGATGTGGAGAAAAGGGAAGCCTCGTTCACTGCTGGTGGGAACGCAAACTGGTACAGCCTCTGTGGAGAACAGTATGCAGATTCCTCAAAAAATTAAAAATAGAAATACCTTATGATTCAGCTATCCCACTTCTGGGTATTTATCCAAAGAATTTGAAATCAAAAATCCAAAGAGGCTTATGCACCCTTATGTTCATTGCAGCATTATTCACTACAGCCAAGAAGTGGAAGCAACCCAAGTGCCCATGGACAGATGATTGGATAAAGAAGATGTGATACATATATACAAAGGAATACTACTCAGCCATAAAAAAAGACAAAACCGCCCCATTTGCAACAACATGGATGGACCTGGAGGGTATTATGTTAAGTGAAATAAGCCAGACCGAGAAAAACAAACACTGTATGACTTCACTCATATGTGGAATATAAACTAACACACGGACAGAGAGAACAGTTTGGTGGTTACCAGGGGGAAGGGAGTTGGAGGGTGGGCACAAGGGGTGACGGGGCACATTTATATGGTGACTGACAAATAAAAATGTACAACTGGAATCTCACAATGTTATAGACTATTATGACATCAATATTTTTTTCAAAAACTAGGAACCCTTGGAGTGACGTCAGCATCATGGCGGAGTGAGCTTTCCCGTGAACTCTTCCCCCGACAAGATACAACAAAAGGAACAGTCACAGACCAACAACGGAATCCCAGACAGTGAAAAGCTACAGCGGGGGGATCCACACTGCCGCACATCTGCGAGCAGAACGTGCTGGGCCCCTGCAGGAAGTGGGGAGAGGTAAGGAGAACTCCTCTCCCTCCCCATCAGATCAGCATCCCGGTCCGCGCGGGTCCCAGAGAGGGGGGAGGGGCGGCCCTCAGCGGGGAAACCGTGGCTCTTCGGGCTCTCTCAGCCAGTGGGAAACTCCGGCACAGAGGACTCAGAGGAGCCACAGGGCTAGCATCAACATCTGAGCACCCCAGAGAGCGGATAAAGAGGGGCAAACGAGAAGCCTCCCACGTCAGGGACCCAGAGGGCAAAAGAGAGAGCTCCCTGCTCCTGGCAAACCGGACTCTGCAGCTCAACCGACCAGACCAGACCTAGCAATCCGCGGCAGACCTGATCAAACGACTGGACCCGTGGATCGCAGCGGGAAAAAAAAAAAACAAAAAAAAACAAAACTGCGGATCGCAGCAGAAAAACCGGGGCAGAGCGCAGGGGCCTTAGACAACACAGCCCTTTACCACCAGACAGTGGCGGCAGGTGGAAATTGCAACCAGAGATTTCCAGGATGAGGAAAAACAAAACCAACACAGGAACCACAATGCAAAAATATATGAAATCACCAGACCAGAAACAAAATGACAAGCACCCAGAAATCAAGCCCGAAGACACAGAAATCCATAAACTAAATGACAGAGATTTCAAAATAGCTATCATAAAAACGCTCAACGAAATACGAGACAACACAGACAAACAATTCAATGAGATTAGGAGTTTCTTCACAAAAGAGATTGAAATCATAAAGAAAAACCAATCAGTGCTGATGGAGATGAAGAACACAATGGAGGAGATAAAGGAGAATCTGGAATCTCTAAAGAACAGAGCTGACAATATGGAGGAAAGAATTAGCACCTTAGAGGATAGGAATACAGATATACTCCAGATGGAAGAGGAGAGAGAATTAAGACTAAAAAGAAATGAAGAAAGACTCCGAGAAATATCTGACTCTATTAGAAAATGTAACATGAGAATTATAGGTATTCCTGAGGGAGAGGAGAGGGAAAGAGGAACAGAGAGCCTATTCAAGGAAATAATAGCTGAGAATTTCCCAAATCTGGGGAAGGAGCAGGAAATACCAATAAGTGAAGCCAACAGGACACCTATATATATTAACAGACAAAGGCCTTCACCACGACACCTAGTGGTAAGGCTAGCCAGGGTCCACGACAAAGAAACCATATTAAGGGCAGCTAGACAAAAACAAAAAATAGCGTACAAAGGAACTCCCATCAGGCTCTCAGTGGATTTCTCAACAGAAACTTTACAGGCTAGAAGAGACTGGAATGATATATTCAAAATACTGAAAGACAAAAACTTTCAGCCAAGAATACTCTATCCAGCAAAAATATCCTTCAAATATGATGGAGAAACAGTAACTCTCCCAGATAAACAAAAGCTAAGGGAGTTCATGGCCACGAGACCCCCACTACAAGAAATACTCAAGAAGGCCCTCAGGCCTGAAAAAAAGAAGAGAAAGGGAACACAAAGCTTGGAGGAAGGAGAAAAGTAGGTAGACAAACTCAGAAAAATAGTAGATCTTTACTGGAATAGGTTAGCAACCACTTAAATACTAAATTCAAAGATCAAAGGAAGAAATTCACCAAAAATAACCTTAACCTCATCACTGTAAACATACACCCGCAACACAAGATAGAATAAGGTATAACAAGAAAAACTTAGAAGGGGAAGAGGAAAGTGACTGAAGTGACTTAGTATAAGGAAATAGGAGGCCATCAGATAATGGACTATCCCATACACAATATTTTTTGCCCAAACCTCAAGGTAACCACTAAACAAATAATCAAAACAAAACCACATATGATAATCAAAGAGAAAACTAGAAGAGTCATAAGACAGAACAACCAAACTGAATTGGCAGTCCAAAACAAATGGGACAAGAAACAAAGGAAATGCAAAAGAACCAGAAAATAAGTGACAAAACAGCAACGTTAAGCCCTCATATATCAATAATTACCCTAAATGTAAATGGATTGAACTCTCCAATCAAAAGATACAGAGTGGCAGGATGGATTAAAAAGCAAAACCCAACAATATGCTGCCTTCAGGAAACACATCTTAGCACTAAAGACAAGCACAGGCTCAGAGTGAAAGGATGGAAGACAATACTCCAAGCTAATGGCAAACAAAAGAAAGCAGGTGTTGCCATACTCATATCAGACAAAGTAGACTTCAAGATAAAACAGGTTAAGAAAGACAAAGAAGGGAAATATATAATGATAAAAGGGACACTACATCAAGAAGACATATCACTTATAAATATATATGCACCCAACATAGGAGCACCAATGTACATAAAGCAACTATTAACAAGCCTAAAAGGAGAAATCAACAACAACACAATAATAGTAGGGGATCTTAACACCCCACTTACAGCAATGGATAGATCATCTAGACAAAAAGTCAATAAAGAAATAGTAGACTTAAATGAAAAACTGGACGAGATGGACCTAGTAGACATATACAGGGCACTCCATCCAAAAACAGCTGACTACACATTCTTCTCAAGTGCGCATGGAACATTCTCTAGGATAGACCATATGTTGGGAAATAAAGCAAGCCTCAATAAATTTAAGAAGATTGAAATCATAACAAGCATCTTTTCAGACCATAAGGTTATGAAACTGGAAATGAACCATGAAAAAAAAACTGGGAAAGTGACAAAAATGTGGAGATTAAACAACATGATACTGAACAACCAATGGATCATTGATGAAATTAAAGGAGAAATCAAAAACTATCTGGAAACAAACGAAAATGATAACATGCCATATCAAACCATATGGGATGCAGCAAAAGCGGTCCTGAGAGGGAAACTCATAGCGATACAAGCCCACCTGAACAAACAAGAAAAAGCCCTAATAGGCAACCTTAAATTACACCTAACAGAACTAGAAAAAGAAGAACAAACAAAGCCCAAAGCCAGCAGAAGGAGAGAAATAATAAAAATCAGAGCAGAAATAAATGAAATTGAGACCAAAAAAACAGTAGAAAGGATTAATGAAACAAAGAGTTGGTTCTTCGAGAAGATAAACAAAATCGACAAACCCTTAGCCAGGATTACTAAGAAAAAAAGAGAAAAGGCTCAAGTAAATAAAATTAGAAATGAAAGAGGAGAAATTACAACGGATACCATGGAAATAGAAAGGATTATAAGAGAATACTATGAGAAATTATATGCCAACAAATTGGACAATCTAGAAGAAATGGATAAATTCTTAGACTTATACAACCTCCCAAAATTGAACCAAGAAGAAATGGAGAATCTGAATAGACCAATAACAAGTAAAGAGATTGAAATAGTAATCAAAACCCTCCCCAAAAATAAAAGTCCAGGACCAGATGGCTTCTCCAGTGAATTTTACCAAACATTCAAAGAAGATTTAATACCCATCCTTCTCAAACTATTCCAAAAACTAGGAACCCTTTTATTCTATTCTTACATGGGCAACAGCTACCTTTCCGAGGAGATATGATCTGTCTGATTGATCCCTCAATGAGAGAAGAGTAAAAAAAAGAGGCTACTGTTTCTGCAGGTCACTTTCCAAAGAAATTTTAGTTTAAAAGAGCTGGAACATTTACTAGGAGCAGAGATAAAGTAAACCAGGACTTAGTATATAGTCTGTAAGAGAGTTAAACTGTCCATTTACCTACCTAATGAACAGAATGGGTTACAATCCCAAAATACCAACCCCCGCACCTATCATTCTTCTTACAGAAGTTTAGCCAGGCTTTTACATTTTTTAATTTGAATGTACTTAGGTAGGGTATGCACACTCCTCTTCATCATAGTCCACATCAGTCCCAGTGATCTCAATCTTGGCCAGAACTATGAGCATATTACTCAACTGACTCCAGCATTCGAGTTTAGAGACCAGTTCTAAAGGTTGTACTACAGTTGAAGCCAGACCTGTAAAATGCAAATATGCCTTGAGTATTCCTATGGCATTACCAGTTATTATTTTGGATATCAGTTAACATGCCAATAGGCATGTTATATCCGACATTAAACTAGGATGGCACTGAAAACATGTTTTTAGGAATACTCATTAGGGGAGAGAGGCAGAGAAAGGTAAGTCTAAAAAGAGAGTATTAAAAACACCCCAGGAGGTAAGAAAGATACTGACAAAAGAGGTAAAATGGGCTTTAAGTCAAATTAAACCAATCTCTCAACTTTGGTGAATGCTGCTCCTAGTCACGCTACTCAAAAATCATCTTGTGACACACATAAAGACAACCACCACACTTAGAAACACTTATTTCATACGAGGTTCTTTTACAAAGCACTTTACATCCAGGATTGCTCATTCTAAGAATAATCCTGCAAGACTCGCAGGATCAGCCCTCCTACAGACAAGGAAAGAGGTACTTTTCTAAGGTCATATAGGTAGAAACAGGTAGAGCCAAGATTCCAACCCAAAGTCTTTGTTCTTCTCACTACACAAGGCTGACTCCAGGCCACAGACCCATTTCCAAGTTTGTTTTCCTCCAGCTTTCAGGCCCTCCTTGTCACCTCCCAGCTGGCCACTTTGTGAAGGCCTCCAGGGGAACAAGTCAGGACACTGAACAGTGGCAAGTCAATCCAGAAGGGCTTTCCTTCCTCAGTTTCCATCTGTGCCTATCTCTGGCTTCCTGCCATTTGCTGAACTGTTTTGTCAAATGCTTAGATACTACGGCAACCGAGTAAATAACTAAAGTATGTTGTTATGGCAACCACCAGACACTTAATCTGAACTTGTCTCTTACAACCGTACAAAACTTATGGGCTAGTGGTTGCCAAGGGCTGGGAGGAGCAAGGAATGGGGAGTGACTGCTAATGTGTACAGGGTTTCTTTTTAGAGGGATAAAATGTTCTAGAATTAGATACTAGTGATGGTCGTACAAAACCATCCGAATATACTAAAACCACTGAGTTGTACACTTGATAAAGGTGAATTTTATGGCAAGTAAATTACATCTCAATTAAAGAAAGCTGTAACTATAATCAAAGAGGCAGATATTAACAAGTGTTGGAGAAGATGCGGAGAAACCCTCATATATTGCTGGTGGGAATGTAAAATGGTGTCGCCACATTGGAAAACAGTTTGGCAGTCCTCAAAAAGTTAAACATAGAGTTACTTTATGATCCAGCAATTCTACCTCTAGGCATATATAACCTCCAAAAATGAAAACATATACCCACACAAAAACTTGTACACAAATATTCATAGGAGCATTATTCAAAATAGCCAAAAAGTAGAAACAGCCCAAATGCCTATCAGTTGACAAAGAGATAAATGAAATGTGGTATATCCGTACAATGGAATATTATTTGACCATAAGAAGGAATAAAGTACTGACACATGCTACAACATGGAGTGAATCTTTAAAACACTAGGCTCAATAAAAGCCAGTCATAAAAGACCATATACGATTCCATTTATATGAAATGTCCAGAGTAGGCAAATCTATAGAGAAAAAGTACATTAGTGGTTGCCTAGGGCTGGGATGGCTTGGGGGGAAATGGGGAGTGACTGCTAACAGGCATGGGGCTTCTTTTTGTGGTAATGAAAATGTTCTAAAATTGATTGTAGTAATGGTTGCATAGCTTTGTGAATGTACAGTTACGTGTCACATAACGACGTTCTGGTCAATGACAGACCACCGTAAGATTAGTACCACATAGCCTAGGTGTGTAGTAGGCCACACCATCTAGGTTTGTGTAAGTACACTCTGTGATGTTGGCACAATGACAAAATCGCCTAACAATGCATTTCTCAGAACAATCCTTGCCGTTAAGCAAAGCATGACTGTATTAAAAATTACTGAATTGCACACTTTAAGTCCATGAATTGTACGGTATGTGAACTATATCTCAATAAAGCTGTTAAAAATTTATAGGCTCATTTTCATTAGTTTTAGAATACTATTTACCAAAAACTATGCCAGTTTTAAGTATCGTGAAAACTTGATGTAATGCAGCTTGAAACCCTGTTTAGTTGACTATAGCAAGGGGATTCAATTCTTTTAAGGAAAAAATAAGCCTGTAATATAAGGACAACTGGACTTACGTGAGGCCAAGTTCAAGGTCTTAGCAGGTCTACAGAAATGTCGCCTTCAGAAAACCTATAAATAATTACATGCCTCCTAATACTACTGCTCTATTTTTTTCCCAGTACTAGCTTTTGGATATATGAAAAATTACTACAAATTAAACTAGGCAAGGGAGCATAAGAGTGAATAAATCTACCTTAATGTATGTTCCCAAAAAGGTGTTGAGAGCACACCTATCTATAAAAAACTTGTTTCTGGTTTGGGATTGAATATCATGTTTTACATGTCATTTCACATTTGAGAAGCTCTTCTACTATTAGAAAAGTACTCATCTGCAAAATTTTGAAACTTTATTTCCCTAGGATCTTAAATTTCACAGTATAAAGAAGAGTAAATATGCCCATGTCTAGATCCCTAAGTATAAACTCTCTGCATTGTGAGTTTTGACACAGAGAAGGGATCAGGGGGAAACAAGATGAGAGATATCTTTAGGCAGCTTTTGCGGTACTCCAGCTAAAGACGGTGATGCTGATCTGGAGATGGAGCACAACAGACCAACTATTGAGATCACAGGGACATACAATCACTTGGACTTGGTGATTCGATGTGTACTGAGAGAGGATGGGCTTCAGCGATCTCTTGAGGTAAACTGAGGAAAGCTCTCCAGGCAATCCTAAAGCTTCCCATTCTAGATCCCTTCCAGGTCTAGGAAGGGATAATTCTACTCTCAAAAGAATCCTTACATTCAGTTTAAAATTCTTTTGCCCACTCAAACTTACCTTCTTTTAATTTAACAAAACTTAAAGTACAAACGAAAATGTACCCCTTACATAAAAAACACTCTACAGACATACTAGAGGTGAATCACCGAATTTTAACTGAGTGTGTATACTATACCAACTCTATTCAGAAATCTAAGAAATTCACAGCTCAGAAAGGAATTTTATAGATGTATGTAGACAAACATCATCATTATACAGATGAGGAAACTGAAGTACAGAACGGTTAAGTCTCACCAAGTGACCTAAAACCAGAAGCAAGATTTGAACCTCGGTTTTACAACCCCTAATTCATTTTTCTTATACTCTTAAACTCATTTTATATAAGATACATAAAATAATTTTAAAAAATAATCTGTATAGAGACTAAGTTTTATAAATCATATATTTCAAATGCATTAGGGGATAATAATTCTACACATATCTGCTCATTGGATAATAAGTACTAAATAAGTTTAAGTTATACAATCACACCTAGGGAATCTGGAAGAAGGTCATGGAAGGAACAAAAGGAGCCATAATCTTGAAGCTATGACTGACCTTTGTACATATGCAGCTAGGTATCAGTTCTTAAAAACATCACAAGATCAGATTAGAGAGGCACAAACTGCCCTTGAATTATAGTTATAGAATAAATCAATTTACATACAAACAGTACTATATATAGCCAGTCCTAGTGGTCTCGTGGTTAAGATCTGGCACTCTCACCACTGTGGCCAGGGTTCGTTTCCAGGTCAGGGACCCACGTCATCCATCTGTCGGTTGTCATACTGTGGCAGCTGCATGTTACTGTGATGCTGAAAGCTACACCACTGGGATTTCAAATACCAGCAGGGTCACCCACGGTGGACAGGTTTCAGCGAAGCTTTCAGACTAGACAGATTAGGAAGAAGGACCTCGCCACCCACTTCTGAAAAAATTGGCCATGAAAACCCTATGAATAGCAGCGGAGCATTGTCTGATATAGTGCCGGAAGGAGAAAGGACAGCGCAAAAAGACCAGGCAGGGTACCTTTGCTGTATACATGGCCGCTAGGAGTCGGAATTCACTCGATGACACTAACAAAGCACTGAATACATCATCTGTTTACCCTTAAGTCTTTTAAGAAAATCCTTTCATATCTCTTGTCAAAAATTATTTTAGGGCCGGCCCCGTGGCTTGGCAGTTAAGTGTGCGCGCTCCGCTGCTGGCGGCCCGGGTTCGGATCCCAGGCGCGCACCAACACACTGCTTCTCCGGCCATGCTGAGGCCGCGTCCCACATACAGCAACTAGAAGGATGCGCAGCTGTGACGTACAACTGTCTACTGGGGCTTTGGGGGGAAAAAATAAATAAAATCTTTAAAAAAAAATTATTTTAATTTGCTTTAAGTCTACTAGGGAAAAGCAAAGACAAAGGGGTCAGTTAACTGGAAAGCCAAATTATGAGTTACATTAAAAAGCTCCCAAATTACCTTACTGAATAAGTAAGGGTTGATTTGTAGAAACTGGGAAGTTTCATCTTTTACTCCAAATAAAAAAAACAAATAAAATACAGGACATGGATAGGCTGACTATATTTCTAATCAGCCAAAGAAGCAGAAGAGAGCAGAAGAGGAGAAAAGACACTCCACTCCATTCACTAGAGCCTTATGCAAAGACTGCTGGCTTAGGTGAAGTGGTACTACACTAAGGAGTCCCAGTCTAGGAAGTACCAGAACTCTCTAGTCCCACATGCTTCTGATCAAAAGTAACCAGAAGCTGCCTTTTCCCAGAGCTGCCTTTTCCTGTGATCCACTAAAAAAGTCCATAGCTCCAAACTTTGCCAAATTATATACAAAATGAGAAATACTCTGGATTACTCTGTAACCAAAGTGATTATAGATAATCAAAGCTAGATGTCTTATTTAACATTGGTATACGATGTATATTAATATATGTTAAGTATATTAATATATGTTAAGTATATTATTCACCTACTGAGTGAAATGGAAAGATTCTATAAAGAGGTAAGATTGTACTAGCACATAAACTCACAGGTTAGAGACAAAAGTACAATGATGACAGAAGGAAATGTTTAAGGCTGATATTGGTAAAACTGGTCTAATTTATAAAAGAAGGAGACTATATATATTTAAAATACCTAGTGTGAAAACATGTACAAAGAATGTCAATTTCAGCACTGGGGACAGCCATAAAGTGGTTAAATAAATGACGGTACATCCATACCATGGACTACTGTGGAGACATGTCACATGCGTGGCATCCCACCCAGCTGGATCTACATGTGCTACTGTAGAACTAGCTCCGGAATATAGTAAGAGAAGAAAAGCAAGACGCAGGACAGAATACACAGCATGGGATGGGAAGATGGTTTATTTTTACAGAATAGTATAAATAGTAATTAAAACAAAAATACCTTGTGGTATCTTCTCAGCAGTGCCTCTTTTGCTTACTAAAGTTCTTTTTCCAGGTATTTTTTTGTCCTTTCCCAAGAAGGCCTGTCCACCTTGGGGGCCTTCACGAGGCGTGTTTTCCGAGTTCTCACTTGCAGCCACCTCACAGCCTGGTGTGCAGCTTTCATTATTGTTGAGACTGTCCTGCTCAAACACTTCAGGCTTGCCCATCGCACAGTCACTGCTGGTCAGATGCTCATGCCCATCCTCATCAAGCTGGTTTTCATTTTCGTCTGATGCAGAAGGCAAGCGTGTTACTCTACTTTCCACACCATCGCCAGGATGACACCCATCTTGTGGTTCTATCTGCAGATTATATGTAGGAGTTTCACTGTCATCCATTAGAGCATCTTTTGTTGAACCACTGAAGTTTCATTAAAGTCCTTCCATGTCTACAAAGACAAAAAGAGAAAAGCTACTTCACCTTCTAAACTCTGGATTCTGAGTGATCTTGGATTTTCCTCTTCTTTTGGGTTGCTTGCCTGTAAGTAGGAAGAGAAGGAAATGACTGGAGCTCATTCCTCTTATCTCTTCCCCACTTGCAACCCCACCCCACCTCACCTAGTTCTTGCAACCCCACCCCACCTCACCTAGTTCTTGCGTGAATACAATGGTTCTCAATCCTGGCTGCATTTTATTACCTGTGGAGCTTGTCCAAATTCTATCCTAGAGCTATTAAATCAGAGGATCGAGCCCAAGTACTGATATGTTTTTTTAAGTTCTCTAGGTGATTTTAATGTGCATCATGTTGGATCACTGCCTTAATCAAAGAAATTACTAGTTAAATGAGGTTTTCTGCTAAAATCAATCACTCAAGTTACCCTTGGACACTTATCAGACAAATGAAAGTTAGTTGTATAAGCCCTTGTCTGGCCAAATAGCAGCAATATTTGCAAATGAAAACATTTAAAGATATTTTTTAAATAAATTGAAAAAGCGCATGTGAGGAGAAATTCAGATAGCATTTTTTTACACTATATTCTCATTACACTTTTGATTTCCTAAAAATAAGCCCTGGAAAAGTACCTTAGAATTGTCAGCAAATTCCTGTTATACAATTAAAAAAAAAGGGGGGGCGGGCATGATTAACTCTAGGCCTAGATCTAGTTTAGACTTAGAAAAATCCATATCTGCTCCAAGGACCCTGCTAACATTGTAAAGATCTACAAAATAGATTACAAACCCTTTATCAGTCATGTTTTATCCCCTCTTATCACCCAAAAGTACATTACATTTTAAGGAAAATGATGCCAGCAAAATTTAGATATTTTTATGCTTGCCAAATATTATTTTGGGTTTGAATCAAATATAATATTCCAGTAATTCTGGAAAAAACTTCAGTGATAGGACTTTTTAAATTTTTCTAATTAATAAACAGAAATGGTTACTCTTTAGAAACATGTAAAGTATAATTCTTTAAAAACATGAAAAGAAAGCAGAAATAAAACATTAACCCTAAACCAATTGTATCATACACCTTCAACATAATTTGCAACTGGAATATTTCATTTGATTCAGACATAACAGTATTGCTCAGCAAACATAAAAATATCTAAATCTGGCTGGTATCATTTTCTTTAAAATGTATACTATGTATCTCCACTGATAGGTATGTAATATAGAAAGTAAAATGATTTACCTAGACTAGATAACTTAGTGTAGACCTAAAAGAAATTCTAAATAAAGTATAATTTTGAATTTAAAAATAGTTATTTTAACGAAGTGTCTTTAAGATCACTATCATGAAAGAATTCAAATTCAAATAACTTTTAAAGTGCATGTGGCTAAAACAGTGGAAACAACCCAAAAGTCCATTCATGGATGAAGAGATAAACAAAATGTGGTATATTCACACAATGGAACATTATTCAGCCATAAAAAGGAATGAAGTTCTGATACACGCTATAGCATGAATGAATCTTGAAAACATTATGCTAAGTGAAATAAGCCAAGACATGAAAGGAAAAATATTGTATGATTCCACTTATATGAAATATCTAGAATAGGCAAATTCATAGAGATAGAAAGTGGATTAGAGGTTACCAGGGGCTGAGGGCTGGAGGAAAAGTGAGTTACTGCTTAATGGTTACAGAGTTTTTGCTTAGAGTGATGGAAAAGATTTAGAAACAGTTAGTGGTGATGGCTGCACAGCAGTGTGAATGTAATTAATGCCACTGAATTGTACACTTAAAAATGGTTAACATGGCCTATTTTATGTTATATGTATTTTACCACAATAAAAATAGTGAAACGAAGTTTATGTGGCAATGTAGGACAAACGTCAGCCCTTAACACTGGTAACAGCCTCAGTTGTTACCCAAAGAGACACAGAGGTCACATGCCCAGGGGGATGGTGGGAAGTAGACAGCAGTCTAGAGAGCCCCAAACAATAACCACCACCTCTTGGAGAGTCTCTATCATGCATTAGAAACTGTGCCAGGCACTTTACAGACTTCATTTCTAATCCTCCAAAACAAGCCTACATGGGAGGTATTCACTCTGTCTTTTAGATGAAGAATCTGAGGCTTGGAAAGGCAAAAATAACTTGTTTAAGATCATATTTCTGGAAAGAGGTAGAACTGGATCTGAAACCAGGTCTTCTTGATGTGAATCCTGTGCAGTACAGCATCATAGCTGAGAGCACGGGCAGACTGAGGCTTAAATTCTGGCTATGCCATTTAACCAACTGCATGGCCTCAGACGTTCCCCAGCATCTCCAAGCTTCAATTTTCTCATCTGTAAAAGTGGAGGACTGTAACACCTACCTCGAAGAGTCATCTGTGAGGCTCAGACAACACGGCGGGGACAGCACTTGGCAGAGCGCTCGGCCCACAGTCAATGCTCAATAAAAGCTAGCCCTTCTTGCTTCCCAAGAACTTGCCCAGGTTGGCTTCAACACTGACAGGTTTACTTAAGCAGGTCCGTAGCCTGACTGCAGGTTCAGAAACAGCGCTTTCCCAAACCTCCCAGAAACTATGAGGTTCTTGATGATAGAACCTAACGCTAACCCGCACCATTTGAGAATGCTGACGTGCTAACTTATGATGGAGATATCTCATTTAGGTCCTGAAATGCTTACGTGTCTGTTCTGCGCAGCCTGTTTCAGATAATTAAGATATCTAGAAATTAGTGATTACAGCTCCTTGGTGAGTATAAAATTACAGATCACATTCGCAGCTTTGTTGAGTGTCATGTACCAGGCCCTGAGTTAAACTCCTCAGACTGATATTTTTATTCAATTCTCACAGTTACCTCAGCAGAGAGGTAACTTTAGTCCCATTATACTAATAAAAAGACCAAGTATCATATCTTGTCAAAAGTCATTCAGCTAGTAAGTTCAGAAACAGAATTTGGATGATTCATGATCCTGAGGCCATCTATTAATCTTTACGCTCTACGGACAACGGGGAGAGAGTCACTGAGAGAAGAGTTCTCTCCAGCTGTGGTTCAGCCCAGTGAAGAATGTCCACCCCATAGCAGAGGACACAGCTCTAACGACCAAGAAGTTCAAGTTCCTGGAAGTTCTCTCTTTCCCTGGAAAGGGCTGGATCCACACCATACACCATTTCCTACATAGCCTACCTTCTTATGTTGGCAACTTTTTTTTTTTTTAAGGTATACTAAAATACTATTTAAGTTAAGTAGCTATTACCAGCAAAGTAGGTATTCCTTCCTTTGGGCCTCAAGACATTTTGTCTATTATTTTATGATGACATAATTAGTTTAATTCTCAAAAGGTAACTTTGTAAACTACTTTTCAACACTAACTCTTACGGCCTTTCCAAGGTGAATGTCCTGTAATTATTTTTACAAGACACCTACCAATTCTTCAAGTCATGGCTCAAAAGTCACTCCAATTTGCCTTCCCTAACTTTTCCATTCCAAAACACCCATACGATAACATACTCTTCCAGTAGTCTGTACGACCACTTAGTCTCCTTCCCAAATACTGCCTTGCACTATGTATTTTTGCATGTATATGTCTTACTAGATTTAAGCCATTTGAATACCCATAACTCAGCCATAGTTAATTTTTATTCTTCACAATTTCTAGCCCTGGGCCTTGTAATTATTAGACACATGAAAGAGTAAGGGAACTAATTTTCTACAATTTCTCTCTAAAAAGGAAAAAGTCAGGCACATGGATTCCTATCCGTCCCCCATCCCTACTCTGAGAGGTAAAGGGACCTATTACATAATATTTGGCTTCTGTCTACATTCTTAACACATTTCAATTGGAATATTTTAATTTAAGAAATAGGATAGGGGCCGGCCCCATGGTGTAGTGGTTAAGCACGCGTGCTCCACTGCTGGTGGCCCGGGTTCGGATCCCGGGTGCGCACCAACGCACTGCTTGTCAGGCCATGCTGTGGCGGCATCCCATGTAAAGTGGAGGAAGATAGGCACAGATGTTAGCCCAGGGCCAGTCTTCCTCAGCAAAAAGAGGAGGACTGGTGTGAATGTTAGCTCAGGGCTGATCTTCCTCACAAAAAAAAAAGAAAGAAAGTAATAGGATAACTTTCTTAATGAGATTTTTAACTTTCTTAATGGGATTTTTAATCAGTATAGTCCTACTACCTTTGGAAACAATTATAAATAAGTATTACTTTTGTCTCTTCTTCCTTCTCTTTCCTCTCCCTCAATGCTACACCAACAGCTTTTCAAAAAGGCGATCTGCTGGGACACCTGTATCTCACGCTACAAAAGCACTCCAGCATGGGAAAATCTCAAAGAGAAAGAGACCCAGTTGATACACAGCATTTTGTGTGTGTGTGTGTATGTGTGTGTGTGTGTGTGTGTGTGGAAGACCAGCTCTGAGCTAACATCCAATGCCAGTCCTCCTCTTTTTGCTGAGTTAGATCGGCCCTGGGCTAACGTCCATGCCCATCTTCCTCTACTTTATACGGGACGCCGCCACAGTATGGCTTGACAAGCGGTGCGTTGGTCTGCAGCCGGGATCTGAACCCATGAACCCCGGGCCGCCCAAGCAGAGCATGCGAACTTAACAGGTACGCCACCAGGCCAGCCCCTGATACACAGTATTTTTAAATAAGTATGTGCTAACACTGCATAGGACTTGGAGGTTAGAAGTACAGTTGAAATGGCATTCAAAGTTATTTGTTGTATCTAAACTGTATGTCTATTGCGTGCGAGTCCCTATGCCTATACCAATTCTCACAAAAGAAACAGCAACACACGCAGTCACCACACAGCACTGACTCTGGCATATTTTTGCCTTTTAAAAGCATGACAGTGAGTGCTGCCCAAGTTTCCAGCCTCTTGTAGCAAAACAGCATTCCAAATATGTCCATTGTATAAAAGTTATTTGACATGTTGACTCTGTACAGCTAATGAATTAAGTAAACATACTCAAGTGAGGCTTATACAAAACTTTGAGGAAGAAGCTTTAAATAATAGAGTAACAAAAAGAAATCTACGTTTTGTCAAAAATATCATCTCAATCCCAGGTATGATTTGACTTCATTTTTGATACATCTTAATGGATATCTGATGAGATTAAACATCAGGTGTCACAAAAATTAAAAAATTATAGGAATAGTTAAATATACAATATTACTCAATTATTTTATTTAAATGCTTTAAGGAGATTATGAATGCCATTTTTCTGTAATCCATATAAATTAGGCCTAAATACGATTCTTCTTAAGAATTAGGATGCAACCTCAAGTTTAAATTTGATAATTTATAGTCAAACCGAAATTTAGAGGAAGACAGTTACCAAAACAATAAGGAATTCTATTAACCCCAAATTCAAATTTGGCTACTCATAGTCAACTCAGAATGGAGGAAAAAAGTCACCACACCCATGTGTTATTGTGTTTATTACAGTGATTACATATCACTTTACGTTTTCCTATCTTACATCAATGCTAAATCTATAGTTTTCTGTGATTAATGCTTTGTTTAGACATATGTACCTCTAGGTAATATCCAGTATACCAGGAATCAAAAGTATGCCTCAGAGGAATGACTCAAAAATTTTGCAACAAACAAGAAACTCATTTTTCATTGAGATCCTATACACACAAAATACACATATACAACTGACACAAAGTTATCTTAAAGCCTAACACATATGAAGCATTCTAACACATTCTCCATCCTATTCAATACTATTTCCTACTTTTTTAAAAAGCTGATCAAGATCCACTAGGTTGATTTCATACCCCACCTTGATAACAGCAATGTGATAAGGCAGTTTCTAGGAATCAGCAGTATCTCAACTCCAGGACCGCCATCTGAGGACCAGAGAAGTTTACAATTATCTCCATATTGCTTCCTTATGAAACTCAGACATAAATTTCACTTAAAATGTTGTCCCCATAATTTCAATATAACAACTTTTGCTAATTTATTTCATTCCTCTTGCATTAAAATTTAGCTCTACTACTAACCTTGATTTGAGGTCCCTTAGCTGACATCTTCAGCTTTCAGCTATATTCTATACCTATGCTATCCTATTATGGTAGCCACTAACCACACAGGGCTACTGAGTACTTGAGATATGAACAGTGAGACTGAGGAACTGAATTTTTATTTTTATTTAATTTTAATTAATTTATATTTAAAAACAGATATTGATCAGTTATTGAAAAGTACGTAAGTTTGGAACAAATTGGGTATATGAATCTGTTTTTTCACCGGTAAATTTTAGGAAATCTAAACGCAGATCAAGCATTTCCAATGAAAAATGTGTCCAAATTGAAATACTTACTATGAACACAAAGAATGTAAAACAGCTCATTAATAATTTTAAATACTGATTACATATTGCAATGACTATTTTGATCTACTGGGTTAAATAAAGTCTATTGTTAAAATTAATTTCACCTCTTAAAAGTTTTTGTAATGTGGTTACTAGAAAACAAAATTTCGCATACAGCTCACATTATATTTCTGTTGGACAACACTGCCCTCCCTGATACTGCCTTGACAGTGCCACCGTAGCCAAGCACGGCTTATGGTGAATCACTCCATTCCAGATTCCTTCTTGCTAATACAAGTTATGCTGTAGGCATTTCCTGGCTATAGACATTATTATTACCATAATTAAACAAGGTAAATACTTACTGAAGGAAACAGATACTGTATGTTTTAAAATTAATTTGTAAGTACTTATTTATATCCTATTTTCAGGATGTAAACCCCAGGATCGTGACGTTCCTTTTTTTTTTTTTTGTACTTCCTCATATTTAAAACATTCTTGGCACTTCATAAATGTTGAATAGTAATTATAATGAGTAAGACAGCCTTACATTAACCTTTCTAAATACTTTAATTTCTATATAATAGTACAGTACTACAATAATAAACCAGATTGTTTTACTATTTCCTTAATAAGAAAAAAAGCACAATTCATAATAAGGAATTCATTCCTTTTGATTTTTTCAGAAAAAGATTCACCCTGAGCTAACATCCACTGCCAATCTTCCTCTTTTTTGTATGTAAGCCACCACCACAGCATGGCCACCAACAGATAAGTGGTGTAGGTCAGTGCCCAGGAGCCGAACCCAGGCTGCTGAAGCAGAGCGCGCTGAACTTAACCACTAGGCCATCGGGGCTGGCCCTGGAATTCGTTCTCAACATAAAAAAGAAAAGTCATAGAAGAGAAAATTTATGCCATAAGATAAGAAGGAGGATAAAAATGTGACCAAGTATATAACAAGACTACAAGAACATGAAAGGAAAAACAAGAAAAATAAATAATTATAGTCAAATGTGAAGGTAATGATTCTAAGGGAGAAAACAACAAACAGATTTCTATTTAGGCAGAGAAAGCATTCTTAAAATATGAAGATATTAACTGAAACTACATGACTCATAAGCCCAAAACAACCTTGGGGCAGATAAGTTGAGTGGAAGGAAGCATAATTTCTTTCATTTTCTTCAGTCCTCCCTTTCACAATGGGGCTCAGTTCAAGATAGCTTACACCACTACAGAGGCTTTGAGTTCAAAATCCATTACATAAACGGAAACGACAGGTCAAAAGCCTCATCATGAGCACATCAAGCAGTGCAAAAACAGAGTCATCTCTCTCTTTTCCCTCTCTCTTTATACACAGACATACACAAGTTTTACTTAAAGAAACAAAATAGAAGCAAATCTCTAAAACAGTACAACCTCAAGGACATCTTCAAACATCCATAAACAAGTATTTTTAGCAATAATTTCTAACATTTTCTTCATTTAACAATCATTAACTAGAAATTTTGCCTATTTCAGGGTAACTGAATTCATGATTCAAAATGTTCCTAGAAGTGAACTTCTATATCACTTGAAGATAAAGGGTGGGCAAATCACAGTATATGAAATTATCAGTTAGCAACACAAGCATCTTCTTTAGTTAGTTTCACAGAGTTAATATCACACACATAGAGGGAATTGCATTTTAGAGGAAGGAGTCATTTCCCTAGGTTCACACTTAAGTTGTGTTTATTTGGTTTTAAATGCTTTGTTATAAAACATATTGCAACCACACTTTGAAGACACAACCAGTAGAATTTAAGAACTTGAAAATAATTGTTGGTTCAGACCATAACCATCCCTTTTAAAACAAAAATTATGTTTACTGCTACATATCTACTATATATCTTCAGGGAAACTGTCTCACTAATTTTTAAACTTTGAGCACTTTGCTACACAACTAGTGATATAAAGCAACCTATCTACACTTGAATCACTAAAGACACACATAAAACTATATATTTTGCATTAAAATGATAATTGTTGTTAATATAGTGGCAAGGGCAAATAATTCATTAGAACTTTCCCTTAAGAGGCATCACCAAATAGTTAGCATTACCTGAATAAAACGCTAACTATCAGTAGTAATCAACAGTGACTTAATACTCACTAAGTATCCGGCAGTATTTCAGTAATATATATATATAAAATTTAATCCTCACACAAGTCCTAAAAAGTAGTTCTATAATTACATCCACATCACAGAGAAGGAAATAGCAACAGAAAGATCAAATAAATAGGCCAAGGTCACATAGCCAGTAAGTGACAAAGTCAGAATTCAAACTCAAAGGACCTGACTCCAGAGCCTATACCCTTAACCACTATAATCATTTTTATATTAATTTAAAAAATCAACTATTCTCACATATATATTTTGTAAACACCAAATTGCTAGCTTTAAGGAGACAACAACAGGAACAATTTCTAGTATTTTGAAATGTTTTTCAGATACATAGAGTTTAGAAAATACATTGAGGCAAAATAAAATAAAACCCACCCATAAGACTATTTATTTGCTGTACTCTTTAAACGTGAACTCGTTTCTTTAGGTTTACACATTAATCTCTATAACATCTCTGTCAGAAATCAGCATCAAGAATTTGACATGGGGGCCGGCCCCATGGCGTAGCAGTTAAGTGCGCGTGCTCCGCGCTGGCGGCCCAGGTTCAGATCCTGGGCGTGCACTGACACACCGCTTGTCAAGCCATGCTGTGGCGGCATCCCACATATAAAGTAGAGGAAGATGGGCACAGATGTTAGCCCAGGGCCAGTCTTCCTCAGCAAAAAAGAGGAGGATTGGCATGGATGTTAGCTCAGGGCTGATCTTCCTCACAAAAAAAAGAAAAAAGAATTTGACATGGACTCTTGTACACATAGAATTTAATTTCTACCAGGCAGATCACAGGTATGTAGTGACCCAATCTCACAGCTAAAGGGGAAATAAAGTGCAAGAGTCTCCAAACTTTGATACTGTACCCCTAATGAGGAAAGAAATTGATCACAAATACACCCACTGTATGCATATTTGTTCAAAAGTTATAGGCTCATATACTGTACTAATATATATGTATATATCCATTTTTAAAATTTTGCAAAAATAAACACTAAGAAAGGACAAAAAAGTTCTACTTCTGGCAAGGGCAGACTAGCTCATTTCAGATAAACCCTCCTGATGAGAACTAGAAAAGCTGGCAGAAAGCCTCAATTTGGAGGCTGAAAAAGCTGAGCAGAGGTTTTAGCAGACTTACAGAGCAGGCAGAAAAAATGAAGTTCGGGACCTGCTAAGAAGAGGGACGCTGTAGGCTTTCAAGTAGGACCTAAAAGGGCCACTCCCTAGAAGACAAGCTGAGCCTGAAATGACCAGCCCTCACAAGGACCAGGCCCAGCAGAATCACCTGCATCTCCAGATGAATTAAGATGAGCTGCCCTAACTTGACTGCCTGCCAGCAACATAAATTCTCTCTGGAAGAAGAAAGCCAACAAAGGCTCAAATTATCTCCACAAGTTTTCATCTATAATGCCCAGTATAGAATCCAAAATACCAGGCATACGAGAGGTCAAGATTTGACAAAAAACTGGGAGGAAAAGGAGTTAACAGAAACAGAGTCATAGGAGATCCATATATCGGACTTAATTTACAGGAACTTTAAGATAACTACTATTAAAATGTTCAAGGACGTAAATGGATAGGAGAGAAAATTTCAGAAGAGAACCAGAATTGATAATATATTCGTAAAAGCAAACAGTTTATCTGGCTTTTTAATCAAACCACTAGATTTGATTTTTTAAAAATCAGATGGATAGTCTAGATCTAAAAAACAGAGTAAATGAAATTACTCTAGATATGGAACTCAAGGCTAACATTTATTAATTTCCAAAAGATTTCAGAACATGGGCCGGCCCCGTGGTTTAGCGGTTTAAGTGTGTGCGCTCCGCTGCTGGCGGCCTGGGTTCGGATCCTGGGCGCACACCGACGCACTGCTTCTCTGGCCATGCTGAGGCCGCGTCCCATATACAGCAACTAGAAGGATGTGCAGCTATGACATACAACTATCTACTGGGGCTTTGGGGGGAAAATAAATAAATAAATAAAATCTTTAAAAAAAAAAAAAAGATTTCAGAACAAAGAAATGAGTGTATGATAACTTTTGAATTCACTCAAAACGGTGTCTAATAACTTTTTAATCAATTCAAGAAAACTTCATTTAAATGAGTCACTAAGGAGAAAACAAAAAAACAGTAACTTTCCTAAACTCTATTTTCTGTTTTTTAAATCCAATCACTGATATGCACTAAGCCTGGCTAAGCACACTTTAGTATCATGAACAGATCTTTACCTACAATATCTACTTCTTTTCTTACACTGATTTATGACTATTTTCTCTCTGTGATAGGTGTAGAATAAATATTAGACTGAATAAGAACTTACATTCAAAACTTCTAAATTATAACTAAATTATTGTGAGTGTAAGATAATAATCAAATACTGTCTTTGACACAAGCATGCCGACCTATATATTTGTGCCACCATCTACAGTCCTGGGTAACTTAAGAGCTGATACATTGCTAAAATGCCCAGCTGTTTACGTCTTGTTTATTTAACTCAAATCTCTTTGACGATTAACAAACAAGTGCTATCCTCAAGTCCCAAGGTTTATTTTGCAGCTACAAAGACAAAACACAGAACATTGAATTCAATGATAGCAATGGATAACATGGAATTATATTCAAAGCATCTGAAAAAAATTTCACTACATTTAACTGCTAACAAATGAATAAACACTGTGCTGTACTTTGCAGGAGAGCAAGACAAAAGGAAGTTGGCTAATGGCTATAATAAAACCATAGCTCCAAATCATTAATCATTAGTGGGAATCATTAAATGTATCAGTAGGGATCGTCTGAAAGATTTTTAATCAGAGGAGTGACATGATCAGGTTTACATATTAGAAAAATCACTTGTGTTGATCATTAATAATATGAGATTTCTTTTCCTTTTTCCAGGATGAGAGAGAAAATGCTAATAGGCAAAGAAAGGAAGGGCCAGTAGAGAGGGAGAAGTTAAGGATAACAAGAGAGAGACAGCACTAAACAAAGGATGACGCAAAGACTGAGGAGGTGGGATGGCACCCAGGACATGGGCAGAGGGACTACCCTTAAACAGAGGGGCATGTTTTACATTGCGACAGAAGGATTGGGGGAGGGGCATTACACTGGAGTTAAATTGGAGGCATTTCCATTTCATGATATATCTTTCTCAGGGAAATAGGGAGTAGGATATCTGCTGAAGGGGCCTGGGGGCATTGGGAGCAGGGGCTTGGGAAGGTTTAAAACAGTCCGTAGAAGATTGTAGGGCTTCTGCCAAGGGCCCACTGAAATTAGTTCTACTAAAAATTCATGGTTTCCATTTTACTTGGTTATATACACTGTCTTCAAATCAATCTCATGATGCAAATAAACCACAAAATAGCAGGTAAAAGGAGATTCTTTTACCCTAACCTTCCAATGAGTACAAAATATCAATAGAAATGCTGGAATTTTCTCACTGTAATGGAAAGAGAGAGATTTCTTCAGTCTATTTCAACACCAATTGTCATTTGTACTCCTGTTCTTTATTTTGCACAGCTCTGTTATTCTTCTTCCTACCTCTTTATGTGGACAACTGAATGCAGTTGTAAAATCCTTGCCTCTGGTTTACTTCATTTAAAGAAAATGAGTTCTTAAAATCCTGACCTATATTGCAATTGTACTCAAATGTATGCCAGAATAATATTTTTAAAGTGATAGCACCTCATTTTAACCTGTCACTAAGATCTCACAAATGCTATTCAATAAACTTTCATGTTTTGCATACTTTAGAGATACTAATTCTAACATGCCACTTCTTCTGTTGAAGTCAGTTTCAAATTTCATCTTTTTTCTTCTTAGCAATTTGGGATTTTTCTACATAGATACAAGACTAAATTCTTATACCTAAATAAGAAAGTCAACATATTGATTTAGTGAATCAGAAAACTTGAGTTCTGATATTATCTCATTTCCAGGGATCTAAGTTTCCTCTAAGATTCTTCCTAACTTTAACATTTGATGATTCTAGTTATTAGTTCCCAAGTTATCTGTTATTTGTCTTTCACTGCTTCAAGTCTAAAACAAATATCACTTTCTAGTTCATTATTATGAGAGTTGTAATCATTTCTTATCTACTTAAAAAGCACAGTTACAGGCAAACTTGCACATTTTCTTCTGCCACCTTTATTGTCTACCTTTCCTTATCTTGAAAAACAATGATATAAGGTTGCCCTTTCAACGGGAATATGATGCTCCTGCCCCACATCCAGGAGAATGAGAGCCTTGAACTGTTAGCGCAATACAGGTGCTTATTCTTTGTTTTTTTAATCCAGGGCTCTTTGTAATCAAAAGCACACATTTGCCAGCATTAAAGGTTTAGTAGGAGGACATGGAACAATAAATCTCCACGTGGAGACTGAACTTTGACCTCAGAGGTGGAGTGCTTTAACTGAGCTAACCTGATGTTAACGTAATCAACGGTAACTGTCTACTATGAATAAAATATGCTTACTAGATATAGTGGGGGAAGAGAGAGACAGATGAGACACAATTCACCATTCAGAGTTTATACTCTAATAGAAAATGGCTGAAATCCTGTCCTACTCTTCTTTGTCCCCAAAAAAACCTTTGCTACAGAGAAGAATATGGTAAAATGACAGGCAAGTTCTTTCAGAACTCAGAGGAAGGAAAATTACTTTTACTTGTGGGGAGGGCGTAATATGTGAATATTTAAGAATATTCAATTCTCTTAAATAAGGAAGAGAAATGAAACTCAGAATAGAATCAAACAGCTTGACATGTTAGATACAGAAAAAGTAAATAGAGCATATGTGTGTTAAACACAGATAGGAAGGAATGAAAGAACCAAAGTGCACCAAACACTCATAACACCATATATAAGACATCAAATACTCATGAAGGTATTGATATTCATAAGTTATTAAATCAGCCACCCATTGGTAACACTCACTCTAGACCTACACGCCTTTTGCCCAAGAAACAGATGAAATGCAGAGCTGCTCCTCACGCTAGCTGGGGGACAACAGCACTGGCCAGGTGTACTTGTCCCTGTTTCTCTGACAAGGGGAGTGTTGGCTCCAGGCACCTTCAGTCTGTTGGGCTGCCTTGCTCATCTTCAACGCTGGTCCACACCACCAGCCGGGAGGGCTGATACAGCAGAGAGAGGACAGGACATATCACTGGGTAACCCAGCTCTCAGGTGGTGTGGTCCTTCCACTCCCCTTGCACCCTATCCTAAGTACACGGAGAGGCAATTTCAAGGGAAGAAACAAACATGAGCAAAATAAAAAGGTGAGCAAACACAGGGCACGTTTTAAGCACAGCAAACAGCTGGACTTTGGAATAGGAGTGCTGTGGGAAGGTGAGATTGATAAATTGAGGCTGGGCTATATCATGATGATAAAAGAATCTAAACCAGTGCTTCTCATACTACCTATTGTGTTTTTTCTTCCAGTAGGCCATGAATCATTTACTAGAAAAAAGGAGAAAGACATATAAAACACAAACGCAATTTTTAACATCATTATATTCAGATAAAATTTACTCTGTTGAAATGCCATGGAAGTTTGTGAACACTCTCAATCTCCGTAGTGATTTCACTGCAGAGAGGTAACAAAATATCTGGTGGACTGTCACCAGACCAATGACCATAATTTGAGCAGCACTGATTTAGACTTTCTGTGGTTGGGACTGAGAAGCCATTAAAGGCTTCTGAACAAGAGGCCAGGCTATCAGATTTGTGCTTTATGCAGACTAATCTGATGGTGATATACATGACGGAGCAGAGAAGGAGAAAGTGCATTAGAGGTGAGATGAGTGAGGCGATCCTCATTGAGTATGACAGTGGTGGGAATAGAAACGAGAAAGACTATGGAGGCAGAATGAACAGTCTGGACTCCTGACTAGATGTGGAAGGTAAGAGACAGAAAGGAATGAGGTTCTCTTAGACTTGGATCCCAGAGGACTGGGAGACAGTGGTGTACTGAAAGAGGAACACAGGAGGAGGAAGTAGTCCATTTACCAGGCACCTTCTTCCCAGTCACAGCTTCTCTAGCTGCCTATCCCATCACCTCCAAACACACGTCCCTCTTCCCTCGGGTTGTCAGTAATCGATGGGGAGAGACAGACAACAGCTAGGAGAAGGCAGATGAAAGACAAACAAAAGCAGCAAAGTTGTATTTTTGTGAAGGTTGTTATTTTGTGTGTGAAGTTAGTAAATTTGATCATTCTTAGCATATGTATCTAAAAGTTTCATCTCAGTAAAAATAAGGAGTACCTATAAAATGTTAACAATTTCATTCCTGACTGATACAAAAGTTTATAATTATCTTCTTTTGAACTTTAACCAAAAACAACTCTACAAATTCAAAAGGTATTAAATTAGAGTGGATACCATTAAAATTATGAGAAATCATACACATTGAAAAAATACTTTTGCCTATATTAGCAGCTATCTCATAACATTTCACCTGTGAAACATTCTTTCTCCCTGAAGAATCCAGTTCAGACACATGAAGGAAAATAACATCAAGTGGGCCGCTATTAAAGGGAATCAGCTCAAAGCTAAGTAACATTTCTCCAAAGTCACAAAGAACATTATCATCTAACAGAACTGAAGGCCAAATTCATTCGTATTTTGTGAAATGATATGAATAAATTATATCATTTCTTATAAGAAATAGGCCCTTAGGCCCTTTCACACTTCATATGTTTTTTTTCCCTGGACAGGTTTCTCAGTATTTTACAGTTCTACCATAACACAAAAAGAGTATTTAAAACTTGTTTCATGATCTGCCTCAACAAAATCTTTATTCATGTTATTCCTATTGTCTCTTGTTTGATAACAAATTTCTATCAAAATGAAATCATCAGGATTCCAGATTATTTCTATTACCCTTTTCTCTATCCTATTTTGCCATTATGTCTTTTCTCTCACCGTTATCTTTATTATTCTACTAGTTGGTAAGTTCAGAATTTTCTCACTTCTAAAAGGTTAGAGAAAAGCATATTATAAGATAGTAAACTGTAATTTACACCTAAGACTCAAGACCTCTGTCTTGGTATAAAATGCTATTTATAACTGACATGCTGTCTACAACTAATCTCTAAGGGGAAAAACTTCATATATTTGTTATGGACTATGAAGTAGAAAGATACTTTGACGCAAAAAGAACAAAAAAGAAAGAGTGTGCTACAAGTATTTCAAACTGAGTACCTTTAGTTGCTGATCAGCACCACTTAGCTAAATACTAACAGCTAACACTGATTAGGCAATTAGGATGTGCCAGGCACTGCACTTTATATGCTAAGCATTGTACCTTATATTATTACATTATTATTAGTTCATTTAATCCTCAGAATTACTCTATGAAGAACATAAATTTATTCCCATTTTTCAGAGGCAGAGAAGCTTAAGTAACTCAGTCAAGGTCACAGAGCTAGCAAGTGACTAAGTCAGGATTCAAATCCAGGTTTCAGAGCTCATGCTTTACGTGTGCCCTACAGCTTTTGAGCAAGAGAAATTAGGCAGGGATAGTATATTGCAGAGGTTTGAGTGTTCTGGTGAAATTAAAAACTCTTTATCTTATGTATTAGGCAAAGCAGTAAAGAAATTCCTTAATTATTACCACTGATAAGTGACAGAATTATCTTGGCTTTTTTAGCTCTGATTTGTATTTGATAGCCCCGATTTGTATCTAAGGATAGAGTGAAAAGTTAGAAATAATCTTCAACTGTGTCCCTATACCATCTGTGCACATTAAATACTCATTTGACAAGCTCAGCGGATAGATTTTCATTTTAAAGTAGTTTCAATTTGCATCAAAAGAGCACTCAACTATTAAGATTCTAAAAAATTAAAGTATATCTCATTAACAATAATTATTTAAAAGCTACCTTTATGTGTGGCCTTCAATAATTTAAATAAAGCCACAGTTATAGTTAATACAGCACCAGAAAAACTCCTCCATATTAAGGGGGGAGACTAGAATAAATCCTGTGATCTTAGATTGGAATTTGAGGTATCATGTGAACTCATGTTTTTTAAGATAGATATAGAAATAAATGTATGTGTGCATCATATACACTTACATATAGTTCCTAGCTCTGCACACTGAGAACATCTAGAAGCAATGAATCAGTACCACTGAGCATAACTAGCACCCAGATCTTGGTTTCTAAAGGCCATCCTCCACTAAAAGAACCTTTGATCCTTTGACAAATGGCTAATTCCAACACTGGTGGGAAAGGAAAGTACAAGATGAACTTGGAATACTTTGTGGTGCCAAAAAGAGAAGAGGGGCATAAACATGGGGAGATGTCAAAAGGACAAAGGAAATAGCCTGAAGGGGCTCCCACTGGCAAAACATGAAACAATTTGAGCATCAAGATATTAACAGATTATAATCCACCGATAAAATAAGAATCCATGAGTTCATACTCATATAAATAATAAATAAATAGGCGAGAATGGAAAACTCCTTAGTAGAATGCCAACTAATAAATGTAGAAAGGATAATGGTTATAGAAAAATTGCCACTTTGCAACCATCATAGTAAGAACTGATTCAGGCAAGAATCATTAACTGATGTCAAAACTAGTGGGTACAAGTTTAATCTGACAAGCTCCACCTTAAGCAAGTGATTCAAGTTAAGATAACCAAAAACGGGACAAACGGACATGAGCCTATAATTCCACTTCTTTGGTGTTCCTGCCAAAGATGCATAACCTAAATCTAATCATTTGGGGACATTCTTCAAAATAACTGCCCTGTCCTCAAAAATATCAAGAGCAATAAAGAAGAAAGACTGAGGAATGTTCCAAATTAAAGGAGGCTAAGAAAACATGACAACTAAATGCAATGTGATCTTGTGTTGGATCCTGGACTGGGGGAAAAAAAAAAAAAGACAGATATAAAGGATATTATTAAGACAACTGTCAAAATTTGAATATGGACTACAGACTAGATAACAGTATTATATCACCATTATATTTCCTGATTTTGATAACTGCACTGTGGTTATGTAAGAGAATGTCCTTGTTCTTAGGAAATTCGCCTTCTAATATATTTAGAAGTAAAGGACATGTCTGCAACGCACTCTGAAATGGTTCAGAAGAAAAATCTGTGTCTATGTGTATGTGTGTAAATGTGTAACATAAATATTTATACACAGAGAGTGGTAGAACACAGATGATAAAGCAAAGGAGGCAAATGGTCAACAACAAGTGTATCTGTGTAAAGAGTATAGGGGAGTTCTTTATTCTTAAAACTTCTCTATAAGCTTGAAACCATTTCAAAAAGTTATCCCAAAAAACTTCATATTTCTCTAATTTCTTATTTTTGGGGGGAACCTTTAAAAGATTCTCTTTTATTTTTAGAATATTTTATTTTAGATGAATCAGTGACAAAGTCTTATTCATAATCTTCAACATTAATAATGCATTTTAAAGTCTACCCTGCTTCTTTTCCTAAAGTATATAGGAATGAACTATTTTTTCCAAGAATACTCAACTTGATGTTAATTAACAGCATTTCAGAATAAATTATTTCTCAAGTGAGAGGACATAGCCTAAACATAGCTATAGCTAAATATGTCCTTCTAATTTTAAAGAATTTTTATCTTCCCACAACTCCTTTACAAGTAAATACCACTCAGAAAATTCTATTCCCAGAAAAGACTTCAGAAAAATATTAACACAGTACAACCATTCTTGCTATATAAAATCTTCCTTGAATTATTTTCACACTTAAAAAAAATCTTCACAGGTCTAGAAGAAATCTGGCAGAGAAAACTGAGTTTTAAAAAAGCATGTGTGGCATTTGGTGGGGGAGATATCACTGGAAAAAAGGGCAGAGAGAGAGAGAGAGAGAGAGATAACATGTGTAAGGTAAATTGGTGGTATGGTGGGGGATATTACCTGTCTTCTGATTCTGCAGCTGGATGTTGCCTTCCTCCCTGCCAAGGAGTTTGCAGCCTGTAATGGAATCCATTTAAATAATCACGTACTTTACAAAGGACCAAGAAAACATTCTCTGAAAGATTGTGATGGATGCGGATACAATATGGAGATAGTCACAAAGATTTATCCAATATGGTGGTTACCATATCCGTGGATGGGATTGGTCAAGGAAGAAAAGCACACAATTACGAGGAAAAAACAGGACAGAAATAGCACCTGAAGGCAGATTGCTCAGGGAAGCATAAGGATGTGAGTGGATGTTCTGATGAACTAAATTCTTTTTAGTGCTATAAATAAACCTTCAGAAAGACACCCACGTTCTCAAAATTAAATCCATATATATCCTCAATCTTTAGAAAATAATAATTCAATTAGTAACAGTAATAAAGGGACTAAAAAAATAGTTTCCTTTGGCACAGAGTCAATCATTATTTGAGGGCCTATTATGTGCAAAGTACTATAAAAGTTAATAGAATCCATTTAGAAAGATAGAGAAATATGTCTGAAAATAGTGCCTTGGGCATCCTGAATTAGTCTTTACAAATCAGAGAACTTAACTGTTCTTATCTTTTTCTCTGGCCTTTAAACTAAGGTATATAAACAAGTATGTTGGTAAAATGGCAAAATAATGTCCTGCTTATGGTGTAAATTGTAAAATGTTTAGGGATTATTTTTATTTTACTCAATAAAAGATTTCAATAATTTTATGCATTCATTTCTTTTCTGACTGAATGGACTTTAAATGCTACAAAAGCCTAATATTTACATGTCAAGAATGAAATCTACACAGGCTTCAAAAGATGATGGGTTATTTATTTTCTTTAAAATCTAAGGAAAACATCAATAAAACAGGCAACTGGTAATGTTATACCTCAATACAAAATTTAGAAATTCAGTACAGTTTATTACTATTTTCAAGAATATAATTCCCCATCATTCCTAAGTACCAGACGTTCCATTTCAAAACATGAAGCAAAGAATAGAGACAGGATAGAGCAAAATGAAAGAAAGCCCTGATTTTGGAGTCATTCTCTCCGCACTTCAAAATCAGGCTCCTAGGGGCTGGCCCAGTGGCGTAGCGGTTAAGTTCACGCACTCCGCTTTGGTGGCCCGGGGTTTGCTGGTTCTGATCCCCGGCGCAGACATAGGCACCGCTTATCAAGCCATGCTGTGACGGTGTCCCAGATAAAGTAGAGGAAGATGGGCACGGATGTTAGCTCAGGGCCAATCTTCCTCAGCAAAAAAGAGGATTGGCAACAGATGTTAGCTCAGGGCTAATCTTCCTCAAAAACAAAAAACAGGCTCCCATACTTACCAGCAGTGTAATTTTAGTCAAATTAGTCCAACTCTACGAGCCTCAATTTTTTTTTTTTTAAAGATTTTATTTATTTATTTTTCTTCCCCCCAAAGCCCCAGTAGATAGCTGTATGTCATAGCTGCACATCCCTCTAGTTGCTGTATGTGGGACGCGGCCTCAGCATGGCCGGAGAAGCGGCGCGTCGGTGCGCGCCCGGGATCTGAACCCGGGCCTCCAGCAGCAGAGCACGTGCACTTAACCGCTAAGCCAGGGGGCCGGCCCGAGCCTCAATTTCTTTGCTGTAAGAATGAAGTGAGGTCATGTATGGAAAACGTCTAAGGCCATCCATAAAGATAAGTTAAGAACGCTCTGGTAAATAGTCCCTGTATGTCAAGACAGTCATAAAATCCCATGCTCCAATTAAAAGAGCAACTACCTGATCAGAGATCTTCCTTGCCATGTATTCTAAGCAGAAATTTAGTTTTACTTACTCTGCTTAGGACTCTGTGATTTCCAAATCCGAGTTACTCTCTACTTCTGTAACTCCTGTTAGGTATACATTACATTTTCTTACTATATGATCTACACCACTTAACCTCTCTTTAATAATTTCTCTTTAGGGCCGGCCTCGTGGCTTAGCGGTTAAGTGCGTGAGCTCCGCTGCTGGCGGCCCAGGGTCGGATCCCGGGTGTGCACCGAGGCACTGCTTCTCCGGCCATGCTGAGGCCGTGTCCCACATACAGCAACTAGAAGGATTTGCAGCTACTGGGGCTTTGGGGGAAAAAAATACATTAAAAAAAAATAGTAATAATTTTTCTTTATATTTTTGCACTGCAAACGGGAGCCTGAATTCAGAATCTAACTTCACAAATATCATCCACTTAACTACATCTTACCTCAGTTGTGTATAATTTGCTTGCTCAGTTTATCTCTGTGACTTTTATTTCTAGAAGTCATATACAGTACTATGTAAAATGTCTTTAATTTTTTGATAGTATCTTTTTCCTTTTCCATGTTTTTTATCCTACATTTTTAATATTTATTTTAAAGTCAGAAAATGCTCATTCTTTTAAGTTCTTGGAAGTCTACATCCGTTGTTTGTTGTTTCTGTCGACTCTTGCTCATGGTGGACTATTTTGTAATTTTGCATAATGAGCTCCTCTGCAGTGAGGGGCTTCGTGTGTGGGAATCTTGCACAGGCTGATTTAAGGATCACTTCTTCCAGAGTGCTTTTGCTTTTGCCAGATATCCCAGTGTGTGTTACCAGCCAGGGCCAGTTTTTATATTAATTCTCAGCTGAGGAAAGCATTACTATGAACCCCAAACCTCAGGGTTAATAGACCTGTGGTTACAAATTCTCAGGGAAGCCCCTTTCTTCAATGGAATGCCAAGGCAGAGACAGAAAAACTTCTTATCTCTTTGCTACTGGGCGGATATCGCCCCCTGCCCAAATCCATCACTCTTGAGAACAGAGATCTCTGAGGGTCCTGGTTGTATGTGAAGCTCTCAGTTCCAAGGCCCTATGCAGGTTCCTTGGCTCAGTCTTAAGGTCTCCTGTTCTGTCCCCACGTGGCAGTTGAACTTCAAGCCTATCGGATAACCGCCCCCATCTCGTTCTCCTAAAATAGCTGTTTATAATATGCAATATTTATCAAACATTTAACGAATGCCAGGTACTATGCTAACACTTCACACATCTTATTTCACTGCATTCTCACAAAAATCCTACTATTTCTCCCATCTTACAGATGAGGAAACAGAAAGAGAGAGAAGTAACTTGCTCAAGCTTATGTAGCAAGTAAGTAGCAGAACTGAAATTTGAACCCAGATCTATGTGAATTTGGACTGTGCACTGTAATTACCACATACTGCCACTTCTCAAAACTTCTTCCTAGGGCCTAGGCTAATGCTAGATGCAGAGTAGTCACTCAAGGACTGTCTGTTGAATGAACAGATTCTCCTTCAGTGTGTAAGTTTGTTATGGGAAACCCTGAGAACAATTAAGCATTTGGTAGATTTTTAAGAGTAGAAATCATGTTGGATGGCACTTCCAGTCATGTTTTATACTTGAATTACAATATTAAAATGTCTGTCTTCTTGACTGTTTGTGAAATCATGAATTTTCTAGTGATAGAAAGATGTATAACATTGAGTGTTTGATAATTGTGACATTTGTCATCACTTTCATCATCATCATCGACACAGGGTCACTCCTTGAGAAGAACTCCCTCCTTGGATTCCTAGTGGAGAGCACACATACAGAACCTAGTAGGCAGCAAGGCATAATAAATAAATATTTAACAGAAAAAGTAAAGAGGAAAGAGTAAAAGCTGACCAGGGATCTGCAAAGTCACAGGATGATAAACGCACATTTTCTGGTAACATGAACTTATTCCAAAAATTGAAGGGGGAGGGCAGATACTAGTTTTATGTTAAAAACAGATGTTATAGAGCAGAATATAAAAAATATAAAATTCAAAAAAATCTTAGGTTCCAATAGATGACTTCATGAAATCTTTAAGTTTGATGTTAGGAATAACCATAATAACAGAGTATGAGAATAATAACAAATATTTATACAGTGCTTACTCTGTGCCATGCATACGTTAACTCATTTATCCTCACAACAAACCTATCAGGTAGTTACTATTGCCCATTTTATGGGTAAGCAAACTGAGACACTGATAGGTTCAGCAACTCATCCAAGGTCAAACAGCTGCTGGACCTGGGTCTCGAACCTAGGCCGATGGGCTCCAGAGTCTATGCTGCCTCTGATGGCCATACACAAGGTGGAATTGGAGCTGGGTGATGATGAAGAGTTTGGAGACATTAGAAGGAGGAAGGGAAACTGCAAGAATCTTTATTATTTGGCCTTAGAAAAGTCCAGTCATAGTTTGAGGCAACAGCTAATACAGAATCTACACTAAAAAACATTTCAAAGACATTTTTTAAAATGAAATAAGCACTGTATCTTTTAAAGTGTCGAGTGGACACTGTCTCGAGTTTGCTTATTTATTGCTTCAGGCTTTTTCACAAGTTGTTTCACGCATGTATATTATTTCCCAAGTAGAACTCAAGTGCCTGAAGCAAGAGAATGTGTGTTATTTCTTTTGCACCGTTACCACAACACAGCCCTAGGCACATAACTGCTTAATGAATGCTTGTTCAACTGAACTAAAATCCCAAAGTCTCTCTTTCACTACCTCTTACCTAAGGAAATAGATGTGGAAAAATTGGTTACGTCACTTAAAATAATATTTAAAATTTATTTAACAACAAAATCCCACAAATATTTTCTGGTAGGAAACAGAAATAGAGGAGAAACTCCAAAATAGAGAGCATTTTTGTCACTGAAAGATTAAATATGATAAGGACAAGTCAGCAAGTTCCAATAAGGAAGCATGAATTAGGGGGGGAAAAGAAAAAAAAGCGAACGAATTAAATTAAATAAGCCCAGTCTACTTTCTTTTTTGTGTGTGTGAGGAGATCGGCCCTGTGCTAACATCTGCCAATCCTCCTCTTTTTTTGCTGAGGAAAACTGGCCCTGGGCTAACATCCACGCCCATCCTCCTCCACTTTATATGGGACGCCACCACAGCATGGCTTGCCAAGCAGTGCGTGCCCAGGATCCGAACTGGCAAACCCCGGGCCGCCACAGGAGAGTGCGCGCACTCAACCGCTTGCGCCACCTGGCCGGCCCCATGAGCCCAGTCTACTTTCTGACCTAGAAAATTTTGAGTCTGTAATTACAAATCCTTGCTGCTCATGCTATGCAAATTAAAAGATAAAGTGTAAATATTCAAAGAAAATATAGAAAAATTGTTTTAAGTTCTTTTCAAAAATAGAGATGAGAAAAATGGAATTAGACCAAGGTCAAATTTATTTTAACCTAGCCTTTCCATTTTTTTCCCTTCAACTACAATTTTACTTGAAAAGTTTACCTTCTCACATTCTTGACTGGATTTCTCCACTACAGAAAAACATAAAAGATAATTCCATGCCCATTTAAATGGCAAAATGAACAATCTACGAAAGAAATGGAATAAAACCAGTTCCAATAAGAATTATGACCACCCTTAATGAAATTAAGAAAATACATTACTTTATGAATAGGACTGTCCTGAAATTTTAAAGGTACAAGACTAAAATAATAGTAGAGTAACCTCAGAGGTCCAAGTGAAAGTGAAGATATACTGAGAATCTGAATAATAGGTATAACATAGTGGATGGAGTATATAGGACATCACCCAGACTACTGAGTTGCAGAGTAACCTTAGCCCAAAGTTCAATTCAAAAACAGACCCAGAGAATGGTCAGAGGGTCTAGAAAGAGAATTAGAATAAGCAGGTAAAACTAGGAGAAGAAAGAGTCTACATAAAGGAGTGACATGGGAGGAGGGGAGCAGGGGAGATGAACAACAGAGTCATAATAATGATACAACAGGATTTGGTTGTACTGCTTAAACTTCTATTTCATAAGAATTACCAATTTTGAAGATGTTTTAACCACAAAAACCTTTGCACCTGAATGATTCTCTTAATACACGTTCATTTCCTTACTACAAGAAAGGTGTCCACCTTAGCAATCTTCAAAAAAGCTACAACTTGGCAATGTCTCATTAAAAATCAGAGGCAGGGGGCCAGCCCGGTGGTGCAAGCGGTTAAGTGTGCGTGCTCCGCCGCGGTGGCCCGGGGTTCGCCGGTTCAGATCCCGGGCGCGCACCGATGCACCACTTGTCAAGCCATGCTGTGGCGGCGTCCCATATAAAGTAGAGGAAGATGGGCATGGATGTTAGCCCAGGGCAAGTCTTCCTCAGCAAAAAAAAAAAAAAAAGAGAGGAGGATTGGCAGATGTTAGCTCAGGGCCGATCTTCCTCACAAAAAAAAAAAATCAGAGGCAGGATAGTTTCTAAGAAGATAAAAATTGAAAACAATATTTAGAACTTTTTAAAGTAAAAATGTTACTTTATTTGTTTCATGTTAGAACAAGACTTCCAAATGTTTCCACTCTGGCGCTTGCCTGAATTTTGAAGGCCAAGTTTCCATCGCTCCCTAAGGCAAAGTTAATGTCCTTTGCTAAGATTTACTGAGTCCTACTAAGTACATTCCACCAGGCTCAGTGCAGTGTGTGTGGTGGGTAGGAGCAGGAGAGGATAGCTTAAAAAGAATTAAGAGGTGTAACCTGTGCCCAAGGCTGAGGAGATAAAGCACATATACAAGAAACAAACAACAGTAAAGGGCAAGGTATTAGTGATGATTGAGAGTAGGTGAAAAGAAAAAAAGTGATAAAGCATAAAAGAAAAAAACAATGAGCTGCAAATTTTGAAATCTGCATTGTAATCCAAGGCCTGTTAATAACTTGTTTGAAAAGCTTGGGCAAGACACCCCTCTGAGCCTTAATTTCTTCAGCAATAAAATCATGGGCCCTTTCAATTTTAACTATGTATGCCACTATTTCTCTTGAATGGCTCTACTAAAAGCAGTAATTATGATGGTCCTTAAGTGTTGACATATTATTTTTACTTATAATCTCACTTAAATATGTAAAAACAAAATTTTTATGTGCTTATAACTCCAATACAACTATTAAAACAGACAAATTTAAAAATTAATACAAGCAATAAAAACACCAATAAAAATATCACTAATTTAATATGATGCTGCCCCATAAAAATTAAATTTCTGTTCACAACTTGAATATGGTATCAATTGTGATGACACAGTTCTTTCAAATTCAGCACCTCTGCTTATCAGGGGCACCTGAGAACTCAACTCTCCCACACTTTACTTACTACTGCAAAACCTTTGTTTTTACAACATGCTGTGATGTTGCCCCAAAGGCATCATTTATTAATTTTACCCCCATGATTATAAACAGAAATGCAAACTTGGGCATTGAAATCCCCTATTGGAATGTTGTTTTAAGGTGTTGGTCATGATGATCTTGAATAAGCTTATATTATTTTCCTTTAGCTTATCATCAAAATGAAAATAGGGAATTTAAAAAATTCTAATTATTTTTTTCCTTTTTGTACTTCTCTGTATTTTATACGTTTTCTATGATAAACAAGCATTTTTCAATTGAGTTTAACTGATAGCTTTATTGAGATATAATTTACACATTTAAAATGTACAATTCAAGTTTTTAATATATTTATAAAGATGTGCAACTACGTCACAATCAATTTGAGAACATTTTCATCACCCCAAAAAGAACCTCCTGACTCCCCCATACCCATTAGTAGTAACTTGCCATTCTCTCAGCCCTCTCGCCTCCCCACTCACCCCAGCCCCAGGCAACCACTGAACCACTAATCTTTCTGTCTCTAGGGATTTGCCTTATTCCAGATATGTCATATAAATGGAATCATACACTATGTGGTCTATTGTGACCAGCTTCAGAGTACGTTTTCAGGGTACATACATGTCTTAGCATATATCAATACTTCACTGATACTTCATTTCTCTTATTACCAAATAATATTCCATTGTACGGATACACTACACCTTATCCATTCATCAGTTGACGGACATTTGGGTTGTTTCCACTTTTTGGCTATTATTAATAATGCTGCTATAAACATTCCTGTACACGTTTTTTGTTTCTGTTTTTTTTGGTGAGGAAGATTAGCCCTCAGCTAATATCCGCGCCCATCTTCCTCTGCTTTATATGGGATGCCACCATAGCATGGCTTGACAAGTGGTGTGTCAGTCCGTGCCCAGGATCCGAACCTGCGAACCCCAGACCACCGAAGCAGAGTGCGCAAATTTAACTGCTATGCCACCGGGCCGGCCCCAGTACAAGTGTTTTTTTGAACACCTGTTTTCACTTCTTTTCAGTAAATACCTAGGAGTGGAACTGCTGGGTCATATACTAATTTGGTGTTTAACTTATTGAGAAACCACCTTACTATTATCCAGAGTGGTCATACCATTTTACATCCCCACCAGCAATGCACAAGGGTTCCAACTTCTCTATCACCGGGTACGAAGTGGTATCTCACTGTGGTTTTGATTTGCATTTCCCTGATGGCTAATGATGTTGAGCATCTTTTCATGTGTTTATTGGTCATTTGTATATCTTCTTTGAAGAAATGTATATTTAGGTCCTTTGCCGATTTTCAAATTGGAGTATTTGTCTTTTTATTTTTTGAGTTGTAAGTTGCATTATTTTTACACTCAGAAAAAACTTTTTAAAAAGCACTGAACATATGCTAATATATATTTTTTAATCACTAAGAATGTGGCAGAGTTAATATAAATATTGAGGGTTGTGCTAGTGGAGGCACCTTCCCCATTCCTGATGGACTCCTTCACTCACCTCTGGGAAGGTAGACTTATTTATCTGCTTGGCAAATTTGGTAATACCTAAGCTTGACTGGCTCAGCCACCTGCTTTCTTCCTCAAGTGAGCCTGCTAGCAGAGAACACACTGCTCTGCTCTGCTGTTTGAGCTGGGCAGGCCTCCTGGACAGGAAAAGACAGAGAAGGGATAAGATGGAATCGAAATAAGAAGGAAAGATTGGACAGATGGAAAAAAAGGAGAGGTGGGATGGGACAGATACAAAGACAAGGAGTTTTAGAGGAAACTGAGTGTGACAGCTTGGCTGGGTGGGAAAAGTGTAAGAAGTAGCTAGAGGCCTACTGGAGTTGCCTCTTCAACTCATGCTGCTGCTACTCCAGCTCAAGTCCCAACCCTCAGCCTTTCTACAATCTCTCAGCAACCCAGCTCTCTAACTCTCCTCCCTACTAGTCTTCTACAAAATCTCTTCCCTAAAATAGGCAACTCATTTGCCCCTCAAATTAACAAGGATTTTTAAAAATGAGATATGTAATACTGGTGAGGGTTCAATGAAATACCCACTGTCACATGCTGCTCAATTTGAATGTAAACTGGCACAATGTAAGAGAAACCAATTTCACAATATGTAGCAAGAATATTAAAACAATTAAGACCTAGTAGTTTTATTTCTGAAGATTTATGCTAAAGTAATATTCTGAACACCAACAAAAAAGAAGGAAAAAAAAAGAGAAATCCTCTATGCACAATGATGAACATGGAGGCTTTACTTTATAGGCTTATTTTGTTCCAGGGACTGTTCTATGTATTCTATCACATCACCTCAGTTAATTCTTGTAACTCCTATGAAGTATTACTTCCCCCATTTACAAATCGGAAAACTAAGGGGTAAGGAAGTTAAATAGTTTGTCCAAGGTCACTGTGGCAGTGAGTGAAAAATTGAAGACAATCTAAATATTCAACAATAAGGGAATGATTAAGTAAGTTATAGCATACCCCAAATGTTACAACGTCACAAAATATGTACGCCATGAATCTATAATAAAATGAGGGAAGTAGAATCCAAAACAAATCATAAATATGATCTCGACTATGTTTACACACACTCCAAAGAGACTGAAAGTAAATATTCAAAAACGTTAACAGTTCTTGCTCTTAGTTGATGGGAGTACAAGTGAATTTTTTCCTTTTTTGCACTTTTCTGTATTTTGCATATTCAAACATATAATATTTTTATACTCAAATTTTTTTAAAAAGCATTGAATCAAGAACATATAATTTTTTAAAAAATCACTAAGAATGCTAACAGAGTTCATCTAAACAGTGATTAATATTGTTCACCTCTTCAAAAAGAAAATAATACAAATAAATATAAGGTTATCACAGCAGTTTAGCAAATCAAAAACAAAACACACCATTTGCTAATTGCTTTCTGTGTGCCAAACACTGTGGAAGGTAGTCATCTTGACATATATTATCTCATGTAATAAGTATGTGGGGTTTTTTTCTTTTGGAGGGTGAGGACACCCATTGCCTTAGGACCCTACCTATTTTAGAGTATCAAAGAGTCATTCAATATATTTGCCAATAACCTACAGAAACAGGAATTCCTACAAAGCCAGTTCTCAACAGCACAAAGTAGAGAGACCTCTATGGTAGAACTCTGTAGATCTTAGAAATGAACTCATCTGAATTGTTACAGAACTTTTTCCTATATGTTTACCAAATCCTAAGTCAAAAAGGTTAGCATTTAAAATTCTGGTAAAACAAAGAAAGAAAATTCTACACAATATTTACTGAATTATAAATTATCCCAACCAAAAAAGTTTTTCATATATATTTCCTTTCTCTTCTAAAATAATTATAACAAATCTACACAAAGCTGTTCATGACATTAAGAGATAGAATGATGTATATATATTTGGGACTTGCATTTTTCATCAAATGTTTTGGTGAAAGGGCTCATTTCCACTTCATTTCCCACAGGACTTACTACAATGTTGATCACCAATGGGCTCAAACATTAGTCATTAAACTAATAAGAACTAATGCTAGATTCAGAGTCATTCACAAGCCACCATATTTCAAAATTATTCACCAAAATGTATACGGATGTTGTAACATGTACATACATATGTATATTGTAACTTGTAGGTTCATATGGATTATCAGTAAATTAAAATTAACTTATGAATTCAACTAGGATAAAGAACATAATAATCCATATGGCATCAAACACAGTTTTAACACTATTTTTATTTTTATTTATTTATTTATTTATTTTGTGAAGAAGATCAGCCCTGAGCTAACATCCATGCTAATCCTCCTCTTTTTGCTGAGGAAGACCAGCTCTGAGCTAACATCTATTGCCAATCCTCCTCCTTTGCCCCCCCCCAAAAGCCCCAGTAGATAGTTGTATGTCATAGTTGCACATCCTTCTAGTTGCTGTATGTGGGACGCGGCCTCAGCATGGCCGGAGAAGCAGTGGGTCGGTGCGTGCCCGGGATCCAAACCCGGGCCACCAGTAGCGGAGCACGCGCACTTAACGGCTACTAAGCCACGGGGCCGGCCCCTTAACACTATTTTTAAATTATAAAACCCAAGCCAGGAGATCTCTAGCTTACTCTCTATTCTTCTTTTGACCAAGGAGCAAAAACTCATTAATTCTATCATTTCAGAAGTCATGAAATTTCAAAACGAGTTTAGGCTGATATATTTACTTTTAATTAAGGCTTTCATGGTCTCATACAGCCCTTTCAAACCATCCTGCATACCAGAGGCAGATTACTCTTCAGAAAACACTACCTTTGTGTTTTACATAATAAAAACGGTGACTTGATATACTTGTGGAATGAATATTTCTTCATGTTCCAAAAATCTATAATGACATCTTATAGTCTGGTCAATTTAGCTAGTGTCACGCCAGTCTTATCTTTTTGCTGAGCATCAAAACACTCTATTCATCTCAGATGAGTCTCAATATCTCCAACATTCCACTACCAATATCCCCTTATCTGGCTCTAAATTCCTACTCTTTTTATTCTCAATCCCTTATGCCACTACCCCAGCTGCCATTACCCAATTCAACCACATCAAGAACTCCAGACTCCTCCTTTTTTTTTTTTTTTTTAAATATTAGTCAGCCTCCTCCTGGCATTACCTTCTTTCCTGTCCAGCATTGAATCCACGTATCTTCTCTAGCTACTTCCTTAGACCTCTTATACTTCTACCGTACCCACCCTATAAAACCCCAGCCCTCATCAACCTAACCACTTTCTCTGCTCTTATACCAAAGCTATCTATTGCTAAAGAAAATCACAACTCTGCGGATTGGTAACACTGTAAAAGCAGTATCCATCCAACCTCAGGGTGGAGCCTCAATGCTGGTCAGTCATCCTTCCTCATAGAGCTCCCAGGACCACAGGCTCCAAAGACATACTAAGCCTTTTACCACCAGCCTCGAGTGCCCTTCCTATCCCTAGCTCAGCAGACAGTCTCACTGGGACCACAAGTAAATAGAGGTTACCAGATGTTAGCTGGTAACCAGTATTTCATCCTCTTTTCTCAGTAGAAGAATGTGTCTATCTGCTGTTCAAGCATAACCCTTCTACCTGTACCCAGTTTGGCACCCTCTCCCAGTTCATCAGGGAGCTCGTCTGTATAATCAGTCTATCTGTGGACTCATTCCTCTCACAGGGTAGGGCATCCTTATAAAACACAGATCTCCTTTACCCTAATCCCATGTCTGTGAATAACTCTGGACTTCAAGGAAAAATTCAACCACAAGAATTAATTGTCTTTCTGTAAAATGCACAGAGGGCAAACAAATGATAAAAAATAAAGTAACCTGCAAGGTACTAGGGAAGTATAAAGAGTAATTTCTAAAGGTTTAAAAGATAAAAGGTAAGACAGTTGGGGAAGATTTGCTTTTTAAAAGAATCACTTTGCCTTTTCTTTTCAAATAATCTATTAAATTATTTTTATTTTAAATAAAATACTACTAAAAAATGAAGCTTATATACAGGAATCCTTACAAAACTGTAGCTGCTTCTAAGAGTTAGAGATTTATAACTAAGTTCAAATTAATTTTGTGCTTCTTATTCTTTTTGGGGTCATGGACTCTGAAGAATCTAATGAAAGCTAAGGATTTCCTTCTCTGAAAAGTACACATATACTACCACTAAATTATAAATGCTATTTCCAGGGGTCTGTACGCCTGGAAGCCTATTTTTGGGTCCAAGGTAAAAAACTGAGTAGTCTCAAGAAATTTTATTTTACCCATGTCGTATAGGTATCTACTGTTTTCCATTCCTACAACAAAATATCTAAATAAATATTTATAATATTAATCCTTATTCTGACGTTTGACATAATGGTGACATACTGATCTATATCTCCAGCACACTAAAAGTTAATAGAAAGGCAGGAAGGGAGATAGACGTAAAAGTGAACATGCTTTCTTGTAATCAGTCATGCAAGAGAACGTATTTTGATGGGGTTTAGGAAAGGAAAAACTTCCACAGTAAGGCAGTTTATTCTAGATTAGAAATTCTAAGAAAAGGATAAACCAGTAGAGAAGAAATTTGTCCCAGAGGAAGATACCTTCCAATGTTTTGGAAGACTGCTGGTAGAATACGATTTCTCCCCAAAGATGTTTTATTTGGAGAATCTTAGGTAGAGAATATTCCCTAAAGAAAATATATATGACAGAAACAGACACTATTAAATATATTCTAGTAATAGTCCAACGTCTGTGCACTCAAAGTTTCCTTGTACTGAAAGTTTCTTCCTGGCAAATCCTTCAAATATCATAAGTAGGATGAGAGAGATCAATGGATTCTGATTGTTAAATTAAAGTTTCTGTTCAACTTTCATTATGGAAACATTAATTTCTGAATAACTATGTTTTCCTCAAGTTAAAATTTATCTATTTTTTTTTTCTCTTTGAAGCATTACTACTTTTGTAACAGAGAAGGAAGGAGAGGAAAGAGGGAAGGAGTAAAATTTGTACTCCTACCCCCATCCCCCTTCAAGTTACAATAAACTATGACCTGTTCCGACTTTTGAGCTTTCCATGGAAGACAGAAGAATAGTAAAAAACCAAAAGATTAGGTAAGGCAGAATAAGCTATAGGGGCCTTCTGGATATCTTTTCACATACTCTGAAGAGCTACAACAAAATCGGAACTCTCCAGCAAAGGCTATACATGGTTTTATATAAAGTATTATACAACTACATGGAAGTCTGGATTATAAGACAGATATTCTTAGAATATCTGTTTCCTCAGCCTAGATAAGTGTTTTTGGAGCAGAATTTTTGCTCCTAAGTTTTTTGTACACATAGGTATACTCTTTGAGGCTGTCAAGGAAGGCAAGCCATATACACGAAGGTCAAAGCCCTGTTGGGGTTCACTAGGGAATCTCTAGGTTTTCTCCAGGTATACAGCTGAAAAATGACAAAAAGCCTGTAGGCATCAAAATCCACTAAATTATAATTAACCAAGAGGCCACCTGATATAATAAAAACTACCTCCTAAATTACATACTTTTTTACTTCAGGTTAACTAGTGAAAATATGAGCTTTCGTGAATACAAGACCTATTAGACCAATTTTTAAACTAGAGTTCAAATGTAAGACTAATAAGACAAACCATCTTTTCTCTCCTTAGTTACAAAACGCTGATGATTAAAATAAGGAAGTCACATGACACTGCTTCTAGTTTTGGCTCTTTATAGATGCTCTTACCCAATGCTCTAGGTATAACTCTTAACTGGCACGGCAAAGAACTCCACAAAAAATTTTTTAAAAACTATTGAAGCAAAAGAAACCTAAGCATTACTTTGTAAACTGCTGAAGAAAATAAAGCCTGATGACTGAATTTGGATTAAGAAGTCACAAATGCAACATGGATGGACATTGAGGGTATAATGCAAAGTGAAATAAGTCAGAGGGAGAAGGTCAAATACCGTATGATTTCCTTCATTAAGTAGTAGATAATAACAACAATAAACAAACATAGGGACAGAGATTGGATTGGTGGTTACCAGAGGGGAAGGGGGGAGGGAGGAGGGTGAAAGGGATAATTCGGTACATGTGTGTGGTGATGGGTTGTAATTAGTATTTTGGTGGTGAACATGATGTAGTCCACGCAGAAATAGAAGTACAATGATGTACACCTGAAATTTTTACAATGTTATAAACCAATGTTACTGCAATAAACAAAAAATTTAAAAAATAAATAAATAAATAAAATTTAAAAAAAATAAAATAAAATAAAAAGAAGTCACAAATGGCTGTAAATAAAGCCTTTTCCAGGAAACTAAATTTCATAATTTTCGAATGAGCATTGTTTCTAGAAACTTCCACTCCTCCTTTCATCTGAGATGAACTTCAGGGAGGAAATCACGTCGGTTACTTGGTATGAATCCTTCTAAGACCTAATTTAGGTAAACTTTTTTCATGCTCCACAAGTGAAAAAAAAAAAATCTAAAGTAATCTTTGGTGCTTCATAAGGTAAAAGAAAGAAAGAAATCCACTAGGCTTCAAGAAATAAAATATATTTTCACAAAAATAAGTCCTTACTGAAAAATCTTAAGCAATGTTTTTCAGTTCATCTAAAAATTCTTTTTAAGATTTAGCTGTACAGTGGTAATACCTGCAGAAGAGAGAAACAGTGCGCAAGAAAAACAATGCATGCATAAAATAAAAATATAAGTGGTATGCTCTCAAATACCTAGGAACAATAGCATTCTTGATCTCACCATAAAGTTCACATATTTTAAGGAAATTATTTATTTCAAAATCTGTAATATAAAAAGTGCTTTAAAATGTTAGTTTGCCTTTGTTCAAATTAGAAAACCACAGCAATCTAAATCACTGGGTTTTCAAAACTCAGCTAACGTAGAAAAAAAGGTAATTATTTAGTCAGGTAGTAGTTTTCCAGGAAAAACAGGCTAGGTATTCTCATAAGAGAATTTAACGGATATGACAATTACAAAATATTAATTCCTAAAATCTCCTAGGTACTGTCAATTAAAATGTCAAATGCCCAAATATCAATAAAGGTGACTAAATTTGTCGCTTACTGCTTCAGAATTCTTCCCACAGTCAAAAGGGAAAAATAATCTTGATTTGTCGGTATTTTGACAGACATACACTATCTTTCCTTTCCACAAGGCTAACGATGACGAAAAATGGGAAGTCCTAAGAGATGGCAGGGAAGAGGGTATGATGGTAAAAAGTTTCCATCTCCAAATATATGAAAGAGCAGAATCTCAACACTGTGATTAAAACAATTTAAGAAATCTCAATCTATCATAAGATTCAGAATTTTTTAATGACGTTTTCCTTTAAAGAATACTACAAATGAATTATTTCAAATGCGTGAAAAACAAAAGTATTGCCTGGTTAAAAGAAAATATAATTTCCCTCAAGGGAATGGTTCTCAAATAAAGAAAAGCCGGTACAGTGTTCGTGTGAATCTTCAAGGCCCTAAACTGAAGAGAATGCTCCATATCTGTATCAAGACGCAGACATACTGAGTGTAGAATTTCTCAATAAAAATATAATCCTTGTAGAGGCCATTTAAATCGTATAAGAGCTTTTTTTTAAAAAAATTGAGGGCCGGCCCTGTGGCTTGGTGGTTAAGTGCGCGCGCTGCGATGCTGGTGGCCCGGGTTCGGATCCCGGGTGCGCATCGAGGCACCACTTCTCCGTTCATCCTGAGGCCGAGTCCCACATGCAGCAACTAGAAGGATGTGCAGCTACGACGTACGGCTACCCGCTGGGGCTTTGGGGGGAAAAAATAAAATAAATAAAATCTTTAAAAAAAAAAAAAAAAAAAAAAATTGAAAATTGCCAGACTATCAATTATTCTCAAATAACAAAAAAAAATTTGCTAAGACTAATTTGTAGGAACAAAACAATGTATTCTCTTTTTTATCCAACTGAAATGGTGTCAATGGATAGATTTAAATACAAATGAAAACACTATATTTTCCTACATAATGCACATGCATCTCTCAAGAAACAAGCAACATCCAATAACTAACCCCTTCCCCAATTCTGACTTTGATCCTTTAATATCCTACACACTGCCAACAGTGTGCCAGGTCTATAATGACTAGATTTTACGGAGGGAGTTTGTTTACTGACCAGGTAATTTAAGATTTCTTTATACCACAAGGTTGGGAATGGCGTATGTTACTTGTATCAAATTACACTGAATATTAATTAGGCCTTCAGGTGAATTTTGACACTGAATTTTAACATTAAATGTAGAAGCAAAACAGTGCACTAAAGCAGTATTTCGGTAAATTTATTAGAGTAAGGGGTCCAGATAAGAACAATGACGGGTCCTAATGATCCCCACTGAGGTCAGTTAGCTTCCAACAGGGCTATCTTTCAGTTATAACAGCTCTGAACAAGAGAGAGTTCCATGCAAATCACTACCTCTGTTACAAAAACAACTTAAAGCACAGATCTAGACAATACATCAATAGCTTTCTGTAAAAACTGCCATATTTCCTTTTAAATTTATCTAAACCACCATACCCATGTGTTAACCTTTTGCTACCACTGGTGTTTTACAGCCAAAAAACATACCCTCTTGCTTTCTAAATTTAGCTAAAAAGAATTTATCCTTCCTTTGATAAGAAACAGCTTCTCTATATGAGAAGCACGTCTACAAAACTCTCAGCCATGCCTGAAACTGATTCAGAAAAGAGGTCTTCAACAGCAGGTACTCTTCCTGTTCACCATCAAGTTCAGTCTTCTTGTAGGTCCTCCAGTTCTCCTTACTTAATACCAATAGATACAGTAAACAAAGACTCACACAGTGCCTAGACACATTGTTGACGCGCAGATGTAAAAAACTGTAACAGTGACACCCCAGGAAATGACTGAGCACTCTATTCATCTTATGACCCTCACTAAACAAGCACCGGGGACCTGTTTATCCTCCTCACTGTTAACAGAGTCAACACTAAGAGGAAGAGACTTCTTGGAACTCTCTTCCTGCATAGAAACTCCTCAGTTTGAATATCGAAGCACTTCAGGAAAAGGATTTTTAAATTTACCTCAAAGAATTTACCCCAGATTCTCAAGAGTAGGAAGACATCTTAAGAATCTCACAGCAATCCTATAGGTTATGTGCAGCCCAGTAAGTTCCTAACCATTAGCTAGCTACATGTAGCTACTGAGCACTTGAAACGTGGCCAGGCCACATGCAGATGGACTGTAAGTGTAAAATACACAGCAGGTTTCACAGATTTAGTATGAAAGAATGTAAAATATCTCATTATGAACTTAAAATTGATTACATGTTGAAATTATATATAGGATTAAATAAAATATATTACTAAAATTAATTTCACCTGTTTCTTATGTGACTAGAAAATTTAAATTGCTTATGTGGCTTGCATTATACTCTTATTGGACAGCACTACTATAGACCTACAGCCTTAATTCTGATAGCAAACAAAAACTATCACTCAGCATTTCCCAATTATAATTGCCATTTAAAAGCCAAAAGAAAAGCAGTATTCTTCCTTCTTACCAATTGAGATGATAGTAAAAATAACTTAAGAAGAGTACAAAAATAGCAGAATCACTTTGCCCTGACACCATTTTAAAGAAAGATTACTTCAAAAAGGCAAAAATAGTACAGGACGCAAAAAACACACCTCTTAAGAAAACAGGATGAGAAATACACAAACCAAGTTTTTCTAATAAAGTAGAGCAAAATGCTGATCATAAGGTTCATCTTTAAAGTGAAATGGACATTTCTTTCATTTCCAGCACCTGGGGCCTCAGAAAAATAGTGTTTAAGATTCTGTCTCTTTATTATTCAAGCATCTTGAACCATAAACAATCCATTAACACAATAAAAAGGGAAATAATCATCATGACCTAATTCTCTTTTCCAAAACCAAAAGAAAATAACACCACCCAAAAGCAAATTAAAAAACTACATCAGTTTCTCTAGGGCTGAGTAGGCTACCTTTGGTCCACAAATATTATGAAATAAGAAGCATATTTTAAAATAAGTATTTTTTTACCACAATTTTTTTGAAGTGTATTTTAAAAGTGAAACATTCAACAACACATTTCTATGAGTGAACCATTTCTTCCTCAACCGTAAGACATCATTCTGCTTTGTTTGATTTTAAAATACTTAGGCCTCCAGGACTCTTGGGGAGAAAACCCCAGTGTATTTCTGAATCTATAAAAATATTTTTTTAAGGGGAGAGGGGAAGACAGCTCAGTAAAGGATCCTGGGGGGGGGGTGCTATCTCAGGTGTTCAGAGGATGCAAAAGTTACTTCTATAAAATTGTAGATGGGGAAACTGTATAAAAAAAGAATTTAAGGAAATTAAGACCAAAGAGTCCCCAGGGCTCAGCAAGAGTTGATCCGATACTTTCTATGGTGTCCTAACAAATTTATAATCCAAAAAAGGCCGTATTTGGCTGTCAATTTTTTTATCCATTTGAGATTCATCAGCTGCGTATAATCTCCAGACTTCTATTTGCTAGGTGAGGCATTCCTTAGAAACCTTTTCTTTGTGCATTTAAATGCCAAGCTCAAATACGTCCCCAGTAGTGTAAGCAGAAAGAATTGTACATATTTTAAAGCAGGGAGTTGATTGGCTGCAGTTTCCTGCCTTCGTGGAAAGCGTAATGGATAAAGCTCTTTCTGCATATAATCCTTAAACACTGACAGCACTCGCAAAGAATCGAGTCTTCTAACACTGCCCAATAGGTAAAAAGGCTGCCAAAATTTCCATCAGAGCATCCTATTTTTAGAGACTTTGGAATGGGTCTTTTGAATCGCATTCCACTGTTCAATGTGTTTGACTAAGTTTATACGGGGAGCAAAATAAGCATCCTAAGGTCTTCATCTTTTTAAGCTTCGAAAGGAATTTTAAGCTTTTATATCTTAATTTTTAAAACCTTAACCTTAAATCTTTTAAACACACAAATTAAAACTAAACATTAAGGTAAATATTGGGCCAGACGGAGAAACGGAAGGGAGACACGAGGCGTTCTTGACAACCGAAGTGGCAGGAGAGAAGAAAAAACAAACAGGTATGAAGGAAAAGAAAAAGCATCCCCAAGGGTGGAGGGATGGGGCTGTGGGCAGCAGGGGAGAGAGGCACAGAGGCAGCCGCAGGCTCCGCCAGGAGCCGGGCAGGAACGACGCTGGTGCCCTGGGGAGGGAGAAATTGGCGCGAGGCGCAGGAACAGACCACAGACTAGAGACAAGAGACAAACAGGAGACCGGAGAGGGGGCGGAGGTGAGGGAAGCCGGCTACACCTCACCGAGAGGGCAAAGGCGGCGCTGCCGGAGGAGGACAGCGCCGGGGGAGACGCGAGGGGCTCCGAAGGCGCCCACCCGGCCGCGAGCCCGCCGGCGCCCTGCATCCCGCTCTTCCTCTCCTCACCTGGGACTCGGCGGCGAAGGGAGGGCTACCGCTGGGCGCCGGGTCTGTTTCCAGCCGCCCTCGCTGACATGGCGACCGACGAGCTGTCACACAGCCTGCTCAGGTCTCCCGCCGCTCGGGTGGAGCAGACACCTCTCGCCTTCCCGCCCCGCCTCCCTCTGCGCACCCTTCCCGGCCGGCCGGCAGGCTGCGGGCGGCCCGCGGCCCCGGAGCATAGAGCGCGGGCGGCTAGAGAGGAAGCGCAGAGGGCGGACAACCATAGAGTACGAGTCCAGACACAACCTGGACGGCCGTCTCTCTCCTCATCGGTCCACTCACAGTCCTCCGGCGCCCACGCCGGACCGGAAACGGAAGTGAGGGAAAGAGCACCAAGGAGAGGTCGTTCGCATGCGCAGTTTGTAATGTTTACTTCCGCCCGGCCTAGTCGGGGGGTAGGAGTTTGTTGCACATGGGGTGGTCTTTGTGGAGTTCGCCGACGATGTAAGGACGCTGGGTGACGTTGGGACAGACCTCAGAGGGTCAGGATGTGGCTCCCAGTGGCGGGGCTTCCTCCGCGGCTGACGCTCACTGCCTTCACCGGCGCCGGTCGCTCTTGCATTTTGGGATCCGGAGCGGCGAGGCGGAAGGACGTCCTAGCGAGGAACCGCCGGGGTTTGTCTGACTTCCACCCGCAGCTGTTGCCCAGTCTGGGTTTCGGAGACTCGCCCTCCTGGGTGTCCAAGTGCCGCTTAGAGCCCAGGCGGTACATAACCAGTCCGAGGCTGGCTGAGACCTTGGTGCGGGTCCTGCGGGAAAACCGAGAAAAAACTTGCCAGCTATTCCTGGAGTGCAATCCGGGTGAGTCCGTCGCGGACTGTATTTTCTTGGATGTTCAGCACTTCTGCAAACTTTTATTGACCACCCGTGGTGTGCTAAGACATAGCCCCTTCCTTTGAGCAGCTTATGTGGTCTGTATTAATCATGACACCACAAAATATTTCTGTAGCGGTTTGCAGTTTACACAATATTTTGATAAAACATGCTCTTAGATTTCGCCGTCTCCCCGGAATAGTTGCCAGGACCCCCACCCCAAGAGAACTTTTTTTTTTTTTTACCCTTCCGTGCATCTCCTGCAGACCATAGCAGGATGCTGAGAATGCAAGATTTATGGATTTTTTGAAAAATTATTTTTTAAAGCTCCATTTCCTATAGTGAGGAGTCAGTTCTATTTAGGTTTGACAATATCTTTGATGATTAAAGTATCTAGATAGTCCATGAGTAAGTGGTAGACTAGAGGCAACCTTTTTTGTTTGCTTTTTTATTGAGAGATGATGAAACATTGTGATTGAGAACAGGTTTTGCAGTCTTTGGCAGAATGAATTTAAAGCCAAGCAACGCTGCTTACCAGTTGCCATGTTGGAGTCAAGTAACTATGTAATCCTCAGTTTCATTATATGTAAATGAGGAGCCTAATATCTACTTGGGGGATGTGAGAATTAAAATTAGATAATACGTGTAAAACATCTAATTTCTTTGATATTGAAAGAAATTATGTTGTCTCTTGTGCAAATAAACTTTTTGTTCTGTTAATATACTAGGTCCTGGAATCCTGACTCAAGCATTACTTGAAACTGGTGCCAGAGTGATTGCCCTTGAAAGTGATAGAACTTTTATTCCACATTTGGAGGTATATTTTTAGTTTATAAAAAATAATTTATTGTTCAACTACTTTTGAGTGGTTTAGGGAAGTAAAATTAAGCACACTATTTTCATAGAATCATTTTTAGGGCCATGCCTTAAATATTTTATCCCCAGTGACTAGAACAGAGTAAGTATCAATGCTTGTTGAATGACTAAAAGATTGGAGTTCTGAGACTTGTTTTGGGGTTCTAGTTCTGCTAGACTAGTTGAGTGACTGAAAAAAGTGTATAACTTGTATGTCTAGGCTTGTTTCCTAATCTCTGGTAGGCTATGCTGTGCCCCTGCTTTCTGTGAGCTTAGAATCTAATTGGAGTGCTAAGATTAGGTTAATGGGACTATGTTAACTCTGGATTTAGGGTTTCAGAGGCAAGAAAGGTTTGGTATATCAGATACAATTGCATGGAGTGAAGGCATTATCCAAATGGATTTTTCAGTGAATTCTGCTGCTTGTATAGCAGACAAGTTCACATAACAGTAAAGTGGAAATTCCTTGTGTCAAAGCCAGCCTCTTTTTCTTTCTGTTTTTGTTCCTCCTTCCTTTATAAATCTCCAGATTCAATTTAGGAAACTTATACTTCTCTGTGCCAACTTACTGAAACCATGTAAAATGGTGGTATCTAAAAAGCAGAATGACAACAAAAAATTATGAAAATCTTTACCAAATCCAGCTGTTTATTTTTTAATAAAATTGTGCATTAGATGGTTGTTATTCTACAACTGACTGCTTTGAAAAGAATTCAACATTTTAGCCAGGTTCTTTAATTGATGGTAAATCTACTGGAATTCCAAAAACGTGAAGAGAAAAAGAACACATAAAATTGTTTGAAGATTCAAGATCATGAATCGTGGCTTAGTAAACATAGCCATCTGTAATTTTGTCTTGGAAATTAAAAACAAGAGATAGCTTTTATCTTGTTTATCTTTAAAAAACGGTCTACTTTGGACGATCAATCTACATGGTCACAGAATAATTAAGGTGACATTAAAATGTCTTTCTCTTGACAGTTTGTTATCCTGTAACACGGTAGTTGCTTTTCTATAAGATCAAGATAAGTCTTAATTTAAAAACACTCGATTCAATGAAAAAAGGAGAGTAAGGGCTCGAGAATTCTTGACACACAATATATCTTACAGGAATATCAATTATAAAATGTTTATGGGGCCGGCCCTGTGGCGTAGCAGTTAAGTGCGCGTGCTCTGCTGCTGGCGGCCCAGGTTCAGATCCCGGGTGCACATTGACGCACCACTTGTCAGGCCATGCTGTGGCAGCGTCCCATATACAGCAACTAGAAGGATGTGCAGCTATGATGTACAACTTTCTACTGGGGCTTTGGGGAACAAAAAGGAGGAGGATTGGCAATAGATGTTAGCTCAGAGCCAGTCTTCCTCAGCAAAAAGAGGAGGATTAGCATTGATGTTAGCTCAGGGCTGATCTTCCTCACAAAAAATAAAAATAAAAAAAATAATAAAGTGGAGGAAGATGGGCACAGATGTTAGCCCAGGGCCAGTCTTCCTCAGCAAAAAGAGGAGGATTGGCATGGATGTTAGCTCAGGGCTGATCTTCCTCACGCACACACACACACACACACACACACGATGTTTCTGAAGATAAATGTAAGCACAAAATCTAAACATCATTGACTAAATCTAGTCTTTGATTAGAACTAGGTTTTACTCCAGTGAAGGCTTTTATTTTCTGACTCCTCATTCTCCCCTCCCTTCAGCACTAACCTGAGCTCAGCCCTTAGTACATGTTCTTTCACTCTTGCTAACTATTGTTATGATGAAATGAAAAGCCGTTCAAGTAAAGTTTTGTGTCAATTCGTCTGTTTGGCAGAATAAAAGAGAAGTAACCATTTAAATAGAACCTTTGCAGCCCTAAATCAGGGCCTTAAAGTGATGCTCTTAGCAGACAATTCTTCTAGCCACCCAAAGGCTCTCAGGTTTGCTCCTAAAAACGGAAAGGATTTTCAAGGATAATGCTTGACTCTGGATTTTTATCTAACTTTAAAATACCCCCACCCTGCTACACACACACCCAGCACCACCCCCACCCCCTGCAATTTCCCTGGTAAGATTCCTGAGACTCCACATTAACAATATTTCAAGCAGGAACAGTTTGTTTTCCTATCTGGCTGTGCTACAGATACACATGTAGCAAGTTGTGTTCTATAATAATAAATCATGCTATATCTCACGTGAATTGTGAAAACTTGTGGCAGAAGTAGCTGTATACGGTCAGTGGAAGAGCTGTCCGTGTTTGTAGTAAACGGCGTCTTATTTCAGCAGGGATAGAGCACAATCTTTTCAAATCAGGCTGAATCTCAGCCCTCGCACTTACTACCTTTAAGACCCTTGGGCAAGTGAGTAATTTAACCTGTCTGAGCTTTGGGTTTTCTCATAGATAAAATAGAGACGTTAATACCCACCTGTAAAGGATCTTGATGCAACTTAAGTAAGATGAACTACGTAAAGGGGCTGACATAATGACTGGTAGAAACTCAAGGGTTATTTCTCTTTCTTCTGTCCTTTCTGCTTCCTGTGTATGAATCCTAAATGCAATCGAGTCGAGTTTTCCAATGTGATTTCACTACTATTATGAATTGAATTATTTATTCTGGAGTTTTTGCTGTTGTCGTTTTTGAATTGTGGAATGGTAAGTGACAGTTACCAAAACAAAAATGTTATGTGGCCTCTCAGAATAAGTGTAACAAAGTCATAAAGTACACATTCTTTTTATATTCCCATCAAACCAAAATCCATTAGCTTTCCTTAATTATAAAGATTAAAATATGACTTTTGAATAACTTGTGAGATTATTTTATGCTATACATATAATTTGTAAGAGTTTAAAGATAATCAGTTTTTAAGGTCTGCATTATGAGTGCTCTTTTTCTTTAGCTTTCATAACACTGCACTCTTCTGGTTTTCTTCCTTACTTTTTTGGCTTGTTCTCAGCTTCTTGTCATGAGATTTCAGAGTTGCTCCATCCTCAGGCCTAGTCCTCTGTACTTCTCCCTAGCGATGTCTGTGCTCCTGGCTTTAATTACCTTCAACCAGCTAAATTCTCACAAATTTGTGTCTTCGGCCTGGACCACTCGACTAACTTCCCCCCTTCAGGGCTGCAGCTTCACGCCTGGCGTCTTCACTTGGATTCACCTAATAGGCATCTCAGAATTAACATGACCAAAAATATATAATTTCCGCCTCCAGTCTGTTCCTTCCACTAGTCTTTTTCAAGGGTCCCCTTGAAGGTGATCATTAAAATTTACTAGATTTAGAAATAGAATAATATTTATTTATAGGTTGAACTAAATCACTTAAGAAAAATTAGGCTTTTTAATTCATAACTTTAAATTGCAAATTCGTTGATGATAATTTTATTTATTTATTTTTTCCCCCAAAGCCCCAGTAGATAGTTGTATGTCATAGCTGCACATCCTTCTAGTTGCTGTATGTGGGACACGGCCTCAGCATGGCCAGAGAAGCGGTGCATCGGTGCGCGCCTGGGATCCGAACCCGGGCCGCCAGCAGCAGAGCACGTGCACTTAACCGCTAAGCCACAGGGCTGGCCTGCAAATTCGTTGAAACTCTGATAAATACCAGTAGAATTTTCTGTGCATGAGAGCCTCAATATGCACATTAAAACACATCGCCCTCTTCTATTTGATTTGTTGCAACTTCAAATTAAGTTGATGGAGTCTGTAGCTAATAACCTGCTCTCACTAGTAAGTTCTCCAGTGCACTTGGAAGGTGAACTCATCAGGGCAGTGAAAAGATGGAGGTACATTGGACTTCTTCCAATGGGCAAGGAGCTTTCCTTCTTGAGTTGCCTCTGTCTTTAGAAAAAGTTAATGAAAAATTAAGGAGAAATGGAGAGTGACCAGCACAATGAGCTAAGGTCATTTGGCGAAGGACTAACTAAACTCCTCTAGAAAAACAGGAATACTCTCTTGAATATCTGCCTTTCACTTTAATAATTTTATTGTTTTTCTCTACTATGAAACATCTTCCCGTGATCCTCCGAGAGCAGATGGATCGCAGCTCTCTGCCTGAGCCCGGATGTGGTCTCAGAATCTTTGCTCAGTGCTCTGGGCAGCCACTATTAAGCAGTCAGAAATTAGTATGAGGAAGCTTCTTGAACAGCTGAAGCCATTGAAATAAAGTAAAGAAAGTAAAAGGATAAGTAAGAATTTGTTGAAGATTTTTTGTTTGGGGGCTTTTTCTTGGTAATATTGCACTTTCATGATTTTTCAGGCATTAATTGATTTCTATTAACTCTTAAATTTTAGGGTATGTCAGTAATGTTTTCTTTACATCCTTATTAAGGTAGTAATATTTTTTATATGAATTATTTTTTGAAGTAGATCTCTGAATTGTTACCAAGTCTTCGTAACACTGAAATTTCTAAACATGTTACTCTGTCTGTCTTTAGTCCCTAGGAAAAAATCTGAATGGAAAACTAGAAGTGGTACACTGTGACTTCTTTAAACTGGATCCTACAAATTATGGAACAGTAAAACCTCCTATTATGATTTCGAAGATGCTTTTTCAGAATTTGGGAATACAAGCACTTCCTTGGTCAAAAGGTAATTTTTGTCATTCACTAAAGCAAATACCTTATAATTTGTCAGCTTTGTCTACCGGTACACCTGGTTTGTTGAAGAGATTGTGTACAGTTTATATTATACAGTTTATGGACAGATGCTCTTAAATTGAATATGGCTTTCCCCTCACCAAGACAGAGATAATCAGAGCCATTCCTTAGAGGCCAAGTTCCATATCAAGGAAAGATGCTGAGGCTTGGTTTTGATTGAAAGAAACTTAAAATTAATATAGTTTATTAACTAAGTTCGGCTTAATAAAATATGGTCATAGGAAAAAGTGTTAAGAATCTATTCAAATATTTTTCCTTATATTCTTAACAGGTATCCCTTTAAAAGTAATGGGAATCTTCCCAATTAAAAATGAGAGAAGGACACTTTGGAAACTTTTACATGACCTATATTCCTGTACTTCTATATATAGATATGGACGAGTAGAACTGAATATGTTTATTAGTGAAAAGCAATACCAGGTGAGTTATTAACCTGGTTAGTTTTTGTTTTGAAAGAGTTCTGCGATTTTTTTCTGAGTGATCTTAATCTGTTGTAATTTTAATTTGGGCTCATGACATTGAGAGTACTAAGAATATTTTTAAATTTCTGTAGAGTAATCTTTAGGTACAATTTTTTTAAGGTTTTTTTTTTTTTTAGTAAAATATACATAACAAAATTTACCATTTTAACTATTTTTAAGTGTACAGTTCAGTGGCATTAAGTAGATTCACATTGTGGTACAACTATTACCACCATCTATCTCTTTCATCATTCCACACTAACACTCTGTATCCGTTAAACACTGACTCTCCATTCCCCTCACCCCCGAGCTCCTGTCTCTATGAATTTCACTATTCTAGATACTTTGTATAAGTGGAATCATACAATATTCCACTTTGTGTCTGGCTTATTTTACTTAGCATAATGTCTTTAGGGTTCATCCAAGTTGTAGCATGTGTCAGAATTTCATTGTTTTTTAAGGCTGAATAATATTCCATTGCATATATACACCACCTTTCCATTCATTTGACAATGGACACTTGGGTTGCTTCCACCTTTTGGCTATTGTGAATAATGCTGCTATGAGCTTTGGTGTGCAAATATCTTTTTGAGTCCCTGCTGTCAGTTCTTTTGAGCATATACCCAGAAGTGGAATTTCTGGATCATATGATGCTATTTTTAATTTTTGGAGGAACCACCATACTATTTTCCACAGTGGCTGCACCATTTTATATTCCCACCAACAATGCACTAAGGGTTCCAGTTTCTCCACATTCTTTCCAACACTTGTCATTTTCTCTTGTTTGATAATACTCATTCTAATGGTGTAAAGTGGTATATCATTGTGGTTTTGATTTGTATTTCCTAATGATTAGTGATGTTGAGCATCTTTTCATGTGCTTATAGACTATTTGTGTATAATCTTTGGAGAAATGTCTGTTAAAGTCCTTTGCTCGTTTTTTAGTTGGGTGGTTTGTTTTTTTGTTGTTGACTTCTAGGAGTTCTTTATATAGTCATGTGTCACTTAATGATGGGAATATGTTCTGAGAAATGCATTGTTAGGTGATTTTGTTGTGTGAACATCGTAGGATGTACTCACACAAACCTAGATAGTATAGCCTACTACACGCCTATGCTGTATGGTACTAATCTTATGGGACCCCACCATCTATGCGGTCCAACATTGACCAAAATGTCGTTATGCGGTACATGACTATATATTCTCAATATTAATCCCTTCTCAGATTTGATTTGCAAATATTTTCTCCCCTTCTATGGGTTGCCTGTTTACATTATTGATAGTGTCCTTTGATTCTCCAAGTTTTTAATTTTGATGAAGTCCAATTTGTCTATTTTTTGTTGTTGTTGCCTGTGCCTTTGGTGTTATATTTAAGAAATCATTGCCAAATCCAATGTCATGAAGCTTTTCCCCTATGTTTTCTTCTAAAAGTGTTATCGGGGCCGGCTCCGTGGCTTAACGGTTAAGTGCACGTGCTCCGCTGCTGGCGACCCGGGTTCAGATCCCGGGCGCGTACCGACAAACCGCTTCTCCGGCCATGCTGAGGCTGCGTCCCACGTACAGCAACTAGAAGGATGTGCACCTATGACATACAACTGTCTACTGGGGCTTTGGGGGAAAAAAATAAATAAATAAAGTTAAAAAAAATTTTTTTAAGTGTTATCGTTTTAGCTCATGTTCAGGTCTTTAATCCATTTGGAATTACTTTTTTTATATGGTGTTACATTAGATAAGGGTCCAACTTCATTCTTTTGCATATGGATATTAAGCTTTCCCATCTTTTGTTAAAAAGACTTTCCTTTTCCCATTAAATAACCTTGGCACCCTTGTCAAAAAAATCATTTAACTGTATATTTGAGGGTCTGGTTCTGGGCTCTCTATTTTATTCCATTGGTCTATATGTCTGTCTGTATGCCAGTACTGCACTATTTTGATTGCTATAACTTTGTAGTAAGTTTTGAAATCAGGAACTGTGAGTCATCCTATTTTGTTCTTTTTTAGATTATTTAGGCTATTTGGTGTCCCTTGAGATTCCATATGAATTTTAGGGTGAATTTTTCCTATTTCTGCAAGAAAACATCGCTGGAATTTTGATAGGGATTGCCTTGAATCTGTAGATCGCTTTGGGTAGTATTGACATCTTAACGCTGTTAAATCTTCCAATCCATGAAAACAGGATGTCTTTCCATTTATTTGTGTTTTCTTTAATTTCTTTCAGCAGTGTTTTGTAGTTTTCGGTGTATAAGTCTTTCACCTCCGTGATTAAGTTGATTCCTAAGTATTTTATTATTTTTGATGCTATTGTAAATGGAATTGCTTTCCTAATTTCCTTTTCAAGTTGTTCATTGTTAGTGTATAGAACTACAACTGATTTTTGATTTTGTATCCTGTAACTTTGCTGAGATCGGTTATTAGTTCTAACAGTTTTTTTGTGGAATCTTGAAGGTTTCAGACTCTACTTTTTATTCTCAGAAATCAAAGGGCCCCCTGAAGTCCTTGATATCGCCTTGAGTATAATGTTTCGTTTCTGCCTAGGCTGCTTCATATTATTAATCCTTTAATCTAATATCCTGGGAGATGCATATTTCTATATCGGAGAGCTATGGGTTAGGATGGTGGGGCAAGAAATGAAGGGATGGTTTACTCACCAAGACCCAGATAGTAAATAGTGACTATCCACTTAAAGAGAGCATGGGGTTCAAAATCTTGAGCCTGTACATACAGTATATACATGAAAGAATGAGAGGAGGAAAACTAGGAAATGCTTCATGCAGTTTCATCTTGCTACTAGGAAAATGTTGTAACGCTTCGTTTATGTGCCGTTTCACGTGCGGTTTCGTTTCTTTCTAGTGACCTCATTCACTGAAGTAAGCTCTCATCCTTCAAGTGTCAGCTCAGAATTTAATAGCCCACCTGATACATATTTCTAACACACTTGTCCTTCTCCACTGTAATTATACATTTTTGTTTCATTTTTCTTTAATGAGATTTAGGTGATATCGTTAAAGGAGATCAATCTCAAATACATTATAAGTGTACATGGTGATATATTTCAACATGAAAGTTTAAAAGACTTTTTCTTTTTTGAAACAGTTTGAAATGGTTAAGATTTTGCATATAATTCTCATTTTCTTTAATTTCTAGATGCTATTAAGATATTACTATTAGCCAGCATTTGACTTTGATTGATTATAATTATATATAATATGTAACTTCTGTTTTCCTTTTAATAGAAATTAATGGCAAATCCCAAAAATCCAAACTTGTATCAGGCATTAAGTGTGCTCTGGCAAGTAGCTTGTGAGATTAAGCTTCTGCATATGGTGAGTAAAATCTTTCTAAATTTCAACAGAGAACTTTACTGTTTTCAGAGAGGCTACATTTTTGTGACCAGTACATGGAGAAAAATTAAAGATTAATTTTATTATTTTTCCCTGTTGAATAGAGCAAGGTAACTTTGCATGCTGGGTTGTTTTGTTTTGTTTTGTTTTTGGTCACAAATATTTATATTTTTCTTGATTGTAAAAATAATATATGCTCCTTGTAAAAAACATGAGACATGTTAAAGAAAGAAAGAAAAGAAGAATCAAAAAAAAAAAAAATCACCACATGATTCTACCACTGAGAGGTCACTCTTGACATTTGGGGCATATTTTTAGTTTTTTATTTTTCCTGTGTGGTTTTTTTTTCCCTTTATATAGTGGAGATTATATTATTTTGTATCTTATTTTTTCACTTAATAGCTAATAGTTAATTATAAGTTTTTTCCCTTGTCACTAAACATTCTTCTTAAGTTTTTAATGGCTACTTAATACTTCATTATAGAGTACTTCCTTTTTTTGGTTTATTCCCTTAGGCAAGATCAGAATTGTCTAATAGAAGTGTAATATGAGCCACATACATAATTTTACATTTTTTAGTAGCCACATTATAAAAAGTAAAAAAGAAACAGGTGAAATTAATTTTAATATTATATTTTATTTAAACTTCTCAATTCACAGTATTGTCATTTCAGTGTATAATCAATATTTTAAAATTAGTTATTACATAATTTACATTCTTTTTGTGTGTATTAGGTCTTTGAAATCCAGTGTCTGTTTTATACTCACAACACGTCTCAATTCAGACTGGACACATTTCAGGTGTTCAATAGCCACATGTGACTGGTGGCTACCATATTTAATAGCAGAGGACTAGAGTGTAAGAAAAAAATGATAAATACTATTTCTTTCATACCATAATTTGCCCATTCTCTTTTTTTTTTAGTAGACTGAAATATATATCAAGTAGATTTTATAGGATATATGTTTGTATATTTTAGGAGCCCTTGTCCTTCCAAGGATGTGTGGGTTTAATTTTTAAATTTTGCAGTGTGTATCTCCATGTAGTCTCTTCATTGCTTTTGTCCAGGAACACATTAAGCCCTTCAAGGGCATACTTAGTTGTTAGAATGTTATCTCATTTGATTTTAGCTTTTGTTCCAATTCTGTTTGTTTCCTCCAAAACATCTGAGTTTCTTAGGTTGGATCTTTGTTCCTTGCCTTTCGTATCTATCATGCCGTCATTGTTTATCTGTATTCCCAGAAATCTTTTCACACTTAGTGTCACAGCACTGACTCGGCTTTCTGCCTGCACTGTATATTGTGATCTTGGTACTGTAGTTCTTGGTTTCCCTAAAAGCCTTTCTAACCCACTGATCTCCTCTCGTTCTTTTGGCTTTTTATCTCAGCCTCTTCTCTCCTCATGGCTTTCAGCTAGTTTCTTTTTTTTTTTTTTGGGTGAGGAAAATCAGCCCTGAGCTGACATCCATGCCAATCCACCTCTTTTTGCCGAGGAAGACTGCCACCTCTTTTTGCCGAGGAAGACTGGCCCTGAGCTCACATCTGTGCCCATCTTCCTCTACTTTATATGGGACGCCACCACAGCATGGCCTGACCAGCGGTGCATCGGCGTGCGCCCAGGATCCGAACCCGGGCCACTAGCAGCAGAGTGCACGCACTTAACCGCTACGCCATGGGGCTGGCCCCCTCAGCTAGTTTCTTCATGGAGGCCTCCCAAGGACTTTAGCTTTCAGGAGAGTTTTCTTGTTCTGCAGTATTTCTTTTCAAAGGCCTTAGGTTGAGTTTTGCCATTTATTAACCTCCAGAAAGGAGAGGTCTGTTTGGACCCAATGTTTTTAACATTTGTCCATTTATATATCTACAACTGGAGGGTCGGTGATTGAACTCAATTCCCCAAGGTCTTGTGGGTTTTCCTCTCCTGTGCCTTTGGTAGATGGGAGTGAGGTCTCCTCGGCGCCCACAGCTGTGCCCTACCTTTGGTAGATGGGAGTGAGGTCTCCTCGGCGCCCACTGCTGTGCTCTACCTTTGGTAGATGGGAGTGAGGTCTCCTCGGCGCCCACTGCTGTGCCCTACCTTTGGTAGATGGGAGTGAGGTCTCCTCGGCACCCACTGCTGTGCCCTACCTTTGGTAGATGGGAGTGAGGTCTCCTCGATGCCCATTGCTGTGCCCTAAACTGCTGTGGATAGACCACAGGATAGCTAGACCAAGTGTGGGGGAAACTGCTTTGCCTTCCTCCACTTACATCCTAGAACTGCTGGGAGTTTCACGGATGGACAACAATTGCATTTTTCCTTCCACTTCAGCTGCCACTGTAGTTAGTAATAGATTACCATTTCTGACAACAGCCTTTCAAATCTTATGTCCAATATTGTAAGTTTTGGTCTTTTAAGTCTGTGTCAGATGCTGTATCTCTTTATGTGTCCCAACATATTCCAGTGAGCTTTATTAATAGGCTTTTCCACTAAGGTAGGGCAAAAAAAAAAATTCTCGGTATTGATCTGATAGCCCTATTGTGACTCTAGTATGGAAATGTTGGCTGTTAAAAATGATAACTTAAGAACTTATTTGCATAAGTATATTAAGGGTACCTCTCTTTTATCTAAGTAAGTAATAGAGTTACCAATATTGGGATAGACCTTTGATTCTCCTTTTCTTTTCTTTTCTTTTTTTTTTTTTTGTGAGGAAGATCAGCCCTGAGCTAACATCCGTGCCAGTCCTCCTCTTTTTGCTGAGGAAGACTAGCCCTGGGCTAACATCTGTGCGTATCTTCCTCCACTTTATATGGGACGCTGCCACAGCATGGCCGGACAAGCGGTGCGTTGGTGCGCACCCAGGATCTGAACCCAGGCCGCCAGCAGCGGAGCGCACACTCTTAACCACTATGCCATGGGGCCGGCCCCTCTCCTTTTCTTTTTTTTTTTTTTTTAAAGATTTTATTTATTTTTTATTTTTTGCCCCCAAAGCCCCAGTAGATAGTTGTATGTCATAGCTGCACACCCTTCTAGTTGCTGTATGTGGGACTCGGCCTCAGGATGGACAGAGAAGTGGTGCCTTGATGCGCACCCGGGATCCGAACCCGGGCCGCCAGCATCGCAGCGCGCGCACTTAACCACCAAGCCACAGGGCCGGCCCCCCTCTCCTTTTCTTTATCTAAAAAAAACAAGACGAGAGAAGAGAGATATGTATGGTTTAATTATCACATGTTGTTTTTCATATATCCAATTAGACTGGTGACTTAGATTTAATTCATTCTGTTGTTTAAACAAGACATTTTTAAAAGTGGTAATAATTTGAGGCACTTTGACCAAAGAGAACTAAAAGAAGTGTTTGTTTTTTCTTCCCTCAAGGAGCCTTGGTCATCATTTGACATATACACCCAAAATGGACAACTGGAAAAGCCAAAGAGTAGGGTAAGAATGACTGAATGCTTTTCCTTTTTTTTTCTCTAAATGGAACATCTTTTATCTTCTTGAAGGTTATCCTTATTTTCTCTAAGATTATCTGGTATTCTGTATTTATTTAAATTTTTAATTTTAGAATATCTAGAAATGTTCTTTAAGCATATCTTACTGCTTTTGATAAATTCAAATTATTTTGGAAGAGTTGTATTTTTCAGCTATTTATACAGTGGATGCTACCATAATAATAGGCTTAAACAGAGACTCTGACTTCCATTTTTATCTCTTTTGAAATGAAAATACATCTCAGATTTGAAAAATATAATTTTAATATTCATCTAATTTGATAAACTAAAAATGAAGTTTTGTACTTTATTAATAAATCAGAAATTTGTGATATTACTACTTATAATTGAATTCACCAACAGGTGCATCTTGTTTCTTACCTGGTGGGTGGAGCTTTTATTTTTGTTTGTCTTTTCCCCTTTCTAAAGAACCAAAGTGATGATGTTATAAAGTGATCCTCTATTTAGTTTATATCAGGGCTACTTGTAGTCAAATTGTAATAAAGTAGCCAAAATTTCAAAAACAATTTTTGGAGTCAATTCAAAAGTTCCACTTTAGGATTAAGTGCTATAATGATGCCCTCATCCCAGCATATCTGCTCAGTCTGAAGTTCCCATTTGCTTGACTCTTGACACTAAAGGAAAAAAAGAAAACTATCAACTTAGAAATGGTCTTATTTTAGGGTGATCACTTATCATTGTGATCATTGTGATTATAGCTCTGTTTCACTATTCATAAGCATAATTTATGTAGCCTCACAAAATAGAATAGGAAGAATACTTTTTGGCTGGATACCATTAGGAACTTATCTAGATGTCCCCAAAATGAGCAACTCTGTGTATAAGATGCTTTCTCAATGACAAGATCAAAAGCTACAAAAGTTTTTTGGCCAACTTAAGTATATAAACTTTCAGGGATGAAGATGAAATAACCACATGTCATGTTTCATGAGAGAATTTTATTCCAGTACTTCAATTTTATCTTTGACATCAATGTGTTCTTAATCACTACAGAAGCACTTTGAGGCATTTAATTTTTTAGAGACATCATCTTCATGTACATCCAAGTTGTTTGAGATTTTCCACTTTTTTGAAGCCATGTTTCTATGCTATCGTTGGAACTCTTTTGCTAAGCTACAAATAACCATTCATTTAACATCAGGAAAGTTTTTTTATTCCCTATTTATCAGGTAAATCTGTATCTGTAACTCCAAAACTATTTACCAGGTTGCTTTTTAAAGTCACCCACAAAAGACTTGTTAACAACAACATATAATACTTTCAATTGCGAGGTTATCCCCCTTATCCTGATTAATAATTACTAAATACTTTTGAATTTCATTGCCTTCCTTTTTTATCAGTTCCTTCAGCCGCAGGCATCCAGAACTAGAAACTAAAATTGATTGAAATTTTCTTTTTTGGGCAATAATGTCTTCCACAAACAGTATTTATATTTCAATATATATGTATTATAAAGTACATAAGGGATCGCTATCCAATATGTGAGATTTCCTAAGGACTCAAACATAAGGCTACATCTTTTCTTTTTTTTTTTTTTTTTTGAGGAAGATCAGCCCTGAGCTAACATCCGATGCCAATCCTCCTCTTTTTGCTGAGGAAGATTGCCCTGGGCTAACATCTGTGCCCATCTTCCTCTACTTTATATGGCACGCCGCCACAGCATGGTTTGACAAGCAGTGCATCAGTGCACGCCTGGGATCCGAACCTGGGCTGCCAGCAGCAGAGAGCGCGCACTTAACCGCTGCACCATTGGGCCAGCCCAGGCTCTCTCTTTTCTGATACCGGTTTTATTTTGAACTGTGTAATACTGTATCCTAGAGCAGGTTGGTGAACTTTTTCTGTAAAGGATCAGGTAATAAATATTTTATGCTTCACAGGCCACATGCAGTCTCTCTCACATATTCTTTGTTTTTGCCTTTTTAAAAAAAAAAATCCTTTACAGATGTAAAAACCATTCTCAGCCCTAGACTGTGCAAAAACTGGCAGGTCATGGACCATAGTTTGCTAACCCTGTATTTTTTAAAAATATCCAATTAAAAATTATAAGTCAGTAATATTTTTTTATCCTTAGGATCTGGTGTTGTGACTCAAACATAGAAGAGACTCAGTGCATATTAGTGTCATGTTTTGGATTTGACCTTACCCTTCTTAAAAGTTAATAAGCTGTTACTCTTTCATGGATGCTAGCCAGACACAGGCTCCTGGATCAGACAAAGGACTTTATTTGCACCCAAGCCCCGCAGAGTGATGTGATATGGCTTGGTTGGGGTGTGCATGCAGTGGTTTTACATTGCAGCAGAGGAGCACAGAGCTGGGGGAATCCACCTCTTTCATAGCAAACATTAAGCAAGCCTTCTTTTTGTCCTGGGGAGAGACACGATCTCATTCCTCAAGGTGGCTCACTGCAGACAACCCTGGGAAATGGCCCAGGTAAAGAACGGTTGGGCCCCTGCATTCTTGGCGCACCCAACAAGAACATACAGGAATACTCGGTCTGTGGTGATTGCTTCTTCCAACAGGTACCTTGAATGAGCAATTGAACAATGTTTTGCTCTGGCAATATTTTATGACTAACGTGATTTATTTTCCCTTCTCTCCAGGAATCATTAGAAGAAATACAACAAAACCTGTGTTTAGTTCAATTGACTCCTCGTAGAAATTTATTTACAGACAACTTAACACCTGTTAACTATGATGTATTTTTTCACATGTTAAAGCAGTGTTTTATGAAGCGTAATGCCAAGCTAATAGACCATTTACAGTAAGTAAGAAGAATAAAAGCCAGTATAAAAGTAGCAATTTAATGCGAGAATTATACTTTCGTGTTAAAGCTCTGTTTTTTGTATCTCGTATATCTTGATTAACGGAGTGAAGTACCATGTTTTCACTCGTCTGTTTCTTCAAAATACTTTCTTCTCCCTGATACATATAATTATATTTTCCACATAATCTCCTGAGCTTAGCTTTTTTATCCTTCTTTGAAAAAACAACTAGGAATGCCTACAAGTTGTTTTATCTTTGTCGGAGTATATGGCCAGGATTAACCTACACAAAGAACTAGCTGCTTGCCACTGGCTGGGGTGGAGCAAGTCAGCGTTAGTGGTGGCATACCCACCATCTACCTCTTGTCATTGCCTGTCCTTAGTGGTTCTGTTTCCTAACCAAAGTAGTCATGGATCATTACACCTCCCTGGTACTCCTGCCCTGGACCAAATTTTATGTTTCTACCTAAAGCTTTATAAAAATTATAGCTGTTCCTACCTACTTTGTATCTATATAAATGTAGTTTTGATATAGGACTGATGTGTACAGTTCTGTAAGTTATGTTTTGCACCTTGCAATCAGCAGCCCACAGTCATGCAAAGTATTGTCAGGGGAAGGGCAAAATGTTAAAATAATCTTTTTAATTAATCTGATCATAATTTAATATATAACTCTGTATGAGCTATTGATTGAACAATATTTATGTACAAATAAATGTTAAAAATGGCAATAGACCAGTAAAAGTAATCTACTATTTTTTGTCTTGTCGCCTTGTGATAGTGGCTGTTTTGAATGAAAATACCAAGAATATAGGAAATTAAGGAATGAATGTAATAAACTGTGATGCAAAATGTTAAAACTTCTCTTGTAGATCTCTATGATTTGAAAGCATGTTTACAGCTGTGACCAAGATTCCATTCAAAACGAAAAAGTATTGGAAATATTTTCCACCAAAATATTTTATTACAGTTGTTTACTTGTTATCAGAGGCTCCCTGATGGTTTTTTGCTAAACTAATATTTAAGGCAGCTTTACAATTTATTTACCAGTAATTGTTACATAAAAATGTGGAAAAGTATTCCCTCTTTGAAAACTGCTTAGATAGCAGTTTCTACTGTTTGTACTTATTGAACTTTTACATGAACCTAATTGGAGTTAAGAATATTTTTGCAAAGAGAGTTAAAAGATGAACTAGGTAGGCAGAATGTTTTTAAAGGCCAATGTTAAACTAGAATTCTGTGTAAGAAATGATTAAAACATATTAAAGCCTAAATCTGCTCTTTTCATTACAGGTAAGTCATGAAGCTTCAGGAATAAAGCTAGTTAAAGCTGTATATATGCAAGCTCTTAAACTAAATAGGATTAATTCTGTATAATAAGTTAGGCATTTTACGTTGGGCTTAAAAGCCATCTCTATCAGTATTAACTGACAATTGTTATGAGAAAGAATTAAGCAAATTTACTTTGTATTTCTTTTGCAGTTCATTGAGTCCAGTTGACGCAATGGATATACTGAAGAAAACCAAAAAAAAGGAAAAAATGAAAATAACAAATTTGTACCCTCGAGACTTTAAACAGCTTTTTGAAACTATAGAGTGTTCCAAAGATTATACCTGTAAATGGCTATATGATGACTTCATGGATGACAGAATCGTGTAAGGAACAAGACATTAGCTGGAATGTTCATTTATTGGGCAATTATGACACAAATGAAAAAGAACAAAGTTTGAAAAGCTCAACATCCTTTCAACAGAGGATAACTGTTCTTGTTTTGCACAGACTAGGCAGATCATTTCTTCTGAGGTTGATATCATTAGCATATTGGATAAAACAGTGGCCGCTGTTTTTATTCACAACTGAGCAAAATGAAAACTTCAGTTAATTATGGATTTGATCAGATTGGATTTGTTTTGTTTTAAATTCTTATCTACTGTAAACATACTGCTAGTTGTAGGGTATTGCCAGATGTAATTTAGTTTTAAAAATCCTTTTGGCCAGGTGTCTTATCTTACATTGTATTAATTTAAATATTGCACTTCCACTGTTGATGTTTGCATCCTCCTGGGGGGCAAAAGAGTTTGTACATCATTAAGCTTAGAAAGTAAATTAAACTGATTTAAGTGGTTTGTTTTACTTTTCAGTTTGTTGAAATGTATTATGAAGTCTGTACAATGAAATTATTTAAATTTTAGTATGGTTTAAACTTTTTTGGAAATTAAAATATTTTAAGTAATAAGATTTTGTGGGTTTTTGTCTCTAAATATCTAATGAAAGATTAAATTGACCCTAATTTATTTACTTTAAATTTTATGTATTGTCGGGGCCGGCCCCGTGGCTTAGCGGTTAAGTGCGCGCGCTCCGCCACTGGCGGCCCAGGTTTGGATCCCAGGCGCGTACCGACGCACCGCTTCTCCGGCCATGCTGAGGCAGTGTCCCATACGGCAACCAAGAAGGATGTGCAGCTATGACATGGAACTATCTATTGGCGCTTTGGGGAAAAAAGGGAAAAAGAGGAGGAGGATTGGCAATAGATGTTAGCTCAGGGCCGGTCTTCCTCAGCAAAAAGAGGAGGATTGGCATGGATGTTAGCTCAGGGCTGATCTTCCTCACAAAAAAAAATAATAATTCTATGTGTTGTCAATGTACTTTCAGTGAGTAATTCAATCTATGTTATTCACAAGTCTCTTGCATTTTTATTCCATCTGAAGTTCATCTGAAGTTAGACCTTTGCATGAACCTAAATGGAATTATAAGAATATTTTCTTAGATCATTGAAGAAGCTACTAGATTTTTACCTGTGACATATCTAATCTCCTCAGATTTGTTTGCTATTATAACACTTCATTATACCTAAGGCATATTAGTAAGTAACTCTTTGTGGGACGTGTTCTTTTTTTTTTTTTTTTTTAATTCAAACGTGCCATTTTGCCCCTTTTGTCTTCTCCCACCCTCTTCCCCTCTTGTAACTGCCAGTCTAATCTCTGTTTCTGTGTGTTTGTTTGTTGTTGTTTCGTCTTCCACGTATGAGTGAAATCATACGGTGTTTGGCTTTCTCCATCTGACTTATTTTGCTTAACATAATACTTCCAAGGTCCATCTGTGTTGTTGCAAATGGCAAGATTTCCTCTTTTTTTTTTTGGCTGAGTAGTATTCCATTGTGTATATATACCATATCTTTATCTACTCATCCATCCATGGGCACTTAGGTTGTCTCCAATTCTTGGCTGTTGTGAATAATGCTGCAGTGAACGTAGCGGTGCATATATATCTTTTCGAATTAGTGTTTTCATGTTCTTTGGATAAATACCCAGAAGTGGAATAGCGGGATCATATGATAGTTCTGTTTTTAATTTTTTTGAGGAATCTCCATACTGTTTTCCATAGTGGCTGCACCAGTTTATATTCCCACCAGCAGTGTATGAGGATTCCCTTTTCTCCACATCCTCTCCAACACTTATTATTTCTTGTCTTTTTAATCATAGCCCTTCTGACAAGCTTGAGGTAATATCTCATTGTGATTTTGATTTGCATTTTCCTAATAATTAGTGATATTAAATATCTTTTCATGTGCCTGTTAGCCATCTGTATATCTTCTTTGAAAAAATGTTCAGATCCTCTGCCCATTATTTAATTGGGTTGCTTGTTTTTTTTGTTGTTGAGTTGTATGAGTTCTTTATATATTTTGGATATTAACCCCTTATTGGATATATGATTTGCAAATATCTTTTCCCAGTTGGTAGGTTGTCTTTTTGTTTTGTTGATGGTTTCCTTTGCTGTGCAGAAGCTTTTTAGTTTGATATAGTCCCATTTGTTTATTTTTTCTTTTGTTGCCCTTGCCTGAGGAGACATATTCAAAAAGATACTGCTAAGACTGATGTCAGAGAGCATGCTGTGTATATTTTCTTCTAGGAGTTGTATGGTTTCTGGTCTTAAATTCAAGTCTTTAATCCATTTTGAGTTAATTTTTGTGTATGGTGTAAGATAGTGGTCTACTTTCATTCTTTTGCATGTGGCTGTCCAGTTTTCCCAACACCATTTATTGAAGAGACTCTCCTTTCTCCATTGTATATTGTTGGCCCCTTTGTCAAAAATTAGCTGTCCATAAATGCGTGGGTTTATTTCTGGCCTCTCAGTTCTGTTCCATTGATCTGTGTATCTGTGGTTTTTTTGCCAGTGCCATGCTGTTTTGATTACTATAGCTTTGTAGTATATTTTGAATTCAGGGAGTGTGATACCTCCAGCTTTGTTCTTTTCTCTCAAGATTGCTTTGGCTGTTCGAGGTCTTGTGTTGTTCCATATAAATTTTAGGATTCTTTGTTCTATTTCTGTGAAAAATGTTATTGGGACTTTGATAGGGTTTGCATTGAATCTGTAGATTGTTTTAGGTAGTATGGACGTTTTAACTATGTTAATTCTTCCAATCTATGAGCACAGAATATCTTTCCACTTTTTTTTTTGTCTGTTTCAGTTTCTTTCAATAATGTTTATAGTTTTCGACATATAGGTCTTTGACCTCATTGGTTAAATTTATTCTTAGGTATTTTATTCTTTTTGTTGTGATTCTAAATGGGAATGTATTCTTCATTTCTTTTTTTGCTATTTCATTGTTAGTGTATAGAAATGCAACTGATCTTTGTATGTTGATTTTGTACCCTGCAACTTTACTGTGTTTTTTATTTCTAATAGTTTTTTGGTGGATTCTTTAGGATTTTTTATATATAAAATCATGTCATCTGCAAATACTGACAGTTTTACTTCTTCCTTTCCAGTTTAGATCCCTTTTATTTCTTTTTCTTCCCCAATTGCTCTGGCTAGGACTTCCAATACTATGTTGAATAAGAGTGGCGGAAGTGGGCATCCTTATCTTGTTCCCGTTTTTAGAGGGATAGCTTTCAGTTTTTCACTGTTGAGTATGATGTTAGCTGTGAGATTGTTATATATGGCTTTTATTATGTTGAGATACTTATCTTCTATACTCATTTTATGGAGAGTTTTTATCATAAATGGATGCTGGATCATGTCAGATGCTTTCTCAGCATCTGTTGAGATGATCATGTGATTTTTATTTCTCATTTTATTAATGTGGTGTATCACATTGATTGATTTGCATATGTTGAACCATCCCCACATCCCTGGTATAAATCCAACTTGATCATGGTGTATGACCCTTTTAATGTATTGCTGTATTTGATTTGCTAATATTTTGTTGAGGATTTTTGCGTCTATGTTCATCAGTGATATTGGCCTATAATTTTTTGTGTTGTCTTTGTCTAGTTTTGGTATCAGAGTTCACTTTGTAGAATTGAGTTAGGAAGCCTTCCCTCCTCTCCAGTTTTTTGGAACAGTTTGACAAGGGTAGGTATTAAATCTTCTTTGAATGTTTGGTAGAATTCTCCAGAGAAGCCATCTGGCCCTGGACTTTTGTATTTTGGGAGGTTTTTGATTCTTATTTCAATCTTTTTACTTGTGATTGGTCTATTCAGATTCTCTATTTCTTCTTGATTCAGTTTTGGGAAGTTGTATGAGTCTAAGACTTTATCCGTTTCTTCTAGGTTATCCAATTTGTTGGCATATAGTTTTTCATAGTATTCTCTTATAATCCTTTGTATTTCTGTGGTATCTGTTGTAATTTCTCCTCTTTCATTTCTAATTTTATTTATTTGAGCCTTCTCTGTTTGTTAGTCTGGCTAATGGTTTGTCAATTTTGTTTATCTTCTCAAAGAACCAGCTCTTAATGTCATTGATCCTTTCTATTGTTTTTTTAGTCTCTATTTCATTTATTTCTGCTCTAATTTTTATTTTTCCCTCCTTCTACTGACTTTGTGCTTTGTTCTTCTTTTTCTAGTTCTGTTAGGCGTAGTTTAAGATTTCTTATTTGAGATTTTTTTTGTTTCTTGACGTAGGCCTGTATTTTTTTTTTTTTTTTGAACTTTTTTTGTGTGTGTGTGAGGAAGATCAGCCCTGAGCTAACATCCATGTCAATCATCCTCTTTTTTTGCTGAGGAAGCCTGGCCCTGGGCTAACATCTGTGCCCATCTTCCTCCACTTTATATGGGATGCCGCCACAGCATGGCCTGACAAGTGGTGTGTTGGTGCATGCCCGGGATCTGAACCCCGGGCCGCCAGCAGCGGAGCGCCGCACTTAACTGCTACGCCATGGGGCTGGCCCCCAGGCTGTATTGCTATAAACTTCCCTGTTAGTACTGCTTTTGGTATAGGGTATGTTCTTAATAACATTTAGCCAAACCAGTTCTTCCCAACTCTTCTACTGTTGTCATTGGTGTACCGTTCAATCTGGCTGGCAACTCGGAAGCTGCTTCTTTCTCTTGTCATTCCTATCCTGCTGTTACGTAATTTGCCTAACCTTTATAATGTCATTCAGTCTTCTTTCTCACCGTTTTCTTCCTAGTTCTATGCCTTAAGCCTCAATTTCTCCTGAAGCTTAACTGCCTCTCTTTCATCTTTCAATCCTTCTTGTTTATTATTGCCATATTAATCTTTCTAAACATCTATTTCACCATAGACTCTTCATAAAAAACAGTGATAATATTTAGGAGGCTTTGGTTTCCATATGGGTGATAGTGGCATCTATCTCTTAGGGTTATTGTCAGAAGGAGTAAATAAGTCAAGAAAGAGCTTAGGAGAGCAGCTGACAGAGTGATAGCTATAAATGTTGGTATAATGTGTTATCTTCCCCTACTCCCTCCTATATAGACAGCCTATAATGGAGAGGCTCTGTGCTCCCTTCGTTCTGTAGTCAACTAGAATTAAAAATAAATTTACAATTGTCTATTCACTAAAAGATGTAAATAATGAAGCTTAATATATGGAGGTAGTTGCTCATGGTAGCAGTAAGGGGCCCCAAGAATTTGCTATTAAGATTAGTCTTCTTGTTACATAGTAAAAACCCAGAGGAGTCAGTAGTGTGCAAAGCCTCTGGAGAGGGCAGCTAAGTTAACTAAAAACTTAAAATCCATTATAATTAGTAATTAGAAGTCGGGCCAGTTTCAGAGAAGTGGTGGAGGCAGAACCCTGATGGTGGGTGTGTGTGACTTCTCTTGTGATAACTGTCTGTGTAGAGAAAGAAAAAGGAGGATGCAGAGTTTGAGGTGGGTTCTTCTGTTTCTTCGTTTAATTGTTTTAAGATGAGACATTTAAGCATGTTACTAGGTTACAAGAATGGAGTCAACTGAGACATTTTAAATATAGCTCAGAGGGATTAACTGATGGTTTTAGGAAAGTGGATGGGGTCAAAAGATCAGAGAAGTACATTTAGCTCTTAGCCTAGATAAAAGGAGTTGAGTGTGGATGCTAATATGAATATATGTAGGGGTCAGAAGATGAATTAATGCCTTACAAGTTCCATACACTCTGGAAAACATCAGGCAGGGTCGCTTCAGATAGAGTGGAAGAGGGGACTTGAGAATGACAAAGATTTGTTAACTGCTGTGGGCAATCAGAAAGGGAGTTAAGGAGAGGCTCTAAATAATACACAGGGTCTAGCTAAGGATGAATACCAAATTTATATTGGTATTATAGTCTATACTACTGTGTAATTTTAGGACTGGAGCCATGGAGGATATGGACAATTAGGTTAATAAAAGGTAAAAGTTGTATATTAAGGAGATTAGCCTTTAGGTCTGTGCATATGATTGATTTCCGTTATTTATAGAGTGAGAAATTAGTCAGACATTCAGTGTCTTTCAGATGGGATGGATGCAGCCTAAGGCAGTGGAGGTGTGGCCAGATCTCCTGTTTCGGGAAGCATAGTTGACTGATGTCCCCAGCATCCTCCCCCTTGAATCCACCACTATGCTTATGCCAAGGCTACACTTCCTATAGCTGCTCCCAGGCAATGACTAAGTATGGTGGAGGTACTAAGACAGGCCCCTTCTGGTGACACACAGAACTCCAATGGGCAATTTTTGCGCAAGGACTCCCTGTTGGCCTGGCTAAACCTTCCTTGGAATTTTTCTGTGGTCTGGGACTTTGTATCTACTCTTTCTTCCTTCCGTCTCTCCATCCGTAGAGTCAGACCTGCATTCGCAGTCTGAAGCACGTCCTGCCTTCTGCTTCCTTCTCTAAAACCCTTTTACATGTCTAATCTCGTCTTAGCATCTGTTTCTCTGCAGACACAAACTAACACAGGAGTCAGGAATGTGAAAGTAACAGGAAGAAAATGGTTGAAATAATGAAGCAAGTGTTAGAAAGCCACTTTTAAGCATTAAATTCTGATATTAAGATACCAGAGGTGGAGTGATTGCTGATGATAACAAGGTCCAGTACCAAGTAATTCAGGGTGAAGCACTTAAAGATATTTTGCCCAAGGGTTTTTTGTTTTTGCTGGTGGCTGAGGATAGTGGCTGATCTTGTTACCACACAAAGGGCACCATCTGCTCACCGCAAGTCAAAAGCCAATCATCAAGAGGCAAGATGGTGGAAAAGAAAGGGCATTTTATTACAGCTTGCTAGCAAGGGGGAAGACAGCTGACTAATGTCTGAAAGAACCACCTTAAGGGGGCACAAAATGTTATAGCAGTTATATAGGCTGGTGGGTTATAGGGGAGCGGGTTAGGAATGTTGACCCTCTGGTGTTACAGACTGGGAGTCACCACACCAGATCTTTCAGTTTTCATTGATGACAGCTGTCAGCATAGACAATGTTCGGGGGTCATCACATTCATAAGGAACTCAAAAGAACAAAGTTATCATCTTATCACAGCAGGAGGTACATGCACAAGCAGAGGTCGTAAAATCTACAGAGCAGTTAGATCTGGAGGGTGCATATCCAGCTGGGTTAGTCAGAGGTCATTCAAGGTTACAATAGGGTTTTTCTTCTACAGTATGTCTTCCCTTATGTCAACCTTGTCTTGAGTCGGTATTAATCATCCAGTTTGTTTGAATCCCCAAAATGTGATGAGTTTAGCAGAATGTTCAAATGGAATATTGGGAACATGCCTGGTACCTCCAAAGACACGTTTTCACTAGAAGAGTGAAATGAAGGTAATTAGGAGAGCTAAGAGCTGGAGTTATTACAACAGGAGACTTTCAGTGGTATCTAAGGATCTTTTTCTGTGTTTGTTTTGGGGATATTGATAACTTCCCGATAAGAAATTAGATATTGTTCTCTAGAATATATAAGAATGTAGTCAGTGTAAGTTCAGAAGGTGATTGGGACCAAAACAGGCATGCTCTATATTAGTGGGGTAAAAAAAATGTTCTGTGTTTTAGTGGGCTATGACCCTTCGTTCTCTGATCATTAAATTGTAGAATGGCATTTGGCAGGTTACTTATCTGGGCCTTGGTTTTGCACGTGCAAAATGAAAAGGATTTAACTATGTGGTCTTTTTCTTCTCTGTGATATTCTGTAATTATCTGACAATACATTATCAAAACTGTAAAGTATATCTCCTATAGGAAGGAAAATTCCTCCTTTGCTGACCACGTAAAGAAGATCTTCTGGAGAATGAAGTTAACATAGAGAAAACAGAGCTAATACATGGAAATAGGGAGACATCATTCTGATAATATTTGAGCCCCTGGCTTCAGCCATACCTGAAGCCATATACATGTTTAAAGCCAAGCAAATGCCTGAAGCCAATTTCCTTTTTTGTTTAAACTAGTTTGGGATGGAATTCTATCACTTTCAACCAAGAATCCTTATATAGATACCATCTTAATAGCACTTACCAATAGCGTCCCATTCCTACATTACTGCAGGGACTCTTCTGAGTCTAACTATAATTAGCATGCTCCTGAAGTGATGACCATGGCTGGTGACCTCCAAGCCATAAGCCTGGTCCTTTGGATTAAAAGAGAAGGAAGGGTTTTTTTTAGTTCCACACCCTGTGAGTATATTATTTGCACCATTCTAAGGTTTGAAAGGGGAATTCTAGTTACCTGATGAGACACATAATAGACTTTTAAAATAATCCAGTAATTCTTGGTTAAATGTTCATTCGGTTTATTACTAAAACTGCTGGGTAATTCTGTATTAAACATTTATAGCTACTATTTAATTTACCTCTTGCTCATAAAATAGTGTGTTAAACTTTCAATTATGGTTTATGGGGAATTGAGGCACAACATTCTATGCTCTCCTTGGTTTTTATCTGCTCATTAAAAGCAAGGATCTGAAAGTAATGGAACAAGTAGGATGAGAAAGTGTTGATTTTTGTGTATTTTTAAAATTCAATTTAGATTTCTGGTGAGAGCTAATTGTAAAGCAAATTGGTAAGGATTTTGATTGGAAATATCAAATCTTCTCCAAACTCAGAGAAAGATGGTCAGTTTCAAGATCCTACCCAGGATTTCCTTTTTATTTGTGGTATAGATCATAAATCTACTCCATAGATCATGAACCTCTCTTAACACCCTCCAGTTCTCTTTAAAAGAAACTTCTTCTTTTACTGTTTTCATACAAGAGAAATCTCCAAAAGAATTTGTTGAGTGCAGGATAAGACTGAGAGCCCAGGAATTCTGGGCTTCTGTTTCTATAATACATCTAAATCATTATATGGTCCATCCCAGGCAACTTTGAAAATAGTAAGAGTCAGCCATCTTTACCGTTTCTGAGTGGTCTTTGTATAGGAAATCTGGAATCTGATGCTTGTGATTCATCATTTAAGAATTCTGGAAAGCAGAACTGTCCATTTTACAATAGTTAATTAATCTCTTATTAAGAAAAAAACCCCTTCTGTTACTGAATATGTGGTTCTCATTATAGGATTTAATGAGTATTGTATTATTATGGAATTGTTTATTCCGTAGGTAGGAACAGATCCAGGTTTTGTGGGCCTAAGGCTTTTACAACGTTAGGGATCCCCCTTTTAAAATTGTGGAGATACATATATACATGTATACACGTATATATGTATATATATACATATATATGACACAAAACTTACCATTTTAACCATTTTAAGTGTATAATTCAGTAGCATTAAGTACCTTCACATTGTTGTGCTACCATCACCATTATATTTTTTCAGAACTTTTTCATCATCCCAAATAGAAACTCTATACCCATTAAAAACTAATTCCCCATTTCCCCCCTCTCCCTAGCCCCTGGTAACTGCTGTTTTACTGTTTGTCTTCAAGAATTTGTCTATTCCACGTACCTCATGTAAGTGGAATCATACAAATATTTGTTGTTTTGTATCTGCCTTATTTTACTTAGCGTAATGTTTTCAAGGTCCGTTCACATTGTAACATATTAGAATTTCATTCCTTTTTAAGGCTAAATAATATTCCATTGTATGCATATACTACATTTTGTTTATCCATTCATTTGTAGATGGACACTTGGGTTGTTTCTCCCTTTTGGCTATTGTGAATGATGCTGCTATGAACATTGGTGTGCAAGTATCTCTTGGAGTCTCTGCTTTCAATTCTTTTGGGCATTGGGGGACCTCTTTTAAGAAAAAGGATACACGATAGCCAGAAGGACCCAGAGGGTAGAGGATTTGTCTTCCTCTCCTACAATACAAACTGGATTTCAAAGAGAGTATGAACATAAAAATGTAATCTATTTTATTATTAATTTTTATTATTGATGATATGTCTAAGTGATAATACTTCGGCTATGTTGTGTTAAATAAAATATATTATTAAAATGAAAAAAAAGAAAAAGGATACGAAATAATGAATACAAATCTAAGTACAAAAGGGAATATTTGGAAAAAGTGACAAATTTTTAAAAGCTGATAAATACCACAAACATCACAAAATCCAGAAAAATAACATATATTATTATTAACTGTGATAGAACCCTGTGATACTTTTTCCCCTATATTTTTTGGCTGCATAGTCTTTGATAACTTCTTCATAAGACAACAATTTTATTTTTATATTTTATTATTTTTTTTTGTGAGGAAGATCAGCCCTGAGCTAACATCTGTTGCCAATCCTCCTATTTTTGGCCAAAGAGGATTGGCCCTGGGCTAACATCCGTGCCCATCTTCCTCTACTTTATACGGGATGCCGCCACAGCATGGCTTGACAAGCAGTGTGTCGGTGGGCGCCCAGGATCCAAACCTGCGAACCCCAGGCCGCCCAGCGGAGGGCGTGCACTTAACTGCTGTGCCACCGGGCCAGCCCCCAAGACAACAATGTTATAAGATCAGTCTCTTTGTTTTTTTTTAAGTGAGGAAGATTGGCCCTGAGCTAACACCTGTTGTCAATCTTCCTCTTTTTGCTTGAAGAAGGTTGTCGCTGAGCTAATATCTGTGCCAATCTTCCTCTATTTTGTATGTGGGACGCTGCCACAGTATGGCTTGATGAGCAGTGTGTAGGTCCACACCCAGGATCCGAACCTGCAAACCCTGGGCCACTGAAGCGTAGTGCGCAAACTGAACCACTACGCCACCGGGCCAGCCCCTAAGATCAGTTTCTATAGAGAGAATGAAGAGATAATTCAGTCTTTCCTCTAACATGGTTGATTGAAATTCGTTTTTTACTATCAGTAGTTTAAAAAACCTTCTTTCAGCCCTCAACTAATTATTGGTGATTCCATGTCTCTAACTTCCTCTGCAGTGTCTTACACTGGTGGCTCTTCTCTCCTAAGGGCAAGCCCCCAGGGGCTCCAGCCCTTTGATCTCCCTCCACACTGTCACAGGTCCAGCTCAGCCAGTTCCCTGAAGTGCCTGGTCCTTCCTCACTCCCTGAACCCTACCTCTGCCACGTTGGTCCTTGGTTGATGAGTGAAGCCTGAGTCATAGTGGTTCCCAAGCAGCCGCTCATTTAGATCCTTCTCCGTGGGTCAAAGATAACTCCGGATAATCATTGAGGGCTGTGGATATGGAGCCTCAAGACTGCCACCAGGGAATAGAGGACTACCCCCAGGCTAGGACAGCGCTCTGTGGCTTCCACGTATCTGAGGATACTTCTTCCTTCCTGTGTCCACTGAGGAAAACGGAGGGCTTTGGAAAGGGACTTTTCAAGTGAGGTACCCTGATTCTGAAGTTTCCTTAGTCTCTGTCCTCTGGGCCAAACAAGAGATAGTGAGTAACCTGCACGGTAAGAAAAACCCTCTTCATGGAGTGCACTACTTCCCAGTTCTCGGAGTTCTTTTCTTCCTCAGAATGGGGGCCCAGAGACCGTCAATTCCAGGCTCAGTATCCAAGACCCAAGTCAGGAAATATTTAAATAATTCCAACTTTACATTCTGTGGCTCAACATCGAGTTATCCTGGCTTCACATAGCATCTCAATAACTGAAATCTCACCTTCTTTTTATGCCTTGAACCTTCAGTTGTGGAGCTCATGGCTTCTCTTGCCGGTGCCCTTCTCACAGGCACACAGAACTACACTCAGATTCATGAGAGAAACAACCTAGGAGAATAGGGACTGAGACGCTGCCAGTCATTCATCTGTCAAATCTCTGCATGCTAATTATGAGCAACACATTGTTTATGAGTGCAGGAAGATGGGAGTTTGCACCCCTGAAACTGTGCTCCATGTTTGTAGATACCTGCTGATGGAAATTCCTGATGCCCAATGCCTGCTTCTGAGATCAAAAGTCTTGGGTCTCTGTTGCCCAATACGGGTCCAAATAGAGACCTCTTCCTGCAGCCTCTTGGACACTGAGCTTCTCTGGCAGCATAGATGATCTATTCTAGCGTAAGCAGCTGGATCAGAGTCCCTATCTTCTCTTGGCTCTGGTGAAAGAATCTGATCCGTGGTCCAGGCATCTTCTGCCTGTCCTGGGTCCTGCTGTAACCCCAACAATGACAATAAACAGGGAACAAAGGAAAATAACGAAGATACATATTAACCAAATGCTGTGTGTAAACTTCATTTGGATTCTGAATCAAACAAACCAACTCCAAAAACAAACAAGGAAGGATTTATGAGACTATTAGAAGAATTTTGTAGGGTGAGAATGATGGTATTTTCTCCTCAACATTTTATTATGAAAAATTTCAAACATACAGTACAGTTGAAAGAATTTAGAGTGAACGCTGTATATCACCACCTGGATTCTGTCTTTAACATTTTACTCTACTAGCTTTATTACATACCTACCCATTTATCCATCCCTTTATCCATCCATTAGTGCATCTTATTTTTGGTGCGTTTCACAGTAGTTGGTAGCAACCAGCACTGCCAGAGCTCCTCCAGGTCTCTGCAACTCTGTAATGGGTGGGTCTCACGGGCAGAGCCCAGGTCTTGTACTTGCACCCCAGCTGCAAAAGTGACTGGGAAATGACGATATTGGTTCCATTTCTTTACCACCGACCAAAATAAGGGTGATTTACACAAAATGTCTCTCTCATAGAAATGTCCAACCAGGTGAACAATCCAAGGGTGTAGGGCTCTTCCTTTCCCATTCCATCATTTTCTTGGATATTGCTTTTTTCTTCTTCGTAGGAGATGGCTCATCATCAGTTCTACATTCAAGCTCTAGTCAGTGGGAAGTGAAAAACATACATATGCACAGGCCAGGAGGAAGACTGAAGGAATGGGACATTCCTCTAAGGTTTGGGGCAGTTGGCTTTCTGGGTCATGGGGAGGAGGAACAAGACATACGTTAGGGGAAATGGGGCATGTCTGGGTAGGTGGAGCCACATCCCAGAACCGGAAAGATGGGGTTATCCCATCTCTTTAGTAATTGGGAATATTCTATGGTAGAATTAGCCCTGGCTCTCTGGAACTCCTTATGACATGTTATTTAGTTCAGTAAACAATTTTTAAGTTCCTTCTATGTATCATGCTTACTGCTAAGCACTCGTATGAGATGGCTACAGTACTAGTGCTGGTAGAATGCTGTATGCAGGCATTATCTTATACTTACAGACTTAAAAGTTTTAACTTGAGTAATGATTCCTTACATTTGTACAGTGCTTTAAAGATTTTTCAAAATATTTTCATAGGCTTTATTGTCATCACTCTGTAAGGTATTATCATGTTCATTGTAAAGTTAATAACCAGGCTTAGAAAAGTTACCTAAGGTCACATGACAGAACTGAGACTCAGATCCATGCCTTTGAAATCCTGGCTCACTTTTCTTTTCACACCACCACAGCCACTTCTAGAATACTTCAGGAAGTGTCAAAAGCTGCCTCTCCAGGTTGTGGGAATCAGGCTACACTTACAGTGCTAGAGTATCACCCCACAGACTACTTACTAATTGCAAAGGTAAAATGTACCTTTACAATGAAGAGTTCTAGCAGCCCCTACTTTAACCTATGGATCAAACTTAGTGTTATTAACAGTGGGACAACCTGATATTACACACATTCAGACGCGATATGGTGCAATATGAAGTGAATAATATCATTTGTAGTGTTTTTGCTAAAAAACACTTGAATCAAATCAAGCCTCTAGACTCCAGCATCCAGATCTAGCTTGCAGTTTACAGAAACACAGGGAATAGAGGAACAAGTTAAATAACACAAGAAAATAACCAGATAAATACAGAGTGTGGAACATTTTACAAGACTTGTAGGTTGAAATCTTAAGAGTCAATGTATGAAAAAGAAAATGCACGACTTTTGATTGGATCCTGGCTTTTAGAAAAAGTTACAAAAGCCATTCTTAAAGTGAATATGGTTTTTGTTTGCTAATATAGAATAATCTTTTTAGGTGTGATAATAATATTGTAGTTTTATAGGATATTTATTCTGAGAAAATGCATGTTACAGTATTTAATTATGAAATGTTATGATGTAAAGTATTAGTTATGAAATGTTATGACGCCTGCAACGTATTTTCAGACGGTTCAACAATACACACATATATACACACATGGGGAGAGAGAATGAGCAGAAATGGCAAAATGCTAAGCATAACTTGATTTAGGTGGAGGGTATACAGGTGTTCACTACACTGTTCTCTCAACTTTCCGTCTGCATTAAAACCGTCATAACAAAATGTTAGGGAGGAAAAAATAGCGCCTCTGCAACTAGAAGGATGTGCAGCTATGACATACAACTATCCACTGGGGCTTTGGGGGGAAGATAAATAAATAAGTAAAATCTTAAAAAAAAAAAAAAAAAAAAATAGCGCCTTTCCCGGAAGAACCGGCTCAGGCACTATCAGCCTGGGAAACCCGGAGAGACTGCCAGGCTCCGCCTTCCTCAACTCTCCTGGCTCTCCGCTCGTCCCGTCTGGGCATGCGCAGAGGCCCCGCGCGCCCGCCCCGCCCCTCGGGCGTAGGTGTGCGCGCAGGGCGCATGCGCGCGGCTCCCGGCAGCCCGCGAGAGGCAAGCGGGACGCGGCGGCGGTCTGAGGCGGGGAGCTGAGGAGGATGGAGCCGCTGAAGGTGGAAAAGTTCAGCACCGCCGACAGGGGAAACGGGCTGCGCGCCTTGGTGCCGCTGCGCCCCGGAGAGCTGCTCTTCCGCTCGGATCCCTTGGCGTACACGGTGTGCAAAGGGAGTCGTGGCGTCGTCTGCGACCGCTGCCTCCTGGGGTACGTGCGGAGCGCCCTCGCCCACCGGAGCCCGAGCAGTGCGGGGGGCGTCGGCCGGGCAGCCCGCCCTGGGACTCCGCCTGGCCGTGGCTGCACAGGAGCTCGGCGGTGCTGTCGCGGTGCCCAGCCCCGCGCTCCCCCGGACGCGCGGTTCCCGGGGGCGGAGCGGGGCTCGCTGACAACCCCCGGGCTGCGCTGGGAACTGGGGGCAGTCGGGGGGCAGACTTTAAGGGCAAGCGTTGGGCCGCGGGCAGTGTTGCCGGGGCACAGAAAGTCTGTGTGCTGTGCGACAGGCTTCCTCGGTGCGGCTGTGGAAGTCACAGTTGGCGGGGGTGGCGGTGGGTGGCCCGGGGATGTGGATAAATCAGGCTCGCGGCTGAGGCCCCGCCGGGGAAGGACCCGGCGTGCAGGGGGCGGAAGAATCTTGGTGTTTGCGGAGCACTTGCTTTGGTCCAGGTTCTGTCTGGCCTGGGGATGCGAAGATGATCGGGACATCCTTAAGAATGTTTAAGGAGCAGATAAATGAGAGAGAGAATCAATTACAGTGTATCAGAAGGGCTGAACTAGGGTTGCAGTGCCGCGCTGTCGGAGTGTGTTCCTGAGGTTCCATGCTGTGCCCTGCTTTTAATGGCTGTGCAAGCAAGTCTGACCCTTAACCACCTATCTAGATGCGAGAATTCGTGTGCAGGTGTTTTATAAGCCTGGAACCACTGGGCCAGTGTGAAGTGCTGTGCGAAAGCAATTTATGGAAATATGTAATATATATGCACAGTCATAGGAATTGTGTTCAAGCAACCACTGTTACTGAGCTCCTATTATATGCCAAGGAGGAGGGCTCTGTTTGGGATGGGTGGGATGATCTTGTCTGGTACTCCTCTTCCAGACCTACTAGCTTGGGGTTGGGGCGGGTGGAGGTGAGCAGGTAAGTGCAAAGCTCAGATCAGTAGCTTGGCCATTAGTCTTACTATGTCCTTATTTGGTGCATAATTGAGGAATTTATTTAATTTTGTATTTTGAAGGTACCAAATAATAATTATCTGTTGCTTCCTGAAGTAACCATAAGAGCAACAACAACAAAAAATCTGTTGAGGGGAGAGCACCTTGAGGTTTTTGTAAACTGTATGGTTGAATACAGTTCATCACTTTCAAGATTGGACGTTTCGCTGAAGGCCTGACGTTGAAAGTCATAGGTCTTTGATTCTCACTCAAGGAAATTGGAGAAAGTTGGGCTCTTCATCCTGTTAAATCCTTTGGGGGTGTATCTAGAGTTTGAATGTAGTCCAAAGTAGAGAACTTGCTGTTTCTTAAGTCCTATGATATTAATTGATGGAGAAGACATGGGTAATCTTGGAGATAAAATCAGACAGACAAGTTATTTAGTACTTGGAATGGAAAAGTTTTAGAGTGAATACGTGATGACAGATTATTAACTGAAGTATCAGAGCTGAACCTGAGTCATACTACACGTGGAATTGTCCATTTTCCAAAATAGATTACACAAACCTGGCCTTTTGTGTGGGATGCTCTTGATTGACCATGCTGTTTCATTACTGCTGTCACTCATTTTTCTTATCGGCAAGAACTGTAATGATTAAAGCAAAAAAAGAAATTTCGTGAAAGGGTATTGGGGAGTTCTCAGCACTGCTTTATTTATTTATTTATTTATTTATTTATTTATTTATTTATTTATTTATTTTTGTGAGGAAGATCAGCCCTGAGCTAACATCCATCCATGCTAATCCTCTTTTTGCTGAGAAAGACCGTCTGTGAGCTAACATCTATTGCCAATCCTCCTCCTTTTTTTCCCCCAAAGTCCCAGTAGATAGTTGTGTGTCATAGTTGCATGTCCTTCTAGTTGCTGTATGTGGGACGCGGCTTCAGCATGGCCAGAGAAGTGGGGCACACATCAGCATGGCCAGAGAAGTGGTGCGTCGGTGCGCGCCCAGGATCCGAACCCAGGCGGCCAGTAGCGGAGGGCCCGCGCTTAACCGCTAAGCCATGGGGCCGGCCCACAGCACTGCTTTAAAGTCTGGAGAAAACCTGGCTCTGAAAATGAACAGGAACCAAGGAAAGTTCCACAGTCAGAATTGCACTTCAGAAGTAGTTGGGGTTGGGACCTGGGGAGTACATCACTTCTGATGGTACCTGGTAATACTGGGTTCTGCAGCATGTACCACCAGCACCGGGACACTGGACACTGCTGCTACTCTTGCCACGCTGCTGCTGCCTGGGAAGCTGGTTATTGCTGGAAAGTAGTTTTCTCAACCATGCTTCTTGTGATATTAGCTTCTGGTTTAGAGTCCTCAGTGGGTGTCTTGGATTGCCTGAGCTTAGGTCACTGCCTGCACCCTAGCTGCGCAGGAAGTTGAGAAGGTGAGTATTCGGCCTTTTTGGCTCTTAAGAAAGGAGGCAGGCTCTACTTCCCACCAATATTCAGTTAATGGGGAAAATCACCAAACGTAAACATAGGAAAAGGGATATCAGTGAATGCCAGGCATCCAAACAAAACAAACTAAAACACACAAATGGATTTTTCATACTGACTAATAAACACTTGTTTATTGGTACTCTACACAAAAACATATATTTGCAGTCGTTTTGGATTGCTAGGATCTAGTTCGCTTGTGTTGTGGTAGTAGGTGCTCTGTTGAACACGTGCACTCGAGTGGGTGCAGTGCTTCTGAAGTGCCTAGTTGGGAATCTCTACAGCCTGGAAATCGTGTTAGAGAAATCAAAGTTTGGTGCGTTGTTTCATGCAGTTTTCTACCGCTATTGAATGGCCATCTTTGGGAGATACGGTTTCTGTGTTCCTTATCACCTTGTAAGTAAAACTTGTTTCTTTATGCATCGTCAACGGTGAAGTCCTTGAAAGTAGATATTACATCTTTCAATTTTTGCAGCCCCAAAGCCTGGCACATAGGAACCTCTTAGTTTATAGTATGAACATCTGGCAGAATTTTCCTCTAGCTGTCCTTGCTCGTCTGCTGCCTTCCATTTGAATTAAAGAATAGAATGAGGGGCCAGCCCCAGTGGCCTAGTGGTTAAGGTTGGCACACTCTGAGTCAGCGTCCTGGGTTCAGTTCCCAGGCGTGGACTTACACCATTCATCTGACAGTGGCCGTGCTGTGGTGGCAGCTTACATACAAAGAGAGGAAGGTTGGCAACAGATGTTAGCTCAGGGTGAATCTTCCTCAGCAAAAAAAAGAAAGAAAGAAATAGAATGAAAATATTAGTTTGTAACAGTTAACAACAGTTCCATGGCTTGTTGGAGGGGGACCAAAATATAGTAAAATAAAATAACAAGTATTTATTATAGTTACTTCATTAGTCTCCACATAATTTTTTGTTATAAGATTCTGATTTCCTTTGGCCTTGGGCTGTTTTGATTAGTGCTTTAGTTCTTGTGTATTTATATTTATTAACAGAGAAACTTGAACCTGCTTCATAGCTTCTCTTGCTTTTTTCCTCTCATTAAGGATCGGCTTCTGGTTTTTTATGTTGTGAGTGAATAGAAAATGAAGTATGTAAATTGGAGAAAGATGAAATGACAATGAAATTGTGACCTGAAATAATTTATATTATCCTTTTTCTGCTGTTGCACACATTTTTAGTTTGATGGAGCTGGAAAGGATTGACAGAGGGGTCACTGGTGTTTTCTGTTTGTTTTGGTAAATGTAGCACATACAATTCTATTGTAATTGTTTTGTTTGTAGGTCTCACCATTCCCCAATGTAGTGACCTAAGTCTAATCTTTATATCTCTGCGGCCTAGCACACAGGAGATGCTAACTGTTGAAGTTGTGAAGGGATAATATTTTGGGGAATTTTAAGTCACTGTATGTTTCTGGTTTTCTGAAGTTTCGAGTTGCATGCAGTTTCCATATCAAGAGCTACCTCTGGCAAACTCTAATGATGGTTTCTTCTGTAGGGTAAAGAGGAGATCTCTTCCATCATTAAGGCCAAGCATGAGGCTTAGTGCCTCCCGGGAGGAAGGAGGATGAATTGGAAGTGGAAAGTCCGTCTTTTTCAGCCATGGTGGATTGTGGGAAGAAGGGGGACAGAAGTAGGGAAAACAGATTGTGAGAAATATATATTCTGACCTTCCCTGTCTGGCCAAAGTTCTGCAGTTAGGGTGAGGGTGTTCAGTGGGTTGAGGGGACAGTCAAGAGTAGAAGGCCTTTGGCTCTGCTGTTTGTTTGGAATCTCGAGAGGAGATAGCTATTAGGTTGGTGCTGTGCCAACATTGGGGGCTACAGCATAGCAGTGGTAGAAGGAAGTGGGTAGATAGATGAGCCTGTGGTAGCAGGGGATTCTGAAATGCTTGCATACCACTCTGAGGGATGTGGAGGAGCTTAGAGGCCTGGTGGAACAGCAGGCATCATGACAAAGGAATGTGTGACTCTAGACTAAAGGTCAGGATCATGGATACCAGAGATAGGAGCCAGCATGACATCCCAAAAGGTGTGATGGCGCCAGTCTAGCCATGGGACCCAGTCACCTTGCAGCAGAGACCAGCGAGGATCCATAGAGATACCAAGATCCAAGGTCTTCTTGCCGCCATGAGAATGTCCCAAAAGCCCCATTTGGAGAACAATTTACCTAAAAGCACCTATTTAAACCAGCTCTGGTAAGGAGTTAAACTTAAATGTGTGAATATTAGCTGGAAGAGACTGAGATATTACTTGGCAAATTTTAAGTTTCTGGCTGTTTACTAGAGTGAGTGTTCGTGAGGAAGATTAGATTAATTACAGACAAAACAACCTCGTGTTCATGAGACAGATTAGATCAATTGTAGAAAATAAAGGCGCCACATTTGCGTTAGAGTGTATGTAAATATGACCAGGCAGTAAAGGGCAAAAAAAGAACACTGTTGGGTGAGATGATGTAATCCACCTTGGCCAAGGCCTGGACCTGGGGTGGAGGTAGGAGGGAATACCTTCATATATTTCGGTAAGGAGAAGAGGTGCCAGAGAAGGCAGCAGCAGTGATTGAAAGGTTTGAGGACAGCTAGAGAAGTGGTTGCTGAGTGACTCAGTCTTAGAGAAAAGAAGGTTTGAAATATTCTTCTAGGAGAGAAGAGTGAAATGCTTAGTGAAATGTAGTAGGATCGCTGGGGTCCGCTTAAAACTTGCGTTCATTTATTTAAAGTGAGAGGGCCCGGCCTGGTGGCTCAGCAGTTAAGTGTGCGCCCTCCGCTTCGGCGGCCTGGGGTTCACGGGTTCGGATCCCGGGCGCGCACCGATGCACCGCTTGTCAGGCCATGCTGTGGTGGCGTCCCATATAAAGAAGAGGAAGATGGGCACAGATGTTAGCTCAGGGCCAGTCTCCCTCAGCAAAAAGAGGAGATGGGCATTGGATGTTAGTTCAGGGCTAATCTTCCTCACAAAAAATAAAAATAAAAAAAAATAAAAAATAAAGTGAGAGCAGTTAACAGGGTGTTGTTTTTTTCTCTCCCACTGGTCGGCTGCTTAACTATGAGAATTGGGTTTACACAGGACTTCCAGGTTAGCATGATGGATGGAGAGAGGGCAAGGGAGGTTGTAATCATGGACCATGATTTCTCAGCTAGGGACTGAGGTCGTAAGGAGGGTGATGGACAGTGAAATATGGTGGAATCAATGGATTAGAGGACCTGAGGTGGTCAGAGAAATGGTGGAGTGGTCAGAGAATGGGATGACTTGACATGTATATGCTTTAGAAGTAGTGTATGTGTTAGTACAAGGTTTAGGGTCTGGCAGAAAGTGGCTGAGGTAGGGAATAAGAAAAGATTGTTAAAATGATCTGGAAACCGAGAGGCTGAGGTGTAAGATGAATTTTCTGAATAAGGTGAGTTACCAAGAATGTTAGGCATTGGAATGAATAGTTTCAACAAAGGCAGAATTCTCTCATTGGCTTCCTAACCCAAGGTTTAAGGGCCGATTAGAAAGAGCCAAGTGGACACAGGGAGGCACTCAGCTCTGTTCAAATAGTGGATGAAAGGCATTATGTGGGTTTACAGCTGATTTTGTGAAATGTGACAGCACCAGGTTCAAGTGAACTGCTGGAATGTTATACACTCTTCTGGAGGAGGTGAGGGGCTCAAGGTTGAAGGACTAGTGAAATCTTCTCGAAGGGTAGAACCTTGAGAGATGGCTTGAAGTCAAGATTTGCAGATTCCTGGGCAATGGCTAATGAGTTTACCTAAGGGTCATGGACTTGGAATAAAATAAAGTGGAAGGCTGGATGATAAGGTGGGTTGAGAAAGGACTCTATGGATATGACTTCCATTTTTCTTTTTAAGTGGAAGTTATAAGTCCTGTTTCTTTTGGTTCTTCCTTTTCTTCTGAAAAGAAGTTTGGGGAAGGGCTATATGGCTGAGCCTTGAGCCTGAAAACATTTGGTCCATGTGAATGCCACAGCAGAGGATGTTCTTACTCAGACAGGATGACCTGCTTTGTGGATAGCAGTAAGTTGTTCTCCTTCTTCAGACAGCCTGGTGCTTGTTCAGAAGGCTCAAGAACAGAGCAACCATGGGGACAGGTTTGGAGGCTGGTGCCTGGAACTCAGCAGTACAGACTTCCCCTCACCATGGCCATTGGGGCTTTTGCTGGTACAGAGTGCCCAGTTTGCGACTGGTAGTAAGGGATCCTGAGTGCCCCAGATGGTGACATACCTTCAGGACCAGCCAGCCAACTGGTGTCAGGTTTTTATTTTAGACCCTCTTGTCATGGAGGGATCGTAGATTTGTTCTCATTGGGACACTCATTTTTTCATGCATTTGGATTTGTCTTCTCTACCTGTGCTACCGTCTCTGAGACCTACTGAAAATCTGTAGAGCTGTGGTGTTCCTCACCAGGTTGTCACAGGAGGAGAACTGAAGCAATGGGCTAATGCCTGTGGTCTGACTGCTCTTAACATACACTGTTGTTTGAGACAGCAGATTTCATAGACCAGTGATTCTCAAACTTTTCAGTCTCAGGACCCCTTTATAGTCTTAAAAATTATTGAAAAGGATTTCATAGGAGGGGTTTTAAAGTTATTTAGGGTTCTGAAGAGGTTTTGTTTATGTGGTTACATTTATTGATTTTACTGCATAAAAATTAAAACTGATAAGTTTTGAAAATAAGTATTTAAACACAAATTATTACATTTTAACGAAGTTTTTTAATGAAACAAACTATATTTTCCAAAACAAAAGAAAACTTACTGAGAAAAGTTGCCTGCTTTACAATTTTGCATGTCTGTTTAAGGTCTGGCTTAATAGAAGAGCTTGGATTCTCATAACTGCTTCTGCGTACAGTGTATTGGAATCACATGGCGTGTAGCCTCTAGAAAACTCCACTGTACGCTCATGACAGAAGGAGAATAAAAAAGGCAGAAAATGTCTTAGTATTATTATGAAAATAGTTTTGATCTTGTGTGCCTCCTTAAAGGGCTTTGGGGCTTCCCAGGGGTCCCTGGACTATACTTGGAGAACCACGGTTATAAAACACTGGAGGTGTCTTTTGTATCATTTTGAGAGGCTTGGGTTTGTTCTCTAGTATATGTTGTGAACCAGTGCATAATATTTGGTTCAGGTTTTCTCCTAACCTGCCAGGATATATGGGATCAGGAACCAAGGTATGGAGTTAGTGTCTCTTGGATGATTCACTCAATTTTTGCTTCCCATCCTCTAACTCTGGGCTGGTTCTGGTTGTTAGGAGTCAAGGGAGAGATGTTCCACTGAATTGGATATGGCCAGATGGGGGGTGGTGATTAACCTTGATTATCAAGGGAAGGTAAGAGAGGCACTTTCCATTTATTTGTTACCATAATATGTGACAATTAAATATTGTTATTCAATAGCTAATATTTATTATCACTTATTGAACAACGCCAGGCATGATTTTAAGTGCTTCACCTTGTGTACTACTTCACTTAATTCTCATAACAACCCTAAAAAAGTGTCTGTTATTTTCCTTTTAAGAACAAATATGGACTAGAGAGCATTCATACACTTGTAGAAGTATAAATTGGTACTGTTCTTTTTTTGGTAGTACCTATCAAAATTGAGCACTCTGTTTTCTTGACCCTGCTTGTGGGATTCTGACGGAAAGACAGATAACAATGGTTGCACAAGGATACTTAGCATAGCATTTTGGCGATTAAAAAATAGGGAAAAAGTGGGGCCAGCCCTGTGGCTTAGTGATTAAGTTCGGCACACTCCACTTCGGCAGCCGGGTTCGTGGGTTCGGTTCCTGGGTGCGGACCTTGTCACCCATGCTGTGGTGGTGACCCACATACAAAATAGAGGAAGATGGGCACAGATGCTAGCTCAGGGTGAATCTTCCTCAGCAAAAAAAAAAAAAAAAAAATTAATTTTAATGTCCATTAATAGGAAACTGGTTAAATTTTGGTGCAGCCATATTGTAGAATACCATCTAGCTGTTAAGACTGAAGTGGATCTCTTGGTACAGAAGTGGATGGATGTCCATGACACACTGCTGGGTGAATAAAGTTGTAGAACAATGTATGTATTTTAAATAAAATCTTTGTGTATGTGTATATGTACTTGTGTGTATAGAAGAGGTCTGGAAGAACACCCCAGAATTCTAATATGATACTTCTGGAGAATGGGACCGGGATGGGGGGAAGATATCCCTTTGTACTTTATATATTTTGTATTTTTCCTCCAATCAAGCTTCTTTCATTTTTTTTGTGATTAGAGATTTAAATAAACTTTGAGAAAGTTTTTCTTAGACTTTGTTTCATTTGGAATTGTATAGAAGGGTGTACGCTGCTTGGGATGAAGATGCCTTTGAAATGCTTGCCAGCTTATGTCCACTTTTTTTGCGTTGTCAGCTGGTAAGACCAAGAGTGAACCTTTTGAGAGAAGGTGAGCCAGTTCACTGGCTGGCCATTGGCTTTAGAATTTAACTAAAAGAAGTTGAACTCCAGTTGATGGTCCTCATAATTCTCTTTGCTCTGCCCTTGCTCAAGCCTGGTTATTCAACTTTCCTTAGTATTTCTGAGACATCACAGTGTCCATTAGTAAACTTGCTTCATTTCCTCAGTGGGCACACAAGACGACTACATTCCCCAGCCTCCTTGCAGTTGGATTGGGGTCCTGTGACTCAGTTTTGGCCAGTGGAGTGTGGGCTGGAGGTTATACAAGCCGTTTCTGGGTCTGCCGTGAAATACCCTGTGCCATCTTCCCTGCTCGCTCTTACCTTGCCTTGATGACTGGAGGCCGTGAATTGAGATGGAGAAACAGGAAGCATGAGTCATGGCGTGAAGGAGCGCTGCTCCTACATGCGTCAGGTTTGGCGGGAGCTGGAAATAAACCTCTAGTGAGGTAAGCCACTTAGAGCAGTCCTTCTTGAACTTTAACGTGCATATGAATCACCTGAAGATCTTGTCCAAGTGCAGATTCTGATTCAGTAAGGTCTGGGTTGGGTGTGAGATTCTGCATTTCTAACAAGCTCCTAGGTGATGCAAAAGCTACTGATCTGCTGATCATACATGAGTAGCAAAGATTTAAAAGGGTTAAGTACTGTAAGTACTCAGTAAGCACTCACCAAATGCATGTTATAGCATCCTGAAATAGCACTCAATATGTTGGAAAGGAATTAGGGAGTATACGTACATAATCAAATGTTTAAATTATTCCTAAGTACACATCTACTCTTTTATGTATGGTGGACTGGAATAGAGTTTTAGTATTATGTGTGCAGAAAATTATGTGACATTAGAACCTGGAGTTATTTTTAAGATCATTTTGAACATTTGCCCTTAGACATACTGTCATTTTGGTTGAAACAGTTATATGCTTCTCTAGCTACCTTCATGGAAAAATAATCTCTTCTCACCATAATTTTCGAAAATTTTAAAACTTTTTTTGGAAATAATTTCAAATTTACAGAAAAGTTGCGAGAATAAGAATAGTACCAAAAAAAAAGTCTGTATACCCTTTGCCCAGATTAAACTATTAATGTTTGACCTCACTTGCTTTATCATTTGCACACTCTCTCCTCCCTTGAGCCCCCATCTTTACACACACACACACACACACACTCCTTTCTCCCTAAATACTTTAGTGTGTATATCCAAAGAATAGGGAAGTTATCAGACATGTCAATTTCAGTAAATTTAACTTTACCACAATACTTTACTTAATCTGTATTTCAATTTTGTCAAGTGACCCAATGTTTTTTCCTTTTAGTACAGGATCCAGTCAAGCATTGCATTTACTTGTCCTATCTTTGGTCTTCTTTAATCTGGAACATTTCCACAACTTTTCTTTGTCATGTATAACACTGACATTTTTTCCTTTTTTTTAACAGAACGCTCTTCATTTTGAGTTTATCTAATCTTTCTTTCTGGTTAGATTCAGGTTATGCATTCTCAGCTGGGATGCTACGTGGGTGATGTATCTTCAGGGTATCAAATCTGGAAGCTCATGATGTCCAGCTGCCTTCCATTGATGGTGTCAATTGTGATCACCCAGTCAAGCTGTTGTTCTCTTTTTCCACTGAGCACTATTCCCCCCTGGCCCCAACTAATAATCTGTGGGGAGACATTTTAAGACCATGGAAATGTCCTGCTCGTTAAAATTTCCCCTTAGATTTAGCATCCATGGATGATTCTTTCTTGATTGAATCTTTGGTGTGATAGTTGCAAAACGTTGATTTTCCTACTACAGCACTCACCCCACACTTACCAGTTGACATTCAGCCCAGCATTCTACCATAAGCAAGAGCCTGCCCTTCTCCTTCATTATTTATCTTTTTATTATCAGTATGGACTCGTGAATTTCCATTTTTTTCAATGGTTTATAATTAATTGTGTACCTAATTATTTTGGTGCTGAAATTGTTCTGGAGTTTTTTTTTTTTTGTGAGGAGATCAGCCCTGTGCTAACATCTGCCAATCCTCCTCTCTTTTTGCTGAGGAAGACTGGCCCTGGGCTAACATCCGTGCCCATCTTCCTCCACTTTATATGGGACGCCGCCACAGCATGGCTTGCCAAGCAGTGCGTCGGTGCGTGCCCAGGATCTGAACCGGCGAACGCCGGGCTGCCGCAGGAGAGCGCGCGCACTTAACTGCTTGCGCCACCGGGCTGGCCCCTGTTCCGGATTTTTTTAGTAGGAAACCTCTCAAGGTGGATCCTGAGTCCTTGTGATATGGCCCAACTATTATTTTTAGTGCTTCCTTACTTTCTGGCATAACAGATGTTCAGCTCACTCTGTACCTATCCTGCCCCAACCCTGGAATCAGTATTTCTCTGAGAATTCCTGGTTTCTTTTAGTGAGGAATAATATTAGAGACCAAGATCTGAGTGTTTGGTGTGCTCATTGCTACTGGGATGTCTTTGCTCTTTGACTCTCTCAGCAGACAAAGTTAGGAAGTTTGCAGGTGCATACAAATATGCATACATATACACATACATATTTTAGAAGTCGTGAGTTCACACCAATACTTTCAATTCCGATTTGTCTCCTCAGGGTTCTTCCTTGCCTTCCCCTATTCCATACTTGTATATCCTTTCTGCCTCAGTGAGAACTTGGTCCTCGACAATGTCTAAAATTTATCATCTAAAATTGTTCCAGAATTTCTATGCCCACATCATTACGAAAAAAAAAACAAAACCCACTTAAAACAGTACAGAATTTGTTTGCAGTTTCCCCCTCCCATCTACTCCACCAAAGACTGAGAGTATATAGTTAAGTACGGTGCTCATTTTGTATTCTTTCAGTCTATTTATGGGTATTCATTGGAAATACAATTGAGTTCATTTGTTTCACTTTGCTTTGAGTTTTAGGTTTTCTCCTCCATCCTTTTTGATTTAGTTTTGTATATGTAGAACATTAACATGCTTCCAAAACTCCAACTATAAAAAAGATAGAAGTATCAGCCCCTCCCATATCTATACTGTTCCCCACTGCCACCCCTTTTAGGTAACCAAGTTCATTGTTTTCTGATTTATCTTCTCTCTCTCTCTCTTTTTTTTTTTTTTTTGGTAAAGATAAGCAAATATGTGTGTTTTATTTTCCATTCTTATATGAAAGATAGCATACTGTGTTTGCTCTTTTGAACCTGATTTGTTCACTTAAAATATCTACTGGAAATCGCTCCGTATCAGTTTATAGAGATCTTTCTTTTTCTTTCTTATGGGTTTGTAATACTCTATTTTGTGTACATACCATAGTTTCTAATTTCCTATGCTTGGACATTTAGGTGATTTCCAGTATTTTGCAATTGTGAATAGTGCTGTAATGAATAACCTTGCACTTATGTATTTTTGTGTTGTTGCAGGTATATCTTCAGGGGAAATTCCTAGAGGTGGGATTGCTGGGTCCAAGTGTCAATACCTATGTGGGGGTGGTACCTTTTACATTTCCACTAGCAATGTATGAGAGTGCTTGTTTCTCTCAGCTTTGCAGACTGAGTGTATTGTCAAGCTTTTGAATTTTTGCTAATCTGATGGGTGAGAAGTGGTATCTAAGTATAGTTTAAATTGCATTTAAATTTAATTTTGCATTATGAGTACAGTTAAACATCTTTTCATATTTAAAGGCCATATTTATATCTTTTCGTGAATTGTCTCCATGTATCTTTTGCCCATTATTCTATAAGATTTTTGGTCTATTTTCCCCCCAAATTTTAAACAGGTTTTTGTATATTAGAGATGTAAGCCCTTTATCTTTGATAAATATGGCAAATATTTTCTCTCAGATTGTCTTTTAACTTTGCTTATGATAGAGGAATTCACCCATGTTTTCTTCTTGAACTCGTGTAGCTTAAATCTTTACATTTAGATCTTTGATTCATTTAGAGTTTATTCTTATGTATGGTATAAGGAGTGGATCTAATTTTACCTTTTTGTTTTTTTCGTGTGGAAGATTAGCCCTGAGCTAACATCTGTTGCCAGTCCTCTTTTTGCTGAGGAAGATTGGCCCTGGGCTAACATCCTTGCCCATCTTCCTCTACTTTATATGTGGGACGCCACCACAGCATGGCTTGATAAGCCATGCATAGGTCTGCACCTGGGATCCAAACCTGTGAACCTCAGGCCCCCAAAGCGGAGCATGCAAACTTAACCACTATGCCACCAGGCCAGCCCCTAATTTTACCTTTTTCCAAATGGCTATCCAGTTGTCCCATCACCATTTATTAAAAAGATTATTTTTGTCTCAGTGATTTACTCCAGTGGTCGTATTCTAGATCATGTACTAGTTGGGTCTAACTCTGGACTTTCTACTCTGTTCCGTTGGTCTGCTTATTCATGCACCGGTACCATACTGTTTGTTTTTTTTTTTTTGCTGAGGAAGATTCACCCTAACATCTGTTGCCAATCTTCCTCTCTTTTTTTTTTACTTGAGGAAGATTCACCTTGGGCTAACATATGTGCCAGTCTTCTTCTGTTTTGTGTGTGGGTTGCCTCCTCAGCATGGCTGCCGACGAGTGGTGTATGTCTGCACCCGGGAACTGAACCTGGGCTGCCAAAGCAAAGCAAGTGTGCCGAACTTAACCACTAGGCCACGGGGCTGGTCCCCCACTGATTTAATTATAGAAAATTGAATTTCTGGGAATACTCTTATGTCATCTTCAAATACATAGTTTTGTTTCTTCTTTTTCAATTTTTATGCCTCTAAGTGTTTTTTTCTAGGCTACTTATTTTGAGTAATGCCTCCATAACAATGTTAAATAGTAGTGGAGGTAGTGGGCATTCTTGTCTTCTTCATGGCCTCTAGGGTTTCCTTGTTAAGTAAGATGCTGATTTTAGGACTGAGGTACATATATTTTATCCTGTTAAGGAAGTGTCCATCCGTTTCTATTTTCTCAAGAGTTTTAAATTAAGACTAGGTGTTGGATTCTGCCAAAAGTATTTTAATCATTTGTGAAGAATCATGATTTTTTCCCTCTAGACTTTTTTTTTTAACAACATTTATTGGGGCTTTTTTTCTTTTTGGTGAGGAAGATTGCCCCTGTGCTGACATCTGTGCTAGTCTTCCTCTGCTTTGTATATGGGACACCGCCACAGCATGGCTTGATGAGCGGTCTGTAGGTCTGTGCCCGGGACCCGAACCCACGAACCCTGGGCCGCTGAAGTGGAGCACGTGAACTTAACCACTGTGCCACCAGGCTGGCCCCTCCCTCTAGACTTATTAATATCCCACCGTAAATTTTACTTAAGAGAGACTATAGAGCCAAATTATATATAAGTCTCCTTATATTTCAGGCTTACTTGCTTAGATAAAGAGTATCATTAAAATAAATCTGTTTCAGTGTTGTGAAATTTTAATCAGTGGGGCGTTTATGCAGATTATCTCCCCCACCCCAGTCTTGCTGACTAGACCCCAGTCTTGTCTACAGTTTCCAACAGTTTCACCAAATAAAGGTGAAATTCTTAATTTAAGAGGCTAATAGAATCTTGGGATAGAATGTTTGAGTTGGATGGGATCTCAGAAACAATCTAATCCAGAGCCTTTGGATAAGAATGATCAATGGATGCTAAAATGAGTGGGCAAAACTATGATCAGAGATAGATATTTACATAGTTTCAAAGAGACCCCACACTAGATACTTATTAAGTACAAGGGAAAAGTATAGTAACCTCACAGTGGAAAAACTTGGCAGGCATCACTTTAACCAGATGATCAAAGTTAATATCACCAATAATAGGACAAATTGACATCATGTGCCTCCTGATATGCACTGAGAAGGACACAACATCACTTCTGTGATATATAGATGCCCAAAATGCATAACCTGAATTCAATCATGAGGAAACATCAGAGAAAACCAAATGGAGGAACAGTCTACACAACTATAACTAGGCAGTACTTGCAAAAGTATCCAAGTCATGAATGACAGAGAGAGACTGAAGAACTCTTCCAGATTAAAGGAGATTAAAGAAGCATGACAACTAAATGCCAAGTGTGATCCTGGATCAAAAATTGGACATTAGTGGGACAATTGATGGAATTTGTCTGTAGATCAGATAATAGTATTGAATCAGTGTTAATTTTTTGATTTTGGTAATTGTTCTTTGATTATGTAAGATGTTAACCTTTGGGGAATCCTTGTAAAAGACGTGGGCATTCTTTACTATTGCAACTTTTTAATGAGTCTGAAATGATTTCAAAATGAAAAGTTAAAAAATAAAAACAAAAGTTTTATCTTTTTGAGATAGATAATGGGTAAAGTGACAGGTTTTCTGGGGTTTGCTTTAAAATAATGTAGTTGGGAGATATTGGTGTGGGTATAGGTTATACAAGATGGGCATGTGTTGATAGTTTCGGAAGCTGGTTGATGAGTATGTGGGGTTTCATTATGCTATTCTCTCTACTTTTGGGAATGTTTGAAAAGAAAATATAAAAGGGCTATTCTCAAGTGTCTGGTCATTCTTGGCTGGTCATAGTGAGGCACTAAAAACTTCTCGCTTAGAAACAAACAACTCTGGGCATTTGTGCAGATTCCTTCCCTAAGAGTGTCTACGTATATGGTCATCTGGTGTCTCCCAACTGTCAGGGCTATTCTCTGGGGCTGGTCAGGTTTTCCCGAAAGAGGTTGTATCAGTTAGAGTTCGATCAGAGAATCAGAAGTGACATTGAGTGACAAAGGTTAAGGATTATAGAGATTAGACCTTACATAATAGTGGGAGTTGGTAAAGATGCTGTTGCCTCTGCATTGTGTGGTGGGCCTGAAGAATTGTAAGTCAACAGAGCTGGCAGAAAGATAAGCTGGATGTCAAGTGGAGGAAAGCAAGAGCAAATTGGAATCCAATTGGAACTAATAAGGACAAATTGGAACTTGCATCTGTCTGTCACTGCCTTCCCCCTCGATGACACTGATGGCCTGCAGAAATTGCTAATGCCATTTGCCGCAGAACTGTTCATGTATGGGCCCCACGACTTGGAGAAGGTTCAGGAAGAGACAGCAGGAGCGAGAAGAGCAGAGGAGCGGGGGCTGGCTGCAGCCCCAGGCCAAAAAGGGCAGGCATTAGGTAGTGACAATAGACGCAAGCTGCAACAGTACCTGGCAACCTCCACAAGCCTTCAGACTATAATGACGGTTGCTTCACTTGTCCCTTCCAAATCTCACACGTGTCTTTTTGTGGCCAACCTTTACCTAGAATCATACAGAGGGAATTTTGGGAAATGTAGTTCCAGCTTGCTATGTTGCTATACTACAGAAACCACCGTAGTTTATCCCTTGTCAACTATACACACCTCATTTAACCATACTTAACGACAATAGCAAACTCATTCTCCCTCCTAACTGTCCTTCACACAACCGAAAACACACTAACCCTCTCCAGAAGAGTATACAAAATCCCTTTACCCATCTTGGGGTGACTTCATTCTTCTTATAGCTGAATCACATTCTCCCTTTGATATTCTATACCTTTGATATCCTATAATCCTCTGTCATTCTCCAAGATCTGTCTTCTGCATTGGCCAAATAGGCAAATTAAATGAGGATGTGAGAGGAATCACCATCTTTGCATCTCTCAAATCGTTGATGGTGGCATTAAGCCCCTCAGAAATGCAGTATTTTATTTAGGTAGGTAAAGGCAGTTTTGGTGGCTTCCACTTGGACTTTTATACCATAATAGCCATTACTGTATTGGTAAGGGAACAAGAGAGGGGATTCTGACAGTTGCTGAGGATGTCTATTCCAGTTATGCGTTCTGGAACTGGGGAATGTAACCACAGGGTGGATTCGGGGACCTACTGGACCCACAGTAAGATGAATCTGAGCCCAAACTCCATTTATTCCGTGACTTCCATAAGCTCCTATTCCTGAGAGGTTGACCTACAATGTATTTTGGGTCTTCAGGAGTTAACTAGTTCAGAGCCAAGGTCCAGTAATCCCCCAAGGTCTGGTTATGTCCTCTTCCTCAGTGCAAAGTCATCCTTGTAAATGACTGTAGATCTCTTTTGGGATGCCTAGGAGGAAGATTTACAGTATCCATATTTGGCTTTCTGATACAGTTCTTTCTCAAGGGGACCTGACCTTCCCTTCATTCAAGGGGCTCTAGGTCTGTGAAGTGGCTCAAATCTGGGAATTGGTAGAGGGCCCACAGCTCTATTTTTTCAGTGATTTAAGTCATGCTTCTGTTTACCAGACCTAGAGCTTTTCTACTAATACTAATCAAGTAAGACTTTAGTCGATTGCCCATTTATTTCAGTTCTAGGGACACTGTTATTAATTAGCCAATGTCAAAGATCTCATCAGTTCAAACCTTTCTGGTTACTGTTTTGGCTGCCATTATGGTATCCACTCCCATCTTGTCTTTGGTGATTAAGTGCTCTTGGTCCCTGCCTCCCTGGGATCCCGTCATCCCCTACTAAATTCAGGGAACCCAGTTTGATGGCAGGAGTTACCACTTTTATTCCTGGTCTATGGAGAATAGCCAACACAGAGCTCTTAAAGAAGGCCAAGCCTCCTCTCAGGAATGTATTTCTCATAGCTTGGTGAATGGAATCATTTCTAGATCCTCCCAGGGACATGGTTATGGGGTTGGTAAGCAGGTCTTACATATTAAATCCACTCAGCATTCTGATCGCCCTAAGCCATGAGATATCTTCTTCCTCAGAACTTCCTACCAAAGAAGTTCTGACATTTCAACTTCATTTACTATAGGTCACTTTTAGGTCCACCTTTCAAGCAAACCAAGCAAACTGTTAGAGCCATTCCCAGCTACTTGAGCCAACTTATTGAATCCACAGCCTCTGCTTAGTGCACCCATATCAATAAATGCAGCTTATCTTCCACCCTAATCCAGCACTCTTAGGATTCTTTCCCATATGTGTTCCCCAAGTTTTTGTTAATATAAATGGCAAAATCTTGCAATTCTTTTGGTGTGTAATGCACCTCCTCATGGGTTGCACTTTTTAGTTTTGTCCTTTGGAAGCTGCCAGGACTTGAGTCTGATCGTAGATCCAGACAGACGGAGAGGTGGTGGGGGTAGTTCCTGAGGAGGATCAGTAGTCCTCCGCAAGGCGCTTATCATAGGGGAGGCTGCTGCATGTTCTTCAGGCAGAGGGAGACCAACTTTTTCAGAGTGCTTGTACTGTTAAGGCAGTTCAACAGAATTTAGGAGTTTAAGGTACCAAGTTTCAGGGGTATCTGCCCAAATGTTTGCATCCCTAATTTGGGGTCCTACTCCTTAGCAGTCAATTCCCTAAGTTTATGTAAGAGTTAAACATGTGAGTTTGGAAATTCAGTTTACGTTGTCATTCAGTTCTTGCTACTCCAAGTGTGGCCTGTGGATCAGCAGCATCATTATCAACTGGGAGCTTGTTAGCAATGCAGAGTTTTATGCTGCACCACAGACTTACTGAATCAGAATATACATTTTCTGCATATAATGTCAAGATATCTGGGTAACTTGCATTTACATTAAACTGAGACAAACTGATTTCTGTAAGTACTTTTAAACTTAAGGTTCTGAGCAGACCAGTTATTTGATAAATATTTCCTGTTATATTCTTTTGGGAGATTATTTGATTTGATTTTATATTTAATTCTATATATGCTACATATAAAATTTTTGCAAATCAAGTTTTATATGAATTGCCATTTCCGCTTGGAAATTCTCCATGAAGTCTTAATTGGATGTGATGCTCCCTCTAGTGGACAATGGGGTGAGAAGCACACAAAACGTTTTTCAGAATAGTAAGTTTTCAGCTATTAAATCTTAATATCCCTGAGTGATCATCTTCATGAACTTCTTTTTCAAACTGTACTCAACTTCTGTTTACCGTAACTGTTGTTTTGAATTTCACCAAAAAAAAAGGCAGACAAGTCAGATTTTGTCATAAATATTTATATAAAACTCACCATAATGAAAGAGCACTGGTCAAATTGATATGGTAATAATGCCTTATTAATAATGAGCATGTTATTCACATTAAGAGTCAAAACTCATGTCTGAAACTGGTAGTCACATTTGAATGTGTGATGACCTGGAGGAAAAATTGTGCCTGTTGATCTGCTTATACTTGGGATTTATTACTGTGAAGGATTTTGTGCAAATGATTTCCCCCCCTAGTTTTTGCTATAATAACTACTTGGTAGGATGAAAATAATAAATGTGACTGTGTGGAATAGTCTTATCTCTGATATCTCATTCCAATCTTAGAACTTAAATGGTTGCTTTCCCAGCAACACAGTTATATTTCTGAACAGTTCCTAAAAAGGCATATAACCCATGTGATAAACACCTTAGGCATTTTTTTTAACGAAAAAATCGACAAGTAAAGCCATTATTTTACTTGTTTCAATATAGTAAAATCAAGAAAGTTTCCTTTTTAAAATTGTTCCTAGTTTACTATTTTACACATGGCCTATTCTGTTCTAGGTACTTTCGTCGTAAGCATCTTTGCAGCAAACATTTTTGCTGCCTAACTAACTGGCTGTAAGGCAATTTTGCCGTAAAAGATAAAATAACTGGTTGACAGTTTGGTTTGACGGTTTGGTTTCAACTAGAAAATATGATGATAAAACTTACTGCAAGTGTGAAATGAGAGAGTGTAAAGCCATATTGCATACTAGAAAATGGTAACACATCAGTTTGTAAATCCTTCCGTGAGCACAGTCATCCCTCCCACCCGTCAAAACCAAAAGTTTACCAAGCTGTGGTAAATATCAGAGGCGGCTAGTCATTCACAGGTCTTCAAGATCATTAATTATCCATTCTTTAGCTAAATTTAGATACAACAGCTTGTTCTCTAAAGCCATCTTTACCAAATTTATCAGCAATATTAGAAGTTGGAGGCAAAAGAAGAATCAAGCTCCTCCTCCTACCCCCCCCCCACAAAGAAATGGTTATCTGATTCCTGATGAGTGTAAGTTTCTTGAAAATGGTGAAAATTTTTTGCTATTTGATAGTGGAGAACATGATGTGGACAGAATTTTGACATTTGGCACAGAATCTGGCTTAGATGATTTGGTCAAATAAAGGGACTGGGCCTGTGGTGGAACATTTAAATGGAGTCCAGATATGTACTACGTGTTTCATTATGTCCTTTTTAATGTCCGTCTTTTATTTTTTGTTATTTTATCTTTTACAGCAAAATTGCCTTATGGCCAATTAGTTATGTGGTCAAAATGTTTGCTTGCGGCAAAGATGTTTACCGCAAAGATACTTACAGTGAAAATATCTGACATGGGCCTCTTCATGCTTAATTACAATTCTAGGTTAATACTCATTTTTTTTTTTTTTTGGTGAGGATGATCATCCCTGAGCTAACATCTGATGCCAATCCTCCTCTTTTTGCTGAGGAAAATTGACCCTGGGCTAACATCCGTGCCCATCTTCCTCTACTTTATATGGGACGCCACCACAGCATGGCCTGACAAGCGGTGCGTCAGTGCGGGCCCGGGATCCGAACCCGGGAACCCCGGGTCGCCGAAGCGGAGGGCGTGCACTAAACTGCTGCGCCACCCACCCGGCTCCTATGTGTTCATTTTTTTTTTTATTACTTTAGTTGAGAATCATAATGTCAGGAAGTCCTCTGTTGTTCTTGTTATTAGCCTTTGAGGCAAAAAGAGAAACCTACACAAGGGGGAAAGATAGATTGATAAATTGAAAGATTTGACTTCATACAAGTTACAAACATCATTATGTCAAAGAACTGTCTTATAATGGAAAAGCCATGAGACTGAGGAAAATATTTCTACATAAAATGGCTCATATCTTTATAAAAATCCATATAAAATCATTCATAAATTAATAAGAGGAAGCAACTTATGAAAAAGACTACCTGTTTCCTGGGACTCTTTTCTCTTTCTCTCTGTCTCTGAACAGTTCTGATCTTTAGATTTCTCTGTGCGAGGTTCTCTTCTGATTCATTGGTTCTCAACCTTGGCTACACATTGGAAGCACGTAGGGAGCTTTAAAAAATACTGACCCATGGGTCCCACCCCAGAGACTCTGATTTAATTGGTTTAGAATATGGCTTGAGTATGGAAATTTTAAAAGCTCTCCAGGTGATTATAATGTGCAGTCTGGGTTGACAACTTCTGTTTTTCTTTTTCGTCCTAACTGGCTCCCCTCGCTGCATCTTTATATTCGAGGGCTGAGGTGGAATTGCCACAGGTGGTTTTAGTCAAGCCACGTATGATGTCCATAAATAATTCTGCAAGTTGAATTTCAAAGTGGGCATTTATATTAGCATGTTCTGTTCTCATTTAAATGATTGTCATATGTAGGGCAAGCACGTATTACATTGAATTTTTAATTTGAATGGTTGTGATGTTTCTCACAAGTGAATTTGAGGAGTATATCAAAATTTAATTGTTGTTAGCATTTTTTGGCTGCTGTGTTTACCTCTTGTTAGGAAGTAGATGTTAATTAGAAAGATTTATGTTATACAGGTGATCAAGGAAAGAGTGCGTGGATATTTAGGTAACAGTTTCTCTGGGCAGTTTATTTTTTTATTTTTTGACTGTATAATATTGGATACTCATTTTAGGTGCTGAAAACTTAAGCATCTTACAAAAGCCTGTCTTAAAGTCTATGAATCATTGGTTTTTACTGTTTTTACAAATTTGCCTGTAGAATTTTGAAAAACATCCAGATGTCTGGCCACATCCTTAAAGATCCTTTTAAAGCTCCACGGGTAATGCCGATGCATAGCCTGAGCTGAGAACCTTTGGGGAAGGAAAAAGAAAAGCGGCATAAAGAATAGCTATGGGAGAATAACTAAGGGGGAAATGCATATAGATTCTGTACTAGACTGTTTGGTTTTGACTGCATTGGAGTTTTGTTTGCGTAGGAGGTTATAGGGGATAAGGTTGGAATAGATTCTGGAATACAGAGGCCTTGATGGTCAGGCTAAAGAATCTGAACTTTATTTTTTATTAGTTTGATTAGTATTGAGGAGCTCATAAAGATTTTTGAGTAGCAGTATTATGGAAGGTTAGTGGACGAATACTGATTTGGGTGAATTTTGTGACTGGGGAGAGATGTGGAAAGACTGGAGATGAGGATTCCGGTTAAGAGAAAATTTGCTTTACTCTGGGTGTGAAGTAATGAGGCCTGAGTTAGGAGGTGGCAGAGGGCCTAGAAATAAAACAAGTCCTTTTGAGAGAAGAGTTGACCCAATTTGTTGACTTGATTGTAGGGCGAGGAAGGAGTGAAGAATGAATGCAGGGTTTTGAGCTCGAATTGTTGGAATAATGGTGATACTATTGCTATTTGAAGTCATTGGTGTGGGGGAGATCATCAGGTAATAGATTACGCAGCAAAGGATAGTGCTGCTGAGGACCAAGCTTAAGAAAAATCACTTCTCAGGACTGGGAGACAAGAGAGACTTTTAAATAAATTAATAGTTCTGTTTTTTTTGGCCTAGGTTTCACTGTCTAGGTGAGTAGGGTAAGTAGCTTAACTCTCTGAGCCTCTGTTTTACCTTTTTTGAAATGAAGGGGGCTTAAAATGAAGGGATTGAATGATTTCTGACGTCCTTTTTAAGGTTCTTGAGATCATTTCTGTATTTGCTGTCACTGCCTCCGTTTTTGTAACAGTTTTATTGAGATGTAATCCATATACCATGCCATTCACACATTTAAAGTGACATAAAGTAACAAAATTTACCATTTTATCCATTTTTAGGTGTACAATTCAGACATTAAATACGTTAAAAATGTTAGGCAACCATCACTGCAACCAAACATTTTCGTCACCCTCAAAAGAAACCCTGTACCTTAAGCCTGTCTTCTACTGCAAGTAAACAGAGGAAAACGTTTAGGATTAAACTCTTGAATTTAGGCTCTTTATCACCTGCATTGTAACCAAATGAGTTCACAGCCACCTAGAATCACTTCTATTTCAAATCCGCTCCTTGCCGTCCTGACCCACTAGATGGCAGTGTGGGAACACCAGGTGGGAAAAGTGGCTTGGAGGACTCCACCTCTATTTGTACACATTTATAACAGGCTGTGCGCGTTACGTCTATCTGTAGTAGTAGGTGTAGTTGTTATGCAGGCAGCCTCAGAGGACTGAAAGTCTCCTGCTGAAAGATTTTGCTAATGCAGAATAGTGTCTTTACCAGTTGACCATGCTTCTCAGTCATCTAAACCAGTCTTAACATTCCTGCCTGGTGTCTGCCTGTCACTTGTTAAATGCAGTGACCCCTTCATCCTTTTCATGACTCTTGCCATATCTGTGAATCCTGTTCAGTCTTCAAGCCAGTTTTCCGTTTTAGCTTTTTGCTCCCGTAGTTCCTTGGGTCTCTTTTCACCCTTTCCATTGCTTGTCCTCTTCCCTCCCAGCCATGAGCCATGGGCATTCTCTAAGATAGGGATTCTCAACTTTGGCTGCACATGGGAATCACCTGGGGAGCTTTTAAAGATTCTGATGCCTCGGCCACCCTCAAGATCTATTTTTTTTTTTTAATTTATTTTTTCCCCCAAAGCCCCAGTAGATAGTTGCATGTCATAGCTGCACATCCTTCCAGTCGCTGCATGTGGGACGCGGCCTCAGCATGGCCGGACAAGCGGTGCGTCGGCGCGCCCGGGATCCGAACCCGGGCTGCCAGCAGCGGAGCATGCGCACTTAACCGCTAAGCCATGGGGCCGGCGCCCCCTCAAGATCTATTAAATCAGAATCTTTGGACGTGAGACCCAGACATCATTATTTTTTAATCTCTAAATTGCCTGCTAAATGTTTTTGTCTTCCTTTATCTTTTATGCAGTTCGTAAAAAGGAACTGATTTAACGAGATCCACTCTAAGTTCGTAATATTTCAGTCTGATGTCATCCACTCTCCCAAGTGGTATATCAATCTCGACTGTTTTTTTTTTTTTTCTCTGTCTGTTACTAGTTCTTTTCATTTTTACCCGGAAATGTCTCTTTCTTTCCTCTATTCCCCCTGCCACCAACTTAGTACAGTCTCTCATTTCTGTCAGTGCCCTCCAGCCAAAGACTATGAGGAACATACTTGTAGTTGAACAAAGCTGAATTTATTAACTCATTGCAGTGAGAAAACTCACACACCACGGAGAATTGTGGGGTGTCTTAGAGGATGATAGAAGGGATTTATTATAGGATTTGGCTTGTGTTAGGTGGTTTGGGGAGGGTTCAAGGAAGTGGGGCTTTGCTCTGGATTGGATGCTCTCAAGCCGGGGGGGCGTGATTCCATGACCCCCTTTAATAAATCTTACCTAGAAGGCAGGAGGAATGAAATGTGGCTGAAGCTGTGATTCGTAAAGAAGCAGCAATCACCTACGTTAGCCAGGATGGGGGATTTCTGCGGCTTGGACAACGTTCACGTTTTGTCCATTTGCGGACACGATTATGGAGAGGTCTTGTTTTTGTCTTGATCTGTCCTGGCCACAGAGTGGCTTTATCTGATGTTGATGTTCTGTGAAATTGTTTATGTTCAACAGGAGAACATCACTGCCTGGCTGTGAGTGTTGGCCAGCTCCGAGCAACACCAAAGCATAGCTGATAGTGCCAGGCCGGCCCTGGCAGTTAGGGGCAGCTCCTTTTTAGGGCTGTTTCTTACCTGATTATATCTTTTTACAGATCCTCCCTACTTCTTTCTATTCTATGAAGTAGTGCCATATTAGTCTCTAGTAAGTATCCCTTTAAAGACTGAATCTTATCTCACCAAACATAAATAGTGGTGCTTTCTAATTTGGCCCAACTCTGGCCAACATTATATCCCAGTGTACCCTCTGTTGTCGCCAGACGGGTCTCCTCAGTGCCTTCTGAACCAGTCAGACTTTACCTTTGCTTTGGTGCTTTCCCTTGTGGTATCTTAGCGAGTTACATGAGTTGGGGCAAGCCACTTAACTGCTCTGAACTTTTTCTTCATCTTGAACCCAGCCTCTCAGGGTTATTCTTAGAATGAAAAGAGAGAACACATATGAAAGTATTTGGTGATATAAGAGGCACTCATACTTAATGAACTTTCCTTGGTCTACTTAGTTCTCATTGATTTCCGTCATTGATCTGTGACATTAGGTAATATTACATAATTTAGCTCTGAATTTGGTTATTATCGGGTTCTATTAGTTATTTCCCCCTCTGGTTCTAGCCTCCTTGAGGACAAGTACCTGGTCTTATTTTTCTGTGTATTTCCAGAGCCTAGCACAGTGCTGAGGACACATGGGTGCTCAATGTCTTAGAGACTGAAATGTGCAGGGTTATCAGAGCACTGTGTCTACAGATAACATCTGAAACATTTTCCTGATACTTTTTGAAACTTTCTCTTTCCCTTAATTAATTACCGCTCTTGGTCAATTGGTACTACTGGTCTGGAGAGCTAGTATAATTTGGGCCACAGGCTGAATTCTTAATATCAACTACAATTCTATGTGGTCACCAAAAAGTTTACATCAAAATGAATGTTTAGGGCCGGCCCCGTGGCTTAGCGTTTAAGTGTGCGCACTCCGCTACTGGCGGCCTGGGTTCGGATCCCGGGCGCACACCGACGCACCGCTTCTCTGGCCATGCTGAGGCCGCGTCCCACATACAGCAGCTAGAAGGATGTGCAACTATGACATACAACTATCTACTGGGACTTTGTGGGGAAAAAAGGAGGAGGATTGGCGATAGACGTTAGCTCAGAGCCGGTCTTCCTCAGCAAAAAGAGGAGGATTAGCGTGGATGTTAGCTCAGGGCTGATCTTCCTCACAAAAAAAAAAGAAAAAAAACCGAAATGAATGTTTATAGATGAGTATTTAATTCACCTATAAAAATGACTTAAAGCTCAAAGAATGTAAATTTTAAACACACATAACTTCATACCAGTGTACTTTTTTTGCTCTCTATCTCAGCCTACACACAGCCAACTACAAAAAGAGGTGAGCTCCATTTTAAATAATTATTTAAACAGTTATTTATAATTTTCAGTATTCGCCTTTCGTGTCTCTATATCTTTGAAGGACACAAGATAGTGAAGCTCTCTGATCTAGAGTTATTTTTAATTTTTTAATGATTTTTAGAATGCCAGCTTCTTTATCTAGGTTACTCTGAAATTGCTATCTAATAAGGCAAATTTCCCTTTTGTCCCTTTTCTTTCTCTTTACTTGTTTAATCTTGGGCATCTTAACCCCTTGGCTTCTGTTTCCTCTTTCATAAAATGAGGATAATATTTACCTTATGTGATCTTCATGAGGGTTAAGTGAAAGAACACACATGCGAGTACCCAGTATAGTGCCTGGACTATTGCATTGCTTCTCAAGGCGTGACCCACCATTCACCTCCGTTAGAATTAGCTGGGAGTGGGGCTCATTACAAATCTGTTTTCCTGTGCCTCTCCTCAGAGTATCTACTATTTTAGGCCAGAAATCTACATTCTTACCAAACTACCTGAGTGATGCTGGTACCCACCAAATTTTGAGACCTGCTTACCCACAGGACAGAGACACATTCCTTTTAGAATCTGTCCTTTGCCTACTTTTTTGTCTTATAGGCACTAAAGTTTGAGAACACTTGGGGCAAATAAATATTACTTGAATGTGAATATTTGGAGCAATTCTCAGTAATAGTCTGATTAAAGTCTTTACTATTCTTTTCTGAGCTTAGCTCATACTTTTTCTTAGCAGACTTCACTTTCTTCTGTCTTAACTCTCCTTTTTGACTAAATTTCCTGAACTTGACTTTTTTATATCCGAGATCTATAGTAAGATCTTTCTTTTGTTGGTTTCAGTCAAGATATACAGCTCAAGCTGGCAGATGATTCTAGAAGTCTATTTTAAAATGCCCAGACTGGGCCGGCTCTGTGGCTTGGCGGTTAAGTGCGCGCGCTCTGATGCTGGCGACCGGGGTTCGGATCCCGGGAGCGCCCCGAGGCACCACTTCTCCCTCCAACACGAGGCCGGGTCCCGCGTACAGCAACTAGAAGGATGTGAACCTATGACATACAACTGTCTACTGGGGCTTTGGGGGGAAAAAACTGAATAAATAAAATCTTTTTTTTTTTTTTTTTTTTTTTTTTAAAGATTTTATTTATTTTATTTTTCCCCCCAAAGCCCCAGCAGATAGTTGTATGTCATAGCTGCACATCCTTCTAGTTGCGGCATGTGGGACTCGGCCTCAGGATGGACGGAGAAGTGGTGCCTCGATGCACACCCGGGATCCGAACCCGGGCCGCCAGCATTGCAGCGCGCGCACTTAACCACCAAGCCACAGGGCCGGCCCAATAAATAAAATCTTTAAAATGCCCAGACTGATGCAGAAATAGAAGTATAATGATGTACACCTGAAATTTATACAATGTTATAAACCAATGTTATTGCAATAAACAAAAAATTAAAAAAATAAAATAAAATAAAATGCCCAGACTTATTTTGAATGAAATTATCCATATAATAACTATTTTAATCATTAATTTATCAGTCATAGATCGAATAAATTGATTTAGTTATAATTTGGAACCCAACCCTTAATGAGCATGATTTAATGAGCAGTGTACTTGTGGAAGATCGATTTGTTGAGAGGGCAAATGATTCATGTAGCTACTATGCATAGGAAATGGTAAGAGACAGGAGTAAGTAGAGCCTAAGTTAGAAAATAAGCATGGTTTTCTACAGCAGACTGACACCTCCTGGAACCATTTTCCTTATGTTTGGGGATACCTTCTATTTGTATCCTTTTTCTTTCTGTAGATGAATAAATTATTCGATAATTCCCTTTTTGTTTAGAGTAGTGCTCTCTCTTCCATGCACTCATACCATGTATCTTTTATCCCACTTACTACATTGTATTTTAATTATTTGAACCAATATTTATTAAATGATTTTCTGTCTCCCTTGGAAGCTCTGGATGCAGGAACTGTGTCTTCTAGTACCACCAATATATGCCAATTCTGACTGTTCTTCTTCTTTTTTTTTTTTTTGGTGAGGAAGATCTGCCCTGAGCTAAGATCCATGCTAATCCTCCACTTTTTGCTGAGGAAGACTGGCTCTGAGCTAACATCTATTGCCAATCCTTCTCTTTTTTTTTTTCCCCCAAAGCCCCAGTAGATAGTTGTACGTCATAGTTGCACATCCTTCTAGTTGCTGTATGTGGGACGCGGCCTCAGCATGGCCGGAGAAGCGGTGTGTCGGTGCGTGCCCGGGATCCGAACCCGGGCCGCCAGTAGCGGAGCGCACGCACTTAACCGCTAAGCCACGGGGCCGGCCCTGTTCTTCTTTATGTAAATTAAATCCCTCAGGATAGTTCTAAGCCATGTTTTCTTCATATTTCTTTTAGTACCGGTAGGTAATTTTATTTATTTTGTAATCTTGGAGACTGATTGATCCTCTGCCTTTCTTATACGACCAGTGGCTCTTGTTTTTAAACAGCATTATGCTTCTCTAAATCTGTTCTCCTTTCTTTAAAGATTTTATTTATTTTATTTTTTCCCCCAAAGCCCCAGTGGATAGTTGTATGTCGTAGCTGCACATCCTTCTAGTTGCTGTATGCGGGACTCGGCCTCAGGATGAACGGAGAAGTGGTGCCTCGATGCACGCCCGGGATCCGAACCCGGGCCACCAGCATCGCAGCGCGCGCACTTAACCACCAAGCCACAGGGCCGGCCCTGTTCTCCTTTCTTTAAATGTTGTAGTTTGGAGAACTGCAGCATTGCTTTGTTTCTAAGGCTCTGATCATTGATGAGAATGAGTGTGATGTATGGATTACTTTTTTTTGTAGGGGGAAGATTACTTTTTTTGAGATTAGTTTTTAATTAGTATTTATGTATTCATCTGTTTGTTCACATGTATAGTGAAAAATAGCTCTGTACTTGGAGCAAGGAGCCTGAGGTTTGAGTTCTTCCATTATTTGTCAGATTTGTAACCCTTCATTTTCCTCATCTACAAAATGGAGGTGATGATTCCTACCTATATCCGTGGGATTGTAGTGAAGATTGAGTTAGTTGACATACCAAAGCATTATATAAATGTGATGTATTATCACAGTCATCACCCTGATCCCTGAAATAAAGTTTTTAGAGATGAAAGATCAATTAATAAATCAAGAGTTGGAATTGGGTTTTGGTTTTTCTCTTTTTGGCTAAAATATTCAGAAGTTAGTGTAGTTACTTGTAGATGAATGTCACCTATAATATCTTTTGAGTAATGAATCTGCTATTACCCATTCTAGAGGAATTTGAACCTGTTAATACTTCTGTCGTATCTGTTAAAGAGCTTTGTTGTCGTATAGATTCTGCTTCAGGTTCTGGTTATGCCATTTGCTAATTGTATGAACTTGGGAAATGACTAGCTGAGCCTAGTTTCCTCATTGATAAAATGGGGTTAATAATAATAAAAACACCTACCTTACAGAGTTGCTGAAAAGAATACAGGAGAAAACCTCTGATAAAGTATCCAGCATCCAGTGCAATGCCTGAGATATTGTTTGTGATTGATAAGTAAGTAGTAATGATAATAGTAATCAGTATGGAGGATGATGATAGTTAACGCTTATGGGATACTTGCTGTGTGTCAGGAGCAATGCCAAGGCAAAATATAGTGAGGTCTTTATAGGTATTGTTATTATTCCCATTTTTATAGATAAGGAAACTGAAGTTTACATAGGTTATAACTTGCCCAAGTTATACAGCTAATTATGCCTGAATTCAAAGCCCATGATCTTTATTACTAATTAAGCTTCTCATTCCTGTTGGAAACTTGTCAGATGTCAACAGTAATTATATTTTCTATGATACAATAAAGTTGATAATAAAATAACATCTCTCTTTGGGATTAGAAAACATGTACAGACAAGATTTAATATCTAAAACTTTCTCTGGTAATGTGTAGCTAGTCCAATAATTTAAAGATTTAGGTTAAAGTTATATATATATATTTTCTTCAATATCTTAAAAAATTTTATTGTGAATGACATCTGTTAAAATTGTGAAAAAAAAATGGTAGACGTAATATAATATGAAACATTACTTGGAATTAACCACAAAACTACTTGGACTGCATTGAGATTTTCTTCCTTTTTATCAGAAAGACCCAAAACAGCAGAGTGGATGAAAGAGAGAGAAAGAGAGACGTACCAATTACTATGTTTTCTGTGAATGCTCATTGCTGTTTTTTGTTTTTTCTTTTCCTGTGTTGTGCCATCTTAATTGCTCCATGCTCTTGTAAGAAATCTGATGTGAAAGTCACAGTTGTATGAGAGAACATAATTACATAATTACACAACCTTCTTTCCCATAAATGGTCCCTTAAGCCTTTAGGTCAGCAACAGAGATAACTTAATGACTTCTTCCAAAGAAGTTCTTTAGTTTCATTTTTAGAGAAAGAAGTCTTTGTATTTGCATACAACAGGGCTTTGGTAAATGTTGTGTATTTAGGGAAAGAATAAGGTACCTTTGGGGGCTCGGGTAAGTATTTTGATGTTAATCTTAAAATGTATTTTCATGCTGTGAATGATAATTTGTGATAAACTGGTGCTCTGGGTGTCTTAGTGGTTCTTCTTTTCATTGCCATTTTAGTATGACTCATTATGTAATGCTCTTTAATGTTTTGCTTGAGTTAGTATGAATGTTTTATGAGAATACCAGATTTTAAGGATTTATCAACAGCTTAATTCTTAGTTTAATGTTACAGCACATCAGCTGAGGTATACGTATCATCAAGGGGGATGTCTTTCTTTGATTACCTTAACTTCGGTAGCTTAAAAAGGAACATTAACAAAAAGTCATCTGGGTGCAGTAGAAAATCAGTTTTGTTGCTGTGAACAGTAAATCCTTTTGAAGTGTGCAACTGGGTTTTGTTTAGGTTCAAAAGAGGGGCAATGAGATCAGCCTGGTGGTATACGAACATATGGTCTAAGTCAGAAGAAACTTGAAATTTGGGGTAACTAGTTTATCCCTTTGGTAACTTATAACTATAGACTCTTGGAAATCTTAGAGGTTCCCTGGTCTATCTTGCTTGTGGTGCAATGTTTTTCTTCTGTTTGTCCCTGACTGGCAGTTTTCCAGTATCTTACTGGACATTCCCCCTATTGAGAAGTATAAGACTTTGATTTCCCTACACGTGAATTTGAACCAATACTTGTTTCTCACTGTGTCCTAAGTTAGTGGTTATGAAACATATGGAACTTCTTACCTTAATTTTATTGGCTAAAGTTATGTGTCTGTTGGTTCAGGGACTGGCCACTTCTTTAGAAAAAGGTGCTGTACTGAGATTGAGTAGCTGTTTATCCCCTGATGTGTGAGAGGGTGGGTACTTGTGCCTCTGAGTGAGGGTTATGGAGAGCCCACCTTAGCTGCTAATCTGAGGTGAGGGAGAGGGCTTGTATTTGGCCTGATCTGGGCCGGGAAAGGGGATGAGGTGGCTTCCATCAGCCATTCTAACTGTGAAAAATATCTGAGGGATGACATACCAGCTTGTCCCACATGGATGCTTATGTATGTGATGGATATAGATACATGATAAATCAATTTATAGAGTGATAAGAGGTGCCTAACATGCATCTGTAACATTGAGGATTGGGTCAGTGAGGAGGACTGCCATGGCTTTACATACAACTAAGTGAGACCATTAGTGTAAAGATTATATGTCCTGACCTGACCCAGAATGTCATGTCACCTCTCATGGCAAACTGAGAATCACTTTGATGATAAAAGTTATGGAAGTTTTTGAGCTACTCAGAAAGAAGATGGCATATTCACCTGAAGCTATTTGGAGCAGATTTATTACACCCATAATCTATGCATAGCACTATTTCCCTGTTTGTTATTTTTAAAATTGAGGTCTAAAGAGATCTTTTGAAAAAAATGTTACTTGGATTGCATTGAAATTTGCTTTCCTTTTATCAGAGGAGCCAAAACTGAAAGTGGAAGGGGGCAGGGCATGATTGATTAGTAAGTTTTCTGTGAATGCTCATTGCTGGTAAAATTTATTTTTGCTGTGCAGTGCCATCTTGTAAGAGAGCTGATGTGAGAACCACAGTTGTATTAGAGAACATAAATACACACCTCCTCCTTTCTCTTAGATTAGGAGCTAAGAGGTGTGTCTGAATAGGTAGGTGTTTATTAATTTTACCTTGCTAAGTTTTTTGAAACATTTTAATACAGTAAAAATATGTTGATAATTGTTGAAGCTGGTTGATCAGTACATGAGGGTGCATTATACTTCTTTGTATATTTTAATGTTTTATTGTACAAAATGTTCAATTAAAAGTACTTTAAACGTGTGACAGAAAATCTCACGTGGAGTCTCAGGAGCTAGACTTCTCTTATTAAAAATAAAAGAAGACAACTTGAACTTTCTGAGAAGCTTACAAATGTATACATTCAAGAAGGCCAAATCCAATTGAGGGTTTGTGGGGGGGGGGATAGTTTCTGAACCACCTGACACTAAACAATTTATTCAGTATTTATTTCAATGTTTTTTGCAAGCCTTCTACATGGCAGTCATTGTTCTAGGTACTGAGGATACAACAGGGAACAAAACAGACAAAAGTCTCTGCTTTGTTCTTGACACATGCCAAGCACATTACTAATCCACAGTGCCTAGCACAATGCCAGATGGTAAGCTATACCTTCAATAAAAGTGTGTTAAATGAACAGCCTTATAAAGTAAGTGCTATTTTTATCTCCATTTGACAGTTGAGGTGACTGAGGCTTAAAGAGGTTACTTGACCAAAGTCACAGCTATAAGTGATAGAGCTGGATATTGAAGTCAGGTCTTTGGGACCTCAAGCCCAAGCTATGAACTATGACTCTGTACTGCCTCCAGGATAGAGGACAGATGTGCACATGTGAGCACTTGCGTGTGCATAGACACGTATTTTCTCACCCACCAACACTTTTATACAGAGTATCTTTAGAATTTGGCTGTACTTTTAGGTGAATGTCCTGAGGTAATTAAATTAAATCTCCTATCATTTAAAGCATCAGTTATTAGATATTCTTATTGTAGTTTAGGTTGGTTCATTTTTCTTGTTTTAAGTTGTCCTGATCTTTAGTCTTAATCCTTGTCATAATGTTTGGTGAAATATATCTCAATACCCAGCACCACGTTTTCATAGTAGGTCTTCAACAGATGATTGTTAGAATGAAAAACTGGGAGGGCCTCAGTAGCTAATTTTGTCATTCATCTTTGTCTTTGTACATATATATGTATTAGGTTACTTGAGATTGACTTTTATGTTTTTTTCCCAGTTCTTATTTAATAATTGGTTGTCATAATAGCAGTAGTCTAGATATAAGTGGCTTTTGTGCTACAGTACAAGTATAGGCTTATTATAATTAAAGATCCATTCTGAGTGTGTGAGAAATACTTATTTCAGTTAAGCAATGAATAACTCCATATTAGAAATGCAGTATATGGGTCAGAGGAGAAATCCTGGGCTTTGGAGTCAGATAGAGCTGGATTCATTACAGCCTTTTCAGTTATTATGTGACACTTCAACAAGTTGCATAAATTTCATGAGGTTTAATTTTCTCTTTTATAAAAAGTGTTCTGTAATTTCTTTCTTTCTTTTTTTTTTTTTTTGTGAGGAAGATCAGCCCTGAGCTAACATCTGTTAATCCTCCTCTTTTTGCTGAGGAAGACTGGCCCTGGGTTAACATCCGTGCCCATCTTCCTCCACTTTATATGGGACGCCACCACAGCATGGCCTGACAAGCGGTGCGTTGGTACGCGCCTGGGATCCGAACCTGGGCTGCCAGCAGCGGAGCTCACGCACTTAACCTCTATGCCACAGGGCCAGCCCCAGGGTTCTGTAACTTCTATTGCAATAATAACTATGTAATTGAGTGTTTACTATATGCAAAACAGGAATTATGATGTAATAAGTTTGAATAAACCTGCCCATAGGTCACACAGTCACTAAGGGTGAATGTAAACCCAGAGTGTAAACCTAGGTCTGCCTAATTGCCAAGCTTGTGCCTACTTTCTGGTAAGTATGCCATAAATAATAGTTCCCTTCTATGCTTTTCCTCAAGTAGTTTCTCTAGGTTTCAAAAAGAGCATTAGAATATAATCATGTTAACAGATGATTTTAGGATGTGGGGATTTTTTTAACAAGTATGGTACCTGTTGGAAAAAAGCTATTATAGTTAATTTGATGTCAATAAGACCAAATTTTAATTTCAAAATCTAATAAATTCCTTGATTACATTTATTTAAGTGTCACGTAAGGAGGAAAAATAGAATGCATAAACAAAGAAAACTCTAAATAGTCCTTAAAAGAGACTGTACAAGGTGATTTTTAGAAACAGCCTGACTCTGAAAAAGAGAAGTGAGGTTTAAGCATATTAGGAATTAACCATATTTTAATGTTGGTCTAGATTCAAACAAGCAAATCGGCTTCAGTTCACTTCAGAGATGTCTTGAAATGTAAGGGTCTGAAGCATGTGGTTTTAATAGAGAAGCATGACTAGTTGGCACAATTTCTTTTTGTAATCCCTCCTTTAAAGAGTTGCTGACCTGAAGTAATCCAGGGACAGGCTGTCTTTTGCAGCTTTTTGTGTCATATTTGAGAACTGAATAGTCAAGGGTTTTTGTGTCTTAATGATGTGTCTGTTTTTACACGTAATGTTCAGTCAAATGCTAAGTTGAAAAGCTTGTCTAGCCGCCCCCTCTGCCCCGCCAGAAGAGGTGTTTTTCTTCTGTATATTTGCATGGGAATAGGGAGAAATAGGTTTTTTTCTTTAGAGTAGAAACAAGGATATTGCACAAATCAAGTGTATTTTAGGTAGGTCTTGAACTTCATTGTGAATTGAAATTCTTCATATAGCTTGAAAACAGCACCTTGGTTCAGTACTTGAATTTAGGGTAGAAATGCCTTTTTGCTTAGGTCACTAGGTCCTAAGTTAAATGTCACCCTCAGTGCATAGTTGGGCAGCAGAGCCAAGTGGTTTAGAATCTTATTGTTAAAAATGTGGTCTGTGGACCAGCAGCATTGGTAACCAGATGCTTTTTGGAAATGTAAAATCTCAGGCCCAACCCTAGACCAGCTTAATTAGAGTCTACATTTTAACTAGATCTCCAGCTGATCTGTGTGCATTTTAAGTCTGAGTGGCACTGATTGAACATGAGCTATGGAGCCAGACAAGCTGAGTTTAAATCCTGAATCTGACACTTTCTCACTTAGTGACATTGAGCAAGTTGTTTAACCTGCCATGTCTGTTTCCTTATCTGTAAAACAGGGATAATAATGGTATATGTGCAATGCTTAGAGGAGTGTTGTTCATAAGAAATAGTCCACTAGAATTAGCAAGATATTTTTAAAATGTAGGCTACACTGTATGCAGTAGATGAGTAATTACAGAATAAAATGCCCGTATTCATTAGGATGAACCACACTGTTAATTTATTGGTTAAGTTTTTAAAAAATAACTTTAGGATCATATACTGGTATTATCTTTATATATCGTATTTCTGTATTACCTGTTAGAATAACAAGGTGAAATCTAGATAGCTTATAACTTTTGAGCTTGAATAAAATCAATTTAAGCTATTGCTTCAAAGTGCAAACTTTTTTTTTTTTTGCGGGGAGATCAGCCCTGAGCTAACATCCATGCCAATCCTCCTCTTTTTGCTGAGGAAGATTGGCCCTGAGCTAACATCCGTGCCCATCTTCCTGCACTTTATGGGGGACGCCACCACAGCATGGCCTGACAAGTGGTGCTTCGGTGCGTGCCCGGGATCCGAACCCGGGCCACCAGCAGCAGAGCGCGAGCACTTAACCGCTACGCCATGGGGCCGGCCTCCAAAGTGGAAACTTTTAGTGCACCCTAAATCACTCGAAGGTTGTAGTTGAAGATTTGGCCATCTTTGCCAAAAATACCGAAGGCGACGCCTTAATTATTCTGATAGCGCCGATAGGACCAATGGGCTTACTTCTCTCTTTCCAATCCTAGCTCCAGGGCTCAGCTTCTTCTCCCTCCCGATACTTGACTGAATTGCCTCGTACAACATTGTGTCTTGGAAAGGAGATGAGGGAAACGAAAAGAGGGAGATAATGGGAAGTAAAGGGGCGAAAGACCTGCAGGTCACACTGCCCTTGGTCACCTCTCCCTGTCTCCCATTTTCCCTCCCCTAATCTTGGAGAGTTGCTGACCTCTGCTCTAAATGTTGGAATCCTCTACACGTATTAGAGATTAAAAAAAGAAAAAGCCAGTGCCTACATTTTATAATTCTATACATAGAATTAAGTTTTGCTATTAAAAATTGTTTAGTATCAGTTTTTTTAAGAGTAGTCAAGCCTCATTACTCCCGAATTTCTGTAAGAACTGTATAAAACCAAATGTGTTATCTGTGGGGGAAAACTACAGACTTCAAAGTTTAGGTAAAAGCGGAAAGCGCCCTAATGTAGAATTAGTATATTTTGTATTTTATTCTGGTTAATTTATTTAGCTATTGACTGTGATTAAGCATATATAGGTTTAGGTTAAAAATAAGTCCTCGGTAACTTTTGGTAGGCCTAAGTTATAGTGAATTTGAGTGGCCCTACAAGTTTGTTTTGAAGATCAGAATTTCAGCTTTATTAATGATAGAGCATTTGGAAAACATGTCTCTGGTGTTTGGCGACAACGGGCTTCCCCAGAATTAGGCAACAGAGGCAAATGAAGTCTCTTGGCAATGCTGGACAGCCGCAGTCTTTCTCCTGAGGGGTAGAGCTGACCTCTCTAAACCTTATAACATGGAGGAGTTGCCCCCAAAAACAGTTCTGAAGGGATTGAGCTATGTGTGTCCAGCTTCCCAAACTCACCAATTCAGATAGGTCATAAATGGCTTTTAAATTGCCAGTGCATAGTGTCTGTCTGCTGTGCGAGGAGGGCGATTTTAGTACTCGGAGGCATACCTCCGAGATATTGCAGGTTTGGTTCCAGACCACCCCAATAAAGCAAATATCGTGATAAAGTGAGTCATAGGTATGTTTTGGTTTCCCAGTGCATATAAAAATTATGTTTATGCTATGGTGTAGTCTATTAAGTGTGCAATAGCATTATGTCTAAAAAAAACAATGTACATACCTTAATTAAAAAATATTTTATTGCTGCAAAATGCTAACGATCATCTGTGCTTCAGTGAGTTGTAATCTTTTTGCTGGTGGAGGATCATGCCTTAGTGTTGATGGCTGGTGACTGATGGTGGTTGCTGAGGGTTGGGGTGGCTGTGGCAATTTCTTAAAATAAGACAACAACGAAATTTGCTGCATCAACTGACTCTTACAAATGATTTCTCTGTAGTATGCAATGCTATTTGGTAGCACTTTACCCACAGTGGAACTTCTTTCAAAATTGGAGTCAGTCCTCTCAAACCTTGCCACTGCTTTGTCAACTAAGTTTATATAATATTCTAAATCCTTTGTTGTCATTGCAACAATCTTCACAGCATCTTCACCAGGAGTTGATTCCATCTTAAGAAACCACTTTCCTTGCTCATCTATGGGAAGCAACTCCTCATCTGTTAACGTTTGATCGTGATATTGCGGCAGTTCAGTCACATCTTCAGGCTCCACTTCTGATTCTAGTTCTCTTGCTGTTTCCACCACATCTGCAGTTACTTCCTCCACTTGAACTCTTGAACCCCTCCAAGCCATCCATGAGGGTTGGAGTCAACTTCTTCCAAACTCCTGTTAATGTTGATATTTTGATGTCTTCCTGTGAATCATGAATGTCATCTAGAATGGTGAATCCTTTTTAATTTACTTTGCCCAGATCCATCAGAGGAATCACTCTCTGTGGCAGCTATAGCCTTATGAAATGTACTTCTTTTTTTTTTTTGTGAGGAAGATTGGCCCTGAGCTAACATCTGCCAATCCTCCTCTTTTTTGTTTTTGCTGGGGAAGACTGGCCCTGAGCTAACATCCATGCCCATCTTCCTCTGCTGTATATGGGACGCCACCACAGCATGGCTTGACAAGCAGTGCGTCGGTGCACGCCCGGGATCCGAACCGGCAAACCCCGGGCCGCCACAGTGGAGCGCACGCACTTAACCACTTGCGCCACCAGGCTGGCTCCAGAAATGTACTTCTTAAATAATAAGATTTGAAAGTCACCATTACACCCTGATCCATGGGTTGCAAAATGGATATTGTGTTAGTAGGCATGAAAACAACGTTAGTCTCGTTGTACATCTCCATCAGAGCTCTTGGGTGAGCAGGTGCATTGTCGATGAGCAGTAATCTTTTCAAAGGAATTTTTTTCTCTGAGCAGTAGGTCTCAACAGTGTACTTAAAATATTTAGTAAACCATGTGTAAACAGATGTACTGTCCCAGGCTTTGTGGTTCATTTATAGAGCACAGGCAGAGTAGATTTAGCGTAATTCTTAAGGGCTGTAGAATTTTCGGAATGGTAAAGGGGCATTGGCTTCAACTTAAAGTCACCAGCTGCATTAGCCCCGGACAAGAGAGTCAGCCTGTCTTTGAAGCTTTGAAGCCAGGCATTGACTTCTCCTCTCTAGCTGTGAAAGTCCTAGATGGCATCTTCTTCTATCGTGAGCCTGTTTCACCTTGAAACAGTATTGAAAATCTGTTGTTTAGCGTAACCACCTTCGTTAATTATCCTAGCTAGATCTTCTGGAGAACTTGCTGCAGCTCCTGTATCAGCACTTGCTGTGTCACCTTGCGCTTTTATGTTATGGAGATGGCTTCTTTCCTGAAACCTCATGAACCAACCTCTGCTAGCTTCAAACTTTTCTTCTGCAGCTTCCTCACCTCTCTCAGCCTTCATAGAATTGAAGAGAGTTAGGGCCTTTCTCTGGATTAGCCTTTGGCTTAAGGGCATATTGTGGCTGGTGTGATCTTCTATCCAGACCACTAAAACTTTCTCATATCAGCAAGAAGGCTGTTTCGCTTTCTTATCCTTTGTGTGTTCACTGGAGTAGCACTTCTAATTTCCTTCAAGAACTTTTCCTTTGCATTCACAACTTTGCTAACTGTTTAGCACAAGAAGCCTAGCTTTCGGCCTATCTTGGCTTTAGACATGCCTTCCTCGCTAAGCTTAATCATTTCTAGCTTTTGATTTAAAGTAAGAATCATGCGACTCTCTCTTTCACTTGAACACTTAGAAACCATTGTAGGGTTATTAATTGGTCTAATTTCAATATTATTGTGTCTCAGAGAATAGTGAGGCCAAGGAGAAGAAGAGAGACAGAGGAGCGGCCAGTCAGTGGAGCAGTGAGAACACACATAACATTTATCGATTCATTTAACTATCTTCTCTGGGTGTGGTTCGTGGTGCCCCAAAACAATTATGATAGTAACATCAAAGATCACTGATCACAGATCACCATAACAAATGTAATAATAATAAAAAAGTTTAAAATATTGCAAGAATTACCAAAATGTGACACAGACATGATGTGAGCAAATGCTGTTGGAAAAATGGTGCTGATAGACTTGCTTGACACAAGGTTGCCACAGATCTTCAATTTGTAAAATATACAATATCTGTGAAGCACAATAAAACAAGGTATGCCTGTACATAAAAAATGTTTTTCAAACGCTTCAAGACCTATTAGAAAGTCGGTAATATTCTTAGCTAGACACAACTGAACTTATAAAAAATGCTTTTAGAAAAATGGTTCTGAAATAAGCCTAGAGTGGTAATTTACAGAGCCAGTAATAAAAGACTTTTCTTCTTTGAGATGAACCAAGTACTCATCAGCAAAAGTAATAAGGAACCAAGGCACTTTTCCGAGTTAAAAAAATATATGTATATAATAAAATAAATAATACTATAATAAATCAGATTTACTCTAAATATATTCTGGGCTCAGACTGCTAAAGTGCTATTTATCTCCAAGATGTAAAACAAGTTAGACTTAGTTTACTGGTTTTCCTCATTGCCAGAACTTACCCTCTGTGAAAAGATTAACTGAAAAATCAAGATACATACTAAATAAGGGAATGAAAAAGATTCATCAGAGAAGACCAGATGGACCAGAAAGTCTTGTATGAATCTTTAACAATAATCAAGCTGTAGAAAGCAAGGAAAATCTTTAAACAGAACTGTCTCACTCTCTGCATTCAGTTAAACATCGTCTTGTCAGCTATTCCTTCAGATGTAGCTTGAATTTGTACATTTCTCTCTGTTTTCACTGCAGCCAACCTCATCCAGGCAGACACACATGCACACACATTCGTGCACACACATTCGTGCACACACACATGCACATACACAGGCGCCTGCGTATCTCCATCTCCATATCTATATATCTATATCTGTGTCTATATTTATACACACATATACATGTGTGTGCTGTGAGTGTATGTATTTTAAGAGGAAGAAATGGTCCAACAAAACTACAGGCAATATATTTGGGTTTTGGAGAAATAAAACTAAAACAATGTATTCTTTCTTGTCCCAGACTTTGGTATTTATCTTAGAGCAGAAAGCAAGGAACATTAAAACACATAGAGGTGGATTTGTCATCAAAGAAGAGTGAGCCTACTGTGTATAGGATTGATTCAGTATCAGCTTTATTTAGTGTGGAGAAATCATGATTTTGACCTTTTAGATCAGAAATGTCAGATACATGTCACGCATGCTACCACTCCGTTTCCTCTGAGCAAACTTGACTAATCTCCTATGATATTCGGAATTGACCTCAGAAGCTTAATACCTTTCTCCTCCTAGCAGGCTATTATCAGCTGATTGTAGAATATAATATGAAACCCATTTCTACTTATTATGTAAGTGAGGGCTCTGGGAGTCTCATATTTCCTAAGGCTTCACATACCACGACTACGTTTGTAACTCAAGTTTTTGCGTCTTTGATCGTAGTTATAATAGCTGGACTCATGCTCTAGATTCTCTCCCCTGCAGTGGGCAGTGGCTGAAATCTCTGTTCAGTTCTTTTAGCTTTAGTTGGGCTTCTTGCAGTTTGCCCTATGCATGTGTAGTCTGGGGGTCAGCCAAAAATTTGGGTAGAATTTATACTTAAAATTTGGGGCATGCTCTCTCTCTCTGGGTCTCTCCTTTCTTGATTTTCCCCTCTCACTTTTTAGCTGCTGTGGTTGCCCCAAGCTCTGGTTCTTCAAGCCAGTAAGACTGTGAGTTTTTATCCTGGTTTCTGCTGTCCTGCATAGCACCGACTGGGGCCCTGCCTCCAGAATAAAAGTCATTAAAAATAAACAACCAGCCAACCAACTAGCCAACCAAGAAGTTCACCCGGTGCCATTCCCTTCATCCAGGTGTAATCCCCATTCCCCCCTCCCCACACCCCTGCCTCCCCGCCTTCTCCCCGTTTCTGCTTTTGGTTGCTCTCCAGTGCCTTCGAGTAGTTGTTTTTTATATTTTGCCCAGGGTTATTGCTGGTATCAGCAGGAAGCTTGGCCCATATAGGAGCAATTACTCATGACTTTTTGTTCTTTCTTTTTTAAAAAATTGAGATGTTACTAACATACCATAAAATTCACCCTTTTAAAGTGTACAATTCACTGGTTTTTAGTATGTTCACAAAATTGTGCAACCATCACCACTATCTAATTCTAGAACATTTTCATCACACCAAAAAGAAATCCCATACCCATTAGCAATCACTCCCCATACTCCACTCTCCGCTAGTCCTTGGCAACCAGTGGTCTATGTTCTTTCTCTAGGGATTTTCTAATTCTAGACCTTCATATACATGGAATTGTATAATATGTAGCCTTTGTGTCTAGCTTCTTTCACTTAGTGTAACGTTTTCAAGTTGTATCCATGTTTTTTCATGTGTCATTACTTCATTACTTTTTATAGCTGAATAATTTCTATTGCATGAATATACTGTGTTTTGTTTATCCATTCATCAGTTGATGGGCATTTGGGTTGTTTCCACCTTTTGGCTATTATGAATAATGCTGCTATGACCTTTCATGTACAAGTTTTTGTGTGGACTTATGTTTTCAACTCTTGGGAACCTGTGACTTTTAAATCTTGATCTCTTTTCCACGTGCCTCCTCTAAGTTCCAGACTCATATCTTAAGTAACCTATTGGTTGTCTCTTCTTGGATGGCTCATGGACACCTAAAAGTCAGTCTAAAATTCAAGTCATTATGTTTTCCTCAAACCAGTACCTCCTCCTCTTTTCTTATTTCAGCTACTCCAGGTGTAACCCCGGGTATTGTCTCTTGTTCTTCTCTCTCCCTCATCTGCCGTATCCAGTCATTGCCAGGTTCTCATTATTCCTTTTCATAAATAACTCTCAAATCTTCCCCTTTGCTCCACCCCTGCTGCTACTTCCTTAGTTCAGCTCTCATGACCACCTCTTCCTTTATCACTGCACAGCCAACTGGTCTTCCTGCCTCCAATCTTGCTCTCTCCAGTTCCTTTTAGATCTTTCTAAAAATAAAAATCTGATCATGACACTCCATTGCTTTCAATCTCTTCTGTGGTTTTTCCATTGCGCTTGGGATACTTTGTAAGGGAAATTTGGCTTCTGTTTACCTTTCCATATGCACCTATTGACCGTCTTTCACCCCACCTTTATACTCCAGCCCAACTGAATTACTTTCAGGTCCATAAATGGTCCATGCTTTTCCTTGCCTCTGGCTTTCACATATGCTGTCTTTTTGCCTCTCTTCCCCTGCCTTACACCCTTTGCTTGGCTAATTTCTGCATATCCTTCACGTTTCATCTTACTTGTCACTTCTTCTAGCAGCCTTCCTGTACCCTCCCTATCTGGGTTAAGTGCTCCTCTTAGATGCTTCCGTGGCATCCTATATTTCTTCCCTCATAGCACACTTGGCAGTGTAATGGGATTTTCCATTCCTTTATCTGTGTCTTCTACCATACTGTGAACTTCATGAGGAACCATGTCTATTTTCCTATTAGAGGAATTCTTAGCTCTTAGTGCAGGGACTGGCATAGTAGGTACTCAGTAAATATTTGAATCAAGAAATGAATAAAACATTGACAGGGGTGTAGATTATTAATGTAGTCAGTAGATATTTTGTAAATACCCGCTCTATGCTAAGAACTATGTGAGATGTTGGGCAGGATATAAGAGAAGGGGAAATCAAGTGCCAGACCTCATCAACGAGCTTATATTGCAGTTATAAAAACAAATGAGATGCTAGAAGACGTGACAGACTATCACGAGTGTTAATTCTTGTGGTATGGATGATAAGTACAGATTAGAGATCTGTGTGATTACTGGGTATTGGAGTATTCAGAGATGTATGTGTTAGAGAAGAAGGCTCTAATCCAGCTGGCGAAGAAGAATAACCAAATTAATGAATGATAATCATTAATTAGTTTAAAATGACTCCTAATACCTTCATTATAATTGGAGTTATATGGAAATGTTAATGAAGCCTGGAAACAATGCTTTCCACAAAGTAGTTCCTCAATAAATTCTTTTAGGTTTATTTAAATGGAAAATGTGTGAAATTTAAGTACTTTTATCTTTTTTGAGAAGTCCTGCTGATCATCAGGCAGCTGGAATGTTCAGTGAAATGGTTAGAGTTGATGATTGTAATAAAACATGACTTGATTAGTGAATTTTATAAGCATCCTATACTGTTGACAAGGACTTAGTGATATTTATGTATTAAATTCTTTTCAGCTAAAAAAGTTTTGAGATGTTTAAAGCATGCAGGGCACAGGAATTGAGAGATGAAGGCATATATACAATTGCCTTTAAGCAGAGTAGTGTCACTGGCGCATAATAAAGCATCTGAACTCACTTATCTCATGGGGGAAAACATGCTGTAAGGAAAGGATGTTTGTTACTGGAAATTATCCTTTGTGTGCGTTCATTTCTAGTAAAGGCCAGTGTGTGACTAAGTTCTTTGCAAGGAATGACAGTTCTTTGGGTTTTGGTGCCATTTTCCCCTTTTGTTCTTGATGTATTTTTACTCAAGTTTCTGTCATTTATGTCAAATAGGTCTGCTTTCTGCTGTTACTTCCATGTTTTGTCTCTTTGCCTTCTCTTGCCAACTCTACATTGCCTGCGTGGGTGTATTTATTTCAAGAAGTATTTGCTGAGCAGTGTTCCAGATATTGTGCTAGGTATGGGTCTGTGGGAGTCATGGAGATGGATGAGATGGTCCAGGGAGGATCTTGGAGTGAGAAGAGATTAGATGTGGGGACTGAGCCTAAGGGAGCATTATAATACGTTAAAGGGTAGCGGAGGAAGAGAGCCAGCAAGAGAGAAGCAGAAAGAAAATAAGGAGATGGTCATAGATGCTAGGAGAAGATAGAATTTCAAGGAGGAGGAGTGGTTTACAGCATGTGAATCCTTTAGAGAAGTGAAATAACATGAGAATAAAAAAAGAGACTACTGTTTGGAGTTGAAAATCCAGAGGTTATTGGTGATTTGCCGGGAAGCAATTTGATAGAGTGATTGGTGGGGGAATGCCAGTTTGGGTGGAAAGGGTCAGATTTGGTGAAGATACAGGTGAAATCTGGAGGCAGAGGGGAGATATTTTGGAAATTCATGCCGACTGACTTCCTTTCTTGGCATCAGGAGGCAAGCAGGTACAATTAGAGTTGCACACTTGAAGGGAGTGGAAACGTTTACCAAACAAGAATGCCTGGTTTCTGTGGAGGTGATACTGGAGAGGTTGGAGTTCAAAATAAGCTGCTCATTCATTTGAGTCTAGGAAGCAAGTCTCAAACATCAATCATTTGACCTATAAATATTTAATATATAGCTCTAAGCTATATGACTCTTTTAAAGAATAATCAAAATCTTGTCATAAATAATTAACACTAATTCTTTAATATTGCTAAACATTCATTCAGTGTTTAAATTTCTCCAGTTGTCTCATTTTTTGTTTTTTCGCATTAGGATCAAATAAGGAATACATTGCAATTGGTTGATTTTTTTTTTTTACTTTTTTTATTTAGGTGAAATTTACATAAGAAAATTAACCATTTTAAAGCGAACAATTCACTGGCATTTAGTATATTAACAATGTTGTGCAACCACCTCCTCATGATATTGGTTTTTAGTTTTATTGATTTGTTCTTATCTTTTTCTTTTCCTTGCAATTTATTCCTTGAAGAAACTGGGCTTTTTTTTTTGCCTCTAGGGTTTCCCAAAATCTGGATTTTACTGATTGTATCCCCAAACTGTCATTTAATATGTTCCTCTTTCCCTGTAAATTATAAATTGATAGCTGGATCTAGGCTTGATTAGTTTCAGGTTCAATATTTTGCAAGAATATTTTATAGGAGTTTCGTGTTATTAGGCGGCGCATAATGTCTATGAAAAGGGGAAACTTTGAACAGCATTTTCTATACAGGGATCTCATTGTGGGCTTCATCTACTATAATGACTACTTTATTATAGTCTGAACATCTGGTAAGTCTTGATATTGCCTTGTGGTTGAAAAGGCATCATTTTTGGAGAATTGTACCCCTCCCCGTCTTGCATTTCCTACTGAGGCTAAACCCAGTGCTGTCCTAGGGAGCTGCCCAGGTCTTATGGCTATACTACTGGCAGCACCCTGAGTGTACAGTGCCCATCCATCTCTCTCTCTCTCTTTCTCTCACTGCACTATATTCAGTACACTGGCATGATCTCTTGGTTCTACCTCTCAAAGATATTGAATCCACACACTTCTCTCCATCTCCACTGGTTACCCTAATCCAAGTCACAGTATCTCTTGCCATAGTAACTGCAGTAGCTTCCTAGTCTCTGCTTACATTCTTGTCCTTTATTAGCCATTTTTCCGTAGGTGTCCATTGATCTTTTCTTTCATCTTTAAAATAACATGAAATTTGTCATTTAACCTTTTTTTTTTTTTTGTAGGGAAGATTAGCCCTGAGCTAACATCTGTTGCCAATCCTCCTCTTTTTTTTTTTTTTTTTTTTTTTTTTGTGAGGAGATCAGCCCTGTGCTAACATCCGCCAATCCTCCTCTTTTTTTTGCCGAGGAAGACGGCCCTGGGCTAACATCTGTGCCCATCTTCCTCCACTTTATATGGGATGCCGCCACAGCATGGCTTGCCAAGCAGTGCGTCGGTGCGCGCCCGGGATCCGAACCAGCGAACCCCGGGCCGCCGCAGCGGAGCACGCGCACCTAACCGCTTGCGCCACCGGGCCGGCCCCAATCCTCCTCTTTTTTGCTGAGGAAGATTGGCCCTGGGCTAACATCCATGCCCCTCTTCCTCTACTTTATGTGGGACACTGCCACAATGTGGCTTGATGAGTGGTGCGTAGGTCCACACCTGGGATCCATACCCCCAAACCCTGGGAGCATGTGAACTCAGCCACTATGCCACTGGGCCAGCCCCTCATTTTAACCATTTGTAAGTGTGCAATTCAGTGGCATTAATTACATTTACAATGTTGTGCAACCACCATTATCTGTTTCCGCAACTATTTCAATCACCCTGAACTGAAGCTCTGTAACCATTTAGCAGTAGTAACTCCCCACACCCGCTTCCACAGTCCCTGGCAACTTTTAATGTACTTTCTGTCTCTAGGAATTTGCCTGTTCTAGTTATTTCATATAAGTGGAATCAAATAATATGTGGTCTTGTGTGACTGGCTTCTTTCACTTAGCATAGTGTTTTCAAGGTTCATCCATGTTGTAGCATCCATGTTTCAACTTCATTCCTTTTTATGGCTGAATAATACTCCGTTGCATGTATATACCATGTTTTTTGCTCCTATTCATCTGTTGCTGGATATTTGGTTTGTTTCTACCTGTTGGCTATTATAAATAATGCTGCTATGAACATTCATGTATAAGTTTTTGTGTGGACATATATTTTCATTTCTCTTGGGTGTATAGCTAGGACTGGAATTTCTGAATCATATAGTAATTCTATGTTTTAACCATTTGAGGAACTGCTAGATTATTTTCCAAAGAGGCTGTGCCGTTTTGCATTCCCACCAACATGTTATGAGGGTTCCAATTTCTTCGCATCCTCCCCAACATTTGTTATCTGTCTTTTGACTGTAGCCATCTTAGTGGGTTAGAAGTGATTTTGATTTGCATTTTCCTGATGGCTGATGTCTCCCTTATTCTTGAAATACCTACTTCTCTTGACTTGCACTTAATACCTAGTACTTGCTTGGTTTCCCTCTTACCTCCTGCTTCTTTGTAGTCTCTCTTGCTGACTCTGCCTCTTCTATCTGCCCATGAAATATGGAGTACCCCAGGGTACAATCTTGGGTCTTCTTTCTCTCTGTGCACTTTTCTAAGGTGATCTCATCCAGTCTCATGCATTAAATACCTTCTGTAGCAGAGGCAATCCTTCTAGGCCTCCGTTTTCCTTGGCTTTTAGGTGTGATATAGTGAGACTCCCTTAAGATGATCACCAGGTGAGTGGCCAAGTTAGAATCCATGGTTCTAAAATTGTAAGCAGTTTGCTTATGGTATTCCAAGTGTTGGTGTGAACTTTAGATGAGTGTACATGTGGTAGAGGGGAGTGGAGAGGGAAGCTTTTGGACATACCTGGTGGCAGCTGGAAATTGTGAACATTTTTTCTGGGGCACCTGGAAATTTGCTCGCCTGTTTGGACCTCCTCATTGTGCAGAGGAGACGTTTCTCATCTGACCAAAAGGGCCTTGAGGAGCCAGTGTCATAGATGACTCACAAGGCTGCTGAGACTGTGGCCTACTCTCCTCCCTTCTGAGTGCTGGCCTTGACTGGTTGTGTGAGATTGTGGGGCATGCCTTCTGACCAGGATCCTCACTTTCTTTTCCTTTGGGTTAAGGATAAGTGGGGGCAATAATAATATAATAATAAAAGTGAGTTTGCATATTTAATCTGCAAGTGTTCCTTATTCTGTGATATCAAAAGGTAAAGAGCCTGAGAGAGATCTGTTACCAGGTTTATGCTCTAGTAATAACCCTCAGCCATCTCTTAAAACATTGCCTGTAAATTGATGACTCTCAAATGTATATCTCCAGTTCTAACCTCTCCCCTGAACTCCATGAAACAGTAAAACTACCCTGTTGTGCAGTGAAATCCCAGAATGACTGCAACATGCATTTGGTTCAAATAAGAAAAGGACATTCATTTCCTAATCTAAGCTATAGATAGAGTAAAAAGCACACAAAAAACAAAAAGGAAAAAACAAATTCCGAAGGGGGAAATAGTGCGATAAATTGTGATCTAAATATGAATCAAATTATGACCTGATGTGCTTTGGAGCAATTGGTAGTATGTAGAAAGGAGACTGCATTTAATTGTGGCACTAGGAACGTTCTTTTTTGAGTGGCAAGAGGGTCATGACAGTACAACCATAGAGAAAGAAATGTAATCTTAAGGTTCTGTTTGGTCCTTTGGTAAGCAGTGTTCTTTATTGGTTTTCACCTTCAAAATCATCCTTTAGACTAGTGGTTCTCAAAGTGTGGTCCCTGGACCAGCAGCATCAGCATCACCTGGGAACTGGGTAGAAATGCAAAGTCTCAGGCCACACCCCAGACCTATTGAATCAGAAACTCCCCAGGTAAGGTCCATCAGTCCGTGTTTTAACAAGTTCTCCAGGTGATTTTGATGCATATTGCAATTTAAGAACCACTGCTGCAAACAATGCATGGAAGACTTATTTAATTGTGGCTATATAATGAATGTGAATTTTAAATCTTGACAATGTAAAAAAAAAAAAAAAGGTATAGCTGACAGAAGTTGGGAGGAGATGTAGAAGAATGAGTACAGGTTCTGATAGCCTTATTTTGTGAAGGAGGAGTCAAGATATTTTGTAGTTGATGGGACAAAAAATGAAATTGGAAGTATGTCTTAAAAGTAACCAGTAGAAGAACTAAAATTAATGATATACATTGAGAGGACAGGAGAAGGGTGTTCATGGGAAGTATAAGTTGGCTAAAGCATCATGTCCTAACACGTAATATCTCATTGATATCTAACGGTGATAAGTGAAGAAATAGTAATAAAAGTGTATTATTTATTTATTTATTTATTTATTTATTCATTCATTCATTCATTCATTCATTCATTCATTTATTTATTTATTTAGTGAGGAAGATCAGCCCTGAGCTAACATCCATGCCAGTCCTCCTCTTTTTACTGAGGAAGACTGGCTCTGAGCTAACATCTATTGCCAATCCTCCTCCTTTTTTTTCCCCCAAAGCCCCAGTAGATAGTTGTATGTCATAGTTGCACATCCTTCTAGTTGCTGTATGTGGGACACGGCCTCAGCATGGCCGGAGAAGCGGTGCGTCGGTGCGCGTCCGAGATCCGAACCCGGGCTGCCAGTTGCGGAGCGTGCGCACTTAACCGCTAAGCCACGGGGCCGGGCTCAAAAGTGTATTATTTAGAAAATTGAGGGTAAATCCCAGAAGACCCCCAAAATGAAATGATTAAATATGATTGCCTTTGGGGGAGCAGGACAAGGGATCCCTTTGTACTCTTTGACTTTTTAACCATATGCTATATATTACTTTGATTAAAATTTTAAAAGTAAATAAAATGTGCTTCAATCTATTGTGGAGGAATATGCACTCATTAAATTGCAGAAAGGGTTTTCTGGGTTCTTTTTCACAAGGTTGAAAGCTTCTGATTATCGTAATTAGATATGGCACTTTCTGTATGGGTGCTAGGTGGGTGGGTTTGTAGAAATGTGGGATGTGTGTTTTTCTGAGGCCCTTTGTGGCTTGTGTTGGGTAATTAACCTTTAGTTTGTATTCTTCTCATATTTTTATTATTTAAAGAACATCAGAAATCATTGGAAAACTGAAATCAAGTATTTTGGTTGAATGCTTACATATTTTTTATAGAATCATTTACAGCATAAGACATCATAAGTAATACCTTCTTTAGGTTTTTGTTTCCCAAGACTGGTCTGAATGTCCTCCACTTTCTGTATTTGACTTGTGCTTCTTGCTAATCAGCTTTTAAAGGCTAATGAGGTTAGGAGCCAAATTTGGTAGCTGTGCAGTTCTTAACCTGGTTGACTTCAGGAGCAATCTTCCTGTATTTTTATAGAACTTCTTTTTATTCATATGTAATGATCTATTTATAGATAAGAGATAAAGTGTTTTAATCTTACTCAGGGGGTCCCTGATGAGCCCAGGATGAGATCCAAGTGCAACAGTAAGCTGAGTACCAGTGAATAATTGCTGTGCTAGCTGGAGCTTTAATCCTCTCATAAAATATTTATCTGTGATTTATATCACATTGATTTTTAGATCTTTTCCATTGGAAAGTATACTTTGTTAGCTTGCTAGTTATGGTTGAAATTAAAGATGAAGTGTAAATACATTCTTATTTTTAAATATGTGTTAAAATTGGTCAAACCACTTAGAAAAGCTTTATTTTGGAATAATGTCAAAATAACAGAAAAATTGAAGGAACAGTACAGGGAACCCTCATATGTCCTTTACCCAAATTCAGCAAATTTTAACATTTCACCACATTAGCTTTATCATATTTATTTTTTCTATCTACAAACACACACACAGACACATACACACACAACTTGTTTTTTTTAAATCTTTTTTTTTTTTTTTTTGTGAGGAAGATCAGCCCTGAGCTAACATCCATGCCAATCCTCCTCTTTTTGCTGAGGAAGACTGGCCCTGGGCTAACATCTGTGCCCATCTTCCTCCACTTTATATGGGATGCCGCCACAGCATGGCCTGACAAGTGGTGCCTCGGTGTGTGCCCAGGATCTGAACCTGGGCCACCAGCGGTGGAGCATGGGCACTTAACCGCTATGCCACCAGGCCAGCCCCTCTAAATCATTTTGAGTGGTGGTCCAGTGGTTAAGATTTGGCACTCTCACCACTGTGGCCTCGGGTTTGTTTCCCGGTCAGGAAACCATACCACCCATCTGTCAGTTGTCATACTGTGGCAGCTGTGTGATGCTGTAAGCTATGCCACTGGGATTTCAGATACTGGCAGGGTCACCCATGGTGGACAGGTTTCAGTGGAGCTTCCAGACTAAGACAGACTAGGAGGAAGGACCTGGCCACCCACTTCTGAAAAAATTGGCCATGAAAACCCTGTGAATAGCAGCAGAGCATCGTCTGATATAGCACCGGAAGGTGAGAGGATGGCGCAAAAAGACCAGGCAGGGTTCCGCTCTGCTGGACACAGGATCACTAGGAGTCAGAAGCCACACTATGGCCCTAACAAACAAAACCATTTGAGAGTAGACTGCATACACAATGTCTCTATACTTAACACTTCAGTGAATATTTCCTAAGAACAAGGATATTCTCTTATATAACCACTGTACACTTAATCAAATCCAGGAAATTTAATGTTCACACAATACTTGTATCTACAGTCCATATTTCTAATTTTGCCAATTGTTTCAATAATGTCCTTTGTTGCATTTTTTTCTTCCAGTCTAAGATGCAGTCTAGGATCACATGGTACGTGTAGTTGTCATGACTCTTTAGTCTCCTTTAATCTGGAATTGTTTCTCACCCTTTCTTAGTCTTTTTTGACATTAATATTTTTATGATGTTAATATTTTTGAAGAATACCAGCTGGTTATTTTATAGGGTGTTCCTAAATTAGGATTTGTCTAATGTTTCCTCATGTTGAGATTTGGATTATTCATCCCCAGCCAGAGTACTCCATAAGTGATGTTGTGTCCTTCTCAGGGCATCACATCAGGAGGCACACAATGTCCATCGGCTCCTCATTGGTGAAATTTTGAGCACCTGGGCAAGGTACTGCCTGTGCTGAGTAGTTAATGTTTTTCCCCTTGTAACTAGCAAGACAATCTGTGGGGAGATACTTTGAGGCCATGCAAATATGTATTCCTCATCATTTTTTTCCTCCATATGTTTAGCATCTACTTATGATTGGTTCTTGCCTGAATCAATATTTACTGTGATGGTTTTAAAATAATGATTTTCTTTTTTTTTGTGAGGAAGATTAGCCCTGAGCTAACATCCATTGCCAATCCCCCTCTTTTTGCTGAGGAAGATTGGCCCTGGGCTAACATCCATGCCCATCTTCCTCTACTTTATATGTGGGATGCCGCCACAGCATGGCTTGATAAGTGGTACGTAGGTCTGTGCCCAGGATCCGAACCTGCAAACCCAAGGCCGCCGAAGTGGAGCACGCGAACTTAACTACTACGCCACCGGGCTGGTCCCAATAATGATTTTCTAACTCCTTTACGCCCTCCACATTTATAAGTGTTTATTGTCTTCAAAGGAAGAGTCACCCCTTCTCATTTATGTATTTATTTTTATCAGTAAGGACTCATACTGGTAGGTTTAAGAAATAAAAAACCTATTTTATTCAGTGCGTTACAATCCGTTATTGTTCTATTTATTTTGATGCTAAAATTGTCACAGATTTGACTCATCGGAACTCCTTCAAGCTGGCTCCTATATTTTCTGATCTGCCTCTATAATTTTTTGGAACACTTTGTTACTCTCTGGCACCACAGAATGTTCCAGGTTTGTCTTGTGTCTTCCTTCCCCAGCCTGGAATCAGCCTTTTTCTGAATTCTCTTAGCTTCTGTTGACATACTAACACCCAAGCCTGGACTAGTAAATAGTGAAATTTACAATAATTTAGGGATTTTTACAACGAAGGGAAATTGTGGGAAGAGGAAAAAGACCCAGATTAAAGAAGTAGTTGGTAGAACTTTACCAGTTTGGGAGGTGTGTTAGATAGGTGGTGGTGGTAATGGTGGAGAGCAGATGGCCAGCAGCAGAGGCCACTCCAGTGGGTGGCCAAGGAAATTGGCTAAATATGATAATACTCCTGGTTCTTCATGGCGTGTCCTTGTCATACCGTGGATTCCAGAAGTTCTCTTTTGCTCTAGTGATGGACTGTGGAGCTACTGAATGGGCCAGTGGGTAGGCAGTGGCTTGGGTTTAGGATGAAAAGGCTACCATGTCTAGACTTAATGACCAGAGGCAAACGAATGTGGTTGTGGACCCCAGTAGTATATGCTAGCACAGTGTCCCGAAAGGCCATTTAGCAGGGGTTCGGGATGGAGAGAGGGACTGTGACTGCAAAGGAGTGCCACAAGGGAATTTTTGGGGTGGTGGAACTGTTCTGTATCTATGCAGTTATGAAAAATTATAGAATTGTGTATTAAAAAAGTGAATTTAACTGTATGTAAATTAAAAAATTTTTTTTATTGATGTTACAATAGTTTATAACATTGTGAACTTTTTTTTTTTTTTTTTTTTTTGTGAGGAGGACCAGCCCTGAGCTAACATCCAATGCCAATCCTCCTCTTTTTTTGCTGAGGAAGACTGGCCCTGGGCTAACATCCATGCCCATCTTCCTCCACTTTATATGGGACGCCGCCACAGCATGGCTTAACAAGCAGTGCGTCGGTGCGCACCTGGGATCCGAACCGGCGAACCCCGGGCCGCCGCAGCGGAACGTGCGCACTTAACCGCTTGCACCACCGGGCTGGCCCCACATTGTGAACTTTTAGTTGTACCTTATTGTTTGTGAGTCACTGTATAAATGCATCCTTTCCCCCCTTATACCCACCCCCCAACCCCCTTGCCCCTGGTAACCACCAAACAGTTCTCTCTGTCCATTTGTTAGTTTATCTTCCACTTATGAGTGGAATCATGTGGTGTTTGTCTTTCTCTCTCTCGCTTATTTCGCTTAACATGATACCCTCCAGGTCCATCCATGTTGTTGCAAATGGGACCATTTTGTCCTTTTTTATGGCTGAGTAGTATTCCATTGTGTATGTATGTGTGTATATATATAGATATGTATATATACACACACACCACGTCTTCATTATCCAGTCATCAGTCGAGGGACACTTGGGTTGCTTCCACTTCTTGGCTATAGTGAATAATGCTGCAGTGAACATAGGGGTGCATAAGCCGCTTTGGATTGTTGATTTCAGGTTCGTTGGATAGATACCCAGTAGTGGGATAGCTGGGTCATATGGTATTCCTATTTTTAATTTTTTGAGGAATCTCCATGCTGTTTTCAATAGAGGCTGCACTAGTTGCATTCCCACCAGCAATGAATTAGGGTTCCCGTTTCTCCGCAACCTCTCCAACATTTGTTGTTTTTTGTCTTGCTGATTATAGCCATTACTAACCGGTGTAAGGTGATATCCTAGTGTAGTTTTGATTTGCGTTTCCCTGATGGTTAGTGATGTTGAACATCTTTTCACGTGCCTATTGGCCATCTGTATATCTTCCTTGGAAGTGTGTCTGTTCATATCCTCTGCCCATTTTTTGATTGGGTTGTTTGTTTTTTTTGTTGTTCAGTTGTGTGAGTTCTTTATATATTATGGAGATTATATATATCTCCATAATATATATATCTCTCCAAATCATATATCCCTTGTTGGATATATGATTTGCAAATATTTTCTCCCAGCTGGTGGTTTGTCTTTTCATTTTGATCCTGGTTTCATTTGCCTTGTAGAAGCTCTGTAAATTTTTTAAAAAGGCGTATTGGGTAGTTTTTGTCAAGATAAAGAGGAGCCATCCTGCAGTATATGAAAACTTAATTTTGTCAAATCTTGTCTCATTCTTGTCCTAAATCATAGACTGTGCCAATTTCCCATTGTTTTAGTGATAAATGTTCTTTCAGTACTTCTTCCAAACTTTTGAACTTCCTTCATTAATTTGTTTTATTATCAGCATTGCTTCCTTGTACCATGTGAGGAGTTATTAGCAGTGTATTTGGCTAGTTCCAGAAGTAGATGCTGTCACGTTTTGGTCACCTACAGAGTGATGGCAGTTTATACGTCCTCCCACGAGTGCATTACTACCAGATTTGTGAATTAGTCCATTTTTCCTGAAACAATTCAAGTCATTAGGTAGAGAATTCAAATTATTTGGTAGAATACCATCCCCTGCCATGTCCACTGGTTCTGAGGAAATAGATTTTGACAAGTAACCATCAGTTGGTGTTTGGGCATTTTTTTCCCCAGCTTTATTGATATATAATTGACATGTTGTGTAAGCTCAAGGTGTACAATGTGATGATTTGATACATGTATATATTGAAAAATGTTTACCTCAGTAAAGTTAGTGAACATATCCTTCACCTCGCGTAATTACCATTTTTTTGTTGTTGTTGTTGAGAGTATTTCTCCATCTTCTCCTTATTACCATCTTGAAGGATAGTAGCATCTGGAAAAGAAAATAAGAAGCTTAGCTGAGAGGCTTTTATTTTATTTATATTTTATCTCTGCATTTTGTGGTCCTCAGTTTGAGGAATTTATTTCCTAAAGCAAGAAGATATACCAAATGACAATCTCCAGTCCCTCAAATAAAGCTAAAAAAAGATTATATAACAAAACCATCATCTTCCTTTCTTTGCTTTAACATACAGGACCAAGTAAGACATTATTAATAATAAATGAACATTTACAGTTCTCTGAAAAAAAAAAAAAACGAAGGCCACACAGGACCATTTGTATCTCAGTGGCCACCAATTTAGTGATAAGTCCAGATTAGCCTTAACACAATGGACTGGAAAAACTGTGAGGGTCTAGAGGATACTATGTGGCTCCAAGACTGCTTCCTCTGCCACCGCCCTAAAGTCACACAGACCATTGTTTAACCAGACCCCACGTAGGTTCTGGGTCCCATATTGTTCAGACTGCTTGGAATTTACGCTATTGAGTATCATCTCTCTCTCTTGTATCTTTAACCTTGTCTCTCTACTGACTCATTCCCATCAGCACTTAAACATGTTATATTGTCTTCCATCAAAAATAAAACTAATAAGGCACCCCTCTGCCTTAGCCTCATATCTCTTCTTAAGTCTGCTTACCGTATTATCTCCTCTCCTTCACAACCAGATTTCTCAAAAGCTTTGTTTACAATTGAAGACTCCACTTCAGTTTCCTCTCCTAATTCCCTTAAATTTGAAGTTTAGGTTTTAGACCTTTTTGGTGCCTGTGCCTAGGCCGTCTTTTCAGTCCATATTGTTTTTCTTCCTCTGATGATCTCATGCATAGATGCAATTAATTATATACTAGTGATTCCCCAAATTATATTTTCACGGTAAATAGGCCTGTCTTTTGAATTCCAGACCTTTGTGTTCAACTGTCCACTTGATATTTGTCATTGGATACGTCAGAGGTGCTTGAAATTCAACATGTTTAAACACTGTGTTCTCTCTCTCGCTTCTTAAATCTGCTTCTCCTCCCACTCTGTTTCTGTAATTGGTACCACCATTTTGCCCTTGTGAGAAATCTGGGGGGCATCCTTGTTATCTTCTCTCCCTTTTCCTGTCCCATCAGCCTGATAATCAGCGAATCATATTGATTTTAGCAATGAATTATTTCTCAAATATGTGTATATATCTCAGTATCTCCACTGTCGTCACCCTACTCAAACCATCATACCATCATCTCTTGCCTAAATTTCTGTAATAGTCTCCTAACTCCACACCTGGTACACATTCCTATTCCTTCCTAGCTATTGTTCTTAGTTTAGGGCTTAAAATCCTTACCGAGCCTACATGTTCCTCCCTGCCTCATCTTGAACCACTTCTTGAACTTTTCCTTTTCTCTCCTCTCATTCCAATCAATCGACAAGTCCAGCTAATTTTTTAATTTTTATATTACTCAGTTTTTCTTGAATTCTCCTTTCCATACCTACCACCACTGTCACAGTTCAGGCCTCCATTATCTCACCTGGAGGCCATCCCTGTCACAGCCTCTTAAAAGTGCTTTTGCTACCTCCTGATTTCTTATTCACCAGCCCATCCTCTGTTAGCCACCAGATGAGCTCTCTGAAATTTCTCTGCATCCTGATTTCTTACAACATAATGTCCACACTCCTCAGTGTGTTTACATAGTCGTGCAGTTCCAACCCTTCTCTCCACTCCAGGTCATCTCTTGACGGTCTCTGCTCTGAACTTGTTCCAGTTACACCAGATTGCTGAAGGCGATTCACCTGCCCTCCTCCACACTCAGTGGGCAGATTCTTCTCTCCATGGCTGTACTCAAAATGCCTAGCTTCCTGCATCTCCACACACCTTTACCTGGGTACCTCCTACCTTTTGTTTTAGATTCACCTCTTTGATGGAAGCCTTCCTTGTTCTCCCTACCACACCACACATTAGGTACCTTCTTCTGCTGCACTTTCCCAATTAAATTACAGTTAGGTTTTTGTGTTTGCTCCTTTTCTAAACTGTGAGTGCCTTCATCTTTATGTCCCTAGAATTAGGCAGACATGCAAAGAATAAATGAGAATGAATGCATGAACATGGGTGTTCTGTGAGCTAGAAGTATGTGCCGCTGCAAAAATCAAATAATGGCAGTACTTTCCCTGTGTCAGAAAAAAAATATGTTTGTGAGTACATTTTCTCAATTTTAACTCTTTTACGTATATTTTTCTTAACCTTTAGTTACATACTTCTTCACAACAAACCAAATGAATAAGTAGCAGGTATATATTTTTTTTTTTTTTTAAATTTTTTGTTTATTGCAGTAACATTGGTTTATAACATTGTAAAAATTTCAGGTGTACATCATTGTACTTCTATTTCTGCATAGATTACATCATGTTCACCACCAAAATACTAATTACAACCCATCACCACACACATGTACCCAATTATCCCTTTCACCCTCCTCCCTCCCCCCTTCCCCTCTGGTAACCACCAATCCAATCTCTGTCCCTATGTGTTTGTTTATTGTTGTTATTATCTACTACTTAATGAAGGAAATCATACGGTATTTGACCTTCTCCCTCTGACTTATTTCACTTTGCATCATGCCCTCAATGTCCATCCATGTTGTCACAAATGGCTGGATTTCATCGTTTCTTATGGCTGAGTAGTATTCCATTGTGTATAAGCAGGTATATGTTTTTGAAAAAACATGGAAATAGACTGCCATGCTTTGTGTGGTAGGTTTTTGTTCTTCTACAGAAACATGCTTGTGATATGATCATTTTCTGTCACTAAAATTGTCCTAAGTTTTTATGATGAATTTTAAGATAGCAGCATTTTATGACATTCCACATTATTTATGGTGATCTGTGTAATTCCTGGAGCAGCATCTACTGGGTTTTCAGTAAATATTCTTGTTGACTAATCAAGAGTATCATAACGTCTGCTATCTGATAAAGATTGGCAGCTTTTAAATTAGAGAATAAACATGTTTGAATTCATTTTCCTTGAAGTAAAGTTGGATTCTTAGGCTTAAGACACTTGGAAAATACAAGAAATACCAGAATATGCCCAAGGCTTGTTTGATTCTTACATTCTCTTCAATTAATGTTTTTCACAAGTTACCTTAAACAATTTAGAGTCGTTGTATGCCTTTAATAATATTTGAAGACAGCTATCTTCTGCCTCATGGTCTTCTTATCTCCAGGATAACTTGTCATCTCTTGTAGCTTGATAGTTACCCTGATGATGATGGGGTTTTTACCTGGTTGGCATTTGTTCTAAGTATGGCAGAAAGTTACTAAATTTGTACTTAGCTAATTAAGAGTTTATAACAATTCTGACATGCTGATTTGCACTTTCTTTTTACTGTTTAAGGCAAAGAGAAAAGGATTTGCTTAGCTAATTAAAACTAAATAAGAAAGAATGTTTAATCTACTTGAGGCAAACGAATAACAGTTTTCAAGCACTTGCAGAATCAACACAAACTAAGGATATGCCAATTAAAATTATTTTTTATTAATTAAAGCGCTAATAGATTCTCTAAGGCACAACTTTTATCTGCCCTCTTCCTTGGCCTTTGCTGAGGTTATTAGGAAATAGGGACCCACTGGTGTTTTTTCAAACTCTTTGTTCGTGACTCAGAGTAAGAAATATATATTATATTGCTCTCCAATACACACACACATAACTGAAACAAAAATTGTAGAAAACAGTATTTAACCTTACCTCTTATCTCTATTTTTATTCTCTTATATTTCAAGTTTTAAAAAGTGCTTTTTGGGACCAACTAAATTGATTTTACAAATTGATCCAGAAAAAAGTATTATTGCACTAGATTATGAGCTTGAGTGCAGAGGGCGTGGCTTCATCATCTTTCTGTTGCCAGGTGCTGGTAGTGCCTGGTGTGAAGTAGGTGCTCAGTAGATGTTAATTGAATGAACTGGTGGTTGGAAAGAGAGTAAGAAATGAAGTAGAAGTTATAAAAGGAGTAGATGTTTTTGGCAGTGAAGTCTTTGGATGTAATCAAGGCAGCAGAGGCAAAGCACTTCTGGTATTTATGTTTGGCATAAGGTTTCTTGTTTGCAGGCAACAGAAACCAGCTTGAGCTAGCTTAAGCAAAGAAGAATGTACTAAAAGGATCAGGGTGTCTCACAGAACTGAAGGGCAGGGGCGCATTTTGTGGCTTGGGAAGGGATTGAAGCTAGGAACTGGAAAGCCTTCAAGAATCCAGGCGTGTTATCCATCCAGTGTGTTTTTCATTTCTGCTTCTCTCTGCTTGGCTGCTTCGGTTTTTTTTTTTTTTTTTGCTGCAAAATGTTTTCCTCTGATGCTCAGTCCACATGACAGACAATTTATGTCCAAAGCTGCTGGTTTTATTTTTTGGTCCAGAGCCTTTAGTATTGCATGTGACTTGTACATGGTAGAATAAATTAGTCTTTTGATATATACTGTATGCTAGGTGTTAGTAATCTCAAGTCAACTAGTTTTAGATTAGATCTGCTCTGGTATCCTGCTCTTAAATTTAGTGTTTCTGATGGCTTTGTTTTACCTTCTGGATCATGTGACTGCACATTGCACCCATGCGTGTATGTATAATTATTGCTTGCAAAAGTGTTAATTAATTCAGCACTTTCACAGCATCCTTTTCTAGTACTAGGTTAGGCTGTGGGATGGTCACAAAGATGAATATAATGTATTTAGAATGATTTTGTCCCTTGAAGGCTATGGCCCTGTTCCAGCAAAGTGTACCAAGTCATGCACAGATGAGCTGTGTTCATGATGTTAGTTCAAAATTAGTCTTCAATGTTTCCATACCTCAGTTTCATCTCTGCCTGCCCTGTTTGTCACTTTTACGTCTATCCTTCTCATCTGGGATGAAGACCTGCTCTGACCTTTCTTCACTTTTTGGTTCACTCTTTTTATTCTACATGTGGGCTTAGGCCTTTGTTCCAGTATCAGTCCTTGTAGCCTGAGCCAGGGGCCCTAACAGCTATGAACTGCCCTCAGGGGAGTCTTGGCTTATTAGCCTGGCATCTTGGGCCCCTCTTGGACCCAAGTCAGAAAAACAAGAGAGCTGGACCAGAAAATATGGTTATGATCTTCAAGAAATGCATAGACTAATGGAGAAGACAGAATCACAAATGTTTTTAATACAACATTGTAACTATCATAACTCAAGTTTGAACAAAGTACTATAGGAATGTTTATGGCAATGCCTGTCACACAGTAGCAGGGCCTCCAGAAAAATTTTTGGGGAGAATCTATAAATGAATGAGGGTGTTATTTGCTATAGCCTCACTAAAGAGGTAACATTTGAGCTGGTTTTTGCAGGATCTGTAAAATTTGGATGACGGGTGGGTAATGGATTGGGCATTTTTACTGTAAGAACAGCTTGTGTACAGGAACTAAGTTATGAACCGATGGAGAGCAGTTGAGTGTGAAGGTAGTATTGATTACAGTGGGAGAATAGCTGGAGAGATTGGTTAGAGCCAGGTTGAGAAAGGCCTCTGAGGCCATGGACGAGAATTTGGACTTCATTTGCTAAGAGCTATGTGAGAGTTTCCAATGAAGAAGTAGTGGGAGGAGATTCGTTCTTTTAAAGGTAACTCTGCGGTCAGTCTTAACCTGAACAGGCAAGAGATGGGCAGTACGGGCACGAATTAAGATGCCATTTTAAAAGTCTAGGCAAAAGATGATGAAGGCTCTACCTAAAGGCTGTAGCAGTGAGGGTGAAAAGAACTTAAATTTGATATGCTTTGGGGAGATAGACTCTTCAGGACTGTTTGCTTCTACACAGGGCCAGATTTAATCTATGTGGTCCATTCACTACTGGGGTGGAGGCTCATAAGCTGAGCCTTGGGTACACCATCCCCATCTCCCTGTGTCCTCCTTCATTGCTCTGATTCTGTCTCTAGCTGGTTAGTCATCCCTTAGCCATGTCTCCTGTTTTCCATTCGTGCAGTTACTTCTTAGATTTGACTTTAGAAATTTGATTAGTCTCTTTGGCGTTTGGCTGTCACTCACCCTCTGGTGCCACCCATTTGTGGATGCTTTGAATATTAAACTGAAAAAAAAAAAACCCACCCAGTCTTATGGAGGAAGATAGACATATGAACATTCAGTTACAATAAATGGCGATAAATACCTTGATGGAGATGTGGACAGAATATTGTGGAAGCTAGGAGGAAGGACTGCCTGATGCTCCTGGGGTCAGTTAAGGAAGAGGAGAAGATGATCTAGTTTAGTGCTGGTGGATGTGTATGTCAGACAGGAGAGAAGTTTGAGGTGCCTGTGGGATATTCAGGGGGAGATGATGAGGAGAGGCTTGGAGTGCTGGATCTAGAAAGTGGTAGGTCTGGACCTTGACTGCCCATTAGAGAAGCTAAACAACAATAGAGCCGTGCCCTGGTGCCACTCATGGAGATAGCAATTTAATTAATCTGAGATAGGGACCCAGCTTGGTATGTTTTAAAAACAACTGAGGTGATGCTAATGTGCAGCCAGGTTGACAATCACTTTAATTTAGGAGAGAAGTTTTCTTGGAGATAGTGGAGTATAGGTGATAGCTGCAGCCATAGGTATAGATCAGTTTGGGAACAGAGAGAATGAGAAGAAAATGGAACCAGATAGTTAGGGATTGTAATTAGGGAACACCAACATTGTGGTAGGCAGCCAGGTGGTGCCAGCCAAGGAGAACCTGCAAACATAATCCCTAAATCTTAATTTCCCTCTGTTTTAATTTAGGTTATTCATGTGTATTGTGCATAATTCTTACCTCTTATGATCCAAAGTGGATTGTATATCAGGATATACCTTAAGTGCCTGATTCACATATATATTGTTGATCAACAGACTGATGCAGCTGTTAAACATTAATCCTTTTATCATTGATGTAGAAAATCATGACCTTTAATTCTTATCAGCGGCAAATACCTATATCTGCCTCCAAGTTTAGTTAAAAGAAGAATGCATGAAAGTAACAGTTTCCAAGAATCCATTTTATTTTCTGAATTCAAAGTCACCTGTCATTTTTGCCATAAATTCTTTGAGGCATGAAATAGCCTGCCAGTTGTCTATTGCTCTCAAAGTTAATGAATGGTTATCAATTTATCATGGGTAATAACCTAGCTGCAAACTGTAAAGAAGGCATTCTGTCACTTCCTAGCATTTTTGCCTCAAGGCAGTGTCTGCCTTTTCTACAGGATTTGGAGGCTCAGTGTCCCTAAAGCTTTTAATAGAGCATATTTCTTACTTGGAAACCTCTTTACATTTGGTAATAATGCAATGAAATATTAGCTGGTTATATCTTGTTTTGTGTAAATAAAATTTTTTGATGTAGGATGTCATAGTTTTACATTGAACCAGTACAGTTAGAGATATTTAATTTTTATTTCCAACTCATATTCCTTTCAGTTCTCACAAGTAAAGTGTAGTGGTTTTCCAGCTCTCGAGACTCTTGGTTAGGTGGTTAATGATTGGAAAAACAGGACTGTTTGCAGGAACCTTACTTTTTAAATTTAATTTTTATTTATTTATTTCTTATTGATGTCATAATAGTTTACAACATTGTGAACTTTTAGTTGTACATTATTGTTTGTCAGTCACCATATAAATGCATCCCTTCACCCTCTGTGCGCAGTCCCCAACCCCTTCCCCCTGGTAACCATCAAACTGTTCTCACTGTCTGTGTGTTAGTTTATCTTTCATATATGAGTGAAATCATGTGGTGTTTGTCTTTTTCTGTCTGGCTTATTTCGCTTAACATAATACCCTCCAGGTCCATTCTTGTTGTTGCAAATGGGACAATTTTGTCTTTTTTTGTGGCTGAGTATTATTACATTGTACATGTATACCACATCTTCTTTATCCAGTCATCACTCGAGGGACATTTGGGTTGGTTCTACTTCCTGGCTATAGTGAATAGAGCTGCAATGAACATAGGGGTGCATAAGCCTCTTTGGATTGTTGATTTCAGGTCCAGGAACCTTACTTTTTAAAGGCATATCTTTTTTTTCCCCCCCAGCAAAGAGAAGAACTCTGTAACATCAGCTCTTTCAGATCAACGACTTGGACTTGACTGTGTCTTTATTTAAAAACAACAACAACAGGGGCTGGCCCAGTGGCGCAAGTGATTAAGTGTTCCGCTCCGCTGCGGTGGCCTGGGGCTCGCCGGTTCGGATCCCGGGCACGCACTGATGCACTGCTTGGCAGGCCATGCTGTGGCGGAGTCCCATGTAAAGTGGAGGAAGATGGGCATGGATGTTAGCCCAGGGCCAGTCTTCCTCAGCAAAAAAAAAAAAGAGGAGGATTGGCAGATGTTAGCACAAGGCTGATCTCACAAAATAAATAAATAAATAAATAAAAACAGCAACAACAACAAACTAGGTCCATGTCTTATTCAGTTTTCAGGCACTGAACATAGTATCTTAACTCAGTAAATATTTGTTGAAGTGAATTAATGTGAACTATCACCCCTACTTCCTCAATTATAAGTTTGTGGTATTGTGAAGTGGGTTATCTTAGGGATGGGGCACATTGATTTAACCTCATATATGACTTTTATCCTAGCAGTGTAAGTAGGGGTGACCACACAACACAGCTAAATGTGCTTATTCTCAGTTACAAACTTCGGAATTTCAGTCCCAGTTCTTTCATCCGTGAAGAGCTGCCCTTAGAACTTGCTTCCAGTCTTGTTGCTTTATATAAGAATTCTTTTGTGTTTTTATGTTTCATTTTGGCTCATTCAATAGGAGCCTAGCACAGTGACTTGTATATAGTAGTGGTTAGTAAATTAATGATTAAATATGCCTTAGTGGAGTAGGAGAATATACTTTACTGAGATTTTCTTGAGGTTTTAGTGTGTTTTCAATAATCGCTGATCAGTTATTACCATTGCCATAGATTATTTACCTGTATACATTTAAAAACCCTTCAAATCCTTTCAGCTTCTAAAAGTTGGAGGAAATAAAATTCTGTTCTGATTGACTGCTTCTTGTATTCTCATTCCTAAAATATCTATGGGAAAGCAAAGAGAGAAATTCTTCCGTTATTGGTTTGCCTTATTCGTTTCATGTGTTGCTTTGTATTCTCTTAATGTGCTTATTCTGTCTCCCCAACCATACAATAAATATTTCTTTTGATGGAGTCATATCTTAACATGTAATTATAACTGCTGCAGAGTTGTGCACATAGTAGGAACTGCATAAATTGTTGATTGGTTGCTTGGCTGATTGATTAGTTATGGGGCTAATCTTGACAATGAAAGCATTTTCCCCTATCTCAGTGCATAACAGTTTCTTTATGGATGCATACCTGTCTTATAAAAATATTTCCTAGAGAGAATCCCAGTTTCCCTCGTTAACTCATTTTGTAGCTGAATGATCCTTACTTTTCAAGGAGCATATCTCTGTTTATTCAGAATTTCTCTTTTTGCAGTATGAACAATTTCCTCTCCTATCACGTAATGTGAGTCAGCTGGTCTGAAGCATCTGTTGTCATGTAGGCATTAACTGCTCAACTTTAGTAAGGCCTTTAGCTGGAGTAGGAGCAAATGAGATGATCCACTTGTTCTATTAGATCCCCTCCCCCCAGCCCTCTCATTGTGCGGAGAGCTGGTACTTACTTAGCAGTAAAAATGTGGACTGTTGTATGAACACAGATGAGGTTTACTAATACTTTGCCAACAAGCTGCTCTGTGTCATGTCCATGCTCTTGGGCTGGTAACAGAAGGGATTCAGTTTGTTGAGGATTGGCCTAAGAGATGGAGCATAAATAGATTAGATGACAAAGCTCACCTGATCTAAGTGAGGGGGGAGGAGTGGGCCTTTTTAGGGTTGGTTTGCTTCCTGTTCTGGCAATTTTATTCAGGTGCTGGAGGAGCCCTTTGAGTCAGGGCACACCTTTTGAATCTCTCACCACCTATAAATTTGGAGCTCATATTCATTGATAAACTAGCAGAATTGTATTTTTATTCAAAGAGGAACTATATATTTCTTTTTGTTTCCAGTTATCTTTTTTTGTCACTAGTATAAATGGCATCTTTTTTAAATCAATGTATTTTCTAGGTTTTTATTGTTAACATATAGAAATACTATTGATTTTTTACATGATTTTGTAATCCACTACTCAACTAAATTCTCGTTTCTAACAGTGTTTCAGCTTTTTTCCCATTGAGTTTTCTAGATACAGTCATATCATCTGTGTAAATGGATACTTTTGCCTTCTCCTTTCCAGTATAGTTTCGTGTAGCATAGTGGTGAAGGGCATAGGCTCTGGGACCATTGCTGCTTGGGTTTAATCCTGTCTCCACTAACTTGCTAGCTGTGTAACTTTGGGCAAGTTAGTTATGTTTTCTGTGCCTCGATCTCCCCATCTGTAAAATGGGATAATAGTAGTACTACCTCATAGGATTGTTAAGAGGATTATATGAATTAAATGATTTAATATTTACAAAGTGCTTAGAACAATGTCTGACACACAGTATCATAAAAATATTTAATAAATAAAAATATTATTTTTTCCTTGCATTGACTTGTACTTCTAGACCGATATTAAAAAATGATGGTGAGCTTTCTTTATTCTTTCTAGGTTTCAACAGAAATGTTTCTAATGCTTCATTGTTTTAATGTTTCTAGTAAAACATTAGGAAGTTATGGACTTATATAAAATTTTGTGTTTTTCATTTATATTAAGGAAATAGTCATATTGCTAAGGGTTAAAAATCAGGAGTGATTTTTAAATTTTGTCATATGCCTTTTCGGTATATACTGAGAAGGTCATATAACTTTTCTTTTTTTTTTTTTTTTTAAAGATTTTTTTTTTATTTATTTATTTTTCCCCCCCAAAGCCCCAGTAGATAGTTGTGTGTCATAGCTGCACATCCTTCTAGTTGCTGTATGTGGGACGCGGCCTCAGCATGGCCGGAGAAGCAGCGCGCCGGTGCGAGCCCGGGATCCGAACCCGGGTCGCCAGCAGTGGAGCGCGCTCACTTAACCACCAAGCCACGGGGCCGGCCCCATATAACTTTTCTTTTTTGACCTATTTATATGGCTATTTATTTGAGTAGCTTTCCTAATTTTATCCTTGCATCACTTCAGTGAACACTTTGTGCTCCTAGCTTCTCTTTCATTTAGAGCACTTCTGAGTTCTTTTTGGTATTACTTTTAAAGTTTTTGCGTTAATATTCTCAAGTGAGATCTGACAGTAATTTTTAATGTGTTCGTGGTGTCAGTGTGATGCTGTAAGTATCTGACAGTTTTCCTTCTTTCTCTGTATGCTGGACAAGTTTAAATTGTATTATTTCTCTCTTTTTTTACATTAACAGAATGTCAAATTAGGAAGGGGACTGAGAGATTTAGTTTAACTGTCTTAGTTTTACAGATGAAGAAACAGTGTCTTGTTTACAGCTTCTTAATGGCAGCTACTTGGGGTTAAGGAGTGGGGGTTGTGCTATGGAGGTGAGGAAATAACATTTGTTGAGCATTTACTTAGACATGTAAAAACAGTATCATACTTTTTTTTTTAATTTAATTAATTAATTTATTTTTCCCCCAAAGCCCTAGTAGATAGTTGTATGTCATAGCTGCCCATCCTTCTAGTTGCTGTATGTGGGACGCGGCCTCAGCATGGCCGGACAAGCGGTGCGTCGGTGCGCGCCCAGGATCTGAACCCGGGCCGCCAGCAGCGGAGCGTGCGCACTTAACTGCTAAGCCACAGGGCCGGCCCCAGTATCGTACTTTTGATGTACTCATTAGATGTGGGCTTGCTTATTTGAATATCTGAAGTCAGAGTAAAAAATTCTATTGATTTTAAAAAATAGACTTTATTTTTTAGAGCTGTTTTAGGTTCATAGCACAATTGAGTGGAAAGTACAGAGTTCCCCTGTACCCTCTGCCCCCATATATGCTCAGCCTCCCCCACTGTCAACATCCCCACCAGAATGGTACATTTGTTACAATTGATGGACCTACATAGACACATAATTATCATCCAAATCTGTAGTTTACATTAGGATTCGCTCTTGGAGTTGTACATTCTATGGGTTTTGACAAATGTATAATGACCTGTATCCACCAATATAGTATCACACAGAATAATTTCACTGCCCTAAACATCCTATGCTCTGCCCATTCATCCTTCTCTCCTCTCTTAACCTCTGGCAACCGCTGATTTTTTTTTTTTACTGTTTCCATAGTTTTGCCTTTTCCAGAATGTTATATAGTTGGAATCATATAGTATCTAGCCTTTTCAGATGGACTTCTTTCACTTAGTAATGTGCATTTAAGGTTCCTCCATGTCTTTTCATTGCTTAATAGCTTGGTGTGTGTGTGCGTGCGCGCGCGCGTGCGTGCTCAATAATATTCCATACAATGGAATATTATTGTATGGATAAAATTCTCTTGGTTTTGGATGGCTGAATGTCTTTCCTGAAGATTGTGTCTGTCTCTTTTTTTTTTTTTTTTGTGAGGAAGATCAGCCCTGAGCTAACATCTGATGCCAATCCTCCTCTTTGTTTTTGCTGAGGAAGACTGGCCCTGGGCTAACATCCATGCCCATCTTCCTCTACTTTATATGGGACACTGCCACAGCATGGCTTGATAAGCGGTGCGTCACTGTGAGCCCGGGATCTGAACCTGCGAATCCCAGGCCTCCAAAGTGGAGCGCACGCACCTAACCGCTACGCCACAGGGCCGGCCCTTATCTAAGTCTCCTTTTAATCTCAGAATCTAGTCAGTCAGCTAACAAATATTTGTGAAAGCCCACAAAATGCTTTGTCACTCTCCTAGGCTTTGGTGATATAGCAGAGATCACAACAGACATGAACTATGCCTTTCCTTGTGGAACCTGGCATAATTTCTAGAACACAATATGTGCTTGGTGAATGTTTGAGGTTGAAATGTGATTGCTCATGGCCCATCAACCCGTTTGGGGATTCTTTGTCTTCTTGAAAGAGTTTCCAAATGTGGTAATATGCACTCATTTCCACTAGGTGGTGGTAGAGTCATGTACCCAAAACAGTTTATACCATAATTGTCACTAATGGTTTATAAATGTAGTTCTCTTTATAATAAGTAAAATTTAAATCTGTTTATATTAATTTACTAGAGTGTAGTCACTAATTAAAATGAGAACTTTTGACATGTCTTTTAGAATGAGTCCCAATAAGTAAAATTTCTCAAATTCTGAAGTTTGTCTTCCTTTGTTTAGTAGTGAAACATTTATTGAGATCCGGCAACATTCTGGTTATTGCGCTAGTGTTGGGGATCCAGAGTAGAGTATGATTCCTTTTTTGTCCTTGACATATCACAGTTTAATGGGAGAGACTGACGTGAAGAGACATCCATTACATACAGTGACATGCATGTGTCTTAAGTGTACTATTAGATGCGTTTTGACAAATAAGTACACCTGTGTAACCCAAATCGCTCTCAAGTTATAGATCATTGCCATCTTGGCGTGGCTATTTTTAAGGGCCATGTGCAGGCTGAGTAAGCAGAGGAAGCCAATTGAGAGAAGAATGGAGATGATTAAACCAAGCATTTCTTGAGAAAGTAGCTTGGTTTCTTGAGTTATTATTTATCAGTTCAAATTCAGTCCTTGTGAGTCCGGGATGTACTTTTGTTCTGTCCATGAGATTTTATATGAACTGTTTCGGTGGTTTTGTCACTTGCCAAATAGTATACCTGTGCTAGAATGCCCGTCCTTTACTTTCTAAGATGAGGGACTTGGCTCCATACTGCTAATAACATAACTTAAAAACAAACAAAACAAAAATAACTCACGAATCTAGTAGCAACAGGTTATTGAATCACAGGATTAAATGTTTTGGGGCTGAAAACCACATCCTAATCAAAGCAACTAACTTCACTGAGCATTTACTCTGTGCCAGGCACTGTTCCCTTGTGTTCATCATCTCTTTTTAGGACAACCCTAAGCAGTAGGTGGTTACTGCCCCTTGGTTGGGAACATCAGTGAGGAAACTGCTATTCCAAGAGATTACGGAACTTGCATAAGATCATAGCTAAAGGAGTCAGATTTGTTCTTTTCTTTTGGTGAGGAACCTTGGCCCTGAGCTAACATCTGTTGCCAGTCTTCTTTTTTGCTTGAGAAAGATGGTCCCTGAGCTAACATCTGTGCCAATCTTCCTCTGTTTTGTATGGGGGGTGCTGCCTCAGCATGGCTTGGTGAGCGGTGCATAGGTCTGTGCCCAGGATCCGAACCTGCGAACCCCAGGCCGCTGAAGCAGAGCACGAACTTAACCACTACACCACGGGGCTGGCCCCAGGAGTCAGACTTTGAAACCCAGGTCTCTCTGGTTCCAAAGCAGGGTCCTCCCTCTACTCTGCGCCCCACTGCCTCTCAACTATACGATGCTGTCTCAGAAGAAGGAATTTTTAAGAGCAAACACACCACAAAAATAAAATGAGGATTTTTAACTTATTTTATCCTAGTTGTGGAAATAAATGAAGAGCACACAAATGAGAACAACCAATGGCTTTTTATTCAGAGCTTGCTATAGCAAGGGAGTCAGCCACCATCACTGCATTTGGCAGAGATTCAAAGGCAGGCAGAGGAGTGGGAAACCTTGATAGTGAAAAAGAGAAGGCCTCAGCTGTGCCCTGATTGGGCGCTTTTGTATGGAGAAGCTGGAGGCAGGCTAATTAGAAGCAGGACATCCCCACGTGATTGGTTAGGGGTGCATTTTTGGTTTTCTCTGTTAGTCCTAGGTTGAAGAAGGGGCAAAAATGAGGGAAGCTGTCAGTTCTTAGTCAAGTCCTGGCCGTTTTGGGCCAATTGTTACAGAGGTTATTGTTTGGCTTCCTGGACTGGTTGTTAGAGATAGTAGTCTGACTTCTTGGACTGGTTGCTGTGGATAATGGGTTGGCTTCTTGGGCTTGTGGCTGCAAGTTGTGATTCAGAGTTGTATTTTTATATATGATCTGGCCATTGTCCATTTGTATATTCAGTCTCCCATAGTAGATGTGTTGGGGATGGATATTTCTTGCTAGATGATTGACTGTCTAATATATATTCAAATATATTTTATTTTCAGAGGATAATAACAGTTTGATTTCTGGGGAGGGAAGAGTGGAGGAAGAAGAGAGAGGCATTTATTGAACATCTGTTTTATCCCAGTCTCTGTGCATTGTTTCTCGAAGTGTAGCCTCAGGAGTTTCAGCATCATGTGGAACTTGTTCACCATCAGATTGTCAGGCCTCACCCCATACCCAGTGAATCAGAAACTCTGCAAGTGGGCCCCACCAGTTGCTGTTTTCGCGGGCCCTGCAGGTGGCTGTGATGCATGCTAAAGTAGAGAATCACTGCTTTATATCAAGGAATCCTGATAACCCAAGGCAGGTAAGACTATATCCCATTTTAGGGGTAAGGAAATGAGGTTAAGATTGGCAGTTTACTCTGGTAAGTACAAAAAGTGATAGATGTAGGGGTGAAATCCAGGCCCGTCTGAGTATAAAACCCTGCTCAGGTGAACTTTATGTTAGGTGAATTTTACCTCAATAAAAACCAACCCAAACAAAAAAAACTATTAGTTTCCTAGGGCTACCTTAACAAATTAACACAAATTTGGTAGCTTTAAAAGAGAAATTTCTTCTCTCACAGTTCTGGAGGTCAGAAGTCTGAACTCAAGGTGCTGGCAGGGCTTTCTCTAAAGGCTGTAGGGGAGAATTCTTAACTCTTCGGAGCTTCTTCTGGCTCCCAGCAATCCTTGGCATTTCTTGGCTCTTAGTTGCATGACTCTGTTGTCACATGGCTTTCTTCCTGTGTCTCTACGTTGCTGTGTGTTCTCTCTGTGTGTTCTTTTCTTATAATGACACCAATCATTGGATTTAGGGCCCACCTAATCCATTATGACCTCATCTTAACTAATGACATCGGCAAAGACCCTGTTTCCAAATAAGGTCACATTTTGAGGTTCTGGGTGAACATGAATTTGGGGGGCACGCTATTCAGTCCACTGCAGCACCTTTGTAGAAAACCAGTTGACAACATAGGAGAGTCTGTTTCTGGACACTCTATTCTGTTCCGTTGATGTACATGTCTATCTTTATGTCAATACTATGCTGTCTTGATTATTCTAGCTTTATAGTAAGTCTTGACATCAGGTAGTGTGAGTCTTCCTATTTTGTTCTTTGTAAAAATTGTTTTAGCTATTTTAGGTCCTTTGCTTTTCCATATAAATTTTAGAATCAGTTTGTCAATTTATATAAAAAAGCCTGCTGGGATTTTGATTGGGCTTACTTTGAATCTGTTGATCAATTTGATTGCTTAATATTAATTGAGTTTTCTGATTCATTTGTTTAGATCTAGCTTTCACTAGTGGTTAATAGTGGCTTAAAGTGTTCCCTGGCTTGTGGTTATGTAACTCCAGTCTCTGTCTCCATGTTCACATGGCCTTCTCTTCTTCTCTCTGTGTCTTCTCCTCTGCCTCTTAGGGTCCACCCAGATAATCCTGGGTGATCTCATCTCAAGATTCTTGACCTAATTACATCTGCAAATATCCTTTTTCCAAATAAGGTCACATTCACAAGCTCCTGGGGTTAGGACATGGTCGTATCTTTTTGAGGGCCACCATTCAACAAAAACTATGAACCGTGCTCAGTCCCCTGCTTGAAAAATTGTTACTTTGTGGTAAAAATACAAAACAAAAATAAATCATGTTTACACACTGAGTATCTGAGGATGTTCGGATCCATTGCTCTCTGATCTTATCTCCTTCCACTACCTGCAGCTCACTGGACTCCAGCCACACTGCCCTCTCAGTGTTTCTCGTACACTCCAAGCAGTCCTTGGCACTATTCCCATTGCTTGGGTTTCTCATTCTCCAGAAGCTGCAAGCTGCTCCTTCAATTCATTTGGGTCTCTGCCCAGTGTCATCTTATCAGAGGGGCTCTCCCTACCCTATCTAAAATATCAAATATCTCTATCATTCTCCATCCTCTACCCTGCTTTATTTTTCTTCTGAGCACTTACTACCGTCTGATAGATTACATAATTGTCCATCTGTTGTTTGTCTTCATAAACTCTAATGTAAGCCCCATGATAGTAGGGACTGTGTTGTTCCTTAATATATCCCCAACACCTAAAAAAGCATCTGGCACATACTTAGCAAATGTTTTTGAATTAATTTAAATGAATGAGTGGGTGATTTTCTTCAGTAGAGAAATAACCTTTAAAAAAGGAGATGACTTTAATCCCATTGTATTAAAACCCAGGTTTTAAAAAAGCTTAAAGCTTGAAGAAGCTTCTAATTGTCAAATTTGGGACAGTTGAGTATTAAGAAAGAATAATAGCTGTAATTGATGGTAATATTTTGAATAAGCAAAAATCCATTAGTCCACAGTGATACTCAAAAGGGTAGTGGAGTTGGGGTGAGGAGGAGAAAGAGAAAAACGAAAAGCAAAGCTTTACCTGACAGAAGAATATCTTCTAATAATTATAGATGTGAATGATAGAAAATCACCCTTTTGAAGTACTCTTGCAAAAATGTTTAACTTGGATCTAATCAAGCCTGTACCAAACTTCAAGGTTTTAGAAAACACAGGGGATAGAGAAATAAGGTAACTGGCCCCCAGAGGAAAAGTCATATACATTCAAAATGCATGACATTTAATAAGACAGTTTTCTGGGACTTTTCAAAAGGTCATTGTCATAAAAAACAGACTCTGTGTGTGTGTGTGTGTGTGTGTGTATGTGTATGTGTGTGAGAGTATGAGAGAGAAAGAGATACTGAGAGAAAAGCTATTCTCTAGACTTAAAGGAACTAGAGAGACATAATTACCAATTGTGATGTATGAATTTAGATTGGATCCAGGGTGAAGCGGGGAGTTATAACAAACGTTCTTTCACTAGTTGGAGAAATTTGAACACACACTGCATACTAGATAATATTATGTAATTATTGTTTATTTTCTTGGGTGGGATAATAGCATGTGATCATATAAGAGATGTTATTCTTAGGAATCACGTGCTGAAGGTTTTAGGGATGAGTTAGAATTTCTGCAGCTTTCAAATGGAGGAGCAAAAGAACATACACATTTATGTATATGTAGAGAGATGAAACAGACATGGCAAATTGTTAACAAATGTTGAATCTGGGGGAAGGGTATATCTGTGGTCATTATATTTTTTCCCCATCAACTTTTCTATTTGAAAAAAGGAGGAGGAAAGCAGTCCTCTTAAAAAGCTAGATGTGCAAGAGTAGAGCTCAATAATCCAAGTGATGATTACATGGCAATTAATTCCCCAGAGGAGATGACGCTGCTTTGAACTGAGAAAGGATGTTGAATGAAGAATTGACTAAGCACGAAGCTCACTGTCCGATGTGATTTATGATGTGTGCGTGTCCTTCTAGAGCTCCTTATGTGGGTATTTCTGTAGAATATAATGTTGAAAAAGAAATATTGGAAAGACTATCATCCTTGTATTGAGAAAAATCAATCTTAAAAGACAGGTGAAACTACTTCAGGTATGTGGCCTATGAGTCAGTTTCTTTCTTTCTCTCAGATATTTGTGAGAGAAACTATGGGGGTTAGGTTTGTTTTCAGATATCAAATATTTTTAGTATTTTCATCTTGTCATAAGCCTGAAATTTTTCCTGTGGCTTTTATAGCCAATAATCATTTTTTTTGTCTTGAAGCAATCAATTATTTGTATTACGGTATTGATTTTATAAGTATTCTTTTTTCATACTGCATTTTGTTACTCAACATTAAGAAGGTTAATGGGACCAAAAAGTATAGTGCGCATTCTAATTCACTTGTTTAATTACCCACCTAATTTCTCAGAAAAAGGCCAAACATGACAGATTACCTTAGAATTACATCTAGTTTCCAAAGGAAACATTATAATGATAATAATGCATTTAACACTTTTTTTTTTTATTTTTTTTTTTTATTTTTTTTATTTTTTTATTCTACTCTTTTTTTTTTTCCCCAAAGCCCCAGTAGATAGTCGTACATCATAGTTGCACATCCTTCTAGTTGCTGTATGTGGGACGTGGCCTCAGCATGGCCAGAGAAGCAGTGTGGTGCGTCGGTGCGCACCTGGGATCCGAACCCAGGGCCGCCAGCAGCAGAAGGCACGCATCCAACCGCTAAGCCATGGGGCCGGCCCGCATTTAACACTTTACTAAAATTTTCATTTATAGGATTTGGTATTGCTTCTTGAAAGCTATATAGCTTAAAATATAGAACTTGCCCTAAGTTATGGTGTAATATAATTAGCTAGAATGCCATTTCTAAACTACTGTGTTACTGCAGTAATAGAAAATTCCTTTTAATAATGCAGTGTCATCAGATGCCTCAACTTATAGAGGTTCATAAACTTTATCCCCATGTGGTACTAGTCTAAATCATAGATAAGTTTTAATTGACTTTTTAGAAATGAAACCTCTCCTAGGCAGAGCTCCCGTTGCAAGCTCAAAGAGCTAGCTTGAATGGGTTTAGGAAAACAGCACCTCTTTGATAATATCTCTAATTTGAAAGTTCCATTTACTAAAGATTAGTACATTATCTCTCCTAGATCACAGAATTTATTGGATAATATAGCCTTTTTATTTTTGACATTCTTTGAAAGATTATGTTGTTTATATATAGTAAATCATCACACCTTTTCTTATTAGATAAATAGAATTATTTCTAGAGTTGTCTTTAGGACAAATGAGGTAACATCTGATGGGTGTAGCATTGTGATGCCTTGAATCTCTGCTTACTTGCTATTTGTTATATGAGATATACTCTGTTTCATAGTTTGTTCAGTAGTAAAACAAGCCGTGGTTTTGGGCTCTGCTTTCACAAAAGCACTGGGAGACTTATGCAGTATCCTCTTCACTATTTCAATATTTGGTCTTTGTTTTTAGAGGCAATTGATATAATTACGTCCTGAGTCTTCTGATTTACCTTAGTAAACCGGGAGGTAAAGATTAAAAAACAAACCAGTTCTAGCAAAGTGTTAAAAGTATGAAATGGAATTAACTGCATGTGAACTTGAATGAACTTGATCTGTGGGGCAATTCATTGGTTATATGTTCATGTATTGTTCAATCTTAATAGATGTCTAGTAATGCCTTACTTTTTATGAGTCAAGTTAATTCCTTCATTTCCAGGATTTTTTTTTTTTTTTTTTTTTGCATGTCCACTCAAAGGCAAAACTCCAGGCCATTTCAGAAGTAAGAATGTTTGTGGAATTAAGTCCGAGTCATTCAGGCAAATTAAGTTCTTATCTGCGCTAAGCTCTTCCGGACAAATGACTGGGAGTCTCCTCCATACTTGTACAAATTAAATTCCTAATCTCTTGGTTTGCAAAAGACTATGTCTTACCACCTGTAGGGGTTTTCTTTTTTTTTTTTTTTTTAAAGATTTTATTTATTTTATTTTTTCCCCCCAAAGCCCCAGTGCATAGCTGTATGTCGTAGCTGCACATCCTTCTAGTTGCTGCATGTGGGACTCGGCCTCAGGATGAACGGAGAAGCGGTGCCTTGATGCGCACCCGGGATCCGAACCCGGGCCACCAGCATCGCAGCGCGCGCACTTAACCACCAAGCCACAGGGCCGGCCCTGTAGGGGTTTTCTAACTCAGCTCTCTTGAGTTCATTTTCTTTGTTGTTAACTGTGTCATGTGCTATTAGACTCTGGGCACCTTAAACACAATTTGAAATTCAGATAAAGATTTGAGAGTGGCTTAAAAAGTAGAATGTTATTAGTGCTGTTTATCCCTTAGGTCAATAGTGAGAAGGGCAAATTCTTATGTTTTCCCTATACTGTGCTCTGATTGGGGTTAAATTCATGGAAGGCAATTTTAGAGAAGTAGGACAGGCCTATAATTGAAAATAAAATGTTTCCATTTTTTCTGAGTTAACTTCATTCTGTTAACCATTCTCTTCTTAACTTAAATTCCCTAAACTCGTTAGCGTTTATTGAATGTTTACTATAGGCTAGGTTTTGTGCTAAGTGCCTCATGTTATCTCATCCAATCCTCACAATAGTTCGATGAAGCACAATAGTTCTGTGACACACGGTTACTTATAACATCATTATCTTATCATCGTCAGAATCATGACATATTATCACCATCAGTCCTGTTTTATAGATGAGGAATCTGAGCCTCAAAGAGATAAAGGACTTGTCATTTATGGCCTTTATTATGTAGAAGTATATTCCTTCTTTACCCAATTTGTTGAGAGTTTTTATCATGAATGAGTGTTGAATTTTGTCAAATGAAAGATTTTTATCTTTCATTCTATTAAATGTGATGTATCACGTTTACTGATATGCATATGTTGGACGTCATACTTCAACTGAAAGGTTGACAGCTTTTCCTCTAAGATCAGGAATAAGACAAGGGTGCCCACTCTCACCACTCCTATTCAACATAGTACTGGAAGTCCTAGCCAGAGCAATCAGGCAAGAAAAGAAATAAAAGACATTTGAATCAGAAAGGAAGAAGTAAAATTGTCTCTGTCTGCAGGTGACATGATCTTATATATAGAAAATTTGAAAGACTTCGCTAAAAAACTGTTAGAACTAATAAATTCAGTAGAGTTGCAGGATACAAAATCTAATCTCTTCTAATGTACAGCATGGTAACCATAGTTAACAATACTGTACTGTATATTTGAAAGTTGCCAAGAGTGTAGATCTTAAAAGTTCTCACCATACACAAAAGATTGTAACTATGTGAGGTGATGAATGTGTTAACTAACCTTATTGCAATCTATACACATATTAAATCATTATGTTGTATACCTTAAACTTATATAAAGTTATATATCAATTATATCTCAATAAACCTGAAAAAAAAAGGAGATAAAGGAATTTATTCAAAGTCACATGGCTTATAAGTAGTAGAGCTGGAGTCCAAACCCTGGGCTTTATGATTTCAGAGTTCAAGCTCTGCACCCCTATGTTGAACTTCCATATCTTAGAGCTTTCACCATGTTGCCCTGTATCTTGATTCTGCTTCTATGCTTAGGACATTATAATTGACAGTTTTCACAGTTTGTGTGCCAGGCTTTCAATTTTAAGTTCAGCTCTGGAGCTGTTTCTTAGATTCGTAGTCTTCAAACTGGAGTATATGTATGCCTGGAGTTTCATGGAAGGTTTCCAGGGATTTTGCATGTAAAAATAGTTCTAATGGTACTTATACGTACTTTCCTAAAATTGGTTACCTGAGAGCCCTTGTGGCTGGCTGATTCTCCTTTCCTACCTTTCCATTCACAAATTGCTTTTCTCCCACTTCACAAAGACAGTCAGTCATGCTTCTCATCCAGCATGAATCTTTCAGTAGTTGCTTGCCTCAGGGAGTAAAAACCTCTGGTTCACCCAATAAAGGGACCATTTAAGAATTCTTAGCTCCTGAGTGAGAATTTATAAATAGCAAAGTGAAGAGAGCTTTGGTTAGAATCATAGATGGAGTAGAGCCTTATTTTATCTTGGTAACAAATGCATGGCAGAATTCCATGCCTTAATTTTTTCTTTTAGAATTGGACTTGATTGTTATGTGTGTGAAGGGGGAAAAGGGGTTTACAGGAAAGGCAGATTAGCACATTTATTAGGATTGAGAAATGAAGTCAGGCTTTTCTGACAGAAAGTAAGTTTGATTTGGTTTATTGATTTGACAATGAGGACATGCTTAGCAATTGGATTGTTTAGTGGACATATTTTATTGAGTAAATGAGTGAAATCTACAGCAACAGTAATATATTTGAAATACATATGTGCTGTGGTATTATATAGTGAAATGTTATTCAGCCATAAAAAAGAAGGAAATTCTGCCTTTTGAGACAACAGGGATAAACCTGGAGGACATTATGCTAAGTGAAATAAACCAGACATAGAAAGACAAATACTGTATGATATCATTTATATGTGAAATCTAAAAAAGTGGAACTCGTAGAACCAGGGAGTAGAATGGTAGTTGCCAGGGGCTGAGAGGTGGGGGAAGTGGGGAGATGTTGGTCAAAGGGTACAAACTTTCAGTTATAAGATGAGTAATTTCTGGGATCACGTGGTTACTATAGTTAATAATACAGTATTGTGTACTTGAAATTTGCTAAGAGACTAGATCTTAAATGTTCTCTCGGCAAAAAGAGAAGATAACGATGTGAGGTGATGGATGTGTTAACTAGCTTGATTGTGGTAATCATTTCACAATGTATATTAAATCATCATGTTGTACACCATGAATATACAATTTTTATTTGTCAATTATAACTCAGTAAAGCTGGAAAAATAAAATACGTATATACTATGCTGGAAATTACATCCTCTGCCTCCATTAAATTTATGATAAAAATTTAAGATGTCAACCTAAAACTGCCACAGAAGTACAAGATTCTTTTAGGAGGTGCAAAAATAAAGATTGAAGCACATGATGTTCGACCTCTGTGCCCATCTTATGTACCCCCATGCCAGCCTAACCCTCACTTGCCCAAGATTGGCTAGAGCTACTGTTTGTCTGAGAAAGGAGTTAGAACTTATTTCCCCCAAGTGCTTCATTTATTTTTATTTTTTTATTTTTTTGTGAGGAAGATCAGCCTTGAGCTAACATCCATGCTAATCCTCCTCTTTTTGCTGAGGCACACCAGCTCTGAGCTAACATCTATTGCCGGTCCTCCTCCTTTTTTTTTTCCCCCAAAGCCCCAGTAGATAGTTGTATGTCATAGTTGCACATCCTTCTAGTTGCTGTATGTGGGACCCAGCCTCAGCATGGCCGGAGAAGCAGTGCGTCGGTGCGCGCCCGGGATCTGAACCCGGGCCGCCAGTAGCGGAGCGCGTGCACTTAACCGCTAAGCCACGGGACCGACCCACTCTCCCAAGTGTTTTAAAATTATATTAATCCACTTGAAGCACTGTAATTAAAGTAATCTCAGTTGCTGAGTCTTCTTCTTTAGAGACTGCCTCTTAATGTTACATGTATATTGATTCTATAGGAGACTATTGCCATTTGAGGAGTTATGTTCTAGAGCTTCCTAAGTAGATTCAGATTCAACTAATTTTTATTGCTGTCCGACTGTGTATTAAGTTATGTTAAAGAAGTTAGTGAATATTATATACTGTACTTGTAGTAGATGGAGAAATGTCCAACTTGAGGATCAAACTCAAAGGTATTAAAAAGTTTAGCCTTGGGCCGGCCCCGTGGCTTAGCGGTTAAGCGCACGTGCTCTGCTCCTGGCGGCCCGGGTTCGGATCCCGGGCACGCACCAACGCACCACTTCTCCGGCCATGCTGAGGCCGCATCCCACATACATCAACTAGAAGGATGTACAGCTATGACATACAACTATCTACTGGGGCTTTGGGGGGAAAATAAATAAATAAAATCTTTAAAAAAAAAAAAAGTTTAGCCTTTATTTTAATCTTATTCCTTGGTGAAACCAGTAGAACTGATTGACAAAAGGAAGTTGAGCAAAACGTCTTATGAGAAAATGTAGGGGAACCAAAATGTTAATGCAAGAAGTAAGAGAATAAAAAACGAAATCAACTACAGGGAATACACAAAACCCAAAGTAGACAAAGCTACCACAAGTTTTTTATTTAAATAAGAACATTTTAAACAGAGTAGAGCTTCAAGTCTGAAGTTGGGTACCTGGAGCACTTTGTATGGGAAGTTGGTAGCCACGAATCCTGGAAGGTAGAGAAGGTAGCCTGAGGTTGAGTGGACTCTGCGGTTAGGTGCACAGAGGGGGAAAACTAACCGTTAGATTCCTATCTGAGTTTATCTCCCATGATTATCCATCCATTCCCTTTTTGCCCCGCTTCATCTGACAAAAGCTTTGAGGGAGTAGAACTAGTGTTTTCCTTAATGGTTCTGCTTCATCAGTGAGCTATAGTATGTGTTCATTTCAAAATTATAAACCTCTGGCCTAGTTCAATATGCAGTTCAAAAAAAATTTTTTTTAACTTAACCTCCAACTGGTTTCCAGTTCCACATCAATACATCTCTTCATTGTAAGATTGTCTTTGCTTTTCACATTTTCTATGTAACTACTTTTACTCTTTTTATTTCTTCTCATGAAACCTTTTCAGTAGTCTTTTAATGAAAGATTTTCCTTAAGGGTCCATTATTTTTGTCCCCTGTGGTCTAGCTCTAATGGATTATTACATTACCCTTCCTTGCTTGATGAAAGCTACTCCACGGTATAACACCTCCCCTGTGCTCCCATGGCACGTATACATTGTAGCACTTATCATATGATATAGTACATGGTAGTGTGCAAATTGGATTCCTCAGCTAAGTTGTGAGAGTCTTGAGAGTATGTATTACCTGTGATTCTTCAGTGCTTTCCATAGAGCCTATCAAATTGTAAGCATTTTATGCTTGTTGACTGAGTGCATGGATATATGAACATCAAAGACATTAAAGAAAAATAAGTGGAAAAAAGAGACTAATAATAGTGTTAGCCAACATTTATAGTGTGTTTATTATATGCTATAATAAGTGCTTTGTGTGTACTAGTTCATGGAATCCTCACAATCACTCCATGAAAAACTTGTCAAATTTTATGTCATAGATTAAAGACAAGTGCGAGTGGCTTGGAAACTCAGCTTTAATTCATTCTTAAGTGAAAATCCAAAGTAAGCTTTTATAGTCTGAACCTTTTATAGTCTGTTTGACCTACTCGAGGTAGCATTATAGCATAGAGGTTAAGACTATGGGCTCTAGAGCCAGGCTTTCTGGGTTCAAATCCTGGCTCTTACTTTATTTAGCTGCACAAGTTATTGCGCAAGTGTGCCTTAATTTGCTCATGTACAAAAAGGGGATGACAATAAATGTACCTTATATGATTGTTGTAGACACTAAATAAGTTAATGTGTGCAACATGCTAGGCAGTACCTAGCAAAAGTAAACAGCTGCTAAATGTTAAGTAATATTGTTTTGTAAATGACTATATTAACACTTTTACTTAACACAATTACATGTCTTGAATATCAGACTTCTGGCTATCTTCTTTTTGCTTTTTCAGACAAGAAGGCTTTGGGGGGGTATAGTCTCTATGTGATTTAAAAGTTATTTAGACCTTAAGATGTCAGCATTGTTAATTTAGGGAAAATGAGAAGCCGTTCTTTGTCCTTGTTTCAGGGCTTCTATTGAGCCACAGGAATGCTTTCCAGTTTCTTGAAGATTTTGAAGCTCCAGTGACATCAGAAAAGGAATGACCTGGCCAATTCTTAAATAAAGATTGTTAGTAATAGTAATATCAGTGTACTGGTTTTAAATTAGCTTCCATTTGCTCATCAGTATAGTGGACCAGTGGTACTTTTCTCACAGGACTCTTGTGAGGGTGAAATGAGATAGAGTGGAGCCACTATAGTAAAAAATTCTGCATTGTTGTTACAAACCATGACCTTGCCCTGTAGGTAGAATGACCTTGAAACAAAGGTATTTTGGTATTTTAATAAGTAAACATCCATGAATGAGATCTAAGAAAGAAACCACCTTAGAATGAATTTTACTTAAAATGGTCACTCTTTAGAGACCTTCCGGTGAGCCTCCTCGTGAGCTCTCTCAAAGTCTTTGGGAAAAAGTTCCCCTTTATGTCTGGAATATGTATGTGCTTATGAATGGCAGGCCAAGGGGAGAGGCACAAAACAGAGATTAAGGGTTACCTGTAATTTGCTTCTGCATAATGTGACTGGATTGTAGGACCATGCTTCTCCCCACCAACAGGTGTGCGTAATTCCCAGTGGCCTTAAACCACACAACAGGCAGAGAGAGCCTCACAGCACATGGCACGAGGGGTATTGTTCCGTTCATGAAGGGATATTTTTTCCTCTCTTAGGAAAATACGAAGGAAGGGATATGCCAGGACATTTAGAGAGATGGTCACAGAGGAGAGAGCTCCAACCCTGTAATTATGAAAGGGATTTTGTGAACTTCTTCTCGGAAAGCTCATGATGCTGCAGGTTGTTTGAATTACCCTTCTCTGCTCCTACAGAGTAGTCAAACAGGAGGCTTTCCTTTTAGTCACATCAAAGTCAAGATTTTCAACTTCACCTTAAATATGTTTGTACGCTTACTTTAGTTTTTGCACCCCCAGACTCTTTTTTTTCATAGACGTCTACTTGTTGATTTGAGGAGAAAGTTCCCACATCACTAAGTTCTGCCTGAAAAGACTTCTATAAATTTGACTTTGTAATTAAAAAAAAAAAGTACTATTGTGATTATTTGCCCTGTGACCCTAAATATCATTAAATATTAACACTACGTTCATCAGTATAATGAACGTGATGGTACGTTGCTCACAGGTTTTTTGTGAGGATAAAAGAATTTATGGAAAGTGCTAAGTCTAGTGCTTTGCAAACGGTAAGTGCTCAATATGTGGTAGGTATCTTTTAATTGTTCATTTTTTAATGATATTTAGTGACATGGGGCAAATAATTGTACTGATAAAAGTTAATTACAAAATGGTATCCCAGGTTTTGAAAAATAAAATTGTATATATATTTTTGTGTGTGTGCATTGATTTAACAGTGGTTGTCTTTCTGGGTGATGACATTATATTTCTTCTGTTTGTTTTTCTCATTATTTTGCAATATAAAAAACCTCCACAAATGTGACTATTTAGCAGAGTGAAAGATTTTTTTAAAAATTCTTTTTTGGGGCTGGCCCTGTGGCGTAGCGGTTAAGCGTGTGCACGCTCCGCTGCTGGCGGCCCGGGTTCGGATCCCAGGTGCACACCGATGCACCACTTGTCAGGCCATGCTGTGGCGGCGTCCCACGTAAAGTGGAGGAAGATAGGCACAGATGTTAGCCCAGGGCTAGTCTTCCTTAGCAAAAAAAGAGGAGGATTGGCGTGGATGTTAGCTCAGGGCTGATCTTCCTCACAAAAAAAAGAAAAAATTATTTTTTAAAGAATGCTGTTGAAAACTGTCATAACTGCCTACAGAAATAACGTTTAACTTTTTTCAGCCAGAGGGTAAATTGAAGATTACCTCTCACCCCTTTGGGATGAGATCTGTTTGCTTTGCAGGATACATGGGTGACATTGGGTGTTTGGGGCACTGATGGTATTGGTGGAAAAAAATGCAGAATTATGGGATGGCTGATCCTCATAAACCTCTCCCAAAATCTATTTTGACTGTTTGAAAAATTTATAAATTAGGTTTTTACCTGTCTGAGGTAATATTAGGAGATCTGCCCATCAAATTTTTATTTCTCATATATTACATTTTGGTTAAAAGAAGATAAAATCCTGACTGATCCTGTGGTGATAACATTTCTATCAGAATTTAACATAAAAAGTGCAAAGTAGTAAGCACTGTCTTCATCAAGATATTAAAAATTTTAGAATATATAACATAGCCACTTCATTTTCAGCATTTGGTAGTGTATCTTTAATAAAATACAAACCGGACTCTGTAGTAACAGTGGGAAACTATGCATTGTGGCTGAAATAACTTAAAAGTGTGTGGAGAGATTAAATGTAAGGTAAAAGACAAGCTTTTCTTTTTTTGTTTTTTTTGTGAGGAAGATCAGCCCTGAGCTAACATCCACGCCAATCCTCCTCTTTTTGCTGGGGAAGACCGGCCCTGAGCTAACATCTATTGCCAATCCTCCTCCTTTTTTTTTCCCTTTTTCTCCCCAAAGCCCCAGTAGATAGTTGTATGTCATAGTTGCACATCCTTCTAGTTGCTGTATGTGGGACGCGGCCTCAGCATGGCCGGAGAAGCGGTGCGTCGGTGTGCACCTGGGATCCAAACCCGGGCCGCCAGTAGCGGAGCGCACACACTTAACTGCTAAGCCACGGGGCCGGCCCCCACAACCTTTTCTTTTTACTTCCATAACATAATTCAAGAAATGGTAGTTGTAGACTCTGAGACTAGAAGCATAATAAATGTGCTGGAAGTACTTAAGAAGTTTGATTTCTTAAGTAGGTTACGTATATTCTGTGTGTATCAGTAAACACTTTCTTTGTAGGTAGATAACTTGGGTGGACTAAAGTTTTTCCTTGAGTTATTATAAATTCCAAATTAGCAGAACTGGAGAAAATGAAAACTTCTTAGACCTAGGGTATGCTGCACTGTGACTTCATATTTGGACCCATACCTGGCTATCTGTCCTTCGTGGCAGGGTGTGGTGGTAAGGACAGTGGCCTGGGGGTCAGGAGGCTCTAGGCTCTCTCTAGCACTAACCTCAGCCTTGTAACCAGACAGTTCTGATAATGTCTTTTTTTTTCTTTTTTAACTGTGGTAAAATACACATAACATCAAATTTATCATCTTAACCATTTTTAAGCGTATATACATAGTTGAGTGGCATTAAGTACATTCATGTTGTTGTGTAACTGTTACCACCATCCATTTCCAGAATTCTTTTCATCTTGCAAATCTGAAACTTTGTAACTATTGACGATAACTCCTCCCACCTCCATTTCTGTCTCTGTGAATTTAAGTACTCTAGGTACCTCTTATAAGTGGCATCATATAGAATTTGTTCTTTTGTGACTGGCTCATTTCACTTAGCATAGTGTCCTCAAGGTTCATCCCTGTTGTGTCATGAGTCATAATTTCCTTCCTTTTTAAGGCTAAATAATATTCCATTGTGTATATACCACATTTTGTTTATCCATTCATCTGTAGATGGACACTTGGATTGCTTCCACCTTTTGGCTATTGTGTATAATACAGCTATGAGCATGGGTGTACAAATACCTGTTCAAGATCCTGCTTTAAATTCTTCTGTAAATATATCCAGAAATGTAGTTGCTGTATCGTATGGTAGTTCTATTTTTAATATTTTTAGGGAACCACCATACTGTTTTCCAAAGTAGCAGTACCGTTTTACATTCCCGCCAACAGTGTATAAGGGTTCCAGTTTCTCCACATCCTTGCCAACGCTTTTGACGCACTCTGGTTCCACGTATATGTGATGATCAGCGTAAGTTTGTGTGTGTATATATTGTTTCAGATTTTCTTTTTTTGCTGGGACAGATTCTCCCTGAGCTAGCATCTGTTGCCAATCTTCCTCCCTTTTTTTTCCTCCCCAAAGCCCCAGTACATAGTTGTATATTCTAGTTGTAAGTCCTCCTAGGTCTTCTATGTGAGCCGCTGCCACAGCGGTGAGTGGTGTGGTTCCGCGCCCAGGAACTGAACCCAAGGTGCCAAAGTGGAGCGTGCCAAACTTTAACCACTAGGTGGTCAGGGCTGTGCTTCAGATTTTTCTTGGATACCCTAAATGAACTAGACCAGTGTTTCCTAAACTTGCTGGACCATAAGACTTACCTGGAGTAAGATTCCTTGCCCCAGACCTGTTGAATCAGTCTCCAGTCCTGGAAATCTATGTATTTGACAAGCACCTCAGGTGATTCTCATAACGAGGCAAATTTGGGAAATACTGATTAGAGCTTTATTTTCCATGATTATTCATCAGATATGTTTCATAAACCTTCCACAGTCTCCCTCTTTGAGTTGAGATTCACAATGAACATTAGCTTATTAAAGGATATGTAAAAATTTCCCCAAGAAAAGTATTTTATCTCTGTTTAATCCAGCATTTGCCAACTTAACCACAAGCGCTCCTTTGGCAGCATATTTAACTTATACTATGCTGTTATTCCTTAAAACATCATTTGGTAAATACTGATTTAGCCAAATGTTTCTCAGCTCTCATTCCATGGGAAAATTTGACCATTCTGAAAATTTTACTGCTGAAAGGTCTTATTAGAAGTGATTTACAGGGCCGGCCCCGTGGCTTAGCGGTTAAGTGTGCGCGTTGCGCTACTGGCGGCCCGGGTTCGGATCCCAGGCGAGCACTGACGCACCGCTTCTCCGGCCACGCTGAGGCCGCGTCCCACATACAGCAACTAGAAGGCTGTGCAACTATGACATACAACTATCTACTGGGGCTTTGGGGGAAAAAAGGGAAAAAAAAGGAGGAGGATTGGCAATAGATGTTAGCTCAGAGCCAGTCTTCCTCAGCAAAAAGAGGAGGATTAGCATGGATGTTAGCTCAGGGCTGATCTTCCTCACAAAAAAAAAAAACTCAACGTTATGACTGAGGAGAATAAAGCACAGAGAGGAAAAAAAAAAAAAAAAAAAAAAAGAAGTGATTTACAGTCTTAACATATTCAGGCCTTAACTATCAATTAATTCCCTGTGTGAAAGAGGTCTTTTGTTTTCTATGTACATACCACAGCCTGTCTGCTTATAATTAGTGGGAGCTGTTCTTTTTTATTGGTTTCTCTAGGTTGTTTTAATTATTTTAGTCTTAAATTTATAGACTTAATCATTGTAGTCTTTTGATACTAGAGAAACGGATGATTTTCAAATGTGAGGGAGAAATATCCAGAGATTCTTGCTTCTTATGACTGTAGTAGTCGCTGCAGTGAGTCAGGTACTTTAGAATGTTCCATGACTAACAACAATGAAGCACAGCATGATGTCCGCAAAGCAGAAAATGCTAGGTGTTGTCTGGAGCCTCCCTGTCCAGTGCAGTAGCTACTAGCTACTTGTGGTTATTTAAATTTAAATTAAAAAATTTAGTACTTTAAGCATACACCTACATTTTAAGTGTTCAGAAGCCACCTATGGCTAGTGGCTCCTGTGTTGGACAGTGCAGATATAGAACATTTCCACCGTTGCAGAAAGTTCTTCTGGACCGTGCCCGTCTAGAGGGTCTAAAACATTATTATGGTTTATTGTGTGACCTACATGAAGTTTGTCAAAACTGCCATGTGTCATTTGTGGAGATGATTTGGTGAATAAAATCGTGGAGCCGGAAAAGTTTTCTTTATATCTGAAGATAAAAATTTAGAATTAGAGAATAAACCCATCCAAAAAAACAAATAAAACAATAGCAACAAAATATTCTTCAAAAAACTCAAACACCCATGTAAGGGATTTGTTTATAAACCCATCAATTGTTTAAAAACTTTTTATTGAACTCTTTTATATATATACACAAAATATGTATAAAATCATATGTTTAATGTATATAAAAGCATATAAATTACAGGTTGCTGAATTTTTACAAACTGAATACGACAGTGTCACCAGCACCCCATATGCCTTCTTCCTTTTGTGTTGAAAGTATTGCAGAGTTTGCTTATTTATTAACGAATGTGTTTTCACTTCTAAATAGTAAATGAATTTGAGACACCATGTCACAAGAACATTCCTCTTCAATTTATGAAATAAAAATTGAATTTTGAAATAAAACCAAATTGAGGTTGTGTCTCTAATCCTCTGTAGTAAATACTATCTCCAACTTGTGAAACAAAATAGACATTTTTTTAAAAAGTAAAATTTTTAGTTGAAGTGCACATAATAGAATAATTATAAAATATAGCCTTTCAGTCTTTGAATTGTCTTTTATTAGACATGAATATAAGAAGCATCATAAGAAGCATCAAAAGCACTATTTGTGAACATTAGAGAGAAACCTTCTTGAATATTTAATACCTACTATTCACTAGAAGACTTGTGTTTGGGAAACATGGAGATGACCAATTCTTTTGTGAATCGCCAGAATATACATTTCATGTATACTGAAGAAGAAGAACCTATAAAATTATCTTCAGATTTAGGATTACAATAAATATTTAACAAATGAATATGACGAGTTGGAGTGATTAAACTCTCCCAAGAAAAGACAATAAAAATGTTAGTATTTTTTCCAGTTGTAAAGCAAAGTTTGGGGCTTTGATGATGATGAAAACCAAAGCATAGAAATGGGTTGGTTTCTCAATTTTTTGTTTCATACCTACATATTTAACTCCAAAAATAGCAGAATTGGTAGGAAGATAATAATCACATGAATATTTTTAATTGCAGCAATTTATTTGATAGATATTTCATGTGACATATTTTTAGACACAACTTCTTGCATATATATGGGCTAATAAATACGTAAATTTTTTTATCCTATTTACTGAAGAACTTAGATTGTTTTATATCTATGTATTATTAATGGTCTGCAGCAGAGACTTTTACTAGCTATTGTAGACTAGTATTTTTTTCAGATTTTTTTGGACTGAAATTCACAAAAATATGTTTTCCATCTTGAATTAGTACAAACACATATATATTTATAACTGAAACCAGTAAATAACACCTTACTACCTGTGATGTGGTATATATTTTATTCCATTCTTTAATTGCTTCTTTAATTCACTTAAAAAAATGCTCTTACAACTCACTAATGGGTTGCAGCTGGCTATGTGAAAATCCTATTCTAATCTCCTACAGAAGCCAAAGTTCAACAGTTGCTAATTGAAAGACCCTGTCTTCCTCCATCTACACATGGGACTGATAGTATTGGTGCTCCTCTTCATGGCCACTGTTGGCCATCCAAATTCAAGTCTGCCTCTATTAGTAAACACATGAACGCCCACCGCCTTTTAGATCCTGTGGCCATCACTCCCTAATCATGTTACTTAATGCTTTGATAGTGGTATAAGGTGTGTCCTGTCTCCTGTGACTTGGTGTTTATTGTGATCCCAGGGAAGATACATAGTGAGGCCAGTTCTGTTCAGGGAGAGCCTGCAACCTGGCTACCATCACCCCTTCCTCCATTTTTTTTAATACTTTTTCTTTAATTGAGATAAAATTCACATAACATAAAGTTCACCATGTTAACAATTTTAAAGTGTACAGTTGGGTTTTTAGCATATTCAGTGTTGTGCTATATAATTACAGGACATTTCCATCATTCCAAAAAGAAATGCTTTACCTCCCAATTTTCCCCTCCTCCACCCCATAGCAACTACTGATCTATTTTCTGTCTCTGTGGATTTACCTATTCTGGACAATTCATATTGATGGAGTCACACAATATGTGTGTGTTCTTTTGTGACTGACTTCTTTCACTTAGCATCATGTTTTCAAGGTTCAGCCATGTTGTATCATGTGTTGGTATTTCATTCCTTTTTTTTATTGAGCTATAATTGACATATAAGATTATATTAGTTTCAGGTGTACAACATAATGATTTGATGTTTGTATATATTGCAAATTCATTCCTTTTTATGGCTGAATAAGATTCTGTTGTATGGATATACCAAAACATTTTGTTTATCCATTCATCAGTTGATGGACGTTTGAGGTTTTTTCCACTTTCTGACTCTTATGAATAAATAATGTTGCTATAAACATTTGTGAACAAGTTTTTTGTGTAGACGTATGTTTTTATTTCTCTTGGGTATATACCTAGGAGTGGAATTGCTGGGTCATATAGTAACTCTGTATTTATCTTTTTGAGGAACTTCCAAACTGTTTTCCACAGTGGCTGCACAGTTTTATGCCAGCGATGTACTAGGGTTGCAATTTGTCTGCATCCTCAACAACACTTGTTATTTCCATTTTTAAAAAGTAGTTATTATAGCCATCCTAGTGGGTATAAAGTGCTATCTCATTGTGGTTTGATTTGCATTTCTCTAATGATAAATGATTTTGAGTGTCTTTTCCTGTGGTTATTGGCCATTTTATATCTTCTTTGGAGAAATGTGCAAATCCTTTGCCCATTTGTAAGTTGGGTTATTTGTCTCTTTATTGTTGCATTGTAAGAGTTCTTTATGTGTACTAGATATCAGACCTTTATCAGATATATGATTTTTCAAAAATTTTCTCCTATTTTGTGGGTTGTCTTTTCGCCTTCTTGATAGTGTCCTTTGATGTGCAAAAGTTTTTAATTTTGATGAAGTCTAACTTATCTGTTTTTTCTTTTGTTATTTGTGCATTTGGTGTTATATTAAGAAACTGTTGTCTAATGCAAGGCCACTAAGATTTATATCTACATTTCCTTCTAAGAGTTTTAGCTCTTCCATTTAGTTCTTCAATCCATTTTGAGTTAATTTTCATATATGGAGTGAGGTAGGGGTTCAAATTCATTCTTTTGTATGTGGATATTCAGTTGTCCTGGTACCATTTGTTGAAAAGACTATTCTGTCCCTCCTTTCATCTTTTCTGAGACCTGTCTACACCTCTGTATATAGGAAGAAGAATGGGAATTATTTGTGGATTTACTCATTGACTTGATAACACTGGATCCAGTAATATTTTTCTTTTTCTTAAACAACTTTATTAAAGTATCATTTTGATACCATGAAATCCACCCATTTTAAGTGTACAGTTCAGTGATTGTGAGAGGAAGGAGATTAAGGCACACTAAGGAAAGAACCAGACCCTGTTCTAGAATACTTTGATAGATACCAAAGGCCATAATTGTAGGCAAGGCTATTAGCATTTGTCTCAGGAGACAAAAAGTGTTTCTTCTCTTCTGAAAAATTTGCCATATCATTTGTCTTCTCGGAATTTCTTGATTATTTCCAAGGTGAAGATATAGGACAGGGCCTCTAGGTTTTTACCTAAAGGAAGGTCGAGAGAAACTCATGAATTGTTGGCCTATACCAGGAAAGTAATTTCTCTGGGCCTGAGTTAACTACATTTTTCACTGTCTTGCTCCAGCTGTCTCTCATCATTCACCCATAAGCTTGTGCTTTTAAAGTCCTCTTGATGGTTGAAAATTCATTTACTATGTGTGGTTTTATAATAGAAATCTGATCATGTGGTATATTTGCAGGAAGAAAGATATAAATAAGAGACAGTACTTTACTGACTTGATTTTATTTTCCTGTTGTTGACATCGTTTATATTTTGGCAAAAGGGAGTGCAATCTCATATAGAAGAATTCCCTCTGAACGTTTGCCAGAATCAGTTTACTGTCATTTCTAGTTAAAAAGGTTTTCTTTTTTCAAATTTAACATACACCTCCTTTTTGCACAGCAGATGGGAAAGATCAATGAGCTGCTTTAGAGAATTACAGGGTTTTTTTCTCTGTTTGATCTTTGATCTTAAGACAGCTTTTAACCTTGTAGTAATCTCCCAAGAGATTTGAGGAAATATTTTGTAAAACAAAATTATAGGGACTATGAATACGTAATTGGTGTTCTCAAAGCATTCTGTCAAATGTAAAGTAAATGCTCTTACAAAATCATTATCAGCTGTTATGTGTTTTTTATTAGGCTGAATTCTCATTGTAGTTTACGTCTAAATGCACTATTGCAATTTAGTTTTAAATTTATTTTATTGTTAGGAAAATAATGAGACTTTTCTTGTTATATCAGCAGCTGGAAAAAATCACATCAGTGAATAGCCAAAACTCCCTAATTATGTTTTAAGGCCAAAAAAATATATTAGAGTATTTTAATTTGGAATTTGGAATGTTGCTCTTAAGTTGACTTTTGGTAAGCTCTATATTTAGTTTTGTAGTCTTACAGCAAGCAAGTTCAGGCATTAATAAAAACAAAATTGTGGTGCAGAAAGAACATTGCTTCTACTGTTAAAACATGACAAAACGCAACAAAAAAGGTGGACAACTGCAAGTTGATAGCTTTTTTGGACCCATCAGAGAGCTTAGGTTACAAGGCAGCCAACTGGCTTGAGACCTAAGGAGAAACAGGTGCCTGTAGAGAGACGTGAGCACTTGTTGACCGGGGCAGACACTGCTGGGCACTGGAAAGAATTTAGCTAGAATAGTGAAAGAAATCTGTGGATGATGAATGTGGGCTGGCAACAGAATGTGAAGTCCCTGGAGGCTGCACATATAGGGAGAGTTTATATCCACTTGCAGGCTTTTTCTCTATGAACTCTATCAGGTGTTCCCAAAAAAGACAGGTGACATTCCTGAGAATTTGTCCTTTGGGGAAAAGAGCAGCTGCTACAGATGGAGCAAGACATTTTGCCAGGACCCTTCTTCCCTATCTTCCCTTTCTGCTCTACTGAGTGAGAAGATGGGGAAGAGCAAAAAACTCATGTTGCCTTTAGGGCACTGGTAGAAACCAGTTGCACCTTGGGGAAGGAAACAGAATCAAACCTACCCTTGAGTGGCATGTTGGGTCCAGAGCCACAGCTGGGTAAGGGGCAGGAGCCCCTTGAGATGGGGATATAGTGACTGTCTAAGATGGATGATTAATCAGAAAAACAGGATCCCTAGTCCTGTCTCCTATCACCAGAGTGGTAAGCATCAAGTAACAAGTAACAATGAAATACTTCTGGGGAGTGGCTAGACCATGCAGACTTCTCTGAGGTGCAGCACAAAGGGAAGACCTAAAGCTGCGAGTTTAGCGGACATTGAGAAGAAACCTGGGCAAACCAGTCCCCACTCTAAACACAAGTTAGTAGTGGAGGAGTTTGAAGACTGTGGTGCACTGGGGGTAACCACACCCATAAAAAACCTCAAGCCCAGCCCAACTTCTGACTAGATTAACTTAAACCCCCACCCTAAAGGCATAGCAAAAGAAAAGGCGTGCCCATATCTAGGCATGACAACTATTACCTCAGTCCCTACTCTCCTTCACAAGACTTTCAACTTTGAACAAAACAATTAGGATGCGTACAAAAAGGTGACAGAAAACTCTAACACGCTGCCAAGAGACAAAGCAATCAACAGAATCAGATTCAGATATGACACAGAAATTGGAACTATCTGATAGAAAATTTAAAATAGCTGTGATTACTATAATGAAGGCTCTAATGAAAAAGGTTAACAGCATGATAAATTAGATGGGTAGCTTTAGCAGAAGGATAGAAACTACAAGAAAGAATTAAATAGAAATACTAAAAGAGAGAAAAAGTAGCCAAAATGAAGACTGCCTTTGGTGGGCTTATCAGTAGTTCTGACATAGTCAAAGGAAAGAATCAGTGATCTTGAGAATAGGTCAACAGAAGTTACTGAAAAAGAGAAAAAATCAAAAAAGAGAAAAAGGAGTAGGGAAAAAACACCAAAAGAACAGAGCATCTAAGAGTTATGGAACAATATCAGGAGATCTAACATAAGCACAATTGGAATACTGTAAACCACTAAAAGATTAAACTGGAAAAGGCAAAACTATATATAGAGAAAACAGATCAGGGGTTGCCAGGGTTGGAGATAGGGAAGAAGGTGATTGCAAGGGCCAACACGAGGGAATTTTTAGGGTAATGAAGCTATTCTGTATCATGACTGTCATGGTGGATACATGACTCTGTGCATTTAACAAAACCCACAGAACTGTATACCTCAAAGAGTAGATTTTACTCTGTGTAAATTAAAAAAACAAAACAAAACAACCAGGTTGTCAGGGGAAACCAAAATGAATATGAACTATTACTAATGAACCTAACTATATTACAAATGAATAACTTCACTGAAGGGAGTGGGGAGGAAAAGAACTAGCCTAGTTATTGTTGGAAAATAGTATTCTGATCGGGTGTTATAAGGCTAAAGACGAAGATAAAAAGAGCTGCATGCACACAGTACTGTACTCTAGTTAGTTGCTTTCTCACAGACATATGAATGAACAATTCCAAAACTGTATGTTTACTGGGGTTGAAAAAATAAGTACAGTAGATAACAAGAGCCAGGTTTCTGACTGTCAGAGAAAAAAATCACAAATAAGGAAAGGTGACAGGTTAGAATGAGCCCTTTGGTGTTGGATTGTAATCAGAAGTATCAGTATGAATTCATTCTGAATATTTTAGTTATATATGTGAATAGAGAGATAACAAAAATAAATGCAGGTGTGTGTGTATACCTACATATATTTCCTATCTCTGTCTGCTGAGAGGGTTTAGAAGCAGAGATACCCCAGTGGCAATGAGCACACCAGGTTATATCTTGTTTTCTAAATACTGTTCTCCAATAAAAGGACCAACTTTCCTTGGAGAAATCGTTGATTCCAGGAGTGGGTTAGAGAAAATAGAAGGTGAGCCTGGAACATCTTGTGATGCCAGAACTAAGGACGTTCTTAGAAAAAGAATGGAGACAGGTTGGGAGGCACAGGAGCCAACCTGAAAGAGCTCTCTGTGGCCAAAGCTGGAACAGTTTGAGCAACAAACCTTCAGAATAGTTTTGGATTATAACTCACAGAATAAAATAAATATCTATGAGCCCATACTTATATAAATAAATAAGTAAATGAATAAATAAATGGAGAGGTTGCATACAGAAGAATTTGAATATAAATATAGAAAGAATGAGGGAAATAGAAAATCACTTTGAGAACACCACAGTAATAATTGTTACAGGCAAGATCCAGTGATGGATGCTAAAATAAGTGGATGAAAGTTTGAGAAGAAATAGGATATTTGCAGAACCTCAGAGTATCCCTTCCAAGATATTAATTACAAGAGAAAGAGAGTAACTTTGCAGTGGATAAACTTGGCAGATACCACCTTAGCCAAAAGAAGAGCACATCACCTTTTGTGGTATTCTTGCCGAAATGCGTAACCTCAATCTAATCATGAGAAAGACCTCAGGTGGATCCAAAATACTTGATTATTGCTCTTCAAAAGTATCAAGTGTCAATAGACGAGGAAAGATTTAGGGATTGTCACAGATTGGAGGAGACTAAGGAGACAGGATACCTAAATACATTGTAGAATCCTGGACAGAACAAGGACGTTAGTTGAAAAATTTATTTGGATGAAATCTGAGTAAGGTCTGTAGTTTAGTTGATAGTATTGCATCAATGTTTGTTTCTTAGTTTTGATAATTATGGTATGGTTAAGTAAGATGTTAATATTAGGGGAAGCTGGGTAAAGAGTAGGTGGGAATTCTCTGTATTGTTATTGCAACTTTTCTGTAAGTTTAAGATTATTTCAAAATAAAGATTTAAAGGGAAAAAATTATAGGCTTAAGAAAATGTTTTTTTGTTGCTGCCTGATGGTGCCTGAGATAGTCTGTAAAAACAAAGCTCCTACCCCCAATTACTGGAGATTTAAATCTGTCAACTTCAGTTCACTTTAGGAAGAGTAGGTTCTTTTTCAATCCCCTACTATTTTATATAGTTTTATTAAAACAAGGAAGAAGGTTTCATAAATAAGTTTTCTCCTGAAATATTTTAGGGCTTTTACATTTTCTCTCTCAAGTGAGCGTGAAGGAAATTTGAACATGAAACTATTACTAAAAGCTTCAGGTTTAAAAATTTTTTAAAACTTGGCACCTACTTCCAACTCTTACTTGCGTGATAGATTCATCAAATGGTAACAACTCGGTGACAGATGCTGAGCTGGGACCCATGGTACGAAGACTATTAAGGTAGTTCACTCTGCTTGACGACCTTCCAGTTATTGGGAGAATATAGAAAAAACTGTAGCAGAGGAAAGTTCAGTGTCACGTGGGATATCCTAATCAGTGCAATTTTGAGCTTGTTTCCTTTTTACCGTCTGCTTGGAATTCTTCTATCATTTAGAATCTCCACACTGTTACTCTCCCTCCATTAAAACCATTTTGGAATTCTCAGTAGTTCCTGATGGTTTTCCTAACTTAGGACAGAGAAGAGTGGTAGTTCTTGTCCTAGCTGTACATTGTCTAGTATTACAGTTACTCAGAATGCGCCCTTGCTTAACACGCTACTCTTATGGAAGAAACTGGAGTATAAATATATGCCTTCACTTAAAATTGTGCTGCTTTGTTTTGTTTATTCCATGGTCTATTCATGGAGTAAAAAAATAACTTATGAAACCTGTGGACTCTCTTTGTAGAAAAAGGTATATGTACACATTTTGCAATAATTTCAGATAATCAGATCTCACCGAAGCTTATCCATTGACCCTAGGTAAAGAACCATGTTTTTGGGCAAAAACGAAGTGTCAGTTTATCTTGATACTTGGTTTTGTTCTTAACATATAGTAAATAATTTTTCAGGGGCGATTATGATAACTCAAACAGTGAAAAGTTTTATATAAAAAAAAGACTATGGAATGTTTTGTAGTGATGACCATTGAAGGCATACAGCAGGATGATTGTAAAAGAGAAGGCTGCCTTCAGAGTAGGAATATGATTTAGAAGATAGTCTGAGGACCAAGCAAGTGAGTGCCCTTCTCTTTTTCCTTCAGTGGAATGAGCAGGGAGTAGCTGAATGATGATAGACCTGGGAATCTTTTACATCACTCTTGTGTCTCACCTGCGATTATGCAGTGAGGTCAAATGCTTTGACTTCTCTCCCTCCATTCTTGATGTGTTCCGTTTGCCCTTTTGCTATTGCTATGATGTTGGTCTGATTTGATGTTAAATGTGAACCTTCTAGTTCTTAGTGTTTTGGTGTCAGACGGGTTGTATTGAATTCAGATTCCAGGTGTTTCTTAAATGTCTGCTATTTGGCAGACTTTGCGCAAAATCCACTTTTATACACCTTATTTCATTTTATCTTATTTAATTAAATGAGATTTTGAAATCTAGCTGGGGCACAATACCATTTTATTGTGTGGGCCAAATTGTCTTGAGAGAAGAAGTGTATGGGAAACCTGAATTGGTGTTTTAAGAGTTACTAATGGAATTATGGAAGTAGTGGAAGAATGGCATAAACTTTATGTAAAGTAACATATAGGAAGGCCGGGAAGACTGTGGAAGATAAGGTGTGTGTTTTGAAACTCACCTCTAACACTAAATGCTAGTGATGACACATTTGCCTACATGCAACTGTAACGAGTTTACACTTGAAGATAGAGGACTCCTCTATAGAAACGAATTGCTTTGTTATTAATGAATCTAGGATGGGGGACATGTATGCTACAGTTGCAGCACAAGATTTACTTGCTGCATGATAATATCTTGGATTCTATTATATGAAACTTTTCTTAGTTGTAGTTTAATTTGTAATGTATTTGAGTTAATTTTGAGCTTTGTTAGTCATAGATTATGATTTTGTTTGCCTTTTGTCTCTTAGAAATATTCAAAGAAAAATTCTAGAGTAGCCATTTTATTAGTAGTGAAGTCTCACAGCGTATTGAAAACTAAGCCTGACACAGTGAAGCGAAATTTCTCAAATGAACATGAGTGAACTTGTTAGAGAGAATCTCTTGCTGTTTCTTGACTCTGTATGCAGATTACGTATTTTGAGTTTTTGATAAACTTTATTTCTTGATTCTTACTCGGTGCCCTCTAATTAACTTTTTAAAAAGTACCAAACACTACCACCTCCCCACCTCCTTTAAAATCTTTTTGTGAGAACAAGGAGAATGATTAACTTTCTAATTGATGCATGGTGGCATAGCTATCTGAAATACTTTCATTAAAGCAACTTAATTTTTTAAAGATAGCCAAGTTAAATATGTAATCACTCTCCAGAGTAATTAAAATGAAAGAATGGATATGATTAGAAATTGTGTCTGTCTTTTTATAGGGTGTCACATAACTGGTAGTTCTGCTATCTACATGCAGTTGATAATAGAAGGTTCTGAAAGTTTCCTTGGAGAAAGTGCTAGAGGAGATAGTACTTTCACACTGATAGTTCAATCTGAGTTTGACATAACTTTTGCATTACTCTTGTGTCGCATCTGCAGTTATGCAGTGAGGTCAAAAACATACAGGTATATTCTTCTATGTTTTTTTCTCCCACAATATAGCCAGAAATGTGGTTTTTTAGGAACCGACTGATTTTCTCAATTCCAGTAAGCAAAGGAAATTTCAAGTTTTTTTAATGGCTCCTTCTATTATAAAATATCAAGTCCTTTTTAAGAAAAGAGAAACTGAGTTTAAAATGAAGTTTAAGATTGAAATTTGGTTGCCTAGAGGCAGTTTGAACAGATTGTCGCAGAATTGGAGAGTAATTTATGTAGCAGATATACATAAATTTGCTCCTTTTAGAAAGTGGTCATACAAAAGACGTGACCTCATTTACACGCCTTCTCATCAAATTTTGCTGCGCAGTGTATTGCCAGATTTTTGATTGGTTTCTTTTTCTCAAAAAGTTAGCATTGTAATTAAAACAAAAGATTAGTTTGCTCAAAATAACAAGTTAGTTAGGCTTGTTAAAATTGAAAATCTTTTTCTGTGTGCTTTATAGCTTTTTTTGTTTAGGATAAACCTCTTGGAATTGAATTCAGCCCATCCAGCAGATACTATTGTCCTTTCCTTCCACCTGACGACTTTCCCTGTCTGTCTGGGTAACTTCAGCTCAGCTCAAATGCAGTCTTTCCTGAGCTCCCTGTGTGTACCCCAGCCCCGTTCCTGCCACTCCACTTATACTGCTTTCAGCCAGGTCATCAACAACCTCAATCCCTGGGGATATGTTTGGGTTCTTATGTTATTCCATCTTGCTGGGAAATTGGTCAGTATTGGCTTCTCTCTCTTTTTCTTAAACGCTGTTTTTCCTCCTCTTCTGATTTCCTTTCACTTATATGGTTGCTGGTGCTTGTTCTTTGTGAGCTCCTCTTCTGCTTATTCCAGTAATGGTGACGTTCCTCAGGTTATTTCTCTCGGGGCCTTTCTTCTCTTATGTGTCAAATCCTCTCAGGGCAGTGTCTTTCATTTCATAGCTTCAACTTGCATCTGGTCCTGATGACTTTCAAATAAAAACTCCCAGCCCAGATCTTTCTTCTGGATTCCTGACTCATATCTAGCTGGGCGGTTCCAGTAAGTGAGAAAAATCACTAAGGTGTCCCATAAACCCTTTAAACCTAGTGTCTCCAGACAACTCTTTAGGGATCCCCCCCCTTTCCAGTCACGTCCTTCCTCTGCTTGAAAACGTTCAGTGCCTCTTCTTGCCTGCCAAATGTTCTGGCCTCAAACCATGTTTCTAGCTTAATTTTCCATTGTGCCACATACAACCTTTGCTTTAGTGAAACTAAAATCCTTGGCTTTCTACCAGTAGGCCCTGAACTTGCCCATATTCCTGTTATTTTCTCTTGCTTCATGCCTCCTTCTCTTAAACAGTTCCTCATCTCTTACAGATGCTCAGACAGCTCTGATGCCAGCTTGATACTGGAACTTTCTTTGATTCAGTTATTCTTATTAAGATTTTATTTATTCAGTTTTTTCCCCCCAAAGCCCCAGCAGATAGCTGTATGTCATAGGTTCACATCCTTCTAGTTGCTGTACGTGGGACTCGGCCCCACGTTGGACGGAGAAGTGGTGCCCCGGGGCGCTCCCGGGATCCGAACCCGGGCCGCCAGCATCAGAGCGCGCGCACTTAACCGCCAAGCCACGGAGCCGGCCCTGATTCAGTTATTCTATGTTACCCTTTCCTTTGTGTGAACTTCCATATTTTATTGAAACCCATTTAATGACATTATCTCATTCTGCTAGTTGTATAATTATTTAGTATTTGCCTTCTCTTTCTCACTAATGTGTCATATCCTTGAGGCTGGAGTTAAGGCATTTTTCCTTATAGGACCCAAACATTGGGCCTGGCATATGGTGGGTATGTCCTGGCCTGATGTGGTATTTGATTGTGGGGTTGAAGAGTGATACTTCTGACAACACTTTTAGTTACCATTCATGTTAACTTCTGGACACAGAGCAGGATTGATTTCTGTTCCATTTCTTGGCCTGTATGTGGAGTCAGATTAGACTCATGCTAGATATATATGAGGAAGCAGTTGTGGATTTTTAGAACGCTGGCTGATGGCATTTACGGTATTATTTGACTCTTAAGATACACATTTTCCCCCACATTTTAACATTTCTGAAATTAGGATGCATTTTACAGTTGATAGCCTCTTACAATGATAATTGTCAATGTTATACTATTTTTAGTAGTATCTTTAATAATGGCATGTCATACAATCTGTAGCATCTTAGATTTGATGAATTTTAGTAAATTATAGTGTGAGGTTACACGATAATTTGCATTCGTGGGGTTGTGTCACCCAAGGGTGTTATTGGTTGCAGTGGACATTGTGGTCTCTACTCAACATTCTTTCCAACCCAGCCACATTACATAGCGGTTGTGCAGCTTGGCTAGAATGGGCCCCCTCACCTCAACTCATCCGTCTGCCTGCGGTGGGTTCCGACTGGTGTAGGGAACTCAGGGCACCCTCATCCGCTGTCTACAGTGGTTGGTTCTGTGGTGGGAACAGTGTTTAGATGTGTCCCATTAAAGTGAGACTCCGGGCTTTTGTTTGGTGAGAGGAAATACTCTTTCTCTCTCCCTTTACATGAGAACAAAGGTTATGTAGCTCCAGGAGATACTGGCAGCCATAATACCACTGAGGGGAGCCAGCCTGAGCTTCAGGCTAGCTGTGGAAGAGGGCAGAGCGAAGAGAATTGGAGAGAAGGGAGCTGCAGCCTGAGACACTGTGAAGAGGCAGCAGAGCATTAGCGGTTAAGAGGTAGCCCTGACTATACTGCACGGGCTTGATTACCAGTTCTGCCGCTTACTAACTGTGGCACTCTGGGCAAGTATAGTGACACAACCTGTATGTACCTCGATTTCCTTGTCTGTAGAATGGGGATAATAACTCTCAGAGTTGTGGCGAGGATTAAATGGATTAATACATGAAAAATGGAGAGAGCAGTACCTGGCACATAGTGTTTGCTGTTGTTACTGTTGTTGTGGTTATCATCACTACCCAACTCTGAAACCTGCCCTCCCTCTGGGCTTTCTTTTATTGTTCATGCAAGTTTGAGTGAGGCTTTTTGTTCTTTGCAACTGAAAAACACCCGAATTGGTATACTAGTTAAGCTCAGAATTCTGAGAATAATTTGAATTTAGCTTAAAGGTAAATATTTAGTTAAGTAGTTTGACTTCCTTACCACTAGGTACTTTACATAATAGGTTAAAAGAACTCTAAAAATGTGAGAATTATTGTTTTTAGAGACTTATTTTGTCTAGGACTGAATTTTGTCTAGGACTGAAAAAAATCAGTCTTAGGGTTTTTAGGAGAGCTAACTGAACTAGCTCCCCCTCCCCCTCACTTGAACAAATAAGCATTAATAATGATAATGGCTTTTGGCACCTGCATTATAAAGAGTTATTTAAATTTTTTTTTTTTTAATATTTGAAAGGTTCTTTGAGTAGAAAAGCAGATATTTTTAATTACTTCCTGTGTCACGCATCCATCTCCATATTTGTACTTGGAATCCCTGTATAATAAGAATTTAAGAATCTTTTCACTGAAGGAAGTAAATTATATTAAAAATTTAAAAGTTAATACCTTAGAGACAGGCACCTCCACACCCTAAGGATTCCTGGTATAAGGGGGAACGTATATCGATCCTGACTGACTCTATTCATAGAAGACTCGCCTCTAAACTGTTCGGGAAAATTGAGAACAAGAGAGTGCTCCAGAGGGATAAGTTTGGGAGGGTCGGGCGGAGGGGGTCCAGATGGGGACGCGTGTGTGTAACCTGATAATTGCTTCGCGCCATAGCAATTCAGCGCCATAAAATGTAACTGTTTAAATGTTTTAAATTAGCCAATCATGTAAGATCACGCCAACCTTTTCCCGCTTTATGCTTTCGAATCCTATAAAAGAGCTTGCCCCTTAGGTTCGGGTCGACTCCTCTGTCTCCCAAGTAGAGATACGTATGGCGACCGAGCTCCGCTAATTAAAACCTCGTGCATTTTGCATCAAGCTCGGTCTCCTGTGTTCGTGGGTCCGCGCCTTCCCGAGACTGGAGTTGGATTTCCTTTTGGAATCCTACATTTGGGGCTCGATCCGATCGGCGCGTCACCCCAGACTCAAGACCCCTTGGAGGTAAGCCTGAGTGACTGGGTGTGCAGTGTGTGCGGCGCAGCATTGCTTTGGTCTCGTATCTGGGCAGCCGCCGCTTCGGGTCGAGAGGGCCCAGCGGCTGCAGTGGCAGACGTGCTGGGAACTGCAGGCTGCAACCCTGGGGACGCCCCAGGGACAAGGAGTCAGAAAGCCTGACTACCCCCTTTCAGGTAGAAAAGAAACGGCACTCTTTTCCCAGGGAGGACACAAACCCTCCTGCCTGAAACCGCCGGTTGGCTTGTACAGACACCAACCGGGCAAAGTTGTTTTTGTCTTGCTGTGTTTTTGATGTTCATTGTTCTGTTTTTGTTCGCTACGTGGACCTCATTTTGACGGGATGGGACAGACTATGACGAATTTCCTCTCTTTGACCTTAGACCACTGGACTGAAGTGAGAGCGAGCGCACGATTTGTCGGTAGAAATAAAAAGGGCGCAGACTTTTGCGCCTGAGTGGCCCCTCCTCAATGTGGGTTGGCCCTCTGAGGACGTTTAATCTAACTGTTATCCTCGCGGTGAGGGCTATTGTTTTCCAGGAGAAACCGGGTCCCATCCTGACCAACGACCATATATTACAGTGTGGCAGGATCTGGTGCAGAACCCACTCCCGTGGGTTAAGCCATGGGTAAAGCAGAAAACTAAGCCCCGAGTCCTGGCGCTGCAGGATGCGGAGACACGGCAAAAATCGAAATCAACTCGAACAGCGGAGTCGGAGACCCCTTTCGCCCGCCTCGGGGCTCACTCCTGAGATTGAGCCTCCTCCCGAATGGCCCCCCTTTCTCGCCTCCCCTTACCCTCCCCGCCCAGGATCGCAATCAGGACGGAGGGCGACTGGCTCGGGTCCCTCCGCTGGAACCCGAAGCCGCGAGCCACTCGGACGGGCCTGATACCACGGTGGCGCTCCCGCTAAGAGAGTATGGAGCTCCTGCGGGGCCCAACCAGCTGTCACCCCTCCAGTACTGGCCTTTCTCTTCCTCAGACCTGTATAACTGGAAAAATAACCATCCCCCCTTTTCAGAAAACCCCGCCGGATTAACCGCCCTGATAGAGTCCCTAATGTTTTCCCATCAGCCCACTTGGGATGACTGTCAACAGCTCTTACAGGCACTCTTCACCACGGAGGAGAGAGAAAGAATCACATGGTGGCCAGACTTACACCCTGACGTGTGCCCCGGTCACCACAGACCTCGTTCAATTGACTCCTGGTGCGGGGGCAAAGAAGACTTCTACTGTAAAAACTGGGGATGTGAAACCAGTGGGACTACTTATTGGGAACCCTCCTCTTCTTGGGATTTAATCAGGGTTAGAGCAAATTATAGCCACCAGATGAGTCGGGGCTCAGAATGCAATACCTGGTGCCACCCCTTAACCATTCAGTTCACAGGGAAGGGAAAAACAATTAAAACCTGGATCGGGAATGGTCATTCATGGGGAATAAGATTGTACAAAGAACGGTACGATGATGGCCTGACCTTCTCTATTAGATTAAAAATAGAACCCCCGCCAGCAGACCAATAGGGCCAAACGGGATCCTAGCCGATCAGAGGCCCTCTGTCCCAAAAAATCCCCCGCCAGCAGACCGATAGGGGTTAAATAGCCCCAAACCCCCCAGGTAAAATCCATAACCCTAAATGGGGCCGTAGATATGGTCACCAGATCTGCTCTGCGACCACCATCTACGCCACCTCCGCAGTACCTACTGAGCAAAGATGGCACAGACTGTTTAACTTAGTATGGGGAGCTTACTACGCCTTGAATGATTCCAACCCTGAAATGACTGAATCATGCTGGCTATGCCTACGGTCAGCCCCCTTATTATGAAGGAATTGCCACCATGGGGGTCTATAATAACACCCCAGACCACACGACTTGTCTTTGGGGCAAAGAAGGGCGGCTAACCTAACGGATGTGTCGGGACCGGTTCAGGACTATGCTTAGGAAAAATTCCCCAGGCTACCAAGCTCTATGTAATAAGATTGAAGTCAGCCTCCGACTACTCCTGGTCATTTTTGGTACCAGGACCCAATAGGTGGTGGGCCTGCACCACGGCCTAACCCCTGCATCTCAACTAGCGCATTCAATTGTCACAAGATTTTTGCGTGCTTGTGCAGTTGGTGCCTAGAATTTATTATCATACTGCCAATAGTTTCGAGGATGAATTTGACCAGAGATCCAGATTATGGAAAAGAGAACCAGTATCCCTCACCCTGGCTGTACTCCTGGGACTGGGAGTTGCGTGGGCGAGGGACTGGCACTACGCCTTAGTCACAGGAGAAAGGGGATTAACTGCCTTGAGCAATGCTATAGATGAAGACCTCAGGACTTTAGAACAGTCCATCTCTAAATTAGAAGAGTCCCTCACCTCCCCGTCTGAGTAGTGCTCCAGAATAGAAGAGGATTAGATCTGCTGTTTTTAAGAGAGGGAGGACTTTGTGCTGGCCCTTAAAGAAGACTGCTGTTTCTATGCAGATCACACAGGGGTAGTCCGAGATTCAATGCAAAGATTAAAGAAAAGATTAGACATGAGGCAGCAAAGCAGGGAGGCGAACAGAGCTGGTTTGAATCCTGGTTCACTAAGTCCCCTGGATGACGACCTTACTATCCTCCCTAGCAGGACCCTTTGCTGATTCTTTGTCTACTTTTTGGTCTTCGGACCGAGTGTTTTCAATAGAATTACTGCTTTCATAAGAAAGAGTCAATGCAGTGCATGCTATGATGCTCCAACGCCATTACCAAGCTCTCCCACACAATGAGCCACTGATAGTAGACATAAAACTAAGTTCTAAGATTAGAACTAGGGACAAAAGAAGAAGTGGGGAATGAAGGAAGTAAATTATATTAAAAATTTAAAAGTTAATACCTTAGAGACAGGCACCTCCACACCCTAAGGATTCCTGGTATAAGGGGGAACGCTTATCGATCCTGACTGACTCTATTCATAGAAGACTAGCCTCTAAACTGTTCGGGAAAATTGAGAACAAGAGAGTGCTCCAGAGGGATAAGTTTGGGAGGGTCGGGTGGAGGGGTCCAGATGGGGACGCGTGTGTAACCTGATAATTGCTTCGCGCCATAGCAATTCGCCATAAAATGTAACTGTTTAAATGTTTTAAATTAGCCAATCATGTAAGACCACACAACCTTTTTCCGCTTTATGCTTCCGAATCCTATAAAAGAGCTTGCTCCTTAAGGTTCGGGTCGACCCTCTGTCTCCTGCGAGAGATCCGTGTCGACCCGGAGCTCCGCTTAATTAAAACCTCGTGCATTTGCATCAAGCTCGGTCTCCTGTGTCTGTGGGTCCGCGCCTTCCCGAGACTGGAGTTGGATTTCCTTTTTGGAATCCTACATCACCTTTCAGATACATCTCTAAATTCTAACTCCTTGAAAATGGAAACTCCTTTACTTTTTTTTTTCTTTTTAAGCTACATTTAGTTGTAATAATGTTCAACACAATATAGGTACTAAATGTAACCCTTAGTAAACAGTCACATCTCCTGTGTCAACCACTCTAATGACATGGGTATTGACTTACTGTTTTTTTTCCAGTTCTATTGAGGTGTAATTGACATATAACATTGTATTAGTTTTAGGTCTACAATATGATTGTAATTCTGATTATAATTTTCCAGTTCTGTTGAGATATAATTGACATACAGCATTGTATTAGTTTTAGGTGTACAATATGATTGACTTACTTTAGAAAATATTCCTTTAAAAAACAACCTTCCCTATTACATTTAAAACATTTTTCATTTTAGAAAAATTTGACCTAAAGGTATGTGCTTTGGGGAAAACACCTATTATGATTATAAGTTGTCTATATTTTGTTCTTTGGTTTACATAAGAATTCAAGGGAAAGAGACTATACCATTCTGAGCAAGACTTAGAAAACCTAAAGTATTCCAGTGTGACATTTGCTTTCTGTAGCTAGCTTCCTTCGTTCTTATACACAATTACAAGGCTGAAGGATCTAGCTTTCTTGTTTCTTGTCTGTTAATCTCTCTTTCTCCTTGGTAAGTTGTTAAGAACATATACTTACAAAGGAGTTCAGTAGTTTCTAAAATAATTTTTTTGGCTGCTATAACACAGGTTCTTAGATATATAGAAAGTTTTATTGTTTACAAAGCATTTCATATCTGTTTTCTTTTTAGGATCTCTGAGACATAGATAGGCCAGACATTATATTATTCTGTTTTAAGTGAAGAAACCGTGGCTTCTATTTAACACAAATGTGGTAGGTGACATATATAGAAATATGATTATACTCTCAGAGTTAAACTGTCAAACTGTAAAATAATCAGCATCCTACTTTAATAGGAAAACACTAGAGGCATTCTCGCTAAGGTCAGAAACATTGTCCTGGAGGTATTAACAAATGCGGTTGACAAGAGAAAACAATTAGAGGCGTCATAAGTGGAAAACTATTTCTGTTTGCAGTTGATATGGCATTTTCCCTGGAAAACCCTAGTTAATCAATGGTAAAACTGATTCAAACAGTGAACCTAAGGAGCGTTATGCTCAGTGAAAAAAACGAGACACAAAAAACCACATATTGTATGATTCCATTTATATGAAATGTTCACAACAGGCAAATCTATAGAGACAGAAAGTAGATTAGTACTTGCCTAGGGCTGGGAGGTGGGGATAGGTTGGGGCTGGGGAGTGACTCCATATGGGCACAAGGTTTCTTTCTAGGGTGATGAAACTGTTCTAAAATTAGATTGTGGGCTGGCTGTAAAACTCTATAAATATACTAAAACCTATTGAATTGTATACTTTAAAGGAGTGAATTTTATGGTATGTAAATGATTTCTTCAGAAAGTGTTTTAAAAAAACTAACTCAAACAGTAAAATAATTCAAGAGGGTAGTAGGATATAAAGTTAACATACAAAAATGAAAAGCCTTCATATACATAAATAACAACCAGTTAGAAGATATAATGGAAGAGAAAACCCCATTTACAATAGCAACAAAAAAGATAAAATACTCAGGAATTAAACTTTAAAAATGTGCAAAACTTATATGAAGAAAACTTTTTTTTTTTAATAATTTTTTATTTATTTTTATTTTTCCCCCAAAGCCCCAGTAGATAGTTGTACGTCATAGTTGCACATCCTTCTAGTTGCTGTATGTGGGACGCGGCCTCAGCATGGCCGGAGAAGCGGTGTGTCGGTGCGCGCCCAGGGTCCGAACCCGGGCCGCCAGCATCGGAGTGCGCGCACTTAACCGCTAAGCCACAGGGCCGGCCCTGAAGAAAACTTTTTAAAACACTCCTGAAAGGCTTAAAGGTAGAACTGAACAAAACTGAAGTCATTCCTCGTTCTAGGATAGGATGACAATACTGTACAGTTGTAATCAAGGATTTGAGTGCACGTAGTTTGAGAGATGATCCCAGGAAGCACCTGTGAGGGAGTGTGAGTGGGGAAGTGAGATGGAATGGAATGAAGCCAATACAGGGTGTGTTAATGAATGGGCTACCACTGTTGGCAGCTGGGGCTCAATCCTATTGGAGACTTTTGTGAAGCTGCATAGAACCCACCTCAGACTTATCTCACCTGAGGGCAAAGAATTGGGAGTAGTTATTCACCAACTCCTGTCCAGCTTTGGTGGCTGGTTTCTCCCTGATGTTGTGGCCTGCAGTAGAAAGCCATAAGCATGTAAGGGAATGGTTAGCGCTGAGCAGATCAGCAGCCTTTGGTGCAGTGGCCTTCCAGGTGTGTGCTATTGAGAGGGAACAGATATTCCAGTTTCAAACCAAACTGAGGAGATGGATGTACTCTGTGGTTTTGTTGTCTATTTGGTGTCATATCTCCGCTACCTGGAGAGTTGTGGTCTTCACTGAATGGGACCATAAATGACTCAGGGAGTAGTTTGGTATTTTTTGTGTTGAAAGAAGTTGATGGGCTCCTCCATCACAGGGCCTCTCCACATATGCTCTGTCCGTGCCTGCTCGGAAGTCTGGACTGGTTCTTGGAAAGGGAGCTGAGCTCTTCTTGCTAGGACCAGTTTTACATCAAACTGGGGGTTTTGCCAATTAAATTTAATTGAATAGGATAAATTGTAACATTGATAAAGGCAATTATTTATTTTACAAAAGTGAGCAAATTTTTTTTGCTCCATTAGCCTCTGCCAATATGAATTCTAATATATTTGGAACTTGATCCCTATTATCACAGTATGAAATAAGGAAAGCATAATTGCATTTTGGCAAATAGATATGTTGATGTGACAACTTTTTGAATGTTGATCAAGAAACTGTATAGTATATAAGATACGTAATGGTTCAGTGAACCAAAGATTCAGGATTTTGCAAATAACTATTTCAATTCAGTATTTTACTTGATTTTCTTCTTACAAATTGTCAGCTGCTATTTTTATTGGATGACGCGTAGTATTTCAAAATGCTTATTTGAATGAAAAGATATCAGTAAACCAGTTGGCTAATTAAAAATATCTCTTGATTTTGAAAACCGTGCACAGATATTTTGTGACAGATTGAGAGGGAAGTAATGTAAAAATGACCATACTACAGTAAGTCATCTGTAAAACCTACAGGCAGACATTTATATCCATTCTTAAAGATGCTGGTTTTTAGCTTTATTCCCAGCAGATACACTAACACAGACAGGCTTCAATATGTTGCTTGGTGGGCATTTTTCATACCAAGTTTTATTAAGTATAGTTACTTTCTGTTTTTTTTCCCCTTTGTTCCTATTCTCTCTTTTTCTACCTTCCCTTGAATTGAGTATTTTTTTAATATTTCATTTTATCTCTTCTATTGGCTTATTAGCTATTCTTTATTTTTTGTTGTTGTTGCTGTAGGATTTAAAATATTTACCTCTAACTTATCATAATTGTTAAATAATATATACTTAACATATAATGTAAGGACCTTATAATAGTATACTTCCATTTTCCCCCTCCCGTTTTTTGTGCTGTTTTATCATACATATTACTTGTACATGTTATAAACTTAACAGTATATTGTCATCTTTTTTGCTTTAAATAGTAAATTATCTTTAAGTAAAATTTTAAAATGTGAAACAAAGTTTTTTATATTTGCCCACGTATATAATGTTTCTAGCGCTCTTCATTTCTTTGGGTTTATCTGAATTTTTATCTGGTATTCTTTTCCTTCAGCTTCCTTAAAAATTTTTAGTTACAGGTCTGCTGGTACCATATTCTCTTTGCATTTGTCTGGAATTTATATTTTGCCTTCACTTTTAATGATATTTTTGCTAGGTATAGAATTTTGGCTTGTCTCCCCACACTTTATTTTTTGGCCTTTCAGCACTTTAAAGATGTTCCATTGTCCTCTGGTTTGCAGTGTTTCTGAGGTGAATTCAGTGGTAAAGTCGTTACAGTGGCCTGTGAGGTCTGCGTGATCTGGAACTTTCTGACTCGCTGACCTCATTTCCTCCTCTTTCCTCCCTCCCTCATTCAAACAGGCTAAGTGCTTACCTACTCTGGGTTTTTGCATTTGTTGTTCCATCTTTGGGGACCACTCTTCTCTCAGATATTTGACTCAGGTTCTCACCTCATGCAGGTCATATGAAAAAGGCATTCTGTGGCTGCTCTCTATATAACAGTAGTACCTTCTACTCTGTACTTGTTTTCCCTCTGACCCTACTTTATTTTTACCCCTAATGCTTACCCCTGTGTGACATACTATATGTTGATTTGTTTATTGCCTTTTTTCTTCTATTGAATTTTAGATCCAACTAGAGAGGGAATTAATTTTGTCTTTATCATCTAAAATAGTGCCTGGCACAGAATAGGGATTTAGTATATATTTGTGGAATGAATGAATGGATGAATGAATGAAATAAAGATTTCAATTCATTAAGGAAGTGATGGTATAAATTTTGAGGATTAAAAAGAGCTATCTTTATTCTTAAAATTGTATTGAATATAAAGTGCTTGTGAGTCCATTGTATGGAAACTTTGTAGCCTTTATTACTAATTCTCTACCTGACCATGAGCAGATTATACTCTCTGAGCCTGTAAATGAAGCACTGGGGTCAGGTGATATCTAAAGTCCCTTCCAGCTATTTTATATGTATATGTATATAAATTCTCAACAAGGTCCTAATGAGGTCCCCTTCTTAGTCTTCTCTGCAAAAGTCCATTGTAATCAGGTTAAATATACAGTAGGGAGATTATGTCATTTTCCTATGCAGAAAACCTTTGTTGGTTTTCCATTGCCCTTGAATTCTTTGACCTTTGGTCCATCATCAAAGGGCCTTCACAGTGTCATTCCATCTTGTCTCCAGGATTCCATATCACCATGCCTTACTATATTTTCTACTCTATATCCCATATATATTCTATATTTTCTTTTTTTAGTTGTCGCTTTTGTTCCTTCCTTTTAGGAATTCCTGCCTCCCATTCCTATTTGTCAAAATCTTACCTGCCTTTCATGTCTAATATCAAATGCTATCTTCTTCACGACATCTTTCCCAATGCTCAGAATTAAATGTGATTGTTTCTTATTCTGAACTTGTTTTGTACTTTGGTGAAATGAAATATAACATTTGAACGTGCCTAAAAGATAACAGGGCCTCAAAACCGTCTTACTGAATTTAAAACATTAAATAATCTCTTTGTTCTTGACGTAGGTGAGTACATTGGTGTAGTGCGTTAACATTGACTCTAGGAAAAATTGTGAAGCCAGTGAAGTGTATTTTTTAAACTCTTCCTCCCTTTTCCTTTGGAGGAGCATTGGCTCCCCTCCCCGGGTTACATTTTGTTTCTCACTTTGCACTTGGTGATCGGGGCTTTGCACTATAGCTTTCCTCTCCCGGAGTGGCAGCCTCAGCTATAGGCCTTTCCTAGCTCCTTTCTAGACTTAAAAATCTCTTTTCTATATTATTGCTTTTAATTTTTTTAAACTTTAAACTTTTAAACTTTAAAAAGTCATTTTTAGGTACCTCAGCTTTTTATGATTGCTTTTACTATTTTTTGTTTAGTATTTTAAGTCCTATAAGATTGCCTTTTTTTTTTTTTTTTTAAAGATTTTATTTATTTGTTTTTTCCCCCCAAAGTCCCAGTAGATAGCTGTATGTCATAGCTGCACATCCCTCTAGTTGCTGTATGTGGGACACGGCCTCAGCATGGCCCGAGAAGTGGTGCGTCAGTGCGCGCCCAGGATCCGAACCCGGGCCGCCAGCAGCGGAGCACGTGCACTCAACCGCCAAGCCACGGGGCCGGCCCAAGATTGCCTTTAAATTGGCCCTGGAGCTCTATGACTTTCAGTAAAATAAAATCACATTAGAACTTTAGTTTTAAGATTATCTTATTTTTTCCCCCATTTTTCTCATGGATTTGAAGGTCGCCTTTTTGATTTTATCATTTTATCATCACTTTATTGCCTTCAGTGTTTTTATACAAAGAGCCTCTCTTGATATCCTTTTATTCAAGTTCTTTTGATAACTCTTACTGGTTTTCAGATATCAGTAAATGAATCTTGAAAAAGGAATTTATCAAACTATTTACTATTCTTTATTGTAAGGTAAATCAAAATGTACATCTATTTTAGCCTTGTAGTAGTTTTGTTTGTTTAATACAGTGAAATATTGAATATAATCTTGATATAAATTAAAGAAGCTTCTTTCTATTATTAGTAATTTAGATTACTCCTTCTCAGTTACTGATGCGAACAGATGTGACCCTTACCTATCAGATATAACAATGTAAACTTTGGAGAAGAATGGATATTTGAGTTTAGAGTTTATTTCAACATAGGATATCATACTTTTACAAGACCATGTCTTGACAGGTAGTAACTGGACTGCCTAAAAAGATCTGTTGTGTAAAAGTAGGCATACTTCATACTTGACCATACTTGACCATACTTGACCATCGGTTCATCAAGTTACTGTTCATCAGGTCAAGTTCATCAGTTACTGCATTCCCACCAATATGGCTGGTTGTCTTTCCAGTTAACCATTTTTGCTGTTCTCTACAAGACCTTTTCTTCCTTAACGTGTGCTAAAATTTTAATGGGCACTACCCTTCCTGTTAACATTTCCGTTTTAATACTCTGAAGACTTATCTTGAAAGCTTTCTGTCAGTGGAAATTTGATATATTAGAGTAAGCAGATGGTTCAGATATTTTTGGGCAGCTGAATCTTTTTGCTCCCTGGGAAATCATGCCAAGTATGTGAGTACAGTAGTCCCCCCTTATCTGAGGGTGATGCGTTCCAAGACCCCCAGTGGATGCCTGAAACCATGGATAGTACTGAACCCTATATATACTATATTTTTCCCTATACGTACATGCCTATGATAAAGTTTAATATATAAATTAGGCACAGTAAGAGATTAACAACAATAACGTATCTTTGGCATATCCCAATTGCCAGCATCACTACACTTGTGCTTTGGGGCCGTTATTACGTAAAATTAGGGTTACTTGAACACAAGCACTGCAGTACCTAGACAGTCAGTCTGATGCTGAGTGGGCTCAGCATCTGAGTGGGCTGAGTGACTGCGAGTAGCGTGTTTGACGTGGATATGTGAGAGATTTCATCACTCAGAATGGCATCCAGGTTAAAACTTATGAATTGTTTATTTCTGGAATTTTCCATTTAATATTTTCAGAGCATGGTTGACCGTGGCTACCTGAAACCCTGGAAAGCGAAACCGTGGATGAAGGGGAACTGCCTTATCGTCTCTGCCAGTTCATGAGACCAGCTCTAGATGGGGTCACGTATTCTTGGAAATAAAACTGTAGTTCTTCATGCATCCTTTCTAACCTGTTAAATTATTTGTGAATGAACCTTAGATGATGGTGATTCTAAATTGACTCCAGTCTGAATTATCAATGACCACAGTGCACACAGGAAGTAAGTGCTTAACACGTGTGTATTGTATCGCTGTGAGGTATAATGGTTCACTGTGCCCATAATGGTTCTGTTTGCTTCCAGTCGCAAGCTATAGGAGCAGTCTCTTGCGTTCTGGAGTTCAAGTTTCTTTTTGTTGTACTTTCTGAGAAACTTAACTTTATCTTCTAACCTTTTTATTGAGTTGTTCATATGTTTTTTTCTGCTGTTGTAACAAATTACCACACATTTATTAGCTTTAAGTACCACACATTCATTATTTTACAGTTTTGGAGGTCAGAAGGGCTCTCACTGAGCTAAAATCAGTTGTCAGCAGGCTGCATTCATTCTGGAGGCTCTAGGGGAGAATCTGCTTCCTTGCCCTTTTCAGCTTTTAGAGGCTGCCTGCATTTCTTGTCTTGTAGCCCCTTCTCCCATCTTCAAAGCCAATAATATAGCATCTTCAAATCTCTGACTCTGACCTTCTGCCTCCCTCTTCTATCATTAAAGGACCCTTGTGATTACTGGGCCCACGAGGATAATCTAGAAATAATCTCTTTATTTTAAGGTCAGATGATTAACAATCTTAATTCTACTTGCATTCCTCACTGCTTTTTGCCAGGTAAGGTAACGTATTCATAGGTTCCAGGATTAGGCTGTGGACATCCTGGGGTGGGGGGAGTGTTATTCTGCCTACTACAGTTTATTCCTGCTCTTGTGCTTTAATTTCCCAGAATATTTGTTTTCTCCGTTTTTTAAAAACAGGGTTGCAATAACTTCTCTCTAAGGATAACTGGATAGTTTTTGTTGTTTTGTTTTCAGTTTTAAGTTTTCTGGTAGCAACATTAAAAAGAAATAGGTTAAATTAATTTTAATATATTTTATTTAACCTAGTATATCAAAAATACTATTTCAACATGTAATCAGTATAACGATTATTGAGATTTTTACATTTTTTTCTTATTAAGTTTTAAAAATATAGAGTGAATTCTATATTTACAGACCATCTCAATTCAGACTATCTACAGTTCAGTGTTGAGTAGCCACGTGTTGCTAAGCGGCTACCATATTGGATAATGTAGGCCTAGGGTTATTTGGGGAAAGCCTGGCTATTGGATTTGGGACTGCTCAAATTCTCCAGAAAAGCAGAAAAATGTCTTCCTATCTTCTGCTGTGGGAGTTTAAGCCTGTCTGCCATTGTTCGGGGATTCGAGTGTGGGGAGGGGTGGGAGCCCCAGTATAAACTTTGACTCACTCTCTCTGTTTTCAGCATGGCACCCTTATCCTTAGCCATGCCTCATGCCCCCCAGAGGGTCAGTTCCTCAGCTATGCAGCCTCAGAGATTGCTCCTGCGGTCCAGTTAATTATTTTTTATTCTTTCAACAGATCTTCAGCATTTTTTCAAGTTTCTTTTAACATTCCTTCACTCTCACTTTCATAGGTTCTGGGATGCTACTAATCCCTCATTTTTGAAGCCTTAGTTTAGATTTCACCTTTTTTTTTTTTCCCTTCTAAGTGAGTCTCTGGCTTTTTTAAGCTAGCTTCTACAATTATATCCTGTTATCTTCTCTCCTTTTTTCCTTTTTTTTTTTTTTGCTGAGGAAAATTTGCCCTGAGCTAACATCCGTTGCCCATCTTCCTCTTTTTGCTTGAGGAAGATTCGCCCTGACTGACGTCTCTGCCAGTCTTCCTCTCTTTTTTTGTATGTGGGTCGCCGCCACAGCATGGCCACCAGCAAGTGGTGTAGGTCTGTACCCAGGAACCGAACCTGAGCCGCTGAAGCCGAGTGCACCGAACTTAACCACTAGGCCACGGGGCCGGCCCCTCTCCTGTTTTTTATGTTGTTATCTGTTTATGCACATTCTCCCTCCCTCCTTTAAAAAAATGTTGTCTTTGTTATTTTTATGGAATTTTGAGAGAGCACTGAAGTCGATGCAGGTATTCACTTGGCCGCTTTTAACTGTAAACTCCTCCACAACCTTTCCACTGTCTTTTCAAATGTCTCTCTTGGTGGTTGTTTGGCCTCCCGATTCTGATTCTGCACAGACCAGAACTCGGTGATAAACTTTTCTTTAGCTCAGGGCACTTAATCCTTATTTCCTCACATACAGAGTCCCTTTTATGTTCCAAACTCTGAGAATACAGAGATGGCTATGACCCAGTGTTTGTCTTTTAAGGGTCTCTAGGTCCAGTGGAGGAAGAAGACTTACAAAGGACAAAAGGGGATGAACAGCTGTAGGTGCTTTCAGAGCACGGACAGGGAAGCTGTCTGGCTCTCCAAAGCAAGAGGCCTTCGTCCACTGCACAGCTGCTCTCGTTTTTTTTAGCATTGCTTGTCTCTTTGTCTTTTTCTTTCCTCTTTTCTTCTAAGACTTTAAATTTGCAAATTTTTGTCTCCTACTCTGGGTCAGCCAGCTCCTTTCCCAACTCACAGTGTCTTAGAAGCTGTTCACTTAAAGATTCCTTTGTCCACTTGACACCCCTACAGGTCTGCAACATCATGCACAACCCTGAGGCGTGCCGCACAAGGCTTACTCACGGGCAGAGAGTATGCCCTGGGCTAGCAGTGTGACCTGGTCCACCGTCTGTGAAATCAGTTACTTTGAAAAAGTTTGAATTTCCATCCCAATAATTTATATTTTTTAAATTGAGATAAAATAAATATAACACAAAATTTGCCATTTCAGCCATTTTTAAATACAATTCAGTGGCCTTAATTGCATTCACAGTGTTGTGCAATTGTCACCATTATCTATTTCTACAATTTTTTCATCACCCCAAAAAAATTCTGTAACCATTGAGCAGTGAGTCCTCATTTCCTCTTGCCCGTCAGTCCCTGGTAACTTCTAATCTACTTTCTGTTTCTCTGAATTTGCCTGTTCTAGATATTTCATGTAAGTTGAATCATACCATATTCATCCTTTTGTGTCTGGCTTATTTCACCTAGCCTAATGTTTTCAAGGTTCATCCATGTTGAAATATATATCAGAACTTCATCTATTGGTTTTTGATCTTGGAGAGTCATACTAGTTCTCTCTTGAAACATTTGTATGGTTTTCCATGCAAAAATGAATTCTTTATTTTCCTCCTTTTTCTTTCATATTATATGACCTTAGTAACAGCTTTTTTTACTTTTCCCAGTGGATACTGTTATAATTGTGGGCTTGTTGATTCATGCAGATGAATAGTAATTTCTTGCAAGTTATCCTGGCATGTAGGGTTCATTTTTCATGTGATCTGCATAAAAATAGTGGTGGTGAATATTAATCAAGTAAGAATGCAGATTTGAATGCTAAGCTTTAAAAAAAGCTTAATTAGAATACACAAGTCACATTAGCGGTCCCTCTGCAGGGAAAGTGTATTCTACTAGTTTTGGAGCTTAAAACTTTTTTCTTGTTCCAACCTACTGATAGGTGTCACAGCATGGATAAGAAATTGGCGGTGGGATGGAGCAGAACTGCTGTGCTTATATGAAGTTCTCAAGATTGTTCATTATTATCATTAGCATATCTTATACCAAATTGAAATTGTTTTCCCCAGGACAAAAAATATGGGTTTATTCAACCAGTTAAACCAAGTTTACTTGTTGACAAATTTATATGTGAAGGCACTGTGCTAGATGCCACATAGGAGATACAAAGAAGTATAAGGGTTTTGTGAAACTTCCAGACTAGTGAACTTATCTGTGGGGATTTTATACCCAAATGGATGCAGTTCAAGACATACATATATTTATCACAAACGTGCATAAAGTTAAACAACCACACAGAATTAAACAGTGCATCAAGATCACAATAAAAGTGATATCAAAGGATACATAACAGTGACTAAATGAACTTTTTAGACTAGTGGTGTTCAATATTTTTATTTCAAATAGTGCAACCCTTTTTTCCTCCACATGAAGTCCTAAACTAAACCCAAATATATAAAATAATAATAATAATAATAATGTGAGCAAAGACTTTTTTATGACTAGAAGCCAGGGTTCCAGACCCAGTTCTGCCAGCTAACTGTCTGATCTGGGACTATTTACGTAAACTCTAGGTCAATTTCCTCATTAGCAAATGGGTTTAATAATGGGATTCTTGTGAGGATTCAAAATAATGGAGTTTAGTAAAGCATTTAAAACTGTCTGGGGCCGGCCCTGTGGCTTGGTGGTTAAGTGCGCGCGCTGCAATGCTGGTGGCCCGGGTTCGGATCCCGGGTGCGCATCGAGGCACCACTTCTCGGATCCCGGGTGCGCATCGAGGCACCACTTCTCCGTTCATCCTGAGGCCGAGTCCCACATACAGCAACTAGAAGGATGTGCAGCTATGACATACAACTATCTACTGGGGCCTTGGGGGGAAAAAATAAAATAAATAAAATCTTTAAAACTGTCTGGAACATTCTGAGTACTACATACATTTTATCTATTAATATTGCTGTTATATTAGAAGAAGAGGAGTGGGCCCTTGACACCATCCTCTCCCCTTCTATCTGTGGAATCCTAAGCCTAGAGATAATAAATGCTATCTGAGTTTAGAGAAGAAAAGATTATTTAAACTGGTATAGGTTTTTGGCTAAAAATTCCTGAGAGTATATCTGTGTTAACAGTTCCAAGGGCTTATTAGTTTTATTATCCTCTTTTGGATATTATCCTCATCACAGTAATATGAAATATACCTAAACCTAAATAGTCAGCCTTCATTAAGACAGCATTTTGTAACAAATGCTGTGCTGCTCACCAGGATTTGCCCAGTGTGGATATCAGAAACCTGGCTCCAGTATTCAAGTATGGTTTACCTGATGCAGATATATGTTTTCATTTATACGTGTGTATATATCTGTGAATATATGTGAGAACATGTATGTATTCTGTCTACATATATATTATGCAGATAAAACATGTACGTAAAAACCTTCAGAATGATGGCAAGGAGAACTATTTACATGGTACCACACATTATAAATCTCTCGGTTCTTCTCCTAGCAAACTTGTGCTAAACCTTAACCTGTGTGGAGAAGAGAATGGTTCCCTTCTTGTCTGGATGCTTCTTTGTGTCCCACGTGGCTGAGTTGGGACATCTGGTTTTTGCTTCAGGGCTGTGTTAATTCATCTGATAATGTTTTTAGTTTTTCCTTACATTTTCCAAGAACAATCTGTAAATGCCATTTTAAAAAACTGATTTATTTAAAATCTTTTGCTTTCCTCTAATATATTAATATATCCTTCACATTTCTCACTGCTAGTTTTTTTGTAAATAACAGTGGGTGTTCCCTTAGACCTTGTGTTCTCTCCAAAGACTGCCTACTCTATTTGGCATTTGGTAGCCACTTCCCTCTGCCTACTCTAGGGATAGGAGCGGTCTGGAGTCCAAGGAGAAAAATGGATTTCCAACTGGGCAGATATAGGGAGACATTCCTGTATTGCACCATTAAATATCACCCCCTCCGTCCCACCCATAAATAGCAATTATAGGGAATTATTCTGTAATCACTTCATGTTCAGTATTTATGTTAGCACATCAAAAGAGGATGTTTAATTCTTAAGGTTAATGGTTATGTTTTTTAAATTTTTAATCATTTGTGGAATAAAAAATATCCCACTTTGATTTGCTAATACATTCTGATGCAGATAGCTACTGTTAAATAATTAAACCATCCTGTTGGGAATAGAACTGTTGTATTTTCATCATAATCTTTACTGATTAAAATTATCTATTTACTCAGTTTTTGCTAGTGAATTTTAGTCCTGGCAGAGAATAAAGCCTAATGATTAACAGCATGGGTTCTGGAGTCAGTCTACCTGGGCTTGAATGTTTGAATATAAGCTGCACTATTTACTGTGTGACTTTGGGCAACCTAACTTGTTTTCTCTAGCCTCAGTTTTCTCATTTGTAAAATGGGGCTAAATTTGGTACCTACCTCATAGGGTTATTATGAAGATCAAATGAGATATTTAGCACAGTTCCTGGTAGTTGTTAGCACTAGTTATAATGATTATTGTTGAGAGGCAACTTGGTGTAATGGAATTAGACACACATGGTTTATATCCTAGCACTGGGGTGGGAGGGGGGAGCAGTGGAGGTGTCTTTGTACATGACCTTGAGCAAACTGTCTAATCTTTCTGTATTGATTTCTTCAACCTATAAATTGTGAGTAACCTTCCTTATAAGGTAATTGGGAAGATCTGGTACATAGCAAAATTTAAAAACTGCCACTGTATTATTCTCTTCTTTCTTTCTTTTCTGTTCTTAGTTCAGTTTGGGAATGTGTAAATTGAGAAAATCTTTTAATTCTCTGAAAAAAAAATCAGCTAGCATTCTTTTATAACATGTTAAGTAGTTGTCATTCAATATGTTTTGTTAAGTTTTATTGGAATTTGTTTTTTTAATGCCTGCCCTGTTTTTTCACTGAATTATGGGAAACAGAAGGCATTGAAAAGAGATCAGGTATTAAAGAGCTTTAAGGTTTTATATCTAAAGAATAATTAGAAAATAAAAGATTGGGCAATGCAGTTTTTCACTAGAAGCTATGAGGGTAAGAAACTAAAGATATGTCACCTGGGTCAGGGAAATGAGATAGGAGTCTTGTGTTTTGTCTTTGATTTGCTGATGGAAACATCAGCAACATGAGGAAGTCATATTCAAGCTGGGAGAGTGCTGTAGGAACTATAAGGGATTGTGGAAGTCATTCTTATTTACTGGGTGGGTAAAGATGCTGAGAGGTTTGAGATGGTCTCGTGGTGATCAGTCCCAGATCATGGGCCTCTTGGGATGTGCTGAGAAGGACAGTTAACTCAAACCAAGTTGATTCAGCTAGGGAGGCAGTGATAATAGAAAGAGGAGGGATAGTGGCTTCTATTCCTCAAAGACTTGCTTCAGGGTAGGGATTAGGTTAGGGAGGGGCCAGGGCTCTATGGAGAACTCACAAGTTTAATTTTTCGCTCTGTTTATCAATATTCCTGGGCAGTCAGAAAGCTGGTGTTGGGGATATGGAGCTCTGATTTTCCTATATAGTAAAATATTGATAGGAAACAGCAAGGTGGTATCACATCAGTTCATTCTGTGGACCACGAGTTTTTTTCAGAGAACGTCAGCCCTGTAAGGCACAATGTCCCCTTTTTTAATAAACTTCCATTTTGAAATGCACACACACACACACACACACACACACACAGTGTGTGTGTGATTACTATCCCGAAGAAGTAATCTTAGCTAATATAACTACTTATGCACACAATTTCAAAATATCAATATAATGCCCTAATGATAATATAAAGAAGAAATAAAAGCAAAGTTATCATAAAATAGTATATGTTACCATATATAAATGTTTAGGCACTAATAGAATTCATGGGGAAGAATTACTGTAAATATGCAACTGTAAAGGAGACTGACAGAAGTGTGTTGTGTTGGTGATTCAAATAGCATGACGTTATCCTCTGAAATGATGAACAACTCTTGGTAAAGTTTTGGACACAAAAAGTACCAGTTTCCTTTGATTTAGCTAGTAGTTGCAATCGTGAAAAATACGTTACATAGACTAAAATAATACAAAGAGTACTTCTGCTTCTATGTAAAAAGAGATTTGGTTCTAGACCTAAATGTCCAGTTGGACATTTGAAAGCTGTGTGGGATTGTGACATATATTGTAGGATGGAAGCATCCTTGTCTCCTTCACAGTGAATGCCTGTGGTGCCCCTAATCATTGTGAAAACCAAGCCACCCTCACAACTTTCTACCACCCCTCCCAGGGGTCATTGCCAACCCTTCTGAGAAGCGGAACTTGATTCCACCCACATTTGCCAGGGGATTTAGAAGACAGGACAGTGATCACTGCTATGGTCACATCCAAATCCCAAGAGACTTCCTCTTTCCCTATCATTGCCAAACCCATTAAATAAACTGTCTATTTCTAATAATATGACCTAACAAATAGCTTGGAAATGTTTTGTTTGTTTTGGAAGGGAGGCATCAGCATAAGAGACAATATTGCATAATGACTATGAGCAGGAACTCTGGATCCAGACTGCCTGCATTCCAGTCCAGTCACTGCCGCTTACCACCTGTATGATCTTGCACACAGTTCCTTACCCTCTCAGTGTCTCAGTTTTCTCGTCTGAAAATGGATGGGTACATTGAATTACTTACCTTGTGGGATTGTTGTGAGGATTTAATAAGCTTTGAATAGTTCTTGACACATTGCTCTGTGCGCACAGTGTGTGGAAGAGAGACTTGTGAGAATGGTGAGACAGGCAAGGACAGGCTTTTTAAAGGTGAGAAAGGAAATTATTAAATTATAAATATACAATGCAGAAACAAGATCATGTATTTTGATTTTCTCTCATAGCGTATCTTTATCAGAGCTCTAAATAGATTTTAATGGATAAAATTTATCATCATTCTTTCCCTTTCCTCCCTTTTGGCAAGGATAATAATGGTTAATAGCTAACAATTATAGAGCTCTTAACATGTGCCAAGCATGGTACTAATAGGCTTACAAGTATAGTATCATTTAATTTTTAAATAAACCTAGGATGTTGTTACTATTATTATGCACATTTTTACATAGAGAAGAATGAAACAGGTTGAATAATTAACTCAGAGTATCACAGCTTAGAGGTCAGACTCAAGTCATCTAACTCCAGAGTCCATCTTTTAATCGCTGGGCAACACTAAACAATGAAATGGGCAAATAGAGACACCACTTGAGAACAGCCTCAACCGTCCAGGCTTGTGACCAGTCTCAGATTAATTGGGCTGGGTGACTAATCCTTGATATTTTCTGGTTGACTCTAGGATTTTAATGATCAGCATACTGGTGGAGGTTTTGGTTTTGTTTTACAAGTGGATTAGTGTCTAGATCGAGACTGTCCAAAAAGTACTTTCTGTAATGATGGAAATATATATTTGCTCTGTGTTATATGGTAACCAGCCACTAGCCATCTGTTACTATTGAGCACTTGAAATGGGGCTAGCATGACTGAGGAAGTTAACTTTTAAATTTTATTGAATTTTAGTTAGTTTAAATATAAATAGCCACATGTGGCTAGTATTGGACAGGACAGGTCTAGATGAGTAAAGGGGATGCAGAGAGAAACTGCTTGCAGGGGCATTCTAAATGCTGCGGTTTTGTTGCCTTCTCTGTCTCCTGGACTTGTGAAACTGCCAGTCTGCATTTGAACAGGAGCCAGAGTCTGCTCTAAGGTATAGAAATGATACATATAGGTAATGGGACTTACTTCTGCCTTTTTGGATACGGAGGCCTTAGTGCCATGTCGTGAGAAGTATCCTTTGTCTAGCAGGTGGGTATCCATGTGACGTCATCTGGTGTGCTCACAGATCCTCGGCTTCAGCATCCCTGGTACTGCTCAACTGGCTCAAGAAACCTTTAATTATTGCAGCATATGTTTCAGTTTTCAGGCTGGAGGAAATTTATTCCCTCCAGCCTGAAGTCAGCACAGATGGGATCTTGAGCGAAGGCCTCAACAGGAAAGAAGTAAATTGCTAACCCTTCACAGCTGGCACGATGCTACTGACCTCAACAGCTGTGGTTGCCACGGTATTTGGAAAGCTTTCATAATAAAAAGCAAAAAATTCTGTTTATAGCCATTATCTTTATTTGAATTCAAGGTGGGTAAATGAAGGATAGCATATGTTGCTGGCTTTATTTATTTATTTTTTAAAAATCAGCATCAGAACAGAAGTAGGTTGTTTGTGTTCAATGTGTCCATGTGTATAGCAGTATACGTTGCAGTTCAGGTGTGTATCCAAACATGAATAAATTTCTGTGAAAATGTTGACTTTGAATCAAGGGATGTTTCTGCTTATTTTTTTATCTGAAATGTATGTATGCTTAAACATAGAGATTAACTTCTTCTTTTTGAGCTCTATGAAATGGTATCATTGCTGAGTGTAGTTTTGTGGGATTTTGTTTTTACTCAATGTTACATTTTCAAGATGCATGTATCTTATTGCCCGTAGCTATAGTTCCTTCATTTTCATGGCTATATGATATTCCACTGTATAGACCATACTTCATTTATCCATTCTCCTGTCAGTGGACTTCTGGGTTGTTTCCTAGTTAAATGTTCTTTCAGTGATTATACTTTCTGTTGCATTATTGTTTGAAGGTAGCAGGGATAGGGCATAGATTATCCACATCTTAGAAGGAGGGACCATTAAGAAGAGGGATCAGGAATACAGGATATATTTAAAGTAAGGAGAAAGAAGGGAATTGACATATATTATTTTCTGGGTACCTGGAACTGTCATATGTGCCATCTCATTTAATTCACATAACAGTCATGTGAGAGCTTTTATTATCTCCATTTAATAAGTGAAGAAATGGACATATAGAGAGGAAAATTAACTTTTTCAAGTAATGCAGCTAGTAAAAGATAGAGCTAAATGTTCAACCTGAGTTTTTCTGACCCGAGTTCTTTATGCTGTGTATACCTGGGGCTGACTAGAACAGTCAGGGTTATATGACCATGAAGGGAAACAAAGTGTAGATGGAAAGAGGTTACAGTTAGGCTCTGTCACTTAAAACAACAAAGTAAACGTAGCACCGGGGAAATTTGAATTCAAGGTAGACAAACGGAGGAAAACAAGCAAAAGGAACTTCATGTTCCAGGCCCCTGCATATTGCTTTCCAACACGAATCATTCTGACTTGGGCTGTGACTTATCCAGCTAGCTCTGTGGTCCTCGCTCCTCTAGTAATTTTTCTTCTGTCAGGGTGAACTAAAAAGTCATGCAGTCCCAGGCTCCCATTAATCTGCCACAAATAGAATAAGTTGACCCTGATTTATCAGCAATCTGCCGTATGAGGTTTTTTTAAACTATGAATCTTTATGGAGAGTTAGGATAGAAGGGGGTGCCAGCCTAGCAAATGAGAGGACTTTGTTTTTTTCAGTCTGTAACATTTTTGACTGCTATGAGTGCAATCCATAATAGAATGTAAGTACATATTCAAAATTTACTTCCATGATTGTAAATTATTGACTCGTACTGCTAGCCCAGGGCTCAAGTAGTCCGAGTGGTTGTGCAACTGAATACAGAAAAATCTCTTTTGGTAAACAGAGGCTGGAAATTGGCGTTGCTCTTTGCAGGTGGCTATTGTACTTGCTCATGTTTTATTTAGGTGTTTAGCAGTGCCATTTGAATTTCTAATTAAAGTTGTGCCTGCACTTCAATTGTTTATGAAGCCTCACATAGATTTAATCATCAGATCAGCTTGATGAGGATTTGCAGAAGTAAGCTTTATTGCCTCACACAGTGGCTTCTAGCCTCTATCTTGAATGTGAAGGGAGCATTGATTCATAAGAACATTACAAAGAGCTCAATGATCATTGGAGTATATTGAGTGGAGAATGAAATGCAGAAGTCTATTACAAGTACTCTGTCTCTATTAACCTCTCTAACCCTTCCATTTAGTTTGATGGATAGAGGGATTTGTGCCCTGAAATCGCAGAGGTATCATGTGCTCAGATGTGGGATCATCTTTAAGATGGTGGTGTTAATCATTTTAGCAGATCAAGACTCAGTTTAACTGGTTTTGAACCGTTTGGCTTCACATTTTATTATGGTATTTCATAAATTTGGAAAATAAGTAATCAGCAAATCTAATCTCGAATTTACTCATTAGGATGAATAACATCTGTATTTTGATATTTATTGTATTTTGTATTTTGATATGTTAATCCCATATATATTGAATTAATGTTCCTATGATTATAATAAAAATATTACAGTTCTGTATTTTGCCATTCTGTTGGAAGAAGAAATGATGATGATAGTATGTACTGTTTAGAGAGGTTATTCTTAGCCTAGCCTAGAATGCATTATAATAGTAATCTTAGAATAGCATTTGAGTTACTGGGCTTTAAAAACATTGTTGCTGGGATGTTTTAAAACTTTATATGATTATTACATACCTTATTTTAAAAGTTTAATATTATCAATGTTTTCCATTTTAATGACTCTCCTTGGTTGCTTTGAAATATTCTTTTAGCTTTCAAAGAAAGCTTTGCTTTGAAAATGATCATTAAATTAATCTAAGGAAATGTGAGTCTTAAGATACTGTGATGATGTTCAGCTGCCCCAAATGCTTTTTAAAAAGTTAATATTGTATTCATCGAGTGTGACGAGTTTCTTTTGATTTATAAATTTCAGATTTTGTGAAATTTATGAATTTCAAGTGTTTCTGAAAAAAGACAATGGCAGAAGTAAAGTAGTTTCTCTCCACGTGATGAATGTTTTTGTTTTTCATTGTTTTCCTGGTATGATGTAATTCGTGGTCTTTTTTTGTGCCCAGGATAATTAAAAAAGTGCATTGGGTCTTTTATCCCATAGCTAATATTGTTTCCTATGTCTGTTTTGTTTCATTTTGTTTTTAAAAATATCTTAAGTTTTCCATCTCAACTGCAGTTGAGCCTGAAAGGGGCAAGAATTAATCTTTTGGAAATGCCTAGGAAACTATACTGTCTCAAAATATTATGTCATAAAATAACACAACTAATCACTGATGCCGACCATGTTATTGTTTCTTAAAGTTGTCTGAATACCTCAAGTACTTTTAAAAAAATGGATTTGAAATGAAATGCTGAAATGCAAATGGTTGCTCGTGTAGCTACAAAGATTATCTATAAAAAAACACTTAATATACTATGTTTTAGTTCCTTGGTGAATTATTTTCCTGTTAGACTAAGCTTTGTGAAAGCAGGTACTGTTTCTGTTTTGTTCTGTGCTTGTTCCTCACCACCTGTCCTGGTATCTGGCTTAATAAATAAGTTGTTAGATGAATAAATTGAATGAATGACTTCTTAAACTGATAACAGTATCTTAAAATTAGTAAATTAGTCACCTAGCAATTGAGCATTTTTCTAGGATTATGTATCTTAAATATATAGCTTTTTATCTTAGAGGGGTTTCTTTACCTTTTCTTTCTTTTGAAAAGTAGTCTAAGAAAAAAAAGACAAAGATGAAATTTATAGCATAAAAATATCACTCTTATCTTAGTGGTCTTGTGGAATGGCTTATTAATGTCAGAGTTTGGAATACTTGGATGCCATGAGAGCATTACATAAATTCATAATTACAGTGTACTGATTTTTAGATCAGAATCATTAATTTCTATGCTTGAAATTTTATGTTTGTTCATGCAAATAATTTTAAAGTTGATGTTAATGCATCTTATTTATGGACATCAAATGTCTCATATGTAGTCTCTGTAATAAAGTTTACAGGATGACATACTACTATAAATCCATAAATGGCTTTATAGCCTGGTTTGGGGACCTGGCAATAATAAACACTTGTTATTTTTGATAATGAATAAGTGAGGGATTTAGGGCTTGTCTTGGAATAGCTCCTATCTTCTGAGACAGTTTTCCAACTCAGACCTCAAGTAGTTAAGAAGACCACAGAGCTATTATATGCTGTAGACTAGGTCCTAAAAATTCATAGTCCAACAGGCAGATAAGAAATTGAACAGTTTTCCCCAGAAAGCATAAATTCTAAGGATTCCTAATAATCTCTGGAAGATTGAGATCACAGTGACACACCTCTTACCTTGACTTCAGCCACACTTGGTAAAGAAACATTGTTGCTATCTGTTCACTTGGTTAAGTTCAGTGTTTATACTTGCTGAGTATATGAAAGCACTGGTTGTCTTATAAATATCAAAATAAACTAAGATTACATAATAGTTTATTCTTTGATTTTATGAAAGTTATCCTGAATTAGTCCAATATGTAGAAAACGGAGTGCTCATGTATGTTGATGACATTTATCCAGTTCAGATTCAGAAGCTCTCTGATGATCCAAGTAGGGTGATACGGAAGAGTGGAAACTCAGAGAGCTCTATGGTTCGAGATGTAATTAGTAAGTGAGACCGTGGGAACAACCACCTTTGAATAATAAATAGTTAGCTAGCTGAGAAGGTGACGCTAAAATTCCTGACTATAGGATCAAGAAAAATAGAAACATGTTATAGCCCTGAGATATAGATGTAAAAATGCCTATAAAGCCCAATTTGCAGAGGCCCGTATATCTGTATCAATCAGGTATACTTTCATCCCAATCTTAAATATTATTTTCCCAAAGGCTCTCTTATATTTTGGCGTGTGTTCCTTGTGGCCTCCTACATGATGAGATACGGTAGTCCTCACTCCCACATAGACTCTTCAAGCTCTTACTTGCTCCAAACATCTTCCTTTTTCCTGGTAGACTGCCTCAAACATTTTTCTTACCTTGTACTTTTAAAATCAGGTTTTAAAAGCTACTTCCACCCTCTCCTGTACCTGACATACATGTCTTGGCGTCTGTAGGCTCTTGACATGGGATGTCCTTGCTCATAGTCTTCAGGTATTTGCAGAATATAGAGCCAGTGGTTGGGGTCCCCTTCTCGGTCTCACAGTGGTGGTCCCCATGAAGTACTTATGCATACAGTCCATTTGTGAAAAGGGGGGAACTTCTCAAAGGCACAGTGATGACCAGTGATTTGGCCCTGTCTGCTTTTAGAGAACCCCTTAGGGCAATTCAGATGGCTCTTTGAAAAGAGCCAGTTTGTCTCAGGCTCAAGGGAATTAGAAAAAATATTTCCCCACAGGACAGCATGAGCGATGTTGGTATTGAGTTACTGTTTGGCCGACACCGAACATTTTGGGAATGGAGGAACAAATGACTTATTCCTGTACTTGTACTTTGCCTCTATGTGTGGATTTTTATGTTAATATATTTAAAGTCTGCCTCATTCCAAACATTTATGTTTTAAGATCCATGCTATTTGGTTATAGATTGTTTGCTTGGGGATAGTGGTAGAAATTCAATCTTCTGTTTTGTTTTAAAGTGGAGGGAGTTTGAACACCTTCCTTGGTGTTAAGACTGATTGTCTCATGTAGTTCTACCCAACAAGGGACCAAATTGTCACTCTTGCATAGTAAAGCATAGCTAAATTCGTGAGTTGATTGCTGCTGTCTATTGTTCAGTCTCTTTACAGTGTAGGCCTTAGGGTTGAGTTACCTGATCTTGGTGATTTCTTGTTTTGATATATTCTGGTCTCTGTATTGAAAGCCTGTGATCCAGTGACGTTCATAGCAGGATTCCAAAGGTTGGCGGAAATGATTAAGGCTCTAGCTCTGCCTCTGCCGAATAGTAGTTATTTAGATGATGTGTGGCCCTGCTGTCTGTTTATAGTTTAAGGCCCTCTGTTTTGGTGTGCTGACATCAGAGCTTGTCTGTGTAGTCAGGTTTGTGTACACTGGGGTTAAACTTGCTTTCTTTATGGGGAAGAGGTGCACGGGAGGTCTCTCACAATGTATATTGGTCAGAACTAGCTGTTTGGATTTCATTCTTCAAGGAAGTTAGTACTTACTCAGTTTCAGATGTTGGTTGGTTTTATCAATTACACACCTGTGTTATATGAGTTAGTTTGTCTAATGTTTTAGGTAAATGCTAATAAGAGCAATCAAAAAACATATCATTTGCCTACCAGTTTATTATCAGTTACACACCTGTGTTATATGAGTTAGTTTGTCTAATGTTTTAGTGGTATTTATACTAATAAGAGCAATCAAAAAACATATCATTTGCATACCAGTGTAACCCCCTCCCTGAAGGACACAAGATAACAGTTATTTATTGGGATGTGACACTGGGAAGGAGTATTATGACTAATTAGATTTTCCTGGCTTTCTGTTTCTATGAAATAAATAAAAATAAAACTAGTAAAACCCCAGAATCCATATGGAAAAATCGTTTGCTTTTAACAGCTAATGCTAGTTTTCAGTTTTTACCATAAGATGTCACCAGAGTACAGAAAGTAGTTCAGAAACAAAGTAACTGTTTCCTTTGGAATTTTAGTATCATAAATTTTGCTCTCATGATACTTAGCTTTTTAAAAAATATTACATCAATAAAAATGCTTATATTAAAATTTATTGCTTTGGTTTAGATATTTAGGTGAAGTTCTTTTGGAAGATGAGCTAATTACAATGCTTCTCTTACTAGCTTTGTGAAGTATGGGAAGGATAGCCAGAATCAGGCTGCCTGGGTTCAAATTCTGGTTCTGCCAGTTCATAACGATATTGTAATGGGTGAGTTTTAAAATTTTTTTTAAATTTAGTTAAAAAAAACCCAGTTTTATTGATACAAAACTTACATCCTATACAATTCATCTGTTTAAATTATATAATTCAGTGTTTTTCAGTATATTCTCAGAGTTGTACAGCTATCACCAATTTTAGAACTTTTTTCCCCCCTAGAAGAAAATCTGTAACCATTAGCTGTCACTCCACTGGTGGATCATATAGTAACTCTTTAATATTTTGAGAAACTGCCAAATTGTTTCCAAAGTGATTAGCCGTTTTACATTCCCACCAGTGTGTAGGGTTCCAATTTCTCCTCATCCTTGTCAACACTTGTTATTGTCTGTCTTTTTGATTATATCCCTCCTAGTGTGTTTGAAGTGCCATATCATTGTGGTTTGGATTTATATTTCTCTTCCTAATGATTAATGATGTTGAACGTCTTTTCATATGCTTATCTTTGTATATCTTTGGAGAAATATGCATTTATTTTAATTGACTTTTTGTTGTTGTTGATGCGTCTCTAAAATGGTGATAAAACTCGTACCTTTCTAATGGAGTTATTATGAGGATTAAAAGAATATATGTAGAATGCTTAGAGCAGTGCTTGATACCTGGTAAATACTCCTTTAATGTTGGTTATTATTATTGTTATTATCACTTATAACAGTTTCTTCATGTGCTTAATGATTCCTAGTGACTATATTTTAATTTCTCTGATGAGAATTGTGAAAAATAAATTTGATCTTCAGCTCCCAATTCTGCTAGCCCTGGTCTTTGCTGCATATGTTCAGTTGTTCATTTGTTCATTCATTCCTTCATTCAGCAAGCATTTGTTGAACACCTATTATGTGTCATATTTTGTGAAAGAACCTGAAAATGCAAACATATAAAATGGTGGTTCTTTTTTTCCAGAAAGTCTGGAGAGAGAGATACCAAAATGATAATTTTAGAGCGACGAGTGTTTTAATATATGTATGTACAAGCTGTGGTGAAAGCCCAGGAGAAGCATTCCAGAAAGGCTTTGTAGACAAGCTGAGACTTGAAGAATGAGTAGGAGTTTCTCATGCAAAATGTTGGGGTCAGTGTTCTGGGCAGTGCAAGGGCATGTTTAAATGCATAGGAATTTGAAAACACTGAATGTTCAGGTAGGATGAGAGTTACAGGACTGCTGCCCTGTGTAAGGCTGAGAGTGGTTGGAGGTAGAGTATCATAAGCTATAGAGATGGCAGCAACAAATAGGAAAACACCTCTTGCTTCCCGCCATTTAATGCTCGGAACATTCTTCTCTCTCCCTTCTTAACATGTCCAATTTTTCGTTATGAAAGGTCTTACTTTTCATGATCAAATGGTCTTCGTCTCTAGTAATATTCCTGTCTTAAAGACTATTTTATCTGATATTAATATAATCACTGCAGCACTCTTATGGTTATTGTTTTGTTTTCAACCTGTTCGTATCTTGTGAATCTAGAGTATATCTCCTCTAGACAGCATGTTGTTAGATCTTTCTTTTTTTAGCGCAGTCTAACTAACAGTATCTCCTTTTTTTTTTTAAAGATTTTTTTTATTTTTTCCCCCCAAAGCCCCAGTAGATAGCTGTGTGTCATAGCTGCCCACCCTTCTAGTTGCTGTATGTGGGACGTGGCCTCAGCATGGCCGGAGAAGCAGCGCATCAGTGCGAGCCCAGGATCCGAACCCGGGTCGCCAGCAGTGGAGCGCACGCACTTAACCACTAAGCCACGGGGCCGGCCCAGTATCTCCTTTTTGATTTGAATGTTCAGTCTATTCACATTAATACAATTTTTGATATAGTTGGATTTATGTTTGGATTTATTTTATTATTTGTTTCCTATAGGTCTTATGTCTTTTTTATTCTTCTGTTCCTTTGTTACTGCCTTCTTTTGTGTTGAATAAATGTTTTTTGAATGTATCATTTTAGTTTGTTGACTTTTTTTTTGTGTGTGGGAAAGATTAGCCCTGAGCTAACATCTGCCAATCCTCCTTTTTTTGCTGAGGAAGACTGGCCCTGGGCTAACATCCGTGCCCATCTTCCTCTACTTTATATGGGACGCCGCCACAGCATGGCTTGACAAGCGGTGCGTCAGTGCGTGTCCGGGATCCGAACCGGCGAACCCCGGGCTGCCGCAGCAGAGGGTGCGCACTTAACCACTTGCGCCACCGGGCCAGCCCCTGTTGACTTTTTTTAAGTCATCTTTTTTGAGTTATTTCTTTTAGTGATTGCGCTAGGGCTACGCTAAGGCAATAGCCACTAGCCACATGTGGCTTTTGTGCACTTGAAATGTGGCTAGTCTAAATTGACATATGCTAAAGAGAAATACAAACTGGATTTCAAAAACTTAGTGTGATATGCAGAATGTAAAATATCTCAATAATTTATATGTGAATTGCATATTGTAATAATATTTTGGATATTTTGGGTTAAATGAAAATATTAAAATTTCACATTTAAAAATCTTTTAAAAAATACGAATAGAAAATTTCAAATTACATATGTGACTTTCATTTGTGGCTCTCATATTTCTGTTGGATAGCACTTATTTAAAGTTTACAATGTGCATCTTTAATGTATCACAATCTATTTCAGTTTAATACTGATGTAGTGCTGGTAAAATATAGCACCTTTGCTCCCATGTAGCTCCATTTTTTGTCCCTTCCTGTGTGCTGTTCTGTCAGATATAGTATCTATATGTTATAAAACCAAACAATACATAATTTTTACTTTAAACAATCCTGTGTTTTTTTAAAAAAAATAAGAGAATAAAATAATGTGTGTGTGTACATTCTTTTACATTTACCTACGTATTAACTGTTTCTAGTGCTCTTCATTCCTTCCTGTGGAGTTGAGTTACCATCTGAGCTACACTATTCTTATAGTATATCGTGTAGACTGGGTCTGCTTGCAGTGAATTCTCCCACTTTTTTGCTTATCTGAGAATGTTTTAATTTATTCTTTATTCTTTTTTTTTGTTTTATTTGCTGAGGAAGATTCACCCTGAGCTAACATCTGTGGCCAATCTTCCTCTATTTTGTATGTGGGTTTCTACCAAGCATGGCTGACAAGAGGTGTAGGTTTGCGCCTGGGAAGCGAACCTGGGCTGCTGAAGTGGAGCATGCCGAATTTAACCACTAGGCCACTGGGCCAACCCCTTCTTCTTCATTTTTTCTTTCTGTTTGTTTTTGTGAGGAAGATTAGCCCTGAGTTAACATCCACTGCCAATCCTCCTCTTTTTGCTGAGGAAGATTGGCTCTGGGCTAACATCCCTGCCCATCTTCCTCTATTTTATATGCAGGATGCCTGCCACAGCATGGCTTGATAAGTGATGCGTAAGTTGGCACCTGGGATCTGAACCTGTGAACCCCAGGCTGCTGCAGTGGAGCATGCAAAGTTAACCACTGCGCCACCGGGCTGGCCCCTCTTCTTCATTTTTGAAGGATAGTTTTACTGCATATAGAATTATTGGTTGAAAGTTTGTTTTTTTTTCTTCAGCACTTTGAATATGTCGTTTCCTTTCTTTCTGGCTTCTATTGTTTCTGATGAGAAGTCAACCATTTATTGTTCTGCTGTTCCTCTGCATGTGATGTTGTTTTTACTGCTCTCAGGAGAAACTAGTTAACCATATCCTAACCTGCTGGTGTATTATTGGAGCCTAACTGACCTGGGGGAAGGGAAATAACCCAACTCTAATCAGCTCTCGCCATCCTCTTGCACCTAAGGGGGTGGGGAAAAAAAAGAAACACTTGTGAAGTTCACAGTTCAGAGGCATAGGCTCACTAAAAGACTGAGGCATAATCTTAAGACTGTAGAACACTTCCCTCTCCCCACATCTCACCACCACATTACTAAAGGCCTATTTACAACAGTTCCTTTTACCCAGTACATCATGTCTGGCTGTCAAGAAAACATCACAAGGCATAGCAAAAGGGAGAAAACACAATTTGAAGAGAAAGAGAAAGCATCAGACCCAGGCATAGCAGGGATGTTGGAATTATCAGACTGGGAATTTAAAACAACTATGATTAGCATGCTAACAGGCCTAATAGATAAAGTAGACAGCATGCAAGAATAGATGGATTTTGTAAGCAGAGAGATGGAAATCCTAAGAAGGAACCAAAAAGAAATGCTAGAGATCAAAAACAGTGTAACAGAAATGAAGAATGCCTTTGATGGGTGTATTAGTAGACTGGATATGGCTGAGGATAGAATTTCTGAGCTTGAGGTTGTCTCAGCAGAAACCTCCAAAACTGAAAAGCAAAGAGAACAAAGACTGAAAAATAACAGAGCAGAATATCCAAAGACTATGGGACAACAGAAGGTGTAACATACATGTAATGGGAATACCAGAAGGAGAAGAAAGAGAGAAAGGAACAGAAAAAATATTTGAAACAATAATGACTGAGAATTTCCTCCAAATAATGTCACACACCAAACCAAAGATCTGGGAAGCTCAGAGAACACCAAGCAGGATAAATGCCAAAAAACTACACCTAGGCTTATATTTTCAAACTACAAAAATCAAAGGTAAAGAAAAAATCCCAAAAGAAGCCTGAGGAAAAAGGACCTCACCTAAAAAGGAACCAAGGTAAGAATTTATATGTGACTTCTCAGAAACCATGCAAGTAAGAAGAGAGTGTAGTGAAATATTTAAAGTGTTGAGAGAAAAAACCCAACAACCTAGAATTCGGTACCCTGCAACATTATCCTTCAAAAGTGAAGGAGAAATAAAGACTTTCTCAGACAAACAAAAATTACAGGAATTTGTTGCTAGTAGACTTACCTTGCAAAAAATGTTAAAAGAAGTTCTTTTGAGAGAAGAAAGATAATATAGGCCAGCTACTTGTATTTACATAAAGAGAGGAAGAGCATTGAAGAAGGAATAAGTGAAAGTAAAATAAAAACTTGTATTTCTTCTTCTTAATTAATCTAACAGATAACAGATTGTTCAAAATAATAATAATAGTGACAATATATTTAATTATGTATGCTTATGTATATATCATATATAGGCACTCATTTACATATAAGTAAACTGAATGACAGCAATGGTACAAGGGACAGAAGGAAAGAATTAGAATTATTTTGTTATAAGGTTCTCACACTACCTGTGAAGTGATATGGTGTTATTTGAAAGTGGACTTGGATTAGTTGTAAATGTATATTGCGAACTCTAGGGCAACCATTGTAAAAAGTAAAGAAAAGAAGTATAACTGATATAAGAAAAAGGAGAAAATGGAATCATATGTAATGCTCAACTAAAACCACAAAAGTCAGAAAAAGAGTGGAAGACAAAAATAAGAACAAAGAATAAGGGTACCAAATAGAAAACAGTAACAAATATAGTAAATATTAATCCAGTTATATCAGTAATCATGTTGAATGTCAGTGGTCTAATATGCGTCAATTAAAAGACAGAGATTGTCAGAGTGGATCAAAAAATAAGACCCAAATATATGTGGTTTACAAGAAACCCATTTTAAACGTAAAGACACATATAGATTAAAAGTAAACGGATGGAGAAAAATATAGCATGCTAACACTGATGAAAAGAAAGCGGGGATGATTTTATTAATTTCAGACAGAGCAGACTTTAAAGCAAGGAAGTTAGCAGTGATAAAGAAGAGCATTACATAGTGATAAAGGGGTTAATTTTCCAAGAAGATATAGCAATTCTTGACATGCATACACCTAATAACTGAGTGTCAAACTATGCGAGGCAAAAACTGATAGTACTGCAAGGAGAAATAAATGAATCCTTTATTATAACTACACATTTCAACACTCTGTCAGAAATGGACAGATCCAGCAGGCAGAAAATCAACAACACGATCAATCAACTGGATATAATAGACATTTATAGACTGCTTCATCCAACAGCAGTAGACTACTCATTCTTCTCAAGCTCACCTGGAACATTCACCAAGATAAATCATATTCTGGGCCATAAAACACACCTTAACAAATTTAAGAATAGAAATGATACAGTGTCTGCTCTCAGACCATAATGGAATTAAACTAGAAATCAATAATGGGAAAACCCCAAAATACGTCGAGATTAAACAACACAGTTCCAAATAACACATGGGTCAAAGGAGAAATCTCAAGAGAAATTAAAAAATATTTTAAACCAAACAAAAATGAAAATACAACTTATCAGAAATGTTGGGATGCAGTGAAAGCACTGCTTAGAGTATAGCGTTGAATGCAAATATTAGAAAAGAAGAAAGATCTAAAATCAATCATCTAAGTTTCCACATTAGGAAACTAGAAAGAGAAGGGCAAGTTAAATCCACAGTAAGCAAAGAAAGAAAGAGAGAAAGAAAGGAATAATAAGAATTAGAGCAGAAATCAATGAAATAGAAAACAAAAATTAGTAGAGAAAATCAATGAAACCAAAAGCTGGTTCTTTGAAAAGGTCAATAAAATTCATAAGCCTCTAGCCAGGCGAAGTGAGGAAAAATGAGAGAAGACACAAATTACTAATATCAGAAATGAAAGAGGGGACATCACTACAGATCCCATGGACATTAAAAGGATAATAAAGGAATACTATGAACAACTCTGTGCCCACAAATTTGATAACCTAGATGAAATCGACCAATTCCTTGAAAGACACAAGCTACCAAAACTCACACAGAAGGAAATATGTAATGACAGGCATGTATCCATTAAGAAAAATTGGATCAGTAGTTAATAATCTTCCCAAACGGAAAGAACTAGGCCCAGATTGGTGCACTGGTGAATTCTACTAAACACTGAAGGAAGAAATTATACCAATTTTCTATAATCTGTTTCAGAGGATAGAAGAAGAGGGAATACTTCCTAACTCATTCTATGAGGTCAGTATTACCCTAATACCAAAACCAGACAAAGATATTATAAGAGAAGAAAACTGTAGACCAATATCTCTCATGAACATAGATGCACAAGTCCTCAATAAAATGTTAGCAAATCAAATGCAGCAATGTATGTAAAGAATTATACAGCAGGACCAAGGGGTATTTGTCCCAGGTATACAAGGTTGGTTCAACATTTGGAAATCAATTAATGTAATCCGTTACATCAAAGGCTAAGAAAGAAAAATTACATGATCGTATCAATATATGCAGAAAAAAAATATTTGACAAAATCCAACACTCATTCCTGATAAAAACTATCAGTTAGCTAGGATTTTTGTTAAGTTGCTCAACTTGATAAAAAATATCTACAAAAACCTGAAGCTAACATCATACTTAGTGGTGAGAAACTAGAGCTCTCACAGTAAATGCAGGAACAAGTCAAGGATGTCACTGTCTCATCACTCCTGTTCAACATTGTTCTGGGAAGTTCTAGCCAGTGAAATAAGATAAGAAAAGGAAATAAGAGGTATACACAATGGCAAGGAAGAAATAAAACTGTCTTTGTTTGCAGATGACATAATCAGCTATGTAGAAAATCTGAAAGAATCAACAAAAACCTCTTGGAACTAATAGGTGGTTGTAGCAAGGTTGCAGGATACAAGGTTAATATACAAAAGTCAATTGCTTTCCTACATACCAGCAATAAACAAGTGGAATTCGAAATTAAAAACACAATACCATTTATATTAGCACCCCCCAAAATAAAATACTTAGGTATAAATCTAACAAAATATGTATAAGATCTATATGAGGAAAATTACAAGACTTTGTTGAATGAAATAAAAAAAACCAAAATAAATGGAGAGAAATTCTATGTCCATGGATAGGAAGACTCAATATTGTGAAGATGCCAGTTCTTTCCAATTTGACCTATAGATTCAATGCAATCCCGATCAAAATCCCAGCAAGTTATTTTGTGAGTATCAAAAAACTGATTCTAAAGTTTATATAGAGAGGCAAAAGACCCAGAATAGCCAATGTGTTATTGAAGAGGAACAAAGTTGGGGGACTCACACTACTCAACTTCAAGACTTAGTGTAAAGCTACAATAATAAAGTCAGTGTGCTATTGGCAAGATAGAGATAAATGGATCAATGAAACAGAGCATAGAGGCCAGAAATATATAATCAACCTGATCTTTGACAAAGGAGCAAAGGCAATACAGTGGAGCAAAGATAGTCCTTTCAACAAATGGTACTGGAACAACTGAGCATCCACAGGCGAAAAAATGAGTGGTCTAGACACAGACCTTACACCCTCCACAAAAGTTAACTCAAAATGGATAACATAAATGTAAAACACAAAACTGTAAAATTCCTAGAAGACAGCATAGGAGTAAACCTACAACAGCAAAGGCACAGTCCAGGAAAGAGATACTTGATAAGCTGGACTTCATTAAAATTAAAAATATCTGCTTTGCAGAAGACAATGTTAAGAGAATGAGAAGACAAACTACAGACTGGGAGAAAATATTTGCAGAAGACACATATGATAAAGGACTGTTATGCAAAATATACAAAGACTTCTTAAAACTCACCAATAAGAAAACAATCCAAATGAAAAACGGGCTACAGATCTTAACAGGCATTTCACCAGAGAAGATATACAGATGGCAGATAAGCATATGAAAAAATACTCCACATCATATGTCATCAGGGAAATGCAAATTATAAAATGAGATATCACTATGTACCTTTTAGAATGGCCAAGATCCAGAACATTGACGTCAAATGCTGGTGAGGATGTGTGACAGGAACTCTGATTCATTTCCAGTGGGAATGCAAAATGCTACAGCCACTTTGGAAGCCAGTTTCGCAGTTTCTTACAAAACTAAACATACTTTTACCATATGATCCAGCAATCATACTCCTTGGTATTTACCCAAAGGAGTTGGAAACTTATGTCTATACTAAAACCTGCACGTGAATGTTTATAGCAGCTTTATTCATAATTGTCAAAACCTGGAAGCAACCAAGATGTCCTTCAGTAGGTGAATGGATAAATAAACTGTGATACCTCCAGGCAGTGGCATATTATTGAGCACTAAAAGAGCTATCAAGCCGGGGCCGGGGGGTGGGGTGGCCGGCCCTGTGGCTTAGCAGTTAAGTGCGCGCGCTCCGCTGCTGGCGGCCTGGGTTCGGATCCCGGGCACGCACTGATGCACCGCTTCTCCGGCCATGCTGAGGCCACGTCCCACATACAGCAACTAGAAGGATGTGCAGCTGTGACATACAACTATCTGCTAGGGCTTTGGGGGAAAAATAAATAAATAAAATTAAAAAAAAAAAAGAGCTATCAAGCCATGAAATGGCATGGAGTTACCTTAAATGCATATTACTAAGTGAGAAAAGACAACTTGGAAAGGTTACATATTGTATGATTCAAACTGTATGACATTCTGGAAAAGGCAAAACTATGGAGACAATAAAAAGATCAGTGGTTACCAGGGGTTAGGTTGGAGAGAGGGATGAATAGGTCGAGCAGAGGATTTTTAGGGCAGTAAAAATATATGATGGATATATATGGAAAATATAATAATGGATACATATCATTATACATTTTTCCAAAGCCATAGAATGACAACACCAAAAGTGAACCTTAATGTACACTATGGACTTTTGGTGATTATGTGTCACTGTAGGTTCATTGATTGTAACAAATATACCACTGTGGTGGTGGGGAGGCCTGTTGATAATGGGGGAGGCTGTGAATGTCGGGGGACGTAGAGTAATTGGGCAATCTCTGTACCTTCCTCTCAATTTTGCTGTGAAACTGAAATTTCTCTAAAAAAAATAAAGTTATAGAAAAGTTAAAATAAATATGAAAACAAAACAGTACATGTAGCCTCGGAGGAAAAAAAAATATCTGAAAGAGAATTATCTCTCAGGATATTTTTCCTGAGTATTTCCACACTATAATCTTTCTCCAAAATAGATATGTTTTATTTTCCAGTATACCCAGAAGAAAATATTTTATATGAGATAAATGTACAGTGAAAGCAAGCCATACATTTTCTACACTCCATCTCTCTATCAAGGTCTCCTGTTGTATTACCTGCAGGCACCCGCAGGTGTTTACTTTCAGGCACTAATCACACCCACTGTTGCAGATCATTTGATTTTGTTTAATGCTTTTATCTTCTCCTTAACCATAGATTTTTTTTCTGCCATATCTTTAACATTCCTCTTTGCGTATTATAGATATCAAGAGTAGAATAAAAGCTAATGGACTTTAATGTGCATGACAGGGCAGGAGAAACAAAGGTGTTGGGATTTCCTGTGGCTGAAGAAGATCGGAGCAGGGTTTTGCTGAAAGCAGTTATTTGTCAGTTTTGGAAGATTAACCCAAGCGGGGATACATGGGCAGAGGGGCAAGATGAAAGATGAGGGGAATGAGATGCTTATCCATGATGGGTGTGGACCAGCAGCTGGTGTGCCTGTCTGGGGTCCTTCTTGGATTGAACTAAATGGTGATCTCTCACGTACCCTTTCACTTGAATGATTTGTCCTTTGAGGAGGCAAAAATGCATTTTGATAGTGCTGTTTTGCATATTAAGATGATAATATGCCTCAAGTTTTGCTACTTTTTCTTATAGTTATTTCCCCCTAAGACTAGTGATATATATTTGCACGGTACTCAGTGCTGAATGAGGGTTGGCTATGGTTTGGCATTTTTTTTTCTCTGTTTAAAGCTATACAGTCTTTGTTATAAATGTTATCATTAGACTAAGCTAACTTAATCATTCTTCCATTCACTAAAAATTTATTGAGCATCTGTTATGTGCCTGGCTCTGTAGCAGATGCTGAGGAAATAAAGACATAGAGGGGAATGAGGTAAAGAAGACATGAGTAAGCCACTAAATATAACTCAGTGAAATAGTCACCCAGTGAGTGGAGGACTCCATTATGACTTACTTTAGTTTAGTAAGTTTAGATATTCAGGGATGCCAGACTTTGTGGCATCTATGTCTTGGGAAAGACAAATGTACTCTGGAAAATTCATTGTAAAACACATTTTAAAAGCATTTTCTGTTTTTACTTGTCACTTTCATTTTGAAATTGCTGCACTGAGGGGAAAACATGACCTTAAAAACCAATTTAAAGTGAACAAGTTATTAAGAAAATCGTAATCGTTTTGCATGCTGTCTGTAGTCCTTGAGAACTTTTGCATACTTTCATAATTTTATAACTCACTTTTTGCTTTTATTCTTGCTTACCTTTCCCCTGATCATGAATCTTTCTTCTATACCTGGTAACATCTTTGTACCTCTCTTCTTTTAGTCTCGGTATTTTTAATGCCTTCTGTTCTTGGGTTATACTGTCACCCTTTACCAGTAATTTTTGTGCTATATTGCATGCTTCACTAAAACTTTTAGATATTTTAAATTTGAAGCTTCATATTGGTGAAATAAATTAGACCTTTATCAGTTTTTTTCAAACATTTATGTAAAATGATGGCTACCAATTTTTAATTTGTTAAATAATTGTATTGAATACAATTCTGTACCTTTTGTGATTACTTTCTCTTTGACTCAGTTTGATGTAATATAATAGTGTATGTATATATATGTGTGTGTGTGTATTCTGTCTTAAATTTTACAGATCAGGACTAAATCATCTTGTTATTTTGACCATCTTCTAAAAAGCAGCGTAATGATACTTTTTATTTCATGTGATGTGTTAAATTTTGGCTGCTGTTTAAAGGATTATATATTTTTAAACCAAAGAGGATTTATATCCAAAATAATTGTCTATAATTCCATTTCAGATATGGCTATATTTTGCAGGTTAGACCAGAGCTTTTCTACCTTTAATGCAACATGAGTCACCTAGGATCTTACTAAGATGCAGCTTCTGATTCAGTAGGCCTAGAGCATTGTCAAGCTCCCAAATGAAGCCATGGTGCTAGTAGCAGTAGTTGTTGTCTTCTCTCATTTTGGGAGGAGGACATTCTCTGGAAGGCTCCTTTCAATGATTGCTGAGATCTCCTATCTCACTCAGATGCCCTCCCAGCTGGTGGGTCGTGCTGTGAGGACAGAGGCCAGGTTGGTGATTCCTTTGGCATCTTTCATACCTGTCAAGGTCCTCTGCCTTCCCTCTGCACCACCCTCCCCAAGGGCAAAAGGGGCACCTCACTTGGGGAGAGGTTGGGCGCATTCTCTGAGTTGCTTATTTAGCTGACATCTAATCTAAGAATGCCAGAACTTTAGTTGTCTTTATGATATATGTAGAGGCAGATTGTTATTTTAGCTTGGAGACAGAGTCTTGGCAAGAGAATTGCAAATAAAATTTAATGAATCTAATAATGTTAAGTATAATAGATACAGTCCCATTTAATGGAATACTTTAGGAAATCCCTTTGAAAAGTAAATGTAAGGAATTTCTTTTTTTTTTTTTAAGTGACACGTACTGCCTAATTTTCATTTTTGGTAACTAATGTTTGTGTGTATTGGCTTTTTTTTTTTTAAAGGAAGTTTATTCTGTGTGTGCATGTATTTTCACTTGTGAACTTATTTTATAAAATTTCAAACTTGCTGTATAAATAAAAGAATGGGAAAAACATGGTGTTGTACACTTTTTTGTTTCCTAGCATACTCCATCAGTAAGTAACTTGTGTGTTTACCGGGAAAGAATTTTGAGTTTGCCCTTTAGTTTAGTTTAACTAGGGATTTAATACAAAATTTTGAAAACTGTAGTGTGTTTGTTGGGATATTCACCTGCATAAAGGTAGAGATCATTTTACTTTTATCTTTGAAACAGTACAAGGTTTGAGAAGCACAGAGGGTAAAATTAGACTATTTGATCCGAAACTTGCCTCTTGACCTCCAGAAAAACCATTTTGGAAGAATTTGCTGTGATTTTCTTTTAAAAGTCACAAACCATTATTGGTCTCAGGGATCTAGTTGAAAGTACTTCTATATGTTAACACATTTATTCATTTAGCAAACATTTATTCACTGCGTAAAATGTGCAAGACACCATGGGAGACATTGATAGGGATATAAAGAGGTACCAGATGCAGTCCCTCTTTTTTTTTTTTTTTAATTTTTTATTTATTTATTTTTTTCCTCCAAAGCCCCAGTAGATAGTTGTATGTCATAGTTGCACAGCCTTCTAGTTGCTGTGTGTGGGACGTGGCCTCAGCATGGCCGGAGAAGTGGTGCGTTGGTGTGCGCCCGGGATCCGAACCCGGGCCTCCAGCAGCGGAGGGCCCGCACTTAACCGCTACGCCATGGGGCTGGCCCCGCAGTCCCTCTTTTAAGGAAATCTTTGCTGCATCTAGTGCATTAATCAGTCCCTCTAAGTTCACTGGCCTTCCTTCATGGGATGAGAAAACCTTTGTCTTCTGATATGACTTGACTGCAGTTTGTATATGGTATTCTACACAAAGGCATTAATAAACTTTGTCTCTCTTCCCTACCCTTTGTCACCAGGCAATGTCTTTAATCTCTTCAGTACCATCCTAGGTTTATTTTATCATCTAGTTCTGTTATGTCATTAAAATAATTTGGACGAATTACTTTATATCTCCTCTTTTGCAGATAAGTATATCCTGGGTTCACTAACTCTTCCGATTCTTTCTTCTCTAACACAACGTTAGGAAATCTACTTATTCACATTGTATTTATTTATTTATTTTATTTTATTTTTTAAAATTTTTTGTTTATTGCAGTAACATTGGTTTATAACTCACCTTGTATTTAAACCCTTTATTGCGAGAGCTCTTCCTGGGACTCCCTAAGGTAGTGTCTATTCTTTATTTATGTTAGGTAAAGTCTGCTCAGTTCTCTAGGAGCTGTGGAGGGAGAAGGTGAGAGAAATGTCTCAGGGCGTGTGAAAGGTAGAACAGGCTTTACCTCCGTTCCTAGAATAGGAACTGAGGCCTGGGGCCTGGGGAGGTTAGACTCTGTCCAGGTAGAATTTAGCCATTATGTGGAATTTCTATTGCTTTCCCTTTCTAAAAGAAGCAAAGGGCTACACTCGCCTTAGAAGGAAAAGAGTTTTCTTTGCCCCAACACTCTCTCTCCTTCTCAGATGTTAGAATAGAGCTGAACTGATCAGAGGAATCTAGCTAATTATGTCATCTCTTGGGTGTCTCTTTTTCTGTAGCAGCTTTATTGAGATATAATTCACAATGGCCATTTAAAGTATACAATTTAGTAGTTTTTAGTATTCATAGAGTTGTGGAACCATCACTACAACCAATTTTAGAGCATTTTAATCACCCCAAAAAGAAATTCTGAGCTTCTTAGAAATACTTCCCATTTCCCCCAATCCTCCCTTCAACCCCAGCCCTAGGCAACCAGTAGGCTACTTTCTTTCTCTATGGGTTTGTCTATCGTGGATATTTCATCTCAATAGAATCATGTAATATGTGATCTTTTGTGACTGGCTTCTTGCACTTAGCATAATGTTTTCAAGGTTTATCTATGCTGTAGCATGTATCAATACTTCATTTCTTTTTATGGCTGAATAATAGTCCATTGTATGGATATACCACATTTTGTTTATGTATAGATAAGTGGTGGACATTTGATTGTTTCCAATTTGGGGCTGTTATGAATAATGCTGGTGTGACCATATTCATGTACAAATTTTTGTGTGGACGTATGTTTTCATTTCTTTTGTCTATATACCTAGGAGTGGAATTGCTGAGTGAAATGGTAATTCTGTGTTCAACCTCTTAGGAACTGCCAGATTGTTTCCCAAAGTGGCTCTTGATTTTTTTTGAAGGCTTTTTCCCATCTGTATCTTCACTTTCCCTGCCTTGGTTCCGGCCTCGCCACGGTTTGCCTGCCTGTTGGAAGAGGCTCATGACTAGGCAGTGGCACAGTGGCTGAGAGTGTAGGCTATGGACTCTGATGAGATCAATGCCTAGCATGTGACCCTGGAAACTACTTAACTTCTGTATACCCCAAGTTTGTCATCTGTAAAAGAAATTTGATTAATAAAGGATCTACTTTGTAGGGTTGCTATGAGCGTTAAGATAATACATGTATAGTGCTTGATGAGAGTAAGTGTTCAGTAAATATTCGGTTCTGTTAATATTTTTTATGGAAAGACTACTGGTTATCTATCTAATGTTCATTGGACACTTCTTCCTTAAAACCAGAATACCACTTTTATTTGAAGTGGAAATAAGCCCAGCTAAAGAATTATATGTTCTTATTTTCTTTACATTTAGGTGTGGCCATGTAACTTAGTTCTGGCCAGTGAGATATAAGCATAAGTTGTGTGTGTGATTTCCAGGAAGGATCTTTACAGAGAGCTTACTAAGGTGGATGCTTTTACTTTTACTCCTTCCTGCTGCCTGGAATGTGGATAAGGTATCTGGAGCTCTGGTAGCCACCTTGGGTTCACTAATGACTGTCAGAGGAAGCTGGGTGCCTGATCACCATGAACCTGCAGTTGCAGCTCGAGAATCTTCGTTTCCTGACTTAGTTTACATGAGAGAGACAATAGAACCCTATGTGTTCAAGCCAGTGTAATAGTGGATTTTCTTTTATATGTAGCCACACCTACTTTGAAGTTATTTGTTGTTACTGCTATTAGTCTTTTGGTTATCTTATGCTTTTAGGATCTATAAACTATTCATGTCTGATCCTTTCCTGTTTTTACAACTATATCTCTTGCTGTACCCTGTGCTGTAGCCACAAGGATTGCCCCTGGGCTGAAGTCTGTACATCTTAAATGCTGTTCTCATTGTCTATAATGCTGCCTTCCCCTTTTAACCTTATTCACTCAGCAAATTCTTATCCATTCTGTAGTTCTAATTTCCCTGATCATCTCTAATGAGTCTACCTCTGGCAGCTCTCTGTTTCTACTCTTGAGTTTTCCTGGATCTTTGTTACATGTTTTGACTATAACATTTGTCATTTGCATTAAGGATGTTTTAGGAGTAGCATATAGGTGGAATGAGCATGGTTTCTGAAATGAAATAACATCCAAAGTTATCCATCATTACCAGACTCTTAGCTCCATATGGCTCTTTGTCTACCTTCATCTGCCAGCTCCTTTGAAGCATTTGCCATTGTATCCCCCCCACCCCCATGACCTCGCCTTCCAGTTATTCGTTTACATTCATGGCTCCCTTTTTATTTCTTTATCATTACTCCTGGTGTCATTCTTGGTGAAGTGGACATCCACCCAACACCTGACCCCTTCGTCCCCACTTCTGATTATCTTTGCTTTTACCCCAATTTAGCTACCTCTTCCCATGGCTGTACCCTAGAACCTGTGATGACCAGTAACTATTACTAATGATCTCTCGATTTCAGGGTTCTTACCCTCCAACTACCACTGTCTTACAGGTATCTAGCACAGTACCTGACACCACATAATAGGTGCTTAATAAGCAATATTGCCATTACTGCTATTCTGCTTCTGTTGTAGCATCAGCAATCCTTAAAAAGCAAGAACTGTCTTATTGATCCCTATTTCTCCAGGACCTACCACAGTCCATGGTACAAAAAGGTCCTTAGTGATATTTATGGGCCCAGTAAAAGAAACAGCAGCAGTAGGAAGGATGTGGCGTTCAAAAGATCTTTATGTTAGAAAAAAGATAACTAAAATTTACCAGTGAAAATATCACATAATTTTTAGAAACCATTTGTGTAATGACATTTCAAAAATTGTTTTCTTTCTCATTTCCTCTGGGAGAAAATAGGTGTTACAATTTATTACCATTGGGATTATTTTAGTTTAGTCAAGGTTGACCAATTACATACTTCCATCTTCTAAAGATTATTGTAAATGCACTATAAACAGGGAGATGGCTTTTTAGTAAAATGGGTTAGCTTACCTGAAAAGAGTTATCTTTTCTCTCCTGTGTTGAAAGACTTTGCACTACCAGCCTAATGAGTGGAGAGGAGGGGGAAGGTGCATTAAGATTTTCTCAGCCTTTCCTATGATCTGCATAGAAAAATAAAAGTAGTCAGTGCCACTGTATTATCTCTGATTGTTTTTCTTCTTTTGAGATAAGAGAAAAGCATACAAGTTTTCTATTTGTTTGGGTGGTGGTGTTGACTTTCTAGAATATTTTAAACTCATGTTGACCAACAATTTTTCTAAAAACCCTAGTTTCATTATTATTATATTCATGTTTGGTTGCTTTTAAGCTAAGAAGTAATTACCATTTAATTATATCCATGACTACTTCAATAAATCATTTCTACTTCCACTGTTACTGTACTTTGATCCAGTAGTTTCTCATAGTTAGATATATGAAGGACTTGAAAGTAACTAGAAAAATTATTTTAAGGGTTTATAAAATTCTGAAATTCTAGAATGGTTAAACTTTTTAAAACGTTAATTTATTTCTACCTAGAGCTGAGATATTTCAAATGATATCTAGAAATTCCTTTTGAGAGTTTACCGTTAAAAATTCTCTTAAAGTGGGCCAGCCTGGTGGCATAGTGGTTAAGTTCAGATGCTGTGCTTCAGCAGCCTGGGGTTCGTAGGTTCAGATCCCGGGCACAGACCTACTCATGGCTTATCAAGCCAAGCTGTGGTGGCGGCCCACATATAAAGAAGAAAAAGATGGTCACATTGGCCCTGTTAGCTCAGGGCCAATCTTCTTCACCAAAAAAAAAAAAATCTCTTAAAGAAATAATAATAATAGTAATATTTATTGAGCACTTCCTATGAACCAAGCATGATGTTAAATTTTTTACATATTTTATTTTATTCTCATTACAGCTAAGTAATATTGGTACTATTATTATTATCACTTTAGTTCAATGGTTTAGAGAGATTAAATTGCTTAGTATCACACAGATCCTAAGTGATAAACTGGATAGAATTCAATCCCTGGCTATGTGGCTCCAATGTCACTGATTTAACTACTGTATTAGATTCTCTTATAGTGCCTGTTTGAGGAATAAATACAGATACAGTCGGTGAGAAATTAATTCACAAAGCATGCATCCAAGAAGAGATTAAACTTTGTAAATTTAATCTCTTAAAAAAACAATCCAGTAGAAAATGGGCAAATGATATGAACAGGCAATTCACACAAGAGAAACCGTGAATGTTAAATGAACTTGAAAAGATGCTCAAACTCTCGCTACTTATTAGGAGAATGCCCAATAAAGCACAGTGAGATAACGTTTCCCGCCCATCAGGCTGGCAGAAAGTAAAATGACTGACAGCATCAAGGGTTGACAGGATACGGATTTAAGGGAACTCTCATTATACTGCTGTGGGAGTGTAAATTCCTACAGCCACTTTGGAGAGCCATTTGTGAATATGTAAAGTAGTTCAAGATGTGCATTCTTACAACTCAGCAATTCTACTTCTAGGAATATGTACTCTAAAGCAGCGGAAGTCAAAATGAGGGTCCCCAAGGTCCTTTCAGGGGCTCTATAAGGTGAAAACTATTTTTATAATGACATTAAGACATTTTTTGCCTTTTTCACACTCATTCCCTCATGAGTATACGGTGGAGTTTTCCAGAAGTTACATGACATCAGATTATTCAACAGATTGAATTCAGAAACATAAATGAGAATCCAGCTGCTTTCTATTAAGCCAGACATTAAAGATATTTGCAAAAATATAAAACAGTGCCAGTCTCCTCACTAACTTATTTTTGTTTCAGAAAATATAGTTTTTTTTAATAAAAATATATTATTTATGTCAACATGTAATGGGATTATTTTAAATTAATTAATAAATATTTTAAAAATTTATTTTATCCTCTAATACAGTAAATATTGATAGATATAACCCACATAAATAAAACCTCTTTGGAGTCTCTCAGTAATTTTGAGTCTGATTGAGACCAAATAGCTTTCAAAAGCATTGCCTATGTGCACAACGCAAGTGTTCATTGTAGCATTGTTTATAATAGTAAAACATTGTAATTAACCCAATTGTCTATCAATATAGGCATGATGTCAATTCTGTCAATATGGAATGGTAAAATAAATTGTGATATATCTTTATATACACACACGCACACACATATACACACATTCATACATAATTATATATGAATCAGACAGTATGCATTTGTCAGATGTTCCTTATCTCATGTGTCAAATAATGACTTTTTTGAGAATGTAAGTATATTTCTGTTTATAAGTATGTAATAAAATTAAGTGCAAACTTTATTAAGAATTAGATATTAGTTCATATTATTGCAGATCTGTTGATCTTAACCTTAAAAGGCAGAAATAAAAGTGGTGATAACATAAGCTACTCTATTAGACTAGAATGCACAATAAACAGCATTCATAGGACTTAATATTCTAGAATGTAGAACATCTGAAGGGTTTTATTTCAGGAGCACTATACTGTGTGTTTATTGAAAAGGAGGAAGCATTATTTTGTTACATCTTTGTATATACACTTCCACTGTAGTGGCTTAAACAAATAGGAACTTATTTTTCTCAGCCAAAAACTGGAGGTTGGTAGCTGCTGGCTATTCAGTGTTATCAGAGTCTTTCTATCTGGTGGCATTTGTTCTCATGCTGCCTCTCATGCTGAGAATGTTGAAAAGGGCAAAAAGCCTGTCTTACTAGAAATGGTTGATTCTTGTTCTTCACAGTAGTTATGTTTATAAAGTCAGCACAGATCAGCCAGACTGAATTAGCCAAAACTGAACCATTGCTCTTAGGGGATGTGCAGGGTTAGGTTCCTATGAGCCCCTGGTCACAACGTTTTTGCCAACCGATCAATACATAACCTTATTTTATGTGTGTTTCTGTTTAAAGACACCTTATTTAATATATATTGTTGATTCATTAACATTGAACACATGGCCAACAGCGCTATCACTCATGCCTGAAAAAAGCGTATCTAACACATGTAATTTCTGCATAAGGCACATCACAGCCTTCTTGCACTTAAGAACACTAGACAACACTACAGTACTACACTTGCAGGACATTTTAAATAGCGAAATCATCAACGAAAAGCACAAAAATGAGAATAATGTGACCATGAAAAGGACTCTTGTTTACAGCATGAGAGCTGAAATAAGAAAGCAGAGTGTTTTTGTTTTTTGTTTTTTAGCCTCAGCTGGGAACACGTGCATTGGATGACTTAAATTTTTTGTGCCCCACACATAACCATGAATGATTGCAAAAATGCTGCAAGAATCAAATTTGGGGTTACAAATAAAAATGTTAATAAGTAGGAAAATTTGCAAATAAGTAATCCACAAATAACGATGATCAACTGTATCCTTTCACAAGTCATTAGCCAGAACTGTAAACATGGCTTGTTCTTAGAGCAACCAGTGGCCATGGGCATGAGATTTTAATTAGTTTAGACCAACAGTGATTTAACTCCCTGGAGTTGGCAACCTATCCTCTCTGAAATCAAGAGCTCTCTGTTTGCCATCTCAACAAATCAAAGCTCTCTTGGCAGGGAAGAGTGAAGTAGTTGTTGGATAAGCAAGGGACTGTGCCTGCCATATGCCTAATGAAGTACTTGGCATTTGGAAGGGGCTCAGTACGTTTTTTGTGTGTGTGTGTGTGTGATATTCTGTGTTACTGTCTATTGTTGACTAAAGGGGAGAAAGTTTTTTCTTTTTTTTGATATTTATTTAATTACAGTAACGTTGGCTTATATTATAACATTGTATAAATTTCAGGTGTACAGCATTATACTTCTATTTCTGCATAGATTACATCATGTTCACCACCAAAATACTAATTACAATTCGTCACCACACACATGTGCCTAATCATCCCTTTCACCCTCCTCACTACCCTCTTCCCCTCTAGTAACCACCAATCCAATCTCAGTCTCTATGTATTTGTTTGTTGTTGTTGTTATCTTGTACTTATGAGTGAGATCATATGGTATTTGACCTCCTCCCCCTGACTTATTTCACTTTTTCACCATTGAGGATGATGTTAGCTGTGGGTTTGTCATATATGGTCTTTATTATGTTGAGGTACTTTTCTTCTATACCCATTTTATTCAGAGTTTTTATCATAAATAGATGCTGTATCTTGTCAAATGCTTTCTCTGCATCTGTTGAGATGATCATGTGATTTTTATTCTTCATTTTATTAACGTGGTGTATCACATTGATTGATTTGCGGATGTTGAACCGTCCCTGCATCCCTGGAATAAATCCCACCTGATCATGGTGTATAATCTTTTTAATGTATTGTTGTGTGCGATTTGCTAGTATTTTGTTGAGGATTTTTGCATCAATGTTCATCAGTGGTATTGGCCTGTGACTTTCTTTTTTTGTGTTGTCCTTGTCTGGTTTTGGTATCAGGGTAATGTTGGCTTTGTAGAATGAGTTAGGGAGCTTCCCCTCCTCTTCAATTTTTGGAAGAGTTTGAGAAGGATAGGTATTAAGTCTTCTTTGAACGTTTGGTAGGATTCACCAGGGAAGCCATCTGGTCCTGGACTTTTATTTTTGGGGAGGTTTTTGATTACTGTTTCGATCTCCTTACTGGTGATTGGTCTATTCAAATGCTCTATTTCTTCTTGATTCAATTTTGGAAGGTTGTATGATTCTAAGAATTTATCCATTTCTTCTGAATTATCCAATTTGTTGGCATATAGCTTTTCATAGTTTTTGCTTATAATCTTTTGTATTTCTGAGGTGTTTGTTGTAATTTCTCCTCTTCGATTTCTGATTTTACTTATTTGAGCCTTCTCTTTTTTCAAACGTTGTCAATTTTGTTTATCTTTTCAAAGAACCAGCTCTTGGTTTTATTAATATTTTTCTATTTTTTTTAAGTCTCTATTTCATTTATTTCTGCTCTGATTTTTATTTCTCTTCTTCTACTGATTTTGGGCTCTGTTTGTTCTTCTTCTTCCAGTTTCTTTAGGTGTGCTGTTAGATTGTTTATTTGAGATTTTTCTTGTTTGTTGAAATAGGCCTGTATTGCTATAAACTTCCCTCTTAGAACCGCTTTTGCTGTATCCCATAAATTCTGGCATGTTGTATTTTCATTTTCTTTTGTCTCCAGGTATTTTTTGATTTCTCCTTTGATTTCTTTGTTGACCCAATCGTTGTTCAGTAGCATTTTGTTTAATCTCCACATATTTGTGGCTTTTCTGGTTTTCTTCCTATAGCTGATTTCTAGTTTCATACTGTTGTGGTCAGAAAAGATGCTTGGTATTATTTCAATCTTCTTAAATTTATGGAGACTTGTTTTCTGGCCTAATATGTGATCAATCCTGCAGAATGTTCCATGTGCATTTGAAAAGAATGTGTATTCTTCAGTTTTTGGATGGAATGTTCTGTATATATCTGCTAGGTCCATCTGCTCTAGTGTGTCATTTAAGGCCAGTGTTTCCTTATTGATCTTCTGTTTGGATGATCTATCCGTTGGTGTAAGTGGAGTGTTAAAGTACCCTACCATTATTGATTACTGTCTATTTTCCTTTTATGTATGTTAATAATTGCATTATATATTTAGGTGCTCCTACATTGGGTGCATAGATATTTACAAGTGTTATATCCTCTTGTGGATTGTTCCCTTGATCATTATGTAGTGCTCTTCTTTGTCTCTTGTTACAGTTTTTGTTTTAAAGTCTGTTTTGTCTGATATGAGTATTGCTACCCCAGCTTTCTTTTCATTGCCATTTGCGTGGAGTATCTTTTTCCATCCCTTCACTTTCAGTTTGTGAGTGTCTTTAGGTCTGAAGTGTGTCTCTTGTATGCAGCACATATATGGGTCTTGTTTTTTTATCCAATCAGCCACCCTATGCCTTTTAATGGGAGCATTTAGTCCATTGATGTTTAAAGTAGCTATTGATAAATATGTACTTACTGCCATTTTTTAACTTTTTTTCTCGGTGTTGTAGTAGTTCTTCTTTTCCTTTGTTCTTCTTTTGCTCTCTTCCCTTGTGGTTTGATGGCTTTCTTTAGTATTATGTTTGGGTTCCTTTCTGTTAGTTTTTTGTGTATTTATCATAGGTTTCTGGTTTGTGATTACCATGGGGTTCATATACAGTAACCTACGTATGTAGCAATCTATATTAAGTTAATGGTCTCTTTAGTTTGACCTCTATCTGAAAGCTCTACTTTTTAACTCCCCTCGTCCCACATTTTGTTTTTGATATCATATCTATCCTCTTTTTTGTGTGTTTGTATCCGTTACCCCCTTATCATGGAAGTAGATAATTTTTCCTATTTGTGGTCTTCTCTTTCTTCCTTAAGTAAGTACCTTCAGCATTTCTTGTAGAACTGGTTTCTTGCGACAAACTCCTTTAATTTTTGCTTCTCTGGGAAACTTTTTATCTTTCCTTCCATTTTGCATGATAACCTTGCCAGGTAGAGAATTCTGGGCTGTAGGTTTTTTCCTTTTAGCACTTTAAATATATCGTGCCACTCTCTTCTAGCCTGTAAGGTTTCTGCTGAGAAGTCAGATGATAGCCTTATGTGGTTTCCTTTGTATGTAACTTGTTATCTTTCTCTTGCAGCTTTTAGGATTCTCTCTTTATCTTTAATTCTGGACATGTTAATTATAATGTGTCTTGGTGTGGGCCTCTTTGGGTTTATCTTGTTTGGTGCTCTCTGTGCTTTCCGTAGCTGGATCTCTGTTTCCTTCCTTAGGTTAGGGAAGTTTTCAGCTATTATTTATTCAAGTAGATTCTCTGCCCCTTTGTCTCGCTCTTCTCCTTCTGGGACACCTATAATGTGGATGTTAGTGTGCTTGATGTTGTCCCAGAGGTCCCTTAGACTGTCCTCACTCTTTTTTTGTGTGTGTGAGGAAGATTAGCTGTGAGCTAACATCCCATGCCAATCCTCCTCTTTTTGCTGAGGAAGATTGGCTCTGGGCTAACATCCATGCCCATTTTCCTCTATTTTATATGGGAGTCTGCCACAGCATGACTTGACAAGTGGTGCATCAGTGCACGTCCGGGATCTGAACCTGCAAACCCCGTGCCACACTTAACCGCTACGCCACTGGGCCGACCCCTGTCCTCATTCTTTTTAACTCTTTTTTCTTCTATCTGTTCAGCTTGGGTGATTTCTTCAAGTCTTTCATCCAGCTCACTGATCCTTTCTTCTGTGTCCTCTACTCTGCTTTTGAGTCCTTCTAGTGCATTTTTCATTTCCAGTATTGTATTCTTCATTTCTGATTGGTTCTTTTTTATATTTTCCATTTCTTTGTTGACATTCTCACTGAGTTCATCTATTCTTCTCCCAAGATCAGTGAGCATCCTTAACACTCTTTGTTTGAACTCTCTGTTGGGCAGGTTGCTCTTTTCTGTTTCATTTAGTTCCTTCTTTGAGGTTTTGTCCTGTTGCCTTACTTGGAACATATTCCTTTGCCTCCTCATTTTGCCTCTTTCCCTGTGCTTTTGTATAAGTGGTACGTCAGCTATGTCTCCTGATCTTGGAGAGGAGACCTTATATAAGTGATGTCTTATGAGGCCTGGCAATGTGCTTCCCTCTCTTCACCAGTTCCAAATGTTCCAGGAGTGACCCCTGTGTGGGCTACTTGTGTCCCTCTGTTGTGGCAGGGTTGCTCTTCCCGTAGGTGTCAAGGGAGGCTGAGCTGTCCCCCTGGCCGGCTGTTTGTAATGCTCATCTATGTGTAGTTGTTGTGGACCCCTCATTCTCTTTATTGCGTGTGGGGAGCCCTAGCACAGTTGGCTGCAAGGTCCAATAGCACATTCCTATTGCAGTTTTTCTGTTAAGTGAGTAGGCCCCTAGCGTGGCTGGTTGTTAGGCTCAGGGGCTTATAATTGCTATAAGCCTCTAGCCTATAAGGCTCTTGTCAGCTCTCTGAGGATTGCAGCTGGGTGGGGCTGGCCTCAGGCACAGGAGCACCCAGTTGTTTCAGGCTTTGGAAGGTGGGGCCAATCCCCCATGTGGCTGTTTGAGAAGCACAAGTTTTCTGCAGCTGACAAGCCACACCGCCCACAGGTCCACACATACAGTCAACACAGTCCTGCCCCATGCATGCACCCCGACCCGCTGAAGTGGACCCAGTCTCTCCAAAAGCAGGAGACCTACACACTCCACCAAAGCCCCACACTCTCCACCTGTTCCTTGTGCATGCTGTGCCCCACAGAGGTGGACCCACTTGCCAGGCTGCAGAGAATCCAGTCACCAATCTATGCAGGCCCACAAGTTGCCCCAGGGCTTGTTGTTGGGTGGGGCCAGTCCCTGGCTGAGCTGAATTAAATCAGTGCTCTAGTGGGTGGGCCGACCCTGGGCTAGCAGGCCCTGGGGAGAATTCCAATGGTGTCGTCTGCCAGCATCTGTGTCAGCACGCCCACACCAGGTCACAACAATGGCCACTGCCAATGTCCCGGTCCCTGGAGAGGTCTCACCTCTCACTGAGATGCACTCAGAGCCTATCAGATGAGTCTCTTTTCTCCAAAGGATTGTGCACCTTTCTTTCTTTCTTCTTCTTTTTTTTTTTTGGTGAGGAAGATTAGCCCTGAGCTAACATCTGTTGGCAATCCTTCTCTTTTTGCTGAGGAAGATTGGCCCTGGGCTAACATCTGTGCCTATCTTCCTCTACTTTATATGTGGGACGCCTGCCACAGCATGGCTTGATAAGCAGTGTGTAGGTCTGCACCCGGGATCCAAACCCCGGGCCGCCGAAGCGGAGCACGTGAACTTAACCACTATGTCACTGGGCAGGTCCTGCATCTTTCTTTCTGGTGACTTTTGGTTGCTTTCCAAAATGGATGAATTTGTGCATGGGCCCTTTAAGAGCCAGCTTTAGTTTCGTTGTGAACCAGCTTTTCTGGGGGTATTCCCCAATGTTGTTAATAGCAACCAAAGGCAGATATTATGCCACTTGTCTCAGTTGTTCTGGGTCCAAAAAATGCCTATAGCAGGAGTGCTCCCTGGCTCAGGTCCCCCACTCTTCCACAGAAGGCCGTGTACCTTTGCGTTGCTCTGGGCGACTATGAAGTGTTGTGGCTTGTGAAGGTGGCATTTTTTCTCTCCAGAAGGGAATTTCTGCCTCTTACACTTCAATTAGGATTGTCATTTTTTGCGGGGGTTCCTCCTATCCAGTTTTCAGTTCTCTCTCGGGTAATTTTTCTAAGAGTAGTTCTAAATTGGCTGTGTCCATGGGAGGAGGTGAGTTCAGAGTCTACCCACGCCGCCATCTTGACTTCTCCTCTCAGTACATTTTTGTTGAAAGAATGAATCAATGAATGATAGCATCATTTTTTGAAGCAGCCTTTGATTTCTTTCATATCTCGCTTAAATTAAAGATTTTTTCTATCTGCACCTGAATTTTTTAAAAAGTAATGTGTTGACTGGCTAACTCCAAACCAAAGTAAAAGTTAATATAAAAGAATAAAGAAATTTTACTTTATCTGAGTGAACTTCGAGTTTAATAAATCTAAGAAAATGATAAAAAATGAAGCTTCAGGTGAAGTTGAAACCTATGTTCAGGAAAAGGCCGAGTAACTCAAGTTCCACTTGGCAAAGTTGTTCTTCCTTTCAATATCAGTTCCTTTAGTATAATTTCATTTCAATTTTGTTTAAACAAAGCATATATTTGTGTTTACTATTGCAAACATTGGAATACAGTGTAATTAAGTTTATCTTCTTATGTATCTGTCTCTTTCTCTCTATGCCCTGCCTTAGACCAAAACCAATTTAAGGCTATTAAATAATACATACTGACTTCTCATTAAAGTTTATGTTTATTTGATTATAGAAATAAAATAATCTTATTATATAAAATTGGAAATAAGAGAAAAGGGGGGAATCATCCCAATTCATATCGCTCAAAGAAAAATTTCAGCATTTTGATCTATTTCTTTTGTCTTTTTTTTTCACACATTACAAAAAAACCTTAATTTTACGAAATATATGTAATCTGAAAAAATCCTTTCAACATTCTAGGTAGCCATTATTATTATTATTATTATTACTTTAGATTAGAATAACTTTAGCATCAGAGAAGTATATTTATTACCTGCAGTTGTAGAGAAATAAATGAAGCAGCCAGTATTAAAGTACATTTCTCTCAGAATTTTTTCTGCTCAATTTACTTTCTCTGTTCCATACTTAAAAGCATACTGAGCCTGAGTCCAAAATTCAGGGCAAATGAAATTTCCTTTTTGTACGTTTCTAACTCCTGTTCTGGTGCATTGTCATAATTTCGCCTCTGTTTTCTCTTTAGGCCTTTTAAATGTTCAACACTCTGATAGTTATCTCTCCTTTCTATTCCCACTGTAAGCAACATTTCTATTCCTAAATATCAACTAAATGTTTGGAGAAAAGCAATATGATTATCTGATTAAAGTAATTCTCACTAAATTGTAAATGACCTGTAGTCATAGCTTTTTTGGGGGGGATGTCTACATTTTATCACAAGATCTTCTTAAACTCAGATGGGTGTTTGATAAGTAGAATACTTCAGGGTGATATTTTGGGGTCGTGGGAGAGCCTTCTGTTGGCCATACCACCTGCTCTCTATAGGAGCACCACACAGACATGAAAACGCTTGTGCTAACCCTGGTTAACTCTCATTCAGTGGCTATCAGTTGAAGATCATTCTCTCTATAAAAATCAATAAGAATTTATAATTAATTATAATACATAGACAGGTGTAACAGTTAATTCTATGTCTTTTAAGACCTCTTCTTTTGAGGTTTCTTTACTTTAGGACTAGATCAGCACAGTCTCCTTTCTTTATAAACTTAAAGTTAGATTTTATTCTCCAAAATTGAGAATGAGTTATTTGAGATTTTATTATGGCTTACTTCCAAGAGAACTTGAGGCAATTTATAGTTAAACGTTAAAGTAATATGCTTAATTATAACATAGAAGAGTAAATTTTTAAAACAGGTGGAAGGAAAAGATGCTTCCAGACCTCTGAAATGAACAGATTAATATAATTAGATAGTGAATTTGGCTTTTGGTTTTCTCACTGTTAAAGCTAAAGTAAAAACATGGTGCTGATACATTTCATCTTCTAACTAGAGGACTAACTAAAGGAAGCATGATAGATAATTCATCCATAGTAACAAAATATCTCCTAGAACTGAAATCAAGGTAAGCATCTTCTGCCATTTTTAAGGCTTACGTCATAGTATATTGATGAAAATGTTGATCAGACATAATCTTATATCTTCTTTGAGATTTTACCCATGGTCTTTTTATTTTTGTATCTGCTGTGTGATATTTATATGTGATAGTTATATATAAATAAGCAATACTTACATACTTAAAGGGTATCTGATTTCAGTCTTTGGGTGAAATCCAATTTTTTCTTCTTCCTCATATTTTAGATTTCAAGAAGACTTAGGGAAATTAAAAACATCTCTTAGACTTATCAGAGATGTATTACTAGACTGGGCTGAAGAGATTTCCTATTTAGAAACACAGATGTTGTCGCTAGAACAAATCCCTCTTCGGCAGTTCATTTTGATCACAGCTTTCTTCAGTCTACTCATGTGCGTTCTGCCTAAAAAACACCAGTAAGTCACCAGTTTTCAGTTATTAGCTGTTAGAGTGACCTACGGCACACAATGTCCAGTTTTATAGGGAAACATAAAATGAGGACAAACAAACAAAAAAATATAGTGAGGAAGTTTAAATCTGTGCTCTTGTAAAAATGTTAATTTTCTTCTTAACTTGTAATAGACATTACCTTGCATAAAGCAAATAGAATGTTAGGATTTTTAATTGCCTTTTAATATTATTGAAGGTGTAACAGTCTTCGCTGATTTTAATTTCCACAAATGAAACTTTCATAAAATGTTTTTACCTTCTTGAATCAGACCACTTTGAAGTTAATTTTTCTGATCAGTCTAAAAATAATAGTAATAGAAACTTGAGTGAATGTAGATTTAGCAGCAAAACACTTATGATGCTAATGAAAATTTGAAATTAGAGCCAAGTATTATGGGTACATGTGGATTTCAAAAAATAGTACTAGTGAATTGCCTGTGTACCTGCATGGAGATGACTAGATTTGTGGCACATGTGGATTTTGCTTTTTTGGCAACCATGGAAAGAGAGAAAGAAGACACTCTTTTCAGATATTGCATAGAAATAGACAAAATTACCTTTAACACTTTGAAAATGTACTCAGCAGCCTCAGTTTTAACTCTGTGCTAGATGCTTTGTTTGGCACTATGTTCGCAGGCACTTTACGTAGATTATCTCATATAGTCCACCCAACAGTCACTTATTCCCACTTTACAGAGGAGGAAATTGAGGCTGAGAGGTTACAGGTTATAATTAGTAGCCAGTGGACTTGGTGTCTCAGTCTGTCCAGGCTGCTATAACAGAATGTCACAGACTGGGTAGCTTATAAACAACAGTTTATTTCTCACGGTTCTGGAAGCTTAGAAGTGCAAGATCAAGGTGCCAGCGTGGTCGCGTTCTGGTGAGAGCCCTCTTCCTGGTTCACAGCTCTCACCTTCTTGCTGTTTCCTCATGTGGTGGAAGGGGTAAGGGGTCTCTGTGGGATCTCTTTTATAAGAACACTAATCCCATTCATTAACGTTCCACTTTCATGACTGAAGCACCTCCCAAAGGCCCCACTTTCTAATACTGTCACCTTTGGGGGTTAGGATTTCAGCATATGAATTTTGGGGGGGCATAAAGATTCAAACCGTAGCATTTGGACTGCAGATTTTGAACTCTAAACTGCTAAAACACTGTCCCTCCTAAGTATGCGGTCTTCCTTTTTCCCTAGAACAGCCCTAACATCCTCTCCTATTCACTCTTTATCTATTAGAGAGTAACTTTTCCTTCGTCTGAGCTTGGGTCCTATGTCTGTGTACTTCTCAAAACATGGTTTTGTATTACAGCTCATTCTGTAAGTGGTATGTGTTGATCTGTTCTTTTTCGTGAGCTCCTAGAAGCTGTGACTCTGATGTCCTCTCCACAGTCATCCACCCAGGACCTTACATGGTCGTGTCCACATGGTGGCCAATCAATGAACACTTGTCGAATTGACAGTTGGCGTTTGTGTTCATCAGGTAGCACTGTCTCCAAAAAACAATAGCTTTATTTTAGGAGACTGAAGACAGTGGAAAGGGAAGTAGTCAAGTAAGATGACCTGCCTCTCTTGACTAAGTTGGCTCAAATACTTGACTGTGCTTTTTCTCTAAATGCTAATGCGGGTTTAAATTGTTTGTGTTTCTCCCAGGAGGGTATAGTGTTTGTGAATCATAGATTCATTTTCCCTGAAATGTTAACTGTTATATTTTCTTGTTTTATACTTTAAATGTTAAAAATGTGAAGTAAAGTGATAAGGAACATCGAAGAATGAATCCAAACCAATTCTACTTTTCTGTTATAAGCGGTATTATTTTGACTACATCTGCTGCTTTATATTAAAAACCATTTGATAGTTAGGTGGATGGTGGATGTGAATCTCTTTAATTTTACAAAAGGCTTTTGGGCCCATACCAACATAATTACCATTTTGAAACAAAAATGGAAACAAAAATGGAAGATCTCTTACTATATTATGATGAATATTTATGCCAAAGGGAGTTCTTTATGTTTAGCATTTTCCAGTGTACTTTATTCGGTCAGTGTAAAAGTAATTGCAGTACCCTTGGATGGAATAATATGATTATATTTGGGATAATCTGTTTTTCATAGTGCAGAATTTCATTTGCTGCAGAAATTTCCATGGGGAAACTGCCAAGTACTTGGTTACATGGCATTAACATTTCTAATGAATCAGGATTCTAAGATTTCAAAGATATTTACGAACATAAAAATTCTTTAAAGAAATATTATTTCTGTGGTCTCTTTGTTTAAAAATTATATTTAGACTTCATTTACTTAGTTATTTTCACTTTTTCCATTTAGAAAAAGGGAGCTCTTTATTCTTAAGGGCTTGCTCATCGTGATATTCAGTATTCTTCATACTCCATAGAGCATCTTATGTCTTGTGTGAAAAAATATTTTCACAGGCATTCTACTCGGAGAATCATCCTTAAAACTTGTATTAAGGCTTGGGGTACTAAATCAGACGTCCCATAAGTCAACACTCTGTCTTTAGCAACAGTAAGTGGTGCAGGCTCTACCAAGTGTACTCTGGCCACTTTCTTAGCTCGATTTCTTCCCAAAGGTCACAGTGATCAGCCACAAACTAAATTTTGGTCCTTGAGATAGTCAGTGTGCAAAAGATCACTAGGCAGGGATCTTCAGTTTGAAAAAAGAGGCCGCAAAGACACACCCTGAGCTCTGGGGCGGCTTCTGATTGTAGAGGGCCCCCGTGCTCCATCCTGGTGAGTGTGCATCAGAGGGCAGGAGGGTCACCAGGCTCCCCTGTGGTGTCTCAGCCTTTGCCTTGGCCTAATTGGTCAACAGTGAGCCAGTTACCTTCTCTTGTGAGGATGGCTGTTGAAAGAGAGATTCAACTGCTAGGCACACTGGAAAACTTCTAGGGAATCAAGACACATTACTAGGAAAGAGCCCTGTATAATAAGTGTACTATATTTGAACGTGTTGTAGATGCATTTTTTTCTCTATAGGAAGTTTGAAATGGATTCTTCAGGTGCCAGGGCTGGGAGAAATTTGAGAGTCTCTAGTATTTCTTCATTTTCTATATCCTTTCCAGGAAACTTCTTTCCCTCTGCCTAGCAACTGGCCATATTATTTTAGGGCAGAGTTTCTAAATAGTGGGATGCTTTTTCCACCTGATAACTAAGAAGGACCGAGAGATATTCTCTTAAATAGCACTCTAATTGTTGGGATTTGAGGGAACCAGTTAATCCCGTTTCCTCTTCGATTTCTTAGACATAATGGTTTCTCCATATCCATGTTATATATATCCATAATAATTTTTTAATTTGTATACCAGAAAAACAATTAATTTTGCTCCATTTTTATTTCTTTTCTGCATTTTGGTTGCCTAGACTGTTGGAGAAACTAATTATGGCCCAAGTTTTACTTGGAAGAGAAAACTTAACTTGTTATGCTCCATGAACCACTGTATCTGGGGCACTGAGCAACCTAAGAATTTTCTCTGATTTGACATGTGTTCGATAGCATATTAGAGTTTGTGTGAACGAGTGATGGGGATTCCTTTTTGTTCTTTTGAAGGGAGGGCTAAAGCTCGCATCTATTTTGGTATAAAATAATTTTAATATCTTCTCTAATTTGGAGGTAGAAGACTACTGTTTATCTTTTAAGTGGAGGGGGTAAAAGAGGTAAAAAATTAATCACTTTTCTTTACTAATACATTCCAAACCGATTTCTTTTTTTTTTTTTAATTTTATTTATTTATTTTTTTTTGTGAGGAAGATCAGCCCTGAGCTAACATCCATGCTAATCCTCCTCTTTTTGCTGAGGAAGACCGGCTCTGAGCTAACATCTATTGCCAATCCTCCTCCTTATTTTTTTTTTCCCCAAAACCCCAGTAGATAGTTGTATGTCATAGTTGCACATCCTTCTAGTTGCTGTATGTGGGACGTGGCCTCAGCATGGCCGCAGAAGTGGTGCGTCGGTGCGCGCCCGGGATCCGAACCCGGGCTGCCAGTAGCGGAGCGCGCACTTAACTGCTAAGCCCTAGGGCCAGTCCCCAAACCTATTTCTTTAGATGGCTTTCCATTCAGAAATTCCACTTCTGGGTGGACTCTTGAAATAATCACTTTGCAAACAGGATGTTTCTGCAGTCTGTGAAAATTGTAGATTCATCACTTCTCTACTCCTCTGAGACTTGGCCGTATAAAATGCACAACTTTTATCATCTCCAAATTTAGTTCATATTTATTGGTTGCACAAGAGAAGTAGAACCAAATGATTTTGGAATTGGAAAGAAACTTATTTAACTCATTCTCCTTTGCAGTGCTGAAATTTCCTTCACATTATATCGAGGAAATGTACCTACCAGATTCTCCTTGAACATATCAAGTGACTGGGAACTCCACACTTCTCAGGGCACTTAATTTGATTTTCATCACCACCTGATGTGCATAAAGAGCCAATTATTACAGCATCAGCTTTTGAGAAAAGAAAACAGCTTTATTGCAAGATCCATCTGCAAGGAGACGGGCGGCATGTGCTCTCAGATCTGTCTCCCAATCCAGGGCTTGGGATAAAATTTATGGGATGAAGGGTGGGACGGTCTGAAGTGTGGAGATAGGTGGTTGGATGTAAGGAGAAGTGAGGTAATTGATGATCTGCGCAAGCATAGTCAAGCTTCATGGCTCTTCATAGGATGCATGTTCACAAAATGGTGGTATTAGTATGATCCCAGGGTAGAGTTTTCATCTCTTTGACATCAAAAAGGTCACTTATTGGGCATTTGCACAGGCCCAGTTGATGGATTGGTGGTCTCAACAGGCCTGAACTGGATAAAGGGGCCTCACTTCCTGAAAAACCACTCTTAATTACTCTGTTGATAAGATGGGGTCAGTTGAACTGGTCCTAGAGGGCCTGTGATTACAGAGCTATCTAAAATAAGTAGTCCTTTTTCTGTAAGACTGTTAATTAATTCTGGTTTTTTATTTGACCTGTACATTTCTGATTGCTTTTTTTTTTTTTTAAGAAAAATGCAGGTTTATCTTTTGATTGAAATATTGTGCTGATTTTTTTTTTTAAAGAGAAAAAGAAGAATGTTTCATGGACTGTCTGGTGGCTGTGTTTCTGCTACTTACTTTCCTCTCTCACTGCTGCCCAAGTTTTTTCTCTGCAGAGAAACCTTACCAGAATGCTATTACTCTGAACCTTACCCCAAAGAGAAAAGCAGTAACCTTTTAAAGGCTCGGTGGTTGGTCTAATCAAACATACACAATCTTTCTCTTGGATTCAGTTGACCATTTTTTTTATTGTTATCATAATAGTTTATAACATTGTGAGATTCCAGTTGTACGTTATTATTTGTCAGTCACCATATAAATGAGCCCCTTCACCCCTTGTGCCCACCTCCCAACGCCCTTCCCCCTGGTAACCACCAAACTGTTCTCTCTGTCCATCTGTGAGTTTATATTCCATAGATGAGTGAAGTCACACGGTGTTTGTCTTTCTCTATCTGGCTTATTTCTCTTAACATAATACCCTCCAGGTCTGTCCATGTTGTTGCAAATGGGATGATTTTGTCTTTTTTTATGGCTTTGTAGTATTCCATTGTATATATATACCACATCTTTATCCAATCATCTGTCTATGGACACTTGGGTTGCTGCCACTTTTTGGCTATAGTGAATAATGCTGCAATGAACATAGGGGTGCATAAGCCTCTTTGGATCGTTAATTTCAAGTTCTTTGGATAAATACCCAGAAGTGGGATAGCTGGATCATAAGGTATTTCTATTTTTAATTTTTTGAGGAATCTCCATACTGTTTTCAATCAAGGCTGCACCAGTTTGCATTCCCACCAGCAGTGTATGAGGGTTCCTTTTCCTCCACATCCTCTCCAACATTGCTATTTTTTGTCTTGGTGATTATAGCCATTCTTGTGAGGTTGAGGTGATATCTTAGTGTAGTTTTGATTTGCATTTCCCTGAGGATTAATGTTGTTGAACATCTTTTCATATGCCTATTGGCCATCTGTATATCTTCCTTGAAAAAATGTATGTTCATATCCTCTGCCCGTTTTTTGATCTGGTTATTTGTTTTTTTGTTGTTCAGTTGTGTGAGTTCTTTATATATTATGGAGATTAACCCCTTGTCGGATATATGATTTGCAAATATTTTCTCCCACCTGGTGGGTTGTCTTTTCATTTTGATCCTGGTTTTGTTTGCCTTGCAGAAGCTCTTTAGTCTGAGGAAGACCCATTTGTTTGTTTTTTCTTTTGTTTCCCTTATCCAAGTAGACATGGGATTTGAAAAGATCCCTCTAAGACAGATCAGTTGAGCATTTCTTTTGAAACTTGAGAACTTAAATTTATTTTAGTTATTTGATATGTAAAAATAGCCCCAAACATTTAAATAACTTATGTTAAGGAATTTCTTTCACAGATCAAATGGCAACTAAATTATTCAAGCATTTTGAATCATCTTGCCGTTTACTTTGCCAAAATTCTATGTTAAAATTCTTTAAAGCCTGCTGTTGGTAGCTATGGGTATGAGAAGAGAAAATTTTAATACTTGCCAGCGTGCATCACTGATCTTCTTAGGTATGTTGATTTTGCTAATTATTTTGTAAAATCGACAACCAACTGTTAATATAGTTGGGAATCTTTATTTACAAGCAACAGAAATAGAATAACTTAGACAAGGAAAAGGGAAATGGAGGAAAATCAGAGGCAGGCAGGATTCAGGGGAGCCCCAGTGCCCTCATCCTCAGGAGGGTTCCTGCAGAAAGGTCCTCTCCGAGTTTTGGCTGCAGTTCTCATATTGGCTTGCCACACTTTCCACAGGCTATCTCTTGGCAATTTGGGGCTTCTTTTGTTTTCAGGTCCGTTGGAAGCCCAATTGCCTTCTTTGTTTTCTCCCACAAAAATGCTGATTTAACTCGAGTCTTGGAGCTGTTAGTCTTTTTTTCTGCCCACTCATATTTTGGGGTTTGTTGTAGATGTTTTCCAGGATGGGAACTGATGGTTAGGTTTTGCTATCCTATTTGCTCTGTCATTTTTTTTCAATTATTTTATTGAGGTCATAATGGTTTATAACATTGTGTAATTCCAGGTGTACATTATTATTTATCCATTTCTGTATAGACTGCATCATGCTCACCACCAATAGTCTAATTTTTATCTATCACCATATATATGTGCCCCTTTACCCCTTTCGCCCTCCCCTGACCCCCTTCCCCTCTGGTAACCACTAATCTATTCTCTTTGTCCATGTATTTGTTTATCTTCCACATATGAGTGAAATCATGCGGTGTTTGTTTTTCTCTATCTGGCTTATTTCATTTAACATAATGCCTTCAAGGTCCATCCATGGTGTTGTAAATGGGATGGTTTTTGTCTTTTTTATGGCTGAGTAGTATTCCATTGTATATATATACACCACATCTTCTTTATCCATTTACAAAATATATAAAGAGCTCATGCAACTCAAGAACAAAAAAACATACAACCTCATCAAAAAATGGGCAGAGAGGCCAGCCTGGTGGCATAATGGTAAGTTTGTGCATTCCGCATTGGTGGCCCAGGGTTCATGGGTTCGGATCCTGGGTGTGGACCTGTGCACCACTTATCAAGCCGTCCTGTGGCAGGCATCCCACATATAAAGTAGAGGAAAATGGGCACGGATGTTAGCCCAGGGCCAATCTTCCTTAGCAAAAAGAGGAGGATTAGCAACAGATGTTAGCTCAGGGCTAATCTTCCTCACACACACAAAAAAATGGATCGAGGATAGGAACAGACATTTTTCAAAAGAAGATATACAGATGGTCAATAAGCACATGAAAAGATGTTCAATGTCACTAATTATTAGGGAACTGCAAATCAAAACTACAATGAGATATCACCTTACACTTGTCAGAATGGGTATAATTACCAAGACAAAAAATAACGAATGTTGGAGAGGATGTAGAGAAAAGGGAACCCTCATACACTGCTGGTGGGAGTGCAAACTGGTACAGCCACTATGGAAAACAGTATGGAGATTCCTCAAAAAATTAAAAATAGAAATACTATGTGATCCAGCTATCCCACTACTTGGTGTTTATCCAAAGAACTGGAAATCAATAATTCAGAGATCTGTGCACCCCTATGTTCATTGCAGCGTTATTCACAATAGCCAAGAGGTGGAAGCAACCCAAGTGCCCATCAACTCATGAACACCCTGTCATTTTTTCTGGCGAGATTTAAGGAGATTAAAAAATTATATTACTGCTGTCATTTCTCTGGAAATCTCTTGTTTGTTTTTAAATCTGTTCTGAATCTTGAGTTATATTTCATTTTGTTCCTGATATTTGTGACCTTTCTCTTTTTTTCCTTAAATAATCTTGCAACTTTATTGATATTAGTCTTTGTGGCTTTGTTTAGCGTCTCTGTTATATCTGTGTTTTATTTCATTTTGTATATTTGTCTTAGTGTTATATTTTCCTACCTTATGCTTTCCATGGTTTTTTATTATTTTTAAGTTGAAATTTTTGATTTGTATGTTTAGCTCACTTATTTTCAGTTTTTCTTCTTTATTTATTTTTTTTAAGATTTTATTTATTTATTTATTTTCCCCCCAAAGCCCCAGTAGATAGTTGTATGTCATAGCTGCACATCCTTCTAGTTGCTGTATGTGGGACGCGGCCTCAGCATGGCTGGAGAAGTGGTGTGTCGGTGCGCACCCAGGATCCGAACCCGGGCTGCCAGCAGCAGAGCGCACGCACTTAACCGCTAAGCCACCGGGCCGGCCCTTCTTCTTTAAACATAACATTTAAAACTATAAATGTTCCTGTATTACCTTAGCTTTATCTTATAAGTTTTCATATATTTTTCATCATTCAATCTAATATATTTTCTAATTTTCATTAGAATTCTTCTTTGATCCTTGAGTTATATAGAAGTACTTTTAGATTTCCATACATAGGAGATTTCACTGCGTTTCTTTTTGTTGCTGATTTCTCATTTAATTCCCTCGTGGCTGGAGAAAATGATTTAGGTGATATTGATTTTTTGGGATTTTGGGGATTTGCTTTGTGGTCTAGGTTGTGGGCACTTTTTGTAAATGGTTAGTGGGTGCTTGAAAAGAATACGTGAATACACATTCATATACCAGGTGCAAGGGTCGGTGTATTGCATGAATCAAGTAAATTATAGAGTTCCTTAATCTTTATCTGCTTCATCTATGAATTCCTGAAAAAGGCTTTATATCTTTTTATAGTAATAACTAGCACTTATATGGTACTTAACATATTCTAGGCACTATTTCAAGGGCCTTACTTATATTAACTTATTGTGTATTATCCATTTTTTTCCTTCTGGATCTGTTATTTGTACTGTTTACATTTTGAGACTGGGTACATTTGTTACTAGGTACCTAACACCTTGTGATTGGAGTCTTTTGTCCTTGGGTATTGAATTTTTTTTTTTTTTTTTTTTTTTTTGGTGAGGAGGATTGTCCCTGAGCTAACATCTGTGCCAATCTTCCTCTATTTTGCGTGTGGGATGCTGCCACAGCATGGCTTGGTGAGCGGTGTGTAGATAGATCCACTCCTGGAATCCGAACCATTGAACTCTGGGCTGCCGAAGTGGAGCGCACGAACTTAACCCCTGCGCCACTGGGCCAGCCCCAGCGTGTTGACCTTTTTTATCTCTAATAACATTCTTAACCTTAAGGTCTCTTTTTTTCTGGTATTGATATAGTTACACAGGCTTTTTTCTAGTTAATATTTGCCTGGTATACTCTTTTCATCCCACCTTTGTATGTCTTTTTATTTGAAGTATATCTCATAAATAGCCTATGAGTGGATTTTGTTTTTATCCAGTTTTATCGAAGAGTGGTAGTATAGTGTGATGGTTAAAAGCAAGAACTTTAGGGCCAGATTCTTGGGTTTGGGTTGTTGTCTGGAATGTTGATATATGGCAGCTACAGTTCTATACTTGGGGGTGGGAGGTGTTTTGATTTTGCTTTATTTAGACTTTTAACCTCTCCCCATGTTTTATGCTCCTTATGTCACCCTTGCTGTTCCAGAGGTGAGGCATCTGGTGTATTCAATTTCTCATTCTCTATAAGGTTCTGTTCTTACCCTTTCAGTATCACCTGCCACATGCACTTAATGGTGTGTTTTCTTAGTGTGCGCTACTCCATCTGCTTTTTAATCTCTTGAAAATGTATTGAAGTATCTCAAAAGTGGGAATAATAAGACTGCTTCCTCATAGGACTGTTTGAAGTTAAGTGTGAGTCAACAGATATAAAGAACTTTGAACAGTACCTGACACATCAGAAGTGCTTAGAAAGATTTGTTCTTATTGTGTCATAGATGTTAAGATTATAGTTTGACTTTTAATGCTCGTGGCCACCTTGAACGTATCCACAGTCCTGTCTGTTGTCATTGTTAATTTTATCATATTTATTATTTTCATTTTATAATTCAAGTTTTTCTTCATTTTGGCTTTTTTATTACTCAGGTGATTTAGAGAGACATAACTTTGGAGCATCTCAATTTGGCATGTCTAAAGTACTAATAGAATTTAATGGAATTTTAAAATCATTTCCCAGAAGGAGTATATTCATAATTATTAAACTATATGATAAGTTAAGATTTATAAAATTTTTATATTTGAAGGATATAGTATACTTTCAACTAGTTGATGGGCTGAATTCTGAATAATCATATGAAGAGATTAAAATGTCTACGAAGTGAAATTTTTTGTCTTAATGGGAATCTGTATTTAATTGAATTTATGGTAAAAAGAACATTAGTGGTGGTGATGGTTGCACAACAATGTGAATATACTTAATGCCACTGAACTGTATACTTAAAAATGGTTAAAGTGGTGAACTTTATGTTATGTATATTTTACCACAATTAAAAATAAAGAACATTGGTTATTATGTATATGTCTCACATTGAAGGTGAAAGAAGTTATTCATCATTATGAAAATCTGAATCTTAAGGGACCATACAGATGGAGTGAGCAGAGCATATTGGCGTCAATATGTTGATTTATGTTCTCTTTCTTCAACTATGTATGGTTCTCACTCATTTCCTAATGTGAAATTTATTTTTTTAACAGGAAGGAAAAGCTGATGCGATGTTCTCAATGCCGGGTCGCCAAATACTGTAGTGCTAAGTGTCAGGTAAGAATGTTTAGCTGTGTATAAGTGAAACCTTCAAGTTCTCTACTCTTAAATTTGTCCTCCATTGTGCCTGTTGGCCTATTTCTGTTTCTTCACAATCTTTGATTTATTTTAACTTGTTATTTTCCTTCAATTTAAAAATAATATATGTATGTGGTAAAAAATTATGTATATAATTTTTATATATATTATATAAATATATATATATTAAATAATATATGTATGTGGTAAGGGCCGGCTCTGTGGCTTAGCGGTTAAGTGCGCGCGCTCTGATGCTGGCGGCCCGGGTTCGGATCCCGGGCGTGCCCCGAGGCACCACTTCTCCGTCCAGCGCGAGGCCGAGTCCCACGTACAGCAACTGGAAGGATGTGAACCTATGACATACAGCTGTCTGCTGCGGCTTTGGGGGGAAAAAAATGAATAAATAAAATCTTTAAAAAAAAAAAAAATAATAATATATGTATGTGGTAAAAATTATGTATATAATTTTTTATATGTATATTATATAAATATATATATTATATAAATATAATATATATAAAAGCTATGTATATATATAAAATATATATATCATGAAAGAAAGGTAAATGTTTACTTCTCTCCATCTTCTTGTCTTCCTAACCTCAGTCCCATTTCCCAGAGATAACCACTGTTAAGTTTCTTGTGTATCTTTGCAACATTTTCTTGTGCAAACACATTCATATAGCTATATTCTTTGTTTAGAAAAACAGATATAGGTTATTCTGGCACAAATTCTTGTATACCTTGATTTTCTTTTTCGTTTGATTATCTAGAGGAACTTTATGTATCATCCCTTTTATTTCTTTATATGAATGTACCAGCATCACAAATTTCCCATTAATGAATGCTTAAATTTTTTCCAGTATTTGGGATTGCCAGTAATGCACCAAGTATCCTTTTGCGCACATTTTTGCATACTTCCACAAATTAATTGTAGGATAAATTCTTCCCAGTTGTATCGATTAGTAAAGGAATGTATGCGTTTTATTTTTTTTTAAACTCTTTTTTTTTTAATTTATTTTTCCCCCAAAGCCCCAGTAGATAGTTGTGTGTCATAGCTGCACATCCTTCTAGTTGCTGTATGTGGGATGCGGCCTCAGCATGGCCGGAGAAGCAGTGCGTCGGTGCGTGCCCGGGATCCGAACCCAGGCCGCCAGTAGTGGAGCGCGCGCACCCAACTGCTAAGCCACGGGGCTGGCCCGGAATGTATGCATTTTAAATTCTTAAAGATAATGCCAAACTGCCTTCCAAGACTTGGAGTTAATTTACAACAACTGACAGTCTATGAGAATACCACTGTTAACATCTTTGAAATTATTTAAAGGATGTATGGTTAACATTCAACATGACCTTTTCTTCTAACCTTATGATTAATCATTTAATAAAAAATGTAATTAGGCTCTAATGAATTGTGTCATAATAAAAAGTCTAATTGGAGGTTTTGTGTCTGTGTCATTTGCCTGCCACGCACCACTCATCCTTTTTGTTTCTTATTTGGAGGGGGGCGGTGCGTGCATGCACGTGCACATACCCAGAGTTCCTCCTTTTCTTCTTTTAGATTTAGGCCATGCTTATCTGAGGCATTTATGCTATCTCACTTTCTCCTTTGGAAGTAATTTCTCCAGACTTCAAATAGAGTGATCTTAACAGAATAGAAACCAAAACACAAAAAAATCAGAGGACCCAAGTTCTAATGACAGTTCTGTCATTAGCTACTTAAATTATCCCAGAAACTCTCTGGGCCTCAGTTTCCTAATCTGTACTACTAATAAGGGCTAATATTTATTATACATTTGCTATGTGCCAGGAACTATTCTTCTGCTTACTTTTACAAGTATTTTGAGAGGATTAGGTACTATTATTGTGCTCATTTGACTAATAAGGAAACTGAGGTATAGAATGGCAAGCAACCTGCCAAATATCCAATAGCTGGTAGGCTCTGGAGTTTGGGAAATGAACCCAGGCAGTCAGAATCCAGACTTTTAATTTCTCATCTAACCTTAAATTTTATTCTAGCTTTAATGTTCCAATTAGGTATAGTTTTCCATTTTCTATTGTATTGTCCCCCTTTTTTCTGCCTTTTTGTTTTGTTTTATTTTTAATGAGGGTACACTCTATCCTCTAGGAACACACTCACAAAAAAACAAAAATAGAAGGTTAGAAATACCACTTTCCTAATAAAAATAGAGAATGTGAAAAATAATTGAATTATTTTTACCTGATTTTGTAAACCAAAAATTTTGTCAAAGTTTGAAAGATACCAGATTTGTATAACATCATAAGCAATAATAATAACAGAAAGCAAAAAATGAAAACAAATTCATGCTTTTTCTACAAGATAAACTTTAGAAAGACTGTTCTATGGTGATGTTTTAGCTAGTTTATTCATGTGAAACTGTGCTACATGTTTCAGGGAGCTTCACGTTAAGAAGACTACGTATAGAACCAACAGGTTACCCTATTGCTTGACACAAATGTTCTAGATGAACTGCTTTTCTATTTTCAATGACCTAAACCTTTATTTTCTCCTGTTTTTATGAATGTTTTTTTTCCGCAATGCTACTTCTTCCTTTTGTAGTACACTCTGGGGTGTAGGGGGGACCATTATCTGATTAGAATGAGTAGAGGGAGTTTGGTGGGTGGGTATGTCATTTTGATTCATGACAGTGTGTGTATTTTTTGCCACATATATTAGCTGTTTACTGTAGCATCAATAATAATGTCATTGTCAGATATAGTGTAGAAGGTAATGGGAAAATAGCTAGTTAGATGAAAGATATCATATATAACACCAGCTAGCTCATATGCTTGCATGTGTGTGGGGGATGGGCTCTGTGTGTGAAGGTGGGGTGGGAGTCAAAGATTGGCCAGAACATATGCATTTAAACTGCTCTGTTTAGCTCAACCTTAAGGTACAGCATTAAACATTGTAGTTATTTTGGATACCTACAAAGCAGCACGAAATTAAACTGACGTACGGAACTATGAACAGTAATGAACAGGAGGCAAAAGCACTTGGAATGGAAATTGATATAGAGGATGTGAATTTGTGGCATAAAATCTATAATATGTTTACCCTAGGGGGACATAACTTTGGTTCACTAGCATAGCATTTGACATGTGGGGCCATGGCATCTGTTGTCTGTGAGAGACTATTGAGGTATTATACGGTATAATGTCCCTTGTGCCCATAAGGATGATATCAGTGTCGTTGGTTTTCACATTTCATTTTAAACATAAGCAATGCAAAGATACATTTACATTATAAAAATTAACACAATATAGAATAATACAGAGTAAAAAGTAAAGGTCTTCCCCTAGCTTCCTTCCCCCATTCCTAGTTCTATTTTCCGGAGATAATCTCTGTGTGTTTGTTTTGTAAGTGGAGGATGCACACCAAACTGTTAGTCTGTGCTTCATATGTAATATACACATATATGGATATGTTTACTGCTGTGTACAGTACTGTTTCTGATACTGACCAAAATGTTTTGTCGTCAGTGGCTTTGTATTCCTCTATATAAACCTTATTATGAGGTGCCATATAATGTAATAGAGGGGTTATATATGGGAACCAGTCTTATTTCTATATTGGCATAATCAGAACATCACAGATGACTATGAGATCAACGAGGAGGAGCAGGCTAAGTTTTCTTATAAAAAAGCATTCTCAAAATTTGCAATATTGCTAGCAAGTAAACCAATTTCAAGCAGATTCACCAATTGTTATTTCACCTCTGCTGGATTTAATTTGATTCATAATGTGTACATTTCTAACTGGATTAATTGCTGAGCAAAATAGGCAGCTGGGTACTGCATCCAATTGCAGTTTATATTCTTTTAAAGGGCACTGTATTAGCAGAGAGAGACTCTATTTTATGTTGATAATTACAGACCTCTTTAAAAATGTGAATCATGTTTTTGGGTTTACATTTTATGCTTAGCTGTAGAATGATTTGATTCATTTTTGATGAATCCCACATTAGTAAGCACTTAAGAGCCTGATTTAATAAGTTGGTTTCTGGAATATCGTACCCAAAGTGGTGATAATGAAGAGAGCCAAGCCCTTTGTTTATTTCGTAAATAGCTCTGTGCCAGGCCTTCAACTGACGGGACCTGCACTGAGTGTTCTGTAGAGAAACTGGCTTCGTATCTAATTGTAAACAAAAAAGGAATACTGTATAAAGGTTAAAATATTTGATCATATTTCCATTTTTGAGTTCTACAAACATCTGGGGCCCTGAGAATTTCTTTTCTCACTTTACATTCACCTGCTGACTGATCCCATCTACCGCCCTGACTTCAGTTGGCATCTGTATATTAATCATTCTCGAGACTCCGTCTCCAGCCTCCTTTTTCCTGAGCATATCTTACGAGACACCTCCACTTGGTTGTGGCACAGGTATCTCAAATGCCATGTATCTAAACCTGAATGTGTTTTCTTCGCCCAAACCTGCTTTCCTTCACGTTTTTCAACCTCGGTGAATAATTTCACCAACCACTCAGCAGTTTGAGTTGTCAGAGTGTCTTCCTCTCTGATTTACATCCTTTCTTGGCCCCACATCCAGTTAGTCACTATGTCCTGCTGGTTTTACCACCTACAGATCTGAATTGGTTCGCTTCTCTCTAGCTTCTCTACCACTGCTCTTGTACATGTTACCATGATCTCTCTCCTAGATTAACGGCACTCTTGCCAGCTTCTATTCTGTTTTCTACACTGGAGCCAGAGTGGTTATTTTATTCTAGATGTAAACTTGATCTGTCACTCACCAGCCTAAAACCCTGGCCCTCTTTTCCCTCAGGATGAAATTCACACTCATGGACTTTGCCACACTTTTACTTCTGGGCCTTTGGCTATATAAGTCCTTGGCCCTGGATCCAGACCTCTCCCCCAAACTACTGAACTTCTGTTTATCCTTTAGAACTCAGATGAAATGTCACTCCCTCCTTCTCTAAACCCCTGAGAGTAGTTTGTGTCCCTCCTTTATAATTCAGAAATTTAATTATCTTAATTATTGGTTTAATTGCCTGTTCTGCACATAGATGGTCAGGCTCCTTGTGTAGTGTTCACTGCTGCAGATGTAGCATAATTTGTTGAGTGTATGAATGAATACATTCATTAGTGATACTGGTTGGTTTGAGTTAGATTTTTAAAAATTACATTATCTCTAAATAATCTGTCCATAGTTATATTTATTTTTCCTTTTTTATTGAAATGTAATTGACATATAATATTGTATTAGTTTTAGGTGTATAACATAATGATTTGACATATGTATATATTGCAAAATTATTACCACAAAAGTTTAATTAACATCCATCACCACACATATTATAATTTTTTTTTCTTGTGATGAGAACTTTTAGGATCTACTCTCTTAGCAACTTTCAGATATACAAAACAGTATAGTTAACTATAGTCACCATGCTGTACATTACATCCCCAGACTTATTTATCTTATAACTGGAGGTTTGTACCATTTGACCATCTACACTCATTTCCCCTTCCCCTGCCCCGCCCCTGCCTCTGGTAAAGCCTATGTGTTCTCTGTATATGAGTTTGGTTTTTTTTAGATTCCACATATAAGTGAGACATAATATTTCTTGATTCATAAGTGTAGGCATTATCTATTGACTTCCTGCTCTAATAGATAAGGAGATTTAGCTCAACTGCATCAGCATCTACTTCCTCTCCCTCTAGTATAGTTATATCAGAATCCTCCATTCATCTAAAGTTTATGCAATAGATAGTTATTGAGTACCTACTAGCTAGTCACTGTTCTAAGTTACTCTTAGAACAACCAACAGGGGGTTGGGGTGGGTGGGCGGTTAGCAGTGAGCAAGTAAGCATTTCCTGGCTTTCATAAAGCTTGTATTGTGGAGTGGGGAGGCAGACAGTGACAAATGCCTATGATTATATGAGTGAATGTGATTTGGATGAGCATGAGCTCACCTTTGAATAGGGTGGTTATAGAAGGGCTTCCTGTAGAGATGACATTTGACCTGGGATCTAAGTGACAAAGATATCCAGCCATGGAAAGATGTGGGAACAGATTTTTTTTACATAAAAAGAACAGCAAATATAAAGATGCTGAAGTAGGAACAAGATTGGTACCTTAGAGGAATAAAAAAGAGGTGGATAGTGATGGATACATGTCACTGTACATTTTTCCAAACTCATAGAACGTAGAACACCAAGAGTGAACCCTAATGTAAACTATGGACTTTGGATGATCATGATGTGTCAGTGTCAGTTCATCATTTGTAACAAATGTACCACTCTGATGGGGATGTTGATAATAGGGGAGTCTATGCATATATGGGAACTCTCTGTACCTTCCTCTCAGTTTTGCTGTGAACTTAAACCTGCTCTAAAAAACTAAAGTCTTTAAAAAACTAAATAAATACAGGGGATAAAAAGGAGTTGGAGGTGAGGCCAGTGAGTTAAGACTTGAAGGACTTGATTATGAATTCATCTATTCATTAATTTGTTCAGCAAATATTAGTGCTGATGCCAGCACTTTTCTAGGCTCTGGCACAATATTACTGAACAAGACAGAGAAAGCCCTTGCCCTTATGGAGCTCACATTTTCTGGATGAGACAGAGAATAAACAAATAAATAAAACAATACATAATATTGTCTTATTCTTATGCCCAAAATACAGGAGGTAAGACAAAATGATAGGGTTAGGAATGATAGGGAGGCTATTTTGTGTGTGTGTGTGTGTGTGTGAGAGGAAGATTAGCCCTGAGCTAACATCTGTTGCCAATCCTCCTCTTTTTGCTGAGCAAGATTGGTCCTGGACTAACATCTGTGCCCATCTTCCTCTACTTTATATGAGGGACGCCTGCCACAGCACAGCCTGATAAGCGGTGTGTAGGTCTGCATCTGCCATCCGAACCCTTGAACCCCGGGCCACCAAAGCAGAGCACGCGAGCCTAACCACTACACCACTGGGCTGGCCCTGAGGCTATGTTTTCATATGGGTGTGTGATACATATATACATATACACATACATATATATATAAACATGTCTATATCTGTCTTCTCTCTATATATCTATAATATATAGATATTGAGAGATAGAGATATGTCTATATCTATAGAGATATATCTATTTCTATAGCTCTTCCCTCCTTCCTTCCTTCCTTCCTTCGTTCCTTCCTTCCCTCCCTCCCTCCCTCCCTTCCTTCCTTTTCTTTCCTTTCTTTCTTTACCTGACAGGAGGTGGCATTTGAGGAAAGACCTGAAAGAAGTAATCAAGACATGTGAAGCTCAGGAGAAGAGAGTTGTGGGCTGGAGACACATTAAATGTAAAAGCAGGAATGAATATGGTATATTCAAGGGAGGACAAGAAGGCCAGTATCCTGGACCAGAGTGAGCAGTTGTAGGAGATAAGATTAGAGAGATGGGGGGACCAGGGTATGAGGCCCTTGTATGCTATGGGGAAAAACATACATTTTGTTCTATGTGTGATGGGCTACTGCTGTAGGGTTTTAATAGCGGAAGCAGGATCAATATGATGATCTGGTTGAGATTTTGAAGGAACCTTTCTGGGGGGATAGGTTGTAGGAGGGCAAGGGTAGACGTGAGAAAGTAGTTAGGAGGTTATTACAGTCAGACTGGTGTACTATGTACTGTGACTGTGCACTGTCACCATACGATGGTGGCTTGGACTGGAGTAGTAGCAACAAAGAGAATTGATCAGATTTGGGATATCTTTTGAAGGAAGAACAGACTGAATTTGCTTATGGATACATTCATTCATTCAAGTTGAGAGCTCAGTATATGCTAGGCCCTGATCTAGTCAGGAGCTTTGATGGCTTGGATTAGAGTGGTGGCGGTAGGGGTGGTAAGAAATGATTGGATTTGAGACATACTTGGAAGGTGTGGCTGAAAGAGTTTGCTAATAGATTGAATGTAAGAGATGAGGCAAAAAGAATAGTCAGAGATGACTTAAGTTTCTGGCCTGAGCAACTTTGGATGAATCGTGGTGCATTTAGTGACTAATAGAAATCTGAGGGAAGATCAGATTCTGAGAGGAGAATTCTAATTTACAAATTTTGAGTTTGTGCCTATGAAACATACACGTGGAGCTGTTGAAAGGCAACTGGATATACTTGTGCGGAGCTCAGAGGACGGGCTGGGACTGTACAAAAAGACTTAAGGAGAATGAACGTGGGGTGGGGAGAGAAGAGAGAAGAATCAAGAGTGACTACTTGGTTTTTTGCTTTAGCAACTGGGTAGATGATTCTATTTACTGACATGGGGAAGACCATGTAAGAGACCCAGTTTTAGATGGGAAAAATCTGCCTTGGCCATGTTAGATTTGCGATAACTATTATACATCTATTAAACTGAATTTCTCCTTGTGTCTGTAACTTTGAAACAACATGTGCAAGCCTCCGTCTGTGTTTTATCAGTTATAGATAAAATCTCATCATTCTCTACTTTTTAAGTTGAAGACATTAGTATTCCCACTCCTTCCTTAATCTCTTATCACTCTACCTCCCATAATTTGTCAGCTGTACATTTACTTTTATGTTGTCAAGGTTAGTGATATTTACATTCTATTCTAAAACACAAAATTAAGAACTGCCTATTAATTGATTCTAAAAGTTCAAAATCAGCAGTCGTCATAAGTGATTTTTAAAATATTGCTCTATAGATTCAGATTCACTGCAGTCTCATCCAAAGTCTCAGAGATTGAGAAGCTAACTGAAATTTATATGGAAATGCAAAAGACAAACAGAGTCCTTTATGTAAAAGAAGAACCAAGTTGGAGGACTTAGACCTCCTGATGTACAGACTTACTCTGAGGTTACAGTAATGAAGACAGTGTAGTGCTGGTGTTAAGATAACCAATTAGAGCAATGAATAGAGTCCAGAAATAGGCCCTGTTCTGTGTTCTTTTATGTGATAGGTATGGCCACAAGGGGGGACGTAGGAGAGGCTCAGGAAAACAGTTTATTATACTCATAGGTTCTAGAACCAGGAGGCCTGGCGTGGGGAAGCCTCAGGGTCATCAGGAGGTAGAAAGCAGGAGCAAGGCGAAAGCTGAGGCTAGAGTTTTTATTGGGTTTTCTGTGGGAAAGGCAAGCGAGGGCAGGGGAAGCAGTTTAGGACTGGCTGGTTTGAATAATTCCAGAGGGCTTGTGCTATAGAGGTGATCTCTAGTACCTGGCTCTAGGACATTTAAGGCAGAAGAATATTGCCTCCTGGGGTGTTTGGGCCAGATAGTGTGGGTAGGGCTCTGGAGTGGTTAGTTTGCATATCAAAGGCATACTCCCTCCTGAGCCCTTTGTCTAAGAATTGGCTAGCCCGGGATGGGCAGTCTCTCTGAAGCTAGAAGGGTTTCTAAGGTGTCAAAACATCATAATATATAGTATATAAAAGATATAAACAATATAAGCTCACACATATATGGCTAGTTGATTTTCAGCAAAGGTGCCAAGGCAATTTAATGGTGAAAGGATAGTCTTCAACAAATTGTGATGGATGTGCACAGGGATAAGAAATGATATAAATTCCAAAACAAAAAAATCTCATAATGGATTATAGGCTTAAACTTAAAAACTAAGCTTATAAAACTTTTAGAAGAAAACTTAAGGAGAAAATCTTTGGACCTGGGGTAGGTAAAGTTTCTTAGGCAGGATACAGAAAGCACTAATCATACAAGATATATTGATTAATTGGACTTCATAAAAATTGAACCTTCTCTTTGAAGGACATCATTAAGAAAATGTAGGGTCTGGCCCGGCAGTGTAGCAGTTAAGTTCTCGTGCTCTGCTTTGGCCACCTGGGGTTTGCAGGTTTGGATCCCGGGCTCGGACCTACGCACTGCTTATCAAACCATGCTGTGGCAGGCATCCCACATATAAAGTAGGGGAAGATGGGCATGGATGTTAGCCCAGGGCCAATCTTCTTCAGCAAAAAGAGGAAGATTGGCGTCGGATGTTAGCTCAGGGCTGATCTTCCTCACACACACAAAAAAAGAAAATGTATAGGCAGACTGCATTCTGGGAGAAAATATTTGCAATACATATATATCTGACCAAAGAGTTGTATCCAGAATTTATAAAAAATGTTTAAAATTCAATAGTAAGATAACCCTGTAAAGTAGACAAAAGATTTGCATAGATACTTCAATAAGGTTTATGGTAAAAGATGCTTAACATCATTAGTCATCAGAGAAATGAAAATTAAAGCCACAATGAGATACCATTGCATACCCATTAGAAAGGCTCAAATGAAAAAGACTGATCCTGCCAAGTGCTGATAAGGATATGGAGCAACTGGAACCCCATACACTGCTGGTGAGAATATAAAATGGTACAACTCCTTTGGAAAAGTTTGGTAGTTTCTAATAATGTTAAATGTACACTTACCAAGTGATTCAGCACTTCTACTCCTAGGTAGAGTATATATGTGTACACACACACACAATATACTATTACATACTTGGCCATAAAAAGGAACAAGGTACTGATACAGGCATCAACGTGTGTGAATCTCAGAAATATGATAGTGAGGGAATAAAACCAGATGGAAAGTAGTAGTGCTGTTCTAGAACAGGCAAAAGTAATCTATAATGATAGAGACCAGATCACTGGTTGCCAGGGAAGGAGGGCTTGAACGTTAAGGGGCACAAAGGAACTTTTGGGAGTAATGACATATTCTATGTCTTAATTTTGGTGTTGGTTACAAGGATATATATATATATATATATATATTTGTCAAAACTCACCAAACTATACTCTTAAAATGAGTACAGTATATTGTACTGTAAATTCTTTCTCAATAAATTGTTTAAAAAATATTGCTCACTGCAGAGCCATTAAGTGTGCATAGATCACATTTCTTTCTCTGTAATAAAGTGATCACAACCTTTAAGGTACTCAAAGAATGAGACTGCAGTTTGAGGAAACCATTGTGGGAGGGTAAGAGTGGGGACAGAAAGACCAAATAGAAGGCTAAAGCAATAGTCTGGATCAGAGATATTTTTTGGCATCAAATTCAACTAGATTCTCAATTTTAACACTCCACTGCTTATTCAAAGTCATGCCAATAGTAAGGAGGTGTTTTGAGACTCTTTTGGTATACAGACTTTTAGTTAATTCTTTTTTTCAGCCACTTTTAAATCCCATTCTCAGTTGACGTTAGTCTTTGATTCTAGATCCTTGTTGCAGTTCTGCTTGGCAGGTTGGCTCCCCTCTTGGAAAAGATTTTGAAGGTAACTGCCCTTTGTGGTAGCCTCTCCTGCCCTGTTTTTGCAGCCTGTCCTCTTACTCCCACTTTCTGACTTACAGAAATGAGGTTAAACTTCACATTCTTGATGGCCCTTCTAATTCATTTTGGGAATTAAAAATTAATAATTTCTTGTGTTAGGGAGATAAAATGCCTGTGCCACATTCACCTTGTTCAACTAGACCCCAGCATTGACATTTTGATTAATCTAGCACGGAAATTTCTTTCAAAGAAGATTGGAAGTCCGTAGAGGTGAATGATTGATTTTGCCCTTCCAGCTAAAATATATCAATTAGGACATTCCATCTTGATATGATCTCTCACAGATCAGGGGTTGGCAAACTTTTCTGTAAAGGGCTGGATAATAAATATTTTAGGCTTTGTGGGCTGTAGGATTTCTATCGTAATTACTCAATTCTGTAGTCATAGTATGACATGGGTGAGTGTAAACTAATGAGTGTGGCTATGTTTCCATAAAACTTTACACAAACGGGTAGCAGAATGGATTTGACCTGAATGCTACGCTAGATGATGATTGATTTACTTTGGGGCACTAATGTTATTATTGCCTCAGATTATATGGTTCCTCAATTCACCAGGAGACTGTAATTCCCATTTTCCTAAGAAGTAATAATTTATTCTTGTTTCTTTTCTTCTGTCAACCTCATGCCCTATGACCATCCTCCTGCCTCACTCCTTCTTTCTATTTGTCCCTATCTGTCTAATTTGATTAAGGCTGGTTGGAATGCACTCTTGTTCTCCATTTGATACGGCATTCAGTAAGCGGCATTCAGTAAGCTTTTAAAGTGATAAGTCTAACGTTTATCACTGGGTCTCTGGCACGCTCGAAGGATATTTTATGCAAGATTTTAATCAATACCTGTCAGTCAACTGTAGCTCTTAGACAACCTGCTTAGCCTTCCAGGTTTTTTCACCCCAGATTCCAGCTTTTCAGATCTTCATGCATCTGTCATCTTGTAATTGAATATTGCCCTACATTTGAGGCATGAAGGAGGAGGTGGTATTTATTACTGTTAAGCAATCTGCAAGTGAATGGAAAACTGTTGGGTCTGTTTTCTTTCCTGCAAGTTGCATGGAACTCAACTATCCTAAGTTTTGCCTCTAGGAAACCTCTGAATGACTGTGAGTGGAGGGAGTTATGAATATGTGGTAAAAAAATTGTCATGCCAATATTTCACATAGAAAATGTTCAATTAATAGTAGTTATTAATCACAAATAAAATTGTTGAATAAGCTGGCTTAAAAGAATTCATTTTCTTTTCTACATATTTCTAAGCCAATTTTTTCATCCTTGGTGACCTCAAATCTGAGGAAAATACTGTTCCAAATTTTCAGTTCTATGTAAATGTAACAGGGGCAGATTTCAAACCTATTCTGACATAATTCAGTTATTTGTTAGGAATGGATATCGCAGAATCATAGGTTTTATCATTGAAAGGCTGCCTTAGAGATCACTGAATTCATTCGTTTTGTAGAATAAATGTCTTGGGAGCCCAGGTCATGAATTAGATGTATTTTACCCAAACTGGGCTCAATATGTGTTGACCCTTCCCGTACTCCATCCCACACCATAATAAGCTGCCATAAAATGAGTATTTACTCCAACCAAAATCCAATGTTTACCAGTATTTAAATGAGTTATTGAGCTGTAGTGACTTTGTGTCCAAGGAGGGGAAGGAAACATTATGATAATAGTGCAAAGGTTATTTTGTCTAAGAAAGAAGAAATAAATTGATTTTCTTTTTCTATTGTAACATCTCATCAGTCTTCTCCTTTTATAATCAAGCAACCAAGACTATCTCAGACTGGTCAAAGAAAGAATTGTTAGGGGTTTTGCTGTTTTTTCTTATTTTTGGATGGTCTTAATTTCAAATAATCAATGATAAATATATAGTAAATTATATCTCCTAAATGGTACTGGTTTTAGAATAAATCATCAGATATCTATTGAACACCTGTTACATGCAAGGTGCACCTAATGGGTAGTACACTTATTGAAGAAAACCAGACATAACAAAGCTAAGCTGATGAGAGTTTACTGAATGAGTCTTTGCACTGCAAAAGATTTCATTGGTATTACAAAAGAATTCATTGGAGTGTTTTTTAAAATTAAAAAATTAATACATTAAACCATTCTTTGAGTTACAACCAGATTTTCCAAAATAAACATTAAAAAGTTGTGTTTGTTAAACAGTAATTTTGCTTTCTCTAGCATATAAAGATACTTCTCCCCAAATCACAGTTACTAGACATAAGAAAGATAATTACATTTGTTTTTATTTATAAATATAATCCGTGCTCTTTGTAGAAAATTCAGATATTATTGGAAAGGTAAAAGGAGAAAGACAAAAATAGCTTTTTCTTTTAGGAAAAGCTGGAAAATTTATTACCAATTTTTCAATATTTTAAGCAAATCTACTATGAGCATTCTTAAACTTATTTCTCTACATAATTTAAATTTGTTAGGATTAATTACGTTATGAATATTTCTGTGCCAACAGTATGCACATTAAAAATTTTTTGGTTACAATTCTACAAACAAGGCTAGAGTCCCCAGTGTTCTGTACCGTAGACACCTCTAAATACAGTCATGCGCTGCATAATGATGTTTTGGTCAACTACGGACTGCATATATGACAGTGGTCCCGTAAGATTAGTACCATATAGCCTAAGTGTGTAGTAGGCTGTAACATCTAGGTTCGTGTAAGTACACTCTGTGATGTTTGCACAAGGACGAAATCGCCTAACAACTCGGTTCTCAGAACATATCCCCCTTGTTAAGTGACAGATGGCTGTACAGAGCGTAATACCTTCTTTCCACAAAATGGAAGGAGTTGGCAAGCATCTCTTTGCTGACTTTGAGCAGATAAGAAGTGACAAAGATCATCCAAACCTCACTGATATGAGGAAAATATTTTCAGAACAAAAAAATTGTAGCAATCATCATTGCTCTAAAGAAAGGCTAGAAGCCTGCCTGACAACCATGAGCAAACACGTGGATATCTTCCAGGAATGGATTTCCAAAATCTGATCACATCCTTTTAATGATCTAATTATCAAACTCAGCAATGTTGACAAAACAAAAGCCGACTCAACTACTGCTGATGACTCTTATTCAAAACTACATTTACTTCCTCTATCAAATCAGAATGACTTAAGGTAGAAGTACACTAACTTAGGAGCCAGAGGAACACAGTGATTTCCACCTCCTTGCTTAGACAGTTACACACACACACAGCAACCATGACCAGGCCTTGCTGACTTGTCACTGGCTTTGCTGGGCTCTCCTTGTGTGTTCTCATATATGTGGGCAGCTTTACAAATTGGCTCAAAAATACCTTAGCCTGTCAAAAATAATTCCCTATCGAGAGAATGGGCCTGCCCTGCCTACATTTATTTGCTACTGTCATAGCAACAGTCCTTCAGATATCATCAGGCTTTGGTAGTTTGAAGAAACACATTGATAATGCACTAATGTGAAGGCGTAAAAGCATAATGCAAGTGACAATGCAACAATGTAAAGGAGTAAAAGCATCCAGTGATGGAATTACTGCAATTTACTTTGCAAGGTGCTAGGAAAATGGTTCCACCCGGCAAGTTACTTAAGTCTGTCCGCACAGTCACCTAGCTCCAGGAAAGTAGCATAGGATGGGGCCTGCAGAGTTCTCAAATGCCAGATTTTAAAACCTTGATTTTATACAATAGGCAGTAGGGAATCAACAGACAGTTTTAAGCAGGGGATTCAAACGATCACATCTGTTTTTTACAAAAATGTCTATCTAGTGGCAGTCTATAAAAATGGGTTGAGATCCAGGGAAAGAATAAGAGGCAGAGAGATTAGTTAGAGCCACTTTAGCAAGATAAAAAGGGCCAGAATTAAGTCAGTGGCCAGAAGTGTAAAAAGAAAAGGACAAAGAGAGATTTCAGAAGCAGCATAAACAGGGCACATAGGAGGAAAGAGACAGGGAAGAATCAGAGGCACCCCTGAGGGTCCTGGCATGGCTGACTCAGGAGACTGTGATGCCGAGAGAAAAGATAGAAAACGTGGAGAAGCAGCACATCCTGTTGAGGAAAAGAGAGAGTTTAAGTATTGTTCCTGATGAATCTGAGGTTCAAACAGATTGTGCACGTGAAGATTTTTATTAATAAGTAGAAAATATGGGATTGGAGATCAGAAGAAAGGGCAAGGCTGGAGATGAGGCTTTGGTGTTCTCCGCCACAGGCAGGCAATCGAGCCACGGCAGTGGAGTACCGTCGCTCCACAGGTAACAAGAGAGGCAGCAAGCGGTGGCTTTTTAGAAAACGGTAAGAAAGGCAGAAGGAGAATCAGGGGCAGGTCATGCCACAGAAGCCAATTGAAAGATTTCTAGAGGCTGGACAATCTCACACCTGAAGATCTGCATAGTCGAGGTTTAAGTGGGTACTGCTCTCTGGAATCCTGGAGAAATGGAGAACAGGAAAACCCACAGTCAGCTACTGTTACAAAAGACTTCTGAGGCACCAAAACAACATACTTGACCAACTTCTGCTCTAAACCTGAAACACCAAGAGCCCCTGAAAGGCTGTGAAGGACGAAACAGGCCCCAGGTCACCAATGAGTAAGTTAACATTTCTAAGAACATACCCCGATGTCAAACGGCGCATGACTGTACTGTTAGTTTCATTCATCCTTGCCAAACTCATCATGGGTCACCTATGTTATCTTGTTTCTGTTAGCATTTCTTTTACACTGGTGTGGTTTGTATTTTTTTGTTTATTGATTTTTCTTTTTTAGCATAAATTTCCTATTCCTATCCTTTACCTTTTTTTTCTTTTTGTTTTGAAATATTCATCCTTTTCTTAGTTATTTGTAATATCTCCTTGGATATTGGAGACATTTAACACCGTCTATATTTGTGTTTTAGATTTTGTTTTTCTGGTTTGTCCTTTATCTTTCAAACTTGTTTGTGGTATTAGTTTTTCTTCCCCAGAAGTACAAAAGTTATTTATTTTTATGTAGTTTAACATGTACATCTTTTCCTTTATGGTTTCTGATTTTTATGTCCTGCTTAGAAATACTTTCCTCATTTCAATATTATAAAATGTTCATTCCTATAGGGAGATAGTTCAGTGATAGTTATAGACTAGTATTTTGTTGTTTCATCTATTTAATATACATAATGAACTCCTTTGTAATTTGGTATAGCTTAGTGGTTTTTCAACCTTAGCTACACATAGAATCCCACCCAGTGATTAAAAACCCTTCAGACACCTGATCCTATCTCATCAGTACTGTCAGAATCTCTGGTGTAGGTCCCAGGCTGTGTATTTAAGATACATATATTTATGTATGTCTGTAGTATGCATAACTGTGTAGCATTGTTTTGGATCTGGGGTTTTCAGCTCTCTCAGACCCAACTCTGACTTTCTATGAATATTTTTGTTGTCTTCTCTACTGTCTTGAAATGAAATTCCGTAGGTAATACAATCTACCTAATTACATGTTTTCAAAATTCAGTATCAATATAATGACATCTGGACTATAAAGGATAAAGAAAATTAAAACAACTTAGAATAAAATAATATGTGTTTTAGTATGGAAATGCTCAGGTGTGACTAGAGTAGAAGACATAATTAACAAGTCATATACTTGCACCTTTACAGTCACTGTGAGAAAAAGGAAGTACAAAATGCAGTTCAGAAGATGTGTTGTGTTGGTATCTCCAATACGGTCATGTATTGCTTAATGACGGGATACGTTCTGAGAAATGAGTTATTAGGTGATTTCATCATTGTGTGAACATCATAGAGTGCACTTACACAAACCTAGATGGTATAGGCTACTGTGGACCTACGCTATATGGTACTAATCTTATGGGACCACTGTCATGTATGTGGTCCGTTGTTGACTGAAATGTTGTTATGCGGCATGTGACTCTATTACAAGTGGTGTTGTCTTCAGTGATATGATTTTATGAAATATTTTGAATAACTTTAGCTAAAGGTCTTAAAATACAGTCTTCCTTTGGTTTACCTAGAAAATTCAGTGCCATTAAGACTATGTAAAAGCAAGCTCTTTGTTTTTATATCTAAAAGGAGGTTTAGTTGTAGGCTCAGATAATTGTAAACAAATCTGTCACCTTCATGGAATGCCTGGTGGGACATTTAAAAGTCATTAGATTTGGAAAAATTCTTCATCATACGGAACTGTCCTACACAGGGTGTCCGGCATCTCTGGTTCCTGGCCACTAAGTGCCCATGGTACTCTCCAAGCATTGTGACAAACAGAAATACTCCCATAAATTTCCCAAACAACCCTCAGCATTGGGATTACTCCTGTGAGAACCCCTGGTTTCGTTAATTAGTTTATGTTCTGAATCATTATAAATACTGAAAAACATATGGAAATATATAGATTCTGAAGTCGTTTTTTGAGTCATGCGTGTACTGATACATGGAATTGAGTCATAGATGTCTTCATTTCCTTTTTTTCCCATCTAAAACTCTTGTCTCCCATCGTCTTTGTTTCTTAATGCAATATTTTAATTTCCTCTGTCTCCTAGACTAATTTGTGCTTATTGTACGTCATTGTTAATTCTCAACTGTGAGAACAGAAAACATTATAACCAGGATTGTGAATAAAAGCTTAATTACATCCTGTATTTACAGTAATGGAAGAAAATAGGAAAAAGTAAATCAAGAAGATTGTCTCTGAGAAACTGGCAGATATGTAATGTGCCATTGAGGTCTAGAGCAAGGTTAATGTTTGTAGAGTGAAGATAATGTCTAATGTTTTCGTATGATTGTGAGGTTTTGCTTCCAAGTCCAATACAGTTGCTTAAAAGATTTCTTTGTAAGCCTTTTCTGTGGTGTGCTTCTATTAGTAAGCCTTATGGTAAGATGTTATGGGTGAAGCTAAACAATAAATCCTAACAATCTTTTAAAACATGGTTTTTTGTGGGTTTTTTTTTTTTTTGCTTTATTATTATTATTTTTTTTGGTGAGGAAGATTAGCCCTGAGCTAACATCTGCTGCCAATCCTCCTCTTTTTGCTGGGGAAGATTGGCCCTGAGCTAAAAACTTTGCCCATCTGCCTCTATTTTTTATGTGTGGGACATCTGCCACAGCATGGCTTGATAAGCGGTGCATAGGTCCGCGCACGGGATCCGAACCTGCGAACCCTGGGCTGCTGAAGCAGAGCACACGAACTTAACCACTGCACCACCGGGCTGGCCCCTAAAACATGATTTTTAGTATCATGGTAAGAAATAGAGTAGGCTGTAAAGTTGACATATTATAGATTAGTTTCGAGTGGCATAATTGCTTTCTATATTTATACCTAAATGATCTGATTTGGCTTTTAGATGAAAAGAATGAACATCTTTTTGCTGAAGCAAATGGGAAGATAAATATGTTGTCCAATGTGTTCGTGCAAAGATCTAGGAGTGGCCATAAAAAACATATTGTCTAGCTTTTAATTACTGTTGAGAAATAAGAGCTCAATATTAGTTATGTTAAAGACATGAGGTCATTTTTGAGAAGAAGTCTCCAAAATTTGCATGTTTAATTCTAAATAATGTCATCTAAAAAATCAGTTGTTTTGCTGTAGCCTCACTCTCATAACCTGCCAGGAGGCTGAGCTCTTCAGACTGGTTTTAACAAAGGAGTATGGATGATCTCTTGTAGTTGAGACAAGCATTGATTAAAAGCTGCTCTTAAGATCTTTTGGTCCAAATTCTCTCTCCCTTATTTTACTAGGTGCAGTCCTTTTTCAGCTGGACAACAGACTCAGGCGCTGAGCAGAGCCAAGGTGCTTTCTCAGAGACTCGTTGGCGCTGTGTGGTTCATTCCTGCCCACACAGCCTGTCCGTTGAGCATATCTATCAGGCTTCTTGACTTTTAACACCAAATGAAAACTCTTCCACCAAAGTTATGATTCTGCTTTCAATCAGTAATCAAAAATATCAACACTCTAGTTTCCAGTCAGTGCGAATGATTATAAATTTGTCTGCGTAACCCACTGTCATTCAAAGACCAGATGAAGGAAGGAAAGTATGTAGATACATCTGAGTCAGTATATAGCAACCTCACTTCCCAAAGATGGCAATAACAATCATGAGAAATTCTGTTAAATAATTTATAAAAGGTTCTTTAACGCAGAGCTTGTTAGGACTTTTCATAACCTAAAATATTTGAAATCTCTAAGCAAGATCTACATTAGGTAGTGTTTTTCAAACTTATTTGACGATGGAACTATATATTTTTTTTAGGCGTCTTACACACGGTCCTTGCTAATTGCAAGTTCAACCAGCCCCCAGAACGATAGAAACATTTTCTTTCACTGTGTTATATTTTAGTGTTATGCCTTTTGGTGAATAGTGACATTACAAGTAACTCTATGAAAAGCCATTATAGTTGTACACTGTTGTTGAAGACATTGTCCAATATGTTGATTAGTATTCTTGGAATAAATTCCTCCTGTGATTTAATACTTGGTAAAGCGATGTTTTTCTTTTCTGTCATATGAGAATTATATAAGTCATTATGCTTTCTTTTTTGCCTCACCTGTAAGGCAACTCAAATAAATGTAATGCACAAACACGATAATTATTTAGCTCTCATGTTTAGCATACTAAGAATTTTTACTCTCCCCTTTTGTATTTATGTAGCTTGGTAGTTAGATCCCAGCTCTTGAGCCTTACTTTCTTCATCTTTAATATAGGGATGATATCTACCATTCAGATTACTGTAAAAATCAAATGAAATGTCCTTTGTTAATTGCTTAAGCCATATGTCAGACACACTGTAGAATGCTAAGTAAATGCTAGAGGACTTTTTTCCCTATAATTATAACATTTTCTGTTTCTAATTTTACAACTTTATTTCATGCATATCTTTACTTTGAAGCAGTTCAGTCTTGTTTAGAAGTGAGTAAAGTATATATATTAAAGAAAAAAAAATTACAAACATCGTGTTAAGAGCGTAGCCATAGTGGATGCGAAGGAATGAAGTGAGGCAGCTGTGAGTAGAGTTCATGAAAGTAGTGGTGTACCCCTTGTAAACAGTGTCTCCCAGATTTGGGTTACTAGGCAATAGCTGCAGACAGACCGAGCTGTCACCCAACAACTGGACACAGGCGGTCTTTCTGATCAAAATGCTGGCTTGAACTTGAATCTGAGTCTCAGTTTCAAAGTAGCTGCAGCTCTTTTGAAATTTTTGGTTGTGCTTAGTAGAAAAGGGAGAGTTCCTCCTATGTTTTTTTTTTTTTAACATATTATTATTATTATTATCATCATCATCATCATTTTTTGGTGAGGAAGATTGGCCTTGAGCTAACATCTGTTGCCAGTCTTCTTCTTTTTGCTTGAGGAAGATTGTCCCTGAGCTAACATCTGTGCCACAGTCTTCCTCTATTTTGTATGTGGGACGCCGCCACAGCATGGCTTGATGAGTGGTGTAGGTCTGCGCCTGGGATCCAGACCTGCAAACCCCGGGCCACCGACGTGGAGCGTGAGAACTCAACCACTATGCCGCCGGGCTGGTCCCCCCAGGGGTATTTTTATAGGCCCAGAAGTTGGGAAGCCGATTTACAATTTCTGAAATTAGATGTCTGGGAGCATCAGGTTTTTCATTGAGGGAACTTCCAGCTCTCAATTGGAATAGAACATATTAGCCACTCACCGGGGCTAAATATTGGATACTCTGGATTTTGTTTCCATATAGAAGTAATCCCATGTAAAGGGAGCCATGGCATTTCTGACACCCAAGACTCAGGGAGAGAACGTCCTTCCCTTTAGTCCTCTGATCTCTATTGTTGCAAGATTGGTGACTGGCTCACTGGTCTCTTCAGCCACCTCAGCACATGGCTAGGATCATGGGTTAAATGACTGTATAATTTATATCTAAACCAGACAGTTTTTGGAGTGAATAGGGGCACTATTAATAATTAAGCCAGGACAACAGATATAAACCAAGATAGTCCTAGGCAAACTGGATATTTGGTCATTTTAGCTAATAACCCCTTTCTATGTTGTCTTCCAAAACAAAAAGGTTTTATGTATTTTGGTATGTTAGCCCTCCTGATATTTCTATGCTTGCAATAGCAGCACAGAAATTCAGAAAGCTGTCTGCCATGTGTTTTACTTTCTAGTTTAGAAATTTCACTTTCATATTCAAAATCACTATCTATCACTGAATTCTATCTAGTCAGCTAAAAGACTATCTTATAAATTATTAAGTAAGCCCTAATGATTCTTGCATTGGACTCCACCAGCCAGGTAATAACCAGAGGGCGAATTCAAGGACGGAGGTGGAACTGAATCGCATAATGTCCATGCTGGTAGTTGCACACTCGGCAGAGACTGACTCCTGGGTCATTAACAGTATTAGAGTACTGCTTTCCTTTTCTATTTTGCAGTTATATTTAGGCTGTTGAAATTAAATTAATGGTGAGGACTCTCAACGTTCAAAATGACTTTAAATGAGAGTGAAATTTTTATGTCTCGTATGCCCTTCCCACTCTTGTCTTAACAGAAAAAAGCTTGGCAGGACCACAAGCGGGAATGCAAATGCCTTAAAAGCTGCAAACCCAGATATCCTCCGGACTCTGTGCGCCTTCTGGGCAGAGTTGTTTTCAAACTTGTGAGTATAAAACCTGTGCACCGTGCTTGGGTTTTAATTTAAGAAAAGCACTTGCAGTTGTGTGTATTATTCCTATTTAAGGCTGAATTTAAACCCATATTAAAGTAGGAGGTGGATTATTCCAGGGAGTATCTTAAGACAAAAACTTGCTCTTTTCCTATTAATCATAGCATCAGTGGCAGTGATGAAGTGCATGGCCCCTCTTTGAAGTCCCTGTGATCTCCTAGGAATAGAGACATAAGATCCTGTATTTGGGGCAGGAGATGCAGTAATGTTTATTCCTTTGCCTTTATTACTTTTCTACTGTGAACTAATGCACAGGGCAAGTACATAATTTTTTTAGTTGCCTCTTCAAGTGAGATTTTAATTGGATGATAACTAATATTAAATGGAAGAGTGCTTATCTTTTTTTTTAATAGCCAAGATTCGTTGAAATTATTTCTTCAATTCCTTTCCCTACTCTGCCAAAGCAGCCAGTGGATTCTGTGAAATCCCCCTCTGGTGACACTTTCTAGATTTTTTTTTGCCAGGCTTTAGCATGAATGTCTTTCTCAAATTATTGCAGACTCCATCTCCTTTCTGTCCTGTTGTTTATTGACTTTTTGGGGCTATAAATTTTTATAATAAAGGGCTTTAAGAATGTAAAAGTATGCTTATATACCTAAAACTAATACATTGTTATAAGTCAGTTATATCTCACTAAAAAAAAGTGGATTTGGAATACCAAATGGGCATTGTCTTTGGACTGAATATACAACATCTGTCACATATACTTACTACTATTTTCAGGTGTATATATTGTGTTGAACCAAAAAATAAAAATTTATTTCAAAGCATTAATAAATTCAAATCAACTTTGTCATTATGCATTTCTTTAATCACTGGATATTAAAAGTATAATTGCCATTATATTTGAGTATGAATTTTTTTTTACTTTTTTAATATTGAAAAGATAGAGACCCACTGTTAGAGCAGAAATGAGTTGCTTCAGAATCACCTGAGGTATTAGTTCTCAGTCTCCATCCCTGACCTACTGGATCAGAATCTAATGCAAAGCAATTGTAATAATAGCTACCTTCTGTTGAGCACTTACTATTTCCAGGCCCTGTGCTAATTGCTTTACATAATATACCTCATTTCATCCCTGCAGCAACCACCCAGTGAGTCAGGTGCTGTGATTACTCCTAAGTTTCAGATAAGGAAATGGACTCCTCCACTCAAGGTTAAGTAATTTTCCCAAGGTTGCACAGTTTGTAATAAATTCTCATTTTTATTCATCCATTTCTGCTTTTCTGTAATAATTAGTAGTAAAATCCTTACAGTGATTATAAGTCCGTGGTAGAGATGGGGTGAAAAATTTGAAAACTTTTTGTAAAAGATTTTTACATTTGGAAATTAAAATGTTGTGTTAAGACACAACTTAGATTTTATTTTAAAATTGCTACCGATTAAATAATTCAACCCTAAGAAATGATGAAGAGAGGGAATATATAGAAAATTATCTTTTTAATACTTTCGTTTAAATATCTAAAGACACTCAGACACATTCATTTATATATTGCGGCAATTGAAATTGTTTTTGGTGTTTTCTCCCTTTGCTTCATAGATGGAAGAAACACCCTCTGAATCGGAGAAGCTTTACTCATTTTATAATCTGGAGTCAAGTAAGTGATTGTCTATCAGCATCTTAAAAAGGAAAATTCCTATCATTTATTTGCTGAGCTGGGGAATTGCTTTATTTTTAACTTCGCTTTTCTGTCTCTTTGTTATGTGAGGCAAATCTAACAAAACTTTTCACGTTTTTATATACGACTGGCACATTAGCTTATTTAATTTATTCCAGCGTAGTTTTGGCCATGTGAGAGTTTGTACAAAGTGCCATAAAGGTGTCCAGGGTAGCCAGAGAAGGGAGTGTAACCCTTAGTTCAGTTGACAAAATAATTTTTCTTCTGTTTCTCTCTCCCTCCCTTCCTCCCTTCTTCCTGCTCTTGGTTTCTTTTTGATGTCAAGGAACAGTGATGTGAACGGGGTGGGGCTCAGGGCTCGCTCGGGGGGCGGTGTTCCAGGGAACATTTAGGTTCACTGGCCCTTTAGGTAATAAGGAATGTAGAAGGTACAGATGACTTACACTCTCTGACAGCACTGAGCGGTGTTCTTCTCCCGAACTACCATGGCAGTGGCCAAGCTACTTGGGAACACTGAAGGGCTTCCAAATCTGAGTGTTAAGTAAATGTAGGGTTTCTTTTTCTTTCATATTGGCACCGATCCTCTTCATTGAGGTTGTAAATGACTTCAACCCAAAAGTCATCAGAGCTCATGGAGTAAATTTGTTCCACAGTTTAATATTTCTGGATGGAGACAAATAAGATGATGATCTGGTATAGATTTATGGTTATGGGATCCTAAGTGCTAATGTTAATAAATTATTATTTAAGAAATCATTGGTTAATTGTTCTGTTGAACAAGTAATTTACATAAAATATGTAGACCTGTCATGAGCAACAGAGTTACGCTATAGTTCAACTTGATGTATCTTTTCAAGTGTTAATAGAGAACTAATTAGTCATTTTTTTCTTGTTATATTACTGCTAGACAATTAATATCTTTTGCAGTGAGTTTTACTGTTAACATTAGCCCTGCTTAGTAGCTCTGTCATACATGCTGCCTTAAGTGAAATGCTCTCAAATACTAATTGAATTGTGTACTCTTAGCCTTAACACCCTTTCGTGGTATAAATTAAAGTAAGTTTTTAAAGGAGTGATGTTGGCTTTGGAATTTTATCTTTCTGTTTGGGTTGAAGCAGCACCATTCTTGTTTATTCAATCTGGAAATGACTTGATATTGAGATTTTTTTTGGTTGTCTGTAGTTTCTTTTTGATGTACAGTCATGCATGTGCTGCATAACGACGTTTCAGTCAACGACAGACAGTACATAAGATGGTGGTCCTGTAGGATATATAGCGTAGATGTGTAGTAGGCTATACCATCTAGGTTTGTGTGAGTACACTCTATGATGTTTATGCAACCACGAAATCACCTAATGACGTGTTCTCAGAATGTGTCTCCGTCGTTAAGCAACATACAACTGTACTTTCTTGTGACAAATTCCACCTATTTGAACTTTGGCTGAACTTTTTAGTTCTCCCGTTCTGTTTTTTTTCCCTTTGAGAGCATACTGTTTATCAGTTAGTTGTGACCTTCTTGTAGATTGTTTCATGGACAAGTCTGCTTAAATTCACTGACTTAGGGGCCGGCCCTGTGGCTTAGTGGTTAAGTGCGCGTGTTCTGCTGCTGGCGGCCCGGGTTCAGATCCCGGGCGCACAACGACGCACCACTTCTCCGGCCATGCTGAGGCCGAGTCCCACATACAGCAACTAGAAGGATGTGCAACTATGACATACAACTGTCTACTGGGGCTTTGGGGAAAAAAGGAGGAGGATTGGCAATAGATGTTAGCTCAGAGCCGGTCTTCCTCAGCAAAAAGAGGAGGATTGGCATGGATGTTAGCTCAGGGCTGATCTTCCCCATACACAAAAAAAATAAAAATAAAAAAATTCACTGACTTAATAAGAATTTATGATGGTTTGAACATGTGTACAGGATGATATAGAAAATCTGGTAACACATCTTTACTGATTTTGGTTTTAATGCTTTTTTCATCTATATATTTATTTTGTTTTGATAGGTGTCTGATCTTATATTGTAGATGAAGTTTGTCAGAATTTGATAGTGTGTGTCTTGATTTGTAGTTGTCTAGAAATAAAAAGATACGTATTTGCTCTCTGTCAGAATGGAATCTAGAGCAGGAAATATCTACTTTAGCAGCTACCATTGAACACCTGAAAATTGTCCATTAAAAATTCACTGTGTGATTGTGCTATTTATTTTCTCTGTTAAAAAGATATCAACAAACTGACTGAAGATAAGAAAGAGGGCCTCAGGCAACTTGCAATGACATTTCAACATTTCATGAGAGAAGAAATACAGGATGCCTCTCAGCTGCCACCTTCCTTTGACGTTTTTGAGGCCTTCGCAAAAGTAAGTGTTAACTTTGGTATCTTTGCTAATGCCATAAATCAGCCTTTACTACTTATTTTGTTGTTGATCCGTGAAAATCCAGGAACCTTCATGCCTTATGTCACTCTCCTACCTTAATGAGTAGAGAATGGGAGAATGTACTGCTAATATTGAAGAGAGTATTACTTTTTCTGTTTTGTCAGTCTTGTTATTAATGGCCCAATGTTCATTGTGAGCAATCCAAGCATATTCTGAAAAGAGAGTATGCTTTCTTTTCTCCAAAGAAAGTAACATATTTCATCATTTCTTACTAATGGATTTAAGTTTGTCATTGTATTCACTTAGTTTTGTGGTGGTGGTTTCAGCAACAGAGGCTGTCTTTGAAGTGGAAAATTTATTGGAATCCATTTCTTGATTAAGTGAATTCTAAATAATATGAAAATATAACCATTTCTGATTTAAAAATAATTGCCTAAAAATCTGTTTAAATGTTTCAGGTCACTAAAATCCTAGATGGTGGACAGAAAATAGGTTTAATTTAATATTTCATCATGGTCTCTTGGTAGTGGCTACCTGAAGTGCTCTTTTTGGAAATGATTCTGAGGGTTTGTTTGGGCCCATGGAGAAGGAATGCACTGATGGATTCTTGATATCTACCCTGGGGCGGGGACAGAGGATCAGATATGCCCTCCGTTCTGCTGTGTGTTTGCTGTCCTTGCTTTCTCATATTGGGTTTAGGTTTGTTTAAATATTGATCACATTTTAATAACAGGTAAAATTTTACATTTGAGAGTATTTTGCCACTTATTTTACAATTTGTAAATGCACATCTAATGACAAATTATTTATCCCGTGAATTTTTTAAGGTATGTTTTATAATCTGCCTGTTTTCTAAGAATTTAAATGTGATTAGTGTGATACCTACAGATTTATTCTTGTTTTTCCCAAATGTATTTTTATTCTTTAGGGTATGTTTTTATGATTTTCTGATATCATCTTAGTGTTAAATTCTGGTTTGTCTATAATTTAAAATTGATTTAAAAATATAATGGTTACTTATAATGCATCTCAGAAGTTTCTCATATGTTTATTTCATATGCTTCTGAAATTTTTAACATATAGGTTAAAGTACTATGTGTACAATGTACCCCGGCTCTTTTGATATTGAACACTATACAAAGTGACACCTACTGAAAGATAAAAATACCTTATGATGACTGTAACTTCATTCCTAGTGTTTCCTGTTGTTGGAAAATGTTCAAGTGGTAATTACTGGTGTTATTAGAATTCATGAAAAATATTTTAAAGTATTATCTGTTGCTCAATGTTACATGTGAGTTATCTTACTTCTCTTGTTTCTTTTTAAATAATTTTAATCTCATGTATCTTAAAATGAAATTCTCTCCATATCATGTAGAGGGAAAATTCTGCCCTTATAATTAAGCAGATAAATTTTTAATAATATGCTATTCTTCTCCCCACATACTTGTTTCTGTTATTGCTACAAAAATAGAACATATACATGTTTGAGATTTTTTTGGGAATTGGACTCAGGTGTGTGATTTCTGCCTTAAAATATAGGTTAATAATCAGAGAGCAACATTAACCTATGGCCCCTGTACTTCCTTGTAAAAGTTTTGTTAATATTTTATAAGTTTTAGTTATATATTTAGTTACTTTTCTGCTTTTAAATTTGTTCTTAAAAGAGATCACTCTCTTCCTCCTCCTCCTTCTTTGTTTTTTTAAAGAGTAGAATAGTCTTAAATTAAGCTAACTGGTGTCCTGCAAACCTCAAGGATGAGCCACTGAGCTCATAACATCACAAGTGTGTGATGATGTGGATCATGACACATGCATTGGAAGTGGGTGGAGAATGCTGGGCAGAGAATTTTCTCCCTATCTATTGTCCCTCTGCCTATCTTACTGGCATAGAATTAATCAAAGAGAAGAAATGGGCACTGCAGAGTGTGTTGTCAGCTGTTACTGCTTCTGTATGTACAATCTGTAGTAGCTCTATGCTGACCTGCCTTTCTCAACCTAGTGAACTAACTTCTGATTTTACGCTTTGAAGAAGGCTGGCTTTACCTGGCTTCAATAAAGAAGATCCTGGTTTAAGTTTTGCATTTGGTCCCACTCATTTATATTCCTTCAGGTTCTCTGCAGGTATTAGACATGTTAAGCTTATGTTTTAGCTCATCTCATTGTCAATTAAGGCATAAGAAATTCTGAGAGCTTTTCTTAATTTGTTTGTATCTTAATTTTTTTTATTTTTGGTTATGGACTTTTTCAAACATATGCAAAAGTATAGAGACGAGTATAATGAACCCTCGTGTTTCCATCACCTAGTTTCAATAATTTTCAAACTTGTTTTAGATATAATATTTTTAATACTTAGATTTCACACAGATGTTCTTTTCCTTTATTCGGATTTCCAAACATTCCGTACAATTAGTCTTTTGTTGTCAAGCCTCTTGGCTTCCTGAGAGATGTTCTTAGTGAATTCACGTATTAAATTAAACAGACTTTGTTTTTTTAAGACCTACTGTGTGCAGACCACTCCTGATCCAAGGTTATAGAAATATTTGGCTAATTCTAAATCTGGAAATTATCTACCAAGGCAAAAAACTTCAGCAGGTCGAAAGTCTTACTTGGAGATGTGTGTATATTTATCAAACTTGCGCTTGCCTGGAAAGGAAAGGGGTCAGTGGAGGATGAGAAGGTTCTTAATCCTGAGAGCATGTTTCTTTCCCTGCTGAGCTGATAGCCTTTTCTAATAGAAGACCATGATTAATTCCTCAAAAGTTGGCAGTTTATATTTTGAGCACTCTGGGGTTTTCTGTTGGAAGATAGTGTGTATCTTCTGTGGGACTCTAGGTTCTCAGTACCGACTGTGCTTCTGCTGCTTGAGACTCAGCTTTATTTGGGAAGTGTTCTCTCCCATTACTCCAAAGACATCGTTACGTAGTCATTTTTTCAGTCATATCTCCAAGTGTTCCTCTTTTTCTCCACTTTCTTAGCACCAGGATTAGTCTCCCAGTCCCCACTCCCACATAAACACACACACACGAATAGCAATTGGCAAATGAGGTTTAGACTGTAGGAGTTTGTAGTATAAATATATTCTGTCCACTAATGAATTTGTTGCCTGACTGTAAAAATTACGTAGTGTGAGATGTAGGAAGGAGAAATTTTTCTAGAGGAAGGTATCAAGAAAGACTTCACATAGGAAGCAGAAATTAATGGCATGAATTTCAGAAGAGGGGATGGTGTTAGGAAACAGTTACAGACAGTGGTCTAGAAATGCTGGTGGGGAGTGAGGGGGTGCTGACTCCTCCAACCCCCTGGGCTGAGAAAAATATATTGACCTCCTCTGGAGAAGATTTGAAAAAGCAGTTGTTACCTGTGGAGTACATGTTTCAGTTATATTTAGTGATTACAATAAGAGTCTCTATAAAAGCATGCTGCTTAAAATGTTTGTTTTGGGGCCGGCCCCGTGGCTTAGCGGTTAAGTGCTCGAGCTCTGCTGCTGGCGGCCTGGGTTCGGATCCCAGGCGCGCACCGACGCACCGCTTCTCTGGCCATGCTGAGGCCGCGTCCCACATACAGCAACTAGAAGGATGTGCAGCTATGACATACAACTATCTACTGGGGCTTTGGGGGGGGGATGTTTGTTTTGTGTTAGGTGGTAATAGAAGATTAGTGAGGGTTGTGGTATCTCCAGAATTTTTACAAAGGGGTGCTGCAGAGTGGTGATCTGGTTGGATGGAAAGGCTGGAGTAATTTGCTTGAAGCTTTCTTTGCATATCAGGAGTTTTTTTTGTAATTTAGATTGTGTCTTACTTGGGGGTGTGGCTGAATGGCAATAAAAGTATAAGATGTGAGGAAAGTGGTGATTGCCACAGACAGTAATGACCGTGCCCAAAGTGTGGGAGATGTGCTGAAGATGTTTGTTAGTGAGAACGCAGGAGACACGTTTTATTTACAAGTTCACGAAAAATAGAAGCTGAATTCATCTCTGCTGGATCTTTTTCAGATTGTTTAGAGAAGAGAATACGTATGTCTCCATCTCTACAAGCCCCTCCTGCTTTCCATCCCCCACTTTTTTTCCTTCCACTTCTATTTTCAAGCAAAATTTCTGGTTAAGTTTGAAATGGATTATGTTGGTATGACAACTGCTATGGTTCAGTCTACTGATGGAGTTCTTTTTTTTTTTTTTTTTTTTTTTTTTTTTTTTTTAAAGATTTTATTTATTCATTTTTTCCCCCAAAGCCCCAGTAGATAGTTGTATGTCACAGGTTCACATCCTTCTAGTTGCTGTACGTGGGACTCGGTCTCGCGTTGGACGGAGAAGTGGTGCCTCGGGGCGCGCCCGGGATCCGAACCCGGGCCGCCAGCATCAGAGCGCGCGCACTTAACCGCTAAGCCACGGAGCCGGCCCTACTGATGGAGTTCTAAACATTTGCTACAAATGTAGAAAATGTATATACGAATAATAATAAATATAAACTTTAAAAGGTGGTAAAATTACGGTTAGAGAGAAGACAAATTTAAATGAGAAGCTGAATAGTATGATGGTTAAGTCACTTTCTCAGACAAGTAAATGAAATTCCCTCAACTTCAATTTCCTCATCTGTAAATGGGAATAATAATAATAATATCTACTTCACAGATAAAGTGAGGATTAACTCTAAAGCAGTTAGAGAGTCTGACACATATTATTAATTTCTACTACTGCTGCCCCCATCTCCCAGCTTTCCTTGTTCCAATATAAAACTTCAGGGTTTTATGGCTTCCTGTGCTGTCGCAGAGCCAGGCGTGCAGTCTGCCCGCGGCTGATTGTAACCAGGGTCTCAGGTGCTTGCTCACAGTTGTGCCAGTGCTGGTGTCTCTTGAGATGCTGAGAATTACCTGTCTGGTTGAGAAGAAATTTTGTAAACAGGAAATAGTGCCTTTACCCTAGTAGCTGGCTTGGTTTCAGCCCATAGCTATTGTGGAGAGAAATCATTTACTTTTTCCTGCATTCATAGCAACTTGATGATTTCGGAGTAGTTCCTTGGGATTTCACATAGGAAATGTGAAAATAAGCTTCCTATGATGAATGAAGTGTTTTTCACACATGCATCTTAAAAGGATGAAATTAAGTTATCTTAAGAGTTCTTTAGTTGTCACGTTATAATTCACTGAAATGACATAAAATGTATGGTATTTCTCTATTCCATCCCTTGAAACATACAATGATAATTATTGGTAATCGTTTTTAATAGTCTAACCTTAATGTCAGCAGACCTGGTTTTGGGCTTATTTTCTATGCACAGAATAGATTTTTATAGAGATTATTGTATGGGGTTCTAGAAAACGATACTTAATTATTTTTTCTGGAGTTATAACTTCCTTTTCTAAAAATGCATTTGGTAGACTGATTAGAATGTGGTAAGGTCTGAACAATAAAATAGAAAATGGGCTAGTTGCATAAACCATTTCAAAAACAGACATTAAATTGGAAGCAACAAGAACAAAAGTGACCTTTTTGACCACAAAACATGATTGTTAGTGTTTTCAGTGCTCTGCAAAGTACTTTTTAACTTTATAATATGGTACAACTGCCACAGAATTTTTTGATTAGAAATGTCCATCTGTTTGAGAAGATGTTCCCTCTCTTTTTCTTTCAAACCAATTAATAATTCTCCTGGTAGCATGTTATTTTTATTCTCGAGGGCACATATGTAACCTCCAGAGCTTGCCTTTCCAAACTCTAATTTTTAATGCTAGTAGTGGCAGCTGGCCTTGCAGTATACACTGTTGTTGTATAGATTAGAAAGTGAGGATTTTAGAGGTGTTTTTTGTTCTATAGTACTTGAATTTTACATTCAGTTTCATTCTGAGTAAATTCTTTTTTATTGGAGGAGAATTCTTTTTTATTGGAGAAGCAATGGAGAATGGGTTAAAACAAGAATCTTGCTAATTCATAATATGAAAAGAAATTGTCATTTAATATTTTTGTTTGGGATGTGTTAGAAATAAGACATAAGAGAACAATAATGATATTAATATTCAAGATTACATACTTTCCTTTGGATGGTATGTGCTGTTAAGACTTAAGAGTGTTAATAAGTAATCTATGTGATATTCTACCATAACCTCATAATTTTAGTAAAGTGTATAAATCAGCATGAAGGAAAAATTACTAAATAATGCTTTTTTGGGGTGCTTTTTATTCACTGAAGAATGATGTACCTCAGTAGAAAGCAAGAATGAAGTTTTTCATGATATATTCAGTTTTTAGTCTGAAATTTTCAGTTCTGTTAGCCCTCTCATTCTGGATATGCTCATGCTTTATTACTGCAGTGTTGCTGGTAAGCTAATTTGTGGGACGAATATTACCTCTGTGGTTTTGAAAGGTCAGGAGTGTGTGTGTGTTTGCCACTTGAGGGTTTCACGTTCATATAGCACCAAATTTGAGAGCCTTTTTGTTGATCAGCTCAGTTGGGTTTCACTACTGTGGCATGCTATAAAGTAGTAAAGAAAGCAATCTTTTGAATTAATAAAGTGATGAATTATCTAATTACAAAGTTGATGTGAAATGGCAGTATGATAACTTTGACTGCATTACTAAATGATCCCAGTGACTGATCAGATGTGCCTGGGTTCCATTAAGGAAAAATATGCCATTAAATATTTAATATTAAAAGCGAGCAGACACACCAGGATTGCTAACCTCTAATCACCGGGGTGCATGAATGTATACATTTGGAGGTGGCTGCTAGATGAGACATCTCTCTTGCCTGCTCAGAACAGCTGCTGGAAGACTTAGTTATGGGGATTATGCCTCTCTTTTGGTTTTAAGTAAAGCAGGCAAACAGCCAAGATACTATACTGCATGCAGATCCTGGCATTCTAATTATGAAATGCTGATGCATTTATGATTTATATGTTTTTCCTTTATTACAATAGATTGAATCTCTGAGTAAATTCAAGAGACAATTATTCTCAAAAATGTTCTTCCAAGTGAAGTGACATTTGTAGGACACTTGGGCTTTCAAAACAAAACAAGCCATGTGTTTTTGATGATGATATTTATGATCATGTTCTTCCTGTTTTAGCCATTCAGTTAATATTGCTCTTCATTTATGTGTCAATAACCGATGATGAGTTGGTGTATGTTTATCATAGTTAAAGACCGGATGCCAGCTAACTTCTGAAGTTGGGAAGCATGGTTAGTAAATCCTTAATTGGCATTTTTATTCATACCTGTGTTGGTCACTGTTAATTACTATGTAAGGATAATGGTTTGATTAAAACTATTGATGGATAAATGTGTTTGCCAAACCTTGTTTCCTTATTTCTTGGAGTGTATTACTAGCCGTTAATTCAGATAGAGGTAATATTTTTAAAATGACAATATGTCATTGTGAAATGGCAGAGGTTACTTTCATTGCTTTGGCCTTCTCTTTAGAGGCAAAAATCTTTGCTAGAGTACTGTGTCTCCCTCCTAGAGTGTGATTTTCTTAGAGCCAGGAATTGCATTTTATTTATTTAGAACCTGTGGCAATCTTCATAGTATTACTACTATCTAGGTGTTTAATTGTTTGCTGAATGAAGGAATACATGAAAACTGTCCCTTTTCTGTTTTATGGAGTACACTTTGTTAAAGATATTTAGAAATTAATACATCACTGTAAATATACAAGACTAGGTAAAAAGAAATCTTTATCATGGTAAAATTCAAGGAGTTCAGTAAGTTAGTTGATAGCTCAGAATCACAGAGGCTGCAATTATCCTAAATTCTTCAGGAAATGATAAATCATTATGTTAATTATTCCAGAGTTCAGCAAATCTTTTCTGTAAAAACCTACATAGTAAATATTTTAGGCTTTGTAGGCCAAGAGGCAAAAGTGAATTATTACTACATCATGACGATTTGTATTGCATGATGAAAGGGTACTTACTTATGGTCTCTGTGACAACTCCTTAGCTCTGCCATTATAACTGAAAGCTTCTATGGATAATATATAAGTGAATGGGCATGGCTGTGTTCCCATAAAACTTTATTTATGGACATAGAACATTGATTTTCATATAATTTTCACTTATCCCCAAATATTCTTCTTTTTATTTTTCCCCAACTATTTAAAAATGTAAGAAAACATTCTTAGCTTGCAGGCTGTGCAAAAACAGGTGGTGGGTCATATTTGGCCCATGGACCATTGTTTGCCAACCCTTAAATTATTCTTTGTAAGTCAGAAAATTTTTTTGTGCATGGTAGGAAACAGTGTGCTATCAGAAAATTCTCGAATTAAAAAATAAAAGGATAGGAAATATTTTGTCTGCTACCTTCTAACAAGCCATTAGTTCTACCGTTTTACTTTGCCAGTCACATTTGTAAGCATAGTATGTATACAATTGTTTTTTGAGTTTATTATTTTTTTTACTGTAAGAAAATTTAATTCAATAACTTAATAAATGTTTTAATTCCATAATATAGTAGAAGAAATGTAGCATTTCACTAAGAATTAGGAAGAAGTAAAATTGTTAAATAGAAAAAATGTCTACTTAGTTTATTAATGTCGTCTAGTACTTAAACTGTCATTCTTAGTGTTTTGTTTTTGTTTTTTTTAACTACAGGTGTTATATTTTGTTATTTTGCCTTTAAATGAAATGTAAACATACAATTTTCTAGTAGAATTACTTTTGGCTTATAACTCAGGTTCAGAAAGTTTTTGTTTGATTCTTCAGATATTTTTCTTAGATTACAGATATTGCCCTCAGTCTTTACATTGTGGTTTGACTATTTCTATTATGAATGAGAAGGACCTCTCATGGGAGAAAAAAATATGTTTTAGAAGTTTAATATCAATAGTAATGAAAAATTTTGATAAACTGCTTGGTTAAATTTTATAACAGGCAGAAACAGTGATAATTTGGTGGCAGAAATTAGATATTGCTATTTGATGTGGACTTGGTATAACAAAGTTACTTGGTATATTCTGAAGATAAGCAAGTGAATTTGGGGATGGCTTCTCTAAGCCAGACAAAAAAATGTATCCTGATCAAGAGATAAAATAGCCTCACTACTATCTGCAAGGTCAATTTTCATTAAAATTTTTATTTTCAGTACCTAGTGTTACATGTTTAAAGAGACATGTTCAGATAATCATTTATAAAGTATGATATCTGAAGGACAGAAAGCCCTGTCGTATTAGGCAAGCTGACTATGGCTCAGTATCTGGACGAGTTTTATCATTAGAGGAGTCCAGCGATGTATCAGGCCACCCTGGCACAGATTGGAGCTACCTGTCCCTGGAAGAGTTTCATTCGGGATTAGAATCACAAGCCAGGAGGTGTTACCTCCATGGGTATAAAGTAGGGAGAGTTGATATGTAAAGTGCTCTTTTTGGGGGGGGAGGGTGAGGGGGGGACCCCTCAGGAAGATTGGCTCTAAGCCAACATCTGTTGCCAGTCCTCCTCTTTTTGCTGAGGAGGATTGCCTCTGAGCTAACGTCTGTGCCCATCTTCCTCTATTTAGTATATGGGACACCGCCACACATGGCTTGATGAGTGGTGCATCAGTCTGCACCCAGGATTCGAACCTTCGAACCCCGGGTTGCTGAAGCGGAGTGCACAAACTTTAACCGATATGCCTCTGGTCCGGCCCCTGTAAAGTGCTCTTTGAATTTGAGGTATTCATGGTACATCATGGAAGGATACTGTGTATCTTTCCCCATGCTCTCTATCCAAGTCCTGCTTATTCTTAAAAGTTTCAGCTTAAATCTGGTGAAATCCACCTGACTAGGATCGATCTTTCCCTGTTGTAAAATCAGTAGTCACTGGTTTTTTTCTATGCCAACCATTAGACAATTGTGAGTATACTCTATTTTTATTAGTTACATGTCTGTTACTACATTTCCACTTAGATTGTAAACTTTTTGAGAACAGGAGTCATGTTACCTAATTCCTTTCTTAAGCATGGTAGAACCATACAATTTTAGGGCTGAAAAGATCACAGAAGCTATCCGGTTTCATAGCCTCCCCACTCCCTCTCCTCTTCCTCTTCCCATGATACATCAGCTGTGGCTCAGAGGAGGTTAGGTTAGGTAGTCACCTAGTGACAGGACAAATGCTAAAATTTAGATCTTTTGAGCTCAGTCTAATGCTCTTTTTTCTAGTTGATGGCCAAATGCTCAAGCACTAGCTTCTAAGTAGAAGCAAAAATGTGACAGACAACAGAATGTAACATTACAAACAACTTTTGAGCAATTTCTGTTCCTTATATATTTTCCTGTGTTATTGAGATGTAATTGACATATAACATTGTGTAAGTTTAAGCTGTACAACCTGTTGCTTTGATACACTTATGTATTGTAAAATGATTCTGACTGTAGGGTTAGCTAACACCTTCGTCATGTCACATAATTACCATTTCTTTTTGTGGTGAGGACATTTAAGATCTACTCACTAGCAACTTTCAAGTATAGAATACAGTATTATTAGCTATGATCACCATGCTGCCCGATAGATCCCTAGAATGTATTCATCTTATAGCTGGAAGTATGTACCCTTTGACCAGCATCTTCCCATTTCTCCCACACCCCTTGATTCCTTATATTGAATGTTATCTGTATAAAGCCAGAAAATTAAAAATAAGTTACACCATAGGATTACTCTTACAGCATTTGAAACTAGATTAGATTGTCTCTATAATGATGAATTTCAATCTCAGAGATTCTATATGGCTGTGTTTAAATGATTGTGGCTTTCCAAACCAGCTGAATACTCTTCCTTCTGATAACACAGTTATAAACAGAACTGCTTTTTTACATATTTGACAGTATGTAGATTTGTCTTGTATTCCTCATTTTTTGTCCCATACTCAACCTGGAAGCCGATAGATATTAGACACTGGTCTTTGTCTTACATCAGTAGATCAAGGGACAATTGAGAGATTTATCACAAGTTTCCCAGAGCCGTACTCCTCCAATCTTATTTTTTATTTTAATTTTTTTTACTCTACATAGTACTTTAACAAATATAATCACATTTATCTCCTACAACAGCCCTCTGAGTTATTATTGTTGTTGTTCCTTTTGCAGATGAGGAAATGCGTAAGGTCACACTATTTTTAAATAAAGGAGCCAGGGCTTTGACTCGAATTTTCGAATTTTCCCCATCCACCATCCTGCATTTTGTGTTCTGTTAGTTCTGGGTTAGAGCTCTCATTATGAACTGTTATAAGCCTTAGGAACAAAATGCTGAGTGAGAGAAATGAGAATATTTGATAAGATTTCTATCACTAATACTAAAGTATTGCTATAGGCAAAGCTTTAAATTATTCAATTAGGATTCCTGCTATTTGCATACAGGTGGCACATCATGTCTTACACACCTCCTCTCTTTCATGTATTCAGATCTAAAGAAGTGCTGGTAGGGTGGGTGGGAGGAGTGTGGGTTTTTCATATCAAATGTTTCTGAACTGACGCTGCCACAACTCTGTCTGAAAATAAAGATGATGAAAATGGAATTTGCATAGAGTTAAGCTAGTTTTTGAAATCTGGATTCCACAACCTTGAAGTACTGAATATTGAAACATTAATTATTCAGGAGCCTTCACCTTGGGTCTGTGTTAGTTTTCAACCCATTATTGGACGTGCTTTTTCTTATGATTCTATAAATATTTGCATTTACAGATTAAAATATTTTATAATGCCAAAGAATATGTATGCAATAGAGAAGAAAATCCTCTTTGGCCTTATTGGCACCTTTTTCTTTTAGGGGTATTTATTTGACCTTAAAATTTATGCCTGATATTAATGGCATAGGCAAATAATTTAGAAATATTATTTTTGAACAAATACTTGTCAAGTTGAAGAAAAGCATTGTAACTACATGTGACCAGACTTGGCAATCGTGGGCCCTATTTCAGGTTTAAGTAGCATTTGTTTTTAGTTTGGATGCTTATAGGAAAAATTTATTAAGGCACTGTTTATACAGAGCTGTTTCATAAAGATCAGTTGAATTAGGATCAGGATTAAAAATACCCTTTATAGCACTTTCTTTCCGACCCTCCTTCCCCCCACATTTTGTTGAAATGGCAGACAACTCAGCATCTGAAGAGGCCCATGTGACTGACTTACTCATTGGTGTCCTGGGGCCTGTTTCGTCCTTCACAGCCTTTCAGGGGCTCTTGGTGTTTCAGGTTTAGAGCAGAAGTTGGTCAAGTATGTTGTTTTGGTGCCTCAGAAGTCTTTTGTAACAGTAGCTGACTGTGGGTTTTCCTGTTCTCCATTTCTCCAGGATTCCAGAGAGCAGTACCCACTTAAACCTCGACTATGCAGATCTTCAGGTGTGAGATTGTCCAGCCTCTAGAAATCTTTCAATTGGCTTCTGTGGCATGACCTGCCCCTGATTCTCCTTCTGCCTTTCTTACCGTTTTCTAAAAAGCCACCGCTTGCTGCCTCTCTTGTTACCTGTGGAGCGACGGTACTCCACTGCCGTGGCTCGATTGCCTGCCTGTGGCGGAGAACACCAAAGCCTCATCTCCAGCCTTGCCCTTTCTTCTGATCTCCAATCCCATATTTTCTACTTATTAATAAAAATCTTCACGTGCACAATCTGTTTGAACCTCAGATTCATCAGGAACAATACTTAAACTCTCTCTTTTCCTCAACAGGATGTGCTGCTTCTCCACGTTTTCTATCTTTTCTCTCGGCATCACAGTCTCCTGAGTCAGCCATGCCAGGACCCTCAGGGGTGCCTCTGATTCTTCCCTGTCTCTTTCCTCCTATGTGCCCTGTTTATGCTGCTTCTGAAATCTCTCTTTGTCCTTTTCTTTTTACACTTCTGGCCACTGACTTAATTCTGGCCCTTTTTATCTTGCTAAAGTGGCTCTAACTAATCTCTCTGCCTCTTATTCTTTCCCTGGATCTCAACCCATTTTTATAGACTGCCACTAGATAGACATTTTTGTAAAAAACAGATGTGATCGTTTGAATCCCCTGCTTAAAACTGTCTGTTGATTCCCTACTGCCTATTGTATAAAATCAAGGTTTTAAAATCTGGCATTTGAGAACTCTGCAGGCCCCATCCTATGCTACTTTCCTGGAGCTAGGTGACTGTGCGGACAGACTTAAGTAACTTGCCGGGTGGAACCATTTTCCTAGCACCTTGCAAAGTAAATTGCAGTAATTCCATCACTGGATGCTTTTACTCCTTTACATTGTTGCATTGTCACTTGCATTATGCTTTTACGCCTTCACATTAGTGCATTATCAATGTGTTTCTTCAAACTACCAAAGCCTGATGATATCTGAAGGACTGTTGCTATGACAGTAGCAAATAAATGTAGGCAGGGCAGGCCCATTCTCTCGATAGGGAATTATTTTTGACAGGCTAAGGTATTTTTGAGCCAATTTGTAAAGATATGAGAACACACAAGGAGAGCCCAAGAAAGCCAGTGACAAGTCAGCAAGGCCTGGTTATGGTTTGTGTGTGTGTGTAACGGTGTAAGCAGGGAGATGGAAATCACTGTGTTCCTCTGGCTCCTAAGGTAGTGTACTTCTACATTAAGTCATTCTGATTTGACAGAAGAAGTTTAGCTTTGAATAACAATCTTCAGCAGTAGTTGAGTGGGCTTCTGCTTTGTCAGCACTGCTGAGTTTGATAATTAGATAATTATAAGGATGTGATCAGATTTTGGAGTTCCATTCCTGGAAGATATCCGTGTGTTTGCTCATGGTTGTCAGGCAGGCTTCTAGCCTTTCTTTAGAACAATGACAATTACTACAAGGATAATTTTTTTGTTCTGAAAATATTTTCGTCATATCAGTGAGGTTTAGATCATCTTTCTCCCTTCTTACATGCTCAAAATCAGCAAAGAGAAGCTTGCAAAGTCCTTGCATTTTGTAGAAGCAAGACATTATGCTCTATAGTTAAAAATTGTTTTCTTTTGTGGCTGGCCCCGTGGCCTAGTGGTTAAGTTTGACATGCTCCGCTTTGCAGGCCTGAGTTCAGTTCCTGGGCACAGACCTGCACCACTCATTGGTGGCCATGCTTGGTGGTGACCCCCATACAAAATAGAGGAAGATTGGCACAGATGTTAGCTCAGCGTGAATCTTCCTCAAGCAAAAAGAGGAAGAATGGCAACAGATGTTAGCTCAGGGCTAATCTTCCTGAGCAAAAAAGTAAAAAAACATTATTTTAGTTTATGGAGTAGAAGGGTATTTTTCACATGACAAGGAGTGTTTAGGCTTGGATCATTTGGGTATTTAAAACTTATTTTGAAAACAATTTCATGTTTTCAATTACAAAATAATATGATGTGTCAGTAAATGTGATCATTCACATATTTACCAGTAGTTATCAGCATTAGTTGAGTAGGATTCAGAGAACTCTAAAGCTTTGCATGTGTCATTTCCCCTAACAGCCAAGATTCTTTTCCTAATTCCAACCTTTCCGTATATAGTTCCTTCCATTCTTCCTGGCAAATTCCTTTTCATTCTTCAGATTCTCTTCAAATGCTCCCTCATCTAGGAAGCCTTTTTTAACTCCCCTAGACATGTCCCATTATGACAGGAATGGGAAAGTAAAATATATTTATATAAAATATAAATGGATAAAAAAAATAAAAGTAGGCATTTCTATGATTTTATCCCTCCAGCCCGGTGCAGGAATCATGATTTGGCCAGTTTATCACAAAGGGGATAGCCAAAAGCTCTGGTCCATCAGAATTGAACGGTTGCAAAAGATGAGTGGCACTGCCTCGCATCTAGACATTTTGGAAATCTTTCCTCCCAGTCCATTCATGTCATTCTGTCTTTTGAGGTAGTTTTGTCTGATCATTCTGGTCCTCCATGGAGAATCAAAGGATTAATGGTTTTTGAAAAAGCCTATCTGCCTGCTTTTTTCTTGAAAAAAATTTTTAATAGAAAAATTACTTCTAATTATCTTTATAACAAAATAATAACATAGGGATTAAATGGTGAGTTGTACAGTGTATTTTTTCCTAAAAGTCTTGCTTGTAAGTTTAATTTCTGTAAATACTCCATCAGGTTATGTGAACTAGGGAAATTTGGAGATTAGCAGGATCCTATTATGAATCTTTTTGTGGCGGAAGGTTTATTTTGGTAAGCTCGTTGCTCTGTTTTAAAAACCTGGATTTCCACATGTCGTGTCTGGTTTTCCCCAAGGCAGAGTACATTTGTGATTAGTTAAATCTGCCTTTTTTTTTTCTTTTGCAGGGACCATTCGTTTCTTTAATGGACTTCACCAAATTCTTGGGTCCATTTGCACTTATATTTCTAGAATTGGGTGAGATCTGCCTTGCTTACCTGTAATTCAGAGAAAGAGTGTACTGGATTGGCTTTTAAAGTCTTTTGGCCATGAAGTCACTCAGCAAGGGGCTTCCTCTTTTCCAAAACCTAATTAGTGTCCCTGGGATCATTTCCATGTGAAATACCTATTTCGCAGTCCAGCTGGCTGTTTTCTAAATAGAATTGCAAAGTCCAATAACTTCAACAGGTTTTTAGATTGACCACAGTAGATACATTGCATGAGAGACAAAATAGACTCCTGAAAATTTGTACCTGGCAAGTAGAAGAAATAAGGGTAGTATTCACACTGCCTTTTATCTCAGGCAGCCATTCAGTTCAGCTATGATGTATTTGATGTGTTAGAGCTTTTGGCTATTTTATTTATTTTTGCGATAAACTGGCCAGTTCATGGTACTGGTGCCTGACTGGAGGAGTATAATAACCCAAGTGCCTCTTGTTATGTTTTTATCTGCATATGTTTTATACTTTGACTTTTCCATTCATGTCATAATGTGATAATATGTTTAGATAAATGCGTTGTTTTACTAGAATTTGAGCCTTTTCTGTGAAACGGGACGCCGTGAGAAGAGTGTAGGCCAATATACTTATTAACATTAAATATTTTTGAGCAATTTAAAAATACTTATTGATTTTAGAAACAACTTTGATGTTCTGTTAATTATATTAACATAGAATGAATGCTTTAAAAGACTTTAGTGTAATTAAGCTTTTAAAATCTTAGGCAAATAAGTAATTTTACATTTTACTAGATGAATACTAGTTTGAGTTATTTTTGTGTTGTTTTTTTTAGAAGGTTGACATTACAGTTCTTTCCATTTTTATTTTTAAATGACAGAATCCCAAGTATGTGAAATGGTGATTAATTCTCGCACATTGAAGTTATTTAATCGTTCTTTGCCTAACAGCTGCTTTCTATTCAGTACATTGAACATAAAATTCTAGAGTGCCTTTGTACTATCATAAATTTTAGATGTGAACCATTCTTCCTCTTAAGTATCCTATGCTATTGTTGTTTGGAATTTGTCAGTTTGGTAGGCGGTTTTTCCAGAGATTGCAATTGTAGTTGGCTGGGAGAGCATTCTTCTGGGACTAAATTCTTTCCCAATCCCTGTATGTCACTGTGATATTTAGGATTATGTACTGGCAGTAAAGAAGTGGGGGAAAACTGGGTTTGACTTGTCATTCCTAAGCTCCCTTTATTTCTAGAGCATATTGGAGAAGTGGGGAAATAAGGTCAAAACAAAGCAGTAGAATTCTTACTTGGATATTTTAGGTCAGAAAGAACTAGCTTAATAAATGTCAGCTCAACAAATTTGTGTTGACTTTCTATCCACAGCGCTATGTGGAGAAAGAAGGATAGTTAAAACTTAGTTTCTGCCCCTTCTGGTCGGTGACATAAAAGAAATATATAAATAACTTAAGTATTATATTGAAAGTTCCTTGAAAGCAGCACTGTGCCTTATTCTTTTTTAATTTTGCATACCATCCTCAATACATTTGTAGGTGCTCAGAATATTCTGTAGCAGACTATGATAACTATGATGGGAGACTTATGTGGGCGATTTGTTGTGGGAGATCATTTGATTTGGGCCTTTGACGGAAGGTATTCTAAGAGGAAGAGTCAGTGCTGACTTCCTAGAATTTAGCAGCCACTCTTCCAGATAGGCCACTGGGGACCCTGGAGCTAAGGGTTAGGCCGTTATGACTCTGGGTGCCAAAGGAGGAAGCAAGCCAAGGAGGTTTTTGCTGCTGGTTTATGCTTAATGAATGTGATTATTTTTGGTTAGGAGCAGTTGATTTAGGATTTTCCTTAAAACTTACACCTGAGGGTGTTCCAATGCGTCTCACTTGCCTGTGGGAGCCTCCACCTGCCGCCTCCTGCTCCTCCTGACCCTGATGGGAATCTCTTAATTCATGAGGGCAACGTTTTCAGGTGGGAAATTTGTCTGTAGGCTTTTGCTTGTTTATTTTGCTTTCTGTTTTCTGTTTTTCAAGATAAATTGAGAGGGATCTTTAAAAAGACATGAAGAGAAAGAGTAGCTTTAGGTGTCTCAGAAGCTGCGGTCTCAGGTAGTTTGGGATCCATGAAAGAAACGAGTTTCAAAAAGCAGATGGCCAAGAGATGAAAGTTCAGAAGCGTTAAGGGGGAATAAGTTCAGCATTAAATTTAGCAGTTAGAAATTCACTGGTGTTATTTTTATTTATTTATTTTTTTTGTGAGGAAGATCGGCCCTGAGCTAACATCCGATGCCAATCCTCCTCGTTTTGCTGAGGAAGACTGGCCCTGGGCTAACACGCATGCCCATCTTCCTCCACTTTATGTGGGACGCCGCCACACTGCGGCATGACAAGCGGTGCGTCGGTGTGTGCCCGGGATCCGAACCTGCCAACCCCGGGCCGGAGCTGAAGCGGAGCTCGTGCCACCGGGCCGGCCCCTCACTGGTGATATTTTCATTTTTTATGTAGACTAAAAGTGTGAAGACTTTTATTTTTCTGCTTCAGAATAGAAGCTGAGTTATTAGGCTTTGGTATTTTTACCAAAATGATAAGTTGTTTCTCAGAATGTATTGCTCCTAATGAAAAACTGAGTTATTCTTTTTCCTTCTTAGGAGAAAATCTGCCCCCTGTATTAGAACTCGAAATTACTTCTATTTGAATTGGTTTGTTAGTTCATTGGCCTGAAAATCAGCCAGTACATTCTGAAGTATTTCTTGAGGAGCTACAGAGTCATGGTGATTTAGGATTTGACAAACTTGGTGACTGTGTTGTGTTCTATAATGAAAGTATCCAGGATGAGGAAGAAGGAAAGTCAAAATGGTCTTATCTGAGTAATTGTTTGCTTCAGTTAATCCTTTGTAAAGCTTAGTTTACACTATTAACCTTAAAAGTGGTGCACAAATTTAATTTTGGGATCACTTATACCTTAGTGAATTGGAAATGTAGGTTTATTTTTATGTATGTCGTATTATACTAAAGGCACTAACTAAAGTGATTATCCATTGAAAAGCCATACCTGTTAGTGGCACCATTGTGCTGTTAAGCATTTACTCACCGGCAGGCAACGTAAAAATGTAAACCAAATTGTGCTGTTTTGAATAGGAAGCTGCTTGAATGGCTAGAAATGTTCATGTTTGTATATGGAGAATATAGTTTTATTCATGAACATTAAAACAGTAAAATGTATCTGTCTCAAGTTAAAAAAATATTTTGTAGGAAAATAATGGCACAGCTAAGGTAAAGCTTGAAGATACATTCTGTTGAATGTTTTTAACTCAACTCAGAAATCTGTATAAACCTTCAATTTTGATCTGTAATGAAGGCAGGAGAGAAATATATTTTGTGGTGCCACTGAGAGGGTTCCCCCCATCAGTGGGGTGAGTACCTGGCTCACCTATCAAGTCTAGCTCTTTATAAGCCTGAAGGGAACGAGAACTTGAATAATTTGGTTTGGTTGAATGCTGCCATTCGATATCAGGAGCATATTAAAGAGGAGAGTTGGGGTGTTAAATATCATACTCACTTATTAAGACAAGATAATAGTTGAAAAATCGTAGGACAAGCTAACTTTGTATACTTTTTAAAGAAGGGGGCCTTCAAGTATTTTTGGTTCTTTCATATTAGATTTTCTAATTAAAAATTCTATTGTAATTAATAACAAGTCAAACTTCAGTTAGAATTTTCCTTCTAAACATGACTATGGAGACTTATATGTTAATTTCAAATTATCTTTTTCAAATGGTTTTATTTTCTTTATCATCCCTCTTTAATATTCATTTCTTAACATCTTTATGAGAAAGTAGCCCCTATCTGTATATTATAAAATGGAAGCAATCTGACTTGACCATTAAAATTCTTTGCTAATGTCATAAAGCTGTGAAATTACCATGACCCATAATATTTTAGGTTAAAAGGACAATTTGTGTTATATTGAAGATAACAAGGAAGCTCTTGTGCTGAGGCTGGTGCTGAAATGAGGTTTTCTATAATTCTATTAAATTGTTGTTTGAGTTTAAAATTTTTCTTGAGGCAATTTTGTATCTTCTTGTAAGATTTTAGAATTAAATATGAAACAGACTCTTGATTCATTGTTTCACTAAATGAAGTCTGTGCTCCTCAAAATGCGAGCTCTGAACGCTTTTGGTCTCAGCAATTACTGTGCGAGATTTAGGACACCTTCTCATATAAGCTTGAAGCAACCTCAGGAAAAGTGACATATTATGTTAGGCAATAGATATATTTCTGTAAAGTTACACATGTTCCTTACTCCGAATAATTGTATCAAAATGTATCCTACATCTTATGTGCCTATTGTAGGGATTCAAGCCCAAGCAGATGTGAGCTAGTGGTTCTGGGGTGAGCGGCAGCAAGGCTGCTGTAAGTGGTGGAGCCCAGGAATATAATAATTTTCACTAAGATGAAAGTTTCATATCCCATTGGTAGTTTTTAAACAAACAAATAAGCCTCCACCCACAGAGATTTATTACAAGGCTATTCATCTGTTATTTTAGATATAAATTATTAATTCGTAGCCTGTGGCTCAAAAGCAACAAAGACATTGATGGAACATTAAGTTCAAGCTTAATGTCACAGATTTCTACAGTGATCATGCTATAAACTAGTAGTTTCAAGATAATGATGACTGTGACTAACACGATGAATGCTGGGGTGAAGAGAATACTCCCAATTCCAGCAGTGCTGTTGAGTGGGCTTTTCAGGCTGTGGGCTGTGATTTATTTGGTTTTAAGGGTGAAGATAAAAAATCTTATGATACTTTTTTCTTGCTATTTTTTTCTGCTTATGTGTTTATTGAAGTCTGTTTTTATCATATTTTCATTTACTTGTCATTTACTAATATTCAGAGAAATATGTGCTTTTATGGCATGTATGCACATTACAGTGGAATTTTTTCAAATTAATTTTTTTCTATATGCTTCGAACTAGTTTTTTTTTTTTTTTAACTGAAATATATTTCTACATGTATTATGGTTACCTCCATAGGAATTTTTTCAAATTTATTATATTTTGCTGCCTGCTTTGTACAGATTTTTACTATACTATTTTTTTATATATGTGCTCTGCAGGAATTCATTCAAATGTATTTTATATTATGGCTTGTTTTCTTAGTTACTAGTATTATCCAAAATATAGTACCATTATTTAATACTATGTGTGTGATGTAGGATTTCATTTACCAGTAAAATTATTGTGCTTTGTTCCATGCTAGGTATTTGTTGACCCAATATGCTTTAAAAAAATAACTTTGTGATGTTATATTTTATTTTTAGGTTAGTAGACTGTCTCTGCATATCCTAAACTTGTCATTTCCAACTGGATTCCAGTCTGTAGTATGTGAATATAATAATTAGTTTCCTCCTACAAAGTCACTTTCAAATTGCTCTCAATGCATGTATTATAAAAAGTATTTTTATAAATTGTCTGGCCTAGTTCCTTCTCTCATTGGGATATGTATTAGTCAGGGTTCTCCAGAGAAACAGAACCAATAAGATATATAGATAGATATAGATATAGTTATAGATACAGATAAGAGGAGATTTATTGTAAGAATTGACTCATGCAATTATGGAGGCTGAGAATTCCAACGATCTGCCACCTGCAAGCTGGAGAACCTGGAAAGCCAGTGGTGTAATCCAGTCTGAGTCTGAAGGCCTGGGAAACAGGTGAGCTGATGGTCTAAGTCCAAGCCCAAAGCCCGAGAGTGGGGGCCAATGGTATAAATCCTGGTCTGAGTCCCAAAGCCCGAGAGCCAGGAGTACCGATGTCTGAGGGCAGGAAAAGGTGGCTGTTTCAACTCAAGCAGAGAGAACCAATTCACCCTTCCTCTGCCTTTTTGTTCTACTCAAGCCCTCAGTGGATTGGAGGATGTCCACGTGCATTGGTGGAGGCAGTCTTCTTTACTCAGTCTACTGATTCCAATACAAATCTGTTCTGGAGACACCCTTACAGGCATATCCAGAAATGATGTTTTACCAGCTATCTGGGCATCCCTTAGCCCAGTCAAGTTGACACATAAAATTAACCATTCCAGGATGTGTCTTATGTACCTGTACATCTTCTGTATCAGCAAATATGATTTGGGCAAACTGAATTTTTGTAATAAAAATCCTATTTTAAATGCATCAGAACATATAGTTTAATAAAATCCTGTAATAATAATAGCTAATATTCACTGAGGACTTCCTCTGTGTCAGGCTGTGTTCTAAGTGCTTTATAAGTATATTAGTTTTCTATTGCTGCATAACAAATTACTACAAACTTAGTGACTTAAAACAGCACCCATTTATTATACGGAAGTGTATACACCACAGAGCAGGAGTCTTGGGAGCCGTCTTAGAATTCTGCCAATCACAGCATGTGTCAACTCATTTGCTCCTCACAACAGTCCTACAAAGTAGGCACTATTATTAGTGGTATTTTACAGATTAGGGGACACTTGGTCCAGAGTCACAGAGGTAGAAAGTAGGAGAGCCTGGATAGCAATTTGGGCCACCTGGCTTGAGAGCATAGACTTTATTTTCATGTAGTCAACTATTTCTGTGCTAGGAGTTTGGTGTCATAGCCATTCATTCTGTCACTCCTTCTGTGTATCTGTAATTCTCTCTACCATCCTTTTGTCATATATCGTTCCTTAGAAGACACACATACTTGTGTTGTCTGGAAAACCTTTATTTGGGTCTAATGCCTTTTGTATGGATTTGAATTTACTTGGCCATTTGAGTAGACTCTAAGTCGCAAACCCAACTAACTGCTGGATCTTGTCCATAGACTTGTTTATTTGGTCTATATATTTGCTATGAATTAATTTTTTGAGAAGTCTTGCCAACACTTTTAAAGTCTAGATTGAGCTTTTTGCTGAAAAATTGGGAGATGTGACTCCACTGGGTTAGTTGTTACCTGGCAACAATTTGCTTGAGCTGGGTAGCAGCAACTCCTTTTAGTGAGGTGTGAGTACTCCAATTTGCTATACCCAACCCACTCAGCTAACCCCAACTCATTGTTTTAAACTCAATCTGAACTCAACTTGAGCTAGAGATTTTTTTCCATCATTGTCATTGAAGTGGTCTTTTGTTTCTTTACTCCATGTAATTCTTTCTACCTGGAATCTCCTCCCTACTGAAAACCTATCATAGTCTTCAGTGATGAATTTGAATTCCATCTTTGCATGAAAACTCTTTGAGTTTCACATGACAGAAAATCCAGCCTGATGTTGAATGAAGCAAAAAAAGGGATTTGCTGGCTATGAGCTGAAAAATGCCTCCTTTTAGCATTGCTAAATCCAGGGGCTCAAATGATGTTGTTAGGACTGGTTCCCCTTCATTGCTTGACTCTCTTTCCATGAGATGCCTCCATTCTCAGACAGACTCTCTTGTTGTGGTGACAAGACAGTGGTCAGAATCTCTAAGTTTTGATCCTCTCAGCTCCAAATCCAGCATGAAAAAGAACTTGTCTTGTTGGTTGCTTAAGCAGAACTCCCAAGATTAGCTGTGGTTGTATCTAATTAGCATGGCTTAGGTCAGGTATGCATTTTTGAACTATTTGCTATAACCAGGAGAATGCAGTATTTCGTTTTCCTCAGCCTGGGTCACATGTCCACCCTGGAGTTAGCTTCAAGGGAACAGGGAGACTGATAAGGGGGAAGAGATGATTCATTCCCAGAGGAATATGGGGAATAGATGCCAGATGACAAAAGAGTACATACCTTCATCTTCCTTGCTTGTTACCCTATTGGAAATGCTGTGTTCCTCTGCTAAACTTCTCTGATACTGATTATCAGTGTCACATAGAATATTCTGCTTTGTATTATAGTCATTTGTTTATTCACTTGTTTGCCAGATTTATATTCAGTGGCAGTGATGTTGCAGGCGTTGTGCAAGAGGATGGGAAAACAAAGATACAAAAGCCACATCAGTTGCCCTTGGGGAATTCACAATATGTGTATATGATTTGCTCCCCGACTGGATTATAAAGCTTAGGAGATGTCGGAAATATTATTCTGTTCCCTTGCAGCACGCAACATAGTATTTTCCACAAAATAGGCTCTCGGTAGATAGTATAAAATTTGTGCGTGCAGCTTATTGAAACATAGTTTCATTATTTTAAACTTGCTAGATGAGTGAGTCTCAATTTGTGACCCTCTTGTTTGTACTCATACCTGAAAAGCACTCCCACGGTAGCAGCATTGTTCTCCTTTGCCCTGGCAGGAAGTACGCTGTCTCTTCATCAGGCTCCCGTGGAGTGTGGTAATTCTTGTTTTACAGTTACTTGTTGGTTTATCCTGGCTCCCATAGTGGAATAGGATATTCTTGAGGGCAATGAATTGCTGAATACGTGCTTGTTGATTTGAATCTGTTGAATGGGAGTATATGTGCTTCGATCATGGGGAATAGTTTCACTTCTCTTTTCACCATCTCTTTATATTTTATTTGTTCTTAAATCTTTGTCTAGATTTTCCCTCAAGTGCTCATTTATGTTTATTAGGCAGATTTGGGTTTTGTTCTTCATTTGGTTTTCTATGTGTACATTTTGGAACTGGTATTATTTTAATACTTGTCACAAAGTCAGGGTTAGTATTGATCATCAGAGAGGACTTGTGTCTCTGGAAAGCTAAAACAATCCTTGGGATGGGTAGCGTTATTATGAGAGGAAAACAAGCTCCACTGACAGGCTGGATGTTTTCTCTTATCCAATCTGAAGTTAATATTTCTGGTTTCTATTTTGTTTGCAATAAAATCCAGGCTTTGTTTTCCTGAGGTCTTTGTAATTGCTAATGAAAACAACAAACTTGGTGTGCCTTGAGAAGGATAAGAGCCAACATCGAGTATTGGCTATATCCCAGGCACAGAGCCTTGCATATATTATCTTTTAAATCTTCACAACAATTCCATGGGGTACTGTTCTTATCCCTGTATTGCAGGAGATAAACCTAGGCTTGGAAAGAAGGAAACTGCCTAGGGTCACGTAGCTAGTCAGTGGCAGAATTGGGCCCCTACCCCAGGTTGTCTCTGACTCCAGAGCCCATGGTTGTAACACCTGGAAAGCACAGAGGTATTTAAAAATCCCAAATTCATACCTTGCCACCGATGCCCACCTTCACCACCCTCCCCCGCCCCCCGAAGGTTGATCGCATCTTCATTCTGGCAATACATTAAACATTTGCTGGACTAATTTCCTCACCCATATTCCCAAGAAGGCAGTTTTGTATATTTTTTTCATCTCTTCTGTAATAACAGCAGTAGATTATAGATAGCCATCACAACCTTTCATATCTCTAAGTATCTTCAATCTTTTGACACAAAAAAAGCCATTGTCTAAAACATATGCAAATATGTATTTTTCAACTGTACTAATAAATTTCATCACTTATTTTAAACATTTATTCAGGTGTTTTAAAATTTTTTATGTGCATTATAAAAAATTAAAATAATAAATAAAAGTCAGATCAGAAATTAAAGTACTCCAGCAACCCTGCTTCTTAGAGACCACCACTGTTCACAGTTGGGTCTATGTCTATGTCTATATTTAATATATACACTTCTGCATGTGCACCACATATAATTTCCTCTTTTTTGTGTTTTTTTTTTTTGTGTGAGGAAGATCAGCCCTGAGCTAACATCCATGCTAATCCTCCTCTTTTTTTGCTGAGGAAGACTGGTTCTGAGCTAATATCTATTGCCAGTCTTCCTCCTTTTTTCCCCAAAGCCCCAGTAGATAGTTGTATGTCATAGTTGCATGTCCTTCTAGTTGCTGTATGTGGGACGCCGCCTCAGCATGGGCAGACAAGCGATGCGTCGGTGCACATCCGGGATCCGAACCCAGGCTGCCAGTAGCGGAGAGCGCGCACTTAACCACTAAGCCATGGGGCCGGCCCTATAATTTCCTCTTAATGGTTGTGTAATATTCCATTGTATAAAACATATTAAAATTAAATTTACCAGTACCCTATTGGGTTATTTCCAATTTTTTTCATTGCAAGGAACATCAATATACATATATTTTTACAAAATAAAGTGGTTGTTTGCATAGGATAAAGTAATAGAAATGAAATTGCTGAGGCAGATTTTGCATTTTTGTATATGTTGCCAAATTATGCTCCAATATATATTGCATTTACACTCCACCAATGCTGTGTGAGTGACTTTTCTTACAACCTTGCTAGCATAAGGCGTTATTCCTTTTAATCCTGGTCAACCTTATAAATGCTATAAGTAATATCTCTTTGTAATTTTAATTTTAATTTCTTCAGTTATTAAGTTCTGGTGGGTTTTAAATCTTGAAATTTTGCATGATAAAACCTTGAGACTTTAACTCTTTCCCCTGTGAAATTTTTGAGGCTATGACAATTCTAAGCAGACCTAGACATTTTCTCCAGCTTTTAAAAGTAGAGACGTGTGTTCCTTCTTTATATGATGGAGTTTAATGTACAGGGGATGTTGTGTGTTCTTGGTGGTTTAGTCATCATCCCTACATAATGGTAGCTTTATTTTTAAGTCTGTTAGGTCCAAAAAGTTTTATATTTATCCTGGTGGAGATATATCTTTTACTTTTAGAGCAAAACTTCCATTTTGTCTCTGATATTTTAGGAAGGGCTGCTTGGAACCAAATGTATCAGCTCCTATATGATATCTGAAATTGTACTGCAAACACAGGAGAACCCCCTATATATTCACAGCTTTCTTTTTTACATTCAAGCACTTTGAATTTAAATCAGCCCATTAGGCATTAGTTGAGGTTGTAAGCTTTACTATGCTTTTTGGTTATAGAAAAAAGATTAACATTCAATATTTAGATTTTTTTTCAGTTTATTACCTTTGTAGTGCTTGATATTACTATACAGTTATATTTTATTCCCCCTCCCCCTCTTTTTTTTTGGCCAGCTGTAACAGCTGCAAATTATTATTTTTTACCTTAGTAAGCACATTCTTGCCTTTTGAGTACTTTTTCGTTTAGAAGATCCTTCCTATTTCTCTTTGGCTCTTGACAAAACTGTCTCTGAACATGTGGGTTTAAATAGGCAATGTAAAAAGCCTATGTTGTTTATTGTCTTTCCAGAAGAGGGTGTGACAAGAGAGGAGAAGAACAACTATACTGTCCCATCCCTCTTTGTGTTAAGCATCTTTTAAAAATTAGAGATGATGAAGTATTCATCATACTGAAAAACACTCCTACAGTTGTAATTCATAAATAATATTGGCAGTTAAATCCAAGATGTCGTATTAACAGGAGCTAAAATACAAAGCTATCTACCTCTAAAATATAGAGATCATTGTCCTATGAGACAGGAGTGAATGGAGATAACACATATTTAGGACAGAAGTGAAAGTCTTGGAAAGAAAAATCTTTTAGTGTAATTTAAAGCATTACTAATCCCAGATAGATTCATAGCATTCTCTGATTGATGCAATGGATCTATGGTATTGACACATCAGAAAAAATAAATGAATTTTTGACATTTGATGCATGAGAAAATATTTTTGCCAAGAAATTTATTTATACTGCTAGGATAAAAAGAGAGAGAGAGAGAGAGATGGATTGCTGCTTCCTAGTACAAATCAGCAATTTCCAGTTCTTGACTTTTTTTTTTTTTTTTTTTTTTTTTAAAGATTTTATTTATTCAGTTTTTCCCCCCAAAGCCCCAGTAGACAGTTGTATGTCATAGGTTCACATCCTTCTAGTTGCTGTACGTGGGACTCGGCCTCGCGTTGGACAGAGAAGTGGTGCCTCGGGGCGCTCCCGGGATCCGAACCCGGGCCGCCAGCATCAGAGTGCGCGCACTTAACCGCTAAGCCACGGAGCCGGCCCTCCAGTTCTTGACTTTAAAAACAAATGCTGCTATTGTTTCTTTCGCGTAAGAAGGGTTATAGTATAATCCAGAATCACTAACCTGTATTTGTTGAGGATTCCTGATTTCAGTATTAAGAGCATAGGACATAGTGTTTGATGCATTGCTTCCACTTTCTCACTCATCCACCCTTCTTTTCTGCTCCCACTACTGTATTGACAATAACTTCACTAATATAACTGTTACATCCTAAGTGTGGATTCCAGTCTTCTCTTTCTGTTCCTGTATTCTGTTTGAGCTCTCTGGGGCGTATGTTGTTGACTCCTCCCTTCTTGAAACCCTCTTCTCATGACTTTGAAGTCATGTCTGTCACCTTGTTTGTTAAAACTTCACTGACCTCTAAATCTTGGTCTCCCTCAAGGATTATCCTTGTTTCTCTTTATTGCTCTCTTTTTCACATTGTTTTTCAAAGGAGTGTCATCCTTTTTTGTAGATGCAGTTATTGCTTATTCACCAATGAGTGAATCTTTGTCTCTATTTCAGACCACCCTCCTGAGTTGCAACCTTGTATTTCTGACGACTGATTATTGACCACACATCCCCATCTCATTATCCAATCTATTTAAAGCATGGATGGTTATTTAGCACTTTCCCCAAATCTGTACTCACTCATATATTCCCTTTACCATTTAATGTTCTTATCCTCTCTCTAAATTTCCCAACCTGGAAACCTTTCAGTAGGTCTTAACATTTCCAACATCTCCATGATCTTTAAGAACAGTAAGCAAAAGTGTGTTGCCTATGCCAGCTATAGATATTAAGTTGTTAATATTTTGTCTGAATTTAATAAAATTTGAAACGTTAGATTTTATGAGGTTTGCTGTAATCTTAACTGTGATTTTAAAACAGTCTTCAGCCAATTCTTTTCAAGGGGTTGGGGGACAGTTCCATAATTTTATATTGAAAGTAGAAGGAAAGCATGACTTGTCATATAGAAAAATTTGATTACACATAGTTTTAAGGACTGTATTTCAGAAAATAAACTAGTTGTCTTTATACATAAATATATATTTATAAAAATGTATATTATATGTGATATAAATATATATTATAATATTATATATATTATATATTAACTAGTTATTTGTATATAAATCTGCACTGACTGTATAAGTTAGGGAAAGAGCTGGCCAGTGAGGAAAAAATTTCTTTTGTCATGAATGTTGGTATTTTCTTACAAAGTCTATTTATTGTTGAGGTAGACAGAGTGTGATTTGTATTCTGGTTGTCTTTGAGGACACTGAACATGTGTATACTGTTCTGTAAAATCATTACAAATAAAAGAGAAATTATTTGTTTGCAGCTAAAGTTGTGGGGAAAATGTTATGATTTCTTGGATAGTTGTAGAAACAAGTACTAGAAGAGCTTAACAGGATAGAAAATCTGTATGATTTTCATAGTCATGACCGAGGCTTTGCTGATTGTGTAGAAATTGTCCCTGTCTGCATAAGCAGTCTGCGTGTCCAGACTTCAGAATGGTCTAATGAATAAAAATAACTTCATTCCTTTTTTATTTAGAAGAAATTTATTTTGAATATGTCCTTCTGACATTTTCTAGATAAAAGTAGAAGGTTAAATCATCCAAGGATGTCCTAGAGTTCAAAACCCACCCCCACACATATACATGCACACAATCACATAAAACAAAACACTAAAATGAAACCTTTGAGCTTTCTGTGTGAAATTTAGTCTTTATAATTCATACTTCCTTTGAGGATTGATTTTGTTGTCCTTTTGATAAATTCTGACTTTCTTGTTCCATGGCTGTCATCTCAGTTGTTTAACAATTTATTTTTTTTGCTCAGAGAATTGAATTTTCCAGATCATATGGCTATACCTTGTATTGGTGTCAAGGTCAAAATCTTTTAATTTTATTGATGGAACTGGTATTGTAACCTGAGAGTCTCCTGCTGTATATTTAAATCCTGCCGTATTGCCTAAAAATGATCATATCTTGGCTTTTGGTCCAGCAGATACTTTTATTAAATTCCTTGGCTACATCTAGTTTATTTTTCCTTGAGAGAAATATAACAGAATACCACCAGCATCATGATTGCAAATAGATTGTTACCATGGCAACCTGACAGTTAATATTAAGTTTTGCTTTAACAAGAAAATTCTATGACATTGGGGACCTTTCCCTGACTGTGAAAACTTTATGCTGTCTCTTATAGTTGGCATTACCCTGAGTCCAATAAGAAAGCTCTTATTCTAAGACAACAATTAATTTAAACACTTGTTTGCTCATCAACCCCTCAGCTACTATGTTAGGAAGACCTGTGCTTTCTCAACTGTAGTTCCTCTCTTTGGTGTAGGGTCTTTCACAGTTAGGCGCCAGTGAGATTTGTAAGAGACACTAAGTAAAGAGAATCACAGTTTTGTATCTGACACCAACGAACTTTGCCACCTACTAACTGCATGAGTGGTCTTGGGAAAATTGCTTAGGTTCCCTGGGACTGGTTTTAAAAATTATAAGAGAGGGTATTAATCCCTGTCTTATTTGTCTCATGGGCTTGTTTTAATAAAGTAATATGTAAAATATTTATTACTATTTTTTATTCACAGTGGATAGCAGGAATAACTAATATGTATGCACCATATTAGGTTTATGTGTTATCTCATTTAACTCCACAATAACCCTGTGAAAGAGATATATTATTCTCAATTTATATTTGAAGTTTATAGGCAGAGAGCTTAATTGGTTTTCCCAGATCACACAACTATTAAATGTCTAGGGGGCCTTGGAACCAGAGTTCTGTTTTTATTTCCATTGTTTTCCCACTAGTTCTTGTGCCTACCAAGACTGGTTGACACTGGATATTTGTTGAATAAATGGATACTGAGCTGAATGCTTCCTGGAAATTGTTGTCTGCCCTCAGTAAGACTGACCATTTGTAGGTAAGCTGAATCTGGACTTGTCAAGAAATTAGAAATTGCTAATTCTGCAACAGGGTAGGCTCTAGTTGTTTCTGTAATTGTCTTTATATTCTCTCATTCATCAGCCCTTCATCAAACCTTCCTGAGTGAATACTATGTGCCAGGGACTTGGGTATGCAGAGATGAGTAAGACAGTCTCTGCAGCGAATGGCGTGGTTGACAGTTTGGATAGTCAGGCCCTTTGGATTGTACGTGAACTTCCTCAAGAATATATAATATTTTATTAAACAATTACTTCATCATCAAGATAACTTTGTTAGTAAGGCCTAGAGATTGTTCCATTCATTGACCCTTTATTAGTACTTAAAAACAGCAAGAAATATATCACTCTGAAGTTCTAAATAAATACAATTTGACATAGACACCTTAGGTGCTACAGGCATTACACCAGATGCAAAATTTCAAGCCAAATTATTATTCATTCATCTTACATTCTTTGAAAGCCACTTATTGAGTGCCTATTATATTTGAGAGCCACTTATGTTTGGTTACAATCTTAGTATAAAGATTATTAACTGTTGGTTCATTTCCTCAAATATGACAGTGACAGTAATGTCTACTATTCAAAGGGGGCTCCTGCCATTAGAGCACATGGGAAGGGCATCACACCCAGGCTGTGGGTATCTGTGAAGGCTGTGGAAAGGACAGGACCTCTTAGCCTAGTCTCAAAGTCTTTGAGGCAAGACAAAGTTGGGACAAAGGTTATCAGGCAGAGGAGGGAGCATATGCCAAGGCACAGATATAAAAGATGTTGCTTTTGGGAAACTAAGTAATTCACTGTGGCCAGAGCATAGCCAAGAGGCAAGAAATTGGTCAGAAATGAGGCTAAAGATAGTCAGGAGCCAAGGAGTTGGACCTTATCTTGAAGGAGAACTACTTAGAGATTTTTTTTTTTTTTTTTTTTTTATTTCTTCAAGTATTTTTTATTCCCCATTACCTTTCCTCTCTCCTTCTGAGATTACTATTACAGATGTACAGTCACACACCATATAACAATGTTTTGGTCAACGATGGACTGCATATACAATGGTGGTCTCATAAGATTAGTACCATATAACCTAGGTGTGTAGTAGGCTATACCATCTAGGTTTGTATAAGTATACTCTATGATGTCCACACAATGGTGAAATCTCCTAACAATGCATTTCTCAGAATGTATCATTGCCAGTAAGTGATGCATGACTGTATTAGACAACTTAACTCTGTCTTACTTATTGACATACTCTTCATTCTTTTTCAAAAAAAAATTTTTAACTGTGCTTTAATTTGTAAATTTTCTATTGACTTGTTTTCAAGTTCACTAGTCTTCTCTCCTGTTGTGTCCAATTTGCTGTTACTATCATCCAACAAATATTTCATTTCAGTTATTGTATTTTTTAGTTTTAGGATTTTCATTGGTTCTTTTTTTTTTTTTTAGTTTTTTTTAAATTTTTTGTTTATTGCAGTAACATTGGTTTATAACATTGTAAAAATTTCAGGTGTACATCATTGTACTTCTATTTCTGCATAGATTACATCATGTTCACCACCAAAATACTAATTACAACCCATCACCACACACACGTACCCAATTATCCCTTTCACCCTCCTCCCTCCCCCCTTCCCCTCTGGTAACCACCAATCCAATCTCTGTCCCTATGTGTTTGTTTATTGTTGTTATTATCTACTACTTAATGAAGGAAATCATACGGTATTTGACCTTCTCCCTCTGACTTATTTCACTTTGCATCATGCCCTCAATGTCCATCCATGTTGTCACAAATGGCTGGATTTCATCGTTTCTTATGGCTGAGTAGTATTCCATTGTGTATATATACCACAGCTTTTTTATCCATTCGTCCCTTGATGGGTACTTAGGTTGCTTCCAAGTCTTGGCTATCGTGAATAAGGCTGCAATGAACACAGGGGTGCATGTACCTTTGCAAATTGGTGTTTTCAAGTTCTTTGGATAAATACCCAACAGTGGAATAGCTGGATCATATGGTAGTTCTATCGTTGATTTTTTGAGGAATCTCCATACTGTTTTCCATAGTGGCTGCACCAGTTTGCACTCCCACAAGCAGTGTATGAGAGTTCCCTTCTCTCCACAACCTCTCCAACACATGTTGTTTCCTGTCTTGTTAATTATAGCCATTCTGACGGGCGTGAGGTGATATCTCATTGTAGTTTTGATTTGCATTTCCCTGATAGTTAGTGATTTTGAACATCTTTTCATGTGTCTGTTGGCCATCTGTATATCTTCTTTGGAGAAATGTCTGTTCAGGTCTTTTGCCCATTTTTTAATTGGGTTGGTAGTTTTTTTGTTGTTGAGATGCATGAGTTCTTTATATATTTTGGAGATTAAGCCCTTATGTATGGTTTGCAAATATCTTCTCCCAATTGTTAGGTTGTCTTTTCGTTTTGTTGATGGTTTCCTTTGCTGTGCAGAAGCTTTTTAGTTTGATGTAGTCCCATTTGTTTATTTTTTCTATTGTTTCTCTTGCCCGGTCAGATGTGGTGTTTGAAAAGATGTTGCTAAGACTGATGTCGAAGAGCGTACTGCCTATGTTTTCTTCTAGAACTTTCACAGTTTCAGGTCTTACATTCAAGTCTTTAATCCATTTGGAGTTAATTTTTGTGTATGGTGTAAGGTAAGAGTCTACTTTCATTTTTTTGCATATGGCTATCCAGTTTTCCCAACACCATTTGTTGAAGAGACTTTCTTTTCCCCATTGTATGTTCTTGGCTCCTTTGTCAAAGATTAGCTGTCCATAGATGTGTGGGTTTATTTCTGGGCTTTCGATTCTATTCCATTGATCTGTGTGTCTGTTTTTGTGCCAGTACCATGCTGTTTTGGTTACTACAGCTTTGTAGTATATTTTGAAATCAGGGAGTGTGATACCTCCAGCTTTGTTCTTTTTCTCAGGATTCCTTTAGCTATTCGGGTCTTTTGTTGTTCCATATAAATTTTAGGATTCTTTGTTCTATTTCTGTGAAAAATGTTGTTGGAACTTTGATAGGGATTGCATTGAATCTATAGATGGCTTTAGGAAGTATGGACATCTTAACTATGTTAATTCTTCCAATCCAAGAGCACGGAATATCTTTCCATTTCTTTGTGTCTTCTTCAATTTCTTTCAGAAATGTTTTATAGTTTTCGTGTACAGATCTTTCACCTCTTTGGTTAAGTTTATTCCTAGGTATTTTATTCTTTTGTTGCAATTGTAAATGGGATGGTATTCTTAATTTCTCTTTCTGCTACTTCGTTGTTAGTGTACAGAAATGCAACTGATTTTTGTATGTTGATTTTGTATCCTGCAACTTTCCCATATTCGTTTATTACTTCTAAAAGTTTTCTGGTGGATTCTTTAGGGTTTTCTATATATAAAATCATGTCATCTGCAAATAGTGACAGTTTCACTTCTTCCTTTCCAATTTGGATCCCTTTTATTTCTTTCTCTTGCCTGATTGCTCTGGCTAGGACTTCCAATACTATGTTAAATAGGAGTGGTGACAGTGGGCATCCTTGTCTGGTTCCTGTTCTTAGAGGGATAGCTTTCAGTTTTTCACCATTGAGGATGATATTAGCTGTGGGTTTCTCATATATGGTCTTTATTATGTTGAGGTACTTTCCTTCTATCCCCATTTTATTCAGAGTTTTTATCATAAATGGATGCTGGATCTTGTCAAATGCTTTCTCTGCATCTATTGAGATGATCATGTGATTTTTGTTCTTCATTTTATTAATGTGGTGTATTACGTTGATTGATTTGCGAATGTTAAACCATCCCTGCATACCTGGAATAAATCCCACTTGATCATGGTGTATAATCTTTTTAACGTGTTGTTGTATGCGATTTGCTAGTATTTTGTTGAGGATATTTGCATCGATGTTCATGAGTGATATTGATTTTTTTGTGTTGTCCTTGTCTGGTTTTGGTATCAGGGTAATGTCAGCTTCATAGAATGAGTTAGGGAGCTTCCACCCCTCCTCAATTTTTTTGGAAGTGTTTGAGAAGGATAGGTATTAAGTCTTCTTTGAATGTTTGGTAGAATTCACCAGGGAAGCCGTCTGGTCCTGGACTTTTATTTTTGGGGAGGTTTTTGATTACTGTTTCGATCTCCTTACTGGTGATTGGTCTATTCAAATTCTCTACTTCTTCTTGATCCAGTTTTGGAAGGTTGTATGATTCTAAGAATTTATCCATTTCTTCCAGATTGTCGAATTGGTTGGCATATAGTTTTTCATAGTATTCTCTTATAATCTTTTGTATTTCTGAGGTGTCTGTTGTAACCACTCCTCTTTCATTTCTGATTTTACTTATTTGTGCCTTCTCTCTTTTTTTCTTGGTGAGTCTAGCTAAAGGTTTGTCTATTTTGTTGATCTTTTCAAAGAACCAGCTCTTGGTTTTATTAATTTTTTCTATTGTTTTTTTGGTCTCTATTTCATTTATTTCTGCTCTGATTTTTATTATTTCCAACTTAGAGATTTTTAATTTGACGAGGAACGTGGCATTTGGTGAGTGAGATGTACAATTTAGAAAGCTCTTTTTGGCCTCAGTTTGGAGGATGGTTGGGGTGACAGTAAAACTGAGACTAGGAAACTGCTGCAGTAATCATATCAAGAAATGATGTGGTCCTGTACCATGGCACTGGTAGCAATGGGCAGTATGATGGGAAGAAGGAGGGAATGAGAAAATTTTAAGAAAATGGAATTGCTATTGCTTAGAGACTGTGCATTGTGGGAGTGGTAGAAAGAAAGGAGTCAAAGAGGATGCCCATGTTTCTAACTTGGCAAACTTGGGGAGTGATTGGTAGTGCCTTTCAGAAAGACAACAGATATGCAAGAGGAGTTAACAATAGCGAGAGGGAGAAAGAGGAGAGGGATTTGCATGTGTAGATCATGAATTCCTCTTTGGACATATTGAGTATGAGATACCTGTGGGACATCCAAGTGGATGTATTCCGAAAGGAGCTGGATGCATATATGGGCTGAATCTCAAGAGACATTTGGGTAGGAAATTGAGATTTTAGAATTCAAAAGCATGTAGATGATAGGTGATTCTATGGAGGTAGAAATAATATAGGGAGAGGGTGGAAACAAAGAAGTCAGTAGGAGTATTGATGGAACCCTGTGGAACGGGAATATTTAAGAGGCTACCTGAAAAAAGAGAAGCTAGCAAAGGTGATTGAGAGGGAGAGAAGTCAGAAGAAAACCTGGAGAGAGAGAGATATCATAGAAACCATAGGAGAAAAAACATTTCAAGAAGGAAGTCAACAGTTTCATGCTGTAGAGAGGTCAATTAAGATGAGAACTGAAAAGTGTGAATTGATTTCAATAATGAAGAATCCTTTAGTGAGCTTTGCTAGAGCACCCTAGAGTGATGAGTGCTGGATATTTTTAAAGAAATTGGGCTATGAATACGAAGAAAAGAATAGGATGGCAGTTAGAAGGGGAGTGCAGTTTTTTGGTTGGTTGGTTGGTTGTTTTAAATAGATTTGAGCTTGGGGCAAGTAAGCATGCAAATTTAAAGATAAGTAGGGGAGAGGGTTATTAGTATCAAAGTGAGATTTCTGAGAAGGCTAGACCGAAGGAATTAGCCTTGAGTCCTGGGATAGACACTTTCCCTCTGAGACTGTTGTGGGTTGTTCCACTGTGTAGGCTACAAAATTTCCTGGAAGTGGTCTCACCAGTGGGAGGGCCTCAAAAGTGCCCCATGTCCTCAAAAGTGGAGGCACCTACTCATATGCCAGTGTGTGCATTATACCACTTTGAGGTCACAGTTCTCTAATATTTTAACTCACCTTCTGATAATGGCTTAAAATAAATCACAGGTTAATAAAAAGTATACATCGACCACACTTATATTAAAGCAGCCCTCTAAAAGCTCCAGGCGCTCTAGGGTGCCAGCAAACCATTCAAGTACATCCTACATATAGATGGGGTAGAAGAAGTGAAGGATTTGCTGTGCAGACCACACAGCCAGCACGGCTTGGAAGCGGCCTGCCAGTGCTGGGCCCTCATGTGGGGTCCTCCCCTAGGTTGTGATATGATACAGTTTAGAGATTCACAGTCTCTTCTTGGTGAGGAGCTACAAATGGGCCTCGTAACTACCACTGTGTATAGAACAGTAGCATATGTGATCTGGTTTGTCCACAGTGCTTTTAGAGCCCAGATGCAGTGAGAGAGACAGGCACTTGCCCACCAAGTGTGGCAGCTTGGGATTCTTGTTCTTTGTGGTCCTCCTTGATTGCATCTGCAGATTTTCTCAACTCATGCTTCAATTTTCAATCTCAACACTTAACATCAACTAAAACTTTTCTTGAAAATGGTTCTCTCTTGACTTCTTTCCTTATGTTTTTTCAACATCCCCCCTTCTCCTTGCCTAACCTCCCTCTGTCATTTGCTCAGTTCCTTATGTTGCTTTCTGTTGCAGACTTCTATTTCAGTGTGACCTTTTTACCCCAGAATGCTCTCAAGTAATAGGTTGACAACACCTGCTCACAGTATTTTTTTTAAGAAAACTAGTAATATGTCATGCCTTTTACTGTGTCACATAGTTTACTACAGCATATACAGTACCTACAAAAATTATATTGTGCTGTGCTGGAGTGACTAGTATGTTGGAGTGGATTTTTATTAGCAATATATTTACCCATATAGTGATGGTATCTGCTTTAATACGTGACAGTTATAGTAAATTTAAGGTACAGGCATATTGGATTGGTTGTGGGAGGTAGTAATGGCTCCTTTACTACCTACCTGTATGATGATCAGATTCATTTTTTCCCAAGACCAATATTTTCTTCTTGCTATTGTAATTAGCTTTCTCATTCTGCAATTTAACTATGATAATAAATACTGAATACTTGGCATGTTTTCTCAAGTATGAAAATAAAAGCTTATACTGAATGTGTAAATTACAGCTGAGCATAGGTCCAGACATATGGTTATTAGTGTTGCTTAAATCACTGGGACTTCCTGTCAGCGCTGTTACAAATGCTCTCAAAGGGCCTTCAAACTGCTTCCTTTTCTGTCCCCTGTAAGTAAAAGAAATACATTTTTAAAAGCACGAATTTCATATTTATGTGGCCCTTTATTTGGAGGAACATATATAAATGGCAACAAGTATTGAGAAGTCCAGATGCACTGGACTTGCTTAGATGCCTCCTGGTCTCTAAACATTTGGTCTAGTGTTTCTGGCTAAAAGCCAGTAGCAAATTATACTTTCCATGCAACTATTAGCTTACTCTCTCCCTTCTCAGAGCATGATCTGCAAAATGTACTCATAAGACACTGAATTTGAATTGCAAATTTGTGTGAATATTATTTTACAAGTAGTCAGGAAAGAAACCAAAGGGGAACATTTCTCTAATTTTTTAGCAAGCTGTACACATAATTTGTAGCTGATGCTCATCTTGACCGTATAGTCATGAGTGTTCTGTAGGATATGGAAATACCAATATTTTCAAATCTTTCTTTTCTTTTTATTGAAATCACTTTATTAACCTATGTAATTTAGTGTGGAAAATTATCTGTTTTAAAAGAAGTGTATAACCTCAGAAATTTTTTTATTAATTATTACTTTTCTTTCAGTTGCTTTGTACTTAGAGATAGGGTAGTTGATGATGAAGACGTCAGTGAGGTAAATTATGAAGATTGTGTGTCTAGTTATATGTATTTACTTCAGAATAGAGCTAGATTTTTTTCCCTGTCTGCGCAAGGGAAGAGAGGAGTGAGAAAAAAAACAATAAAGAGTTTTTCTCTTCATTTTGTGAGGCTGACGTGGTTTTATTTCTTCTGTCTTGCCAGTCGTGGTATTGCTTATTGATATTAGGAAAACTAAGCTCCAGACACTTGAAAGAAAAGCAGTGGAATGAAAGATCACCAAATGGCTATGGCCTTGACAGTGTGTTGATGTGTCTGAAACCCTTACCCTCTAAGTTAAAGTCAAAGTCAAGCCTTGAAGTTTCTGAAAAGCCCAGTTTTAAGATTGGACAAGCTATTGTTTTCACAGGTGCACCTCATTTGTGAAGAAACTTCCTGTAGAAAAATCATACCTACGGAGTTTATAATTTAAGAAATTAACCATATATTCTCTTTCTTGATAGCTTTTGCTCCCTCCCTTGACTAGTTTGCCTTCTGTTCACATGCTAATATAGTTTTTACTGTATTGCTTTTTCTCCTATAGCCAGGATTAATGACATAAGTTTTGAATATCATCCAAACACCCCGTTAAAGTATGGAGGAGCACAATTTTGGTCACCAAGGAGATGGCTTCTTTTAGATCAGTGTACTTGATGTTGCTAAGTTATGAGTATTTTCTTCCCACACACTTACTGTAACAAATATTCAAGTGAATCTTGCCATCTTCATTGATAGTTAGGGAATTATTTTGAGCAGAATGGCTGCCTATATTCATAATATTTGCAAATGGTGCCTCCTGGGGAACCTTCCATGTAACTACTGATCTGGGTTGCTCTCCATTGTGGACTCCTGTTGGTGAGTCCATGGCCACTGCTAGTGGCCAGGTAAAATCCCCGTTAGCCACTAGCTGCTAAATAATAACATGTTTGCTGAGTATTTAGTATGTACTATGCACCGCGCTAAACACTTTACTTGAATATCTTATATCTTATAAAAATTTACGTAAATTATCAAATGGATATTTGATATTCATGGGCTTTTACTACAAAAGCTTTTAAAACTTGTAATGAAACTATAAATTGAAATCTTTAACTCATCTGACCTAATCATTATTCAAAACACCATTTATATGAGAAAATATATTTTAAGTTCAGAACAGCTTTGGACTCTGTAAATATCAGACTTTTAGGGATTGTTTTTATTAATATTCTCTTATCAACTAATATTCATGAAGTTCTAAAATGATTGTTGCTTTTTAAATGTAATTTTATTATATTATGTCTTGGGCTCAAATATTTTCCAAAGATATTATGCAGCTCCACTTTTATACTGAAGGCCAGTGGGAGAAAATTTTTCCATTTGAATTTGGAATTCAAAAAGTCTGATTATCAAACATTTGAGAGGCAACAAATATTGAGTGTCTGGTATGTGCCAGGCCCTATGCTAGGTGCTGAATATACAGAAATGAACGAAAACAGTGTCTCTGAATTTGCAGTTATATTGGGAAGTTAGTACTACACATAAATTTCTAAAATAGTCTTTTTCAGACATTCAGGGAGTTGGTAAAAAACAAGCACTAATGTTCTCAGAATGTGAGTATAGAGCTTGTGTCAGTCATGTCATACTCAAAAGTTTACATTGAGTGAAAACTTGGGGAAATAATTTGTATGGCAAATTTTAAGTAAATTTGGACTTCCCAAGACTGGAAAATATTTGCTTGTAAGAGGCATTGATGGGGGGCAGGATGGTGATTTGTGATTGTCTGATTAAAAAAAAATAATAAGTGCTGGCAAGTGCCAGAAGGCAAGGTTTTATTATTATCCTTGGTTAAGCTTTTTGTGGAGTGGAAGCTTTGCTTTAGAGTCAGACCTCAGAGGGTGGAAATTTTGCTCATGTTTCATGCTGTTGGGAGAATTCACCTTGTAGACCAGGTGACCCTTGGAAGATAAGTGTTGACGTGCTGCAGATGGTCAAAGGAAAGCTGAAAGACTCCTGAGCCTGCTGCTGTCTTTGTTCTACGTTTGCGACATCGTACCGGATGCTAGATGCAGAAGTACTGCCGCCCTCGCCTGTTGGGAAGTCTTAATCTAACAGCTAAAGTATTGCTGATATGCAGCATCTGACAGCCTTGTACGCCAGTCTGCAGCGTGTTCACCAACACTCTTGATACTGGCTCTGAGAAGTGCTAGAGGCTGCAGGTGACATGGAGTGCACCTCTCTAACAAGATTTCATTTCTAAGAAATATATGTAGTCTTTTTTCAAGAGCGATTTACCATGTGTAATTTTTCTGCCGGTTGGTTTACTATTTTACTTAAATATCGATGTGTCAGATTTAAGCACTGAACGTTAATGTGATGTAAACATCTCCTTTTGTTATTTTCTCGTCAGTTATTGGAAGCTGGAGTGTTCTGAATGGTGTAGCTGAAGGTTGTGTGTAGCTCAGAGTTGTCATGGGGTCTGAAAGCTGGAATGTGCTGCAGTCTTTGTTTATGACTAGGTAGTGGGAAGAATGGGAGATATAAACTCTAGAGATATGGCAAGCAGGGGTCCTGGTAGATTTCTGTGCGTGCTGTCAGTTCTCTGCACAGATCATCTTGTGCTTTTGATGTTGTAGGGGTGGGGGTTATATTTTTTCTGTTCTCACGGAAGCAAGTGTTGTTAAGGGACCAGTGGGGCAGAATCTTTGAAATTTGGACCATCTTGGGTAATATGAGACCTCTAGTTACCGTAATGAGACATACACAAGTACCTATGAGCGGTAGCTTCCTTTATGCATGAGCAAAGGAGGCTTTCCTGTGGTGCTGGTTACGGGCATGAGGGAAAAGGGAAGAAGGAAGGCAAGTTGGACTCATTTAACACCTTTAAAGCCCAGTTTAGCTAGAGTAAGGATTCTGAGGTCCTATCTCTTTGTTCAGGTTGAGAGTCCAGGGTCAGACTTCAGGAGGGAAGTCATATAGGGATTTTAATAATGATAATAGCTCATGCTTATTTAACACTTGTGTTCCAGGTAGTATGCTCAACTCTTTGCATGTGATAGCTCAGTTTTACAATCTAGGTAATCTTATTCTATTTGATTGAGAAAGGTAGGTGACTCGCCCAAGATTACAACTCTAGAACTTCAGTCTGAACCCAGGCATTCTGAATTGAGAGCCGAGAAGCTTGACCCCTGCTTTATTTTCTATGGGGCTACATTTTCCCTCAGTCGACTTTAGACGTTCAAGGTGACCATTGTTGAGCATAAAAATCCTATGTCTCCTGTCTCTTACTGTACCAGGGACGGTGTAGGAATTAGAGGTTAAATTCCCATCCCTCTAAGGAATGATTTTGCAGCAGTGGTTTGGCGTAAGGTAGGACGACATAGGAAGTATTGATAATCCTGAGACTCTAGGGTTGGTTATTCATTCCTGTTTGGGGAGTGAGATTAGATCTTCGGTTTTACCTTAGGTAGTTAACCACCACAGCAAACCAGATTCATTTATAATGTTTTTTAGGCAGTTTTTGTTGACTGTTTAGTTATTTTAGTCATGAATACATTTTTATCATTTTTTTCCCATATGTTGAAGCAGAAGTCTCATCTGCTAGAAGCAATATTAAAGTGCTTTCATAACAATTATGTTGATACAAAAGATCATTTGTATCCAAACAAAGAAGTTTAACTACTGTACTTCATTTGTCTTCATCTGTCTGAAGTGGCAAGAAAAGAGATGTTGAAAAATAAGGGGAAGTAAGGAGGAGAAAAATAAATAACATTAGCTTTTGGGGAATGTAACAGAATTTTTGGATCTCTACAATGTATTTGTTTTCATGATTTTCTTTCTTGTTTCCATGACTCTTTCTTCTTTCTTTTCATGATTTTCTTCTTTTTTCTTCTCTTCTTTTCCCTCCTCTTAATAGGTTTCAGGTTCCAATAAAGTCTGGCACGTGTGTGTGTCATCATCCTCTGAGGCAGGAGTCTTTTTTCTGTTTGGTTTTTAACTGACTAGTGTTAAGCTGTATTTCCATAGCATCTGTTTACTCCTGTCGTGGGACATCTGTGTTTCTTGCCTTGGTTAAGTATGGATGTCTGTGTTCAGGAATTTTTAAATTTTAAATTTTAAAACTTTTCCCTCTTCTCTTTTTTCCTCCACTACTTTCCCAGTGATTAAGCATAGATCATGCACATGGTATGCATTTAGAAGCCACATTCGTTCAATAATATCTCCATTCATATATTCTGCAGACATTTTTTGAGTACCTACTATGTGCTAGGTTCTGGGGACACAAAGATGACAATGACATATTCTCCTATGCTTAAGATGCTCACTCTCTTACAGAGGAATAACATCTGTTTAAAAGAAAAACATTGTAGAGTAGTATGGTCAGTATTAGAACAGAGCTTTCATTATCCATGAAATAAGCATAAGGGTAAAAATACCTATCTCATAGAATTATCAAGTGAGATGAATATGGTAGTGTCTGGAAAGCACTTAGGCACAGTACCTAACACATAATAGGTTGTCAATAAATGACAGACATTATTCATAAAGTACAGTGGGTTCATAAAGAAGGAAGAGATCAAATTTTTCTGGGCTGGTGTAGTAAAGAATCTCTAGTGAACCGAGGCCCATGAGGTAGGATATGCTGCCAACTTTATGGCAGTCTAGCTTCCTTTTCACCTTTGTGGTGTCCAGTCATATTCTGGAATTTATTTCTCAAATGTATTTTTTTCAATGACTCATAAGTGGCTGTGAGTACCTGAAGGGCAGGTGCTGTAATTGTAAGCATCTTTGCTTCTCTGTGGTCTTTGAGAAATTTGTAAATGTTTGTTGAATGAATAAATTTTTGAATAAATCATTAGATTCTAGGAAATACTTCTGTGGAATAAGTGTGATTTTAATTGCTGGGTCTTTGGAAATAAAATAGCCAAAGCTCTGGGGAAGGAAGGCATCCTTCCACTTGCAGTGATGGGACTAGCCATCTTTTTCCTACGTCGTGTTCTTGATATGGCAGTCTGATCAAATGCAGCTTCAACTATACGATGCAGTTTAGGTGTTGTTGCATCTGATAAACGCAGAAACAGAAAAGGTGAGGCCAGCAGGGGTCACTTCAATACCAGCTTAAGTTGCAAACACAGTATTTTTTACTTCTCTGTAAACTGGAATGAAAATAGAAACTGAAATGTATAGTCCAAATACAGGCTTTTTAATTTCAAGCTATAGCAGAGAATTGCAAAAATTTGGGTAGAAATCTTTACCCATTTTTAATGGGTGATAAAGACTGTTAGTGACAGAAGAGAAACTATGGAAAGTAGATGGTTTAGCTCTCTTTTCTCTGATGTGTCAGCATAGGACTTTCAGCCAAAGTTATTTTCCTTACTGACTGTTTTGTGTTGATGTATGCTAGAAGAAGCCTGGAAATGTGATGTGCATTTCTTTGATCTTAGTTACTTGGTAGGCTTTATGACGTAATGCTTTAATTTATGTCTGCTTTTTTGCTGGCTGACCATAAAGATAAACTAGTGCTAGTCATAGCTTGTATATGAAATGTCAGTATTTCACAGTTACATTTATAATAAGAAACCGGACATGAAATGATTACTTCTGGGGACTAAACTTCAAGTAAAATAGCAAAGGAATATATATAATAGCTGGAGGTTATTTTAGAGGATTTGAATGGCCTTTTCTTTGTGACCTAGATGTATGGGGTTGACATTTATAAGACTAGGCTCCCAAATGCTAAGAATACAGTATGTGCTCAAGCTCAGAGTCCCACATGCTAATCCTTGTTACGGGGAATAAGTTCTCTTAGCAGATAAAATAGTTGTTTTCTTAATTCCTTAGTTTACCTTTCTTTTCAAGATAGAAGCTCCTTGTTACCTACTATAGTTATTGAACCAAAGATTCTTATGTTAAGACTGGAGAATGACAGACTATTAGACCTGGAAGACACCGTAAGGGTCCTAAGCCCCTTGTTTTATAGGAGCTGTATGATGCATCATGGGCAGGGCTGTTGCTGGCAGAGCACTTCAGACTTCTTACGTTGTTCTTTTTCATGATACCACAGTCCTTTTTCTCTCCATACTGTGTGTCTGTTCACTATTCTGCATGTTTGAGCATAATGCTAAATGTAATACAGAAATTAAGAACCTGCCTTTGTCTTGCACCGCACTTCTTCTTTAGTTGCAGAATAGAAACCCATGCACATAAGGACTGGTCACAGCGACCTCCCTCCTGGCTTTAATGGCTCTTTGGGATTGTTCTGAGCCATGTCCATTGGGGCCACTTAGATCCAAGAGAGTGAGGGTCTCCCAGAAGGGAATAGGACATTGGCTTGAAAGGACAGCAGGTAACATGCTCCCTGCAGTGCTCGTAGGGACTTTTGTGGAGTCTGTGACCCACGCGTAGTAACACTTTAGGACCTGGAGGTGCTGGACTAATGTGGTCCAGTAGTGGTGTCAGGAAGGAACACGGGGCAGCCTTACTTGTTGAACTAAGAAGTGGCTATATGGTCTGGACAACAGATAGGCAGCTCTGCCAGCACTTGTGTCTTGAAAAAGCCTGCCTAATTGGGTGTATTAAATTTTTCTTTTTAACCACTTAAGTATCTCCTTTTTTTTTTGTGAGGAAGATCAGCCCTGAGCTAACATCTGGCAATCCTCCTCTTTTTGCTGAGGAACATTGGCCCTGGGCTAACATCCATGCCCATCTTCCTCCACTTTATATGGGATGCCGCCACAGCGTGGCCTGACAAGTGGTGCGTCGGTGCGCGCCTGGGATCCGAACCGGCGAACCCCGGGCCGCCACAGCAGAGCGCACGCACCTAACCGCTTGCACCACCGGGCCAGCCCGAAGTATCTCCTTCTTTGTGTATATTAGTTTTCTGTTGAGAGTGACATATTGCCACAAACTTAGTGGTTTAAAATAACACATTTATTTTATCCTACAGTTTCTGTGATTCCAATAGTTAATTACTTCCATATTATCTAAATTTTACAAATCTCTGATGTATTCTTCCTTTGGTTTTATTATTCTAAGTTTCACATTTGGGCTTCTTACAACGCCTGACTTTTTAGAGAGAACATAGTCGTATAATAAAAAACCCTGATGTGAGTGCATTGACATGTAAATCAGTGCTTTATTCTGGGGCTCCTGCTTCAAGCCACTATTGCTGGATGCTGTGGACTCCACTCTCCAAATGTGCATGTTTGTTTTAAAATAGCTAAATTATTGTATATAATTGAAAGTAATATAGTGACTTTAAAAAAATTCTGTAATTCAGTATTTTGACTAATTTTCACTAAAAATTGAGTCAGAGAGTCTCTGCAGTCCAAATTCATTTTATTGATTAGCCGGTAAACTCTGTGAAATACAGTGCTTCACCACAGACACAGGCAGTCTGAGAGTCAGTCAGATCCCATGGGCACACAACATGACACATCTCTCTCTGGCATACAGAGTGCCAGTAACCAAGGTCTCAGCCTTGCTCCTCTGCTCTCTGCTTACGTCAGAATTGAATTTTACAAGTAATGTCCTAGAAATGTTAAACCAACACTGTTAGGATCATTCAAGAATAATACTTGACAGAAGCAATTCAAGTTATACTGTAGTAGGGGAGAAAGAATATGAATTTATAAATTAGATCTGGATTCTAATTCTGGCTACATCACTTACCACCAATTAACTTCTGAGCCTCAGTTTCCTGATCTAGAAAATAAGAATATAATATCAATATTACAATATTAAGAGGATTAAAGTAATTCTTATAGTGGTAGCATAGAAGTCATTCAATTCAGTATTGATTGAATTGTTAATGTGGGCTACTATGTTGTTAAGTATATCTACTAAGTACAGTGGTGGATCTGGAAAGGGTGATATCAGTTAAAGCGAACAGAGGAAACTGCGAGCCTTTGTGAAGGGAGATGGGACTTAACCCTGGGCCTCAAAGGGTGTGCTTTAGATTGGTGTACAATGGATACAGCGGGATTACTGGCATTGAGTAGGATAGACAAAGGGGCGATTTTGTTTATTAATTAGTTTCAGACACATGCACTTGTTAGTCTTTATTGAACCTAATTTATTGAGAACTTGTAAATTTTATGTATTTTTTTGTGAGGAAGATCAGCCCTGAGCTAACATCCATGCCAGTCCTCCTCTTTTTGCTGAGGAAGACCGGACCTGAGCTAACATCTATTGCCAATCCTCCTCCTTTTTCCCTTTCCCCAAAGCCCCAGTAGATAGTTATATGTCACAGTTGCACATCCTTCTAGTTGCTGTATGTGGGATGCGGCCTCAGCACGGCCAGAGAAGCGGTGCGTCAGTGCGTGCCCGGGATCCGAACCCGGGCCGCCAGTAGCAGAGCGCGCGCACTTAACTGCTAAGCCACGGGGCTGGCCCGAGAACTTGTAAGTTTTTATTCTTCAAGTACTACAGGTTAACCAAGTTACCAAGTTGATGATATTAATTAGAGTTTGATTCTAAGGAAGTGAGTCAGTTGCATCTGCTTTTTTATAAATGGCAAATATGTGGACCTTAAGTGTTAAAAATATTTGTGAAGGGCTGGCCTGGTGGCGCAAGCGGTTAAGTGTGTGCACTCCGCCGCGGTGGCCCAGGGTTCGCTGGTTCGGATCCTGGCCGCGCACCGAGGCACCGCTTATCGGGCCATGCTGTGGCGGCGTCCCATATATAGTGGAGGAAGATGGGCACGGATGTTAGCCCAGGGCCAATCTTCCTCAGCAAAAAGAGGAGGATTGACAGATGTTAGCTCAGGACTGATCTTCCTCACAAAAAAAAGAAATTTGTGAAAGATAGCTAATGCAGAACAGAAGATTCTTAAACCCAATACCTTTGGGGGGAAAAATCCATTTTCTCATTAACTGGAAGATAGTCACTGTAAGGGGATGGGAGTAATTCTCAGTTGCTTTACATAATCCTACTTAAGGAAGCAAGCACTGGGGGAGTATTTTCTGTTGATTCTTTGGTTCATCAAGATGCCCCTACAGGAGAAGGCTTATACAAGCTGGACGATGAGCTCATTTATTAAGATACAGGATGGTCACTGAATGCCACCGTGTTTTTGACATGTTTATTCCTCCTGCTGATTTGCTGGCTTTTCATTGTTGTTTCTTGTTTGTATTGAGACTGGCTGACATGCAAATATCCCAAGAGCTATTATCCCTGAAAGATGTGTTCTTTAGGAATGAGGACCGCACATTCTCTAGAGTGTATCTCTTGTTTTTTTCTGCTGGCTCATATTTATGAAATGAGAGTTGATTCTTAAAAAAGAAAAATAAATATATATATGCTGATCGGAAGTCTCAGTCTGATTCATTGTCAATAAAGAACTATGCAAGAGTCATTAACTGGTGTTGAGTTAATGTTCCACAATATCAGGAAAAGCGAAAGCCAGCAGGATTATTTCTTAGGTGTATTTCTCATCATAGTCACCTTTGATTTAAAAGTCACTCTCTAGGTTTTCATTTTTTCAAAAATATCAGTTGGAAACTGCTTTTTTCATCTAGTAATAAGATTGCTGGTACTCTATTCGTCATAGAATTACGAGTATTAAGCAACCAAGTCCATCAAAAGTGTTCAGATCATACTGGCACTCAGTAAATAGCAGTTATCATTCTTTTAGTCACCACCGCCTAGCACCATCATCATCTTTCTTTGTAAATGCTTACTTTCACTTTTTCTTTCACAGCAGAGTCACTAACAGGTAATGTAGAAGAGTAGCCAGCTAGATCTTAGATCTCAGAAATTTAAGAATCTCTTCAAGTTTTGGACAAAGAAGGATTTGTCCAGACTGCATGCTCTTAGTCTATGAAGACAATGCATGCAATCTTCACAGAATGATTATAAAGCACTGCATTATATTATAGGCCATGGCATTAAAAACTATTCCTTGAAAGACACAGTCTTAGAATCTTGTTAAAATGTGAGAATAAAATCATATTGAAAAAATATAGAAAAGTTACCACATTTATTCATTTCTGAGGCAGATTATTTTTCACATTTTTTTAATATCTGAAGTCAGTGTGTGAGGTAGCTTAAAGCTACTTAAGGGTGAGGACATGTCTAATTTAATGAAGCATTTTGTCCACAGAAATTGTGTAGAATATATTGAATTGAGCAAGGTACATGAAGGCAAGCAAAAAGGCCTTCTTGACCATGGGATTAGTGGCTGAAAAGGTAATACACGTGGAACTTTCAGAGTCCAGTCATATTGATTGGAATGGACAGAGTGTTTGGGAAAGTTGTGAGAAGTAAATTTTGCAGGTAGAGTAGCATCTGGTTATGGAGGTCCCTGACACTAGCCAGATAAGAGGGACCCATAGTATCAGGACAAGCACTTCCAAGTCTTATTCGCCAGCAGAATTTTCTTCTCACATGTGTACACCAAAACTCCAGTGTATGAGAAAGATAAAAATGGAGTTACTTTTGTTGATAGAGACACTGGATTCCCACCCTGCTCGAATGCTCCCTCTCTCCCATTAACGCCATCTTGGCATCTCAGCAGAACAATTGGAGTTTCATGAAATCAAGTTTGAAAACCTGTGTACTACAGATTAGGGAGCTACCTTCTTGTGTAGGAAAATAACATGATGAGAGTCATGCTTCACATCTGGTAGCAATATGAAAGATAGATTGGAGAGTGGGGTTTTGATTTTTGTTTTAATTGCTTCATTTTCTTTCTGTACTACCTCAGAACAATTGCCAGTCTTCAAGGATTATTGCGTTGAACAGTTGTTCCTAACTGCCTGCCCTCCCAAGTTTTTGCAGAGCTGTCGTTGCAGTTTTGTGAATCTTCACTATGGTATATTGAGCTGAATGCATAGATGTCTGACTCTACTAACTAAATATTCCCCAGGCTGTTGAGACCTATCACTTCTGCCGACTTAGTGTACGTGTGCCAAATTTTGGTAAGTTTTTTTGTAGGTAACCATATGAATTTTTAGCCCCGCTTTAACTTATGCTTTCTTCCTGCCTACTACTGCTTGTTCAAAAAGATACTTAAAATGGGCCCTTGGGAAGATGACATTATTGAATTATTGTATCTGGAACAATTGATATACTAATTAAAACAGAGGTGAATATCAAAGTGATAGAATAAAATGGGATTTATTGGTTAAGATCCCACAGGTTTTGCTTTTAAAAGGAAAAGTTTCCATGTATTTGGCTTCCCTCAGAAGCCTATAGTCTAAACCTGAGTTTCGTCATGTAGGTTATAAAGTTAAAAAAAAAAAATTTATTTCTCTTCTACTAGGGTAATATAGTCTTGGCTAAGTCTCAGAAATTAAAAGTTTGATAGATCTGTTGGTTGTGTAGGCATCTTACATCTAAGCAATTGGCTTAAAGTAATTTGGAGATAAAAGATAATTGTGTACCGCCTGATAAGGAGGAATATGATTATTTAAGCCCGTTACAATCTTATACATTTTCGTTTAAGATATGAATAAGTGGTTAGTATAATTTCTTTCTTTTTCTGAGACATGTTTATTTATTTATTTGTTTGTTTGTTTGTTTGTTTATTTATTTATTTATTTTGTGAGGAAGATCAGCCCTGAGCTAACATCCCTGCCAATCCTCCTCTTTTTGCTGAGGAAGACTGGCCCTGAGCTAATGTCTATTGCCAATCCTCCTCCTTTTTTTTTTCCCCCTTTTTCTCCCCAAGCCCTGGTAGGTAGTTGTATGTCATAGTTGCACATCCTTCTAGTTGCTGTATGTGGCATGCTGCCTCATCATGGCCAGACAGCGGTGTTGGGCGCCGGGGATCCGAACCTGGGCCGCCAGTAGTGGAGCACGTGCACTTAACAGCTAAGCCACGGGGCCGGCCCCTGGGACATGTTTTTTTAAATATTCACATTTGTCACTACTCTTTGGATTTGATCATGCCTTTGGAAAGATTGGTATTTTCTTTTTAGAATGAAAGGGATAATTTGTTGAAGGAGTATGAATCATACAGAAAGAAATAGGTAATTTTCCCATTTTTACTATTAAGTTATATATAAGCAGTTATTTTGAATGGTAGTGTGAAAAAGCATGTGTGTATGTGTGTTTTAAGCAGGATATTGTTAAATTAAATAAAATAAATGAAACGATTTCTGGAATCCCACATTATGAAGATCAGCTGATTCGTGAGCAGGTGTTTTCCTGTTTACTAAGAAGCTTTATAGGTTAGAGGGTAGAAGGAAGGTGGTCAGGGTCTAGTGTGCTCAACCCCATGCCTACCAGAAGGTTTATTTCTCAGCCTCCCTAATTCCTACTCCAAAATTAAGCTAATATTTAATGAGCCCTGGACATGTGCTAAATTTAATGACCTGAGCATGTGCTACATATTTTACATACATCATGTCATTTAGTCCTCACAAAGCCTGAAGGTGTAGGCTAGGTGTGATTATAATTATCTGCATTTTACAATACAGAAACTGAGGCTCAGAGAAGTGAAATAACTTGCCAAAGGTGAGGTACTTGTAATGGCAGAGGTAGCATTCACACTCATCCATGTCTGACTACGAAGTAATCCACGCGTTAATCTTTACAGTACATGGCTTCCTTATATTGTTTTTTTGGCCAACACTGTGCGTTATGCCTTGAGTCTATGAAAATGCGTTAGAAGACCAAGCCGTGTGATTTTTCTAATCAAATTGGGTATTCGAATCACACGTTCTTGAAATAAGTAGATAATGTGTGATGGTTTATTTACACACTAGGTCGAGGGAATGTGCATCATACTGCACACATACTGCACCACACTTCCTCTCTGTGATTGTGTTAGTTTGAAGTTCAGGTAATTGCCACTTAACGTGGGCTTTCTGGATGCTCATAATCAGTGAAATAATTTCTCTTAAAAATTATTTTTTAAAAATTAACACTAAATATTAATATTTGATTAATCAATCAATATTTTAATTATTAACATCAATTAACTATTCAATTAATAAAATATTAAATAATATTTTAAAATATATGCTTTAGTGTTGAATAGCAAGATGTTTTCAGACAATATAAACCTAGAACCAAATATCTATTTAAATGTTTATTTTGTAGAGACAAGCAACTTAACCAAATAATTCAGTAAACCTTCATTGAGAACCTCATGTGGGCTAGGCACTGTGCTGGGTGTTGGGGACTGGCTATGTGGTGCAGTAAAAGAGAATGGACTTGTGGCATATATATTGTGCTAAGCATAGGGCCTGATATGTATAGAAGGTACTTAAGAGATATTTATTAACTGAAAGGAAGGTCAAAGTTGAAATTGTGGTCTATCTAAACTGAGGAAATTAATGTCTCTAAGTTTGTTTCTTCATCTGAAATAAAGGGTAATAAAATCCATGTCAGAGGGATTGTTGTCAAGATTAAATGAGTTAAACTATGAGAATCTTCCCAGGACTGTATCTGGCACATATTACACGGTTAATAATTGTTAGTCAAATAGTGAAAAATAAATAACACATTATCCCTATTCTCAAGGAGTGTCAAGGTTTAGAATGAGATTCTCATGCACCGTGAAGTTGGACTTTAGTTGTCATAACCCTGTATTTGCTTTAAAATTTGTCTGAGCTTCACTAACAATCCGAGGGGCTTTTGGACTCTAAGAAGAAAATGCACGTACATAAACATAGCCACACACTCGGCTGCTTCTGCATTCATATTTAATTCTTCTCCTCTTGTTCTATGAGAAGAAACTCTTCACAAAGTTATTGCTTAATACCATCAAATATTTTCACATTCAGATGCCCTCTACAATAATAAGAGAACACGGGAAATGAGCAAGAGCCACAGAATTATATTGTTGGATAAAACTTTGGATACGGAGTGATGTGCAGGTATTGAAATTTCAACAGCTATTTTTCACGCACTTCATCTACACACAGTATGGTCTTATAAACAGATTTATTGCATTTTTTTTCTCCTAATTGAAAATCGACAGAAAGGGATGTGATATACATGTGACACAGGCTGCTGTGTGTGCCCATCTGTACAGAATGCCACTCATTTTAAAGACCTTTTTCCTCTCTTTCCTGACAGGAAGAGAAAATGACCTGGTTTTCCTTCCAGACAATAGTAAACTGATTTGTTTTAGACCCTGTTGCTGTTTCTGTGAAAAATTACTAGTGTGAAGGATACTAGATGTAAAGCTGTGTTTTTACTTGATAAGATCAATTCATATTTTACTGTTTTGTGCTTTGTCTACAGTTAACCATTTTAAAAAATTTGATCTCTAAACTGATCATTTTATATATAATTGTTTAAATCCCATAGGTCATATTGATGACATTTCTATATTTTTTAACGTATTTGAAGATTATCATATCTTTAATGCCAAAATCTCTCCACGTTTTCTGAAATTGGATTTGAATCACCATTAAAGGGTAAAATGCTACGACTATAAGGTGGGATTAAAAAGCCAGAAACATTTACTAAATTTAAACTACTTTCAGGCACACACTTTTGAAATACTTTTTGAGTTAAAATTGAAATGTCAAATAACATAAAATTTAAAATAAACATTTGGTTTAGTATTGCCATCACATAATATTAAATATTGAACATTAATTTATTTTGTGCTGCTGGCAGGTCACAATGATTCAGTGTTTAATGAAAAAAAAATATTGTCTGCTTAATGACTTCTATGTATTATAATAGAACTGTGTGTGTTTATTTACTATGTATTAATAGGCTTTGTTCTGCTAGTGCATACTTAAATATGTCATGTATGAATATACCTATTTCAGACACAGTCTATAACTAAAATCCACAAATTCTATAACTTTTGGGGAATCTTTCTTTCTTCTGTGAAGGAAATATTTATGAAAAGATGCCTCTACCTCATATACTACATTCCTTACTGTAACCAAGATAGACTTCATTAGAACCCAGTGATAAGTTTAGTATATGTAGTAAAATCTTGCTGTAACTGAATATGGAGAGAGAACTGCTATATGTAGTAAAGGGAATGAATCTAAAACAATAGAATATACTACTTGGAGCAGAATTAAATCTTTAACAGACAGTAAATTTATTTCATTATATTTTAGAGTCAATGTAGTTATACCTATGATTTGATCATGCCGCTAACTGTGTGACCTTGAGCAAGTTACTAGTCTCTCTCTCTGTGCTTCAGTTTCTTTAATTGAAAAATGAGTATAATAATAGTTCCTACCTGATATAGTATCCCTGAAATTGTGCCTGGCACTTAGCCAACACTACGTAACTGTTATCTTTTGTTATCATTGTATATGATATGTGTGATCAAACCTACAGTAGGGTAGAGAAACGGGAACAGAAGGATGAATCATTTAAAATCAACTAAAATAGTACACTGTTTGAGGGACCTGCTAGGGATGTAGGCTGGATGTTGTTGAGGTGAGCCCTGATAACAAAAGGATAACATTCTGTAGAAGGTGTTATATAACTTACCTATAAATCAAGGAAGACACTACCATTTGAAGTCAGCTCAGTTACTTTCCATTATCAGAAAAAATTGTTCCCCTGTGAAGCCCCCTCACCCCACCCCAAAAACCCAAATCCAGCAACAATCCCCACCTCCAACTCAAATAGACTCTCCCCACCCCCAAGTCTGTGTCGGTTTTACCTATCGATTTTCTTTGTATTAAGAAATCACATCTGAAACAAACTTCCAAACCTGTATGTAGGGTGTATTTAATTTTTAGAAGTGCTTAAGGTTTTCATTTTAGTTTCGTGATCTCTTAAAGCTATTAGCTATCGTGGAAAGATGGCTGCCCTTTTTTTCTGACGTATAATTGACATTTAACATTATATTTCAGGTGTACAACATAATGATTTGATATTTGTATATATTGCGAAATGATCACAGTAAGTCTAGTTAACATCTGTCACTATATAGTTACAAAATTTTTTTTCTTGTAATAAGAACTTTTAAGATTTACTTTCTTAGCAGCTTTCAAATATGCAGTACAGTATTATTAACTATAGTCACCATGCTGTACATTACATCCCCATGACATTTATTTTATAACGGGAAGTTTATACCTTTTGACCTTCACCATTTTGCCCTCCTCTTACCCCCCGCCTCAAGCAACCACCAATCTGTTCTTTTTATCTATGAGCTTGGTTTTTATTGTTTTAGCTTCCACATGTAAGTGAGATAATACAGTATTTGTCTTTCTCTGTCTGACTTATTTCACTTAGCATAATGCCCTCAAGTCCATCCATGTTGTCGCAAGTGGCAAGATTTCCGTCTTTTTATGGCTGAATAATATTCCATTGTTTAAATATACCACATTTTCATTATCCAGTCATTCATCAGTGGACACTTATGTTGCTTCCTTATCTTGGCTATTATAAATAATGCTGCAGTGAACCTGGGGGCACATCTATCCTTTCAACTTAGTGTTTTTGTTTTCTTTGGCTAGATACCCAGAAATGGAATTGCTGGATCATATGGTAGTTGTATTTTTAATTTTTTGAGGAACCTTCATACTGTTTTCCATAGTGGCTGCACCAATTTACACTTGCACCAACAGTGCACAAGAGTTTCTTTTTCTTGACATCCTCATCAACACTTGTATTTACAGTCCAAAGTTTCATAGTCATCTTTAAAAGTGTGTATCAAACTTATTTTTTTTTCTTATTTTGTTTGGTAGAATTCTAAATGCATGAAAATAGCTTTAAGAAATGGAACTTCAATTGTAATTTAATTTCTGACTCAATAGACACATGATACTTTCATACCATTTTGGCAGTATTATAAGCTGATTGACTATTTCTGATGTTATCAGTGGGCTGCTTTTGGATTATTCAAGATGCTATGTAAATGTAATGATGTCTTACGGGTTTTCTATAAACTTGTGTGCTTGGTCTGGTGAAGATTTATTTTTCGAAATAAAATATTCTCCTATGAAGTATGAACATTATCTGTCTTTACACCTAGCTTATGTGAAAAATTGTCTGTATTGTGTGCTGTAGTTTTGCAGTCACTGAAAATAGTGTTCTGAGCTTAGTTGCTTATCTTTAAGTAGATGTACCATGACAACCAAATTTGTGAAGAAACAGGTGAAGATGTGAGTATTGGACTATGAAATGAGATTTCATAGGAGTCATAGTAGACACAAGGTGAGAATGGATTAGATAGTGTTGCCAAATTTGTAGAGAAGAGAGTATTAGACTGGAGAATCAGTAAGAAGGAACATATGAATATAAAGAAGTCTATCTATTTGTTATTTTTAGATTTCATAATAAGATTTTTGAGGTAATTTTGCAGGTATGTAGCAAGAGAGAAAGAGAAAGGGGAAAACAGAGTTCATGAGAGAATGAAGAAAAAGAGGAGGAGGGAAAGGAATGCATTTGACTTTACCCTGCAAGCACTTAAAATTATTAGCAAACTCCATAATGGCATCATGCCACAGGTGACTCAGTTTGGAAGCAAACTAACATAGAACAGATTTGACTACCTGGAGGAACTGCTCTGAGCAGAGGAGAGACCGAGTTTAGTATAAAAAGGATAAGATCACTTATCTGAGGGAGAAATAGCTTGAGAGTTCATAGAACATTATATAGAACACTGTAGAAATAGTTGCCAAAGCAAATATTGTAATGAAAGGTAAGGGCAATAGAGTTAATGTGACCTTATCTTATTACCTGAAAAGAAAAGCTAGTTTTTGAAATACATGAATACATGCACACATATGCAACACACACAGTTTTTTTTTTCTTTTGTGAGGAATATTAGCCCTGAGCTAACATCCGATGCCATTCCTCCTCTCTCTCTTTTTTTTTTTTTTTTTTTTTTGCTGAGGAAGATTGGCCCTGGGCTAACATCCATGCCCATCTTCCTCCACTTTATGTGGGATACCACTACAGCGTGGCTTGACAAATGGTGTGTCGGTGCGTGATTGGGATCTGAACCTGCGAACTCCGGGCTGCCAAAGTGGAACGCAAGCACTTAACCGCTACGCCGCAATTTTCACATCTTGTGCATGATCTCAGTTGATCTCAGAACAACACTATGAATCAGGTAGATGATCTCCTCATTCTTTTTTTTTTAATTTTTTGTTTATTGCAGTAACATTGGTTTATAACATTGTGTAAATTTCAGGTGTACATCATTATACTTCTATTTCTGCATGGATTACATCATGTTCTCATGTTCACCACTCAAATACTAATTACAACCCATCACCACACACATGTGCCGAATTATCCCTTTTGCCCTCCTCCCTCCCCCCGCTTCCCCTCTGGTAACCACCAATCCAATCTTTGCCTCTATGTGTTTGTTTGTTGTTGTTATTATCTACTACTTAATGAAGGAAATCATACGGTATTTGACCTTCTCCCTCTGACGTATTTCACTTTGCATAATATCCTCAATGTCTGTCCATGTTTTCACAAATGGCTGGATTTCATCGTTTCTTATGGCTGAGTAGTATTCCATTGTGTATATATACCACAGCTTCTTTACCCATTCGTCCCTTGATGGGCACTTAGGTTGTTTCCAAGTCTTGGCTATTGTGAATAACGCTGCAGTGAACACAGGGGTGCATGTATCTTTGCACATTGGTGTTTTCAAGTTCTTTGGATAAATACCCAGCAGTGGAATAGCTGGATCATATGGTAGTTCTATCCTTAATTTTTTGAGGACTCTCCATACTGTTTTCCATAGTGGCTGTACCAGTTTGCACTCCCACCAGCAGTGTATGAGAGTTCCCTTCTCTCCACATCCTCTCCAACACTTGTTTCCTGTCTTGTTAATTATAGCCATTCTGACGGGCATGAGGTGATATCTCATTGTAGTTTTGATTTGCCTTTCCCTGATAGTTAATGATGTTGAACATCTTTTCATGTGCCTGTTGGCCATCTGTATATCTTCTTTGGAGAAATGTCTGTTCAGGTCTTTTGCCCATTTTTTAACTGGGTGGTTTGTTTTTTTGTTGTTGAGATGTATGAGTTCTTTATGTATTTTGGAGATTAACCCCTTATCAGATGTATAGTTTGCAAATATCTTCTCCCAATTGTTAGGCTGTCTTTTCGTTTTGTTGATGGTTTCCTTTGCTGTGCAGAAGCTTTTTAGTTTGATGTAGTCCCATTTGTTTATTTTTTCCATTGTTTCTCTTGCCGGGTCAGACATGGTGCTTGAAAATATGTCACTAAGACTGATGTCGAAGAGCGTACTGCCTGTGTTTTCTTCTAGAAGTTTCATAGTTTCAGATCTTACATTCAAGTCTTTAATCCATTTGGAGTGAATTTTTGTGTATGGTGTAAGGTAAGGGTCTACTTTCATTTTTTTGCATGTGGCTGTCCAGTTTTCCCAACACCATTTGTTGAAGAGACTTTCTTTTCTCCATTGTATGTTCTTGGCTCCTTTATCGAAGATTAGCTGTCCATGGATGTGTGAGTGTATTTCTGGGCTTTCGATTCTATTCCATTGATCTGTGTGTCTGTTTTTGTGCCAGTACCATGCTGTTTTGGTTACTATAGCTTTGTAGTATATTTTGAAATCAGGGATTGTGATACCTCCAGCTTTGTTCTTTTTTCTCAGGATTCCTTTAGCTATTCAGAGTCTTTTTTTGTTCACCTTCATTCTTCAGATGAGGAAATTGGGACCAGATTGGTTATATGACTTGCCCAGAGGAAGGGGTATATGTGGGTCCACAATCCAGGCTTTCAGAGCCTGACTGCAAAGCAATCATATGAGGACGAGACATAAGAGCAAGGAAGCCCCGGAGCAGCTTTGATTTAGGAAAAGAAGTATTTAAATACTGATCAGTAATTGATGGTGGAACAAATGACTCAGGCTAAGCTTTATCAGGAAAACCATGCGGAAGAGGCAGTTTTTGTGAACTAGTGAAAGCATATGCTTAGATCTACATTGAAGTTAAGTTTCCAGACTTAAATCAATTTATGTATACTGGCTTGGCCAAAATTACTTTCCAATAAAATGTTGTCTTGTGTTTGGAGAAGTTTCAAGTTGGAAAGAAGAGCAATTTTTAGATGAGACAGGAAGATTTTAAATTTGTGAAATCTTTTCAAAATCCAAAAATCTGTGGGTCAGAGCCCGGCATCTGTTTTGTGATCAGACTTTTCCTGTGTGTATTACATGGTTAGAGCGCTTGATTTGATTATGTGGTCAGAGCAGTCTGGGCAGAACTGTTAAATCATCAGTTTTTGTCTTTTTTGGCCCCAGCCACACTTTGTGGTTGTTTTTCACTTCTGTGAAACAATTTACCCCCAAATACCTCATCAATGATTCTTTGCTAATCTTTTACTTCAAAATCTGTTCTCAAAAGAGAGATTCTCATTCTCCATTAGCTATTTCAATTGGGACACAAACCTTATGTCAGTAGAATGAATCTTCCTGCAACTTGGGATTTCAGCAAGTTGGTGTGAGGGATTTTGGTGATGAGGGACAATAAAAGCAGGAAGGAGTATGTTTGCATTACTCAGGAAAACACAGTGTAGTTCTGAGGTAGTGTTTACCCATTACAGCTATGCCATACAGGCAGTAATTATCCAGAGTGTTGTACTACTTGGATTCTTTTAGGAGGAAAATTCTACCAAATTTTTTTTTTTTTTTGCTGAGAAAGAGTGGCCCTGACCTAACATCTGTCGCCAATCTTCCTCTTTTTGCTTGAGGAAGATTTGCCTTAGCTAACATCTGTGCCAATCTTCCTCTGTTTTGTGCGTGGGTCGCCCCCACAGCATGGCCACCAATGAGTGGTATAGGTCCATGCCCGGGAACCGAACTCGGGCCACTGAACCAGAGCACACCACAGTTAACCACTAGGCCGGCCCCTATTGAACTTTTTTAAAGCAAGAATTGTAACCCAGTAGAAGAATTTATTTTTGTGAAGAACATAGGTGACACTTAGCTAGAAAATAAAGTGTTATTGTAGTTTTTGTTTTCTTTAAGAAGCATTTTGTTAAACAAAAGCTCATGTATTTAATCAAAAGAAATAAAACTTGAGTTTTTAGCATTGTGCTTGTAACATATAAAGTTCAGAATCTGGGGCCTGAGATATTCCCTCCCAAATTGCACACACACTTTGAAATGCCATTACTTGCTTGAGTCCAGCGTCTGGCAATTTGTTATACCGAGCAGCTAATTTTTCAGTGTGGTTCCTCTGGGGCTCAGAGCAAAGTCATACAATACAACTGACAGGACAGAGAAGCAGCCTGAATTCAGATCAGGTGCCAAGTGAGTTTACAGCTCTGTAACCTTCAGGCCTAATAAGGAAGTTGTTTACAAAATAGCATTTGGCCTATTAACCCGTTTAGTAGTTTGATGTATAATCTGGGTATTTTAGCATCTATAGCTAGCCATGAAATATGCTGAATGGTTATTTTCTTCTTAAAAACATTTTAATTATTTGAAGAAGTGAAATTTAGATGTCTTCCCCTTATTTGAGATACTATAATCATAGTCAACAGTGTAGATGTTGGAATGGGGCAGATTGGATTTGAATTGTGCGTGAAATACTGTGTCATTTGGACCTCTGATGTTTTCTCTGTACTTCAGTTTCCACATCTGCAAAATGAGGGTGCTAAAAATAGCAACTTCATAGGGCTGCTGTGGGGATTAAATATAATTGTAGATATACTATTAACGCACATTGCAAAGTGCCTAATAGGTCGTGTTCTTATTGCTTGTGATATAATTCATAAATATGAAGTTTCAAGATTTTTTGATCGTAACAAATACATACATAACATAATACGAGCAGTTCTCTTCATAAATTATGCTTGCTGTGAAATAATACAAAGTATCAATTGGACTTCTTCCCTTATAATGACTCCACTCTGGAAAACTCATTACTTGAGATTGGTGCCCTTTCCACTGTGACAGGAACCCTAGCTACTCAAATAGACTCAACTGGACTGTCCAGTAGAAAAATGGTATATAGGGCCGGCCCCGTGGCTTAGCGGTTAAGTGCTCACGCTCCGCTGCTGGCGGCCCGGGTTCGGATCCCAGGCGCGCACCGATACACCACCTCTCCGGCTATGCTGAGGCCGCGTCCCACATACAGCAACTAGAAGGATGTGCAGCTGTGACATACAACTATCTACTGGGGCTTTGGGGGGAAACAAATAAATAAATAAAATCTTTAAAAAAAAAAAAAGAAAAATGGTATGTATATTTACACTCCAGGTAGAATCTCATTTGAATAACTAGAGCGATGTCCAGTTCAATGTAATAAATTTACGTCCAGGGCTACAGTTTATATTAACAAGCTTTATTTAATATAAAGAATATTTGAACAAGAAATTCTGTAGAATATATGTAAAATTATACATTATATATAATAAGTATATTTGAATATCCTTATGATATTAAGTATTTTTTTGTATAAGCAGTGTTAATCATAATTGGAGGCTGCGGCTTGTGAGCTGGAGATGTACATTTTTGGACTAAGTGCCATGGTTATCAGGGAATCAGCTTCTTTTCAGTAAATCAGTGGGGCTCCTTCAAGTTCCACACCTCCTAGCTTATTGGAGTCTTGGTCTTGGCCTCTTTTCCTCCTTTGCTGGTGACTGCCTGGTTCTTGGCATGTTCATTTTGAGTCTACCTCTCAGAGCCTGGTACCACCCTGGGTGCCAACATCAAGAAGGTAATTTTATCAGAAAGAAATAAAAGTACCTATTTACCCACTCTAGTCCCCACCCAAACTCCATCTCAAGTGAACATTACACCCTGATTTGTTGTCTTTTTTTTTTTTTAAGCTATTGGGAAATAAATTCCTTGATTTCATATCACATTTCTCTCTTGGGTCAGAACGTCTCATCAATATTAATGCTCCAATTAGAATGAGAATACTATACTAGTGTGTAATTCATACGGGCACAGGTGGTGACATGATCTTAAGAAGGCGAAGGCCCTAAATCCCGTAGGTCATTAAGCAGAAACCCTTCCATTTCCTAATTATTTAGCCATTTGTTACCTGCATAGTGAGAAGATTGCTCATCAATTCAGGCTGGTCCCTTACATTTGATCAAAAGCTCATCACCCACTTATCTTGTCTTGGATGAAGCTGCACCTTTGGCTCATTTATCATTTGGATACTAAATTGGTAAGCAAAGCATAGTAATTTGGCCATCACCTCCCACTCTCCAATTTCATTTTTGATAACCTCACAGGCTTTATCATCTCTTGAATTGCTTGTTCTTTTTTACATGCCGTATCAGTAGTTGGTTCCCATGTGACCTGGGTCAGCCAGACTCCATGGTCTCAGAGTTCCCTGGAGTAAACCTTTGTTACAAATTATAGATCTTGTGATAACCAAACATAATCAGAAGGAGAGATGGACATTATTCCTCTTTTTTTGCGGCACGGTCCCAGTAATGATTTCATTACACAGGACTTTGGTGTGTATAAATTTCCACATGTATGTCTCGCTATAGAAAATTCTTATTCACAAAAATCCTTGATTTATAAAATAAAGACATGATTATTTCTGATATAGGAGGACACACTGTAGTATTCCTTAAATAAATCAGAAACCTTACTGAAACTTAGATGTTTCAACCAATGAAGGGAAGGGAAAGGAAAGTTTGAACATATCTACCCCATAGCGTGGTATGACAGGGATCATCCCAGATTTGCACTGCTCTAGTCTGGCACACTTGAATTTTGGTTAAAAAGAGACACCAGGTATTTTTCTTTGCAATCAAGATACATGCTCCTAGGGGCTGGCCCCGTGGCTTAGCGGTTAAGTGCGCGCGCTCCGCTACTGGCGGCCCGGGTTCGGATTCCGGGCGCGCACTGATGCCCCGCTTGTCCGGCCATGCGAGGCGGCGTCCCACATACAGCAACTAGAAGGATGTGCAACTATGACATACAACTATCTACTGGGGCTTTGGAGAGAAAAAGGGGAAAAAAAAAAAAGATACATGCTCTAGGCTTAGCAAAACCAAAAGCCTCTGTGTTCATGGATCCTCTTACATTAAACTCATAAAAGCAAAGCTAAGTTCTGCCCTTTGGACTGTAATGGCTCACCTTGGCCCTACATTCAAGGCCTCAAACAGTTCCTACCACATGACTTCACTCTCCTTCCAGTCCAACCACAACCATTTCCTCAACGTGGTATGTTAATTAAGAGACTTTGTGTTGAAAGTAATAGAAACCAACTGTGGCTAGCTTAAGTAAAAGGGGAATGAGTTGACTGATTGGACTCTGGAAGATCTAAGGAGTTCCTTGGTAGCCAAGCCAGAACTTGTGGACCCGCTCATCTCTAGAATGCTGCTGTAGATGTGACTACTCCACCAGTATCCTGTCTCTGAGTGTCTCTGTTTCAAATATTTGTACCCTAGAATGGGAATCTGGACCAGTTTGGGTTAGGTATCAGTCAGCAAGGCTGTAGCTCAGAAATGACCATTGGTAAACATTTCCAGAAAAGGGGAAGTTGTTAAACTAAGGCAGATATCTCATGACATGACTGCTCCATATGCCAGCTGCTGTCCAGTCTTCATCTCTGTATTTATGATGCTCTTTCTGCTTTTGTCCCCTCTGCCAGTCAAAATCTGCTCAGTGCGGCTCATAGTCTACCTCACCCATGATGCCTTTCCTGGCCGTCTAGTCAGAATTACAGCATTCTCTTGCTTTCCCACAGCATATTACTTATTCCCTTAATTTAGCACACTATTCTGTGTTGTATACTGAGCTTTGTACATTTGTGTCTTCTCTGTGCTCCAGCCTACCCCATCAGGCCTGTATTGTGCCATGCTCTAAAGAGATGATGATAATTGATGGGTTGAACTCAGAATTGAATTAGGTGACAATGACCATTTATTGATTTGGTTGTGCCCTGGAATTCTCAAGGGCTGTAAGTGGACTGCCCACATGCTAGCTGCAAGACAACATTCAGGTGACTAAGACTGTGATATTTCTAAAAAGTGAAAAGAGTAATGCCAGTTTGGGGGGCATTTACATTACTTATTTCAGGAAAAGGGAGATGTAGAGAGGAAGGGTCCTCTCTCTTTCTCTCTTTTTCTTCCTCTCTCTTTCCATATATATATATATAAGGCATTGGTCCCTGGGCCTAGTACCTTTTCACACGTCTTAACCCCTGCCAGCCCCCCTGTCAGATACTGAGCATCTCCTACCAGGCTGCTGCCCCAGAGGTACAATACCTCATGGCCATGGAGTGACTCTGGAATCGGGGCGTGCTGTGTTCAGACTCCTCATTCCTAACTTAGAGTAAAACTGTAGGTGCAATAAGATCAAGGACAAAGACAAAAGTCAGGTTGTAAAGAGGAAAGGAAGAGAAAAATTATATTAAAAAAATTTTTTTTGACTTAGGAAAGCCATAATAATTGAATGTAAACTCAGACTTTCCTAGCAGCTAAAAGGAAGTGAAATCCTTGTCTGGTAACAGTCGACATCCCATTTTATCAGAAGAACAAAATATTTGCTGAACTTAAGATTCCAAGTCTTAGAGTTTTGGGGTTCCTTATGGTCTTGGATTCCTATTTAAATTCTGTTTTCCTCGTCCTGGATATTTTTATTGCATTATATGTGATTTTACTGTAGGCTTTCTCAAACCCTTTATGGAACAAACTGGAGCACAAATATGATTAAATAACCAGGTGAAAAGCAAATAAATGAATAAATTAAAAAAAATAATTTATCACTATCACCGAAAACAAATGAATTTCCTGGGCAGGAAAACATGGCTAAGATGGTAATTGACTGAGACCTTGGCCTTCTGATGTCATCTGTGGTTGCATTATTATTAAACTTGCTTTCACAGAGTTGAAATGTAGCTGTAACTTTTCATACAGTTAAGTACTCATAGCAAAGTAAGAGCATGAAAGAATCACCGTGGCAGGCGTGAGGAATAGGGCCCTCAGTGGTTTGTTGGTGTGGAATGAATGTTAATCAGTTAATGTTAATTTAGGCAAGAGCAATGCAGAAATATCATAAGGCTTACTCAGAATCACAGCATTTTTTCTAACATTTTCTACTTTATTTATTTTTTTAATTTTATTTATTCATTTATTTTTTCCCCCAAAGTCCCAGGAGATAGTTGTATGTCATAGCTGCACATCCTTCTAGTTGCTGTATGTGGGACGCAGCCTCAGCATGGCCGGAGAAGCGGTGCATTGGTGCGCACCTGGGATCCGAACCCGGGCCGCCAGCAGTGGAGCACGCGCACTTAACCGCTAAGCCACGGGGCCGGCCCTAACATTTTCTACTTTAAATCTGAAGTTTTAATTTCTTAGATAAAAGTCTCCATTATTTTGATGAGATCTTTTAACTTTTTTTCTTTTTTATTTAATGTCTGTTTCACTTCTCTCTCCCTTTTTGGGGTAGGGATTATCTTGAGAGTGTTGAGTGTCTGCTGTTTCTTAATATAGTAGAAACTATATATTCCAGCACATTCCAAAATATTTTTGTTCCCAATTTTTATTCTTATTTTTAAACTTTACTTTGGAGATGAAACTAAAAGGAGAAATAAAAGCTAGTAGCTATTTAATTCCTTCAGGAACTTTACAGTGTCCAGGCTCTTGTTCTGTTTCGCCATAGCAGAATTTATGAAAATCTAAAACATTAATGATGCCTGAAAGTCAGGCTGCCAGACATAGATGAACACATTGCCTGGCCTGATAGCAGAATTATAGAAACTTGAAACCTCAGCATTTTGAAGATCATTGAGATATCGTTTCTGTATGTGTTCAGAATATTTCATGAATAATGTTTAGATGGAGTCCATATAAACCCAATTCATATTAGAACTGAAATATTTTTTTTGTACAGAAAACTGTTGTAACTAGACAGTAAAGGAAGGCGTTTAAATGTTTATAGTCATAGGCAACAGAAAACCTTGTGGAAAAATCCAGTAAAAGCAGTATTAGTAGTGCTTCCTGTGTCTTTTTATAGTAGTAACAAATACGAAGCAAAAAGAATTTTGATTATATATGCAGAAGATCTGCTCTTATGGTGTATATTTTATATCTGCCATTACAAACCAACATAGCATCTTTCACGGTCAAATTGAGTTAGCTGTGGTATATATTGTGGATGGCTTTAAAGCTATTTTTCCATTAATAATAAGGCATTTAAAAATATGAAAATAAATGATTATAGTATATACCACTGGTACTTTCAGTTTGCTGTTTTGCATGAATTAAATCCTGTTTATAACATGGCATTCTCCAAAGTGAATGGGGGAAAATGATCCAGAAAATCCGGACTTACTCCACATTCACAAGTGGAAGCCTCATTGTCTCCAATGAAGTGAGTCAGCACTTCAGATTTAAGAGTTCTAATATGTAGGTAGACAGTCCCAAGGCACATTTTAAAATGGGGTCGCTCAAGAAAGTGAAAAGTGCAGTGAATTTGTATTTGAGTGTCCTTGGGCTCTTTCAGGTGTGGGACAGTGATGAGTAGCTGATTGCTGAACTGTAGCTAACCCCTTTATAGTGTATCTCAGAGTCCAATAAAAGAAGAGCAAAGTGTTTTGTGTTAATGTTTCCCATGTATAAGAGATGATAATGAAATAAAAATTTTTTTATGTGGAAACTAATTTAGCAGGACCTCTCTTAACATATATTTTTCTGTAATTATCCTTTTCCTAAACCACAGGGCTGGGCACCATCTGTCACAGTGGTTGGTTGAATCCGTGGTTGCCTAGACATACGTTTTAGATTTGACTACCCCAAAGAATACATGTACAGATTATGAAGTTTTTATTGTTAGCAGGCTACATTTCAGATTATATTTCACATTAGTTTGGGAGATCGGTTGGCTTTTATACTTAAAATCTTGTTTTACCTCCAAATAAGAGGAAAAAAACATTTAAAAAACCTCTGAAATGTTTCTTTCTGACTTAACTCTCAATCTTTTGTGTTCTTTGTCCGTGAACTAAGAATTCTTTCTACACCAACCTTTCAAAGTAGCAATCAAAACAATATTGAAGTAGTTAAAAATTTTCCCAAGAATTGCAGTATGATTTCAAAAATAAAAAATTTGATGAATGGACCAACTAATAGAATAAATATAGCCAAAGTTAAAAGTAAAGTTCAGGAAAACTCCCAGAGTATGTAGGGAAAAAAAGACCAACTAGTGGATAATTTGGGAAATGAAAGACTTAGAGGTTAACATCGAGGAAAATCAATATCTTTCTATTAGGATTCCCAGAAGCAGATAATGGTCAAAACAGAGGGGAGGAAATAATCCATGAAATCATAGAAGAATTCTTCACAAAGCTAAAAAAAAACCATAACTGTCTTTAGATTGAAAACACTCACTATGTGTTGCATCAGATGAAAAAAAAAATCTAATGCTCAGTTATTCCTATTCTCAGAACTTCATGGATTAAAAAAGTATGTATACCTACATGCTTCTAGAGAGAGAGAAAAAGACAAGAACTAGACTAAAATTACATTTCTCATAAGCTGCATTGGATTCTAGAAGATAATGGAGCAATACTTTCAAAGTTCTCAGGGGAAATAACTTTGAACCAAAAATCTTATGTAGCCAAAACTATTTGTTAATTAACAAGGCAACAATAAAAATATATTTAATATGGATGGATGGGTGTAAGCTATTTATTACCCAAGCTTCCTGTATGAAAAAAAATATTTGGAGAGTTACTTTAATGAAATGACAAAGGAATCCAAGAAGATAACCTGAGATGTAAGAAGGAGTTGTAGGTGAAGTGAAGAAAAGCAACAACAGCAACAGCCACAAAAAAATTGAATCCGTTTGACCTTGATTCTTGGGACATTTTCCTTTAAACAGGAGGGACAATGGCATGGGATTGCATTTTCTCCTCTGTGGATCTATTCACAATACTTACTTCTATGATTAATAATAGTTGTATACAGTCATGCACCGCATAAGGATGTTCCGGTCAATGGACCACATACATGATGGCCGTCCCATTAAGGTTAGTACCATATAGCCTAGGTGTGTAGTAGGCTATACCGCTAGGTTTGCCTAAGTGCACTCTATGATGTTTGCATAATGACGAAATAGCCTAACAAAGCATTTCTCTGAATGTGTCCCCATTGTTAAGCATGACTGTAATTATGATATTGTAACTGCTATCTATTGGTTTTTAGTCTCCTAAAATCAACTACTGAGAAAGCACAGAGGACTGAGCTCTAGTTATGGAAACGAATTTAATGGTTTATACATAAACCCTGACAATGTAAAATATTACTATAACAAAAATTAAGAAATATAGGAATACATTATTTAAAACTATAATGGTAGCCATCAGAGGAACAAAAAAACATACATTTTAAAAGTTTTTTTTCTTTCAGAGAGTGGTATTGGAGAAAGGAAAATTTTAATTTTATACTTAAAAAAAACTATGTGCATATATTACTTTCCTAGTTTTAAGAAAAGCTTAAAAAATGTAAAGTTTACTTTCATCATTAGGGGATTGTTAAATTATAGTACTTCTTATAATGCAGCAGATAAAACAAATGAGAGGGATTTATATATGTACTGAAATCAAGATTTTAAGTGAATAAAATAAGCTAAGTTGATAAGTGGGATTTATACCAGGGACGCAGGGATGGTTCAACATCCGCAAATCAATCAACGTGATACATCACATCAACAAAACAAAGAATAAAAACCACATGATCATCTCAATAGACGCAGAGAAGGCATTTGACAAGATACAACATCCATTTATGATTAAAAACTCTCAATGAAATGGGAATAGAAGGAAAGTACCTTAACATAATAAAGGCCATATATGACAAACCCACAGCCAACATCATACTCAATGGGGAAAGACTGAAAGCCATTCCTCTGAGAACAGGAACGAGGCAGGGCTGCCCACTCTCACCACTCCTGTTCAACATAGTACTGGAGGTTTGGGCCAGAGCAATTAGGCAAGAAAAAGTAATAAAAGGAATCCAAATAGGTAACAAAGAAGTGAAACTCTCACTATTTGCAGATGACATGATTGTATATATAGAAAACCCTAAAGAATCTTTTGGAAAACTATTAGAAACAATCAACAACTACAGCAAAGTTGCAGGGTACAAAATCGATCTACAAAAATCAGTTGCATTTCTGTATGCTAATAATGAGCCAACAGAAAGAGAGCTCAAAAGGATAATACCATTTACAATTGCATCAAAAAGAATAAAATACCTAGGAATAAATCTTACCAAGGAGGTGAAGGACCTATACAATGAGAACTACAAGACATTATTGAAAGAAATCCATGACGACATAAAGAAATGGAAAGATATCCCATGCACGTGGATTGGAAGAATAAACACAGTTAAAATGTCTATATTACCTAAAGCAATCTACAGATTCAATGCAGTCCCAATCAGAATCCCAGTGACATTCTTCACAGAAATAGAAAACAGAATACTAAAATTTATATGGGGTAACAAAAGACCCCGAATAGCTAAAGAAATCCTAAAGAAAGAACAAAGCAGGAGGCATCACAATCCCTGACTTCAAAACATACTACAAAGCAATAGTAATCAAAACAGCATGGTACTGGTACAAAAACAGACACACAGATCAATGGAACAGAATTGAAAGCCCAGAAATAAAACCACACATATACGGACAGCTAATTTTCGACAAAGGTGCTAAGAACATGCAATGGAGAAAGGAAAGTCTCTTCAATAAATGGTGTTGGGAAAACTGGACAGCCACATGCAAAAGAATGAAAGTAGACCATGTGCTATCACCATTCACAAAAATTAACTCAAAATGGATCAAAGACCTGAAGGTGAGACCTGAAACTATAAAACTCATAGAAGAAAATATAGGCAACACACTATTTGACATTGGTTTTAAAGGAATCTTTTCGGATGACATGCCTACCCAGACTAGGGAAACTAAAGAAAAAATAAACAAGTGGGACTTTATCAGATTAAAGAGCTTTTATAAGACAAATGAAACCAGAATCAAGATGAACAGACAACCAACCAGCTGGGAGAGAATATTTGCAAAACATACATCTGACAAGGGGTTGATCTCCATAATATATAAAGAACTCACACAACTGAACAACAAAAAAACGAACAACCCGATCAAAAAATGGGCAGAGGAAATGAAGAGACACTTATCCAAGGAAGATATACAGATGGCCAATAGGCACATGAAAAGATGCTCAACGTCACTAATCATCAGGGAAATGCAAATCAAAACAACACTAAGATACCACCTCACGCCCGTTAGAATGGCTATAATCACCAAGACAAAAAACAGCAAATGTTGGAGAGGATGTGGAGAAACAGGAACCCTCATACACAGCTGGTGGGAATGCAAATTGGTGCAGCCTCTATGGAAAACGGTATGGAGATTCCTCAAAGAATTAAAAATAGAGATGCCCTATGATCCAGCCATCCCACTACTGGGAATCTATCCAACGCACCTGAAATCAACAATCCAAAGAGGCTTATGCACCCCTATGTTCATTGCAGCATTATTCACCATAGCCAAGAAGTGGAAGCAACCCAAGTGTCCCTTGACTGACGATTGGATTAAGAAAATGTGGTATATATATATACAATGGAATACTACTCAGCCATAAAAAAAGACAAAATCGTCCCATTTGCAACAACATGGATGGGCCGGGAGCGTATTATGTTCAGTGAAATAAGCCAGAAAGAGAAAGACAAACACTGTATGATCTCACTCATATGTGGAATATAAACCAACACATGGACAGAGAAAACTGTACTGTGGTTACCAGGACAGTGGGGGTGGGGGGTGGGCACAAGGGGTGAAGGGAGTCATATATGTGGTGATGGACAAACAAAAATGCACAACCCAAAATTTCACAATGTTAGAAACCATTAAAACATCAATAAAAAAAATGCTATAAAAAAATAAAATAAGCTAAGTTGCAGTTTGGTATGGATGGCATGATGTAATTTAGTTTTAAATGCTTTTATGTTTATATATGTTCATGTGAGAAAAATTCTAGAAAGCTACATAGCTACTCTCACTTCTTTTTTCAGTTCTCTACATATTTAAAGGTTTACAGGGACTTTTTATCACTTTTGCAGTTATAACACTCAATAAATGTATTTTGAAAAATAAGATTGTCTGAAGCCCAGGGAAGGGGAATGACTTGCCCGAGATCAGCCAGGAAGCAAGTGGCAGAATCAGGACTTAAAGTCCATTTAGTAGTGGTTTTGCCAAGGCTTGGGAAATTTTAGCCCTCCTCTCCAAATTTCTATCAGCCCTCCTAAGCCACCCCTAATAATAGTAACAACAACAATAATAATGACAAATATATGTGTCAAATTTTATGTAAAGTGTGAATAAAAGTATCTTCAGGAAAAAAAAGTCTATATCCCTGACATCTTGGTGTGGGTGCGGATGATCAGGAAAGGCTTCATAAAGGAGGCGGCAGTTGAGAAAAGCCTTGAACGATGGGCCTAGTTTTTGACAGACCGAGGTGGGAGTGGAGCTGTGGCCAGAGTTAGTCCAGGTAGTGCAAGGGCACCAAAAAAGAACTTGTGTGACAAATGCAGTCTTTTCTGTTATTCTTCGTGTTTCTATTTCAAGAATCAGTTCACATACACTTGATAAACGGGAGAATGATACTGAATTCATGTGGCAGTCTTTTTGGTTGTAAGGATTTTTCTTGGCATGTTAATGGCTTTTGTTATGAGGTAATAGCAGCTGAACCCAGAGCAGAGTAACCTACAGACACAGCCCAGCCAGCATGGGAAGAACTCAGTCATGACCCTGAGGCCCCTTTGCCTGCTGTTCTCCTGTCGTTTCGGTCACAGTTCTGTCCAGTCTTTGTGCATCTATAACTTAGATACCTTTCTTACAACCTTCTTTCAAGCTACTTTCACCTTTACTTTAAAAGTTTTGTTGTATATTTACTGTAGGATTTCTTTATTAAGAATTTAATGTCTTTTTAAAATATTTTCTTATCAGGATATTTTTTTTTATTAGCATTTTTTTAGGGGTCTGGTTGCAATATTGGATAGGTTTTGAGTGTTTTGCCTTATAGTTCCTCCTGGTGCAAGATTTTAAAGACCATGAGATTTTTCAGGAATGCACATATCCAATTATCATAAACCTCTAGGTTAGCTTATAGAGCAGGGCTGTCCAATAGAACTTACTGTGGTGATGGAAATGTTTTATGTCTTGCTTCTAATATTATAGCCACTAGCCACATGTGGCTATTTAAAATTTATTTAATTTTAAGTTTATTAAATTAAACACCAAATTCAGTTCCTCAGTTGCACTAGCCATACTTTAAGTGCTCAGTAGCCACTCATGGCTCTTGGTTCTCATGCTGCACAGCACAGCTGTAGAGAGAGGTTGGAGCACATCAGGATTTGTGAACCCCTTGTAATGACTCCAAGCACTCTTTCCTTAGCATTCCCCTGCCTAGAGGTTAGGAATTTGCTCTAAAAGGGAAATTCCAGTAGAGGTTCTAGGGCAGTGTGAGGAATATGGAACCTTAGGGAGGGGAAGCTCCGATAGAAAGTGGCCCTGCCATGAGCTGTTGAGTGTGGATGGCTCACTCTAGATACGTCTTTCCCCCAGAGCTTTGCTGTTGCCTGACGGAGGCCCACAACTGTGTTTAATTTGACTGTATAATTATATATGGTTATGTATCCCTAACCAGATCATAAGTAACTTGAGAGCAGGGATTGTATTTTATAATTCTGCATCTTCCTCAGTGAATAACACTTCAGTAACAAATATATGAAGGGCATCGTTATCTGGCTTGAAGACAATCTGTTATTCATATTCCAGTAGAAATTGAGAATAATTCTTCAATTTCAGTGAACTGGAAAAGATTAAATGTAGGATGATTAGGACAGAAACTAGTGTAGGGCTTATGACACTTTCCAATTACAATGGATAAAAGTGTTAACTTTTGTTTTTTCTTCTATGATTGTGCCCTTTCTGCCTCAGCCCTACACTTAGGAGCAGATCTGTTAATGAGATATTTGACTTTTTATTTTTTCCAAGTTAATAGTTCAAAAGACCTACTATTTTTAGAAGCAGGAGAATAGGAACCTAATACAAAGTAAAATATAAATCTGCATTGTCAAATCTGATTTAATGTCGCATTTCATTTTGCAGTACTCTCCACATCTCTGCACGCCCCTCCCTTTCTCCTTTTGAACTGAACAGTCTCATAGGTAATAATTCCTTTGTATGGGTTTTAGTCATTCTTTATGTTACTTTTGCCTCTGTTTAAATAGACACATAATTTAAATATAATTTCAATTCCAAATTGTGTAGTTGCAAAGGTTTCTTACACAAGTTTTAACTGATTTGTAGAATTCTGTATTTTAAGTTAACATTTATAGTGCAGCCTGGTTCACTATGTCAGCTATTTAGCATTTATCACCTTGCAGGTTAAATGCAATATTCTGTTACATGAGATATTTTAAGGTACTAAAATTTAAAACACATAGTGGTATGATAGGCCGATAATGATCCCAGTGTGAACTGATGGAGTGCTTTCCCTCCGTGTAGTATGTGTTCTTTAAAGGCAGCAGCCATTGCTTTCTGCCTCATTGTAATTCACACTGCATCCAGCGCTACTGGAAAACTAATGAAAATGCTGGGACTACAAGGCTTTATTTTACTGTTGAGAATTCTCAGTGGTTACAGTATTATGTAGTGCCTAATTCTCTTGGTGTTGCATTTTTTTAGTAGTGATTTTTATTTTCAGTCCAGTGATCCATTTCGTTCATTAACCCCCTAACCACTGAGTAAGCTTCATGTCACAAAAGAGCTTTCAAGGAAGAGGCATTCATTGGCTTTATTATAAATGTGTATGTTCTAATTGTTGCTAAATCTCAATATACATATTCTCATTGGCGTGAAAAACTATAGCTTTTAAGTCAAACTCTGAGATCAAAGTGCTGGAATGAGAGTAAATACTGTGTTTCTCCCAGGGCGTGATCTCAAGTGACACAACTGTTGCCGTAGCAAAATTAGGTTAAATTTAATAAAATCTGCTCATTGCTCCCAAGGAAAAACTAAACTAGGGCATAAGGATTTTAATGTCACTCGTTCCCCTTTCATTTGATTTCCCATCCTTAACACAAGATAAACCTTGAGTGTACCCTTCACTTTGAAAGATTGATTTGCTATGGGAAGTTGACTGGTTTTGGATCCTGTGTGTGATCTGTACAGATTTGTACCCAAAACAGTAATTGTCATTCACGCCATGCCTTTGTGTGTCAAGTGCTGTATCTGATGAACAACTGGCTTCCCAGGTGACTACGGCAGTTTTGAAATGTAAGGGATGTTATCTCCAAGATATTATGAAATGTCTCATGGTATTATTTTGATTTTTTTTACCTCGCAATTTAGGGCAATACTTTCTTTTTTCTGTGTATCAATGTGTGTGTGTGCATTTTATTAACTACCAAAAACCAGTTTTTAATGTGGAGTTTAGAATTATTATGTTGATGCTTGTCTGAGCACTGTGAAAATATTACGCTGCATTTTGTACGTTACACTGTTCCCTGTAGTAGGGATATATATTTACTTATTTTATTAAATGCACATATTGCTGATGCTGATGTCAACTGCAGAGTGACTACAGAAGCTGCTTTGTGAACAGCATCTTTATTATACTCTGCATCTGTCCACAAACCATATCAAAAAAGCAGGAAAACAGGAGAGAAAACATACCTCTTTGAAAGTGGAATGTCAGCTGGAGTGAGAGAAGGGTAAGAGTGATTGATAGTTTAAGAGAATGAAAGATTGCTTTCAGGAATGAATGAAGACCAGAATCTGAGTACATCAAATACCGTGCTTAGCAACTCCTTGGGCAAGAGAATACTGAGTCCATCATTTGAAAAATTCTCTTGAGTAAAATGCGTTAGTTAGAAACTGAACTAAATTAAAGTATTAGGTGAAAATATACCTCATAGGAGAAGTAGTTCTTTCTGAATTAGGAAGCTGTGTAACTGAGAGAAGATACCACCATGAGAGAGAAATTTATATACACACCCATATGCATTAGAACTGCCCTATCAAATACGGTAGCCACTAGTCACATTTGGCTACTTAAATTTATTTTTTTTTAATTTTTTTTATTTATTTAAAGATTTTATTTATTTATTTATTTTCCCCCCAAAGCCCCAGTAGATAGTTGTATGTCACAGCTGCACATCCTTCTAGTCGCTGTATGTGGGACACGGCCTCAGCATGGCCGGAGACGTGGGATCCGAACCCGGGTCGCCAGCAGCGGAGCGCGCGCACTTAACCGCTAAGCCACGGGGCCGGCCCTGGCTACTTAAATTTACATTAATAAAAATAAAATCAAATTAAAAATTAGATTTTTCAGTTGCACTAACCATATTTCAGGTGTTCAACAACCACATGTGGCTAGTGGCTATCATATTTAAGGGTGCAGACATAGAACATTTCTATCATTGCAGAAAGTTGTATAATACAGCGCCACTCTGGAAGAATTCCTTTTTAATCAAAAGAGGCACAATAGATTAAGATTTCTTCTTAATCTATTCTTAATCAATAGATCATGATACTATTCTGTAATGATAAAAATAAGGCAGACAGTGTAATAGTGAGGATATATTTTGCAGCTAACATTGCCTGAGGATGTAGTGCTAACCTGAGAGTCACAAGCACTGAAGCTGGGCCCAGCTCAGCTATAAAACTTCTCTGTGTGTCTTGGACCTGTTATTGGATCTCTCCAGACTTGTGGTCTGCTTTGCATGTGTTTTGTATACCAGCCTAACTCCTGGTTCCCTGTTTCCTTTCTCATTTTCCTTAGGTTATGATTTCTTTAAGTACCTCTTTTAAAATTTGTGTTAGCTTATTGTATCAAATATGTTTATGCAAACTACTTTAAATCTTTCTTGGGGGGAGGGGTGTGTGGATTAGAGAGAAATGATCCAGTCTTTCTTTTTCAACCTTGGTTTCCCTACTTGTTTTTTAAAAAAAAAGGATTCATATTACTAACCCACAGATCTCACAGAAGTGTGAGAATTAATGAATTTATCATTGGAAACAATTGGAAAAATGTACAACATTATATACAGAGTGGCATAGATATCTGGACAAGACCATGTAGGAAAAGCAGTGATTCTTAAAGGCTTGGCAAATTATCAAATTAAAAAAGCCTAAGGCATTCTTCAAATTAGTGTTTAAATACTTGTGATATTGGATTGTTTTTATGTGTTTGGACAATGACTGTGAAGTTAATGCCTCATTTGGGGGGTTCATCTGTTTGAACACCTGGAAAAACCTATAAGGCCCAGATTTTTAGGGCTGAAGATATATATAAGTTTGTTGTAGGTCTTCATAGACATTGCAATAGTTCCAATAATATGTCATTTTCTGAAAAGCTCAAAGTACTTGCAAGGTATATTAACTTTGTGGTATCTCTATGAGATGGATAAGAGGTAATTATAATCATTATATTTCTATAAAGAGAGTTAAATTTTTAAAAATTTTTCTTAGGATTAAGTAAATTATTGGTACCTGTTCTGTGGCAGGTAGACTGAAGCAAGATAACAGCTATTATTAACACTAAACTCATTATTCAACAGGTTATAACTAGTTATTTCATTTAAATTGACAGTAATCTCTTTTATTTTTAATTAATTAAGACAAATTGATTTCAAAGAATTTTATCAGAATGATAAGATGAAGAACAAAAACCAAATGTAGAGTTTCTCAAGAGAAAGATGTAGAATTTGTGTATAAGCAAAGATAATTTATTAGGAGATGTGCTAACATCATTTATTTCTAAAATGAATTTAACTTTTAAATTAATGAACTACTAATTGAAGACTTAGAATAGTCATCATTAACGAATATAAAAAGAATATTGGAGCTTTGTTTGTGGAAATTATTTTGGGCCACTAATTGCTGTTCTTTGTCTAAATGATGTTAATGCACTTACTAAATTTAGCTGAAAAAAATTTAAAAATCTGGCTCATAAATCCCACTTCATTAATTCATTCATTTTTGGTTTTATTATGGATATTTCCAAGGGTAATGGGAACTTCTAAAAGCAATGGAAGTCTCCAGAATAATATACATAGTTAAAAAGAGGCTTTACTTCTTTTAGAAGAAACATTGAATCTAGATGATAGTTTTAATTTTTTTAAATAAAATCAGATAAGTGACTGTGCTGCCCAAAAACACACATCTTGTTTTTCTCTCTGAGAAAGTCACACATAAAGGAATATCAGTAGAATAGAGGTTTTTGAACTTTTAAACCATTGGAACCTAAATTGCCACTTCAGCTACTATAAAAAATGTGATCTAGATATTAGGATTTATGGTCATTTGGGATTTTATGCTGCCTTTCAACTGGAACTACAGGGAGTCCCTGGGATGGGGACGAGGGCACGTCAGGAATCCCCAAATAGTACTAAAAATGCAAGAAAGGATGTATGGGAATCGGAGCTAGATATTTGATTTTCTTATGCCTCAAAATGTTGGAGGTTAGGGTAAGAGGAGGACCATGCAGTCCAGTATTCTATGAACTTTCATTAAAAATGATATAAACCCAAGAGTCTTATAAAATAAACTATTTAATGGTGGTTAATCATGGAAGACAATTGAATTGCCCTGCTTTAGGGTCTTCTGAAGTAAACTTTGAAATAAGGAAATAAGAAATTATGTAAGTGTAAATAACAGCATGTGATGCCAAATCTAGTTGATAAATATATTTATCATAGATTTTTAGCGGTAGATGGGACCTTAGAAAATTACTTGAATGATTATGTGTAAACTAGTATTATTTTCATTTTATGCATAAAAGTAAAGGGGCTGGAGAGCTTATCTGCTTAAGTTTCAACTGTTAATAATGTGCTAGAGAACCATTTCTCCAGCCTGGTACCTTAGGACAGAGTTTCCTCCACCAACAAAGTTGCTTTATTTAGTCTTTCTGAGGGCTCTTGAGTACATCAGCTGGAAAGGAAGCATAGAAGTGTAGCATATAAAATCAGCATTTCCTAAAATAGAAACTTTGTTCTCTAATAGTAGAAAATTAAAAAGTGCATCTAACCATGTATTGTGATGTGTTCCAATGGAAGTATTATCCCATTCTCCTCAGGGTCTACTGTTTACCGTGAGGTATCTGGGAAATTGGACTGGGTTAATATTCCCCATGAACTAAGATTATTTGAATTGTTGAGGTATAGAATTTAATATATCAATCATCATCACATTATTGAGTATTAATTATTAATATTAAAGAAAATTAAAGACAGCGAATAATTTCTTCTAATAATCAGAGGCTAAACAAATTCAAGAATATATTTTGAAACCAAGGAAGATGAACTATATGACTTATAAGGTTTTCCTGAGCTTTAAAATTCCGTGATGATGATTACCAGATACTTCGTTTTACTATCTTTCATATAAAATATACTTAATTTTGTTGTCTTTTTGGAGTATTTGTGTGTCTCCAGTTTATTCAAGGATTAGTTTGGTATTCTCAGAACAGAGTTTCTATTCTTTATTCCAAATATGGATTAAAAAATCAGAACATGAAGTTGTGGAAGGAATAGAAATCACTCTGTTTCCCAGTTCCACTCTGAAGAACTCATGGTTGAAAGAAACTGGACACATCAGAGATTTGTAATCTGTAGTTATAAATGGTAACACAAATGGTGACTGGTGCTACAGTCCATGACTTCAGTGAAAAACTTTTAGTGGGTTAGTGAGATATATAATCAGCATCAAAAGATGGAATCTAAGTGAACTATACTACTCACCGAATATTTTATTTTTATATAATTTATAATTATCCTTGCAACAATCATTGATGAAATTATACCCCAAATCCCATGTAACTAAATAATCTGTAGTACATGGCATGATCATTAACTTGTCTTCATGTAAATAAAATTTTTTAACTTATGCAAAATGTGCTTAGTGGAAAAGAAGGTACTCTGACAAGGTAATGGAAAGGCTGTGAAATTGCATTTACAATACATTTAGGAGTTCAATATCAGTATGAGGCACGGAACAGGGACTTCCACAGTCATTTAGTCCCTCTGCTTTCTCTGTGAGGACAGTGTCCAAACTGTTTATGGAGACAGAAATGCTACACTTTGGTTCAATTTAATAGAGCAGATGTATGGATATTTATTTTAGGTAAGAGGAAACTTTCTAGAACAAAATGGGAGCCAGAGAGTGTAAAAAAGAGCAAATAAATATGTTATGGATACTTATCTTGTTGTGAAAGGTGACTGGAACATAAATTGGCTTTCATTATTGGAAATAGAAAATCAGATTCATGATGCAAGTTCTCCCATCTCCAGGTAGAAGAGAGGCTTACAACTTCTCCCCCACCCCCTTTCTTTTTGGTGAGGAAGATTGGCCCTGAGCTAACATCTATTGCCAATCTTTCTCTTTTTGCTTGAGGAGGATTAGCCCTGAGCTAACATCTGTGCCAGTGTTCCTCTATTTTGTATGTGGGATGCCACCACAGCGTGGCTTGATGAGTGGTGTGTAGGTCCACGCCTGGGATCCCAACCCACAAACCCTGAGCTGCTGAAGTGGAGTGCGTGAACTTACCCACTACACCATCGGGCTGGCCCCTCTCTCTTCTTTTTATGTTAGTTCCGTAAGAGAAGCAGGGAATGCTGGGGGTCCTCTCTAGTGACTGTGACTCCATTTTCAGTATTTCTCAAAATGTTGGGATGAGCAAATAAATACTTTGTGAAGTGCTGTATCTCACCCTCAAACAGGAAATACAGGGACAAGAAACTAAAATCATGCAGATTGGAAGGTTTCTGAGATTTTTACAGGAAACTCAGGCTGTGAAGTCAATCTGAGAACACCCCTACTCCCACTCGCTGGCAGCAACTGTCTTCCTTGCCTAGTGAGTCAGTTGTGGGTGGATATGCAGCCCCTTGGCTTCCCGGTGCCCACCTTTCTCCTCATACCCGGCTACGGGAGACTCTTTCCTGAAGAGATCCCTGCTCCCTTCCCCTGCCAGGAGCCAGAGGAGTTGGGCAGAGGGCTGTTTGCTTGAAGCTGAAGGGAGGAATCTACGAATCACCAAGATCAGAAACAGGGAATCTGAATGAATATCAAGGGCTGTCTCTGTGTGCTGTGGAGTAAACTATTTAACTGGGTAGAAAAGATAGGCGTGTATTAGATGTAAGATAACAGCATCAGAGCGTATATGATTAGTATCAAATGAATCATGATTACATATTATTATAGGACAATTCTATCCCTTCTGACTACTTAATGACCCACTCATTAGATTTTGTCCGTTCCTTCAGGATGTCTGTGAGAAGCCACTGAAGTGTGATTGCAGAATGTTGAGAGTTCTTGCAACCTCCAGTTTATATTGACGTTCTAGGTGTAAACTCTTCTCTTACCCTAAACCTGTCACCTCGGACTCCTTTCGAAGGGAATAAAGATGAAAATTTTGACTTTTTCTTATCAACTGAGACTTCATTAATTAAGGAAGGATATATTTATTAAGGACCTGCTCTATGACAGGTACTCTTGCTAGGAACTTTATTATAAACTTTGTGTAATTCTCATAGGAATCTTGTGAATTAGGTATTATTGTACCTGTTTACAAATGAGGAGATGGAGGCTCTGAGAAATTAAGTTACTTGCTCAAAGTTATGCAACTGATGAGGCACAGGTGAGCCCAAATCCCAGGTCTAATTTCTGAGATCAGTCTGTTTTCTGTGATAACATGAGTGTCTCCCTGTGCTTTATTCCTTATCCGTTATAAAATCAGGGTAATAATACCTCAATATCTGTTTCATAGAACTATGTTCAGATGAATATGAACACAATACCTATACAAATTCCAAGCTTTATTAGGATTATTAGTAGCATTAATTTAACAACATTACCAAAGTTTTTTTTAATTAACTGTTATTTTAAACCGAGATTTCTGAATACATATTGTGATTCTGCTGACTTCTATCTGCAACAGTAGATATTTTAATTATCTGTTAGACTCCTCGTGGTTATGTTTGGCTTTCTTTGAGAATGAGTTTTACACCCTTCCCATTGTTGGCAAATATTCATACTAGAGAAAAACCATCCATCTGTTCAGCTGCTAGGCAAAACATCACAGTCAAAATAGCAGATTCAGCTCTAACACGAATTATGTTGAGATAGTGTAACACAGAATATGAGTCAGATCCTCATCCACAGATGTGGAAAGAGGTAGTATCAGTCTGGGAAAACTTAAGATTTGTATCATATAAAGTTAAGGCTGGGTTTAGAAGAACATAACAAATGCCAAAAATTGCACTTACAGATGTCATTTGAGTTGGAATTGAATGAATAGAAATAGTGTGAGAAAAAAAATCACTAATTTGTTAGCTTAAGCCCAGCCTTTATTGCAGATAGGCTTGACGACTCCTAGGGGTTCAAGGAAGGCTGTTGGCGCTCCATGGGAGGGAGTCTACTTGAGAAGGTTGGTCATTTACTTACCACCATATCCTGTGTGAATATTGAAGCACATGGATGTTTTGCTATGATCATCTTGAATGTTACTAGTTGCCTTTTTTCTAAGGCATGTTTCTTGCATGCAGAACTGGCATAACTTGATGCTTTTGGCTAGGATACCCATTAATATTATTGCTTTTTTGTTTTGTTAAATAATTTTTATCATGGAACACATAGGAAAAATGTTTATAAGGCACAAATAACAGTAAAGAAAAACTTGTATAGCAATCAACCAGCCTGAGAAATAGAATACTGCCACTACCTTTGAAATTGTGTACCCCTCCTTTATCTCCCTCTCTACCCTATGAAGTAACCACTATCTCAAATCTTGCGTTATCATTCATTGGCTTTTCTTTATACTTTTTTACCTATGTATTGGAATCAATGTTTGGTTTAGTTTTATATGCTTTAACTTTATTTTAATGAAGTCAGATTATGCTTATTCTTTCCCTTTTTTGGCCCAGTATTCTGAGATTTATTCATAATGACGCGTGTAGCTGTAGCTCATTCCGTTTCACTGCTGTATAGTTTTCTGTTATGTGAAGATATCATAGTTATTTGATTTCTGTTTTTAACTGTTACACACTTCATTGCCATGAACATTCATGAACTTATCTCCTGTTAAATATGTACAGGCGTTTTTCTAGGGTATATAACTTGTAATGGATGTTGGGCCGTGAGTATGCTTACCTCGGCTTCACTGGATAATGTCAAATTGTTTTCCGGGGCCAGCCCGGTGGCGCAAGTGGTTAAGTGCATGCGCCTCACTGAGGCAGCCCGGGGTTCACCGGTTTGGATTCCGGGCGCGCGTTGATGCACCGCTTGTCAAGCCATGCCCTGGCGGTGTCCCCTATAAAGTAGAGGAACATGGGCATGGATGTTAGCCCAGGGCTGGTCTTCCGCAGCAAAAAGAGGAGGATTGGCAGATGTTAGCTCAGGGCTGATCTTCCTCCCAAAAAAAGAAAAAATTGTTTTCCAGAGGGACTGTATGCATTTATACTGATCCATCTGTGTATCAGAGTTCACATTGTTTCAAATCTTTTCCAACATTTGACATTGTAGATTTAAAGATTGTTGCCAGTTTTTTAATTAGCGTTGTTAATTATAATTATATTGTGCAGTTCTATAAGTTTTTTGGGCTTAGACATTTAAAAAACTTCTTTTTCCTTCCTCATATTTTAAATCTCTTATTTCTTTAAACATGTTAAACATTTACTTTAAATTCTGACAATCCAAATTATGAGATCTTGGTGAGTTTAATTCAGCTATATGATATCTCTGCTGAGTCTTGCTCACTCATCTTTGTTTCCTTATTTTATTTGTGATTTTTTTAAAAGCTGTAAGCTCATGCTCTTTTGAAGTTCTTTGACGTCTGATTGAAGGTGTATGCATCCAGAGTGAATTTGTTTTTCGTTCTGGTGGCTAACTAGGGCGTTAACAGCCCTGGATAATTTCTGTGCTAGAGGCTTCTTAGACCAGAAAGATAACGTGAATTTAGGCTGCAAGCTTGGTCAATTGCTAAGTTATGCTTATGAGTTCTCTGGAAAAAAATTATCCCGCTCTATCCACTGCTAAGGTCTAGACTGGCAGCTTCCTTGCTGTCCCTTCTGTGGAGCAGGTTTATTCTAATTCACTCTAAGGGTATAATCCTTTGGAATCCAAGTCTATTCAGGAGTTTGGTTTTGGACCCTCACCCTGGGCATGGCCCTGGCACAGTCTTTGCGCCCAGGCGGCTGTCAAAGTGCAAGTTCAGGGTCCCTGGATGAGCTCCAGTGTCTCCAGGGAGAAAGCTAGCTTGCGACTTTACTTCCTTCTCTGGTTTGCTATTTTTGCTTCAATGTAATCATCTAAGGATGTTTTTCTTTCTTGTCATCTAAATGATGAATTTTATTTTATTTTTCAATTTTCTTTTTTAATAGAACTTCTTATAAGCCTTAGTTTTCCATCTTTTTATTTAAAAAATTTTAATCATGCAGAAAAGATGAAGGGATAGGATAGAAAGTGTATCACCTAGATTCATTAACTGTTAGTATTTTGCCGTATTTTGCCATATTTGCTCTGTGTGTGTGCGTGCGTGTGCATGTGTGTGTGTCTTGAAGTGCTCAGAAGTCACTTGCAGATATCATGACTCTTGACCCTGGATGTTTGTCTGTGCATCTTCTGAAAATAAGGACGTTCTCCTTTATAACCACAATACTGTATCACACCTTAGAAAATGAGTAAGAATTCTCTACTATTTTATCTAAAACCTAGTCCACATTCAAATTCCCCAATTATCCCTAAATATCTTTTGTATGTTTTTTTTCCCCCAAAAATGAGCATACAAATAATGTAGTGATACATTTTAAAAGATATTTATTTGTCAGTAAGGCTATGGGTCATTTGGTTCACCATATTCTCAGATATGGAAATATACTTTATTGCTTGGCTCTTTCTGAAGTCTTCTCTTGACTTTGTTTTTCATAGTAGCCAGAAGTGCTCCATCTTTTGCTCTCTGTTCACTTTCCTCGTGGGTTGCTGGTTATTTGGACTTATATTTAAATTATAGTTAAAGGACTATAATTTAGTTGAAAAAATATTTTTATGTCCTTTTTAAAGAGTTGTACCTCTCAAGTGGAAGATTCAAAGGTGGTTAGCTCATTGACTTTCCTCCAAATAGTTATAAATTTTAAGTTTTGTCAGGTAAGTGGACTGACCTCACCTAAGATTCCATCCCTGGGTACCCTTTTTTAAAAAAAGACATCTGGTTTTACAGAACAAAACCTGTTTTTCCTTGGACTTTTCTTTGGGCAGCTGAATTCTGCTGATCCCTATTGTGTCTTGCTGCAGGTCAACCCAGCTGCATGAAGATAGGACAGAGAATGATGGAAACTAAGAGTGATCCAAGTTACTTTATGGGGAGAAGACAGATGGATAAAGATTTCTTCTTTAAGAGCTAACCTAATGTTGCTACTTATTACTGCTAACTTTCTTTAAGGCTTAAGACTTGATGAATTTAGTGTTACCTGGCATATTTTTAAGATGGCTTAGGATTGAAAAAATATATTGCTGTTGAATAATAAAAAGCACCAAGAAATATGGATGTGCTGTATCTTTCGGTGATTTCATAGTTATTTATGTATTTAGCTACACACATGAAGCCCCCATATTTGCATTTTTCTTTGTCACTGACTTCACAGCAGCTCAGTAGGATTTTAAATATTTATATTTTATATTTTCCTGCACCTGCCCCATGACAATATACATAGACCATGCAAACAAAGATGTATTTAGTGAAGAGACTGTGAAACTGTTTTATTACTGTCCTGATCTCCATCGGAAATGAAGCTGCTTTTTGCAAACACTGTTTAGGCCTGCTATCTAGCAGTTGGTAATTGTGCAGATTGTAATCATGAGCTTCTCTTCAATGTGTATATGGCTATTGTGGTAATAACTGGTGAATCATTGCATTTTAATTTGAATGAATAAAATATAGAAAGCTCAGCAGATGCGTTGTTTAGAGAGGTAGAAATCTAAAAAAAGAGAGAGAAAATAAAGTATATCCATGGATTTTAGTGGAAAGATGACTGTGATGATAGAATGTATGTGTATGCTCTCGTAGTACCACTAACATAAAGATGGGCAGATAATTTTTTTGGTTCAGCTGGTTTGGCTGCAAAATGACTTTTCTCTATCCATTTTTGTTTGTTTTTTAGTTATCATTCCTCAGTAATCAGAAGGTTCTGTTTCTTGATTTTTAGACCTGTTTCTAAACGTCCAGTAGCTGTCTTTGGAAGGTTTTTAAAATATTCCAATGACTGTTATGGAAAATGTTGGATAGAATGGAACCATCTCTTTTCACGGCAGGATCTAATGGTCTAAAACATTTTCTATCTTAGCTCTACTGGTTGGGGACATATTTACTATATGTTTGTTTGTTTATTTCAGCATGCTCATTTTTTAATTCTTTGTTTTTTATCTTAACTCCTTACTGTATTTCATTCATCTTTTAAGAAATAAGCTGATATTATGAACTTTAACACGTTGATTTCAAACCTCATCTCTTTCTTTTCTCTTTTTTTACCCCATGTATAGTTAATTGAGAGTTCTGCCTGTTTTCTTTTGAGATATTTTGCTGTGCTTGGTTTAACGTTCTAGCAAAGAACGGACACTTCCTAGCAAGATTGCTATGACATTTGACACTTATCTCTTTCCTCTTCAATCCATCTTGCATGCTTTACCAAAGAAATCCTTTAAAAATATGAGGCCAGCCCAGTGGTGTAGTGGTTGGGTTTGCACGCTCCACTTCGGCAGCCCGGGGTTTGTGGGTTCAGATCCTGGGCGCGGACCTACACCACTTGTCAAGCCATGCTGTGGCCGCATCCCAGGTACAAAATAGAGGAAGATGGGCACAGGTGTTAGCTCAGGGACAATCTTCCTCAAGGAAAAAGAGGAAGATTGGCAACAGATGTTAGCTCAAGGCCAATCTTCCTCACCAAAAAAATAAAAAAATAAAAATAAAATAAAAATGTATCGTCTCCCTACTGATTAGTGACCTAGGATGTGAAATCTAATCTCTGACTGGATTTCAAGCCCCCTCCCTTGGCTTTTTCAGCATCATTATTCACAACTTGGTATTATGACGACCATGTTTCATTTAGGCCAATACTGTCACTTCTTAAAAAAAAAAAAAGTCTGGCTGATTCTGGAAGGTGGGGAGAAAGAGAGTATGTGTTTAATTCAGTACCTAGAAGATTAAACCATGACCGGTTAATTGCATCTTTGGCCTCCTGCTGTTAGAAGGGGGATTTTAGTGTTACAGGAGAGCCACCAAACAGGGCAGGTTATGGGAGCCAATTCTGCAGAGCTCTTGCTGGCAGGAGTTCAGAAGAGATTATAAGCTAGGATACACAGCGTACCACCGAAAGGCACTTCTTGAAGGAAGAAGAACTGTACTGAGTAAGAGAAAGCAGGACAGCGGGAAAAGTTCTTTATTTATAGGCAGATTTAAAACTGGGGTTTACTCAAAGCCAGTGGCCATTGCAAATGTTTCGATAGTCCCAAGGATCATGGGAAGATCATCAAGCTGGAGGGAGGGTAGGGCCGTGGAAAGGAGCATCAGGATGGGACTGATCTTGACCTTTGAAGAGGGCCACCATCCTGGCCTGGAAATCAGGAGATAGGGCAGCTCTCACACACTCCGGGAAGCTGGGTGTTCCATTGCCTTTGTTCTGGCAGACTAGGGAGTGTGGGGCCTGAGAACATCTTGGTCATTTCTGCCTTCCTGTTTTGCCCATGTTGTTCCCTTGAAGTGGATACCTTTCCCTATCCCTTTACCCCAATGTCACGTGTGCTATAATGGAAGGAGCATGGACTTGCAAGGTAAACTGGCCTAGGCTTGGATTTTGTCTTCTTGCTCATGAGCTGGGTGACCCTAGCCAGGTTACTCCACCATTCAAAACTCCTGTTTCCTTGTTTGCTCGTGGAGGTGTTAATATATTCTCTGCTGGCGTAAGGATTGAAAAGTCTGTCCCTCAGTTTTTGGACTTAGAAAACTGCTTTTGTCAGCACTCATAGTTACTGAGTAAAAGAATCCAGGAAATCTTGTGTATTTGTATATATATATATAACACAAAATTTGCAGGCAGATTTAATAAAATACTAATTTCCATTGACAAGGTTCTCTTAGTTTTATTTGTTTCTCTGCATGCTTGACCTTTCAGTCTGTCTGGTGGTAGCGGTTAGCAGTTGTAGATAGCACAATCACCTGCCCCGCATGGTACTAGAAACTACTTTTATGGACAGAGAGTATGTTCTGGTAGAAGAGAAATGCTATACCCGGAGGCCCTGTACCTTCTGGAAGGTCATTGAAGGAGAGCAAGATACTGAAACCTGTCCCTAAGATCCAAGAGTATCCTATCCATATTTGTATGCTCTGTGCTTGGTGCATATTTGTTGAATTGTTGAAAAAAAGGATAATTTTCTTTAGATTAAATTAAATTATATGCTTTTATTATAACCATCCTTCGTGAAAATACTGACTAAATTTATCCGATATTTATGGAAATGCAAAACTCTTGATTTAAAAATACTTGTGAAACTTAAGTACTTTTACCATTCAGGTTGTCAGTACTTTGGAGACCAGTGAGGGCTGAAGTTTTGAGTTAAAATTTAAAAATCTATTAGTAGAAGTTTCAAATAAGACTGATATATTTTATTTATTAGTACCTTGTTTTGGTTGCAAAATATGTAATAGTCAATATAAAAACACTAGGAAAGCATAGAAAAAGTAAAGAAAGGAAATAAAAATCACCCCAAATTACTAATATTTTTATATATTTTCCTCCACTATGTTTTTTAAGCATTTATGTATTGGTTACTTTATTTCATTGTTTTTTCTCATAATATTATACGAATTATTTCTTTTTGTAAAATATTCTTTAAAAATGCTTTAATAGTACTCATCATATACCTGTATCATTATTCATTTAATCATTCTTCTAATACTGGGCGTTCAAGTATTTACTATTTTAAATATAGTTGAGATAAATATCTGTTGTTGACGTCTTTGATTAGCTCCTTAAAATAGTTTCTTAGTTATACAATTACTCTATCAAAATTTAAAACATACATATTTTAAAAGGTTTTGTTACATATTGTTGATATTCTTTGGAAAGATTGATTTAGTTTACCAGCCTGATGTTTTTTGTAGCGCGTGATGGTATTTTTATCTCATGACATCCTTACCAACACTGAGTGTTGTCATAAAAAATAAAGGCTTAGGACTCTGATTTATTCATCTAGTCTATGTTGCAGATATAATCCACATTAACTGGGACATTTGTTGTAACTAAACAAATACCTGGTGTAATATCTGTATTCTTCTGTAAAACTTCTGTACTACTTATTGATGTGGCTGTTTCTACCATAAGATTGTACAAGAATCACATTTTCCTCATCTTTATGCTGCCCAAAGATATTTGTACATAGTAGGTACTCAGTGAATGTGGAAACTGATTATCACATAATACCCACCTGGATAGAGTCCACTAGTTACTTATCTATGCGTATACTTTAAGCAAATATCAACTCTTTTTATTGGAAGGTGTCACATAAAGTTTCTGGGTCTCATTCTTGCTTTTGTATGAAGGATCCATTTGTTAGTAGGATGTACTGGTGTATTTAAAATAAGAATTCTTGGGGCTGGCCTGGTGCCGCAAGCGGTTAAGTGCGCGTGCTCCGCTGCGGCGGCCCGGGGTTCGCTGGTTCGGATCCCAGGCACGCACCGACACACTGCTTGGCAAGCCATGCTGTGGTGGCGTCCCATATAAAGTGGAGGAAGATGGGCATGGATGTTAGCCCGGGGCTAGTCTTCCTCAGCAAAAAAAGAGGAGGATTGGCAGATGTTAGTACAGGGCTGATCTCCTCACAAAAAATAAAATAAAATAAGAATTCTTATCCCCTTCTCCCAAAGTTAGTATTGTGTGTATGTAATTTAGCTTGTAAATTACATCAGAAGCACCAAGTAATTTAGCTTGTAAGCGCTGCTCATCTGAAAGAATCCTGTGTTGTACCATTAGTGGAGAGATACTGGAAAATGTTGCTAGTAGTTAATAAGAATATAACCAAGACATGAGCTTTAACAGAGATGTGAGATGTGTGTTAAAGCAGTTTCTGAAAACCATTTGCTTTTTGTGTTTTACGGTGGTACCTTGTGGATCTGCATTTAGAATGATAATTCATGCTAATGGCTTTCATCTCCCATGAGGTAGCAGAAATCAGTTCTAAAATGGCAGAATGAAAGGGTATAGCAAATAAAGTCAATGAGCTGTCAAAAAATTTTTCTTCATCAAACAAGTCCCACAGCACCCTGTGTTATACTGACCTTCTCTCACTCTTCTTTCTTGGATTCTTATGCTGATTTGGTTCATGATTTTTTTTTTCCATAATAGAAAAATTAACATGTTTGGTCAATGAAACAGAAGGTATTTGAAAATAATACCTTGGAGCAGTGTCTCAATCTTCAGGAAAATGGTGAAGAGGAAATACAGCATTGATCGCTGTTGCTAAGCAACGGCTGTGACAGCAGATGTGCAGGGGACAGTGCTGGTGTCAGCCAGCACACCATGCAGGGTGGAAAGCAGTGCAGCGCCGTGACGTTTCTGAGAAATCAGAGCCCTGAGCTTCCTCTCTCCTCACAGTATTCTCTGAGCAATATTTGAGAAGTTAAGATCATATTACAAAATATAGACTGAAAAACTTGGAGCACTTTGGCGATTTTTAGAGAGCTGTGAATGGATTTGTAGAGCCAATTCTAAAAGAATCAGAATTCCTATTTTATTTCAGAAATACTATTAATTCCCATTCATGCATTTTCCATTCATTCATGCATCTGTTCACACATTCATTTAGCCAATATTCAAGGCACTGCACTCCTCTTGAGTCTGGTATCTCTTGTACTGCTGACATGTGCACTGCAGGTGTGATGGTGGGAAATGAGAGGTGCCACTGCAGCAGTGCAGAGTGGTGTAATGAAGAGCCTCTTGGGCCCTCCTCCTAGATCGTAGCTCTCAAGATTTAGAGCGTGTGAGAATCTCCTGGGCAGCTTGTTAAAAGATTTCTCAGCCCCACTCCTAGTGATCCTCTTACCAGAGGTCTGGAAGGTAATTTAGGAATATGCATTTTAAACAAGCTTCCTGAGTCATTCTGATACTGATGGTAGGAGGACTCCTCTTGAGAAATATTGAAGTAGACAGGTTAGTGAAGATTTCATCACTGTTACCAGGCAAGATGTCACTTGTCAGTTTTAATTCATTAACGGGGAAACTACTTGCTGTGGTTTTATTTGTTCAATCTGTGCCTCTTCCAACTTGATTCTTAAGTCTCTCTGTGTTCGAACTGCTTTTGACTCAGTAGAGTTAGACTAGTTTGGGTTCCTTCCAGAACCTGCTCTGTGGATATCCCTCAGGAGGATGTTGGAGAGCAGCCCAGCATTGCTGCTTGTGCCTCACCCAAGAACAAGAAATGGGAGTTCATACATAAAGTACAGAAGCCCTGATCCAAATAATCTGAAATACAGGCTCCAAAGATGGAATTTTCAATCCGCCTTTCATTGAAAGAAAGAAAGAAACAAACAAACACTGGAACCAACTGGTCACCTATTTTTTTAATCCCAAAACAGATAACATTTTAGTGGTCTGGCAATTGTGAATCTGGCCAATCCTTTAATAGAATCTGCTATTCTTATAAATTATTTGCATACATTAATGAGTAATGGTTGCTTATACAATCTTTTAGTAAGATAACTCTCTTTTTCTTTCTCTAGTTATATATGCTCCAAAGCCCAATTTTGGTTTTAATTAGACCATGTTTGAGATCTTGGCCTCATGCCATGTAGTAGTATAGACAAACACATGGCTATTAGTTTATGTAGTTTGTTAACCATTCATCTATCAAGCTAAATGACTTATAGATGAGTTATACATTTAAAACTGTTCAGGGGCCGGCCCCGTGGCTTAGCAGTTAAGTGCGTGCGCTCTGCTACTGGCTGCCTGGGTTGGGATCCTGGACGCGCACCGACGCACTGCTTGTCCGGCCATGCTGAGGCGGTGTCCCTCATACAGCAACTAGAAGGATGTGCAGCTATGACATACAACTATCTACTGGGGATTTGGGGAGTAAAAGGGAAAAAAAGAGAAGGATTGGCAATAAATGTTAGCTCAGGGCTGATCTTCCTCAGCAAAAAGAGGAGGATTGGCATGGATGTTAGCTCAGGGCTGATCTTCCTCACACAAAAAAAAACAAAACTGTTCAGAAGTTATTAAGGTCTATAATTTATCATCACTAAAATTTCTGACCTTGCTCTTGGTTCCTCACCAGGGTGATGTTCGTTGAATGTATACAACACCATAGGAAGAAAATTAACTTGCACTAATGACATTACCAGTATGAGTGGGGAGCCTTAAAATGTTGGCAGTAATCAACAGTGGAATTTAATTTATATACTTTATAATGGGGACATTTTTCATTACATTTATATTTTCCAAGTGGCTCCCATTTTTAAATTAGTTACCCTCATTTCAGACCGTACTCAACAATGAAATAATATATTTTCTGAATCTAAACCATCGTATATGGTTTGACCTTTGGTTGAATCAGGTAGTAAAGATCAAAATGAATTATGCCTGAGTGGAAAGGGATTTTAATGTTGCTCTGCACTGTGTTTTCCCACATCGCACATGCTGTTTAATATTATTAGTCCAGTTTGAATGATGATGAGCCAAAAAACGACTTTAGTTGGTTTTGGCTAATGCATTCTTGGACATTGTAGAAGTACCTGTAACACCTGAATGGTTCCACATAAATAGCAATGCATTTTAATTTTGTCCACAAGGGAAAATGCAATATGATGCCTATAAGCAGCAGAGAAGAAGTGTCTAGATGTATGTTCTTCCCTTAGTGCAAATATATAACTTCCATTAGCCCTAATAGGGGCTGTGTATTTGCATCCAGGAATTCAGTATTTAGAATTTGACAAGTAACGAGTGTTTGAGGAGTTATTACTGAACCTTTCAAATAAGTTGAAAGACATAAATGACTTTGAATCCTGGAGAAGTGTAGTAGTTGCGAGAAATGAAATATTCAGAATATTTAATTCTATTATCAATGAAGTGTTAGTGAAAAGGGAACTGGCCACATGTTTAGATTCCCTTCAGCTTAATAGTATCTATGTGTATTTTATAGTCATATCAGCTCCCTGGTAATACACTTCATCACTTGAAGTCAGGGGAATAGTCTCAGCCTTGTTCACAATGCCAGCGCCTCTCACACTCCCCTTGTTTCATTTGCTAGATTTATAATGGCTCTTGTAGCAGCTCTGTTGCAGAAACAAAAAGTGCATGTGGAGAGATAGCTGTGCTTTCAAGGGGGCTGTGAGGTAAAGATAACTATCAGTGTAGAATTATTTCACATCGTATAGATATGAAACAAAAATGCCTAATCTTACTGTATAGAGTAGATGCATCTAAAAAGTTCGTCACCTGAGTTTTTGTGACTGAATTGAGTTTCCTTTGTATTTTGTTTACATAGCTAGGGAGAGATTCATCTAGATGAAAAGCCGTTACACCATGATATAGGCAATATTACATTTAAGAGTGCTTCAAGTCTCTTAAGACTTTAGAAATCATGGATGTATAGAGAAATAATAATTTTTCTAATAAAACATGACAGCTCCCAAATAGCTGGGCTTATTTTTACATTTGGCATCCTGGAGGAAAAATGACTCAATATGCTCGGTTGGAGAGTCGGCTGGGAGGTCTTGACTGCATGCCCTTTGTGAGAGCCAGTGTCATGGAGGAATGGACAGGTTTAACTGGGCTTAAGTGAGACAGTGGTTTGGAATACAGCATTGACTTTTCAAATAGGCATAAGACAATTATTGATCACGTCTCTCAGAAAACTTGAAAATTACTTTTCTTGCTGTGTAAATTATTCAAGTTCAATTTTATGTTTTTAATACTTTGCTTGTGTGTTTTTAAAAAATGCCTCAACTTTGTCCTAAGTGTACAAGTGTAATCAATAGTACTCAAAACAGAAATTTGAACTTGAGCAGAGTTAATATGAAAGGTGAGAGCTATGCTCCAGTACTGGGCACTCATTCAGTTTAAAAATATTGCAGTTTTCTCCTTGATTATGAAAGTAATGCATGCCCATTTTAGAAAATGTGGAAAATCTGGAAAAATGTAAAAAAATGTTATCTGTGTTTTAACCTGTAGAGGTAACTGCAGTTTTTCTCTGTTTATCTGTTTTTCTTTTTGTTATTACACAGTTTGATATCGCATTGTATAAAGATTTTATATGCCACCTTTTCATTTATCATTATATTAAAAACATTGTCTCATTAAAATTCTTGATAAGTGTGGTTTTTAATAGCTAAAGAAAATCTTACTGAAAAAATATGTTAAAATTAATATGGTTCTCTGTTGTTTAGGTCATTTCCAGATTTTGCTAATATAATTACTGTTGCAATAATGTTGCCTCACTCTCATCTATTTTTTCCTTACTCATGTTTTTCTTAAGGTCTCCTCCTCTGGATAACTTGAATGTTTAGTATATTTATCTTTTTTTTTTTTTAATTAATAATGAAAGTCTTTGAGGGCATGAATTTAATTATAAGCACAGCATTGGCTACAACCTATACAATGAGTTCTTTTGTTATTTTCTAAGAAATATGTTATTGTGGATCTGCTTTTTGAGTTTTCAAATGGATGGAATTTTGGGTTTATGATCAGTGATTTCTAGTTTTCAGAAAACATTCAATGCATTTACGCTGTTTTGTTTTATACGTGATCAGTTGTTCAGACTCTTCCATGGACATTTTTTCAAAAAGTGCAACATTGTTTGCAGGATACAGAATTGGTGTAGTTAGTGGGGCCGGCTCCGTGGCTTAACGGTTAAGTGCGCGCACTCTGTTACTGGCGGCCCAGGTTCGGATCCCGGGCGCGCACCAACGCACTGCTTTTCCGGCCATGCTGAGGCCGCGTCCCACATACAGCAACTAGAAGGATGTGCAGCTATGACATACAACTATCTACTGGGGCTTTGGGGAAGAAGAAAAGGAGGAGGATTGGCAATAGATGTTAGCTCAGAGCCGGCCTTCCTCAGCAAAAAGAGGAGGATTAGCAGGGATGTTAGCTCAGGGCTGATCTCCCTCACCGAAAAAAAAAAAAAGAATTGGTGTAGTTAATAATCCAACCTTGTAGGCGGTGTCTTCCACAATCTTGTTTGTGGATTGGTTATTGTGTTCCACAGTCTTCACCTACAATTTTGGTTTTGTTCTTACTCATTTCTAACAGCTTTTGATTTTAACATTTTGGTGTTATATTACTGAGTGATGAAAGGTTCACAATTGTTGCATTATGGGATTGGTATCAATATAAATTGACCTGTGTTCTTGATTTTTGCCTTGAATTTTATGTTATCTAATTTTTATTTGTTAACCCTGCTTTTGTTCTGATTATTTTTGACATGTCGTTGCCTACTCTCTAATTTTTAATCTATTTCATTTTGTTTTTTGACCGTATCTTAAGTTCTTTGTCCTCGTTAAGGAGAGTTAAAATAATTTACATTTGTTTTAGCTACTGATAGGTGTTTTATGTTTTCTATATTTAATGTTTTCTTGCTATTTTGCAACATGAATTTTGTTTTGTTTGCTTTTATGTTCTTCTGTGATTGGAAGTTAAATCTAATTATGAAATATATAAAGAACTAAATTTATATTTAAAAAATAATATATTTTATTATGACTTTTCTGCCCCCAGGTTCTAAAATTTAGCCTTCTAAAACCATGTTATTTGTGAGTTTTAATTTTTTGTTACATATTTTCTCCTTCAAGAATTGTTTTACTTTACCATGTTTACAGTGATTATTTAGACTTGACTGTTTAACTGTCATTGTTGATCATTAGTGCTGTAATACTTAAAATTCTTCATTTTTCTGATACTTAATTTCTTCTCATCTGGTAGTCAGCAGGATAATAACAGCAACAACAACAACAGCCAACATTTATCAAGTATTTACAAAGTGCCATAGGCACTGTGCTCAGCCCTTTATATGAGCTAACTCGTGTTTAATCTTCCTCACGTTGCTCTGAGGTGAATTCCATTAATATCTCCACTATACAGATGAAGAAATGGAGGCACCGAGAGCTGAAGTAATTTGTCCATGGTCGCAAATCTTCTGGAGCCAGGACTCCAGAAAAATTCATGTCTCTCTCCCTCCAGAGTCTGTGCTCTGAAACATTACACTCTGACTGCCTCAACTCTGTTGACTGGAAAAGAATACACACTTAAACATATTTAAGAAACTTTGGGGTAGATGGTAAATTTTCTGAACCTTTGCATGTCTGAGAGAATGTCTTTATGACCTTTAGACGTAAAACATCAGTTTAGTTCAGTATGAAATTCTTGTCACAACCTTATTCTTCAAGGGAAAAGTAAAACTGTCTGTGTCATGCCATTATTTTACTGTTGCAGAGGGAACATCTAAGCCTGATTTTTGTTTCTTCCTAGACAACCTGTGTTCCCCTCCCCACCCCAACCCCGCTGGTATGTTATTAGAATTTTTTTCTTTAACCTTAAAATTAAAAAATTTTGCTAAAGTTTGTCCAGGTCTGAGTCACTTTGAATTAATTTTGCCTACAATTCTGAAATCCCCTTTGATGTCAGATTTAGATATTTCTTTAGATAAGAAAAGATTCTTATATCTTTGTTTACCGTTTCCATTAGTTTTGGTACTTCTTTGGAAGCACCCATTATTCGTTGCTTAGATTTCTTCTCCCTCACCCCATAGCCATTAGCTCTTTTCTAGCATGTAGATCTCTCTCTCTTTCCTCTAAAGCAGAGGTCAGAAGGCTTTTTCTGTAAAGAGTGAAATCGTACATATTTTATGCTTTGTGGACCAAGAGGCAAAATTGAGGATATTATGTCACTACTTATATAACGAGAGAAAACAAATTTCTACAATTTTTTTAATTGATGAAATTCAAAATATAATAATAGTAATAATAGAGTACAGTTTGGTTTCTTTTGGTAATACAGATCTAATGAGAAGAATAGAATTCTTTTGCGGGGAGATAACGTTTCGCTTAATTGGGGCTCAGAGTTCCTTATCATTCATTGATTGTAAGTGTTCGTCTGTAAAAACCATTCTTACCTCGCAGGACAGAAAACAACAGGCAGCAGGGCAGATTTATTTTTTTTTTTTTTAAAGATTTTATTTATTTATTTTTCCCCCAAAGCCCCAGTACATAGTTGTCTGTCATAGCTGCACATCCTTCTAGTTGCTGTATGTGGGACGCGGCCTCAGCATGGCTGGAGGAGTGGTGCCTCGGTGCGCACCCGGGATCCGAACCCGGGCCGCCGGCAGCGGAGCGCACGCACTTAACCGCTAAGCCACGGGGCCGGCCCAGCAGGGCAGATTTAGCTGTCAGAGTGTAGTTTGCTGACCCCTGTTCCGAAGCCTTAGAGAATTTCTCAGATTTGTCTTCTGTTCTTCAGAATTGATTTTCTGTATTGTCAGTTTTCCTTTTTGTTGCCTTGAAGGTGAATTTTAAATTTCCGTTTATTCTTTTAAAATCTTAGCTGTCTTCCTTTATATCTCAACGTTTTGGCTTTTCATATCATATTTGTCTCTATTTTTTGTTCTTTCTGGAGCCATGTTTTTTATATCTCATTGGTTATAAAAATCAGAAGTCTTCTTAAAATAGTTATAGTAAGGCGTTTTTAGAGGATTTCATATATACCTCCAGAGGAATGTGAGCTATATCCTAAAGCTTGCAATTTTCACAGGCTCATGCTATGTTTTCTACTTTATATTCATCTCTCCATAAAGACAAGTTCAAGTCCAGTCTCTCTCAAAATTCAGACAGACATGTAATTTGCCTTTTGTCCCCTCACGATTTATATATCCTTCTCATATTTCAAGCCAAGAGTGCGTTGTTTCGCCTAGCTTTTCATTCATGTTCCCAACTCTGTCTCCTAAGTGTGACTTTGTTAGAATGAGGCATATTCTTTCCTGTCACTCTTCATTTTTAAAAATTTTGAGAATGCAAATTTACTTCTGTATCATCAGAGGTAGTTTGCGCATCTTATTTAACTGGACCAGTTAATGCAAAACAATAACTCCTAAAGGATATTCCTTCCCAGGCTCCTTAGTGTTAGCTCCTGTCTCAATCTTATTAATGTGATTCCTGTGAAAACTTGAGATTGAATAATAGATGTAGTTAAAAAGTGTGCCTGTCAACCCAAAAAAGCAAATCTAAAATGAAAACCTTTCTTAAAGAAATCTTCCCCTACCAGGTACATGTGATTTATTTTTCTTTCTTCCACTTACAAATGAAAAACATCTTTCATATCCCATAGTTATAAGTTTGTAGACTTTAGAGCTTCTTCTTTTTAAATTTTTTATGTTCTTCAACCTTTCTTTGGATGCTCCTTTGGCTTTTACTCTTCATACCCGTATCCTTGATAAAAATATTACCGTAAATGACCCTTTTCCCTGGGTCACATTCCTATAATATCGTTTATTTCCCCATCAGCTTTATTTAGTAGTGCCCAATCCATTGTCCTTTTCCACTCCTTATTCTGTAGTTTAGATGGAAACAAGAGGACACATACTTAGGTGTTCCAGCTTGGAGCTCTGGGAAATCTTAAGGTTTACAAACTAAGATTAACATGATAACATGGGCCCAGGATAAACATGAAAACATGGAAGAACAGGCAATGTAAATAAGAAAGAGAAACATGCATCCAGATAATAGGTCATGAGACTCTGATGTTGATGAAGAATAATTTAAAGAAGAGTAACATATGAATGATTTATACCTGGGAATTGGGGATGTTTCATGTGTCGTACAACCTATTTATATAGTATGTGTATGGCCAATCATTCACATCTAATTTTTATGTCCTGTATCTATTATCTGTATAGAAGTCACCTCTCATTATGTTTATTTTAAGTAATCTGAAGTCCGAATACCTGCCTTATGAGCTGTGGCATAGAATAGCATTCCCTGCTAATGCTCAGTAAGGAAATGTTTGGGAAACTCAATTTTGTTTCTTTCGAAAGCTTCTGAGTCTTCCAGCACTTTTGGCAAATCACTGTTTCTGAAAAGTGAATTGAAAAATTAATATGGATTATATTACTATGAATTTGGCTTTTCATAGTTGTTAAATCAGCTGAAATGATATAGTTTCTAAAGCTGTATTAAAATATAATAAATTTTCTCTAAAGAGGCTAAAGTTTTAAGGTTTCCCCAATCTTTTCTGAGTTTTATTAAAGCATTAAATATAAAGTGCTGTCTTTGCCACTGTATGATTTGTTATGTATTGGTCAGAATGACAAATTTACTTGTCTGAGAAGATGCTGAGTTAGGAGTTCTGTTCAGGCCGTGCCCAAATTGCCTTTATGCACTATAGTGGATAAAAATCTAGAAATAGAATTGGTTATTGATTTTGCTTGTTTTGCATTTGTAGCAAGAGAAAAATAATACTTGCAGGCTTGCTTTCAAGCATACAAGTTCTGCACAGAGTTTTCCTCTGTTGGTTTGTGTGGCTTTTTGTACCATTAGAACATTCCATATGATGCTAACTCAATATATTTCTTGTACATGACATTCAGCATTCCTAAATACCTGTTTAATTTATTCAACGACTTCATTTACCCACAGAATTCATGTTGTTTTTACTTAAGAAATAATTCAGAACTCCTCTTTTCTTCTTCTTACAAGAAAATTTGATGTTGGTTATGGTGGAATATTGACTTTAGTGTAGGTTTTCCCCCCTGTTTTGATGTTTAGTTATGTATCATCTGGACTAATTTTTTGCTTTTTAATTTATGATTGTTTCATGGTAGTTGGGGTCAACGATAGTTTTCTAATTTTTTTGAGTATCTAAATATTAGAGGACATGTAATTCAGATTGTCAGGAAGGCCCAATGTTTAAAAAAAAGGCAAATAACATTAGGTTTTTTTTTTTTTTTTTTACCATTTTATAAATTTTTTCATCTTATTCATTTTAGGATTAATTTGTTTGCAGTTTTTTATAAAATATACTTCCAGAGTGTTCCAGTTTTTTTTTATGATTACCACATCTAATTGAAATTGTCTTAAGAATAGTTAAAGAAGGGGCCGGCCCGGTGGCATAGCAGTTAAGTGCGTGTGCTCTGCTTCTGTGGCCTAGGGTTCGCAGGTTCAGAACCCGGGCGTGGACCTACGCACCACTTGTCAAGCCATGCTGCAGCAGGCATCCCACATATAAAGTAGAGGAAGATGGGCACAGATGTTAGCCCAGGGCCAATCTTCCTCAGCAAAAAGAGGAGGATTGGCAGCAGATGTTAGCTCAGGGCTAATCTTCCTCACACACACACAAAAAAGGATAGTTAAAGAATATTATTTCATGCAAGATTTTCAGTAGAAAATCTGAATCTTACTGTGAATGCCAACCAGAGATCAATGAGGGCAATTTTCCAAGTCTGATAAGAAAATCTTAGCTGAGATATATAGGAGCCTTGGTTTTCCTTGTGAAATTAAAGTGAAGATAGGATGGTAGGTAAGTCATCATATTACTTAAATTGAATATTTTCTCAGCATCTGTAGGTGGTAATTTAATGTTATGATCTCCATTTTACAGTTGAGGAAACTGAAACTTATAAAAGCTAAGTAACTTGGCTTAACACAGTAGTGGAGCTGGGAGTATTTTAATCCATTTTTATCACATTCCTGTTATGCAGGAATTGAACAAAAGCAGAGCTGTATGAGCCTGTATACTATTACTCACATTCCTCTTTTTCCTACAGAGAGATGTGCTTAGGCTGGGCATTAGTGGACTGGATGTCCACTAATGCCACCACATCCTTTTAAGTACAAAAACCTCTTTATTATAATCTTCATAGATCTCACCCTCCTGGAGTACTTAGACCATTCACAAATAAAGATGCAGATGAGAGGGGGCTAAATTTAGTCTAGTCCAGAGTGGGCTCAAAAGACAGCCCCAAACAACAAACTGATATCTCTGGAATTAAGTCTGGCTTTCCAGTTAATATAATAAAAGATAGAGTTCTGGTCAGGTAAATTTTGCCTCCAAATTATGTTTAAAAATTAAAAGCTAGTAGATTCCGAATGAGGGCCTGGTGGGTTCAGTTATGAGTGAAATTAGTGAACATCAGCCATCTATTTTGACAACTCCTAGAATTTTTTCCTTAACTCCTGATGCTTGACAGTGTCCTCAAGTGTTAAGCACGTAGATAAATAACTTTTTGAATAAATGAGATGGAATTATATCAGAATTTCCCTCTTAAAAAGCTAAGTTTTGTCATTTGGAGGAAAAGTGGGGATTAAGCTCTCATGCATTGTAGGAATACATATGTGACACGGTGAACAGGAATCTTGCTGAAACAATGAAGCAAAAAGGTAAATTAAATAAGTGGTGAGCCTTTAAAAAATTATTCAAGGTAGGATTCTTTGATTTACAGTTCCTCTGGTGCATTTGAATCATTCTAAAGAGATAAGCCAATTGTTTATTGAGTAATCATTTATTGAGTCCATACTCTGTACTGGACACTGTGCTAAGCATTGGAAACAGAGATAAAATACACACTATCCACCTTCAAGGAGCTCACATTTGAGATGGGGAGAATGATGGGTACGCTGTGGGGACTTTAGCAATAGCTGTTTCAGTGGAGTGTGGGGAAAGGAAATGGTGCAAAGAAACCTGATTTCAGAAATGTGAGCAATTGGCAAGTAGGCAATGGGGAAAGTAAGAGATTAAAGAAAAATAATAGGAAAAAAAGAGATGATAGGCATATTTTATTTGACCCACTTAGAATTTTTTGTTTTTGTCACCAGCGTATAAAACTTGGGAAGTTTCACATAAGTATATTTCTAGGTTTTCTTGAAAGTTAGAAGAACAGGATACTCTGGGCTCTGTTTTCACTCATGACCGCAGTTAGCTGGCAGTGCGCTGCGGTTTTCCCCTTTAGATGAGACTGGATCTCTCTGGTTCTCCACCTGGCCCACTGGTGATCTGACCCGCTATATTTGAGTCGGAAACTCTTATTTCAGGGTATTTTCACATCTGGCAGTGAGGGAAGCAGCCAGGTGGAATGGGGAGGATATGGGCTAGGGGCAGATTATTGGTGTGTTAACAATGAAAAGGATTTGAGAGTGCTATTTACTGAGGGAGAAGAGCCAGGATCAAGTGAGAGACTGGACCCCTGGGAGGGGGGGTGTTATGGGCTAAACTGTGTTTCTTCAAACTTCATATGTTGAAGTCTAAACCCCCACTTACCTCAGGATATAAATGTGTTTGGAGATAAGTTCTTTAAGAAGGTGATTGAGTTAAAAAGAGGCGGTTAGGGTGGAGCCTTAATCCAGTTTGACTAGTGTCCTTGGAAGAGGAGGGAGAGACACCAGGGATGCCCACATACAGAGGGCCAGCTAGGTGAGGCCACAGCAAGACCACCATCTACAAGCCAAGCAGAGAGGGCTCAGGAGAAACCAACCCTGCAAACACCTTGATGGCAGGCTTCCAGCCTCCAGAATTGAGAGAAAATAAATTTCCGTTGTTTAAGCCACCTATTCCGTGGTACTTTCTTATAGCAGACTGAGCTGATTAATATAAGGGGCTCCTGGGAGAGAGGAGAAAGAGAGGATAATTGACGTAGCAGAGAGTGTTGGCTCAGTGAGGGCAGGGACCTCTGACTACCTAGGAAAATCTCCAGTGCCTTGTACACATCTGGCTCAAAGCTCAATGAGTGTTTGTTGAATTGATTTAATTGAATAACCAGTGCAAGGGAAACAAAGCCCCAGGGTCAGAGGGATTCGTTCTGGAAACGGGAAGGGAAATGGAGAGAGTTCTTAGTTTCCAGCCTTTGTTTTCTGTGTGAAGGGGTTGTGGGGTGATTGGATTGGATTTGTTACCTTGCTGTCAACATATTGTGTCTCTAGCGTTGGAGACTTTAGGTTTATATATAAGCAAGTATCATACATTTATTGACTGGAAAAGGATTTGGACTCTATTTTTTGTTGGATATATGAGGGCAAGAAGTACTTGGTATCACGAACTGTTTTTTTCAAGGATGACTTGCATTTCGGAGACCGTGTGTGGATTTAAGTTTCACATCTTGATAGTTTGAATGAAGAGAGGTGGTGGGTCACAGGAATTGAGGAAAGGGGGAAGTCTTTGGAGAAGCCTCTGAGAAGAAGGGGAACGAGTTGACTTGGTTCCAGTGGAACTCTTGCAGGTCAGGTCATGGCCCAGCCTGGGATGTGCAATAACAGAAGCTGACTGGGCTGAAAGAAGGACTCGGCACTGAGATATTAGACGGCTTCCTAGGCCAACAGGGAGGTCAGATGTGAAAAATGTAAATGAGAAAGGATAGAGGTTTTTTTTTTTCATTTATAAGGAAAACGATTTATAAGGCAGTGTTTCAGGAACTTGGGTACTGTATGAAAGGACTTAGATGTATATAAATCATTGTTTTTTTTTCAATTAAAATATTTCAAATTATAAAAGTACATTGTAGAAAATACTGGTAAGAAAAAGAAAATAGAGGCTGGCCCGGTGGTGTAGTGGTAAAGTTCGCGTTGTCCGCTTCGGTGGCCCGGGGTTCACAGGTTCGGATCCCTGGTGCGGACCTATGCACCACTCATCAAGCCATGCTGTGGCAGCAAGCCCACGTACAAAATAGAGGAAGATGGGCACGGATGTTAGCTCAGGACTAATCTTCCTCAGAAAAGAGAGGAAGATTGGCAATGATGTTAGCTCAGGGCCAGTCTTCCTCGTGAAAAAAAAAAGGAAAAGAAAACAAAAACAACCCATAAGCTCACCATCTAGAAATAAGAATTATTAGTATTTTGAAGTACATATTTCCAGAGTTTTTCCTATGTATATATCAGTATAAATCATTTACAGATAGTTTTTAATAAACCCGGAGGGCCTGAAGGTGAGTGATGTGAGCCAAATTACTATGCTTAGGCTGACGTTTCTTGGCTTGCAGTTTGGCAGAGTTAGAGCAACTGATATTTTCATAAACACGCTCCATTTCTGGGTTTTGTGTGAGCATTGTCATTATTTTGCTGATATCTCCTCTTTTACCAAGGTCAGTAGGCCATAACACCTGGTACTGCCGCATTCCTGATGGCCTAATTAAACATTTCACATAAAGCGCATATGCCATCTGCTTAGGTTACAGATATAGTGACCCAAATAATAAACTGAATTGCATGTGTGTGCTTAAGCTGATTTGGAAATGAACCCACATTTTCTACATGGTGGAAAAATGCTGGGCTTGCACTGGTTTCAAAAATGCTTCTGCTTCTGACCCGCTGTTAGTAGGGCTGATTCTTTGCCATTAGGGATAGTGATTTTTGCTATGTGTCCATATTCTCACCTGGTATCCCTTGTTACCAGTACCATATATATGGCCTAATAGGTTAGTTAGAGGGGCATTTTGAGCTTGTAGAGATGAGCAGATTCATTAACTTGTCTCTAGAAATTGTGTTTGTTACCTTGGTATCACCATACTCTGTCATTAGCCATGGAAACAGCAGGTTTATATATAAGCAAATAACATATTTTTATTGAATGAAAAGGATTCTGTAAATATTATGTGAAAAAACCTGGATAATATGAGGGCAAGGGTCCTTATCATCAGGAACTGTTGTTTTCAAGAAAGACTTGCATTTCTGAGACTGTACGTGGGTTTTAATGTTTCACATCTTGACACTTTGATAAGAAACTTCTGTTTCCATTGGGAGATAGAAGAAAATGGAAAGACCTAGGTTTGATTCCATGTGACTTCAGCTAAGTAACTTAAACTCTGTGAACTTCTATTTCAGCTGTAGTAAAATGGGGCTGATAATTCTCACCTCACTAGGTTATTTGGAGAAATGAATCAGATATATGAAAAAGCAAAGTGCCTACTACAGCTAATTAGTTGGTTATTCCCATCCCCTGCTCCTTCTCCATCATAGTGGACATCTGTGTTCATGCCTGCCTAGAAGCCACACCTCCCTCTTCTAGGAATAGCATCCCCACGTTTGCTTTGGATAACTTCTCCTCTACCTTTGGACAAAGGCTTGGTGTAATTGTCAATCAGGATGCCCTGGTGAAGAATAGCCAATCAGATGTGCTTTTCTGAATCTTGAGTGATGTGGCATGATACTGCAAATGTGTAATTGTCAATCAGGATGCCCTGGTGAACATACATCCCAAGCTAGCCAATCAGATGTGCTTTTCTGAATCTTGAGTGATGTGGCATGATACTGCAAATGTGTAGAATAGTGTCCTGACGGACTAGCCAGTAGTTTCTACTATTTAGAACCCTGCAACTGCTCTGGTCTCTTAGAGTAAGGACTTTAAAAAAATTTTAAGCCTAAATTAGCTGGGTTGCTTGTATTGCTTAAACCCAAAGTCCCTTCCTTAACTGATACACTTGATTGGGAATAATTTCACAAGCAGATCCATTCATTTGTTTACTGATTGCTTTCCTCTTTATACACCCACTGCTAGGTGCTGGAGTGCATTCAAATAAGAGACAGATCAGGTTTCCTGCTCCCTCGGCACTCTCAGTTCAGTGGCTTTATGGAGGGTGTTTGGTCCCAGCGCAGTAGCTCATGTGGACACAGCCTGAGGCATAATCCCAAAGTAAATTTGGTATTAGACATAGTGACAGTTAATCTAACTCTAAAAAAGTTAATTAAGAAGTTTTAAGTTAAAAAAAAAAAAAAACTGCTAATGCCCATTAGTTAATTATAGTCTTTTTAAAGAATAGCTATTACTCTCAGCCTTTTCATTTGTTTCACTTAATTTTGTCTTTTTATTTATTCAGTCTGGTCAAGAAAAAGTGTCTTAATAGTTTTATATTAAAAAGTAGGTGACACTAGAAAATTCTGAGCTTTTGCTGAAAATTGTGACCTTTGATTATTCATACTGGTAATTTATTTCTCTGTTTTATGTTGCAATTATAGCATTCAAAGCTGTAGACTAAGATCTAATAATTTAGAAGCACCAGAGGCATTCTTGGACCAAGATGACAAGCCTTTAATGACTCTCTTAGATGGTAAAAGCCATTGCAATTGCTGCATGAATATTCATTGGTAGGAGAGAAGTTGTAAATCTTATAACATGTACACTTTTTTTTTAAACACATAACACTATAAACCCTGGCCATTTTTTATTCAAGTATCTTCAGATATTTTCATCAAATTCATTTTGCTCCCTTTTCTTCTAATAAGCTTTGCTTATGGAAAGAAAACAGGATTTCATTAGCCTCATCTGAATATTAGGAGTAAACAGGTGGTGTTCATATCATGTGAAATTGCTGACAGCTCTTAAAATCAGTCCTGCCCTTTGCTCAGAAGCATTAATCACAGTGCTGCTTACATCTGTTCTTGGGAAAGAGAACCTGCCTTGACTGTGAATGGGGACGAGTGCAAAGGCTTGTTCCCAGTGTTCTTCAGAGCAACACATTGGCCTGGTCATTACTAGACATGGCTATTCTGTGATAAGAAGCTTATGGCTTCTTGGCCTTATTTGTCTTATTTTCTCTTGTTGAGAAAGCAAAGATTGTGCTGAATATATCTGAATTCAGGTTGGCCCCAGTTAGCCGTATACCGTGCACAAGGCAAGCCTGTAGCTAGTAAAAATTGGTTTAGACAGTTGAGCTGGATTCAAATCCAAGCAGTTTGATCCCAGTCCACGCTTTTTACCACAATTACAGTGTCAAACAGACAAATAATTTAAAAACAAACAAAAATGGTATGTGATATGATTTAATGTTGGAAAGATTGTATAAATTTTTAAAATAAACTTTTAATTTTAGAACAGTTTAGATTTACAGCAAAGTTGGAAGATGGTACAGAGAGTTCCCGTATATATCTTGGGCACAGTTTTCCCTGTTATTAACACTTTATATTAGTATGGTACATTTGTTACAATTAATGAACCAATTTTGATACACTGTTACTAACTAACATTCATACTTTATTCAGATTTCCTTAGTTTGTATCTAATATTCCCTTAGTTTGTCCCAGGATCCCGCACAGGGTACCTTGTGACCCTTAGTCATCATGTTGCCTTAGGTTCCTCTGTGACAGTTTCTCAGACTTTGTTTTTGATGATCTAGACAATTTTGTGGAGTACTGGTCAGGTATTTTGTAGAGTGTTCTTTAAATGGAAAGAAAGTAAGATTTTTCTGAAGTTTTCTCATGATTGGAGTCAAGTTTTGAGTTTTGGGGAGGAAGACCACAGAGGTGAAGTACCGTTTCATCACATCATATCAAGGATATGCACTGTCAACGTGACTTATTGTTGCTGTTGACCTTGATCACCTGGCTAAGGTAGTGTTTGTGAGGTTTCTCCACTGCAAAGTTACTCTTTCCCAGCCTTCCATACTGTCCTCTTTGAAAAGAAGTTACTATGTGCAGCCCACATTTAAGGAGTTATGATCCACCTCCTTGAAGGAGGAGTATTTACATAAATTATTTGGAATTCTTCTGCATGGGAGATTGGACACTTCTCCCTTATTTATTTACTTAGTCATTTATTTATGTTAGTATCGACTTAACGGATACTTACCTTACGCTTCGGGTTATAATCCATTACTGCGTTATTTATGTTGTTGCTCGAAGTGCTCCAGCTTTGGCCACTGGGGGCCCTTTTGGTTGACTCCCTTGTCCTTTTGAGTATCCCCATTATCGTGGAGTGTGTTTGTTTTTAGCACTTCCTTACTTTCTGGCACTACAAAATGCTCCAGGCTTATCTTGTATATTTCCTGCTCTAGTTCTAGAATCAGCCATTTCTGCAACGAGCCCTGGTTTCTTTTATTAGAGAATGGTATTAGAAACTAAGAGCTGGACCCTTGTTGTGCTTGTTGCTGCTGGGCTGTCTTTGCTGCTAGGCCCTATATAAAAGTTTTAACTCTAATTTTTTAAGCTGCCTGAACTTTTATACTGAGCAGTACTATTTCTGTTAAATGTTGTTAACCAAAAGTGTTATATAAATAGTTTTAAATTTGTTTTCCTTTGGAGAAAGAATGTTCTGTTGTAGCTACCACCAAGAATTTCCAGAAATAAAATTAAAAAAGAACACATACTTTATAAGAACTTGCACTCACGTCTTGGAATTGTGTAATTATCTCCGTAAATTTTGCCTTGATAATTTTTCAAGATAATTTTTAATGATTTTCACAAAGCTGTGATTCCCTGGATAGTGATTGTGAAGAGTGCCTTTTGTGATTTTCTTTTACAGTGGACTTTTCATTTATTTAATTTGGAAGAGAATTAGAAATGTAAACAGGTCAGGAATTGAATTTAGCCTTGGAAGCTGGGCATTTACTATCTTAATTACACCACGAAAAAAAAAGATAAACTGCAGTATCTGTGCTCAGGAGTGATTTTCAGATTAGTTATTAAACTCTTGCTGCACAAGCATTGATCAGTTGGAACAGGAGAGCCAGAAACCACCAGGAGACCACGTCAGGTGCATTCTAGACAACCATTACCCCTGCCCAGGCCTAAAGAACTACCAGAGATCTGAGAACTTTTGGCTTATAAATAATATGGAGTAAAAAATCTTTTAAATATCAGTGATATTTCTACAAGGGGAGTTTTTTCTTTAATACAGTAATGACAGTCAAGTTTATGTTTACTGGTGTTTAAGATAGTGTTGTCCTCTGTAGGTGATATATTACTATGAGAAAACCCTCTTCATTCTTTCAAAGTGAAAAGCAGTCTGTTATCACAGGCAGCCAACCACTGCAACAGCTGATGTTAACAAAGGCTCTGAATCCTTGGTTAAAAATTCAGCAAAATCAGAGTTTTCATAGAGCTTCCCAACCTGCTGTGGAGCTATACGGAAGAACCCTTCACCCCTTACAATAGTCTAGGCATGTGGTGATGTATAGGGTCATAAATTTGTGAGAGGTGTTCTTTGTCAGAATAGGGAGAGTCTGCACCACAGAAGGTAAAATTTAGAAGAAAGGTGAACTCTTTATAATATTGTTTCAGTGTGTGTGTGTGTGTGTTTTCTTGAGCAATATGTCATATGGTCTAAGAATTCCTGGGCCATTTTGGGTTTTGGAGGGTAGGCCATGAATGTGCCTGTGCAACTGACAGAATGATGTATTACCTTGTAGGTCACTGGAATAGAGTCCAGATGTGCTTAAGCATCTATGAAAATTTACCTCTTGTCACAGAAGCTCAATGCCACATTACATTATGTGGGCCAGCACTACCATCCTGCTATCAGACTTTAAAGGACATCTAGCTAAAATTGGTATAGCTTTTTTTGTTTGATAATGACATTAAACTCATCAAAAAAATTTTTTTACCTTCATTTTTAAAACCATTAAGTTATTTACTGTTACTTACTTTGCAGTCACACCAGTCCTTTCCATCTCCTGGACCGAAGTAAAACCTCAGTAGCATAAACTTGACTTCTGTCATTGCCCGCCTGGATGTCACACTTTTTATGGGCCAATGAATTTCCAGAAAACTATAATATTATATGTGCAACAATTGGATGCCTTTTTTGATCCAAACCTTTGCCAGGCATTCAGGAGAGGTTAGGTTGTAGTAGAGGTGAAGACTTGAGCTTTCAGCAGGCCAGGTATCGTGCAGAGAATTGCAGTGGTAAAAAACTGGGTATTGGCGAGAGAGCTCATGCAGGAGCTGCAGGATTCTAGTTACAGCTTTAGTGTAAGAGAATTAATCTTCAGTGTGCCAGAGCGACCAAGTGTAATATTACAGATATTTTTGTGGAAGATCTTCAAAAAAGAGAAAAGGCAACAGTGTTGTCCAATAGAACTTTCTGTGATGATGGAGATATTCTGTGTCAGCGCTGTGTGGTTTGGTAGTAACTAGCCACGTGTGTCTGTCTATTGAGCACTTGAAATGTGACTGTGACCGAGGATCTGAAATTTTAATTTAATTTAATTCTAAATTTAAATAGCTACCTATGGCTAGTGGCTACCTTTTGGATAGCACTGCTTTACACAGCTGTGTTTGTCATGTCTATTCATGAGATAATGTCTGAAACACTGTGGCACAGTAGATACTCAAAAAATGTTTTATTTTTCCTTTTAGGAAGTGTGTAGACCCACATGCTACTTCCTTAAAATAGCAACCTGGAGGAGAATAAATCTTTTCTTTTAACTTTCCCAATATCGGATCATTGCACATGTATCTCTTAAATTTCAAGATGGAATCAGGAACCCTTAAAACTATGGAACTATACAGAAGTACATGAAAACACACCTCTCTTAATCACGTGTGCCCCCACATGAAAGAGAACATAGTGATAAATTTGTATCCATTTTGTTCTCCAGCATGGGATTTGGTGAACATGATTAGGATGCTTTGCTACTTTTGCCATTTTGGTGTATATTTTCCCTCCTTGAATAAAAGGGAAAGTCTACAAGGGGACACAGAGGTATGAAGGAAGGAGAAGGCAGCCTAGAATTTAGGAAGGAGAAAATGAAAGGAAAGTACCTGCAGAGCCGAGAGTACCATGGGAGCTGTTTGCAGCTTGGAGGAACTGATTGTGGATCTGGCAGGATATTTGCGACTGTGCTGCTGGGTGGCTGCTTCGGGGACTCTCTGTGAGAAAGATAGAGAAGATGACTAGGGGTGTATCTAATTTAAGTGTAGGTCCTCCCTGCTTTTTATTGTTGACCGTGATTAGCAGTTTACTTGGATCTGATTTATACCGTGGGAAAGAAGCCTGGAGAGAAATGTGGAAAGGACAAATGTGAGAGTGGTAGGTGGGGTGCAAGGGGTGGCTTTGCTGTCTCTATTTATTTATTTTTTATTTTTTTCTGGGGAATATTAGCCCTGAGCTAACATCTCTGCCAGTCTTCCTCTACTTTATATGTGGGTCGCCACCACAGTGTGGCTGATGTGTGGTGTAGGTTCGCGCCCGGGATCTGAACCCGCGAACCTGGGCCTGTGAAGTGGAACGCGCCAAACTTAACCACTACGCCATGAGGCCAGCCGCTTGCTGTCTCTGTTTAGCCAGTCAAACTGTTACCGAGCAAGGGCTCGCCACTTGATGCTCATAAAGAGCCAGTTATTATGGCATCAGCTTTTGGGAAAAGAAAACAGCTTTATTGCGAGATCGATCTGCAAGGAGATAGGAGGCATATGCTCTCATATCTGTCTCCCCAATCCAGGGCTTGGGGCACAATTTATGGGATGAAGGGCAGGGCAGTCTGAAGTATGGAGATAGATGATTGGCGGTAAGGAGAAGTGAGGTAATTGATGATCTGTACAAGCATAGTCAAGCTTCATGCCTCTTCATAGGACCACATGTTCACAAAATGGTGGTGTTAGTATGATCTGAGGGTGGAGTTTTCAGCCCCTTGATGTCAAAGGGGTCACTTAACTGGCATTTGCGCAGGCCCAGTTGATGGATTGGTGGTCTCAACTGGACTGAACTGGACGAGGGGTCTCAGTTCCCGCAAAAGCACTTTTAATTGCTCTGTTGATAAGATGGGGTCAGTTTGGACTGGTCATAGAGGGCCTGTGGTTACAAAACCACAAGGTCACTGCTGGGGCTGCTCTTTTCCTCCTTGTCCAGACACCTCATCCCGTATATTGCGGAGCCTAGATTTTTACCTGAAGGACACATCAAAAAATATCTTACAAATAAACATATTCTGAAAGAATATAAATAAGTATAATCCAATTTTAAGCTCCAAATAGTTGGTAATTTAGCTTTTTTGGGCAAATCTTTTCATTAGTTATTCCTATTCCTATATGATCTTATTGTATTTTAAATGTTAATTTATTCTTCACGTCTCTTCTTCCTCACTTTACCATCTCATTTACTTCAGACATGTATATTGATGACAATGTGACTCTTAAGTCATCTCCAATTTGTCAAGGACTGCAGTGCTGCATTCCCTTAACTAGAGGTAATAAATGAGATATGAAGATAAATAGAAGCTAAGAATATTTCTAATAAGGAATATTTTTGTTTAACATGTTTCGTTGGGCTTAACTAGAATGTAGAATGGAAAAAATAATACCACCTCTCAGTTTTCTTAGCATAATTTGTTCTTAATTTGGTTCTATTTATTAGAATTCCTCAAAGACCATATAATTGTTACATTAAGTCTCCATTGTCAGTTGAAATGCATCCTTTGTAACCACATCCTTTTTATTTTGACTTTACATTTTACCTTTTTTAAAGCAATGAATATATTACTCCTGCCAAGAAAATGTAAGATTTATTTTTCTCCTTTTCCCCAGAGAGAGCTAATCTCAAATTCATTTTTTAATTTATTAATAACTGGATTTAAATCAATTTAGTCTAATATTTACTCTTTTAAGGAATATTTAATGATGATTAATTTGATTTTCCCCCCAGCATTTTTGAAATTATGATTAAATAATAGTACATTTTAACATCAATAGGTGCCATAATTTCGGATTCCATTTTATTTTACAGTACCATTTACTAAAGAAACTGAATGTGAATCTGGGCTTAAAACACACACACACACACACACACACACACAGCCTTATCTGTATCTAATTATGTGTAAATGAAAGTCCTTAAAAGCCTCAAACAAGTGTAACATTCTTAATTTTTCCATAATAACAACTTTATATTTAGTGTTTTAAGATTTTCAGAGGGTTTTCATATATGTTTTTGTAGTGGTTCTCAAACTTTAGGGTGCATCAGAATTACAGATTGTTAGAGTTTTTGATTTAGCAGGTTTAGGGTGAGGCTCAAGACTGCATTTCAAAAAAGTTCCCAGGTTGCTGATGCTGCTGGTCTGGGAATCATACTTCAAGAATGACTGTGTTACTATATTTGATCCTGTCAAGAACCCAGTGAGGTCCTGGGCAGATATAGATGAGGAAACTGAGGCTAGAAGAAATTCTTGATTTTCCTAGGGGCACATCATGAATTAGTGGTGGAACAGAGACAAGAACCCATGAAGCCCTTTCTGGTTTTCTCTTGCTCAGGGCAGGAGTTCAGCTCCCACAAAAATCTCTTGATTTCAAATGTTTGATATTTTTGTCTCATTCATTTCAGAGCCATTTTTGTATTTAGATATACCCTCCCCTAGTATTCACATTTAATAAATACGTGTTTAAAATTTTTTTCCCTTTTAAAGATAGAACTGACGTTTGTGCCTCAAGATGTCCTAAAAATGCAATGTTCTTCTGTAGAAAGAAAAAACTTATATAACTTGTTAAGGCCACCCAAGGTTAATCATGAGGAAAGATGTTGATTTTTTTTACCCACTTGCCTAGTGCTTTGGCACTCTAACTTGTGGTGATGGTTTCAGGCAGAACCATTATTTGTGGGTTCAGCAAATGAGGATGGATCATGAATGATCCAGGACAAGGAATCTGAAAACACCACCACCAGACCATGGCAGAAGGGCCCTGCACTGATTCCAAGGACATCATTATCTGTTGCAGCTTCTGCAGAGAACTGATGGTTTGTCTTTCTTTAGTTGGTACCAAACCACGTAAACTCTTGTGTGTGAAACAGTGGCGTCCAGAATGAATTATGAGGTGTGCTTGTCCCCCTTTCCTACAGTTTCTCTCTGAACTAGTTCAGAACATTCAGTATATAGGGTGTGTGTGGAATGATATCTCAAACCCAGTGTTTGAGATATCATTCAGAGCTTCTGTTTTGAATATTGCATGGTGATCTTTGCTAATATTATCAGGAAAATGTGGCTGCACTTTCCTGGTATGGTTTTTTCTAGCCCCTACCTTCTGTTTTTCTCCTGCTTTCCTCCTTCTGTTCTACCTTGACCTAGCACCGTTGAAATACCTTAATCCATAAAAGGAGTAGTTGGAGAAAAATAATAGCTGGAGAACAAGTTGAAAATCATGACCTTGACTGTCTTCTATTATTTGTTGTTATTTTTTTTGTTGTCTTCTTTTGCGGTAGGACAAAGAAAGCCTTGATATGTTTCACTTAGCCTTGTTGAGTATTAATTTAAATCAGTGTGCTTTCACACTGGAAACTAATTCTGCATTTCAGCTACTCCTTCCCTCTTCCCACTCTTTTTAAAACTTATAGTAAACTTTTAATGTGTGCTAGGCTCTGTGTGGTGCTCTATATGCACTATTTTACTTAATCCTCACATCAGCCTTGTAAGGTATTCTTTTGAGGAAATAGATTCAGAGAGGTTATGTCACTTGGCCAGGTCTCACACTTCGTACGTGGTGGAGCTGGGACTTGAGTTCAGGCCTTTTGGACTCCGAAGCTTACGCATTGAAGGACTAGGCTTTATTACCCACTCTGGGACCATTATTCAGATGGGAGTTGTATTTATTTAATAATCTAGATTTCTTGAAATAAATTAGCCTCCACAAAAAACAAGATCCTTACTTTAAACCTGTCTCCATATTTCCCCTTGTTTGTCACCTTGTCAGTTCTTTAAAAAATTTTTTTTTGTAAAGAGAAGGAAAGAATTATACTGTTTTTGGACATATATGCCTTTCCTAAGCACGTACAGCTGATGGTATGTTGCTTTGCTGTACCCAGGTGTTTTTTTGTTTTTTGTTTTTAGTGAGGAAGACCGGCCCTGAGCTAACACCTATTGCCAATCTTCCTCTTTTTGCTGGAGGAAGATTGTCGCTGAGCTAACATCTGTGCCAGTCCTCCTCTATTCCATATGTGGGATGCTGCCACAGCATGGCTTGACCAGCAGTGTGTAGGTCTGCACCCAGGATCCGAACCGGGAACCCCAGGCCGCTGAAGCAGAGCACTCGAACTCAATCACCATGCCACCAGGCTGGCCCCTGTATTCAGGTGTTTTTATTCTGGTCATTTGCTCTTTAAAAGCAGCACCTGAAGGGCTTAATCTCCAAAATATATAAAGAACTCATGCATCTCAACAACAACAAAACTACCAACCCAATTAAAACATGGGCAAAAGACCTGAACAGACATTTCTCCAAAGAAGATATACAGATGGCCAACAGACACATGAAAAGATGTTCAAAATCACTAACTATCAGGGAAATGCAAATCAAAACTATAATGAGATATCACCTCACACCCGTCAGAATGGCTGTAATTAACAAGACAGGAAACAACTTGTGTTGGAAAGGATGTGGAGAGAAGGGAACTCTCATACACTGCTGGTGGGAGTGCAAACTGGTGCAGCCACTATGGAAAACAGTATGGAGATTCCTCAAAAAAGCAAGGATAGAACTACCATATGATCCAGCTATTCCACTGTTGGGTATTTATCCAAAGAACTTGAAAACACCAATTTGTAAAGGTACATGCACCCCTGTGTTCATTGCAGCGTTATTCACAATAGCCAAGACTTGGAAGCAACCTAAGTGCCCATCAAGGGATGAATGGATAAAGAAGATGTGGTATATATACACAATGGAATACTACTCAGCCATAAGAAACGATGAAATCCAGCCATTTGTGACAACGTGGATGGACATTGAGGGTATAATGCAAAGTGAAATAAGTCAGAGGGAGAAGGTCAAATACCGTATGATTTCCTTCATTAAGTAGTAGATAATAGCAACAATAAACAAGCACATAGGGACAGAGATTGGATTGGTGGTTACCAGAGGGGAAGGGGGGAGGGAGGAGGGTGAAAGGGATAATTCGGTACATATGTGTGGTGATGGGTTGTAATTAGTATTTTGGTGGTGAACATGATGTAATCTATGCAGAAATAGAAGTACAATGATGTACACCTGAAATTTTTACAATGTTATAAACCAATGTTACTGCAATAAACAAAAAATTAAAAAAAAAAAAAAATAAAAGCAGCACCTGATGGGCGGGGGGGGGGGGTTCCGGCCTGGTAGCCCAGCAGTTAAGTGCGTGCGCTCCGCTTCGGCGGCTGGGGGTTCGCAGGTCCGGATCCCTGGTGCGCACCGGCGCACCACTTGTCAAGCCATGCTGTGGCGGCATCCCATATAAAGTAGAAGAAGATAGGCACGGATGTTAGCCCAGGGCCAATCTTCCTCAGCAAAAAAAAAGAGGGGGATTGGCAACGGATGTTAGCTCGGGCTAGTCTTCCTCACACACACATACACACACACACACACACACACACACACAAAAGGCAGCACGTACTGGAGTTGCAATTTTTCCTAAAACCACAGAATGCTCCATGACACAAACACCAATAAATTGCAGGGTGTCCATTGGGCTCTTTCTTTTTATTTTTCCCTTGAGATATCTGGCAGCTTTCAGAAAAAGGCAGCCACCCTAAGTGACAGAGGTGACCCGTTTCTAGGGAGGTAGTTGAGAATATCTTTCAAAACATATCCATTTAAAAACCACTTCCTTAGCCTCTCCTGTGTCTTTAAAAAGCATTTTCATCTTTCCTCTTTTTTTTTCTGTGTCTCTCTTACCTGTTGTATGAATATGTATTTTAATAAAGATTTAATACAGTATTCAGGTTTAGAACAAGGGATTAGTGAATATTATTAATGGTAACTGTATTCCAAAACCAAACATATATCCACTCTTCTTCCCTCCCTCCCTCTCTCCCTCCCTCCCTCCCTCCCTTTCTCTCTCCCTTCCTTCCTCACTTCCTCCCTTTCTCTCTTTCTCTCCTCCTCTCTCTCTCTTCCCCTCTTTCATCATTGTTCCAGTGAAGCTGTGCAGCCTTGAGAAAAATCATTCATTTCTTTGAACCTCAGCTTCTTTTTTTGTAAAAAGGTGATGATAATGTCTTTCTAGACATTTGTAAGAGTTCGACTCTGTACGCTGTACAAGACAGTGCCTCTGTGCAATGTCTGCATGGGGGCAGCGCATGACAGTGAGCTGCTGCTTTTCTCAAGAAATAAGTTTGCCTTCTGGAGAACAATTATGAAATTAAAACACAATAGCTACAGTAATGTCTAGCCTAAAGGAACAGATTCTGGGCAGGCCTATAATCTAACTGAGAAGATAGGTATCTTTAAACAGAATATGCCAACCAGAAATAACCTGAGGCCTTTTTAAAAAGGAAAGTTGTTACAGAGTTTCTGTTTGCGGTGATGAAAAAGTCTCCGTAATAGTAGTAATGGTTATACAACATTGTGAATTTAATTAATGCCACTAACTTGTATGCTTAAAAATGGTTAAAAGGGCAAATTTTGTTATAAAAAATATTTAAAAAAAGAAATCAAAGTGGTGAGCTGAATATTCACGGTGCTCCTGTGGGCCGAGGGAAGATGGAGCTAGGACCACGCTGCGCAGATCTCGTGGCAGGTGGACCCCCTTGGTGCAGGTCAGTCCAGAGATTATAAGCTCCCCAAGGCTGGCAGTCTGCTCGCATGTTCACTGCTGGGCCAGTGCCTGCTGAATGAGTGAATGGCCTGTTCCCATTCAGCATTTTATGTCTGCGATTTACTGCTCTTGCTGTGGTGCCAGACCAAACAATATTCTGATTGTAATTTGGCTTCCTGTGCAGGGAGAGAACATGCTGGTCAGAAGGTGACAGTCTGACCCTTTTACTCATTATCTTTTCATTGTAAATGAATAAATTGTTACTTATTAAACGTTCTTAAAAATACTAAAATGAGGTGAAAGTTTACAACTGAACTCCAAGAGGTCTACTAGATACTTTTTACCGTGGCCATCCTTAGTGGGTGTGAGGAATGTATGACAAAGGCTATGTTATATTTTTTCTTCTTGGTATTATAATGAAAAAAGCTATTCTTAAGAAGATTTACCAGCAATATATCCATTATTAGGCATTCAATGAAATTAATATGTAATTGAATATTTTCTTTCTTTCTTTCTTTCTTTTCTTTTTTTTTTTTGAGGAAGATTAGCCGTGAGCTAACATTCGTTGCCAATCCTTTTTTTTGCTGAGGAAGATTGGCCCTGGGCCAACATCCGTGCCCATCTTCCTCTACTTTGTATGGGATGCTGCCACAGCATGGCTTGACAAGCGGTGTGTTGTTCTGCGCCAGGGATCTGAACCCGAGCTCGTGAACTTAACCGCCACGCTACCAGGCCGGCCCCTTATTTTTTCTCTTCCACTTTGAATTCTCATTGTCTCTAAGGAGTGGGTTCCATTACTGTGTTTTGTTTGTTTGCTTGCTTAATTTATAGTTTTCTATTCAAACAATAAGTATAAGTGTGTTCTTTCAAGAAAGGTGGGTAGAAATTTGATGGTCCCTTTAGAGCTTCAGTCTTGCTTAAGAATGAACTGAATCTAGAAACATTTTAATTAAGATACTTAAAAGTTTCAAAGCTTGTAATTTTAAGATGTGTTTGTTTTTTTCAGTGGGGCTATTGAAAAAATCCCTTCAGCTACTTACTTTATTGTTGGTTTTCTGCAATGATCCTCCTGAACATTTTGAGAAAAAAAATTGTGCCGAATTAAAAACTAGATATATATTCCTTGAATCCCATTCTCCTCATGTCCATATCCTGTGATTCTTGGCCTAGACACAAGATGTAAGAACAATACCTTCTTGTTCCTCAATGTGCTCGAGTCCTCATGTTATACTTTTTCTGTTCTTCATCCCCATTTCTTAAATGTAGATCTTCCGACCAGAGCTGTGGAACTGGGATCACAGTTAAGCTTGATCAGCATGTCACCTAGTTATTTATCATATTATACATTCTTTGTGTGTGTGTAGCAGATTATTTCTTCTCTTTTCTTGTTTTACATTTTATATACAGAAGAAATGAATGAAAGAATCTGAATGAAAAAATGTACTTTTAGACCTCTTTTTTAATAGACTTTAAGGGGCTTTAGAGATATTCTCTTGTGAGTTAAAGAGACCTATGATGTTGCGGAAAGGGTGTGGGGCTTGGAATCAGAAGACCTGAGTTTAAATACAGGCTCTGCCATTACTTGAGTGAGGAGCTACTGTTCTGAATCTGTTGCCCTCATGGGATTATTGTGAGTATTAAGAGGGATCATTCTGGGGGGAAAGAGTTCTGATCATTGACAGTGCTGGACCGTCATGAGTAGAGTTTTCATTGTCTCTGAGTTTTTGTGCTGATGTGAAATGAACTTGGACCTTTTTCTGATAAAACAAGAATTCTGAATTCTATTTCTTGACACACCCACCATGCTGCTGATCTCTAGTTTTGTAGTGTTTGTATATGATAAGAGACTGTGAGGAAAAATTTTGAAAGACTTTGAAATTATAAAAAAATTAGTGGGTTTTATGTCTAACTCAACCAACCAGGTTCTCTCTGCCTTTCATTGTCTTTGAGCTGTTTTATAACTCTGTGTTTTGTAGAAATCAGATAGTAAAGCAAATGATCTTATTCATGAAAAGTGAATTGGAATTGGAGAATGCAATAGATTATTGCCCTATGTATATTGACCAGTTTTGCCAATTTTGCCTCTTTGTATCATTTCTGGTGCTTATGTATTTGTTAGCTCTTTGGATTCTTCTTTGAACTAGTTATAACATCTTACTGCTTCCCTAATTACTGAGTTAAATAAAATCTTTTACTTTTTTTTTTGAGATTCGTTTTACCTTTAAAAAAAATTATTCCTTAACAATACAGTAGAAGAACACAATTCTGGGAATTAAGGGATCTATTTAGGTCACCTTGAGTAAGGCACTCCTATTACTGAGGAATGATTTCCTCATGAAAAAAGAAAAAGTTAGGTTGACATAAATGACCTCTAGTCTATGATTCTATGATTTTTTTATTTTTATTTTTGTAAGGAAGATCAGCCCTGAGCTAACATCTGATGCTAATGCTCCTCTTTTTGCCGAGGAAGATTGGCCCTGAGCTAACATCTGTGCCCACCTTGCTCCACTTTATATGGGACGCCACGACAGCGTGCCTTAACAAGTGGTGCATCGGTGCGTGCCCGGGATCCAAACCTGCGAACCCCGGGCTGCCGAAGCGGCCTACGTGCACCTAACCGCTGCGCCACCGGGCTGGCCCCTATGATTTTATGATTTTATGATTCTGTGATTTAATATACTCTAAGCCCAAAGTGCACTGTCCTCATATTGTTAATATCTAGGTGAATTGGCACAGAATCAAGGAACTTGAGTATCTTATATAAAAATTGCAACAAAAATTCTTTGTAGTATTTTTAGCTCACATGTGCACATAAATTAGCATTACAGAAGATATTTTATTTTTGGTGTTTATATTTCTTGAAAAGAAGTTATAGTACTTGAATTGCTATTGATAGTTTTTACTAGTGAGTAAAGGAAGGGTGAGCATTTTATAGTCTACTTTTTCATAAGGAGAAAAATTTGTTTGCCTGTAAAAATGATATCTTGGCTTATAAGACTATCAGTGCTTATAGAAAATTGTAGGTGTTATTGTAGTCAGTGGTATTTTTTAACCATTATTATATTCTAAGAGGCATTCCTGAAGCACCCAGCCTCACAGAGCATTGCATTAGGAAATGTGAGAAACAAATTAAGATTCTCATTCCCGCTGTTTGGGAAGTCACCATTAAACACTGATAGAGTAAGTGTGTCTTAGTCAGCTCAGGCTGCTATAACAAAATACCACAGACTGGGTGGCTTAAACAACAGAAATTTATTTTCTCGTAGTTCTGGAGCCTAGAGTTCAAGATCGAGGTTCCAGCAGATTTGTTTTCTGGTGAGGATTCTCTTTCTGGCTTGCAGATGGCCTTTCTCCTGAGAGAGAGAGCAAGCTCTCTGCTGTCTCTTCTTTTTTTATAAGGACACTAATCCTATCAGATCAGAGCCCCACCCTTATGACCTCATTTCACCTTAATTACTTCCTTAGAGGCATCTTCTCTAAATATAGCCTCACTGGGAGTTAGGGCTTCAACATGAATTTTGCAGGGGCACAAACATTCAGTCCATAATAAGGTGTGATACTTTTAGCAGCAGAAAACACACATCTAAGGTACAGATTTGGGGATGACAGGAAGTGCTATCCCAGAGGAGGCCAGGTCAGTGTTGAGGACATCAGCCAAGCTTTGATGAGGTTGATGTCAACGTGAGTGCTGACTTGGAAGATGTTAGCTCTACTGACCCATTATTACTCATCTGTTCTAGTTTTTCAACTGTTATCTTCCAAGTCTTTCCCCATAGGAAGAAAGGGCAGAGCACTTGCTTTTCTTTCACTTTGAATTTAGAGGCTGAGACCTCTTTGGGTCAAGGTATATCTTCAGATGCTTTCAGCACGTGTAACAGTATCTCAGAAAGGACAACAGTTTTGTATTCTTCTTACTCTTAGTTTTTCTGCCTAAGTGACTTTATTGGTTTAATGCAATGGGAATACTGCCTCTTAGGGAATAATAAAACATGATCTTTCATGGATCTTGGGGTGGCTTACTTGGTTTAAAATAATCTAGAATGTGCGTAGATGGAGTTATTTCAAGTCCTGTGGCTTTACTTCCATGCCTGATGCCTTTTCTCATCATTTATTAAAGCTAGCCTTTTTGACTTTGATATGTGTCATGTTAGCACCTTGTAAATCCTTCCAGTAATACCTTTCTATTACTAAGGTGTAAACGCTCTTGTTTCTACCCCATTTGCTTCTCTCTCTCTGTCGTTTTTATAGGGCTCTTTAACCTGCTAATGTTCCAGGATGTTAATTTAAAACAGCCAGCCAAATAATAGAAACTTCCTCCTCGCCTCTGATGAGCTGACCCCTTTTTACTTGTTTCCTTTTCAAATTCAGTTTGGAAAGCTCAATTTTCATAATCTTTTGAGTAGTACTTCACTTCCCTGATGCTTGCAATTTAGCAGCCATATTATTTTCAAGACTTTATACCAAGAGCACACACCCAACTACTATTTTTTTTTTTCTAAACACACTCTAGCTCAGTCAGGATTTTTATTTAGTTCTCTTTCTTTACCTTGTAGGAAATGGAATTGTTGTTTGCATTTTCCCTCATTCCCTCCTCTTGCTTCTTCCTAACTTTGTTCTGTCAATATTTAAGGGCTTTAGTGTGGACATTTCTGGCTTTTATCTCTTAGGCCAACTTTCTCATGTGTAGCCACATGGTTACAGCTGCCAGATGAAATGATGTTTAAAGATTTTATTTATTTTATTTTTTTTCCCCCCAAAGCCCCAGTGGATAGTTGTATGTCGTAGCTGCACATCCTTCTAGTTGCTGTATGCGGGACTCGGCCTCAGGATGAACGGAGAAGTGGTGCCTCGATGCGCACCCGGGATCCGAACCCGGGCCACCAGCATCGCAGCGCGCGCACTTAACCACCAAGCCACAGGGCCGGCCCTGAAATGATGTTTAAAGGACTGTATTTGTGTTTGTGCTGGAAAACTTTTTAAGACTCATTTGATGTTTTCTCCTTAGTTTCTGGGTATTCCTTAAGTTTACAAGTTAGTGTGTCTGAAAAGTATTGTGGTCTTGTATACTGCCTCTTTGGCACAGAGGTTTCCTTGGTTGCCCTGGACTTCTACAAACTTTCTAATACAGTCATGTGCCACATGATGATGTTTTGGTCAACAACGGACCACATATATGATGGTGGTCCCATATAACCTAGGTGTGTAGTAGGCTATACCGTCTAGGTTTGTCTAAGTACACTCTATGATGTTTGCACAGTGACAAAATCGCCTAATGACATGTTTCTCAGGATGTATCCCTGTCATTAAGCGACGCACGATGTACTTTTGTTGATGGCTTTTCTCTTATATTAAGGACTTCATCTGCCCGTCCTCGGTTCTAGACTGTAGCTTTCAAAAAGCAACATGGAGGGGCCGGCCTTGTGGCCTAGTGGTTAAGTTTGGGGCATTCTGCTTTGGCGGCCCGGATTTGGTTCCCAGGCTTGGACCTACACCACTTGTCGGTGGCCATGCTGTGGCAGTGACCCACATACAAAACAGAGGAAGACTGGCACAGATGTTAGCTCAGGGTGAATCTTCAAGCAAAAAGAGGAAGATTGGCAACAGATGTTAGTTCAGGGCAAATCTACCTCAGCAAAAAAAAAAAAAAAGCAGCATGGACAATTTGAAGGGACCTTAGACAAAAGCCAAAAATATCATAAAAGATTGGTAAAGTTAAAAGGACTAAGGTGATTTAACCTGCTGAAGGTAAGGCTGTGGATAATTTAGCAACTTGCTCTTTAAAAAGTTCCTTGTATTCTCTGTGTTGAACATGCTACTTGCACTTGGGCCTTGTTTACGGTGCCTTTTCAACCTTGTATTGTGATTGTGCTTCAGTATCACATTTAAGGATCATGGGCTGTTTCTTACATTACATTCTGTTCTTACATTAGGAAGGATTTAGGTTTGACCCATGGAAGATATTCTTCCGGTGATGTTGAGCACTGGGAGGAGGTCATTGCAGAATCGGTCTCCCAAATTTTACTCCCTGGATGAGATGGATTAAGGGTGAAAAAAGTTGAACTTTGAAGGTATCTTCTACATATAGGATTGTAATCTGATTGCTGTGGTCAGTTTATCTTATTTTTCTCGTTGTGACTTGAAGCTCTTCACATGGTGGGAGAACAATGAGATGCATCAGCTGTTTCCCAGATCTATTTCTTGGGTAAGAGTGGTGAATAGTCCCAGGAAGAAGGTAGTGTGGTGCAGTGGAAAGAGCGCTGTGCCCGGAGTCAGAGGTCTGGATGAGGACCCAGCTTTGCAAATAATTGGCTGCCTGACCCCGAGCCTGTGACTTCATCACTTCAGGCCCCAGCTTTCCATTTTTACTCTGCAGGAGCTTGATTAAAATTCTAGGTTCCAGAAATACTGCAACACAAATGTGGTATTAGAACTTGCAGCCAACTGTGCTGGGGCTCCCCACACCTGATAAAGAGACTGAAGGGCCCATAACAACTACAAGCAGCTGAGCATTACAACAGCTGGCCAGGAGCATAACTTGGCCTCCCTGGGCGCCTACAGGGAGAGCAAACAGGCCACAACAGAAGGACACACGTGGCCCACATAGGGGTCACCCCTGGAACATTGAGAACTGATGGAAGCACACTGCAGGCCTTCTAAGGCATTACTTATATAAGGTCGCCTCTCCAAGAGCAGGAGATGTAGCTGACCTACCTAATACGTAGACACAAGCACAGGGAAAGAGGCAAAATGAGGAGGCAAAGGAATACATTCCAAGTAAGGGAACAGGACAAAACCCCAGAAAAGGAACTAAGTGAAACAGAAATGAGCAACCTACCCGACAGAGAGTTCAAACAAAGAGTATTAAGGATGCTCACTGATCTTGGGAGAAGAATAGATGAACTCAGTGAGAATGTCAACAAAGAAATGGAAGATATAAAAAAGAACCAATCAGAAATGAAGAATTCAATACTGGAAATGAAAAATTCACTAGAGGGACTCAGAAGCAGAGTAGAGGATACAGAAGAACGGATCTGCGAGCTGGACAAAAGACTAGAAGAAATTACCCAAGCTGAACAGGTAAAAGAGAAAAGAATTAAAAAGAGTGAGGACAGTCTGAGGAACCTCTGAGACAACATCAAGCGCACTAACATCCGTGTTATAGGTGTCGCGGAAGGAGAAGAGCGAGACAAAGGGGCACAGAATCTATTTCAAGAAATAATAGATGAAAACTTCCCTAACCTAAGGAAGGAAACAGACATCCAGGTACAGGAAGCACAGAGAGCCCCAAACAAGATAAACCCAAAGAGGCCCACACCAAGACACATCATAATCAAAATGTCCAGAATTAAAGATAAAGAGGGAATCCTAAAAGCCGCAAGAGAAAGACAAGTTATGTACAAAGGAAACCCCATAAGGCTATTAGCTGACTTCTCAGCAGAAACTTTACAGGCTAGAAGAGAGTGGCAGAATATATTTAAAGTGCTAAAAGGAAAAAACTTACAGCCAAGAATACTCTACCCAGCAAGGTTATCATTCAAAATGGAAGGAGAGATCAAAAATTTCCCAGACAAGCAAAAATTAAAGGAGTTTGCCACCAAGAAACTAGTGCTACAAGAAATGTTAAAGGGACTGATTTAAGGGGAAAAGAGAAGACCACAAATAGGAAAAATTATCTATTTCCATGATAAGAGGGTAATGGATACAAATGCACAAAAAAGAGGTTAGATATGATATCAAAAACATAAAATGAGGGAGGAAGGGAGTTAAAGAGTAGAGCTTTCAGACAGAGTTCAAACTAAAGAGACCATCAATTCTGTATAGAAGGAGAAAGGAACAGAGAAGGGCTACTAAAACACTGAGAAAAAAAAAGTTAAAAAATGGCAGTAAGTACATACTTGTCAATAGCTACTTTAAACATCAATGGACTAAATGCTCCAATTAAAAGGCACAGGGTGGCTGATTGGATAAAAAAACAAGACCCATATATATGCTGCATACAAGAGACACACTTCAGACCTAAAGACACTCACAAACTGAAAGTGAAGGGATGGAAAAAGATACTCCACGCAAATGGCAATGAAAAGAAAACTGGGGTAGCAATACTTATATCAGACAAAATAGACTTCAAAACAAAAACTGTAAAAAGAGACAAAGAAGGGCATTACATAATGATCAAGGGAACAATCCAACGAGAGCATATAACACTTGTAAATATCTACGCACCCAATGTAGGTGCACCTAAATATATAAAGCAATTATTAACAGACATAAACAGAGAAATAGACAGTAACACAATAATAGTAGGGGACTTTAATGCTCCACTTACACCAACGGATAGATCATCCAAACAGAATATCAGTAAGGAAACATTGGCCTTAAATGACACACTAGAACAGATGGACCTAGTAGATATATACAGAGCATTCCATCCAAAAACTGGAGAGTACACGTTCTTTTCAAATGTACATAGAACATTCTCTAGGATTGATCACATATTAGGCCACAAAACAAGTCTCCATAAATTTCAGAAGATTGAAATAATACCAAGCATCTTTTCTGGCCACAATGGTATGAAACTAGAAATCAACTATAGGAAGAAAATCAGAAAAGCCCCTAATACGTGGAGATTAAACAAAATGCTACTGAACAATGACTGGGTCAACGAAGAAATCAAAAAATACCTGGAGACAAATGAAAATGAAAATACGACATGCCAGAATTTATGGGATACAGCAAAAGTGGTTCTAAGAGGGAAGTTTATAGCAATACAGGCCTATCTCAACAAACAAGAAAAATCTCAAATAAACAATCTAACAATGCACCTAAAGGAACTGGAAAAAGAAGAACAAACCAAGCCCAAAATCAGTAGAAGAAGGGAAATAATAAAAATCAGAACAGAAATAAATGAAATAGAGACTAAAAAAACAATAGAAAAAATTAATAAAACCAAGAGCTGGTTCTTTGAAAACATCAACAAAGTTGACAAACCTTTAGCTAGACTCACCAAGAAAAAAAGAGAGAAGGCACAAATAAGTAAAATCAGAAATGAAAGAGGAGAAATTACAACAGACAAAAGATTATAAGAGAATACTATGAAAAGCTATATGCCAACCAATTCAACAATCTGGAAGAAATGGATAAATTCTTAGAATCATACAACCTTCCAAAACTGGATCAAGAAGAAGTAGAGAATTTGAATAGACCAATCACCAGTAAGGAGATTGAAACAGTAATCAAAACCTCCCCCAAAATAAAAGTCCAGGACCAGACGGCTTCCCTGGTGAATTCTACCAAACATTCAAAGAAGACTTAATACCTATCCTTCTCAAACTCTTCCAAATATTGATGAGTGGGGGAAGCTCCCTAACTCATTCTACGAAGCCGACATTACCCTGATACCAAAACCGGACAAGGACAACACAAAAAAAGAAAATTACAGGCCAATATCACTGATGAACATCGATGCGAAAATCCTCAGCAAAGTACTAGCAAATTGCATACAACAATACATTAAAAAGATTATACACCATGATCAAGTGGGATTTATTCCAGGTATGCAGGGATGGTTCAGCATCCGCAAATCAATCACCGTGATAAACCACATTAATAAAATGAAGAATAAAAACCACATGATCATCTCAATAGATGCAGAGAAAGTATTTGACAAGATACAGCATCCATTTATGATAAAAACTCTGAATAAAATGTGTATAGAAGGAAAGTACCTCAACATAATAAAGGCCATATATGACAAACCCACAGCTAATATCATCTTCAATGGTGAAAAACTGAAAGCTATCCCTCTAAGAACAGGAACCAGACAAGGGTGCCCACTGTCACCACTCCTATTTTACATAGTACTGGAAGTCCTAGCCAGAGCAATCAGGCAAGAACAAGAAATAAAAGGGATCCAAATTGGAAAGGAAGAAGTGAAACTGTCACTATTGCAGATGACATGATTTTATATATAGAAAACCCTAAAGAATCCACCAGAAAACTTTTAGAAGTAATGAACAAATACAGTAAAGTTGCAGGATACAAAATCAACATACAAAAATCAGTTGCATTTCTATACACTAACAATGAAGTAGCAGAAAGAGAAATTAAGAATACCATCCCATTTACAATTGCAACCAAAAGAATAAAATACCTAGGAATAAACTTAACCAAAGAGGTGAGACATCTGTACACTGAAAACTATAAAAGATTGCTGAAAGAAATTGAAGAAGACACAAAGAAATGGAATGATATTCCATGGTCTTGCATTGGAAGAATTAACATAGTTAAGATGTCCATACTTCCTAAAGCCATCTATAGATTCAATGCAATCCCTATCAAAGTTCCAACAACATTTTTCACAGAAATAGAACAAAGAATCCTAAAATTTATATGGAACAACAAAAGACGCCGAATAGCTAAAGGAATCCTGAGGAAAAAAACAAAGCTGGAGGTATCACACTCCCTGATTTCAAAATATACTACGAAGCTATAGTAACCAAAACAGCATGGTACTGGCGCAAAAACAGACACACAGATCAATGGAATAGAATGGAAAACCCAGAAATAAACCCACAGCTATGGACAGCTAATCTTTGACAAAGGAGCCAAGAACATACAATGGAGAAAAGAAAGTCTCTTCAACAAATGGTGTTGGGAAAACTGGATAGCCACATGCAAAAAAATGAAAGTAGACCCTTACCTTACACCATACACAAAAATTAACTTCAAATAGATTAAAGACTTGAATGTAAGACTGGAAACTATGAAACTTCTAGAAGAATACATAGGCAGTACACTCTTCGATATCAGTCTTAGCAACGTATTTTCAAGCACCAAGTCTGACTGGGCAAGAGAAACAATAGAAAAAATAAACAAATGGGACTACATCAAACTAAAAAGCTTCTGCACAGCAAAGGAAACCATCAACAAAACGAAAAGACAACCTAACAATTGGGAGAAGATATTTGCAAACCATACATCTGATAAGGGGTTAATCTCCAAAATATATAAAGAACTCATGCATCCCAACAACAAAAAAACTTAACAGCCCAATTAAAAAATGGGCGAAAGACCTGAACAGGCATTTCTCCAAAGAAGATATACAGATGGCCAACAGACACATGAAAAGATGTTCAACATCGTTAACTATCAGGGAAATGCAAATCAAAACTACAATGAGATATCACCTCATGCCCGTCAGAATGGCTATAATTAACAAGACAGGAAACAACAAGTGTTGGAGAGGATGTGGAGAGAAGGGAACTCGCATACACTGCTGGTGGGAGTAACTGGTGCAGCCACTATGGAAAACAGTATGGAGATTCCTCAAAGAATCAAGGATAGAACTACCATATGATCCAGCTATTTCACTGCTGGGTATTTATCCAAAGAACTTGAAAACACCAATGCATAAAGATACATGCATCCCTGTGTTCATTGCAGTGTTATTCACAATAGCCAAGACTTGGAAACAACCTAAGTGTCCATCAAGGGACGAATGGATAAAGAAGCTATGGTATATATACACAATGGAATACCACTCAGCCATAAGAAACGATGAAATCCAGCCATTTGTGACAACATGGATGGACATTGAGGGTATTATGCAAAGTGAAATAAGTCAGAGGGAGAAGGTCGAATACCGTATGATTTCCTTCATTAAGTAGTAGATAATAACAACAATAAACAAACACACAGAGACGGAGATTGGATTGGTGGTTACTAGAGGGGAAAGGGGGAGGGAGGAGGGCAAAAGGGATAATTCGGCACATGTGTGTGGTGATGCGTTGTCATTAGTATTTGGGTGGTGAACATGATGTAATCTATGCAGAAATAGAAGTATAATAATGTACACCTGAAATTTACACAATGTTACAAACCAATGTTACTGCAATAAACAAAAAAGAAAAAAAGAAAAAAGATAAGGTCAGAATGCCAAATCCAGGAGCTTGAATTTTATTAGGCTCTGAATAAATCTGTCAAGGGATTGACTGAGTTTCAGAAAAACAAATACTATGTGTAACTCATTATTTATTCTCTTTGCTACATCTGCATGCTGATATGGCATAGATAATAAATTAATCAACAATTGTTTGAGCACCCCTTTTGTACCATGTAAGACTAAAATTGTGGAATAAAGATGACTTTAAATTAAAAAAAAAAAATTCTAGGTTCCCCTTCAGCTCAGCCCTATGGGTGACAGTGGGAGGTAGATTGTAGTTGTAGAGGGAGACAGGCTAGGGTAGGGGAGGTAAAAGTGAAGGAAGATCTGAGGGATGGGAGGAGTGGGTGGGGGAGGGCTGTGGGGGTGGGAGAAGGGGGAAGAAGGAGATGCAAAGGAGAGAGAAGGAGGTTTTAATTTCGGTGAGGAATTGGTAAGCAAGACAGTATTTGTGATCACCAATAATGGATGTTTCCTAGTCTTAAAAATTGATCTCTCTCCCGCTCTCTCTCTCTTTTTAATTGGATTAATTGGGCAGGATTTGAGACAGTTTGTTCAAGTTTCTCTTTGTGTTTCCTTCATAATTGTGTTAAAATTGTTCTCTTTCTTTGAAGATTTCAAAGAATTATTTTTGTTATTTAAAAATACCCCTGCAGGGCCTGCCCGGTGGCGCAAGCGGTTAAGCGCGCGCGCTCCACTATGGCGGCCCGGGGTTCGCCTGTTCGGATCCCGGGCCCACACCGACGCACCGCTTGTTAAGCCATGCTGTGGCGGTGTCCCATATAAAGTAGAGGAGGATGGGCATGGATGTTAGCCCAGGGCCGGTCTTCCTCAGCAAAAAAGGGGAGGATTGGCATTGTATGTTAGCTCAGGGCTGGTCCTCCTCACAAAAGAAAAAAAAATAAAAAAAATAAAAATACCCCTGCAAAATAATCAAAGGTAATTAGCTCTACTTTATAAAATGGCGAAATGAAAGTGCAAGATGGTTAAACAATTCATTCAGGAAATCAGTATGCTAGTGTTAGAATCCAGTTTTTCAACACTTTCTATTATGCTTCTCTGCTTTCAGTGGTGTGTGAGTGAATTTTTCCTGAGTCCTGCGTGTGGGAAATAGATGTACTGTTATTGCAGAGCAGTTTCAGCTTTGGAGGGTGGAGAGGATGTCAGTTGGTGGTCTGAAATACTTTTCATTAATTGTGTAAGTAGACAGATTTCTTTTTTTTTTTTTTTTTTTTTTAAAGATTTTATTTATTTTATTTTTTCCCCCCAAAGCCCCAGTGGATAGTTGTATGTCGTAGCTGCACATCCTTCTAGTTGCTGTATGCGGGACTCGGCCTCAGGATGAACGGAGAAGTGGTGCCTCGATGCGCACCCGGGATCCGAACCCGGGCCACCAGCATCGCAGCGCGCGCACTTAACCACCAAGCCACAGGGCCGGCCCAGACAGATTTCTTACTTCACGAATGCATATAATTTCAAGGACACCTCTTCTTTCCACTGAAGTGGAAACTAGGGTGTCTGTTTGAAGGTGGGGTGTAGGGAGAGTACTGGAAACACTTTTTCCTCCTTTGCAGCACTTGTATTATAATTTTTTATAGTATACTCTAGGTGACACATTCATCTGCCTTGCTCTCTTGAGGCGCTGCTTTGCGTAGCCGTTTCTCTCAGTGGAATGGAACCTCTAGGAGCTAGTTCTCCTCTGCAAGAGCATTTGTTTGCACGCCACATAGGCCCATAGTTCTTACCACTTCTCAAGGATGGGAATGCATGTGGAGAGATGGATGATAGTAATTTTCATAGCTTAAGTGATCATTTTATCTCGAGGGAAAAGGTGGAACCTCTGTGATGTGCGTAGCATAGTAGAATATGTTCCTTGCATGGTATTTGGTTGCTTTGATCACATCTCTTTATGGGTCCTTACATCTTATGCTCTGTCAGTTCTGGGGAGTTTGCAAAGGGAGGCATCCCTTGGTGGAAAATAGCTATAGTGATTGCTACCCATTGTCTTCTGCCCTTCTGGGTTCTAAAATCAGGTGGTAAGCATCTGCATCATGACTTTGATAGGAAGCTGTTAGATATTTAATATTCTTAAATAAAGGCAGAATTTTTTTGCTTGTTAAAACTTTTTTACTTGGCGATGTTCAAATTAGGAAAAAAGGTCTGCTTGCTGAAGAGGCCCTAATGAGATAGATGGTTCTTTTTGGGGTTTTTTTGTGTATGTGTGAGGAAGACCAGCCCTGAGCTAACATCTGTTGCCAATCCTCCACTTTTTGCTGAGGAAGGTTGGCCCTGGGCTAACATAGAGGAAGATGGGTACCCATCTTTATATGGGACGCCGCCACAGCATGGCTTGACAAGCGGTGCATTGGTGCGTGCCCAGGATCTGAACCTGTGAACCCCGGGCCACCGAAGTGGAGTGCGCGCGCTTAACGGCTATGCCACTGGGCAGGCCCCGAGACAGATGGTTCTAATGTGCATTATATCTTTATTTCCCCCACTCCCAACATCCTTAGATAATGGACAGTTTTGGATTTTTGACACAGATGTGGGGAATGTTCCCCTCAAGGAGATTTCAGAGTTAAAAATAAAATCCTCATTGGTTATTTTTAAAATGATGTTAGGGAATCAGCTCATTATTTTGAAAACTGTTAAACAAAGGGAAAGGATCAAGTATTTAACTTGCTTTCCTTTACAGATAGTTGATGAGAGAGTCTCTTGTTAGAGAAATAGCCCAGCTAACAGACGAGGAAGGATTCAGAAAGCCAGAATTCATTATTTTGCAACTTCGAAGAGTTAATGGATCTAGTGGTCACTGGCTGCTGACATCACACACGGAGACACCGAGATTATATGTCTCCTAATGAAGTACACAGCCTAGGAAGTATTCCTGCCAGAATTTCAAACTTGTAATCTGGTCTGGCCTCTTTCTCTGACTACCAATTAACAGGAAGTACAGAGGACAGGGGGACAGAGTGGATTGAACTTCATGGAGATACAATTTTAAAAAACCTAGATTGGGCAACTCTACAGGGCAAATGACTTTGTTTCATTAACAAAAACAACAAAACTGCAACTGAAGTAAAAAAGAGTTGGAGGGGAAATCTGTAGATTAAAAGCAGTTAAGAGAGATATCAACTAATCCTAGTGTCTGGATCTTTTTTGGATACCAAATACAAACTGAAAAAAATGATAATACAATTGGGAAAAAGGTACAGTATCTGAATATTTGATGATATTAAAGAATTCTTGTTAATAAGGAATTATTACATTGAAGTTTTAAAAAATGAGCCCTGTAAATATTGACAGATGAAACGATGTGATATCTAGGAATCTTGTATTATTTTACATCAAAATAATACCAGAAAGCTAATAATACAGAATGGAAGTGAAGAAAGATTGGCCATCATTATTGAAGCTGGCAGGTGGCTACATGGGGTATTCTCTCTACTTGTGTATATATTTGAAATAATCTGTCATAGAATGTTTTTAAAAAAGAATTTTAGGTAAAGATAAGTAGTAAAGCTTTAGGTACAATGAAAAAGAAATTGGGAGTGGAGGAAAAGAGATACAAAGTACATATCATGGTACCTGATATGTCTATGTATTGAATACTTATTGGCTATAATTATTTCCAAACCATGCATGCACGTGTTCATTTATCTATCTGATCATTCGTTTGTATATTTCAGTAAATATTTATTGAGCGTGTATAATGTGGCAAGCACCAAAATACTTCCATAAATCAAGTAACACAAATAGAGCCCATCACATCTCAGTGGTATTTTTGGCCTATACTCCTTGTACAGAGTCTTTCAACTGTATGCGAATAGCTCCCAGACCACGGGGTTTAAAATGGCACTGTGTGGTATCATTCCTGGATTCATTCAAGGTTAGTCTTTAATATTCTTCTTAGGGTAGCTCTAACGGTCTCCTGGGGCTTTGCCTTCTTCTGGAATCATCCAACTCTTAAAGGTCATGGGTGTCACCTACTTGATTCCAGAAGGACCATCTCTGATCCCTGGCGGGGTTCATCCAAGTGACTGCCGATTGAACAGCCAGCCCCCGATTTAATGCTTGAGATCCTATGGGAAAGCTCCCTCCCCCTGTCGTTTCACCTTAGAAACTGTTGTTACGCTCTGGAAGATTTTCCAATTACTACATCTAATTACAAGGAAGAATAAATTACTGAAGCAAGTTAAATTATCTTGTGTGTCATAACAGTAATTAACATCCAAATAGCTGCCATTTTATAAACATCACTAAGTGGAGGCAGCGCCCCTTTTGAGAGCAGGAAGCAAGAGGGTACTATCTCGGGCCGGCCCCGTGGCTTGGCGGTTAAGTGCGCGTGCTCCGCTGCTGGCGGCCCAGGGTTCAGATCCCGGGCACGCACTGATGCACCGCTTGTCCGGCCCTGCTGAGGCCGCGTCCCACATACAGCAACTAGAAGGATGTGCAGCTATGACATACAACAATCTACTGGGGCTTTGGGGGGAAAAAAATAAAGAAATAAAATCTTTAAAAAAAAAAAGAGGGTACTCTCTCCCTGAAGCCTGGTGTAAGGATGGTCTGGGAGAGTTGCGAGGCTGAGTGTTTAGAAAATCTGTCCGGATGAGATTGATGTCATTGGAGAGACTGATTTTTAAGTTGCCCCATTTTTATCTAAATGCTTAGAAGTAGCAACTTTTCTCTGCATTTATCATCATCTACTTTCTCCTCGTGGCCTTACATGTTTTTCTTATCTGTTTTTTTCCATATTTCAAGTAGGGCTGGACACCAATATGGTCATATGACATTTTATGGACTAGGCTTTGCTTGGAAAACAGTTCACAGCCTTTTCAGACCCCACTTATCATCAGTTCCATGCTCATTCCTTGTCCATTCAGTGCTCTTCCGCCATGAAAATGTTTCTTCTTCTCTGTGTGGCCTCTTCATTTTACGCTGTGCCTTTGAGCTCCTCCCTAGAGTGAACATACTTTTCTTGCTCACTGTGGCTTCTAGCCTTGCATTATGATGTACAGTATTTAGTAATTTTTAATGGCGGTACTGAAGTGATGAACTCAAAGAGTGTAGGAGGAATGCCTTTTAAATTATAGAAGAATGGCATACAGAACTAATAATAAATGGTATGTAGCTATTTTTTTCCTCATTTGGTGAGTAGTGTGTGGGCCATTAAAACTCAACAAGGTTTGGGAAGATCCTCTCAGTCTGCCATTGGTACTTGGGATTATGAATTCTTTTTATTTATTCAGTAGACTTCTACTATGTCTAGAATTTATTCAGACAATTGACAAGGCAACTCTGCCTTTTTTTTTTTTTTTTTTTAAAGATTTTATTTATTTATTTTTTCCCCCAAAGCCCCAGCAGATAGTTGTATGTCATAGCTGCACATCCTTCTAGTTGCTGTATGTGGGACGCGGCCTCAGCATGGCCGGAGAAGCGGTGCGTCGGTGCACGCCCGGGATCCGAACCCGGGCCGCCAGCAGCGGAGCGCGTGCACTTAACCGCTAAGCCACTGGGCCGGCCCATACAACTCTGCCTTTGATAATAGTTACTTGTTATGATTTTTGTTCTTGTTCTTTTTTTTTTTTTTTTTGTTTGTGTGTGAGGAAGATCAGCCCTGAGCTAATATCCATGCTAATCCTCCTCTTTTTGCTGAGGAAGACTGGCCCTGGGCTAACATCCGTGCCCATCTTCCTCTACTTTATGTGGGACGCTGCCACAGCATGGCCTGACAAGCGGTGCCTTGGTGCGTGCCCGGGATCCGAAGCCGGGCCGCCAGCAGCGGAGCGCACGCACTTAACCGCTACGCCGCGGGGCGGCCCCTGTTCTTGTTCTTCTTTTAAACTGACAAAGCTCTTAAATGATGTGAGGATTATGAGCAATGGGATCTAATTTAAGAAAGCAGCGAAGATGTAAATTTGCTCATAACCCAGAGGTTGCCCTTGATATACCCCTATACTTTTGTGTTAAAGAGAACAGCACATTAGCAGAGTGTGTGAAGGTTTAAATCACCTTTCTTCTTAATATCATAAATAGATGGCTCTGGTGTTAAGAAAAGATTTGACCAAATCATGGATATAAGTGTAGATCTTTGTACCCTCAGGCCAAATATGAATCACAATGGTTCCTATAATATTCAAATGGCAAGCCTGAAAAAAATTTCAAAATTTCTCTTCCTTTTAGTTTATATTTAAATAGAAGTATATTTCCATGCATTTTGGTTGAAGTGTGTAGTTTGGGGATTTATACATTATGTGTGTCTCTTATACGTCTGTTCTTTTAGCTCAAGAGTGGCTAACCTCACCACCCAAGAGAAGAGCCTGCATTTACCAGTATCGTAGACAAAAGGCCAATATAAGTGTTATTCTCATTGCTTTGAAAATGTTTTCCTCTTGCTGATGGTTAGACCGCGTACGTCATTTCTGTTTTAAGGAATAGAATATTACTTTTTTGGTCACAGTATCAGTTTAATTTTAAACAGTGCCTTTTTTTAATGTTTTCTCTTGCTGCTAAGGGCTTAGTAGAGCCAAAGATGGCCCCAAATTTTGGTTCCATTTTTGGATTTGGACAGCAATGGGAGGAAGTAGGAATGGCCTTTATACACTGGTACACATCAGTGTAGTTGACGGAGGCTAGTTTTGTTTTTACTGATTTCCAATTATGAACTCCACACTTTGTTTCTGAGACTAAATGTCATGTAAAAAAATAAGAATTATTTTGTGGTTACTGGTAAGGGGGGTTGTGCTGGGGCCTGGAGGAGGGGATGAAAAGGAAAGGAAGGTACGGGAATGGAATAAAAAATTCTCTCCTTAGTGATTCTCTGTAACATTAGCTTAGACTAGAAGACTTATTTCCCATTGTCTTGCTGCTTTTGAATAAATCTCTCTTCTAAAAGGACCACGGAAAATGTAGTAACTTGGGTCAATACAAATTGCTTTTCATGGAGAATGTATTTAAGATAGGAAACTCCATTGAATAAATTATATGTTTTGAAAAAGGTTTTCATTCTGTGTTTTATACAGTATAATGCATTTGACATTCATAGCTAATTTACACATTTCATTTACAATGTATTTAAAAGTTCTCCTCAATGAATAGTTGGTAATTAGGTGATTGACATATTCTCCCACTTGACAATCACGCACGCCAGTAAATTGCCCTCTGTTTTCTAGGAGTATCTCCAATAAATGTTTGAAACTTCCCCTAGCAAATGTTGTTCAGCAAAATTGGAAGAGATTGAAGGATACTTTATTTCCACGAATTGAGTGAATGCTCATGCTGGAATGCCCCTGTCTTCCTGGATGGTTGATGAGTACTTCCCGTTCTGTGATGGAAAGTGTGGTTTAACTTAAGTGGTTAGATATGAATATTTAAACTGTTTTAATCCTCAGGTAGTGAAGGAATTTTGAAGTTTAGGGTAACTCTATAGTGTAAAGCTTACTTACAGAAAAAAATAACCTTTTTTTGTTTGTTTGTTTAAGGCATGGATAATTGTCATTCTAAATTTCAAAGACCAAAGCAGTTATTTTGCTTGATTGGTAAACCTCTCTCAGGGTAACTTTTTGTTTTGTTTTACCCCAGGTATCAGTAGGAAAATACTAAGTTTATTATCATAATTTATGTAAAAATCATCCTGAAACCTAACTTTAATTTTTGGTATAACAAAGGGATATTTACCCTGTCACAAAATACCATAACATAGTATTTGGTACTCAAATATGATTTTATAAATTAATATTTATGTTTCTATCACCAGTATCTCTTCTACATGGGGTGTAAGTAAAGCTACTCCTTGAGCCACACTTATATTTTTTCCCTCTAATACTCTTTTTTTATTGAATTATAATTTACAAACAATAAAATTTATAGATTTCGATATATAATTTGATGAGATTCGAATAGTAATAGCTATTCATGTAACCCACACTCCCATCAGTACATAAAATATTTCCGTGACCTTAGAAAGTATTCTAATATTTTAATTTATAATATTATAGTATTCCTAATTTTAAAAATAGCAGAGAACCATTGAGTAGTTAGTGATCAAAGTGATCAAAGAAACCTCATTTCAGTTTATTAGGTGCTTACCAGATGAAAGTATCATGGAGAAAGGCATATACAATTAACAACTTAATACTTGTTGAGACTGTGTTCTGTGCCAGGTGCTCTTTTAGCTCCTAGAATAGACCCACTATTAATAAACAAATACTCTCAAGTGTAAGCTATTTACAAGTGACAACACCCTCCCCCCCAAAAAAAATTGTGCTTAAAATGATAGGTAGAGTTGAATCAGGCCAATTAAAACCTACAAAAAAGGATTGTAATTCAATATCATATAAATAGAATTCAAGGTAAAAAGCATTAAATGGAATAAACTTTATATCTTTCATAAAGGAAATATACCATTTTTTCGATTATCCTTGAAACATTTACCAAAATTAATGCTTGGTTGGACGCATGCAACGTTAGTTCAGCTCCACCTGTTGCTTGGGAGCTAAGAAACTGTAACTATTGGACCAAAGTGGAAATCAAAATTTTTTAGAAAGTAAGAATAGAGAATCATAAAACTTACAGAAAGCAAGCAAAATTGTACTCAGAAATTCATAATTTTAAGATAGTGATTCCTATGTCATGACCATAGAAAATTTTCTGGTTAAAAACAAGAAAAAAAAAGATTGGAGGGTGACTTGGAAAATACCATCTATTTTGAATATAAAAAATTCTGGGAAGTCTTGCAATAAAGTAGTTAGAGGCAACAAATACCACGAAGAAAATGCAAAGAAATCTGGACTTGAAGAAATACAGAAGATTAATTGGAGAGACGTACTATGTTCACAGATGATAAGACTACACATTATAAAGATGGCAGTCTTTCCAAACTAAAAGTTTTTGAGGCATTTTCCCAGATAGTTATTTAGTGTTCATTTGGAAGAAGGAATAAACAAGACAGTATGCTACACAATACACAGAGAAAACACAAAAAAATTACAGTTAGCCTATAAATATGTGATAAAAAATACTTAACCTTACTAATAGTCAAAGAAGGGCAAAAGTGAGATGCCATTTGGCAGAAATTAACAAGAAATGTTAATGCTCAAATGTTAGCAAGAATTTAGTAAGGCAGGCACGCTCATATTACTACTGTTGTGTAAATTGACTTATATTTTGGGACAAAGCAAATTTAGAAATATTTATCAAAAGTCTAAAATTATTAATTCATAGTGACCCTTGTTTGGTGAAACTAGTAATTGTACTTTTTTTTAATAGCAAAAATAGAAAAAGTCCAGTAATGTGGAAGTGGTTAAATAAATTATAAGTAAAAGTAAAGAGAAGTTACATGCAACCATTAAGCATATTTAATAATATGGGAAAATAACCATGGTGCAATATTAGTTGAATGATATAACATCATCCTGATATTTTTTAATCGGACATATTTCTGGGAGAGAGGAAAACACAGTATGTGAATTCTTAATTTTAGCATAATAAAAAATATATTATTTAATTATTGCCTTTGATAATTAGGAAATACACCAAAAATATTTCTTTTCTTAAGTTGTAGTGTACTGGATTCCTTTTTTTTCTCTTTTATATTATTCTTGATTTCCATATTTTCTATAATGGTCAGAAAAGAAAAAACGATGCAGTACTCAGAATCAAACTGCAGCAAATTCTGGTTGTCACCAAACTTGAAAATCAAAATCATTTCCATAATCTGTGAAAGATGAGCTTATCGGTACATTTTAGACCTAAAGTTTCTTGCCATATCTTTAGAGCTGGAACTCGAACCTGGAAGTCCCGGTGCTGTGCATTATATGTTATGTCTCTTACATATCCTTCTTTAACTGTGAACTGGGACAAGCAAGAACATTTTGATGACTAATCCAGGACTTACTTCTATTTATTTGCTTTTCCAGGAACATGATTTATTTTTTTTTTTTTAGAGTAAGTTCACTTATTAAGCTTGCCCATTTCATATATCACAGTATTAGAGGCTTTTCAAAGAAAGACAGTTTTTAGCTCTGTAACAGACTTCACTAATTTCCTTTCTCTCTACTTGGGAAATTAACTTGGGCACTTTTCCTTTTGATTTACTTATTTCTGACCATCTCTTGCACCCTATCCATTCGTTCCAGTGTTGAGAATAAACATGGACTTACCCATGACTCCAGTTCCTTGGCATCTGTCTTTTGCAGAGCTTGTGGATTGCTATCCAAGTCAATTAGTATGTCAAGGTTTAAATTTGCTGGTTGGAGGGGATGTGGGGAAGAACACACAAGCTTTTAGAAAAAACCCAAGCTCCTTAAGGAATTCAAGTGAAGAGAGGACTTCATTCCTTGTTAAAGCAATGCAAAATGACAGGAGAAATTACAGGTATGAAATTATATATTATAAATAGAAAATTATTGGACCAGAGTATGTAGTAGGTGATATTGAACCCCTCCCCTGGAAGAGCCTTTATCTATCAAGTATAGGATAGAATTGGAGCACAGGTGCCTTCGTACGTTGACGCTGGATTGGTGTCATATGTTATACTGACCGCTCCTTTCTAAAGACTGTGTGAAGCATAATGGCAGCAACATTGACTTGGCAGAAAGATATATATGACTTTTGGACCTCAGCAGGTGAATTACTTGACATGATTCTTCTGGGTGCAATGAAATTTTTCTGCGTACAGAAAGGAGAGAGTCTTGATACTGCTCAACCATATACTAGGGTTTATTGTCCTCACTCACAGTGATAGACTGGCATTTCAAAGAAATCACAATTATACAGTACAGCAGCCTGCAAACTTTCTCCAGCATTTGTCTTTCCAAGGAGTATGTGTTGGGGCGGAAGATTTGGTCCCTGTTGAGTATTTGTATCACCAAACTTTCTTCGCAGATGTAGGTTCTGCTCTCTGTGCTACAGTGTAAGAATGCTTTTCCTATATTGTTAAAAAAAGATATAAAGAACCATATTTTGTGTAATGCTTTTCATTATTTTGAGACATTTTAATCTTAACATGGAGGCAAAATACTATGACTTCTTCCCTGAAGTTCCTCTTTCCTTTACGTGGCTAAACCTGGCAGAGGTTCATTCATTCCCCCCATCTCTATGGGAATACATATGTAATTACAGGGAGGTGCTAGCTATACAAACTTGATTGATTTTTGAAACATTTTATAGCTCTTACCTTGTGTCAGACACTATTATAAGCATGTTACATTGATTAAATTATTTAATACTCACCACACATCCATGAAGTTTACTGTTAATATCTCCATTTTTCAGATGAGGGTCTTGTGGCTCAGAGAGGTAGCTGTCAAGGTCACGTAGCTAGTAAGCTGCAGAGTGAATCCAAGCAGTCTGATTTCAGAGCATAACGTCGTCACCACGACGCTGTTAACATCTTGCTTTGCATCTTATCTCCTTGAAGCAGTGTGTTTAGAGAGGAGTATTGAGGTGCCTTGTTTAAAAATGACTAAAAGACAAACAACCCGATTAAAAAATGGGCAAAGGGCTTGAATAGACATTTCTCCAAAGAAGATATACAGATGGCCAACAAACACACGAAAAGGTGCTCAACATTAGTTGATAACATTAGTTGTCAGGGAAATTAGTTATCAAAACCACAGTAAGGTACCACTTAAAATGCACCAGGATGGTGATAATAAATGAAATGGAAAGTAACAAGTGTTGGAGAGGATGTGGAGAAATCAGAACATTTGTGCATTGCTGGTGGGAATGTAAAACAGTGCAGCCATGGTGGAAAACACTTCCTCAAAAAATTAAACATAGAATTACCATATGACTAAGTAATTCCACTCCTAGGTATACATCCAAAAGAATTGAAAACCAATACTTAACAAATATATGTACACATATATTCATAGCAGCACTATTCATAATAGTCAAAAGGTAGAAACAGCCCAAATGTTTATTAATGGTTGAATGGATAAACCAGTTGTGTTAAATCTATACAATGGAATATTATTCAGCCATAAAAAGGAATGAAGTACTGAGACATGCCACAACATGGATGAATCTCAAAAACATTATGCTAAATAAAAGCCAGACACAAAAGGTCACACATTGTATGATTCCATTTATATGAAATGTTCAAAATAAATAAATCCATAGAGACAGAACTCAAATTGGCGGTTTCCAGGGGCTGTGCGAAGGGGGAAATGGGTACAGGATTTCTTCCTGGGGTGATGAAAATGTTTTGGAACTGGATAGAGGTGGCAATTGTACAACATTGTGAATGCACTAAATGCTGCTGAATTGTTCATTTAAAAATGGTTAATTTTTTATGTGGATTTCACTTCAGTAAAAAATAAAATAAAAAAAAAATAAAATAAAATAAAAATAAAATGACTAAGATATTCCACACCATCTAGCCTACAGTTATTGCTTCAGTAACAGCTTCTCTGGAGCACATACTCCCATGTTATGTGGCAAATAGCAAGTTAGGCAAGCACTGTCATCGGCAGACGTTATGTTGAGTACTTAGCCTTTGCAGGGTACAATGATTGACTGGTTCCCAGACTCTAGGAACCTACCACCTCCAAGAATTAGCAGAGGGACAGACAAAATATGAAGGCTCTGTGTTGACTGAGCAGACATTCAGTAAATAAAGGGCTTACATTTTGGGTAAGCAAAAGGATAATATGCCTCTACACAGTGTGTAGTAAGAAGGGAGTTACTGGACTTACGCATGTTCAGGCAGTGTGATGTTATCATTCTTCCAGTTAGGGTAGGTTTCAGTCATGCATACTGGAACAAATGATTCAGGCGAGAGAAATGCTTAGGAAAGAACCCTATACAAATCTGTATCTTTTTTGCCTCATGTCTGTGAAAGGAACATACCAGTGTGTGGCCCTGTGCAGCCTGTGCCCAGAAGATTCTTCCAGTTCAGTATGTGCCTTTGATGTTCTCAGGTTCTTTTCTAAGTTTGGCCAGAAGCTTGAAATATACACTGCATTCATCTCCACAGTATCCCTAAGGAATTCAAAGAAAATAGTACTTTTCTTTTAAAAAAATAAAAGGAAAAGTTGCCACACAGTAAGGTAAAGCAGTTTGCCTGAAGCTGGGTAACTGAGGTGTGGGTCTGCGAGGATGGACCTTGTTGCCCCGAATTCCTGACCTCTTCAATTCACATGAACCTGTGTAGATGCGTTTGATTTTATGCAGTCTTCTTAGATTACTGAACTTGTTGATTCGGCAATATCTACGTTTCCAGGTTTTTCCCCTCAGACTTGGAGTGATAAATGGAAATGTTTACTTAAAAATGTGTGAATCATCATGTTACCCAAGTATTTCTTTACTGCATAGTTGGACAAATTTTATATATCTCTCTGTTAAGGAAATTTAATAATCAAACGTAACCCACCTTCTCCCCTTCCGAACTCCCCATTCACTTTTACCGATTGTCAACTAACCTAACCTAGAAGACCTGTCACCAATCTCTGGGGGCCTCTTCCATTTGCTCTGAATCCTGCCTGAGAATTTTCCTGGCCTGAGGCCATTAGGCCTTTCAACTCTTAACCCTCCACCTTTCCTCACCCTACTCCTGCCCTCAGCAACATCTTTCCTCCTTCTGTCCCTCAATACCCGGTGGAAAGGATGCCTCCTCTTGCTTTCTAATCCCACTCTTGTTTATTCTTTCAAGGACCTCACTCCACCGGTTATCTTTTCTCTATTATTTTCTCTTTTTAGCCTTTAAATGTGGTTAAGTCTGTTTTAGAGGGAGAGAGAAAGGAAGGGAGGGAAAAAACTAAAAAAACTCCTCTGCCCCACCTCTTTCTTTGCTTGTCTTTGAATCAATTTCTTCTTTCACAATAAAAACTGTGAAATTGTCTACATTCTTGAATCTCCACTTCCTTACTTCTCATTGGCTCCCCTGCCCAATGTAGTCTGGCGTTCAGGTCCATAACTCGATTGAAACTGCTCTAGTTGAAGTCACCAACAATCTTCATGTTGCTAAATCCAGGGAGTACTGAGTGCTCTTTGTATTTGACTTCATAACTGCGTGTGTACTATGGAGGACTCAGAAGGGGAGGAAGACTATTCTCTATCCACTCTGGGTCCTTTCTGGCTGTGCTACAAATTAAATTGACATGAGACAGAATCATAGGAGAAAATCAAACAAAGCTTTATAACATGTATACTTGGGAGAGACCTGGAAAAACTGGGTAACTTGACAAAATGGTGGAGGTTTTCCTCTTAAATACTATGTTCAGGTAAAGACAAAGGAGGATGTTGGGGATGGGGGGAGTCAGCTATGAGAGATTACCAGAAAAGCACAGTAAACAGGAGTAAGGTCATTATGCAGATTTAAGGCCTTGCCTTCCCCATTGATGAGTTTCTAGAGATGAGGTCATCCCTGCTTCTTCCCCGTACAGTGAAGGAGATACCTTTACAAATGGACATTTCCCTTACAAATGTAAATGTTTGGTAAACAGAACTTTGATAATGGGCTTAGCAAGGACCCTTCCAGTCTATTGATACCCAGAGTTATCTATGGTGATGGCCTGTCCTGGGGACAGGCCTCTTATCTTAAATTCTTTTAGGCAGTTTGGGGGAAGGTCAAACGTCTTTCAGGATTCTTCTGAGCCTTTATTGTCTTCAACTTGAAATAACTGCACACCGGAGTGGTACGTCTTGGGGCAGCCTGCCCTGAACCCCATCAACTCCCTTCTCAAAATGCTCTTCCCTGGCTTCAGTGACACCATACTCTCCCAGTTTTCTTCCCACATCACCGCTTTCCATGTTTATGGGCTCCTTTCCCCTCTTCCTTTGTTCTCTACACTCTCTGTCTGGGTAACCTCATTAATTCCTGTACCATCTACGTGTGGCTGATTCCCAAATTTAGCCTGTGTGTTAATTACCATTGTATCCTCCTTGCAACTTAGCACAGAACCTGTGCACGGCATATACTCAGTCTTGTTGAGTGAATGAATGGACGTTTTCCTACTAGCACTGATCACTCCCCCTAAGATCTTTTATTATTCTTATTAGTCATCCTTTACAAGAATATAAACTTCATGTGGGCAGAGACATTGTCAGTTTTGTTCTCTGCTAGGACTGGCGCATGGTAGGCACTCAGTCAGTATAAACAAATGAATGAGTGGGTCCCCCCGGAAGATCCTGGTGCTAGGAACAACTCCTCTGTGGGCCTGGCTTCCTCGGTTACTAACTGTTTCCCCACCGTGTGTGCTCCTCATGGACATCACTGGGAACCACAGTTGTTGAACTCATTTTTCACCCCAAACCCACCAGTCCTGCTCCTGCCTATGTTAAGTATAAAGTTACAATTTTTTCTAAGAAATCTTTCTTCCTTCTTTGCTTGCTCTGTCCCCGCCGCCCCCCCCCCCCTTTTTGGAGTCATAGAAGGAGGAAAGGATTAAGCATAAAGGGTTTGGCTCCCTGGGGCTAGGCTTCATGGGTCTGGAAATGTAAGATCTCTAAGACATTTGCTTATCTAATGAGAGCATGCTTATTTTTATACCATCCTCCTTCAAGCCCCTTTCAAAGAGACCTGTTGGGAGAAACGAGCTGAACACTTCCTGCACATTTCAACTTTGTGATATGAGTTGACTCTGGTAGGGTGAGAGTAGGAGAGCCAGCAGAGAACTTGAACTAAACTCCTAATGGTGTCTTCTTTCCTGAGTATTCCTTTTGTTAGGAGGATCTCTTCTTTAGATCTCTGAATTTTCTGTCTTCCGTTCTTAGTGATTCTGATTTTCCTAGTACTCCTCTGCCCTGAGGGCCTAAAGTGTGGCTGAAAGTGACTTTCCTGAGCCCTTTCCAGCACTGCAGGGGAGCGCTCAGTACACAATGGGCCTTTAACATCCAGGGCTCAAGAGTATTTTCTTTCCATCGAATTGTCTATTTTTTTTTAGTTGCTCTTGTTCCTTTTATAAAGTGGCAGCAGTTAAATTTGTTTATGAAGATGCTTACATGTTCCCTTTTAAAGAGCGTCTAAATTAATAAACATTGAGCAAAGAAAGCTAATCTGAATGTGTGTTTTTACTGAGAGCACTCTAATTAAACACAGCTGAAAAAAAATCAACCAGATCCTTATGCTTCTTGCCAAATCTGATCTTTTTCCTGGTGTAGTAGGCTGACATCTGATTAGGTTTATTTCCAAGTTCAGAGGGATACAGGTAAACAAAGATTAGAATGGCCTTGCAGTGAATATGCATAAGCCTATAAAATACAAGTATAAATTGGTTAGAGCAGTAAAATTTCTTTCTATTTCATGAATGCTTAGCAGCATTATAAAGACATGAACATATTGTCGTATTTCAGTGAGCTGCAGCCTTACCACTTGATACACTTAATTATTTTCAAGGTCATTTCTTTTTATAAAATCAGGGCAAGCTGGAAAATGTCAAGTAGCCTGCAAGTATAGAATGAACTCCTATTTTCATTGTCATTTTATAGTCACATACAGTTGTGGTTTTGAGTTTCCAAGTTATAACCAGTCATTGAGTATAAAAGTCACAATAATTTATAATATTAGGAACATGGCATCCATTATCTCTCCAACCATTAATGTTCCAAGGATCTTTTCAAATGAAAGAATGGCAAAAAATAATTGATGTGTTCTGGGAGTATGAATATTTAACACGTCAAGTTAACAATACAGATGAATCAGGTGATTAACTGTGCAGTAGGTAGCTACAATAAGATAAATGTAATTGAGGCATACAGCTGAAGGGATTATGTACTTAGCCTCTAAGCCACTTAGTATATATATTAAGTAAGCTGCTTACACCCTGCCATTTTATCCGAAAATAATTTTTCCTTGCATAAAGCAAACATCTAGTAACATAAGATCTTCAATATAAGTTGTAATTATAACACTTAAATAGTAGGTCTGAGTTGTTCATTATATAGGTATTGCATAGCAATGTTTCAGTCAATGACAGACTGCATATAGACGGTGGTCCCATAAAATTAGTACCCTAGAGCCTAGGTGGGTAGTAGGCTATACCATCTAAATTTGTGTAAATACTGTAGGGGAGGAAGAAATTTTCTTCTACCCTTCTAGATTCTTCTGGCTGAATTAAATTGACTTGAGACAGATTAGCAGGAAAAAAACAAAAGTTTAGTAACATGTATACATGGGAGAAACCCAGGAAAACCAAGTAACTCACCAAAATGGCCAAAACTCTCACTTTGAATAACCATCCTCAGCTAAAGACAAAAGAAGATGTTGGGGGTAGGGAGATTCAAGGACTAAAAAGGGCAGGAAGGCAATTCACAGGTAGGTGAAAAGGAGCAAATATTTGGGAAAACAGGTGTGTGTTTGGCCACACAGAAACAGAAGAACACAGAGGGGAGCACAACAAACAGGCTTTTCTAGGTTCCTTCTTGTCTACCACCTAGTTCATATTATACTAAGGTGATAGCTCACTTCCTGAGACGGGTTTTTTCATCTGAATTCTTTCAGGCAGTTAAGGGGGAGGTAACAAGAAAAACTTCCTGAGCCTTTGGTTTCTTAAAAATAATCCACCTGAAATAATCCTCATGTTAAAGAGACACATTTGGGGGTGGCAAATTTTGTTTTCCTTCAGTACTCTCTATGATGTTCACACAATGACAAAATGGGCTAATGACACATTTCTCAAAACATATCCTTGTCGTTAAGTGATGCATGACTGTATATGATATAGTTCATATCATTTTCCAGGAATCCTGACATACTGGTAATCTCTGTACATCTAGAATAACCCTCACATTTTATTGTTCTTCTTAGCTAGGCATCATAACTAAGAAATCTGATCTCAAGATTCAGATTTTTGGGCCGGCCCTGTGGCTTGGTGGTTAAGTGCGCGCGCTGCGATGCTGGTGGCCCGGGTTCGGATCCCGGGTGCGCATCGAGGCACCACTTCTCCGTTCATCCTGAGGCCGAGTCCCGCATACAGCAGCTAGAAGGATGTGCAGCTACGACATACAACTATCCACTGGGGCTTTGGGGGGAAAAAATAAAATAAATAAAAAAATCTTTAAAAAAAAAAAAAAGATTCAGATTTTTGCTGCCACCAGCTGTTGGGAAGTGTTAGTTATTTTGTAATGATGCCTGAAAACCATGGACCCCTCAGCACTGTGGAAATTTGGATTCAGAGGTAACATACACTCAAATTCCAGATCTTTATAAACAGGAGATAAGAATTTAAAATGACCCAACAGCGTTCAGGTCCTTTCTATTAGCTTAAAAAGAATTCATGTGTCTTGAGTGGCAGTCGAGTGTTCAGATCAGTTGGCTACAATCTTCAGAAATACTTCTCTATGTGACTTCAGCCTAGGCTGTCTCTGGGGCAGATTCCAGCTGTCACTTGTGCCAGGCTCTGACAGACTTCTTTTCCCAGAAACACCCTTTCATATGCTTATTCTTATTAGCTTTGTATGGGAGGAAGACAATTCCTCTACCTTCTGGGTCCTTCTGGCTGGTCTAATAATTAAGTTGACATGAGACAGAATAACCAGAGAAAATCAAACAAAGTTTTATAACATGTATACATGGGAGAAACCCAGGAAAACTGAGTAACTCACCAGAATGGCCAAAGCTGCCACCTTATGTACCATTTTCAGCGAAAGACAAAGGAGGATGTTGGTGGTAGTGGTTTGGGACTTCAGAGAGGAGGAAGACAATTTACATGGAGGTGGAAATGCAAGTGTTTGTTAAACAAATGTTTGCTGGGCCATCTACAGACAATGTGACTCAAGAGACAGAACTTTGATAAAAATGGGCTTGCTGGTGCCTTTCTGTCTGTCACACCTATTTTACAGTATACTGTAGTTGTCTTATGCTATTACCTCCTTCCTGGAACAGGCCTTCTGTCTTAAATTCTTTTAGGCAGTTGGGGGAAACGTCAGTTTCTCTCAGAGTCTTTTATTCTTAAAAATAATCAAACCAAAGAGACACATTTGGGGTGGCAAATTCTGATCCCCCAGAGCTTAACCTAGTTCCAGAGTGTTCTCATGGAGTAATTGAGGTAAGAATCTCTATTTAACCAACTTTGAGATGCTAGCTCTTCAATTGATGGTCATTTCTGTCTAGCTCACTATAATGCTTCTTTTTCACTTTAGAATCATTGGTCTCACAGATGTAGTCTGTACAGTTAGTCCTTCTCTGACAGATTCACCAAGGAAAAAACTGATTTCACTTAGCCAGCCAGATACACCGCAGCCTGATTCAGCCTCACTCACTTGTGCTGGGAACTCCCAGCTCCAGCCACACTGTGCTCTTCTCTGTTCCTGAAGCTCTCCAGGCTCCTTCAGGCTGCACAAGGCTTTCATCTCGTTTGTAATACTCATCTTTCCATGCTCCCCTAACACACACACACACTCACACACACACACTCTCATACACTGTTGCTGGCAAACCCCTGCTTCCAAAGGGAACCTACCCTAATCCATACACAGTCATAGTGACAAACCTCCCATCCCCAACCCAGACTAGGTTAGGTCCCCCTATTAAACTATTACACTCATAATACCCTGTCGTTTTTCCTCATAAAACACTTATGTCAATTGTAATTTTTAGATACTTATTCATTGCTTTAATTCCATGAGGGTAGGAGAATTGTTTGTTTTGTTCACTGGTGTATCTGCAGGGCTTAGCACCATGCCTCGTGAATGAAGCACATGATACATATTCGTTGAAGGAAAGGATATTAGCGCTTCACAATCAGCCTTCATGTTTTTGGTTTGAAGGCTGCTATTGGCTTAGCTGGGGAAGAGTAATATGAGAGTCTGGATAGAATTTACAAGGGTCATAGCTATGTGTTGAAGGAAAAATCAGGAAGATGTAGGCCGGCCTGACAGTCATTTGACATATACTCTTCTTGGGCAGATCTGTATTTGATGATCTTTTTCGGCTTTAGGAATAAAAACTTGTAGGTCATACATTTGACAAGAATTTATTGAACAACGACTGTGTTAGAGGCACAGTGCTAGGCTCTGTGGATACCTCTGTTGGGGGAGACCGAGAAGTAGGTTAAGGATCACAGCAGAGTGTGACGGGCTTTGATGGAGTATCCTCAGGATGATAGGAGAGCCATCAGCATCGATGTTGAGGCTGCGGGAGGCAGTGACGCCTGAATTGCTCTTGAAGGCCTCCTGGAACGTAGCTGTTTGAAGGCAGGTCCACGTTGAAGGGAGGACGGTGAAATGGAGGGAAGAGCGTGTGTGAAGGTGGTTGGGACAATGACAGCATGGCACTTGGGGGACGCTGCATGTAGCTCAGTCTTCACGGTGCTCAGGGGACATGTTGGGGGTGGCACAAGGTGAGACTGGAGTAGAGGCAGGAGCCAGTCAGAAAAACTTTAAAACACAATTAAATAAGTTAGAAGTTTACACTGAAAGCCACTGGGCCCCAGAGAAGAGGCCTCTTGGGGAAAGCAGACATTTTTTAACTACAGTGAAAACAGTCTGTCATGCTTGGCAGCCTGTAGTTGAACTACACCAGGTGTGCCCTGCCAGCTGTATTTGCATTTGCATGTGACTCTGCTTTGAGGTGCCGGGTGGGGGGGTGGGGTTGGTGAGGAGTGACTGGAGGGAATGAGGTTCACCTGAAGCAATTGCTAGACCACTGGGCTTGTCTGATGTCATTGTCTTGCGGTCTCAGCATGCAGGACAGTAACGTTCAGGATGAGAGGAGTAAGCAAACAGCCCCACCTTCCGTCTGCCTCTTCCCTGGAGAATACCCTAGCAGGTCTGCCAGGCTTCCTGGGGTTCCTCTAGACTCACCATCTCCTTCTAATCTTCCCAGATTTCTAAATAATGGCTTGGCTTGAGCGCGATCTGGGAGCATTTCCCCAGTGCTTGCCCACAGGAGTCACCTACAGAATCTTCAGTAGCTGCTGCCTCTCCCCTCATAAGCGAACTCGAGACATCCTGGAATCCTGCGAGAGGTAATGTGAGGTTAGACGACAGCCACCTTCACAGCTCCCTGCTTTCTCCATTTTCCTAGACCTCTTTATTTTCTGATTCCTAGGGGAACGCAATTACTTTTACTTTATTATGCAGAGCAATTGAACTCTCAAACGTCCTTAGGCTCTGGGCCCACCTTTGCAAATCCTGAAGCTCATTAATGTTTCACAGCACTGCAGAACTGGCAGGAGCTTTGAAATTTCAGTCTTTTCTTTTCTCCCTCCCCAAGTATCTCAGAGTGAAAAGGAGCAGTTTAGAGATTTATTTTCCCACTAATATGTGATTCACACCCCCAAACCTCCAAGTCAGAAAAAGATACGGTCAGTTTCAATTTTAAGAATTTTTTTCCTTCCCATACTTATTAGATGGGTGAAGAATCACATGGAAATCCCTCTATCTAGAATTCCAAATAAATGAAAATATGAGAATAAATAAAGAAGCACACCTTGTAAATGTGAGTGACTAGGACAGTGGATAATAAACAATAGATTTGGAAGAACGACTTCTGTCAGTTCAGTTCAGAGGCATATAGTGAAAGCAGGGAAGTGAAGTCAGCGGAAGAGGACAGAGGTGAAGAGCCTGAATTTAGGAGTCAGATCAACCTAGGTTATAGTTGTGTCTTCTCCCCTTCCTAACTTTGTGAATTGAAGTGAGTCACTTAATCCAAGAGTTTGCTTCTTTGTTTGTAAAATAAAGGTCATACGCATCCCATGGGGTTGGAAAACGCTTTTCCAGTTCACCAGACCTAGGAGCTAGGGAGGCCTCAACACCAGTGGCTCTCATTTCACTAGCTGCATTTTTGGGCTGTGCTCCCAGGGTTCCTCACACTCCTACACACTGGTCTTCTGTTTTACAAGCCAAGCCTGTTGTCACATCAGCGCACTAGCCATTGCCCTGCCAAGAATGCTGCAGCAGACGCTGCGCATTGCAGGCCAATACCTACTCGTGCTTTCTTCCTACTAACAAGAGTTCCAGGTTTTGGAGAGCTACAAAAGGCCCATGCCGGTTAAAAGCATGCAATTTCCAAGCGGCTTTACAGTAGCTGTGGGACAGTGTTCAGAGCAAATGTGAGTGGAGCTTGACGGGCAGGTCTTCTGTGAGAGATAGTATTTTCTGATCTTGTTACTGCACAAAAAGGGGTTCTTCTACTCGATGCACATAAACAAACCAATTAAGTATGGCATCAGCTTTTGGGAAAAGAAATCAGCTTTATTCTGTGAGATCGATCTACAGGGAGATGGGGATGTGTGCCCTCAGATCTTTCTCTGTGATTCAGGACTTGGGGTGAAATTTAAGATGTTAGAGAGAACAGGCTGGCACGCAGAAATGCTCATGGGACAGGTTTAGATTGGTGGGCTTCAAGCATTTATGGTAAGGTTCTAAACATTTATGATGACGTTCTAAACATTTATGGTAAGGTTCTAAACGTGTATGGTAAGGTTCTAAACATCTATGGTAAGGTTTTAAACATTTATGGTAAGATGGGGAAGGAATTTTAACACCAGATCTTCCTGAATGATAGACGCCCCCTAGCTTCTGATGAGAGTCTGACTTTTAAGTTTCGGTCATGTCCCCGTCCTTTAGTTCCGTGGGGAGGAGAATCTTTGGTTCCTCCGTCATTTCAGGTCAAGATTTTTTCTTCTGTGCATGATCTGGCTGTATGACTTTGCAAATTTTCTGAAAGACAATTCTTAATCACTCTGTTGGTAAGAGAAGGGGTCTGTTCGAACTTGCTCTAAAAGGGCCCGTGGTTACAATGTGAAGAAACCACCTAGGCTGGCTGGGCCTTTTTCCCTTCACTTTTCTCCGTTCTTGTTCACCAGAATGCTGATTTATTGCTCAGTAGTAGAACAACCCTCTGCCTGAGCTTAAGGCGGAAAGCTACACACTAGGAGTGGCAAAGGGAAAAGTATAAGGAGCTTGGCCCCCTCCCCATGGCATTGTGGAGCCCCTGTGAGAAAAAGAACTCCCTTTTTGGGGAAACCGTTTTATTGGTATTCTGTTGTAAGCAGCTGAATTTAATTCTGTTATACATGTTCTTCCCCCACCACTTAAAATTAAAAAAATATTTTTTTACGGCTGGCTCCTTCTCATCATTAAGGATTCAGTTGAAAGTGAAAGCCACAGAGAGGCCTTCCCTGGTCATCCCATTAAAGTAGCTCTTCCTTTCACATTCCTGTAACATCACTGTTTTATTGTTGTTACATCATTAACATTATCTGAAATTATCTTCTTTATTTACTTCTTGGTACTGTTCATCTCAGTTTCTGTAGAGTTAAGCTCCATTAGAATCAGGACCTAGTGTATCTTGTTCACTGCTCTGTCTGCACAGAGAACTGTGTCTAATACAAAGTAGATGCTCAGTAAATATTTCTTAAATGAATATAAAATGTATTATCTGGATTAAAGAGCAACTTTTTCGATTTAGTCAGTTTGTTGAGAGGAAAAATAAATTGAAGAAGAATTAATGGTATTGGACTAATGATCTACATATTTATATATTCTTTGTGTGTATATTTATGTAGTTCAGATCAATAAATCGAACACTTACTATGTGCTGGGAATTCTAAGTGCCTTGTGGCTTTTCATATTTTTCAGTAAATAGGTTGTATAAAAAAAGAAAACGTAAACATTTACACCTTCCTCTACCTTTACTGGGTATTTCTAAAAAAAAGTAAAGCCAATTTCCTCTTTTAATCATTGCATATTTGTTTATCCTAACATGTTTGCTCAAAATGAAATTTGAAATGTGTGGTAAACTTTCAAATAGAACTGCATTTCTGTCCCACTAGAAAATTCTCTTTCAGATATATCTCAATGGCTTCCTGTCAAAACGTGCTATTTTGCATGTCAAGATGCTCTTCTTCCCTTACTGTGCATTTCAAAAGATGGCAGTATCTAGAATGAAATTTTAGTGTCAGATGCATCAATTACAACCAATGGAGCTGCTTCATTTTTCACCAATGATGGAGAAAGAGAGTCGGGGGAATAATGAGTCTATTTATACCTTAAAGCAGCAGCATTCAGGATAAGATGTTTTCAGTTAGAAATCAGTTATATCCTCAACTGCGGACCAGTGCAGGCTTTAATAATTCATCTGAAACCTGTGCTTCCCTGGCCACTGCTCCCTGCCTTTTTACTTATTGAGAAGTCTGTTTGCCTCCCCATTTGTACCTGCAACTGTCCATTCAATGTACTGTGCATAACCAGTGGAGAATAAGCCCATTAACTAGAATAATTTAAGCATCTCAGCTTCCTGCAATCTTCAACCTATTGGGATCTCACTGGCAACATATTTCTTTATAAAGCTCACCTTCCATCTGAACCACAGGTCCAGATCCTTAGTGTAGTGATCAAAAGCATGTGGTTCTGTGACACTTGAGAATTTAGAAACCCCATAATATATGGCCTGGTTTCCAGATTCTCAAAGCAGTTTCGCTAGGAATTGATATAGTTAACGCTAGTCTCTTGCGTAATAAACCACAACAATAGATTACAAAGGAAGCAAGACCTGTGAAAAGAAGACAAAGCTTATTGTTGTGGCAGGGGGAGACTCCATCCCTTTGGGGTGGGCTACCCAGGTGACCCTTTAACGGCTATAGAGGAATCCTAGTGTTAAAGTAGGCCTTTGCATGTAACAATGTGATTAAAAGGAACAACTTGAGAGGGAGTGCCTCTTAGCATCTGTTTCCTTGATGATCTGCACATGATATCTTAATGATTGTGAGCCTGTCTTTGGAAAGCATGAGTTCATCAGAAAAGGAATCTCGGCTGTTTCTTAAATCAGGCAGTATGGGGTGTGGTGAAGAGCACAGGGGCTGGGGCAAGAGGGCCATTTGCCTGTTGTTTGCTCTTGGGCAAGTTATTTACTATCTCTCTGCCTCAGTTTTCTTATCTGTGAACTGAGGCTGCCCACAGCTTCCTGAGGCATGCTTTGCTGTCAAGGTGCAGCTGCAAACAGATAAGAAAGTGGAGCCTGTCATGCCACGTGAGGTGGGGGACGGGACGGGACAGACAACACAGCTGTGCACTGTTATTGCGGTGGTGCCCGGAGCCACACTTGTCCTTAATGTCATATGACTCCTCAGGTTTGCTGATATAAGCCCTAAATAGAAACCCCCTACTATTCTAAAAGATGTAAGGCAAAGGTTTAAACTTTGCATGGTCTGCATTTGAACTTTTCATCTTTGCCTTCATATTGATACCAGCTCAACACAAGGCTGACATAAGGGAAGCCATATTGTAGAAAACAAACCCTATTGTAACTTTGAATGACCTCCGATTAATTAGCCCAGACATGCTCTGTGGATTTTATGGCCCCTCCCAGCTGCTATAAGTTGATAACTTTGTTCTCTTGAGTTCCTTAGGAATGTGATGACCCCTGGGCAGAGAGTCTATGCTGATAGCCATCATCCAGGATAACTGAATGATCAGGGTACAGGGCGTTGCTCCGGTCTCTGAGGCATATCCAGTAAAACAAAGACTATCAGGAACTAAGACCAGATGTCTGCCCCCACCCAGAGAACAGATGCCTCCTCCACCTGGAGACCAGCCCCTATATAACTGGCCTGTAGTCTTTGTTCTGTAAGATGGTTCTTTTGGACATTAGTCAGCCATCTCCCCTCTTGCTAGCAAGCTGCAATAAAGTGCTTTCTCTCCTCCCTCCTTGCCTCTTGACTGTTGGCATGTCTTGTGGTGGGCAGACGAACCCCCTTTTTGGGCAGTAACAATATCTTCTATGATTCCTTTCTCCATAAATGGTGTCCACCTTGAATCGGTTACCCCAACTAGCCACCTGAGTCATTCCAAGCTCCTTTGTGCTACCCACCTCCATCATCCAATCAGCCATCAAATCTGGTTTGTTTTACCTTTATACCTACTACCTCCTTTTTCTTATAGCTACTTCTACTTGACCTTCAAATTCAGCTCAAACATGACCTCTTACAGGGAAGCTCTCCTTTCTCAGTCTGATTTGGGTTCCCCTTTTCTTTTCTCTCCAAAATACCTTGTGAATAATTCTAGAAGACACTTAGAGCACTCTCCTGTAAACATTAATTTAGTTTCCTCCACTAGACTCCAAGCTCCTTAGGGCAGAGATTGGGTCTTATTTGACTTTAGATCCCAAACTCTCTTGGCACAATGCCTCACAGACATTTAATGTTTATTGACGGAATCAAAGAAATGGGTCTTTGTGAGTAAACCTTGGATCATAACCATGATATAGAACTTATTTTCATGGACATCCTCAACTTCCAAATAAGGTAGAGTTAACAAGTTTTAGAGTATTAGCAGATGGCATTCTAAAGTTCCTTTGTTTAGAATCTAAACTCTAAAAAATTTAATTCTGTGTAGTGGTGAATTGCCTGTCCTCTGCCCTCATCAACAATGTTCCAGAGGCAGGATTTTCAAAGTCCTTTTCATGTTGTTGTTTTATTTCCTTTCACTTTTTTATTACCCATTTCTCAGATTTCTGGGACTAAGGGCTGCCTGATGACAGGGTATTAGCTAAGTTTACTTGAAATGATGAGTGTGAACAAGAAAGTTTTTTTGTATATAATAAACACATAATAATCAAGTTAGGTATTTGAAGGTAAGAGCCAAGACAAACCTCCCAGACCTTAACATTAATTTAAAAAATTCTGTCCTTAGAAATGCCTTAGCAGGCGCCGGCCCAGTGGCATAGCGGTTAAGTGCATGCGCTCCCCTGCAGGCGGCCTGGTGTTCGGATCCCTGGCGCACACCGATGCACCGCTTGTCAAGCCATGCTGTGGTGGTGTCCCATACAAAGTGGAGGAAAGTGGGCACGGATGTTAGCCCAGGGCCAGTCTTCCTCAGCAGAAAGAAGAGGAGTGGTGACAGATGTTAGCTCAGGACTAATCTTCCTCCCCTCCGCAAAAAAAAACGAAATGCCTTAGCTGAGGATGGAGGAGATTCTTGCCATGGTGTAGTTTGGGTTCTGCCTCTCCCGCTGACTCTGAAAATCTTGAGGGCAGGAAGTGGATACTCTATTGCCAGCATCTAGCACAATAAATGTTTGGTGAGATGAATCAGTAAATGAATGATTATGTTTCCTTCTCAGCTTTGATGAGAAATTATTTGATCAAGGTATTTGGTTTGATAACATTTTTCTTTATAGTGAAGGTAGTTTTTGATTACTATAGAGAAGAGCTGGTTGATGGGCTTGCAACTTTATATTTTTATTTCATCAACATATATAGAAACAAGCAGTGGACTATTCCTACTGGGTTGCTGTTTTGAATAAAGAAAATTATGGAATGAAAGGGATGAAAAGTATCTGCTTTATGTTTTTTATTGTCCTTAAAGAAGTGGAGTTTGGCATGGAGAAAAAGCTAAAGATCAAGCAATAATCTTTTTCATGTATAAAGTAATGCTAGACTAATTGCCAGAATTATTATTATTAAATTTCTTAATTCCTTTTAATCTCATCTTCAGGTGCATGTCTCATTTAGAATAAAGGAGTTTGGGAGTGAAGAAAACTAATTTATTAAATCATTTTGTTGGTTTAGTGTAATGTTCATTTTGTAGTAACTTCATTTCATTAATACGTTGTCATTGTCATAAATTAATTATGTAGAAACAATAAAGCAAGAGCTCTTTCCGTGTTGTGGTGCTTCTTGCAAAATTTGTGGAGCTTTCAGGTTCAGGAAATCTTCCTGCATGACTACTGTGATAATTATAAAATGTTAAGTACTTTCCTATTGTTTTTAAAAGAAAGGAGAGGAGAAAACATTGGATCTGAGACTGTATTAAAAGAAAGATTAACTAGGAGGACTACTGGCTTCGGCATCTAAGATTGTTGTAACACCATTGATGAAGCTACATAGCTCTGAAGTGTGTACTGGGCCCCTTTCTGTGCTGTGAGCCAGGGTGAGACTCTGAAGACTTAAGCCTTGAGTCACTTTACTAGTATCAACAGATTTCCCACTAGAGCAGAATCTGGAGCTGAATGGAGTAGCATCAGGTAGAACCTTGGTTCTTGATATCTCACTTTGCGTGTAAGAGGTCATTGGATACCAAAGCAGGATTAGATGTAGTGCTGAATGATGTCACAGTACATGTTATAAAATATTGAAAATTTGGGTAATGGAAATAACAAGTGCAGAGATTTTTTTCTAGCAACCTGGCTGTGAAGGGAGAAATAAAGTGTTGTAGCTAGAGGTAAATGGAATTAGAGGAAGGTTTTGTTTTACTTTGTTTTAAGATGGAAAACTCTGAGCAGGTTTTTAGGCTGAGGGGAAGTGTAGTCAGTGGGGAGAGAAAGAGACTGAAGGTAAGGAAGTAGAAGTTATGGTTGCTGGAGCAAGATCTGTAAAGGAAGCAGGAAGGAAGAAACGTGCAACACGGGAGAATGGATTGTCTGCGTAGGAGAAGGACTATTCCTCTAAGAAGGGGAGGAATTTAAAGGCTGGGCACACATGTTGTTCATGGGGTTGGGTAGAAAGTTGATAGCAGGGTTGTGGCTTCTGTTTTCTTTGTGAAATTGGAAGCAAGGTCATCGGTTGAAGAAAAGCACATACAGAGAGTTGGGGCTTGAGCAGAGAGATGGAAGTTTGAGAGAGCTTCTGAGGGAATGAATCTGGACCATGTGGTAGGGTTCCAGGGCCACATACAGTTATAAGGATAAATTGGGCATCATACATTTGTAGAGCTACTAGTCCACAGAGTTCCATGAGTTTCTCTATCACTGCTTAGCGGTCTAGTGTTATGTCAAATAAAAATAGTGAACATATGTGGAGTGCTTACTTTGTGCCAGCCACCTTATGTGTAGTACCCCACTCAATCCCCACAACAATGCTATAAAATAAGCTCCTTTTATTACCATCACCATTTTGAGATGTGACTGAAAGGTTTAAATACATTGCTCAGTGTTCTACAGTTAATAAGTAGCAGGGTGATGTTCAAGTGCAGGCAGTGCTGCTCTGGAGCCTGCACTCACTTGTGCTTCCCTGGTTTAGAGGAGAAAAAGTGCTCTGTTGACAGCACTGTATTGCATTCTGCTGAGTAGATGAGACCCAAATACAAAAAGTAAAGGAGTTGATGATGTTGATGATAGAAGAGTTGAAATTACATGAAATTAAATGATGCCCCCTAGGGTCCAGGTGGGTAGGAAAGGGAATAGAGCTGGAGTGGGCACAGGGTTTAGGAGTTTGGTGTCCTTGGAGAACTTAGAGTTTCCAAGGACTAGAGTGCAAGGGGAGTGGTTACATATTAGAAGGAAGGTCACAGTGGGTCTGGAGAGTAAGAGGAAGGTTTTTCATCCAAAACACACATTTGGAAGTTTACTTTTCCTGAGGTATTCTATTTTCTTTAAAAAGTTTTGGCCATATTAGGTGTTTTTTGGGCACTATTTTTGACTGATCAATCTATACACAATTTGTTGCCTGTAGAAGAAGCACTTAATACTTGAGATATTTCAGGTTCCACTCAAAGGACCTGAGACAGAATATAAGCATTAATAGGGAGGAAACGTGCTGGCACTAATGCCACTGTTGGGAAATTCAAACTGTAAGCAATAGTATCGTTTCATGTAGTCTGTCGCACAGTGGACTGTCTGAGTTTTGTTTTTGTTTTTGTTTTTGTGAGGAAGATCAGCCCTGAGCTAACATCCATGCCTATCCTCTTTTTTTTTTTTTTTTTTTTTTTGCTGAGGAAGACTGGCCTTGGGCTAACATCTGTGCCCATCTTCCTCCACTTTATATGGGATGCCGCCACAGTATGGCCTGACAAGCCGTGCGTCGGTGCACGCCCGAGATCCAAACCCGGGCCGCCAGCAGCAGAGAGCACGCACTTAACCACTACACTACGGGGCCGGCCCTGGACTGTCTGAGTTTTATTAAAACTTTTTGGCTTTTAGAGTCTGCAGGGTGAAATTTACCGGCTGGCTTCTTGATCTACGGGTTTTGCACAGGGAATGACTCCTGGGGACAACTGAACAGGGACTTACGTGGGTTGTGAGGGCATATATCAATCTGAATGATGTAGGCCAATTTTTTATAAAAAATCTCTTTACATGTGAAGAGTCAAGGACTTACTCCAAAGCAATTGAGGAAATAGGAGAAAACTTGAAAACTGGTTTTGTTAGTACTCTCAGTGAGATTCAAGAGGAACACTGCATCTGTAGAGCAAGAAGAGAAAGGTTTGAATAAGGAACATTAAGGAGTTCATTTGTTTTTATATATGATCATAAAACTAATTATAAAAATTGATCATGCATTAGGCCAAATGAAAATCTCAATAAATATAGCACAAAAAACCCCAGAAATTAATAGCAAAAGTATAGCACCCTCGAAATCTAACAACTTGTTAATTTAAAAAATGCTCTCTACATAACTCAGAAAGAAACACGACTCAGTTGGGAAGAGCAAAGGAAGAAAGGATGTGCGTTCCTTGATCTTTGTAGAAAATTCGATTTCAAATTATGCCAGGCAAGGTCAGCATGACTTGAGGTTGAGTCATACCATTTCTTTTCTTTTCTTTTTTTTCTTTTTTTCTTTTTTTTGTGAGGAAGATTTGCCCTGAGCTAACATGTATGCCAGTCTTCCTTTATTTTGTTTATGGGTCGCTGCTTCAACATGGCTGACGAGTGATGTAGGTCCGTGCCAGGGATCCGAACCCGCAAACCAGGGCCGTGGAAGTGGAGCATATGAACTTAACCACTGTGCCACAAGAAACGGTACACCCCAGTCATGTCATTTCTTGATATCCTGTAGTTAGGACTGGGAGGAGACAGATGAACCATGGTATACACTAATGATTCTCAAACTTTTGTTCTCAAGATCCCTTTATACTCTTCAAAATCATTGAGGACTCCAAAGATACATTTTTATATGGATTCTATCTATTAATTTTTACTGTGTTAGAAATTAAAACTGAAAAATTTAAAGCATTTATTAATTCATTTAAAATAATAAATCCAGGGGCCGGCCCAGTGGCACAAGTGGTTAAGTGCACGTGCTCCGCTGCGGTGGCCCGGGGTTCGCTGGTTCGGATCCTGGGCATGCACCAATGCACTGCTTGGCAAGCCATGCTGTGGCAGCGTCCCATATAAAGTGGAGGAAGATGGGCATGGATGTTAGCCCAGGGCCAGTCTTCCTCAGCAAAAAAAGAGGAGGATTGGCAGACGTTAGCACAGGGCTGATCTTCCTCACAAACAAATAAAAATAAATAAATAAAAATAAATAGGGCCGGCCCCGTGGCTTGGTGGTTAAGTGAGCGCGCTCCACTGCTGGCGACCCGGGTTCGGATCCCGGGCTCGCACCGACGCGCTGCTTCTCTGGCCATGCTGAGGCCGCGTCCCACATACAGCAACTAGAAGGATGTGCAGCTATGACACACAACTATCTACTGGGGCTTTGGGGGGAAAAAATAAATAAATAAAATCTTTAAAAAAAAATAATAAATAAATAAAATAAATCCATTAAATGTTAATATAAATATTTTTATGAAAAGTAACTATTTTCAAAAATGAAAAAATTAGTGAGAAAAGTGGCAGTGTTTCATAGTTTTGCCGATCTCTCTAATGTCTGGTTTAATAGACAACAACTGAGTTCTTATATCTACTTATGCATTTAGTCTCTTGTGATATCACATAATGTGTAGCCTCTGGAAAACTCCTCTGTACACTCATGAGATGAGAGTGAAAAAGGCAAATAATATCTTAGGATTATTATGAAAATAGTTTTGACCTCTCAGGTCCTCTGAAAGGGTCTTTGAGAGCTGCTTTGAGAACCGCTGCTTACACAATAGGTACATTTTCCAAATAAATCAATAAAAATACTTGATGTAAATTCCAGGGTGATTTATCTTTTTGGTGATATACTCAAAGAATATAGCTGGGTCATCAAAATTAAATATGCTTTCATTCAAAAGTCTAAATAAAATTGCTATTCTGTTTTTTAGAGTGAAATTACGTGAATTAAATGAGAAAAAGCCTCACTCACTGCTTAAAATACATAATAAGTACATAGAAAATAGTGGTTCCCTTACTCTTCTCTCGTAATAAGCATCTAGTTTGAGGTGACATAACTTGATTTACCAGGTTACGCTAATTTAGGATGAAAATAGCAACAAAATGATGCTTCCCATGCTCTGTTTCCACATACCCAATTATAAGTTCCTCCCTCCAATTCAGTTCTGAAAGTCCCTGTGGTTGGCCAGTCTAGTGCACCACTGCCCCCAGGCTGTGTTCATAGATACTCTCTTCCCTCCACTTCTCTAGCGTCATCATCCCTGCTTACAGGTGCGAGGCATCCTCAGCTATCTTTTCTCTATTCAAGATGTGTGCCACCTGCTGGGAGCTTCTGCTCTTTCATCACCCAGACTTTCTCATCTTTGTTTCCTGCTCCAGCAGCCATCAGGCTGAACCCTTCACCTCCGGTGAGTATATTTTGCTTTTTAGGCTCCAAAGGAAGTAGTGCTGTCTTGCGCTTCCAGAAACAGCGATTTTAGTAAAGCAGTTCTTCATTTCTTGTTGTTTTGCCCCCCCCCCCACTTGAGGACGCTGACCTCAGACCTGGGGATCGGGGTGGTCTACTTAAAATTTCCCTCTTCTCTTTTCTCCTCCGTTGTCCCTTGACCAAATTTGTAAGCATCTACTTCTTCCTTTAGGATGATTACTTTATTTGGAAGATTCTTGGTTCCTCCCACTGGAAGATGATTGGAGAGTAAGTCTACTAGAATGCCAAACATGCTCTGTTATGTCTCCATCCGTGTGTATACACAACGTAGGCTCTTAAAATACCCCATATGGTATTGAATATACTCCCAAGGCTGAAATGAACCTTAAAGATATTTTTCATAACTAGCCAAGTATTTGCTTATCTAATCAAGTGATGTCAAACCCGTCTACTGGTAGAATGGAGATTGTGGGAAAGAGATAAACAAATAATTATTTATTGACTGTCTGCTGAATGTTAGGCCCTCAGCTAGGTCCTTTTCAAGTCTTATTTTGTTTTTCCGTTCTTCCCATAGTCTTTCAAGACAGAGTTATTATCTCTGTTTCGCAAATTGGGAAACGAAAGGTCAGAGATTAAAGTTACTTGTTCATTGCACTATATTTAATAGGTAGCAGAGCCAAGATATTAAATTGCTTAGCCTCAAACCTCATACTTTTTTTTGCTATATCAGAAAGACTCACTACCTGATACAGACTCCATTCTGCATGTAGAAAGACATAATAACATATGGAAATGGGGATTACAGGGCTATTTTTTTTCCCCTCAAAGAATATTTTGAGTGATAATTTCTGTCGAATATTATTTCAACCTGGAGCCAAGCTTCTAAACAAGGCTTCTTTCTCCAATATCTTTCAGGTTGGTAAACCGGGGGTATTATTTTCCAAATCTTTGTGGGTTTTTTTTGGCAGGGCTTTAGATGGGGAAACAAGCCACTAGGGTATTGCCGTGGTAACACGGAAGAATGTTTTTGGTTCTGTCCCCTGTGGCCTCTTCCCTGTGTCCCTACTTCTGCTGTCTTTCGGTGGTTGGGTCAGGCCTTTCCTTCCTTGGACAAATAGTCTCAGTCTATCCTCTCCATGGCTGCAGAGGAGAAATCCTTGGTTTGAGTCGCAGTTTGTCCACTTGGGTTATTCTTAGGCTTTATGCAGACAGAAACATTAGTATGTCTACAATTAGCAATATAGTAATAAATCATTTTAACCAGTAGATGTAAAACATGCTTCATTAGACTTCCTTACTAGGCCTACTTAGAAGATGGGATGGTCTGTTTCCCTGATTCCAGGGGAAACTTGGAACAGTAGTGTTAGACTATAGACAGTAAGATGATAATGGAAGAATCTAGGAAATGATAAACGAGGTAGTTGACCCCTAATTACAAAAGGCTTAATTACCAATTCACTCATTTAATATTCATATTTATTTTGAAATTTATAATATATTCTGTTACAAATTTTGGGTATAGAGGATTTTGCCTAATGTTCTGTATTCTAGACTGGAGTTTTAGTGAGCTTTTGGGGGTTGTTGAACGTGGCATAATCATTTTATGATAACTGGACAGGATTTTGGAATAATTTGGAATGAGTTGTTTTAATCACATATCTGTAGGAAGATGAATTGAACTCTTCTTCCAAGTTTAATTATAACTACTGCTGTGCTCTTGCTGAAATTAAAGCTGAACCTGAGATTGGCGACTTGCTTTTTTTGTTGAAATAATGTGTTCAGAGTGAGTGAGCTCCAGCAAAAAATACGAAATCTCAAAATAAGTGAAATGCAATTAACTTTGCTTCATTAAATTCATTTTTGCCCACACAGTTACCTGAGTACTAATATCTAAGCTTGATGTGTCAAGATTATAGCAGAGTGGTGAGAACCTAGTAGCCAAGAAATGTGATACAGTTTGAGAAAGAAGGGAGTATTATTATAGGTGTCCTATGTTATACTTTCTTCGAGTAACGTTTATTTCTTTGGGCTTTCAAGTTGTTTGGGAAAGAAGGGATTTTGATGTTTTCTTCTGAGACTTAAAAGATTAAACCATTTGTGTAGCAAATTTATGTTTATGCTAAAAGTTACTATGGTGTTTTCTTCTTGAGAATCAACAACCCCAGTGAGGTGAGTCAGAAACTGAATTTCTTTTGCTATAGCTGCAGACGCAAAAGAGCAGAGAGGTTAAATGTGCTTCCTAGAAAAAAAGGCTTGCTTATACACAGAAGTAAATGGTTGATTCAGATTTAAAAAGGTATAGAATCATGAATTTCTTAGGACATGGGTTAAATGGGAGAACAGAGAAATCTTTGGGTTAAATTGTAGACAGAAGAACCATCTTTGCACATCAGGAAGCTTCAATGTGGTACTTTCAAAGATGGTCCTTAGAATATTGATCTCTGTTTTGAAGGCACTCAGGATTTGAAATTAATTTTAATATTCTGTCTACTTGGCACATTTTGGATTTTGTCTGATGTAGCAGAAAAATTCCTAAACAGAATAATTTTATAAACATGATTACATTGGATTAGGGCAATGAACACGTTGCTCACATCAGTAGTGCTTGCAGCTTTTGAATTCATTAAAATAGTAAAAGCTTTTTTTATGTGCTTTATTATTTTTAATGCTCTTCTGTCATAGAGCAGACCTAATCCCTCTGTTGGTGAAAGTAGTTAAAATTTCTCCTCTGAAAGGAAAAAAAAAATCACTTCTAGTTAATCTGATACCTTTATCTTTTTTTTAAAATTAATTAATTAATTAATTTTTTTCCCCCAAAGCCCCAATAGATAGTTGTATGTCATAGGTGCACAGCCTTCTAGTTGCTGTATGTGGGACGCGGCCTCAGCATGGCCGGAGAAGTGGTACGTTGGTGCGCGCCCGGGATCCGAACCCGGGCCTCCAGCAGCAGAGTGCGCGCACTTAACCGCTAAACCACGGGGCCGGCCCTGATACCTTTATCTTTAAGGTCTTTTGAAGCATCTTAGTGAAAACAAAACCAAAACTAAAATTGGGTATAAGTCGAGGTAGAGGGAGGGACATGGCATGGCGTGGTGGTGGATGGAGTAGAGGCTTAGTGATGTTGACCGAGTCCTGAATTCTAAATCAGGCCTGGTCTTCCTTAGCTCTGTGTTTTGGACAAGAAGTCACCTAACCTCTCTGAGTCTCAGTTCCTTCATATAGAAAATAAAGGCTTCAATTTAGATCTCCAAGTTTCTTCTTAGTGCTACTTGTTTTTATTATTTAATTGAAATACAGCAGGAGGTTTTTTTTTTAATCAGACCTTGCTTATTTTTCGTACGTCCTCTTACCCTACATCCTCAACCAGTTACTACCCCATCTCTCTAGTTTACTTTACACAAACAGTTTTCAAAGGAGGTGTCTCTACTCCTTGGTTTCACTTCTTATCTCCTCCTTTTTTCTTAAGCTCACTCCATCACCCTTTGGTCCCTACCACTCTACTTGGACTTGCTGTCAAGGTGACTGCATTGCTGACCCCACTGCATTTGTCTGAGGACCCGCCATGGCGTGTAGGGTTTCCTTGCTACTCCTCGAGAGCACTAGACCAAGCCTTCAAGTGCCCTTGGCTGGTTAGGTGGTGCAGGAACTCTGTCGTAGCATGGTCCTGATGGCAGAGTTGTAACATCTCATTATCACCTTACTTACTACACAAGTAAAGGTTAATCCCAGCAGGTTGTTGGAGGACTAGGAATGGGACTTGTGCTTTTAATTTCAGATGTCACTAGGTAACCTTTTCTTTGAGGTAGCTGTGTAACGTGCCCAGCACTGGGCTTGTTGAATAGCAGGCACTCTAAACATCTAAGATTTTCCTCCATCTTTTCGTCGTCCTTCCATCTTTTCTCCACCCTTTAGTCTTGGCCTCTAAATCCTAGTGTGGAATTATAGCCACAGAGCACGTCCTGATTCACATTGCTTTCCACGTGTAATCAAGGCATGTTCTTCGTGGGGGCTGTTTTCCAGCTCTTCTCTCCTATCTCACACTAAATGGGGGCTGCTCCCCTGGCTGTCCCTGCAGCTCCTCACGTGAGTCCTCTGAGGCGCGGCCTTTCTCCAGCAATAAATCATCGAAGCTGCTGCTGCTCCTGAAGGAGAGCCTTTCCTAGGCCTGGGAAATTGGGAGAGCAGGATGCCCTCCTTTCCCTTAGGGTTTGCTGAGGCAAAGTTGGATTACGGTGAAAAATGTGCCGTGCAGCTCCGGCTTTAACTTGATCAGCAAACATGGATGCAGATGGAAGCAGAATGGGGTTTTGTAAATACACTGGGTGCTTCTGCCACCACGGCAAGAAGTGAGGGGGAATCTAATTATTCTTGAACAGATCGTCTTCTGCCAAGCACTGTCATCCCTGCATGCAGATGAATAGGAAAACGGCCTGAGTCTAATTCCAAACACCACACAGAGCTGTCTGTGGGCTCTTTGTCAGTTTGCTTCCGTGAGTAGGTGGACAACACCGTCAGCCTTCACTAGATTAGGGACAGTTTGGAGGACGCCTGAAATTTTAAGCTGCTTCTGTCTCTTTTCTCTCCCATCCCCAATCCTTCTCCCGCCTCCTCTCAGAAAGCAATTTTTTGTCTTGCTAATTACAGGTTAATTGTATATATGTGTATATATACATATATATACATACATATATATATGTATGTATATATATGAGACTCTGGACAGTACCGGTGTATCGGCTGCATTATTTAGATTCCTTAGCCAGTTTACCTCCTTTCTGTTCTCCCTGCTTCCCAGTCCCGTTCTCCATGCCCCTGCTCCTCCCTTCCAGTCCCTTTCATTCTGTCCTCCTCAAAATTCACCCACAGGAAGGGTCTACTGTCAGTCATTCATGCCTTACCGTGCCTCCGGTTGTGTGCTGTCCATCCTAAGAAAGCCAATTGCGAGCCGGCTCTGTGGCTTGGCGGTTAAGTGCGCGCGCTCTGATGCTGGCGACCCGGGTTCGGATCCCGGGAGCGCCCCGAGGCACCACTTCTCCCTCCAACACGAGGCCGAGTCCCACGTACAGCAACTGGAAGGATGTGAACCTATGACATACAACTATCTACTGGGGCTTTGGGGGGAAAAAACTGAATAAATAAAATCTTTAAAAAAAAAAAAAAAAAAAAAAAGGGCCGGCCCTGTGGCTTGGTGGTTAAGTGCGCGCGCTGCAATGCTGGTGGCCCGGGTTCGGATCCCGGGTGCGCATCGAGGCACCACTTCTCCGTCCATCCTGAGGCCGAGTCCCACATACAGCAACTAGAAGGATGTGCAGCTATGACATACAACTATCTACTGGGGCTTTGGGGGGAAAAAATAAAATAAATAAAATCTTTAAAAAAAAAAAAAAAAAAAAAAAGAAAGCCAATTGCGTTTAAAGTCTCTTCCTAGTTGTAGAAGAAAAAGTTTTGCCCCTTGTTTAAAAAGATTGGCACTTGGTGGGGAAGATGAAGGTTTGTTTGGACAAGGGGCTCTTTCTCAAACCCTTGACATTATCCTGCATGTACTTGCTCTACTGAGTTCAGTCCATAAGCATTTTCCCTCTTTTTGGTGCACTTACCTCCTGCAACTTAAATCCTTGATACTCAAATGTCCACAGCTGCTGGACATCTCACGAAGTTTTAGTTTTAAGAAAAGGTCAAGTGTGAGGTTATGTAAGCAGTTTTAGTGCCGTATTTGTGTCTTCTAAAAAGTTCTCTGTTGGGGCCCGCCCAGTGGCACAGGGTTAAGTTCGCGTGTTCCGCTTTGGTGGCCTGGGGTTCGTGGGTTCAGATCCCGGGAGTGGACCTACACACTGCTCGTCAAGCCATGCTGTGGCAGCATCCCATATACAAAGTAGAGGAAGATTGGCTCAGATGTTAGCTCAGGGCCAATCTTCCTCACAAAAAAATAAAATAAATAAAAATAAAAAATAAATAAAATTAAAAAAAAAAGTTCCCTGTTTATTTGCTTCCCTGCTCCTCCTGTGTGGTGCTCGCTTAGTCCTGTGTGTTTTCCTGTCAGGTCACATGGCATGCTTATTTTCCTGTGTCTTGTCTGCTTGCCTCAGATACATAAGCTTCCTAGGGCCAGGGATACCCTCAATCTTTTTCATTATTATATCCCCAACAGGAAGCACTTTGATTAGGACATTGTAAACACAAAATAAATATTTGTTAATATATAATGATTGAGCCTGGCTTAAGAGTAGTTTAATAGCAGAAGAGGTGAATATGAGTTTTGAAGTCAGACAGACCTGGGAGGAAATTCCTGCCTTTACTTCTAGCAGCAGCAAGATTCTTGAAGCTTTCTCAGCCTCAGTTCCTCACCTGTAGCAGATATGATCGTGCATTGTCACTAACTAGATAATAACAGCTAACATATACCGAGTACTTACTATGTGCCAGACATTGTGAGAAATCTACATGGATTGTTTCATTTAACCCTCTGGTGTCTGTGAGGAGAGTGCTGTTATTATTACCTGCACTTTTTGGATGAAAAAGTCAAGGCTTTAAGAAGTTAAGCTATGTGGGCTGACCCGGTGGCGTAGTGGTTAAGTGCGAGCACTCCGCTGCTGGCGGCCCGAGTTCACATCCCGGGCGCGCACCGAGGCACCGCTTGTCAAGCCATGCTGTGGCGGCGTCCCATATAAAGTGGAGGAAGACGGGCACAGATGTGAGCCCAGGGCCAGTCTTCCTCAGCAAAAAGAGGAGGATTGGCATGGATGTTAGCTCAGGGCTGATCTTCCTCACCAAAAAAAAAAAAAGAAAGAAGTTAAGCTACTTACTCAAGGGTACGCAGCTAGGAAGTAGCTGAGCTAGAAGTTAACACTCAGTCGTCTGACTCCAGAGCCTGTGCTCCTTAGCTTGCGAGTTCCTTGAAGGCAGGAACGTTTGGTGAGACTATAACAGTTATTCAGTAACGACATTTTGATAATCAAAACAAATGAGGGGCAGGAGCTGCACTTTAAAATTATCTTTCATCCAATTTTAAAGCTGAAATGCCTACAGTGCTTTTGTCTAAGCACATCACAAAATTATTTAATTTGACCCTAACAACTCGGTGAGTATTATTAGTATAATTAATGTATAATCATTGTGAAAATAACCGTTGCTATTTATTGAGCGGCTACTCACTCCTAAGCGTTTTACATACTTTATAACTAATCTTCAAGACAATCTTGCAAGTTAGTGAAGGTGTTAATATCATGCCTTCATTTTACAAATAAGAATTTGAAACTCAGGGAAATTAATGGACTTGATCAAGGTCAAACTGTAGCTACAGTGGCAGAGCTCAGATTGAAACTCAGATCTGATTCCCAAACCCGTGTTCTTTCCACTGCACACACCTAATAGATTAGGACCGTGGCCAGACAGCCCAGGTTGTTTGACTGCAAGTGATGCTTTCTCAATAAACCACCGTGATATTGGTACCCTGCACAGCAAAAAGAACCTGCTGCCTTGGGCAACTCCAGTTTGACTTAGTCCAGTTCCTGCAGAGTTGTGTGTGGACGAAAATATTGTGAATTGAGAATGGAGTCATATTTTAAATAATTTATTGGTATCTCTATTTCAAAAACTTACTGCCAAGGAGCCTGACATTTTATAAAAGGAGTGAGCCCACCTGAAAATTAGTTTATGATTTTCAGCTCCACAGGCTTTGTTTCCTTAAAGAGAATACTTGTACAATTTTCCGGAGTCACACATCCACACACAAACCACACACCCACACTTTCCTAACTCCAGTTACCAGAATAATAACTGTGTTCTAGAGACTGACTCCAAACTATTTTCAGGCTTATTAAGTATATATTTTATCTTAAGGCCGTGAAAGTGATATTTGGCTATAACCAAATTTCCCATCATGTTTTTAGGAAGCTGTTACTCCCCTTTTAATTAGATTTGACAGGTTGGTGAAAGACTCAGTCTCCTGAAAAGCCTTCCCTGGTACTCACAAATAGAGCCTCACCTCTGAGTCACTCTGTATCATTGTGATGCGTACGTATGTGAGGGGGTGGCCAAGTTGACTTTTGGGCAGTTTTGTGCTACCCGGGCCATCTGTTTCGTGCTTTCGGAATTAGCCATGTTATGTTCACTGCAGGGAAAATTCTGTTCCCCAGTGTTAAATGAAGTGGGAACATAGTGACTATGTTCAAATGTTTTATATCTTTCTATGAGGTTTCCAAAGTTCTTATTTATGAAGGTTATTAGTTATGCAAAGTCTACCTTTATGGACAGTTCTGTGAAATGGTTCCAATTAAAAAGAAGTGGATAGATTGCCAGTCAGTGTCAGATAATTAAATTATGATTTGTTCTTGCCATTAACAAGAACTCTGACTAGAGAAAAGAAAGAAAAAGATAAAAGCAGATTCTTGAAATCTGTTGATAGGGAGGGTATATTACTCTGTCCATTCTTAGATAATTAGAAGAATAAAACAGCAGCTTCCCATTATGTATTTGAAATAGGGAAGTCTGTTATTACTTTCTTCTGGGTTTAATTAATTAATTTCAGCTGCAGTATTTTAGATGTTATGGTGAAATGGAGCTTCATTAAAAACTGTAGTTTTGTAATAATGGGTTAATCAAACTGACACTATTGCAAACATAAAAATCAGCTTCAAATACCAAGAACACATTGCTTCTTCAGTGCTGCCCAGAGAAGAAATTGAATTGAGAGGGGGCTAGGTTAGAATTTGAAGGCTAGTTCCGTCTCAGAATTTTGCTGCATCTGAGGGGAAACGCTGTAGTCCAGAGGGCTGGGTTGAAGAGTGCCAGGAACGTGGCAGTAGCAGCCTCTCAAAGCCTCAGTAATGCTTGGGCAGGTGTATCCATCAGCACTTGTCGGCTCTCCAGGAAGGCTGTCCGTCCAGGCGAGGAGAGCCTTGCTGGGCTGCAGTAAGTAGCTTATGAGTGCAGTCATGGAATAGAAAGGAAAATCGCCAGCTTTTCTTCCAGCTAAAGTTATAAATCTTTACAGGAGCTTCTAGAAACAGTGTGTTAACTGTGCTGGTGCTCTAGGAGGAAGAACATGCGTGACTGGAAAGTGCAAAAGCTTTGGGAAAGTTACCTTTGCTGCATTGAATCAAATTTTTAGTATCTTGGTCCAGTGCCTTTCTTTGGGGTTACGTAGTTGGGCATTCCTCCAGACATGTGGATAAGTAATGTTGGCTTACTCACCAGATTGGGGGATTCAGGGCAACTTTGGGAAGTATAGTGGCTGGGGGAAATTCTTATGGGGTCCCAATCATAAATAAACAAAATCTTGAGAATTTAGACTTTACTAATTTGCCATTTATGATGACTCACATAGGGCTTCTTTCACTTTTTTTCTTTCCAAATATATTATAAAAGGATCTTATTTGAAATGCCATTATATAACCAAAACTGCAAGGATACTGTTTAAACATATGAAGAAAGGCACCTTCTTTTAAGCCTTTTGGGAGGATGTGTTTCATGCAATAAATATATGACTTACAAATAGTCCCTATCCTTTAAGCAGGTCCCAAGTCCCTCTACACTTAGTCTGATGTAAGGATGTGTGCATGTGTGTGCGTGTGCATGTGCGTGCGTGTGTCTGTATTAAATGTACTACAACTGTATTTCCTTTAAAAAGTATACTATAATCCAGGCTTACTTTTTTGCCTGTTAATACCCATTGGCAAGATTTTGTTGTACTTTGTGGGGGCAATTATTTCTTATCATATGATGATTCCATGTGGGTCTTCTACAATTAGGAGAGGCTAGTTGCATAGCCAGTGTAACTTGCACAGAACCTCCTGTCCTTGTGTTTATCTCCATGAAGAAGCCACCAAAGATTAGAATAGAACTAAGATCACTAAGCCCCTCTCACTTTGTCTTCACTTTCAACATTCTTCGTGGTATTCTGGCCAATTTGTGTTTGTAGATGTTCAGAGAAGAACAATATACTGACAATGACTCACTACTGAGAGTAGGTTTCTACTGATTGCTCACTAAAACCTAGGCATGCAGGCACTGACAGAAGATTGAGTAGATTTGGTTTTAGTATTGAGAAAGAGCTATCCTCCTGGTACTAAAAGAAAGAAGGAAAAAGAACATGGTTGCACTTAGGTTTGAGGGTGGCAATGCCTGGTCATTCGCAACTACTATTCTTCCAAGCATTTCTTTTTTGCTTAAAGGTAAAGTCTGAAATGAGAGAATAAGGAAGAAGGAAAACTTGGAAAAAGAGAAAGAATAGACATAAGCATAATTTTTCTTCTTTACAAGAAACTTAACTTTGTTCCAAAATACGTCCTTCATTGCTTCCATCTAAGCTGTGCCTCCACTGAATGTAGAACTCAATAACCAGGATTTAAACAGGAACTAGTGCTGTGTTCTCTGCCATTAAATCCAGGAGATATATTTACTAAACATAAATGTAAATTTTGAATGTTTTTACATGGATTCATGAATTCTGGATTGCTTAATAAATTTAAATGAATATTTTTAAAAACGTATTTACGCTGGCACGTTAATTGTTCACTTTGTAAATTCTGAGTACATTCAGGAGAGCTGTGATTGTGTAAAGGACTTAACCACAGTTTCTAGAACCCTGTACATGTTTAATAAACATAAGCCATTGTTGTTGTTGTTAGCTACCACAACTATGAAAGAGAATTGAGGACAGTAAAATCACAGCAAGTGATTACAGAAATGTCCCACCTGGTCAGCTTCTCGCTCATGTACAGCAAGTCAGGTACAGCAAGCTTCCAGGATGCTTCCTCTGTCAATGTATGCTTAAGGAATTCGAATTCCTTTGAATATCAACACAAACAAGACAAAATTGGAGAAATAATTATTTGTCTTTGTTTTAATATTAGGCATTTTTGTACCTGTGGTCTTTGACCTTGTCAAACATTTAGTCAAATGGAATTCAAATCCTCATAGCTCTTTTGCAGAGTTTCCGGTGCTATGGTCTAAATACAGTGACAACTGAGTACAGTGTGGAGTACAAAGGGAGCACTGATTCTCAGGCCAGACACTTTGGGGTTCAAGTCACTGTTCCCTCATGTATTAGCTACGTGTGACCCTGGGAGATTTGGTTTCCTCTGAACCTTTCTGAGATTTCGTTTTCCCAAAAGAGTCACCTGGTTCAAGAAAAGCCTGACAGTTGGATGGAAGGCCGCTTGAAGCCTCCCCACTTGGGTAGCCCCTGGCAACACCTCTGTACAGTCACAAGTTGCATAAGACGGTAACTATTGATCTTAAAGATGGTCCTGAATTACCGAGGAAGATATTCTCTACCCTATTAAACTAGGCATGATGAACTGCATTTAAAAAGCATTTTCTTCCAAGTAGTTGGAATAAAAAAAATTAATGCTTAAAAATATAAGCATTAGTTAGAATAATCTACTGTGGAACAATTCATTCAGTGAAGATGATGGGTACATGAGGCATTAGTTATCACTTCTCAGTTCTCCATTGCACAGTTGCAGTACCTGCTACTGGTACAACTTCTACTAGTAATAATAACAGCTAACATTTATTGAGCTTATATTTTTTGCTAGAAAATGTGTTGTCTTTTTCATGAGTTATATTCTTTCCTAGTCTATAGAACACTTGTACAAGATGAGTACCATTAATAATTTTCCAGATGAGGAAACTGAGGTTTAGAGAAAGTTTCTTGCCCCAGATGATACATATCAAGAGCAGTGGAGCTGGAATTTGAAGCCAAGCCTCCTGGTCCCCAGAGCCTGCCGTCCTACCTGTTTTGCCAAGCATTTGGAGGAATCTGATACGTGTACCTCAGTGGCCATTGTTGGCATATCTTTTTATTTTGTATGTATGTGCATTCTTCATTCATCCTCTTGAAAAGAGATCTTGGCTTTAGATATAATTCTTATGAAGTTAAAGAATGATTTATCCATTCTCATGTTTTGTTTGTCTTCTGATCAACTAATAAATAATGAAAAAGCTATCAAGGCTTAATGAAAGGGAGAGCTACTTCATTGAATAATAAATACAAGTAATTTTTGTATGTTTGTGAGGATCATCCATGGCATATTTTAAAAGCCTAGATCAGCTACTCTTTACTTTCCAGAAAGATTCTTGGCTGCTTCTCCCCTCAGGGTGTGCTGAAAAATTCAAGTTCTTTTGAAGATCAGCTTGAACAAACTTGGGGAAATAAAGCTATCTTTAAGGTCTTCTATAATCCACTATTGTTAACCATTTCAGATTTTCTATGCTACATCAGTACATAAGAATTTTGAATTTAAAGGCATAGATGGGTAATCATAAATCAGAATTTATTATTTCTGTTTAACAAATGTTTCCAATTCAGCTTCTCTAAAGCTTATGACATGCTGTTTGATTGTTTTACTATTAAAGGACAAGGAGAATTACTAGAAAAGGAGAAATAGAGTGCAGAATACTCCAAATTCCTTTTCTTGAATATACGAGAATTGACAGTTGAAAAATGAGAGTGTGTTTTAAAGCCCCTATAACACACTCTTGAAAATAATCATTAAAGGTGCAAAAAAGTAATCTAATTAAGAATGTTTTAGGTAAATGTAAGGTAAACTAAGTTCTAATTCTGTTTTTATGTGTGATCTTGAACAAACCTCCTGGGTACTGAAATACTCACTTTTTTCAGCCTTCTGCTTTCATTAAAAGTGTTTTTTAAACATTTTTGGTTCCCTTGGGAAAGATCATTTATAAACAGAAGGTTAAAAGGTTAATTTTAGGTCTTTGGTCTATGAAAAATTAAATTTTCCCAGGAAGTTAAATCAGATATCAGTATAACACCCAATCAATCCTTTTGAACCCACTGTGAGTTTTGCCGTTACTCCATATTGAGTAGAGAATGTTCTTTTTGCTGCTCATGCATTATTGATGGAAGATCCCCTCAGGGTATTCAGACATTGTGAAAGGGGAAGATAAAAAGCCTCATCCTCTGAATGGCTCAGGCTTGGTGGCTGCTGTGCCTGTGAAGGCCACCTCCCTGGGGTCGTGGCAGTCTCAACTACCCTGCAGCTTTTCCAAGTCCTGGGTTGCTGGGAAGAGATTCAAAAGGGATGAGGTAGTGCCCAGCAAACTTGATGGACCTGAATACTTTAGAAAAGATTTTGCACCTGTACTTGTCTATAGAGAGCAAGTTCAAAGAAATTTAGACACTGTGGTAAATATTTAAATTTTTAAAAAAGAAAACAGATTTTTTTTTTAGTAGTTGATAGGAAAAGATGAACTGACCAAAACACTTTATGTTTTTTAGTTTGGGTTTTATGTTTTTAATCCCAGAAGCTGAATATCATTAAAACAATTGTTTTAATACTGATATCTTTTATAGATGGTGTGTGAATATATCTTGGTCCTCAGAGTGCCAAACTTGGGGGCAGAGTGGGGATGGACAGACGAGAAATGTGTACAACATCTGTCCTGTCTGTAAACTTTCTCTTGGGCCATATTCACAGAATGGGGAAAATAAGTAAGACTCAACGTATCATTTTCGTTCAGCCTGATTTCATTAACTTGAGGAATATCTTTTTTTTTCTATAAAGGTATTTTGCATTTTTAAACGAATACAGCGAGAGAAAGAATGTATGCGTATGTGTGTGGGAGCGGGGAGGCATATAAAGCCAAATGAGATGTCTTCTAAAATTCAGGCTAATAATAATCTTTGAGAGAAATTTGGAGATTTGCTTATTTAAAATGTGCTGCCAAATACCAAAGAACAGTCCCCAAACCCAATAGTAGAATTATATACAAAATTTAATGGAGATACATTCTTAGTTGACCTTACAATGGAAAAAAATCAACTAAACTTATAACCCACTACTTCCATCTAGAGACTTGCAGAGAAATATCTGTGTATTGTTGGACAGAACTTCAGTTTCACCCTGTAGCCTGGAGGAAAAATCAATTATGATCTAAGGTGGTGATTGCTGAAGTGGGTGATTAGTTGTGCACCATCTACTTTAACCATCTTTTGATCTGGCCACTATATTTAGGTTGTTATGATATCCAAAGGGGAGAAAAGAAAGCTTAAACTTTTCCAATTGGGAAACCAAGTGATACTTTAAAAAACTTAATGAACCCTGAAAATTGCTACTTACCAAGTGAAAGTAAAAATGCCACATCAGGCAGGTAGAAAAGAAAATTGTCTTCTTTGATACTTCTTGAGTTTGGCAGTATGTTTTAGTAAATAATCATTTATCTTCTACTGAGACTCTGATGTGTGCAAATCTCCATATGTGCATTTTGGGGAGATACAAAAAAAGAGAAATCCATATTAAGATTAAAGCATGTCAATTCCATGGGCTGAAGGGAGGGAGAATGGGGAGTAACTGCTAATAAAGACAGGGTTTCTTTTTGGGGTGAGGAAAATTCTGGAACTAGATAGTGGGGATTGTTACACAACTTTATGAATATACTAAAAACCACTGAATTATTGTCCAAAATTCTAGTTACCATGTGCATATCATATGTCGGTCTTATGTAGTCAAAACAGCGGCTTAGCTTATAGTTTTTGTACCTGTTTTAAGGCTTCTGTTTCTTCTGTTTTACCTACTGCTTCCTGATTAATCTTCCTCAGTCACTTATTTCATGGTGATAAAACCTGTCAGTGAACTCCTCGTTTAGGCAAGTCTGTACATACAGTTAGACAGGCTGTACATAACTCTAAGGTGTGCCTTTCTCATCCTGCTTTTTAGGATGGATTCAAACTCATTGCTTGGCATTTAGGACTATCTACAACTTAGTTCCAGCCTACCATTCATCAACCTCATTCACTTTTAGCCTCACTCATTCACTTTAACTTATTTATTCATTTATTTTATGTATTCTTTCGTTCCTTTGTTGGTTCATTCATTTGTTCATTCACTCATTCATTCATTCAATAAACTATATTCCTTATTTTAAAATTGCCCACTGATTGGTTTGTTCACTCTGCCTGCTCAGCCCCTGCTCTTCTTCCTCCCAGCCTTCTTCCCATCTTCTTCCTTCAACTCCTAGGTATTCTCAAGACCCTGCTCACGTCCCACCACTTCTGTGCCACTTTTCTTTGCCATTGCAGAGCCCGTGCTTCCTCTCTGTAAAGTACCCAATAAATAGCAAAAGAAGATTCTATCCCAAAGCGGGGAATGGAGGCAACAAGAGATTCATTCTTCCTGACTGTCTCTGGGCGCCTCCATAAGCTGTCTGAAGTGTCTGCTTTTCTTTCAACTTTCGAATCTGAGCAAGAGGGACCTATGCTTTTGGAATTGATAATGGATATCAAACTGAAAAATGTAGAGCTACTCCTCACCTGGATAGCTAGTTTTTATGCTATTGCAGGATAATAACTACAAATCAAGGAAGATCTACGTATTTCTCAGAGTTGGCCTGAGCTTTAAATTCTGTAGAAGTTTCTGTGTGTGGTTGTTAACTCCAATCTGTTGGAATTATGGTGAGATGGTAGTTTTGGAACATGTGCAACATATTTGAGAGATTTCAGAATATGAGTGATAGAGAAACCAGTACCAGTGACTCTGATCTGACAGTCCCAAGTGCTGTTATCAGTGGCGACTGCCAGATTTGAGAACCTCTTTTCTCATTCATTTTTCTTGCCTCTTTGCATAAGTGAACAAAGGATGATTTTGGAAAGCTTTACACTTAATAATGCCTTATCTACTCCTAGAGGCCTTTTAAAAACAGGACAAAAACTTACTTTGAAGATAAATGGCCACATTGTAGTTTGAACTAGATGACTCCTGGCAATTCCTTCTACTTGTATGATCTTATATGCTTCTCTTTTATTTAAAATTTCATTTTGGCTTGGACATGAAAAGAATCTCAACTGTGTATTTCTACTCTGTTTTTACACATATATATATTTGGTGACAATTGACACATTCATTTTAATTAAGAAGCTTTAGGGTGATTGGTGTTGGAATCACTTATTGTCTCTGTATTTTAAGCAAGTTTATGTTCTTTGCCCACTTACTTCCATGTTTATTAACATTGACCTGTTATGAAATGACTCAAAGAATGTTACTGGAAGTAATAGTTCTGGGAAGAATTTGACACATGTTCCTAAGATGGCTTATTTTGTGACCCTCCATTGTTTTAGAGCATACTGAATCTGTCCAAATTGGTATAGCTTCCCAAAGTTCAAGTTAGGATTTAATCAGGTCATGCGGTATTAATTAATCAAAAACTATTTGAATTGCCTGTGTTAGCAGGCACTGTGTTTGGCACCAGTTATAGAAGGATGAATGAGACAAAGGTCCCTACTCTAAGCAGCATACAGAGGAGTAGGGTAGATACACCTATATGACAAAGTTTGTTGAAAAGCTTTGAGGTAGATGTCTAAACCATTGTAGCTCTTCAGCATATCAAGGCAGAAGAAAGATTTACTTTTTGAATTTTTACGAGTGTATTAGAGATTTAAATAGTAATTTTCTTGCACTGAAATATTGGTATAGTTTTAAGTCAGAGAAGCTCTTCTACATTTCTAGCTCTTACTGCCTACTTCAGCACCAACCAAGGGACCAAATAGCAGCCCCTCGAGCATGTGTGCGCAATTTTCTCTGTGGTTTGACTATGAAACTTTTTCTAGGGGATGTAATTTTTAGATTGGCTTAATGTGCGAACACACATCCTTTAAAAGTAGCTATTATTTAGTGCTTGAGTGGAGATTAAAAATGAGTCATTAAAAGGGAGTGGGGCAAAAAAGAAAATTTGGTAAACCTATCTCAATTGCGTATAGGTATAGAAGTAAATGGAAAGCTATGTGGTTACTTAAGCCCTGTAAAAGTCAGAGGGTGTTATGTCTCCTGTTCGGAGATGCTACTTATAGGCAAATAATACAATGGCCATTTGGGAATAAGCCAGTGGTTCTTAACTTTTTTTAGTTCACAGATTCTTTTGAGAAACTGTTAAAATAAGCACATATACATACACATGCAAAATTTGCATATAATTTCAAAGAGTTCATGAATCCTGAAGCACATTAGTGAACCTGCTAGGGGCATATAAATAGTATGTGTTAATTTATCTTATGAAAATTATGTTATACATATATAATTTAAATTTTGCCTATAAAATTTATAAATTATCTAGATTATTTATAAATTATATAAATGATCTAGCTGAACTGAATACATACATACATACAAACTGAATACTGAATACATACATGAATGCTTTTTGTGAAAAGCCCCTATTTAAATTTTGTCTTAATGGAGTTTATGTTGGAATATACTTTTCGAGTACTATTTCTAAAAGGAAATATTACTAAGTAAAGGCTGTTCCTCTTGAAATGTCAGCCATATGCCACTTCTGGAAGGGAAGGTGAGAAAATAAAAACATTTTTCTTAATGTAATACAGTGAATGACAAAGTGAACTGACTTGCTTATGAAGCTAGGCGCAGGAGATGTGGTTTGTAAAGGAAGATTAAAATGTCATTTTATCTGAAGGTTCACTAGTCATTTCCCTAGGGCTGTCTTTGCCTGTGCATGGAAATGGGTTCTTCTGGTCCAAATATCAGACATTTTTAAATAGTTGATCATAAAAATAATATGTTCCTTTTGAAGTACTTTTAGCATATAGATGGCAGTTGTTCAATTATGGAGTTTAAAATGAAAACTTAAGTTAGAGTGTAATTTTAATTATAATAATAATAGCCACAGCAGTGTCAATTGCTAACTTAGCTGTGACTGTTATTAAGACACTGAAACATTTTCAAACATTATTTTGATAGCAGTTGAGTTTATTGGTCTCTCTCTTTCTCTTTCCTATTTCTTTTTTTTAAATATATTCATGAAAGAGAGAGTAAGTTTTAATTTCCTTAAGAGGATGTTTTCTCCTGCTGCTTCCAATAAAGCCCCACTCCTCCCTCCGTTGGTAGTTGTTAATAGTGAATCAAGAATCATGGTTTTGGGGGGGTAAGCAGTTGTAACAGATGGGTCTGTTAGGTCCTTCTTTTCATATAAATTCTTAGGTCAGGAAAATGAAATTGAAAACTACTGAAGGGCAATGAGATATTATCTTAGATAGCAAGTTTAATAACATTCAGACCTTTTAAAAGTATTTATTTTGCTTTTTTAAAAAAACTCTTTCTAACTTCCCTATTTAGTAAAGTATGGAGATTTGCTATGGAAAACATTCTCATCCTTTCCTGACTTGCTAGGAGTTGGACCAGTTGTCCTTCTCAATAACTCCAAGAGTCTGGGAGTGGAATGCTCATATGTTCTGCTTTTCCCTCAGTCATGTTAGAGAGCTGATTTAAATGACATGCTTTGGGAAAATTTCCTTTTCTGTATTAAATCAAATGTTCAGTTGTTCAAAGTGTTGAGTTTTAAGAGTTCTTTATATATTCTAGATACTAGTCCTTTATCAGATACATGGTTTGCAAATAGTTTCTCCTAGTCTGTAATTTTTCTTTTTTCTTTCTTCTTTTTTTGATGAGGAAGATTCGCCCTGAGCTAACATCCACTGCCAGTCTTCCTCTTTTTTTTCTTTTTTTGCTTGAGGAAGATTAGCCCTGAGCTAACATCTGTGCCAGTCTTCCTCTATTTTGTATGTGGGTCACTGCCTCAGCATGGCTGACAAGTGGTGTAGGTTGCGCCTGGGATCTGAACACACCAACCCCGGGCCGCTGATGCGGAATGCACTGAACTTAACCACTACGCCATGGGGCTGACCCCCCCAGTCTGTAATTTGTCTTTTCAACTTTTTAACAAGTCTTTTGCAGAGCAAAAGTTTTTAATTTTGATGAAGTGCAGTTTATCAATATTTTCTTTTTTTTTTCGATAGTGCTTTTGTTGTTGAGTCTGAGAGCTCTTTGCCTAGTCCTAGGTCCCCAAGATTTTATCATTATTTGTGACTCTATTCTGTTTCATTGATGTATGTGTCTATCACTCTATCAATACCACACAGTCTTGATCACTGTAGCTATATAATGTCTTGAAATCAGGTAGACTGATACCTCTCCCTTTATTCTTTTTCATAATTGTTTTAGCTATTCTAGTTTCTTTTCCATTCCAAATAAATTTTTGAATAATCTTGTATATAACTACAAAAATTCTTGCTGGGATTTTGATGTTAATTACATTAAACCTGTATATCAATGTGGGGGAGAATTTACATTTTTACTCTGTTGAGTCTTTCAATCCATGAACATGGTATGTTTCTTCATTTATTTAGGTCTTCTATGATTTCTTTCATCAGCATTTTGTAGTTTTCATCATACAAGTTCTATGCATGTTTTGTTAGATTTATAACTATTTCATTTTTTGAGCAATTATAAATGGCATTGAGTTTTAAATTTTGGGTATCTGTGTGTTTGTGGCATACAGGTGTGCATGCATGTGCACACATACACACATGATTTTGGTATGTTTATCTTGTATCCTGAAAAACCTATGGTGATGATTTATATAAGTGCAGGTACTCAAAGCCCTGTCCTTGTCTCAAAGCTTTACCTTTTCCCCTTCTTTTTTTTTTTTTTTTTTGTTTTTTTGGTGAGGAAGATTAGCCCTGAGCTAACATCTGTTGCCAATCCTCCTCTTTTTGCTGAGGAAGATTGACCGTGGGCTAACATCCATGCCCATTTTCCTTTATTTTATATGTGGGACACCTGCCACAGCATGGCTTAATAAGTGGTGCATAGGTCCACGCCCGGGATCCGAACCTATGAACCTTGGGCCGCCAAAGTGGAGTGCATGAACTTAACCACTATGCCACCGGGCTGGCCCCTACCTTTTCGCCTTCTTACTGATTGATTGGTTGATTGCATGATTCATTCATTCTTTCATTCAGCAAACAGTCACTGTGAAACCATCATGTACATAGTCCTTTGTTAGGTACTTCTGGTCATCTGGAGTTAAACAAGACAGGATTTTTGATCTCGTATAGTAGCAGGAAAGATAGCAATGCAGGCAACTACCTACAATAGTAATCTTGATAAAATGAGCCTCATTCTAGAGACAAAACCTGTGTGTGGTGGGAATGCAGAGGAAGGAACAATTATGACTGTGAGTACTGGGAATGTTTTCATGAAAAAAGTAGAATATGTTTGGAGTAAGGTTGACTTTATATTTTTGTGGCAGACAAGTGGAGGGACTGAGGAAGCCACATGAGTCAAGTGCTAGGCCCGTAAAAGAACTCAATGTGCCCTCAGTCTCTGGAGCTCAGGGTGTGTTGAGCTGTGTTATGATTTAGGAGACGGAAAAGGTGAGACGAGCTGTGATTGTGGGGTTTCTTGAATGCTCTGGTATGAAGTTTAGACTGTGTTCTGTAGTAAGTGGGGCTCTGTTTAAAGTTTCTAAGCAAGAGAATAACATGGCTGTGATGATTTAGGAAGATAATTCTGGTAATAATGTCAAAGATAGATTAGAAAGTCAAGTGACCGGAGGGAAGGAGCCTGACTATCAAGCCATTGCAGAATTTCAGGCAGCAGGAATAGAAATGCAAAATTGGGCTCTTTCTAAAAGGTCAGAGCCATCTGAAGTGCAGTGAGTGGCACGTAACTACTGCTTTTAATCCAAACAGCGTTTTCTTCTTGTGATTAGGAAAAGAATAAAATTCTCTGTTGTATAAGGAGAGTACAAATTGGATTCTTGATAACAAAAATGCACTCTTTTCCCTCAAGATTTCTAGCCTCTTTTTAAATAATAAATATAGGTTGTAATTTTCTTTGAATGATGCAGTTTTGAATTTTAAAATGGCAGTCACTCAGTAAGAATCAGTACATTTTAGCATAAAATCAATCTTCCTACGGGAGGCAGTCACTCTGAGTTGTCTGTCTTGTAATTTTTTTTTTCTTGAGAATTAGCCTTTTATTTATTTGTTTTTTGGTGAGGGAGATTGGCCATAAGTTAACATCTCTTGCCAGTCTTCCTCTTTTTGCTGAGGAAGATTGGCCCTAAGCTAACATGTATGCCAGTCTTCCTCTATTTTGTTTGTGGGATGCCGCCATAGCATGGTTCAATGAGTGGTGCATAGGTCCACGCCTGGGATTTGAACCTGCAAACCCTGGGTTGCCAGAGCGGGGCATGCAAACTTAACCACTATGTCACCAGGCCAGCCCCTGTCTTGTAATTTTAAATTTTCAGTTTTTGAGGGGTATAAAATGGGTATAGTACTTGTGAATAGGAGCTCAATTTGAGAAAACTGTACTTCTGTTCGTAACACTGAAGATATGGAGGTCTGGGAACTACATCAAAGGGCAGAGAAGCCTAAGTTGTTTTGGTGATAATTTTGTCTATATATTAAGCATTATAGCCTGGATCCTAAATTATAGCCTCCCAAAGTGATGAGGTCCATCCATTCATAACCGCAGTGAACTCTGTGGTGCCAGAAAAAACAGAACACCACACACGTCACTCTGACTTGTGGTTATCTGCCTCTGGAGAACTTATTTTCTGGGAATATTCTTTCCTTTTTTTTGCACTTCTAACTCCTGCTGGAATTATGGCATCACTTAATGTTCTTAGTTTCCTCTCCTCTCTTTCTTTAAATAGGAGTAGCTACAATTGTATATTTGACTTACCAGAACTTTAAGTTTTAAAAATACTTGAGATAATTCAGCAAAGGGCATGCTAAAGAATTATTTTCTGCTGTGGGTTCATGTCTATTTGTATGTCAAGGATTTAGTTAGTGCAGTCTTCACCTCACCAGCTAACAGGTGCTGTGGAATTGTTATCTCCATTTTCAGTCTTAAAAAAGAGAGAAAGGAATGTGTTTGCAACTTCCTCAACCCTGGTGGAGAAACCACTCATCTTGTGTGGACAGATGACTCCTCTCCTGGCAGCCTCTTCATGTCAGCTCTAGTGAGTCCCTTGACACATTTCCCTTTCCTCATGTGCACAAGTGCTTTATTCAGGTTTGATTAAATGGCAAAATAATAGCGGCAGACTGTCATTGTTCCCTTTGGTCTAGTTTGAATAGTAAATGTGCAGCAGAAGATGCTGTGAGTTGAAAGGAAATAGCACTGGATGTCAAAAGGTTAGTCCCTCAAAGATAGTTTGACCAAATGAGAAAATATAAAATGTCACTTTGGAAGTTGAAATCAACCATGCTCTGCTCTATTTTTAATTTTCATTTTTACTGCATTTGTTGAATAAATTTTCTTTTGTCTCAAGGAATGTTTAGGTGCAAATCTTTCTTTGTTTTAAAGGTGTTAACTCAATAATTACCTATTAAAGCTTTCATGACCCTAAAATTGAGGTATTTAGAAATACAGGTGCATTAAGACATTATTTTTCATCTTGTGTATTTTGCTGAGGGGTCCCAGTGAGCACAAATGGGATCAACACTGGGGCTGACTGATCCGGAGACCTCTCTCATACCCTGCAGGAAGAAAGACAGTGTCAGAGCTCTCCTGGGGTCCATTGTGTTGGTTATGGGATAGGCTTTCAAGTCAGATGCCTGGGCTAGACTTGAATGCCAGCTCCGCTGCTCACTGGTTGTACCATATTGAACAATTCTCTTAATTTCTCTAAATTCCAGTTTGCTCATTTGTAAAACGGAGATTAGTAATATTTACCTCACAGGCTTTTGTAGTGAGGATTAAATGAGATCTTCTGTGTAAAGCACTGAATGACGTGTCTGGCACTTAGAAAGCAGTCAGTAAGTGGAAGGTGCTAGTACTCATTCTTTCCACAAGTACGTATTGGCCGCCTGCTGTGTTCGAGGGGCTGTTCTAGATGTGGGATGTAAAGTGAACAACACAGGCCAAGCCCTGCATGGAGCTTATATTCTAGTAATGGGAGGCAACAATAACCGTAATAAATAAGTAAATTATGTACCATGCTAGAGATTGATCAGAGCTGTGGGACAAAATTGAGCATCATCATGGGGATTGGGGGTGTAGGATTCCGGAGTAAATTGCAATTTTAAATAGGGAGTCACTTTAGGCCTCACTGAGAAGATAATATTTGAACAAAGACTGGGAAGTATTTGATTGTTAATATTATTAATTTCATGAAATAGGGTTTTGCTTTGTGTCTCCATTTCTGCCTTGGCCACGTGTAATAGAACTTGACAATAACAACAAATTAATACTAATAAAATTTAAGCCTAATAATAGAAATTACAATAAACTATATATGTACCCACTTTAGCCACCTCTTCTCTCTCCCCCCAACCCCCCCTCTGCTTGTCTCTGCCCCACTGCAGTGAGTTTACAGATTAGACTAGTTTAGAAATTAGTTCTTCAAAAACAAAATAAAGCAGAAAATGGAGAAGTGTTCTGCAGATTCAGGGTTTCCCAACTGTCTTTTATCAAATGCTTTCCGATAGTGTATCATCACACTGAAACACCAGTATTTCTGGAAATACTTGGGCTCATCTCATTTGCAGTTGCCGGAAAAGCTCATGCCTTTTCGGTGAAGGAGAAGCAGTCAGCTGTTCATGCAGACTGGTTCTCCATGCTGCGCATGAGAGAACAGGAAAGCTGCCCTTTTGAATCCTGGTGTTGCACAAATCTATTAGTATTTCCCTTTTCTAGTCAGGACCCAGGGATGTTTTCGTTTTCAGTGCTCGCATTGCCTTTTGATACTTCAGCCCTTTGCCTTTCTCTCTAGGAATCTCGGAATCCACTCTGTAGCTTTTCTCTGATGAAGCTAAAGTAGTAGTTACCAGCCCTCTCGGATTCAGTGCCCCCTCTTGGTAACCTATTTTGAAATGTCCTCTTTTATTTCTGAAATAAAGTTTATAGATAATATAACCGCCTATACACATAATTTTAAAATTAAAAGAATGGTATAATTGTAATATAAATAAAAAAGAAAGATAACTTTATTGCATTTTACTATGTAAATACTTGCTCGCGACTATTTTAGGAGATGTAATGAAATAATCAGATGTCTGAACCTACTTGTAATGAGTAAGTTTGGATTGAAGAAAAGTAAAACATTCAGCTGAGTACTGGCAAAAGTTGTTCTTTATATTTGAAACTTTGAAATAAGGACTAAATAAGGATACACAGATACGCACAGGATCACCATAAATGTAACATCTACAAATGCAGATTGATGCAGATGTGTCATATTGGTAATTTAGACACCATGAGTTGGTGACATAATTTTCCAAAATGGTGAACAACTCTTGGTAGAGTTCCAAACAAAATATAGTATAATCTTTCCTCAGTTTTCTTTCAAGGAAGTTGCAGTCTTGGAAAATTCAGTAGATATTAAAATGTGCAAGAAATACTTTGTGTCTATAAGTAAAGAGGAGTTGGGCTCTAAATTTAGATAATTAAAGACAGGAATTTTTCATCTACAAGAAAGTCCGATGGGATGTTTGAAAGACTTACAGGATGCAGAATAAATCTTTGTTGTCCAAGACTGTCCTGTCTAGTATGCCCGGCTCCAGCCTACCAAATGCCATTGTGATAATTAAAAACACCCAAAATGGCCCCTTGGGGTAGTACAGCTCCCACCAGAATCGCTGGTCTGAAGCTATTCTGCTCTGCTTGTGCCCGCAGGGTCCTAGCCACGCTGCGGTGCTCTGTTGCTTCATGACTTAGCTTGGCACAGCGCTGCACCACGTGTGAGTACCCCTTAGTGCTCTGGAACTGTTCTGCTTGAAGCACGTTCCAGATGGCTGGCTGATAGCTTCTGGCGTTGCTGAAATCTGTTCAGGTGGCTTCTAATTCTCCTAATTCCCCAGCGCCTTTCTTCAGATACATCTTACAGATTCTTCAAAGGTCATTGTGTATGGAAGGGATAGAATGGATAGGTAGTTGTCATTCCTTTTTACCACCTTTCTGATTATAGAACTGTTTTTGTTGTTGTTGATTTATTGATTGATTATTTTCCTTTCTATTGTCATCTGAAGTCATGGTCATATACAGACGTTTGTCTATTGTTCAGGATCCCTGTCACCACTTCTGATCATGATCATCATCACTGTTGCTATTCTCTCTCTCTCTTTTTTTATTCCTCTTAGCTTTACCAGAGTATCTTTTATGATATGTCACATCAGAATATTTCTTTCCTTCTAACTCATCAATCAGTCATGGTCCTCAACTGTACTGTTGAAATTGTTGTATACTCAGTGATTGCTTTCTTAATATTAGTTTTTAAAAAAATTTATTTGTTTTTGTTTACTACTTTTTTGGTCTGTCTATACCAGAAGCAAGAGATATCTGAAAGACTTGATTCTAGAAAGTCCTAGTTTCTTTGTCATAGAAACCTATTGTAGGTAGTATGGTTACCACATTTACCACATAGGTATGTTGGGACCCTGTCTTTAATTTGATATGAAGAGTCAGTACATATTTTTAAGATAGGAGTAAAATGATGAAAGTTGTATTCTAATGACTTAAATTATATTCATAATGCAGGGTTTTTTTGTTTTTTTTTTTTGAGAGGAATTGGATATGGATTCTACTTCGATCTATGGAGTACTAAGGAAAATTATTCAAGGTTTTAAATATGCTATCATCAACATCTTTATCTGCTAGAATAAAGTTCCATAATTGTTGACACATCAGAAATCCATTAATGGAAATATGATCAGATTTGGTTTTAAGTAGAAGATCACACTCCATTGCAGTGTCATGGGTGGCCTGGGTGAGGTCTGTCCAGGTCTCATTGTGAGACATATTTTAGCCTGAGACATCACATCCAGTTATTTTCTTCTTTAAATTATGCTATTTGTGTCTCTCTTTAGCACTTATGTCATCTGTCTTATCTTATAGTTAGTCTTTTGCTTATCCATCTCCCCCATTAGATTGAAAGCCTTAGGGATAGTCTTACGCGTTTTTGTGCACTTACTGCCTAGCACAGTGTATTACACTTAATAGCTGATCAATACATGTTAGGAAATTGGCTCTACTCAAAGTTCACTTTGTTATTTGTGCACGGCATTTTTGAATTTTATGCCATTTCTTTAATTACCTTCAAATACTTTTAGACGCTGATTCAGTTGATATAGACTTTTTAAAAAACTCAAAGAATTATAGACTCTTATTGCTGGAAAGAAGTATTTTAAAAGCCACCTTGGCCAACTTCACATTTGACAGATGGGGAAACAGAAGCCTAGATAGGTTAGTGACTTGCCCCAAGTCAATAGCCAGTTAGTAACAGTACTGAGACCAGAATTCAAGTTAAAGTACCTTAGAAAGAGATTATTTTTTGCTTATTAGAACTGACTACTGCTTTCACAATGATAGTGGTAGGATAATTCATCATTAATTCAACAAATATTTATTGACTATTTGTTATGTACAAAGTGTGGTATTAAGCCTTAGCAGTGACGTATATACAAAGACAAATAAAAATTTTATTCTGGGGCTCGCCCCGTGGCGCAAGCGGCTCAGTGCCCGCGCTCCGCTGCTGCGGCCCAGGGTTCACCGGCTCGGATCCCGGGCTCGAGCCGACACATCACTTGGCAAGCCATGCTGTGGCGGCGTCCCATATAAAGTGGAGGAAGATGGGCACGGATGTTAACCCAGGGCCAGTCTTCCTCAGCAAAAAGGGGAGGATTGGCAGATGTTAGCTCAGGGCCGATCTTCCTCACCAAAAAAAAAAAAAAATTTTTTTTCTTCTGAAAAGGATCTTAGCAGAGAGATTTAAAAATAAAGAAAATGTAATATATTTATAGATGAACACAGTGACAGAGGATGATGACAGGGATGGCCGAGACGACCTGCGTGAAGTGTTGAATGGGAAGAAAGGCTGACGGCAGCAGAGGGAGAACTAGTTTCAACCTTTGGTGCTGGGGGTGCTATTACTTTGATAGTTCCTATATAAAATCACTCATTTCTCAGAAGAAGTAAAAAAAACAAACTGGGAAAAATTGACAGCATGCATTTCTGTGTGATAGTTTAATTCAGTCTTTTGGACTTAACTATACTACCTATGTAAAACAATAAAAGCGTGTAATACAGTTTTAATAGCGTCAGTTTTATTAGAAACAAAAATATAAAGATGCAAATCAAGGACTGCCACCACTAGGAAATGTGTAATTTTAAAACACAGGCTTATTTCGGCTCCTGCATCAGATGACTCTTCTTCTGTTGGGCCCTCAAATGCCTGCATCATGAAGTTCTCTTTAATTTTGGATTGCTTTGAACGTATTCAGCCTCAGTTATCTTCTGACAGCTGTTCTGCTACTTCAAAATTTTGTATTTCTGTGGTTTTGAACTCCATACTTGACCAAAGTTATTCAGTTTTTGGTGAGAGAACAAGGTAAAAAAGGAGAAGAATTCATTGTAAAGGACAGTCTCTCATCTACCCTTTAATCTTTCTCTTTAACTGCACTTTACTGAGTATTATAGAGATGATTCCCTGGAAATCAAAGTAAAAGCCAAAAAACTCAAAGTATATTTTCCCTTGACAGAAAATTCCTCTGAGTAACTTCCATGATCCATAGATTTAAAATTATGCCTCCTTGGGGAACCATAGGATTTGCCTGAAGTTAATAATTGCTGTATTCCGTATTGTGTTTTTTAGTACAAGTATGAAAATAGTCCTGGAGGGCAGAGGGCATGTTTGCTTGGGTTCCTTGGTTAGGACATCAGCTGAGTTTGGCCCAGTCATCACACGTACTGCCATCTTGCATTTGATTACTGAGCTCCAGCTATGTCATAAAGTTGGACTTAGCAGAATAGCTACCTGAGAGTTCAATGAAAAGGTTCAGCTAAGAGTTAAATGAATCATGTCCTTTAGTCAAGTATGTGATTTTTTCTTTAATGAGTTGGTGCATTTTTGAAAATTACTTGGCAACTGTGGGTATTTCATAAACATGTAATAGGATTAATATTTAGTGAATCATTTTTGAAATACATGACAGATGTTTAGAGCCTTAGCAATTTATCACTTGGCAGCAAGGAATAGTTTCCAAATTCTTAGTACCATCATATATGAATACACTTTCATAAGGATGTATAGATGTGTGTGGTTGAGATGAACACGTATATATTCTTGGTATTATGTCACTTAATAAAATACTGGAAATTCTTTTCCTTTTTTCTTTTCTTCTTTTCTGTGGTAGCAGTCTTTCCTTCCCCAACATTCTACAAAGCATGTTTATTTTTGAAATTTGAGAGGAAAAAAAGGGGATTTTTCCTTGAAAGTGGAAAATACAGTCATATTTTTGTTTATTTATTTATTTATTTTTTGTGAGGAAGATCAGCCCTGAGCTAACATCCATGCTAATCTTCCTCTTTTTGCTGAGGAAGACCGGCTCTGAGCTAACATCTATTGCCAATCCTCCTCCTTTTTTTTTTTTTTTCCTTCCCCAAAGCCCCAGTAGATAGTTATGTGTCATAGTTGCACATCCTTCTAGTTGCTGTACGTGGGACACAGCCTCAGCATGGCTGGAGAAGCAGTGCGTCGGTGCGCGCCCAGGATCCGAACCTAGGCCGCCAGTAGCGGAGCGCACGCACTTAACCGCTAAGCCACAGGGCCGGCCCATATTTTTGAATATGACTGTAGCTCATTGGAGGTGGTATATGTTACTGTAAACTGGGTATAGTCATTGTATTAACTGGAGTTTTATTCTGAATGGAAAATTTTAATTAGCTCATGATATTTGGTTTGATTAGAAATCTTTTAGTAAATCTCTTTGTTGTGTTGTGATGCTCATGTCATGGGTGACATTCCCAGATGCCGTCATGAACACTGTGTTCTTTAATCCAGAATGATGTCATTGATTACTCATTTTAGGGCCAGTTTCCAGAATACATTCTTCTTACTTCCTATGGCAGTCATTTTGTAGTTACTACCCTATAGGGCAAATCTTTTCCTTCATTAAAAGAGCATGGTATTAGCTGCTAATAATTTTAGGACATGAAAGAAAAATAATCGACAATGTTACTTGTCTGGGAATAAGGTGAAAATTAAGTATGTAGTCCAAAAAGTACATTATATCTCAAGTCAACGTCTATTTATTTTAACAGACATATTTAGATGAATTTTGTGCTCTTTCATTTTTAAAAGATTGCAATTAAAATGAACAATAATTAAGAAAGCAATTGTCTTTGGCAAAATGGGAAGGGTTTCAAAATTCACAGTAATGCTTCAAAGTAAAGTAAAACAGACGTGAAAGAGGAACTTCAGTTAGCCATGATCTGACTCAATTTGTGAGTAATGACTAGCTTCCAAATGGTTCTTTGTTGCTACACATTTACTAGGTGGCTTTTTAAAATTCTCATAGAACAAGACATATCATGTATTAGCATTACATCCTGGTAAAAGATTACTTTGTTTTGTTTTTAGTATTACAAAATATTTGAAGACTAGTACATAATACAGGCTAGAGATTACAGCTACAGCATGATGTTCTATCTTAAAAGCTGTGTTCATACTTTCTAGTTACTATTAGATGTAGCCTTCTCAAAGCAGGGACTATATGTTATTCATTTTTGTATCCCCACTGTAGCAGTGTGCAATGAACATGAGATTAAAGAAAGCCATTCTTCATTTAGTCATTTTTTTTGTCAGCACTGAGTAAATATTTATTGAGCAGATGTTGTCTCAGGCAGAGTGCTCAGTGTTGGGGTACCAGCTTGTGTAATACATGGTCCCTGCCCTTCTGGATCCCACAATGTAGCAGGAGAGACAAATGTGTAAATAGCTAACCCCAGTACATTATTCAGTGGTATGTACAAAGTGTTCTGGAGGCACACGGGAGGGAGAGGTTGGGCTGAGGATAATGATTTCACAGAACAAGTCACATTCAAGCTTGGCTGGCCTGTGACACATTATTTATACATCAAAATATTGGCCATCCGGTCAAGGTCATGAGCCAGGCACTATGCCACATGCTAAGAAAATAGTGATGAACATGACATACTTCCTGCTCTCAAGAACAGGAATTTGTAGAAGACAGACACATACACAGATGATAGAGAGCTGTGAGTGGGATGCTGGTGGAGGGAGAGGAGAGAGACAGAAGAAAAGACCCTCACTTGGGCTGGGGAAGAGAGGGCCAACAAAGACCACTCAAGAATGACCCTTGAGTTTAGGATGGGGGACTCAGAATTTAGCCAGTAGTGGGTGGGTTGGGGTCTGGCTTCAGGCAGAGGAACCTGAATTATGAAAATGTAGGGCATGATAGGGAATAGCATTCTTTTTTTTTTTTTTTTTATAATTTTTATTTATTTATTTATTTTTCCCCTAAAGCTCCAGTAGATAGTTGAATGTCATAGTTGCACATCCTGCTAGTTGCTGTATGTGGGACGCGGCCTCAGCATGGCCGGAGAAGCGGTGCGACAGTGCGCGCCCGGGATCCGAACCCCGGCCGCCAGCAGCGGGCACGCACTTAACCGCTAAGCCATGGAGCTGGCCCCAGGGAATAGCATTCTTAGGAAAAGTGGTGTAGTATGTGATAGGAGATAAATGGAAAGGCAGCAGGGTTTGGAACATCTGATGGGTGTTGGAGAATTGTTCAAGAGCGAGTGTAATAGTTAAAACTAGTATTTAGCTGCAAGAAACAGAGACCCAACCACAGTGGCATACATACAAGAGTTTATACTCTCATATGAAAGAAGCCTGGAGATAAGTATTCCAGGGCTGGAGTAGCAGCTTTGAGAAGTCCTCAGAGGTTCTGCCTCAGTCTGTCTTTTGGCTGTGCTGCACCTGGCTATCATCTTTAAGGTCCTGCATGGTTCCAGGTGGCTTTTGGAGCATCAGCCATTATTTCTGCATTGTGCAAGAAGGCAGAAAGGTAGAAAAGCCAAAGAGGTCGCATGCCTCACGCCTTGTAAGTTCCCCTGAAGTTTCATACAACACTTCTGTTTAACACACATTAAAAAACCCAAAAAAGTAAAGGTCTCTTATTACGGAAGAAGGGAGAATGGCTGTTTGAGAGTAACTGGTGTTCTCTGTCACCTGGTGGAGTGTCATCAGATTTGGTTTTATAAGGATTTTCCTGGCAAAGGGTGGAGGATTTGTTGAAGGGGGTATAAAACCAGCATGAAATGAACAGAAACAAGTACTCCACAGTTTTGGGGTTTTTTTCAGTGTTTCCCATCACTGAGATTCTTAAGTAGGCATAAGTGACAGTTCTATCCTGATTCGTTTGGTCATTGGGTGAAAGTGGGCCATATTCCACGTAATACCTGTACGTATAACTCCCCGATGGGGTTTCACTGGGCTTCTAGAGTGTCTCTGTGAGTCTTCAGTGCATTTGAGATGAAGGATGGAGTTGAGTTATATCTCCTGTGGTTTCATTTTTTGGTGGACCCTCTAACTTGGAAAAAATCTCATCATCTGCTTTAAAAATAATTTTTGCCCTTTGAATGGCCTTCAGGGGCATTTATGACGTCTTCTGTTATTTTTAATTTTTTTGCCTAACATTTGAATTTTGGAAAAATATACTAGAAGACAAATATACTAGAAGACAGAGTTGTGTTCATCTACTTTTTCCCCTTAAATTTCTCCTCTAATATATATTTAAAATAATTATTTGTAGAATTGTATAGTGCTTTGAGTTTATATCCTTGGTTACTGATAATATTCCGGCATTTTTGGAACCACTTGTGGTTCCTGTAGTCCCGTCCTTTAAAAGTTCATTATCAGAATTGCACAGGTATTGTTCTTTACCTCCTAGAAATTTATATTGTCTGTGCTACATTGCAATGATAGTGAGATACATCAATAATCATCACATTGTCACTATTAGCCTATAAATTCCTAGCAGAAAGAAATCTTGTGATAGAATATGTACATTTGACCAGTGGTGAGAAATAATATTATTCCATTGTTTTTCTTTTAGGAATAAAGGAACCGAATTTTTACAGTAGTAATGTTTTTACTGTAAGCATGAAGTTGCTAGCTCCATGCATGACAAAATGGATTCCTAAGTTGTTTCTTACTTAGCAGAATGAATGTGAGAGAGGGGAAGCCTTCGCTTGTCCTTTGTCATCACTGGGTTTGCATTACCTGACACATGGATCAGATTTCAGGATGCACATGAAATGATTTCTGTTGCAAAATGAAAAACTCCTTTAAAAAAAAAAAAGAGATAATCAAGTCTCAATGCCAGTCTGGATTTTGCATTCTGTTAACCTGGCTTTGAGGTATTTTTGACATCTGGGGAACCTGCTTCCTGTGTCCTGTTTAAGCAGAAGGGGGCAGCAGAGAAACCAATTGGAAAGCCAACATCCTGGTTTGCTCCTTCTGCTAGAAGCAATTGTGCAGTATAAATAAATGAAAATTGAAATTAATACCTTTTATTTACCTAAAAATTATTAGAAGAAAATTAACATGATTTGGATTTCTACTTGCCAGTTTTAGCTTAGTTATACAGATGTTGCAAAGTGGATATAATATTTCTGGGTTTTGTTGTTGTTCTAAGATCTGACAAGCAAATGTGGAGTGGATTATTTAATGCAGTTCAGCTTTCGATGGGACTTGTTCTCCACAAGATATCCTGTGTGTTTATAGAAAAGCAGATGCTCCAATGGGTTTTTGTGGTTTATACTAATAAGTTTATCCATTGGAGCTAGATTTTCTAAGGGAAACCATTTCATTTCTTGTTAAAACAAAGGAAACTTAATGCCTTTTGACTGAATTTTGGCTTTGGAGTCAGTGGTTTAATTTTTTCGTTGTTTTATATTTAAAATATTGCTGGTATAAATTTTTTTCCTATTTGTTGAAAGGAATGAAGTCTAAGCAGGCTGACTGGTTTCATGCCCTTGATCTTTGAAAATGTGATACCTAATTAATAGAAGCAATTCTATTTTTCTGTAAAGGATGGCTTACATCATGTTGATGGGCCTGGCTAACTAGTTTTATTTACCATGTATGAAAGCTATTCTGTTTCTCATTAATATTTGATATTTCTCTACGATTAAGGACAGTAAAAGAGCATAGTTAAGAGCTTCTCTCTGAAAGCCAATATGGTATTTCGATGTGTTTGTGTTTAAGATAAAGAACAATGTGTAGTGCTTAACAGGTAATGAGTGCTTCTTTTCACTGGTTTACAAGTGAGAAGAGGAATCATAAAGTTATAAGGTGTCTTCCTCTGCAAGGGAACCAATGAAGATAAAGCTGCAGTTCTGTTCTGAATCCGTTGTGTGTGTTGTTTTATATTGTGGTAAATTAACCTATTGATTTCTTTGTTATAGCCCTATTTTATAAAAGATAAGCTGTGAAATAAAATGGCCTCAACGTGATTTATAAAGTGAGAAGTTAAGTGTTAGTTGTACTGTCCTGGTCAGGATGTATAGCATGGCCTCGTGTTTAGCAGCAAGTGTGTGTGTCTGTGCGTGTGTGTGTGGGGGGGAGAGAACCTCAAGGTGCTATACACTTGTGCTTATGGTTCCTTCTTACTCAACCCCTTAGTGGCTTATCTCATCCATGTCGTCTTTTTTTTTTTTAAAGATTTTATTTATTTTATGTTTTCCCCCCAAAGCCCCAGTGGATAGTTGTATGTTGTAGCTGCACATCCTTCTAGTTGCTGTATGCGGGACTCGGCCTCAGGATGAACGGAGAAGTGGTGCCTCGATGCGCACCCGGGATCCGAACCCGGGCCACCAGCATCGCAGCGCATGCACTTAACCACCAAGCCACAGGGCCGGCCCTCATCCATGTCGTCTTGACCCTAGTCCTCCTCATTCTCTCCCTGTGTTAGGTGTTATTTGATAAGTGCTAATTGTACAGAAGTAATGGGTTTGATTTCATCAAGAAACAGTTACCTTTGCTGTCATCTTTGACCCTCGACCACATCCCTGTCCACATGATGGGGCAACTGTCCAGTGAAAATGTGCTAAAAGTGCACTGCTCTTTCCCTCCATACTTGCCCTCTTGAAGTTGTGCCACAGCTCACTGATGCTCTTTCCCTTTTTAAGAAATTATTTTTTCTGTCTGTGTTTTGTTTTGGATATTTTCCCTTGCTGTGTCTTTAAGTTCACTAATCTTTTTTTCTGCACCACCTTACCTGCCATGAATCCCATCCCATGCAGCCAGTGCGTTTTTCATGTCAGACATTGTGGTTTTCATCTCCAGAAGTTTGATTTGGGTCTTTTTTGTATCTTCCATGTCTCTACTTAACCTTTTGAACATATGAAATAACAGTTATAATAACTCTTAATGTCCTTGTCTGTTCATTCTAACATCTGTGTTGGTCCTGGGTCAGTTCAATTGATTGACTTTCTCTTTACGACTGAGTGTATTTTCCTGCCTCTATTTATGCCTAATAATGTCTGATTGAATGGTAGACATTGTTATTTTACCTTTTTGGGTGCCGGATATTTTTGTATTTCCTAAAATTATTCTTGAGCTTTTTTCTGGAACACATTTAAGTTAGTTGGGAACAGTTTGATTTCAGGGAGTCTTGCTTTTAAGGTTTAAGTGGAACCAGAGAAGTGTTTAGTCTAGGTTAAGTTACTGAGGCAAGACTCTCTGAGTCTTCTATTCAATGCCCTATAAATCTTGAGGTTTTCTTCCTGACGGATGGGCACAGGCACTATTCTTGGCCTTGTTTGACTACTGGGTGCTGTTACCTCTAATCCTTTCATTGGTTCTGTCCTCAGGCTAGGGTAGTGTCCCCATGTGCATGTGCTGATCAGTGCTCTGTTGACTACTTAGGGTGCCCATTGTGAGGTGAGTGCTCTCTCGGTGCAGTTTTTTCCTGTCTGGTGTTCTGACCTGTGAGCCCGAGCCTTCTTGGTCTCCTCTACTCTCAACTTCATCTCCTTAACTCCAGGAATCCACCAGGCTTCCCCTGGCTTCCGCCTCCCTGCACTGTGGCCTATACTCTCTTAAGTCAGCAAGCTGGGGCAATGTTTTTGTTCATTTCCCATCTCTCAGTGATCACTAGTCTTCATTTCGTGGTGTTCAGTGTCACAAAAACTACTTTTCATATATTTTGACCAGGTTTTTGCTTATTTCATATGGAAGGGTAAATCCAATTCCTGTTACTCCATCTTGGCTTGTAGCTGAAGTATCTCTATCTAAATTCTTTTTTTTGTGTGTGTGTGTGTGAGGGAGATCAGCCCTGAGCTAACATCCATGCCAGTCCTCCTCTTTTTGCCTGGGAAGACTGGCCCTGAGCTGACATCTGTGCCCATCTTCCTCCACTTTATGCAGGGTGCCGCCACAGCATGGCCTGACAGCAGTGCGTTGGTGCGCGCCCAGGATCCGAACCCAGGCCTCCAGCAGCTGAGCGTGTGCACTTAACCACTGCGCCAGGGGGCCGGCCCCTCTATCTAAATTCTTAAAGCTGTCCCCTGTCAGAAATGATCTGAACTTTGTGCCATTACCCCCTCTTAATATTGGAGTTCCGTTAGTAGCGGTGTAAGTTCAAGTTGTAGGCCCCGCCATGAAAAACTGCACAGCGTCCCCAAGAAATCCCGTCGCCATGCTGCCTAGTGGACTTCTCTTCCTTTTGTGGATTCCTAAACAGGGTTTACAGGGAGTGGCCACATCTATGCCTGTTTTTTGTGACTCTGCACAGAGTGGGCAGTCTGAAAAAGAGCAGAATAAGGTAGTCATTTCTAAGCAAATAGGTTTATTATTCCCCATACCTTCTTTTTAAAAGCTTCAAGGCTGAGGCTGTAAGTTACCATACTTTTATTAAAGTCTCTCTGTGTGTCAGTCATGACCAGACAGGTGCTGAAGATACAGGATGAGTGAGAAGCAGGTGTCCCAGCCCACAGGAAGCTCACTGTCTATGGGAGAAACAAATTTGCAAATAGAAAACTAGAACGCAGTGTGATAAGCTATAGCTTTCCTACTTTTTTTTTTTTATAATTTTATTTATTTATTTATTTTTTCCCCCAAAGCCCCAGTGGATAGTTGTATGTCATAGCTGCACATCCTTCTAGTTGCTGTATATGGGATGCTGCCTCAGCATGGCCGGAGAAGTGGTGCCTCAGTGCGCGCCGGGATCCGAACCCGGGCCGACAGCAGCGGAGCGTGCGCACTTAACCACTAAGCCACGGGGCCGGCCCTATAGCTTTCCTACTTAAAGACTTCTAGGAGCCGCAGACATTATCTGTCACTCCTTGTACCAATTTAACAAAAGCAGAACAATTCCATCCTGGTGCTTTTTTGTACTTCAGATTTCTTGGTGAAAACAAAATTTTCTATTTTATCATCTATCCACAAACCATCAAAGAGCAAAAAAATATTATAAACATTTCTGAGACCAACTTTATCTCCAAGTGACATTTTTTTTTTAATTTGTCCAGTTTGTAGCCACCTAAATAGAATTTGCTGTTGTTTATATAATTTGTCAGATTGGTGATGGGTTTTATTCTGTTTAACATGTGGAAAGCACTTCCTTGATCTTTAAAATATGTATTCCCTTTGGCAGCAATTCTAGTGGGGAAATAGGATTGTCTCTTTTTATTAAATTTCTTTTTTTTTATAAAAACAACTGTGAAACAGTTTGGTCTTCACTTTTACCTATGCTTTAAGAAGCAGAATTATTTCTGTGAAAATATATTACTGAAGCATTGCTATTCTCCAAGATAGTATTAAATGAAATAGTTTCTTTTCCAGGTGTATTTGAAAAAGTACGTTAGTATACTTGGCTTTTAATTTTCTTTGTTTTGTCTTTTAATACAAAATCAAACAAAATATTACTTTTCAAAGTTTGGGTTTTCAAAGCACACATAATTCACAATGTAAATTTTTCAGTAGTCTTGTCTCACATAGCATGTGAAGGAAGAAAAACTGGACCCACTTAGCTCTGCTCCCCTTTTTGGTAGCAATCCATTGTCATTGTATCGTCATTGACTTCTCTTAAAGAAACCTAATTATTAACCCAATTTAGGAGACTCTAGTAAAGAATTGGTTTGGGGGAAAACAAAGTAATCCAAATACAAAAACAAAGTAATCCAAATAACCAAATCTATATTTCGTTATAGAGCCAAAATGTAAACATAGATTTATTAGAACATTTGGCCACTTTTAAATTTCTTCCAAAATTGACAAATACTGAATTTTTTTCAAAACAGTCAATAGAAATTCTGGAGAAAACAGCTCCAACTTGGGCAACAACTAGAAAATGGGGGTTGGCTCCTCTTTCTGCTTGGTAATTTATCTTATCTTTTGAAGAATAAACTTCTAAGTATAAATTTGGGGGTGCTTATAAGATGCAATACAGCCTCAATCCTGGAATGACTTAGCAATTAACAATTTTAAGTGTGTAGGGAGTATGCAGCCCACTCTATCTAAACACCCCTCACTGAAAATGACAGAATCTTTTGCGTGGTTAAGCATAGTGCAATGCAAGTAATATTCCTCCAAAACTAATTTCTGTGCAGTTTATATAAATTAACTGGTCAATAAGAGCTGGTTAATAAGCAGCTCTTGAATATCTATCATTAGCAGGGTCTTGTGTTACATAAACTGAGCAGACCTACTGCTAACTATACTGTTCACCCCATGTGGTAAAGTAATGTAGGAAAAAGTACTGTCATTGATCCACTTCAGATAGATGCCTGTGATTGTGACATTACATAAAGTAGCAGGATGCTGTGGGTTGCAAAGTAGATGTGGTGTTTTGGTGAATATTGGGCACTCCTCCTTGTTAAGAGGAGCCCAGAAGGTAGGATCATACAATTTAGTCATGAGTTATAGAGACATTACCACATGAGTAAAACCAATCCTCCTGATGTAGAAGAGCTTATATAGAGGAATAATAGATGTGTGCCTTGAGTAAACTTCCTTTTGAGCAAAGAAATCCAGAAGAGTGTTAAGGCAAAGCAAAAGATTCTTCAGGTTGTACCGAATTCTGTCACCAAAGGGATTTCGTGGTTGTGTAGCATAGAAAGGACCACTGCTTGCCCAGTGTGACTTTTTTCAGCTACACTGGCCCATGTGGGTTACCTTCAAGATCATTTGATCCTGAGTCAAAATAGGAGGGCATTAAAGTTAGTAGACCTTAAGATAGGTATAACACTGGTAGAACTGGTTACTATGGGAACCCTTAAAGAGCATCAACGGTGAAAACACCTGGATTCTCTCAACTAAGAAAAACATAAGTATGTGAATTGTCCTCTTTTGAGGGTGAAAGTTCCTAATGAGCTGTTGAGGGGGAATATGAAAGCCCCAGCCATGTTTCTATTATAGGAATACCATACTATGCTCAGATACTGTGTCTAGTCTAGGTCAGGGTCTTTGGTAAGGCTTAATTGTCGTTTACATTGTATTTTATATTTGTTTCTCTTTGTGAGAGGATTTGGTGATTTATCTCATGGGCAATGAAAGAGGAAACATCCTAATGAAAGGTTCTTATATTTGTATTTGAAAAATATCTAAAATCCTAACATCTTTTTATGATTTAGAAGCCTTAACATGGGATTATAGTAGTTTAGAATTAGAAGAGATTATCTGATTGGACTCTTAGTTTACAGATGAAGAGACTGAGTCCTCAAATGGTTAAGTGACTTGTCTAAGGCCACACATCTAGCTAGAGAGTAAGCCAAAACAGAACCTGATTTCTGATTTCTAGACCCATGACCCTTACTCACTGTCATGTGATAAGCAGTTTGCATTCACTCGTTGCCAGGGTTTGCCACTTCTGAGCATTCGTCTACCCTGGAGTAGGTGTACATTGCTGAATGAGAAACAGCTTGGATATGTGGCCTGTTGTGGCTGCGGCTGGAGCTCCAGCTATGTTAATGAGCATCACCACTGCTTGTTGAGACTCCTGCTCTCATCCTAAAAATTTTGCCGTCCTGCAGCATATGATGGGGAGTCCTGGGAGCCTGCAACACGAGCACTCATTCCTGAGCCCTTGCCTGAGTCTCTGCTTCTTCCTCCATGCTCCTAGATGGCAAATGGACATCCTCACCGTAAGGCTGGGCGTCTGCTTTCCACTGGAGCAGCCCCCTGGTATGCACCTGCAGCCCCAGGAGGAATTTATTTTAGTGAAACAAACAAACTTGGAGATCAGGGCATCTGTAATCATAGCTTTGCTAGTGAGAACTTGGTCAGAGGCTTCTATTCATTTTCCACTGACAGCTGGATGTGTGAGGCGGTTGATGAAACCTGAATTTTTAAATGCAGGTTAATGACTTTCCTGGAAACAAGCAAGCAATTAAGGTTTTCTTGACCATTCAGAGATTTTAGGTGCAGAGATGTTTTAAAAAATTCTTCTGATTCTTAGGACACAGTGTTTATTTTTTTCTAATAAAATCTGACCTTAAGCTTAAAAATGAGTTTGTCGGGTACCAATCTTGTTTTCACTTGAGCTAACTTCAAACCTTAAATGAGTTGCAGACTGCAAAGTGACTGTTGTGTCGTGTCCCCGTTTCCCCCCATAGGCTGGTACAGTTGAATGGTAAGGAATCCATTTATTAAAAAAACCTTCCATTCTGGCTGTTTCCAGGACTATAACAGTATTTCTTTATCAGGCCCAAAATAATTTTATCTTTGTAACATGGTACAGTACCAGCGTAATAGGCAGTAATTTCCTTTATTACACTTGTATTTAGGATGGATTAGTAATTCTCCTAGTTCATTCGTCAGATTTTTATCAAATATTTTCTTTGTCTCATGCATTGTAGTAGTTTCTGGGAGATGATTAAGAAATGATACTTTTCTAGGAAAAGACAAAATTACACCAATATACTGAATACAGTTTTATGGCATATGCAGAATGTTGTGGCTGCACAGGACCAACATGTGAATCTGCCTTGACAAAGAAGACTACACAGAAGACAGTGCATTAGAAGAAAGAAGTGACTGGGCAAGGCCGAAGGGAAAAGGCCTTCTAAGAAGAGGGAACAGCGTGTGCAAAGCAGTAGAGGCATGAGATCATAGTGGGGTCTGTTAATACTGAGTTCAGTGCGATTGTCTCTGTCTTAGCTTAGTTGGGGGGAATAAAGCTAGTGTTTGCCTTGTTGGTTGGGCTGAGCTGCGCTAGGTAGTTTGAATTTCGTCTTCTACCCAACAAGAACTATTGGAGGTTTTTAAGAGAGGGAGTAAAATCAGATTTTTGTTTGTGGAAAAATATTTTAGTAGTGAAGTGGTAAATAATGAAGGGTGTGGACATTCAAAATGGGGATGCTGATTGGGAAGCATTGACAATAGAAAGTGTAGGGTAAGTGTTAAGAAGCAGTCAGTGATTGTGAAAAAATCTGGATGATATTTAAGAGGTAGGTATGGAACTCAGTAAAGCAAGGATTTTAGAAGAAGGTGGACTTTAGAGACTGGGTGAATGTGGATAAGTGTTAATTATGGAAGGGCATAATCTCTTTGATGGTTGAGATTATAACTAGGGTTATTTTCTGAGGTACCTGCTGTTAAAAAACAAAATTCCACTGAGTACACTTCAAAGATCTTATTGGCTTTATTCAGTGATTAATGAATTGGGCAGCATCCAATCTAGCAGCGGGAAAGGAGCTCTGAGGAATGGCACAAAATGAAAGACTTTTATAGGCAGAAGGGAGCAGGAACAAGGAAGTTATACTAGGCAAAAAAGTGAGTTGGTTACTGCAAGATTACCTTCCTTTAAGGGATGGCAGGGGTCTGTCAGACAGATGACCTGCCTAGTGCTCATCAGGCGATTCTCAATTGACTGGTTTAAGATTCCATTTCTGGGAGAGCCAAAGCTTGATTAACTCTTGGTCTGTGATGTGGGGCTTGCTATAAACGACTCCATTTTGGGTCTGTTGTCTTGTTTTTAACATGGCGTTCAGAGCTCACCTATGTCCCTCTCTGACATAGCTTTTATGCTTTTCTATTGTAATTGTCATTTACTTCCCTGGACTATAAGCTGCTTGAGGTCAGGAACTAGTTTTACTTTGTTGTTGCTATTGATATTATTCCAGCACCTGCCACAGTGTTTGATATGTAGTAGATGCTTGGTAAATACTTGGATGTTTGGATGGATGCATCAGCCATCTACGTAAGGATTTCTTCTGTTGAATTCTTCCTTTGCCCAAGAAGACTTTTGTTTTTTGTCAGAAACAAGACTAGCCAGCTCTAAATGTCAGTTACAGTTTTCATTGTATTGGCAAGTTTCTCTGGACTACAATTTTCCAGAAACTACCCAGGCTTAGATTTGACTGTTTCCTTGGTGACAACTCACTGAAGTTCTTATTGTTTAGAGAGATTACATGATGAAGTGGGTATATACATATTTTTTTTTTCATTAACTGGCTGTTTGAACCTATGGCTCTGTGATATAAACAGTAATTCCTTTCTAGATTTATTTATTGGGGAGGTTTTTTGTTGTTTTTTAAATACTGTTGCATTTCTGGTCTTGAGTTAAATACACTTATAATTGCCGTAGGGGGTTCCCATGACATCATCATAGCTGGAGGTCTGGTGGGCTTTTGTAAAGGGCATTTAGAAAAATGATTAGTTTGCCAACGCATTAGCAATCTTGTGTATTGTTTCCATCTGCTTTTTGTCTAAAGAGACAAGTGTTGGTATTTTATTTATTTAATAGACTTTGAATTAGCTAATTTTCCCACTGTCCAAAATTACTGAAGGAAGACCGCATTTATTGCAAGGACTTAACTCTACCCATTGCTTGCTTGGGGTTGGGGGGAGGGGAAGAGATCACTTTTGTAGCAATCTAACACCTGATATTCTTTTCTGTGATTAAATTATAAAAAGAATCACTATGTGAATTGCTTGGTTCTGGTATAAGGCCATATATTAAAAGAGCACTGGACAGTAGGATATGTTGGTTCTATTTTTTGGGTTATTTTCTAAAGAAGAGAAAAATAGACGTATTTACATTTCTAAAGTTTCTTCATTGAGTACCTATTATGTGCCCAGCTCTTGAATTACTTTCTCTTATTTCACATTCCCACCAACCCTACTTGGTGCTATTGTTATCCTTACTTTACTGTTGAGAACAATGTTTCAGAGAGTTTAAGAAATCTACAAAGCACCCTTAGCAGTTAGTATCAGGTTGTTTCAAACCCAGATCTTCTGACATATATCAGAAACTTCTGATACAAGCCTCTGCCCCCACAGCTCCAGATGGGCGAGAGGGCTTCCACATGCTGATAAAATTGATGAAAACTGCAGCTGAAAGACTTGACCTGACTTGGAAAGGGTGACGGTTGTGCTGTGAAAACCAACCAGAGGGGGGACATTTCAATTCTTCTTTGGTAACCATGGAAATCATAAATGAATTATGGCACCTCAGTATATTAGGGCTTCTCATTTTGAGAAATTAATAGTCTTTTGTCTTCTCTCTGTCGGTATGATGTAGTGACATGTAACCTCTGATTAGCTGACTCGCTTGGTACATTTGGCAGACATGGGAGCAATCAGTTTTACTCCCCTTGCTGTTTAAAATTCGTGATAATTTTTGCACTCTCATTGTGAAATGGATGAATTCAGAAAAACAGTTTTGGGAGTATCTGTACTAAACCAAAGCATAAGCAATTTCACCTTCAGTAAATTCAATTCCTGGCTTCTGCTTTAGACCACAGAAATCTTAAGTGAGATATTGTGTTGCATGCTTATTAACCTCAGGGATTTTATCTGCTGCTGTTGTGGTCCTTTGAGGAGGATTCTCCCATTGCAAAGGATGCCTAAATATAAGGAATGGCGAGAAGTATCAGGAGTATTTCTGAGTGCTTAAACCCATCTGAGGTTTATTACTTTTTCGGATATGGGTTAACATGGTTCCATGAATAGGCACAAGGCCTGGAGAGTAGGATTAGAAAGGTTTCCAGGGGCTCTGAACTCATTTCAAGCAAAACTGGCGAGCTAGGCAGCTAAGTCAACTGAATAGGGAAAAGACTTTGAAAGTGCTTTATCTCACTGCATAATGTTTATAAATTTTATTCAATTAATTTACAGCTGCAGGGCTCATGAGGCTGAAATTAAAGTTTTGTAAAATTTTGATAAGGAGGCAGCCAAACAAGTTTGATTAGCAGTGGATGTTTTGGAAATGAGTTGGCAGTAATGCAACGATATAGAAGGTTTGAATTTCAAGAGGCATGTTGGCGTTGCAGTGCCCATTTGATTAACCATGGAAAGCCCATATTTTCCACCTGTCGTTCCAGGCATTTCCTCTCTCTTGTGTCTTCTCCAAGCTAACCTCTAACGTTGAAATAAGCATCTTTTATAGTTGTCTCATCAGCCCAGCCCAGTGTTCTGAGAAAGCCTGTTTTTTTGGTTTTTGTTGTGAGAAAGATTAGCCCTGAGCTAACATCCGTTGCCAATCCTCCTCTTTTTGCTGAGGAAGATTGGCCCTGGGCTAACATCCGAGCCCATCTTCCTCCACTTTATATGGGAGGCCGCGACAGCATGGCCTGACAAGCAGTGCATCAGTCCGTGCCCAGGATCCGAACCTGCAAACCCCGGGCCACCAAAGTGGCGTGTGTGAACTTAACCACTGCATCACCAGGCTGGCCTCAGAAAGCCTATTTTATTAGTGGAAATCTTCTTCTTTCTACATCCTTACAACATGCTCTTTAATCTTTCTTTTCAAGCTGTGGACGTTTTAAGAAGGTCTTTCTGTCTCTAAAGGTGGAGGTGGCAGATTTCCCTTTACTTGCAGTTTAGGTCTGTCAGTCGTGGCTGACGGGTCACAGATAGGGGACACAGCACAGGTTTTCACATAATATTAAACAGACAGAAATCTTCAAAATAACATTTATCACTGTTAAATTTTAGTATTTTTTGGTGAAAAGAAACATTGCCCTACACCTCAGCCAGAAGAATTCACACTACTAAACAGGATTTAGTAGCCTACTTAAAAAGTCATATTGGAGACTGTCTCTGGAGAGGGAAGGAGGACACAAGGATTCGGGCAGGAGATAGAGGTGGCTTCAACTGTATCTGAAATATTTTATGTCATCAGGAACAAGGTCTCAAGCAAATATGGAAGGTAAGTGTGAAGAAATTGGTTGTGGTCCATGGGAGTTTATTATATTATTCTCTTTGCTGGTGTTTGTCAAACTGTCTCTGGTGAAGGGCCTTTCTTTGTCTTTTCATTTGCAGTCTGTCATGAGCCTGACCTCTATGCAGTCCTGTTGAGCCAGGGTTGGCCTGCAGCTCTCACCCCACGTGCCACCTGCCACATAAGGTCGAAGAGACCCAAACCAGCCCACACCTTCTTCAGGGAGGTGATCCTGTTGATGGTGCATTTGGATGTCTCAACCTTGCTAGGTTGCTGTAAAAGATTCTAAATGCTTATTTCTTATTTTAGTTCTTGTCTTCACAGTGGACTCGTAACAGAGTTCCTGGTCATTGGCATACTCTGAGTAGCCCTGCTCTAGTCTTTGTATGTCAGAAATAATTCGTAATAACAGTGTTTAAATCATTTGGAAATATTTATGTTTTCAAAATATTTCACAGGCCAGCCCGGTGGTGTAGCGGTTAAGTTCGTGCTCTCCGCTTCTGCGGCCCGGGATGCGTGGGTTTGGATCCTGGCCTGGACCTATGCACCGCTCATCAAGCCATGCTGTGGCGGTGTCCCACATACAAAATAGAGGAAGATGGGCACAGATGTTAGCTCAGGGACCATTTTCCTCAAGCAAAAAGAGGAAAGATTGGCAACGGATGTTAGCTCAGGGCTAATCTTCCTCACTAAAAAAAAAAAAAAAAATTCACATTAGCTCATTTACCTATTCTATTTGCCCCCAAATAGAATAGGTAAAAAAATTTTTTTTCCCACAAATATGTCTTGATCTTGGAGCTATGCTAAGTGCTCCTAAAAACGCAGCAATGAATAAGGTATTGTTCCTGCCTTTGAGAGTTTGTTGTGTAATGAAGACAGCTTAATTCAACAAACATTTTGTTTTTGAGCACTTATTTTGCCTTAGGCTTTTTCTTAGGCAGTGAATTATCAAACGTGTGTAATTCACAGAATTTTCTTTCAAGGAGTTTCCATTTTATGGTGGAGGTTGATCCAATATCTTGTGTGTCAGACCAGGTGTATAAAGTAAATGCTGTGGAAACCCTGAAAATAGCCATGATTTGTAATTGGGAAGGTTGAAAGGTTTTATAGAGGGGAAGCATATTTGAACTGGGTCTTCCTGAAGGATGAGTAGGGATTTTTCAATTGACAAAGGGATAAAGTCAAGTGAACAGCATGAGCGAAATTGGAGAGATGTGGCAGACCACAGCTTGATAAGAAGTGATCAGTGATTATTGGCAGATTGGTGTGATTCTAGAATGCACCAAGGAAGGTGAAGTTAGAAAGATAGGCTGGGGCAAGATGGTATAGGGCCTTGAATTTCAGGCTAAGTTTGAGCTTTTTCTGGTTCACATGGGAATATTTTAAGGCATGATCAGATTTGTGGTTAGGGCTCAGATAATATAAAGAGTGGATTATTATGGAGATAGGCTAGAGGAGGGGAGACTAGTCAGGAGATTTAATCATTAAAATAGCCTAAGTGAGAGATGATAAGGACCTGGCTCTGGGAATTTACAGGAGGGAATAAATTTAAGGACCATTTCTGAGGCGAAAGTGAAGGAGTGGAATGCAGGAAGAGAGAGGCTAGGTGAGGGTCAGGAGCTTGTTAACATGGATAAACGGAATCACAGAGGGACACGTTTTCCTGTGGATGAAGATAAAAATTTTTGCAGCAAAGAGGAGAGAAGATAGAAGTATCGTCTTCAGTAGCCTTGATATTCTCAAAATAATTGAAGTTATTTCAGGAATGTGAGAAGCAGTGTAAAAATTGAAATTGAGGGCAATGGAAAAAATATAAATTTACCTTGGGGAATGTAATAGGGCTTTCGCGATAATAGTAGCTAGAATCTTTGATTTATCATTTTCTGATGTAGATCGTTAGCTCTCACTTTTGAACTCCACATATTCATTCATTCTTCAACATTTTTTGAAGGCTTACCATGTGAGAAGCATTGAGTTATGAGCTGGGGATATAAAATGTAAGACGTGAGTCCTGCCCTCAGGGAGCTCATAGGCTAAGTATGGAGGACAGACACTTAGACACAGCAGTATGGTCTGGGTAGGTAGGCTCACAGGAGGGGTGGCTGAGCTTGCTAATAAGACTGTGGGGCCATGAAAGGCATTTGGAGGAGATGAGTTTTGAGAATAGTCTTAAGAGATGCATACATGTTAGGTGAAAAGAATTAAGAGCGACCTTCCGAGAAGAGGGGAGTGTGGAGGTTAGAGGGAGGAGAAGGCTGGGGCCATTCTTGAAGGCCCAGTATTACACCTGAGAATTTATAGTTAGGTGAGAAAGAAGCATTGAAAGGTTTAAGTGGAGGAGTTAACCAAACAAATTTAGGTTTAGGTAGATTGTGCTGGCCACCATGTGGAGAATGGGGTGTAAGTTCTACCCTGAAAGGGCAGAATCAGGGAGACCAGGTGGGAGACACTGCTGTGGTTCAAGTGAGAAATGATTGGGATCTCAGCTAGATTAGCAATGTCAAGGATAGACTAAAGAGTTAATACTAGAAATAGTTAGAAAGAACACTGACAGGACATAGAGATTGATTCAGGTCAGAAAATGAGAGACAGGGAAGGAGTGTGAGATGACACAGATTCAAGCTTGAGCTGCTGAAATGGTGGGACCACCACTACCAAGAGCCTGGGGCAGCCGTGTTGGAGAATAGGATGGTGAGTTCAGCTTTAGATACCGTATGAGGCACCTGGGAATGTCTAGCAGGTCGTTAAATATTTATGTGCAAAGGACTCTGGAGAAGTTAAAGCCAGAGAGGACTTTCAGGAGTCACAACATGTAGGAATAGATAGTTTAAACTGATAATAGAGGAGTTTACACAGGCTGAGCTTAGAGAATTTCAAACAACTTCATCCTGTTTCATTCCTTGGTTAAAATTTACTAGCAACCATAAAAGGTAGGAAATAAGGCTGATTTCAGGGAATTGACCTCAAAAGACAAAAGAAGCCAATTTAAGTGTAACTGACTGGTGTTTATCTTTTGCTTATCTTCTAGGAACAGTGCAAAGATACTAAAGGAGAAAAATGGGGAACATTTTCTTTCCTTGAAGTGTTTAGTTTAAGAGATTTTTAAAAAAATGCAAACCTGAAATAACTTGAGAACAAGAGCTAAGCCATATAATTTATACAAAAACTACCATTTTAAGTTTACAATTAAATAATTTTTATAAAATTTACTTAGGTCATGTTTTTTAAAATATGAAAAGATACAGTTGTAAACTAAAGCCTTTAAGTACTGTAATGAGTTAGATTGAGGTAAAAACACTGCAAGTGACATTTAATCCGAGAAATTCCCTGGTTTGAAGGATATCTGGATGGAGATTGGCAGAGATTAAGGAGCACTCACTTTGTGTCAGTTGCTCTGCTGGAAGAGGTAGAGATAAATAGGCTGAGTCTGGTAATGTTTTTAACAGTTTTTATAGGATAATACCCTGTCTTCACTAAACCACTGATGTGAATGTGATGTTATGTTTGTTCCTGTTTGCGGACTGTAGCCCTTAACTGGAAGATACAGAGTTATCCTAGCACTGCGGCGATTTTTGTTTCACAGTCAAACATTGTGTTTGGCTGCCTCTCATTAGAAGTAGAATTCTCAGCAGAACCAACCCTAGCATCTCAAGAAATAGTTGACAGAACTTCACATATTATGCGCTTCTTAATCCATAAAAAACATCAAAATATTACTAGTAACCTATTCATTGAAATAAGTATTAACAATTTATCTGGTTTCTGAAAGAGATTGGAACTTAATTCCTTTGCTTCAGCATAGTGACCTACAGTGTAAGTTAAATGGTAGTTTTTATTGTTCTTGTTTTACTTTATTTTGTTTTGTATCCTCAGAGTCTGTTTTCCTCCATGATAATATCTGTAAAACTGCATGGAAAAAAAAACGTGCGCAGAGATTAGAAATAGTCACAGGAGTCTTTATATAACATTGTAAGCAAAGGAGGTGTTGGATGTGTTGTGGATCTTCCTCTGGGGATTCATACTCACTTTCTCAGAGGGTCATTGTCCGAGGATACTGACAAGTGCAAGAAAGGAAAGGCTAAGGAAAGAGGATGTGGCAGAGCGACCTGTTCACGGCTCAGTGGGTGAGCATCCTCTGTCTTGGGAGGGCGGGGACAACCTTGAGTTTGAACCAGACCCCTAGAAGTGCTTACTGGTCTCTTGAGCCAGGCTTGTTCAGTCTTCAGAGGCAGCAAGCAGTCTGGGGAGTGGGGAATCGGAGGTTGCAGGAAGAACTGTGGAAACAGCGAGTGTTAGTATAGGACTGACATAGGCAGTGCCTGTTGGTGTGGGGTATGCCCTACGGAGAAGTCTGCAGACATTTGAGGGACTCCTGAGTGGGGTGATTTAACTCATCACACTGGCAGGCAGCGCAGCTCACAGTTGACATGTGCTTTCTGATTTTTTCAGTACCAACCTGGCTTTTTCATGTAAATGAACTCTCTCTTCATCAACATTTCTGCACTGTCTATTGAGGGTCTACAAAGAGGTTATGCTAATCTAAATATTAACCCCAGTTAAACAATTAGGAAGGGTGATGTGTGAGGTAAATGTAACCTAATATATCCCAAAGATGAATAGAATTTATTATTATTTTTAATTACCCACTCCAGTTTTTCTTTTCTACTGGCATGGAGAATTTTGAGCTGCTTATCTGTGCTGAACTGTCCATAACTACTTACCAGGCATTGTGCTGTTAACGGCTATTTAATGATTTAATCAGAAAGGGCTGGCTTTAGATTTCTGATGAGATAATGAGAATTGGCATTTAACAAGTTAATTGGAATTGGAAAGAGCTATTAAAAGGCCATGAGAAGGTCTTTCATGAAACTCTTGAATATGCTTCAGTCTGAAAATCTTATTAAATTATGCTAAGGGTGTTTTTTCCTTTCACTTTAAATCATCCATTAGGATCGTCTAATCAACTTCCTGCATGTTGCTGCAGATGAAATTATTATTAACATCATAATTGTTGGAATTTATATTTTTTTCCCTCCAATTGTCAATGAATTGGTGTTTAATAGATAGTAGTTTTTCTTAGCCCCACTGGGACCAAATCAGAATCAGTTTTAGATTTTCTTAACATCTTTTTGAGTTTGAAACTTCATTATTTGGGTATTGATGACAGTTTTTAGTGCTGAGTTTTAGTAATTGCTCCATCGCCTCTTGAAGGCATGGTTCTATTTCTTTTCTTTTCTTTTTTTTTTTTTTGTGAAGAAGATCAGCCCTGAGCTAACATCCATGCCAATCCTCCTCTTTTTTTGCTGAGGAAGACTGGCCCTGGGCTAACATCTGTGCGCATCTTCCTCCACTTTATGTGGGACGCCACCACAGCATGGCCTGACAAGCGGTGCATCGGTGCGCACCCAGGATCCGGACCCGGGCCGCCAGCAGCGGAGTGCTCACACTTAACTGCTACGCTTAACTGCTACGCTATGGGCCTGCCCCTGGTTCTATTTCTTTTGAGCAAACAGCTTTGCCATAGTCACACGTTGCTTATAAATCAGTTTGTTGCCACAGAGGAGCAGATGGGTAGATGATGTGGTCGGCTTTTGCTTTCCCTTTACTAATAACTTAGAGAAAGCAGTTTATTCGACAGCCAGCCGTGGGACAAAATAATTGTGTTGAAATATGTATTAAATTTAATATTATTCTGAGGAAATAACTTGCCTGTTAGGTCCAAGGATGTTAACTATAAGAACTACTTTTTGTTGAAGTCTTAAGTACTTACTTTGGACCTAGATTCACAATTTAAGTCTCCATTAACACTTTTTCAAGACACTGTACCAACCATTGAATGGTGAATATGAATTTTCTTTCAAGTCAATAAAGAGCTTGAAAAATAATTTATCAGACATTTCGATAAGCGTAGACTCAGGGCCACCTTGTTTAATTCAAGATTGTTGGCCAAATGAAGGTTGGACAGCAGTCTCCATAAGCATTACAGCATGCAAATGGTTGGTTGGCTATTGCGTTTGGTTTCAATTTACCAGTCCTGCAAAACCAAATAGATTAAATCTGTTAGTTGATGTTTGTTGTAGGTCTCTAGTATTATTTGAAGATTGAGACTGGTTGGAAGAGGTTGGCTGAAATTCCACTTTTCTTTGCTCAAAGACAGCCTGAAAATAGTTTGGCAAAATGATATTTTAGTTATTTTTGGAACTTCTTTTCAATATTTTAACGTGTCTTTATGTATAAGGTTTATGTGTCTGTGTTTATGTTTTAATCACAGGATTAAAATGTGTCTGTGTGTGTACACAAACGTAGATAGACATACCTGTCTTTATATAATAATGTTTCTGAAAAGCTGGATATATAATAAAATTTTTATAATTTAAAAACCATTTTCATAGGACAAGGGAACCTGACTGTCTAAAGAAATACAATGTCCTGTTCTAAATGATGAACATAATTTTTTCTTTCTTTCTTCCTTCCTTCCTTCCTCCCTGCCTCCTTCCCTTCCTTCCTTCCCCCTTTTTTTTTTTGCTGAGGAAGATTTGCCCTGAGCTAACATCTGTTGCCAATTGTCCTTGTTTTGTTTGAGGAAGATTCACCCTGAGCTAACATCTGTTGCCAATCGTCCTCTTTTTGTTTGAGGAAGATTTACCCTGAGCTAACATCTGTTGCCAATCCTCCTCTTTTTGCTTGGGGAAGATTGTCCGTGAGCTAACATCTGTGCCAGTCTTCCTCCATTTTGTATGCAGGTTGCCCCACAACATGGCTGCTGATGACTGGTGTAGGTCCGCGCCAGGGAACCGAACCCGGGCCTCCAAAACAGAGGACGCTGAACTTAACCACTAGGCTATGGGGCTGGCCCCCATAATTTTTTTTTTTTGTTATTGTAAAATTCAGAATAATATAGATAAAATAAGTCACCAAACATTAAAAAATTTCTAATATTTTGTTATCATCGTATATTTATTTTGTAAATGAAGTAAAACATTACAGGGCAACTTGAAAAGAGATTTTTTTTTTAAAGAAAACAATGGTTCCTTATTTATTGGCTTTAAACATTTAATTGTGCAAATAGTGAGCTCTAAGTGTACAAGATATAAAATATTTTCTCCTAAAGTCGGTGATTGGTGCTTCTAGACCTTCATGAACTCTCTTAACAGAGTAGGTTCTTGAGTGTGCAGGATACCAGGAAAAACACAAATCATTCATACAGGACTTTTAACTTAGGACTTTCTTAGGTTGACATTGACTGGATATTACTTATTTATAAATATTTATTGGTATGCCAGAGGCAGATGAATGTGAAGGTCAGTAGTTTGAGCACAAATCCCATCCTCTTTCTTATTCTTGATTTACACCTTTGCACTGAAATATAGTGCCTGTTTGGGTGCATATGTAGATATAGTTTTCTCCCAATTGCTTATTATTTTTTGAGAGCATGTATTTGTATCTTATTCATATTTTTGATGGAAATAAAATATAAAAACAAGTCTAATGGTAATTTAGAAATACGTAGAACAGGAAGAGAAAAGAAGATTGCAACAAAAAAGAAACACTACAACAGAACTATAAGGATGATGGAAAAGCAAGTAGGTAAATCTTCATCTCAAACTGGTGTCTATGAAATGTAATAGAAACTAATCTTGTGACATCACATAATTTCAATCACAGAAGCGTACTTGAAACAGAAATAAATTCTTGAAGAAAACCAGCTCGGCTTAGGCTTGTCACTAAGGAAGGTCCACGCAAGTGCCTAACAAGGTGATGCAGGACACCAGATGTCTCTCCACATCATAGTCATATGAAAGGTCACGAAGTGGATGGTCGTCTGTTTTGGGTAGGAAGTAGGAATGTGTGGCGGCTCAGGGAGTGGTGCAGCCTCCCCATGGGAAGTCCTGGCTGGGAGCTGGGGTGGGATGGGGTTAGAGATAGAGCGCTAGAGTTACAGGTTGGGACAAAGGAACAAGGGGCTTTGGACGTGTCTGTTTGAGAACGCTGGCGTGCCAACAACCTCTTGCTCTTCCTGCCAGCTCTGGTCAGGCGAGTACGGTTTGCATTTGCACGTTGGCAACCACAAGGGGCCTGTGTGAGCTGGCCTGGAACCATCTAGGCAGCCTGCTGCTTGTCACGCACTTCTGCCTTGGCTGTCCCTTCGGAGGGTTGGGCTCACCCAGAGTGAGGTGCACAACAGGGAATCAACATGGTTTATAACCCCCTCGCTACTTCTCCTCAGTGCTTTGCAAATTAGGAAAACAATAAATTTGAAGAGAATGGGTTGAGGTGAATTCTGTTCCTGGCGAAAAAATATGAGATCAGAGTGATGTTTCTTTGTTTGAAAAACTATCTTTTTCGTATGTTTTATATGTGTCCCAAATATTTAAGAACTGAAGAAATGAGTACTTTGTAACGGAAGAACATTTAACTGGCCCTGTGGGGCAACTTTAAATCGTACATCTATGCCTAGTACTTATAAAACTCCTTAGATTCCTGGATTATGTCTGAGAAAATGGATTGAACACCTACAAATCGAAGACTTGGATAAAAAGTGTTCATGCACGAGCAGAGAGCCCATCGTTTTCTCGCCTTTGATAAGATGGGCAGATCATTCGGCAGTTATTATAAGTGTCTCTTCTCATAAACCGTACTTGTTGTCTTATAATTGGAAGTAGAATTAAGATGATAAACACTTGCAAGAGCCATGAATCCTTTTGTTCAACAAAAGCTGGTTCTGGTATCTTTTTCATATATGTTGTTTTCTTAGGCCAGTAGATTCTTACTAACTCATTTGGAGACGGAGGCTCAGCATTGCAGTGTAATCTAGCTGGGTCTTTGCGGTCCTGCTCCAGATTCCTCATATTAATCAGAGTATCTAACAAGCATTCCCATAAATACAAGGGACTGAGGTTGCCAGATTTCTTATGTGGAGCAAAGATTATTGCTGTTTGAAGGATTTAGACCCCAGATCTTCATTCTTCCCACTGTCCTGATTTTCTGAGTGCTGAGGCATTGCAGATCTTGTCTCTGTGTTTATACAGTTACCCTTTTTGCCAGCAAAGAGGCCTGGACAAAGGGGTGATAGGAGACTGTCTACATAGAGCTTCTGCTGAGCCCTCAGCTGCCCCCTGGCAAGGGCAGTTAAGGGTTTCGTGTTTCAAATTGTCCATTCTGCTTACTCCAAGTTTGCTGATTGAAGAAAGCAAGCTCTAGACACTTGAGCTAGTAGGAATAAGCATGAGTGTATATATATACTTGGCTGTATTCTGTATTCTCTCTTAACATTTTTTTGTGTTTGTTACACAAAAGATGCTCTGCTTACTTCTCAATCATAGAGAAGGTGGAGTTTGATATCCACAAGTTTTACTTACTCAGTCTCACAGAAGTGCCTTCTGTGCAAAGATTCATATGGAAAAATATATAATTTCCAGTAAGTATTAGGAAAATACTACTGTAATCATGGCTTGATAGAAGGTATCCTTGTATGAATAGCTTATTTAAAAGGAGTGTATAGCTTATTTAAAAGGAGTGTTAATGATGGTCCTGACATATGAAAATAATAATAAGATTGAAGTTGATGTTTTGGGTCATTCCTCCTTCAGAGCTGGGTCATCAGGGCTCCATTATTGGCTTGATTGATTGGTCATTTTGGTGTCTTGAGCTGCCCTTCCCTTGTGTCTCTTGCTGGTGAATTCCTACCAACGTGACAATCTTCAGCTCAGGCTTCTAAGCTTTTGTGTAGTCGTCTCCAAATCTTTAGGCATGATTTGTCTTCCCAACCTGTTTTCTCAGAGAACCTCGTGCTTACCTTATCATTTTATAATTATGTTTGCATGTCTGACTCCTTTACCATATTGTACGCTACTGTGTCTTAACCATCTCTGTATTTGTAGTGCACAGAGAGTATCTAGCATGTAGTATAAGTTCAATAAGTATTTGTTAAATGAACTATTAAAGGGCTAAAGCCTAAGAAAGTTAAGAGATACTAGATGACTATTGAGTCCTTCCTCCTTCTCCTGGACATTCTCACACCTATGTTTTTCATTTTTTTTTCTTCCTGTTAAGGAAAGGCATGTAAAGTTGTATCTGTGATAGCCACCAGGAAGCCCATGGTGTAGAAAGAGGCAGACAGGAAACAAATTACAATACGGTGCATCAGTGATGTGATGATGTGTGCAGGGGGCTTTGGAAGGCCAGAGGAGGTGCTCCCAGTCCAGCCTGAGGGACCAGAGAAGGCTGTTTGGAGAAGATGGTGCCCCAGTGGAAGAGGATCATTGGCTATAGTGTGGAGAAGCTATTGGTGGGAAGAAGGGTGGAGAGTCTAATAGATACACCGATATGATGCCTCCCGCCTATTCGAGGTCAAAGAAGAGAAAGGTCTAACCAAGGCAGGGAGGTGAATGTGGCAAGGAGGAGCCAGATTGGAGAATGTGAGAGATATAGTCGGTCTTCTTTGGTGCTGATTAGATATGAAAAATGGGAACCGTGGTATGTGTTAGGTTTGTTATGACACAAATTTCAGGTATTTCTGGAGAGCTACTTAGACTTGAAGAAATGAAGTGCGGCTCATGTGGTGTATGACTTTAAAGCCCTAAGGGTCAGCCAGAAATAGCCCAGTAAGTTTTGTTTTGGAAAAAAAAAAACAATTACTCTGGAGCTTTCTGTACGTGTATGGGCCGTGAAGGGTGATTCTTTGAAACTCGTACAACCCAAAGGTCTTTGAAAGTGTGGACACTTATGGACTGTGGGAGGGAAAACGCTCTCCAGAGGATCAATCTGGGGAAGCCCCAAGTATACAAACATATACTCTAAGTCATAGTTATGCAAAATGTAAATGACATAGGGTTGTGTAGTGAGCAGAAACGCAAGGATAGGCCTATGTTCCAGTCCTTGCTGTGTCTTTTCTTACCATGTAAGCCTAGTAAAGTTTCTTAACCTGTTGAAGACTACCTAGGACAGGTCGCTCTGACTCCCTCATAGAGTTGGTGTGGGGATTAAAGGATGCAGTGTATGGAAAGTCCCTAGCTCAGAGCCTGGCGTGTGAGGTTCCTTTCTCTTTCTTTGTAAATTGCGTTACCAGCCTTCATGATAGTATTTTTCCTGTGGCCAGAAATAACGTGAATATTAAAATGACTGCATAATCTTAGGGGTCTCTCCTGTTCAGTTGCCTCTGTGAGAGGGGCTGGAGAAGGCCCTACAGAGAGAATACAGCTCTTTCTCTGACATGCGGTGTGAACCTACACGTTGGAACCTCCCTTCCTAATGATAAAGTGGATTTTGGTGTTTTGATGTAGTCCTGCCCTTGTCCTGAGACTTTAAGTAAACCAGAAATTCATATAGATTGTGTGTTTCTTCTTTTTCAAAAAAAATGGGGGGCGGGGGGGAGAGGAGGGAGTGCCAATAAATGAGATTTATTTACATTTTAAATGTATCCAAAGGGTCCTTTGATAACATTTTAGAATTTTATCCTCATGGTAATATAATTTCTATTGGAATTTAAAAAATAAATTAGAAAATCATTGTTCAAAGATATTGTTCTCTAGTATTAGAAACTTCAAATTTTTAATGTATGAGGTTGTTTTCCAAGACGTAGAAATTTGTTTATTCCTTGTTCTCCATTGGTTTCCTCTTATCTGATAGGTCTTGGGTAATTTTAAACAGCAATTTAAGTTCACACTGTGCCATATAAGAATTTTGAAGCTATTTCAGCATTTTCTCTTTTGGAAAGAAACATTTAAAATGACCCCAACCCCCCAAAAGTAAGATTAACCCCACAGTTATGCATTTTAGTTAATTGCATTTTATCATAAGTCAAGTGTAATATCACACACATGGCCTTTAATCTAAATTGAATTTTTTATGCTTGAAGTAAGATTTGAATGATAACATGCATAATTAGGATAGAATTTTATATAACATATGATGAGTAAAAGCTACATATGCTTTTAAAGAAAAAAAATTTTTAAATGATTAGGGGAAGTATCCAGATTTCTCTGTTTCTGTGACTATTGCTAGCTTTGCTGGTGTAAACAGTGATAACTTAGTTAAAACACCTATTTTCTTCTCTGTTTTGTCTTCCATGCCCAGTAGAAAGGTTACAGGTATTATGAAGATTAATGTTTATATAAATATCCTTTGAGATTAAAGATGAAAGTAGCATTTGAAGCACAAAATTAATATTCCTGATGCAGAGTTAGCACTAAGCTAATTACTCATGCCTGTTGGCACTATATTTAACTCAGTGAGCACATCCTTGTCCAAGAGCTATTAGGATTTCTAGTGAAGCTACAGTTATACAAAAAGTTTGTCTAAACCACTGAAGTGTGTGTTGAAAAAGAGCTGCCTGTCAGTGTGCAGTGGAAATGCCAAAGCTCAAATCAAGAGCGTACTCTCCTTGACCACTGGAGAAAACAACCACAGCCAAATTTAAAGCATATTTTCCCGGTGTGAGCCCAGAACTGATTTCAGTCCTTCGCTGACATCAGGGTTTTGTTCAGAAAGAACATACCATTCGCTCTGTTTCCCCAGTGCCTATTTAAGAACCAACTTTTAGCTGTCACTGAGGGGCTAGAAGAGAAGAGCTCTTGTATGTGATTATATTAACTGTTTTTTTCTGGAACTGCTTTCTCTCCCTTTTAAGACACATTGAGTGCTCATGCAAAAGCTTGTATGTTGTCAGTTTTGCCATTCATATACATCTTTGTAGGATTTTTACATTTTTTTACTGTAATAGTTTATCAATCTGCAGTTTAATTAAACCTGGATTTGAAACAGTTTCACCTTTTCTTTGATGGGAAAGTAATTCCTTATCCAACGATAGTAGATTGACAAATAGATTCTCTGAGGACACCTTCTACAGGACCGAGGGAGAAAAAGAACAGGAAGAAAAATGACTAGATTGTTCGAGTCTCAACCACTGGGAATTGGAAAGAAATTTTCACCCTACCGACATTTCCCCTACTCTCCTCTGTGCAAACACCCCCTGTCCCCAAAACAGTGCTAATTCCGATGATAGGTCTTAAACAACAGCGTCATGGAAACTCTGAGCAATCTGGAGGATGAGACAATGTTGTACGGATGTGTGGCTGGCATTTGGAGTGGGAACAGGTGGTAAAGGTCTATCATTGTGTCTACTCGTCTCCTTTATTACTCATACCACTAAGATGAAGGGGCAGTTTCCTGCCAGAGGCTTTGGCAGAATAGTCAGATACCTGTTTTCATGGGCGTACAAAAGATATATAAAATGAAAATCAGGTGAAAGGGAAGTATTTTTGGAAGCCGATAACTTCAGCGAGCTTCTGTGAAAGTTTCATGAAGATGGGAAATGTTTCTTTCTGTAGGTTTTAAAGGAACAGTTTAAGTGATTTGGGGCAGTTTAAGTGATTCTGGCTAGAAAGATGGATGAGTTGGATATACATCCTTTCTAAAATAATAATTCTCTGGATCAAAAAATTATAATTAAAATAGATTTTGGAAATATAGTATTGTATTATTTATGAACATGGAGAATGTAACTAACTCCTAATGCTTAGTGTTTTAGTCATAGGAGAAAGAATGTGCTAGGGAAATGTAATCTTTATGCATTGAAATTTCAGATGAGGTCAGGTAATTACCCATGCAATAGTGAAAGGATTCAAAACCTCTGAAACTAACCATGTGGTTAAACCCCCTCTGGATATGGCATATATGTAAGTATGTGTGCACGCACACACACACATATACATAAAATGAATAAACACCTGACTTCTTCCTATAGAAATTATAAGCTTTTCTGAAATTATTAGAATGGGGTGCAATGTAGGAAGTATGTTATGGCCTATGCAAAGCTGGTTTTTCAAAGCATTTTTGGGATGTCATACTGAAAACAAAAATGGGAAATTATCAATCTCCTCAGACTTCCCTCTGGGTAAAATAAAATTTTTCTGAGACTACTTTGTGGAATTTCTCTCACTTCCCTCAACTTTTAAACCAGAAGGAACAAGAGATTGAGAACTCCTGAAGTGCACGCACACGCGTGTGTTTGTGTGTGTCTGTGTGTGTGTGTCTTTATGTACCTTTACATATGTTACATTTCTGTGCAGTTCTGGGCTTTGTCAGGTGTATATTTCCTGTTGAAAATTTGCAGGGCCCCTACCTCAGATAGGGACAATCTGTACTAGAGGTTTCAGACATTGTCAACTCGTGTGTCAAAGGGATCCACAGAGGAACAAGAGCATGGCATTTATTGTTCTAAACCAGGGATTGTTCTAACTTTTTTCCCAATAAAAGCTTAGTTGGAAAGTCAGTGTACAAAACTGGTTAGAAATGATATTTTATTTCCTAAGTTTAAATTTAAACATTTATTTGTTATAAATCTAGTCAGAATTGGGAGACTTTTTTTTTTTTTTTTTTTTTAAAGATTTTATTTATTTATTTATTTTTCCCCCCAAAGCCCCAGTAGATAGTTGTGTGTCATAGCTGCACATCCCTCTAGTTGCTGTATGTGGGACGCGGCCTCAGCATGGCCGGAGAAGCAGCGCGTCGGTGCGAGCCCGGGATCCGAACCCGGGTCGCCAGCAGTGGAGCGCGCTCACTTAACCACCAAGCCACGGGGCCGGCCCCAGAATTGGGAGACTTTTGATTAACAGTTGGAGGGTGCAGAGGAATGGGCTTTAAATCTCCATGTGGAATCCAGAGTGGACCTTATCATTGGTACTTTATCTAACCTTGTAATCACTGCAATGTTGGCACCTTACTTTGCCAAATTGAGGGGTTTTTTTTCTGTGTTAAAACTTACAATTCAGATACACAAGCAGGTGCAATCATATATTTGTAGGTGGAGTTGCTATCCCAGTGGGTAAAGGTATTTCGTATAGAACACGTTGCTTGTTTAGAGAAGTGTCATGGATGCCACAGGAAACAGTTACCTAAACTTCTTTCCCCTGCAACTTTTATAAGAGCTTCTACTCCTGAGATTTTTTTTTCTTGCCTTTGCTTTCCCATTGTTTCAAAAGGAGAAAAGCAACTATTGAAGTTCAAAGGAGAAACTGGGAAATCTCTCATTTATTAGTCATTCAACAAATATTCATTGACTGACTAGTGCGTGCCAAATGTGCTAGAACCGAGGGATATAGAGATGATTAAGAAAGACAACGTCCCTGACTTCATGAAGCTTAGAGTCTAGTGTTGGGAGAGTGATATTGGACAAGTAATAAAAAGTAGCAAAAGATGTTTATTCCCTTATAACAAGAGTGACAGGATGGATCTGAAAATAGACACATAGATTTATAGCTTTAGTGGCAAGAATTTGGCAAGAAAGCACTTCTGGCCGAAAGCCCTATTTGCTCTGAGATACGAGAAGAGCGTTTATCTGCTGGGAATTGCAGGGTAAATGGGGAATTTGGATTTGAAGAGAGTCAGGAAAACCTGCAACAGTCATTAGAGAATGAGGAGGCTAGAATTGCAAGACAAAATTTAGGGCTTGTTGAGAGTGGTGTCCGTGAGTGTATGGTGGTGCGAGATTCTCAGTCGTGTGGTTTTCCCCTCGCTCCACTCAACAGCCTGGACAGAGGCAGGGAGAGGACAGATATCCTGAGAAGTGTTTACTCTTCAGTCATGCGATGGTACCAATATTGAGGATCTCTCTGTTTTCATTCAGCTATTATGTTTATTCTGGCAAATATGCAGAGGATTTATTCCTTTGTTAAAAACATTTAAGTCATAAATTTTCCAGAGCTTATATGATCAAGTAAGTTGGCAAAAATGATTAAAATTGACATTGTTTGCAGGATAAAAAGCACTAACTGTTAAGATAAGACGTCTTTCTAAGGAATATTGGCTAATGATCCCATCTTTGGGAGCTGAGGATAATGGTATTTGCCTGTCTGAGAAATAAGTTATAAAAGTAACTAATTTAAAATAAGATTAAGTGGAGGAAAACATTTAAAAGATGCTTAGTAAGAGTACATGCTCGGTAAATTTTTCCTTCTTCCCTTGCTTTGTTTTTCTTGATCTCTGTTTCCCTCTCATATGTTGTGAAGACGTATGAGGTATGTTATATAAAGCGTATTAGATTGTTGTGTTATTCTGTGCTGAGCAAGTGTTCCTAAGAGAGAGCTCAAAAATATTCAATTTTTCTTTTCAAATATGAGACGCTATAGGATGTATTTTGCCATTGAGGATCCTATGCATTCCCTAACCCCATTAACCTTTAGTTTTAGTTCCACATGATTTATTAGTTTTGTCTGGAGGCACCCAGAACCTCGATTCCTGGGGGTGCAGATCCCAGGCTCAGGGGCAAGAGCTGGCAAGCAGCTCTAGTAGGCTTCGCTTGGGGTCCTGATCAGAAAAAGCCTTTCAAAGCTTGTTAGAACTTGTCATTATTGCCCAAGCCAGTCATAAACTAATGCCAAGTTCAGCTCTAGAGATTGGTATATCAAGAAGACTTTTAAGTTGTGTTTAGTTATTCCGGTAAGTTGAAATCTACTTAAAAGAATATCAATGATAATGGCTCTCAGGCTATATCTATGATGTGCATATTCATATTCATATTCATTCCTTATTCCTATTTATTTATGTAAAATTAGACCTTGTGTCAACACACAGCTTAATATACTTGCCAGAACAAAATATGATTAAAAGTTGAAGCAAGTGAGAAATTTTTGGAGGCATTTTGGTTCTCTGTGTGTTGCTCCAAAGATACAAAAGTACTGGATTACCTTTGCCTTTAAAATGCATCCATACAAACTGCCTCATGTTTATAGGTAATAGCAGTAAAGAAGAAGTAAAGAGCAGTGAGCAAATGGTGCTGTTGGCACTGCTGTTGTCATGCTCTTCAGCCACAGGAAGGAAGGAGAGAAAATCCTGCCCAGTGCCTCTGTGGAAGAAAACTACATTTCCTTTGAAGAGCTTTTATAAACATTCTTGGTAGTTCTGCTGTATTTCAGTTCTGCTATATTTGAGTCTGTTATTATCCAGCTCATCACAAGATTTCCAACTCAGAGATTGATTTGATTCCCAGAGCTGGAATTTTTAAGGTATTTCATTCACTTTGTTTGTCTTGGTCATATTGTTGTCTCAGAAACTAAAGCATTTTACTGCCTTCCTCACTGTACTTTCTTTTGTCAACGTACAGTCCCCTCTTGTTGCTATTTTTGCCATTCAGCTTTGTTTCCATGGCTTTCAGATGTATGTGACAAACTGCATGATGTCCTCAAGGTGTACATCTGTTGCAAACTGACCTAAGCAAATTTATTTGTTGCCAATTATTTGGAAATATATCTGTAGCTTCCAGTAGTTAGAGAACTGCTCAGACAACAGTCACACAACCTGTTGTGTAAACTTATTGAAGCCCTTAGCTCTTTGTCCTTTTAGGTACGGTAACAAGCACCTTGCAAGGTACCATTCGCTTGAAGCAGATGCAACCGTATTTTAGCTTCAGGATTCAGCTAACCTAATGGCAGCTGTGACAAAAATACATACAGATTCCATCATGCTAGTAAATGTAGAGGGCCTTTAAGAAGGGTATATTATTGTAGAGTGTCCATATAATTTATTGTCCAAACCAGGATACTTTTGAGAACAAAACGGGGAGCTAGTAATAATTTTGCGGGATAAGTTGTGTAAACTGGAACTGTACCAGGCAAATTGGAACCTGTGGTTGTCCTAGCATTGAGCCTGCTAGATTCTCATACTGTGTTCATGCAAAGCGAAGATATCTATACACTATTTTTATCCATCCACATATATTAAACACCCATTGTTTCACCAAGGAAAAATCATTTCTGTCATCTAATATGCAAATTAACAAACCCTTTAAGGTTGATCAGAGACAAAGATATTTGAAACCTTTTCGTGGCTTCTTCTGGCTTTGTGGCATGTGATTAGAGCATGTCAGATAATAACTAACCGCTCCTGGAATAGTTCCTCGGTAGTTAACATACTTGTGATGTTAACTAATGTCATCAGGATGTGAATTGATACTCACTGAAACACATAAATCACACTGTAATTCTTCTGTATTTAAGTACTTAAAAGTTACTACAGATAATATAACAGTGCTTTTGCTGGAGGATAAAATCCAGTGTTTTTTTTTTTGGTGAGGAAGACCAGCCCTGAGCTAACATCCAATGCCAATCCTCCTCTTTTTGCTGAGGAAGACTGGCCCTGGGCTAACATCCGTGCCCATCTTTCTCTACTTTATATGGGATGCCGCCACAGCATGGCTTAATAAGCAGTGCATCATCGGTGAGCGCCCGGGATCTGAACCAGTGAACCCCAGGCTGCTGCAGCGGATCGCGTGCACCCAACCGCTTGCGCCACCGGGCTGGCCCCAAAATCTAGTGTTTTTAAAGAGAAAATGCAGCTTCTTTAGTACCTACAGGTTTAAAGCTGCATTAAGAGGAAAGCACAGGTAGATGCAGCATTTAGCAACAATTTTTACTCTTTTCTTTTATGTATTCTTCTGGGTACTCCAGTCATAAACTATTAATGTGCATCTTTAGGGGTAAAATAGTGTGTATAAAGAATACAGATAGTCACTGATAATTTGTAATTATTTACTAGATTTTTTTTAGTAAATAATTAAACAGTAGCACTATAAGATCAATAATCAGCCTGCTGAAAAATGAATAATACAATCGATTTACATTCTTTTGTTGCCACTTATAGAGCAATAACAATTTATGTTTCCTGTTTCCTGTATCCTGTATGCATCTAAGAAGAAAATATATCAAAACTTTAAGGTATCAAACTATATTTAAAAAAAATAATAATAAGAGTCTGATACAAATACAAAGTGAGCACGTCACATATTCATTTGTCTGAGTGTGGAAATCAGCAAGGTGGTAAACAAGATTCCCCCAAAATTCCAGAGATTAAGTATGTATAGACACTTACACAATGCTGGAATAAGGGTTAAGATTGGTAAATTGGTTATTGTCTCATAGGGTAATAAAACTGACATCTTTGGGGTTATCTTTCCACCACAGAAAAAATCATTTGCGTCTCTGTGGACAAAAATCTGCAAGTTAACAAGTTTCTTAATAGTCAGTAAATAGTAAGTCAAAGAAAGGGACATTATCCTAAACTATTTAATAATCCTTGGGTGGGCCTGTGAGACAGTGATCCAGTCTGACGTGGAAAGGACATGAAGTTATCCTTTTGGCTTATTTCCAAGTTTTTCATAATATTTTCTGACAAAGGTTTTTGTTTCATTTGGCTTTGGTTTATATTGAATTATATGATGCTTACACAGATACCAAATTGTGACCTTTGTATGTGTTTTGGGTTTTTTCGTTTATTTGTTTGGATCAAGGAGTGGACTCAGGACCCAGTAAGTGAGGGGCTCATAGTTTTGGCTTCTCTGAAATGTGAGCAAGACCTGCTGTGCTGTTGGTTTGGAGCTTTTATTCCGTGTGAAGGGAGCTCATCAAAAATCCAGGAGCTAGGTTTGGCCCTTAGGCCACCTTGAGACAAGTACATCTACTTTAAATTTTTTCTAGCAAAGAGAAAGATGTATTCAATTCTGAGCTGGCACACTAGCAATTAGAAGAAGCTAGGAAGAAAAGAAAATAGTCCTCTGTTTAACTGTGCTTATAGCTTGTAAGAAATTTTATCTTCTTTTGTAGCTCATATGGAGATACCTACAGGTGAAAAAAAATGCCTGCTTAAATGTGGATAAGTCTTTAAGATCTTAGATTTTAGATTTTGATGTAGAGTTTTGGATTTTGACTTTAGATTTTAAAGGTAACCACACTGTCCCAGGTGGAAATCAACTGACTTTTTCAATGGCATTTCTCCTTCATCAAAACTAAGGTCACAGGGTTAAATGTTTCACATTTCCTTTCAGTGGATTTCATTGTTTATATTTTGTACTAATCAAACAAGTTGGTCACTTATTTGCATTGATGATGAACTTCTTTCAGAGTGGTTTCATGTATGATCGACACATGCCAATTATCCTTTGGAAATATACATGCAATCCACAAATGGGCTGGTTACCATCTAAGCTTTGATTCTTTCATCCATTCAGCAGCAGTATTGACCTCCAATTAGTTGTCTGGCGTTATTCTAGATACTGGGGAGATAACAGTGAACGACACAGGAAAAAAAAAACAAGCCCTGCCCTAACAGAGTTCAAATTCCAGTCAGGGAGCTAGACAACACACAGGGTAAATGAAGTGTTGTGTGTTATGTAATGAAAGAGTACACTGAATGTGGACACTGAGGTCAAGGTATCTGAAGAGTGTCCCCCTTTGTGAGATAAAAGGAAAAGAGTCCTAGACCTTTCTCTTCACATTAGCAATAGATCTTTTTCCTTCTGGATCCCCCAGCTTTCTTAAAGCACTTTTCCTGCAAAGGTACGGGTCCCCTAGGGTATTGACTTAAGAGTTGATGACAAAAGATAAATTTAGGGATCACTGTAGTTGAGTTTTCATATGCAACACTAATATTCCAAATTGTCCTAAAGGGTCTGCAGTTAAGAATCCCCCCCACCGCCACCTTACAAATTGTATATTTTCTTACTTGATCTTCCCTGTCCTCATTCTACCTCTCTCATTCTTTTGTAATCATTTGGGCGCTAAACCGCTCTCAAGTGCGTTGTTGGAGATCACGTTCTATGACTGACAAAGGTCATTTAAAATTAATAATAACATTTATGATTTTGTACGAAATATTTATTAAATTCTGTTCTTTTCTGAGACAGATTTCATCTCTTTGCTCTATTGCTAATATCCCATAGTTTGTTTTTGGTTGTGGTTTTTGTTTGTTTTTTGCACTGGAGACCAGAATTTGCGATAAGGTTATATACACGGAGCCTCATTAATTTCCACTCGGCTCGTGTTTATTGAGCACTTCTCATATTCTCGGAACTCTGCTGCTGTCCAGAGGGATTGTGAAGACATGCAAGGCACAGTTTTTGTCTTTCCTGACTCCACAACTACTTGGAAACTCACATAAGTAGTTTTGCTTACTGACCCATATGAAACAATTAGACAACGTAACAAAGAATACAGAGGAGTCTACTTGGGAAATAGGGATGGGAAATAAATTAGGTTTTAAATTTATCACGTAATGTGAAAAAAAAAAAGTGTAGTCAAACTTCTCTTGAAAATTCCTTAAAAAGTACAAACAGTATTTTACTTCTTTGCCAGAAGGCAAAAAAATCCTTAAAATCATTCAGACATTCTTTCAACATGAATGGCCTGTTTCAGACTTGATCGCCCCCATCATCTCTTTAATGTAAAGGTTGTAGGATTCCTAGCCAAGCTCATTAATCTGTCAGTGGATATAGGATGCTATAACTCTACTCCATGTCATCTAGTTCCAAAATGTGTGGTGTACTGTGACACACCTAAGACAGAAATCGTTACTGGCCAGAGTGATGAGAGAAGGTTTCGTGGAAGGCTTTGTTTGTTTGTTGTCTGTCTTCTCCCACGAGAATATAACCTCCATGAGCACAAGACATTCTTTTTGTTCATTGGTCTATCTCTGGTACCTAGAACTATGGACATACTAGGTGCTTAGTAAATAATTATTGAATAACTGAGTAAAGGAAACCTGAAAGGCATCATTGACTCTTCTCCCTCCCTTATCTCCACAACCAGTCAGTCAATACATCATGTCAGTTTTTCCTGAGAAAATTATTTATTCTCTTTGAGTCTGTGCACTTCTCTCCATCCCTGCTGTCAACACCTTAGTTCAAGTCACCATTTTGGGTCACAGAATCAGCTTCCTAACTGATTTCCATGTTTCCAGTCTTCCTTCCTTCAGTTAAGGATCCTTCACAGCAAGCGGATTGAAAAGCTACCCTTCTTTAAACTCAACGATGATCCCATTGGCTTCTATAGGCCAAACTCCTTAGCTTGGCATAAGTGTAAAACCCTTCATGATCTGTCTCCTGCTTACTGTCTCCAGTATTTTTTACTGTGTTTCCTCACTTTGCATTCTGTGCTTCTGCCTCACTGACGTTCTCCAATCCTGCCATGTTTTCTGTCCTCAGTGTAATCTTATAACTCATGTTCCATGTCTGAATTGCCTCCCTTGCACTCTTCACTCCCATTCTTCAGGGCTATAACTTTTCTCGGAAAATTTCCCTGGACTCTCCAGTCTGGGGAAGATGCTACACTACCTTTGTGCTCCTGTGGTGTCCTGATTTTCTCTCCCTATAATTAGGGTACTTATCCCATGGTATTTAAATTGTCTGTTTACTTATCTGCCTCCTCTGGTATTTTGTTATCTCTTTGCGACTGGGAAATGTGTCTTATGAATTTTTTGTGACTCTAGAGACTAACATAGATCTGACATGTAGTGTACGTGTGCAGTAAATATTGAATGAATGAGTGAAAGACTAATTCAGTGGGACTTGAATGTGACCTTGAAAGATGGATGGACTTCACATACTCTCAAGACTAAAGTGAACCGAATAGAGAGAGCAAGAGAGCATCCTAGTTGCAGGGTAGAGGGGAACCAGCTAAGAAGGAGTTCATTTTGTTGTTGTTAGAAATGAACTATGACTGTCTCAGGAAACCCTGAGAATTGAGCGCATCTGGGTCCTGTGTGGTATTTGAGTCATTAAGTCACTTCATTCCTTTTTTTCTTATCTTCTAAGAGTGAAATTTGGATAACAATAATCCACTAAGGAGTGTTTCGGGGAAAAAAGATTTGAATCGCTCAGATAAAAGTTGCTCAGATGTTTTACAGTAAGAAAACTTGCAGCATCTCAAACTTTAAAAAACAGTGTGTGAGGGCCGGCCTGGTGGCGCAAGCGGTTAAGTGCACATGCTCCGCTGCAGCGGCCTGGGGTTCGCCAGTTCAGATCCTAGGCGCGCACCGACGCACCGCTTGTCAAGCCATGCTGTGGCGGCGTCCCCTATAAAGTAGAGGAATATGGGCACGGATGTTAGCCCAGGGCCAGTCTTCCTCAGCAAAAAGAGGAGGATTGGCAGATGTTACCTCAGGGCCGATCCTCCTCTCACACACACAAAAAAGTGTGTGTGTATGTTTCTGTGTGTATCTCTTGCTTGTTTTATGGAAGTCGCTTTAAAAGAAGCTGCTGAGATGTACTTTTATTGAACATTGGCAATAACAGATTTTTATTTGAACTAATTTTTAAACTTTAAAGAGGGAAGATATTCGTTTTTGTTTTCATTTGACAAACCATTATTTTCTTTTTTAAAATGAGAGTATTACCAGAACAGGAAAGGAACACTAGGGAATTTGCAAAAGAGGTTCTGCATTAATTTTTGCCACACAAAAAATCTCTTTCTTTCCTCAGGTTAGTGGCATTATTTTGCACTATTTTATGACCTTTTACTAGATGATAGATATTCTGATTACAGCAAAAATTGCATCCACTAGTCTCTCCTTTCTTTCCTCTTTATTGTTTTTGATTATTTATTCTTCTTTGTATGTATCATATGTAGACTTTGTATGTATCATATGTAGACTAGAGGGCTTGAATTTGGTAAGGCTGTCCCAGTCTTGGCATGTTTCTAGACAGAGCCAAAGTGCAGACTGTTCTCCACACTGCTGCTTTGGAGGTTAGTCGTCTCTACACGTTGAGCTCCACACTAGACTACAGTCTTCTTGAGGTGGGACTTTGTGGGATGCACTTTCGTACTTCTACTTATTAGCACAGTTTTTGGCAAATAATAGATTCTCAAAAAATATTTCTTGGTAAATGATGAAGCATGTTAGTCCACAATTTAAAAAAATCTTCAGTGAACCCCACTGCCTATCAAATTAGGTTCAAACTCTTTAGCTTGGCATCAAGACCCAGAATTACATATCCAGCATTTTCTCTTAGAGCTTTCACCTATGTCACCTGTATGCTCCAGCCATGCTGGGCTACCCGCCTTTCCCTCAAATGCGCTACACTTCCCTAGTATCCTATTTCTACTTTAGGTTTCCCGCCCCCATCTCACTCACTCTTCAAGGACCAAGTCCTCCTTATTCTCCCAACTGGAAAAAATATTTTCTCCTTTCTGCTTTCATATGACAGTCAGCCTTGTTTTATTTCTATCTGTGTATATAGCTTACATATTTTAATTAAGTCTTAGAGAATAAGGGCTATCTCGTTCATCTTTATATCCGTCTATATCTGCCAAGTAATAGTCTCTTAATAAATACTGTGTGACAATAAATACATTCAATAAATGGAGACTCACAGTGAAGCAAAGCATTTTTTCTGCTTTTATCTCAACTGAAGGGAAGACAATTGAATAATTTATCTAGCTTGACCATGGCAAAAATTACCGGATGCTAGTGGAAGCAGTTCAAATTAATGAGCCAAAAAGGGCAAGTGACTGATATGTGTTTGACTTATTTTTTAATATTTTGGCCAACACTATTAATGTTCTTAAATTATTAGTTTGTATACTAGTTAATCAACCATACAGTAAAGTCTAAGATTTTGAACTTTTTTTTTTAAACCCAGAAGAGTTGCATTGAACCAAATTTGATTCTGCCCTGAATAAAATGGGATATAGTAGAAAGACACTGAAACCTAACTTAGCATTTCTCTGCCTTGGGTATTTCCATTCACAACACATTTCAATGTGGGTGAAGGGGTGGATAACATTGAAGAATCATTGCTTGGCTGAATGTGTAGGAAATGGTCTTAGCTCTGTTGTTTCTTCTCTTCAGCTTTTTCTTTGCTCAGTGGGAATTGTGAATGGAATAGACAGCAGAACTAGAGATGGATTTGTTATTTTGCCTTTTGGTATTGTTTCTATGGTTTCATTCTTCTTTTTGTCTGTGTGTGTGTGTGAGGAAGATCAGCCCTGAGCTAACATCCATGCTAATCCTCCTCTTTTTGCTGAGGAAGACCGGCTCTGAGCTAACATCTATTGCCAATCCTCCTCCCTTTTTTTCCCCCAAAGCCCCAGTAGATAGTTGTATGTCATAGTTGCACATCCTTCTAGTTGCTGTATGTGGGACATGGCCTCAGCATGGCCGGAGAAGCGGTGCATTGGTGCGCCCGGGATCCGAACCCAGGCCGCCAGTAGCGGAGCGCGTGCACTTAACTGCTAAGCCACGGGGCCGGCCCTCATTCTTCTTTAATTGAATGAAAAGTAGAAAACGAAAACATTTTAATGGACTTAGTTGTGTCTATGTTTAAATCTGCTGAGTGGTATCTCATACCACTTCCTATGCAAATGAACATATTGGCAAGGAGTAGATGAAATAATTGCTGGCTGAGATTTTATAATAGCATTTCCAAAAGATTTTCCATGAAAAACTAATCCTCTGTTATGGTATCAAGGTAAAGGGTTTGGGAAATGCTGTATTCTGTAGCCCCTGTCCCAATCCACATTTGCATATTAAAGGATGAGAAGCTCTGCTCTAAAGAAATGTGTTTAACTGTGTTTATCTCAATGTTTATGAACTTATACGATGGCAGGACACTTTTTTCAGATAGCACTTATGTCTTTGTCAGCTTGGACTACTCTAACAAATTACCCTAGACAAGTGGCGTAAACAACAGTCATTTATTTCTCACAATTTTGGAGGCTGAGAAGTCCAAAATCTAGATACTGGCAGGTTTGGTATCTGGTGAGGGCCCCCTTCCTGGGTTGCAGACAGCTGCCATCTTGCTATATCCTCACAGGAGGAGAAAGAGATCATTTCTTTCATGTGTCTTCTTATAATGTCACTAATTCCATTCGTGAAGGCTCCACCCTTGTGATCTAATCACCTCCCAAAGGCCCCACCTCTTAACACCATCACATTGGGAATTAGAGTTTCTTTTAACATAGGAATTTTGGGGGGACACAAATATTTAGTCCATAGCAACTTATTTTGAGAAATGCTACTTAATTTTACTGTGTTTATTATAAAAGTTTAGGTCTGCCATTTTACTATTTATTTTCTCTTTGTCCAGTCTGTTTTTTGTTCTCCTGTTCCTTCTTTTTTACCTTCTTTGGGTTAATTGAAAAAAAAGGTTTTTAATTAGATATTATCTTTTGGCTCTTTGGCTATACTTCTTTGTATTCCTTTTTCATAGTTTCTCTAGGGATTATAATACCTGTACTTAAATTTTCACAGTCTGCTTAGGGTTAATATTTTACCATTTCATGTAAAATGTAGAATGCACCCCCTGATTTATAATATATGTATTGTATTTGCATACTTTAAAAACCTCACAATATTTTTTTTACTTTTTTTGTATTTTTATATCTTTTGTATTTTACTTTTTAAAAATTTTGTTTTAATAGTCATATGTATTTTGAAGAAAAGCAGAGGGGAAAAATGTCTTTTATTTTTATCCACACATTTACCATTTCCAAGGCTCTTCATTCTTTCATGAAATTCCAGGTTTCCATCTGGTATCATTTTCCTTCAGCTTGAAGAAGTTCTTTTAGTACTTCTTGTAGTGCAGGTCTGCTGGCAATGAATTCTCTTAGTTTTCTTTTATATGAAAATGTCTCTATTTTGTTTTCATTCTTGAAGAATATCTTCTAGATATAGAATTCCAGCTTGACATTTTTTTTTCCCTCTCAGCACATGTTTTAGTTTTCTCTTCTTGCTATACCAAATTACCACCACATTAGTGGCATAAAACAATATAAATTTTTATCTTATAGTTCTGGAAGTCAGAAGTCCAAAATTGATCTCAGCAGGCTAAATTCAAGGTGCCAGCAGGCCTATGTTCCTTCCAGAGGTTTTAGGGGAGAATCTGTTTCCTTGCTTCTCCAGTTTCTAGAGGCTGCCTGCGTTTCTTGACTCATCGCCCCATTGTCAAAGCCAGGAATGTTAGACAGCGTCTTCATCATTGCCATTACTCTTATTCTTTCTTTTCTGCCTCCCACTTCCACTTAGGTGAACCCTTTTGATAATACTGGGACCAGCTGGATAATCCAGGATAATCTCCCCATCTCAAGGTCAGCTGACTAGCACCCTTAATTTTACCAGCAACCTTAATTCCCCTTTGCTATACAACTTAGTCACTGATTCTAGGTTCTTGGACATCTTTGGGAGGCCATTTTTCACCTACTGCAGCTCTTTAAAGATATTGTTCCAATTTTAGCCTCCATGGTTCTGAGAACTCAAAATGATTTTTATCAGTGTTTCCCTGTGTGTATATAATATGGTGTTTTTCTCTGGCTGCTTTCAAGATTTTCTCATTATCTTTGTTTTTCACCAGATTGAGTATGAAACCTATATGTGATCATCTTTGTATTTATCTTACTTGTGTTTGTGAACTTCTTGAATATGTATTTTTATGTCTTTTGTCAAATTTAGGAAAATTTTGGTCATTATGTTTTCAAGTAATTTTTTTCTGCCCTATTCCCTTTCTCTCTTTTTATTCTTTCTGTGACACTCCAATTACAGATATGTTAGAACTTTTGATATTTTTTCACAAGTCCCCGAGGCTTTAAAATTTTTTTCAGTCTTTTTCTCTCTGTTCTTTATTTTATTTTATTTAAAAAAATTTTTTTGCTGAGGAAGATTCGACCTGAGTTAACATCTGTTCCCAGTCTTCCTCTATTTTTTGTACGTGGGTTGCTGCCACAGCATGGCTGCCCACAAGTGAGTGTAGGTCCATGCCCAGGAACTGAACCTGGTCTGCCAAAGCAGAGCACACCAAACTTAACCACTAGGCCATGGGCCCGGCCCCTCTCTCTTCTTTAGATTGGACGATTTCACTGACTTTTTCCTGTTATTTCCAATCTGCTGTTAAGCCATCCAATGAGTTTTTTTTATTATAGATATTGCAGTTTTTAGTTTTAGCATTTCCATTTGTTTCTTTTTGTTTTTTGTTAACTCTCTGGTAATATTTCCTATTTGTTCATTTATTACAAGCATATTTTCCTTTCCTTCCTTGGGCATAGTTATGAAAGCTGACTACAAACATCCTTATCCAGTTATTGCAACATCTGCATCATCTTGGGTTGGTCTCTATTGATTGCATTATTTTTTTCTTGAAAATGGATCACCTTTTCTTCTTTCTTTATATGTCTAGTAATTTTGGATTTTATCTTGAATATTTTAAATACGTTATAGGATTCTGGATTCTGTTATATTCCTCTGAAGAGTATTGATTTGTTTGTTTTAGCAAGCTATTAACTTGGCTGAACTTATGCTCCAACCTATTTTACCTTGTGAAAGGCTAACAACTGAAATTTCCTTTCAGTTCTTTTAGCCTTAGCTGGGCTGCGTGGCATCTGCCTGATGCATGTGGATTTCAGGGATCAGCCAGAGATTCAGGCAGAGTTTATGCACTAAATTTAGTGTTTCCCCTCTTTGGCTCTCATTGGGGTTTTTCTTCTCACTTTCTGCTGTTTCTTCAAGCCAGAAAGCTGCAAGATTCTATCCAACTTTTAGTTGCCCCAGCTGACACAGACCTCCTTCAGCCAAAAAGCCTTAAAAACAAGATACTCGCCTACTGTTGTTTATTTATTTCAAGTGTTGGCTCCCCTCCAGTTTCTGCCTGCTTTTCATCACTCTCCAGCACCTTCCAATAGTAGTTTTTTAATTTTATCCGGCATTTATAGTTGTTATATGTGGGAGGTTGGTATGATAGGAGCTATTTCACCATTATCAGAAGCCATATTATAACTTTAATAACCATTGCTTCTAGTATATGTTTACAACTTTTTTGGCAAGCTGATAAAAAAGGAAAACTTTTTTTTTCTTTTCTTGTTTTTATTTGCAACAGGTGTTTTACTCAGAATTAGCGTGACTCGCAGAAGTATCAAAGTAAATGCTTGGGAGCTACAGACCACTTCTTAATTTAGTGTGAGATGCTATCTAGATATCCCTCTGGTGTTAATGAGATAGGCCATAATCAGTTTGCCAATAATTGCACATGATTTATTCTTGGGAAATGTACCTGAGACATGGATCTCACAGGGTTGAACATGAATGGACTCATGTGCTTTAGGAACTTCTACGGCATCTAGCATGGTACTTTCCTAGTACCTCTATGTGCTAGACTTCTTCAGTACTCAGCA